>NC_140623.1:38210716-39640716 GCF_057382275.1 Copadichromis virginalis
AGAGGAGTGAAGGAAAGCAGGAAATCCATTCAATAGAAGTTAATTTCAATCTCCACCAGATTCTACCAGTAACCCAGTATAAACTGAAACATTGCTCCATCACTGCGAGAGACCCATGCCTTGTTTTGCTTCTACTACCAGCCCTCACCCTCTTCATTTCCCTTGCATTGTAGCGCCCTCCACTGACCATTTTCCAAACTGCAGGGATGAAACAGCAGAATTTAGAGCCTCCCCACTGACAGCGGTTCATTTTTTCTACAACGAATCAAACCACGAATGTAGTGAGGCGTCTCCATGGTGTTGCTAAGGAAACGCAAAGGCATTATTACACACATTATCAATCCAACAACCAGAACCCCTAAGGCAGTTCACAGACACTATAGCAGGTTTTTACTGGGACTATGGAGAAGGGAAAAGGGAGGAAAGGAAGGGAGTCAAGAAGAGGTTCATGTCAGAGTCCATGACTGACTACAACAAAAGAAGAGAGAAGAAGAGCCACAGAAAAGACCAGTAGTTAATAAAGACTGACAAAAGACTGTGGGAAAGACAGTTGGATGGAGCATTAGACAGATATTAAGATGGAAGATGAAAATAAGACAGAAATGGCAAAAAAATAAATAAAAATCAAACAACCAGATGGAAGATAGACAGTCCAACAGACAGCAAACAGTGAAAGACAGGCAGATGAACAGACAGGCCAACAAATACATAGATGGACAGGCAAGCTGACAAACAGGAGAACTAAAAGGACAAAATGACTCCATAACCCATGAAGTATTTTTCCATGGTAAACATACATACAATCCACTGGCCACCTGGTTGGATTTAACTGTGTACTGGCTATCAGAAGAAGACACACACATGCACAATTACACATACACACAGACACAGCTTCTGTTTTGTCAAGTTAAACTATAACCCATCACACGTTGTCTTCCAAGCTCCTTCTGCACAGACCAAACTTCATATTGTTTGTACGCATTTCAGTGTGTGTGTGTGTGTGTGTGTGTGTTGTGTGTGTGCTCGTTTCAAGTGTCTGAGTACAGTATGTGTGTGATGAATCCAGTATTTAGGACTGTGTGATTGGAGGAATATATAACAAAAGGTCAAGCTGTCAGAAAAACAGCCAAGCTCACAGAGCCCACAGCACTGCGGAATACCAAAGATCCTCCACTGCCATCACAGATTCTCTGCATGTGTATATGGACACCTACAGGTTTTAATGCTGGTTTACTATACTGGATGTGCTCTAATGTGTGTGCAAGGCAAAGAAAAATAGCACGCATTTTTCTTTTTCCTTCACACTCACACGTACAAATTACACACACACTCATTGCATCGCTGCATGATTCTTTTACCATCCATTCCTTTTGCCGTGTGTGTTTACTCTAACTGTGAGCAAATCGATTAACATGCTCCACATGTAAACGGATGGATAGTGAGGGAGAGAGGAGATGAAAGCAGAGAGGATTAGTTAACACAGCAACTCCTGATAAATGCATAGACCCCTTATTATTCCCTTAATGAAAAAGGATGATTCTCTTCATTGCCTCCCATCCGCTTCGTTCTTTTTCTCTGCCCTCACTGTCTCCCTGACCTGATAAAAGTTTCAGTCCACCTCCCTTCCTTCCTGCTTTTATTTCCCTCCTCCTTTGTTTCTTCCGTGGCTTATCCCAATCTTCTTCACACAGCCTAAATTCTCTCTTCCTGCCCTCCAATCGTATTCTCATTGTTTCATATATCTTTTTCTTTTGCCAGTTTTATTGTTCCCTCTTTTCATATCTCATCCATTTCCCCACTTCCTTTCCTTTCCTCTTCTCTTCATTACTTCTGCCACCCTCCCACAGCATTCCCTTCCCTCCTCCCAACCTCCATGTCACAGGGTATCATGGTTAATTAGGCAGTAGTGGATTTGGACTCTCATTAGCGTTTCAACAGGAGCGAGGAATGCCTTCGTTCTTATTCTGCCAGTGTACGCCCCACCCCACCCCTTTACCCCCGCTTTTCCTTCTGCTTCTCTTTCACCATCTTCTTCCTCTCTCCTTCCCTTTTTTCTCTGAAGACAGGATAAGCTGGCCCTGAATTGGTTGTCCTGAACTTTAACTTGTTCCCTTTTTGCTTTGATGAAAAGTTGGGCTTTTTTCCCTACCAAGGAAGAAGGGACATGTGCCAGTTTGTGCTTGTGCTTGATAAACTGCCAAAAATAAGGAGGAAAAAAAGAGAAATGGAAAGTGTCACTTTGAAGTGGGACCTACATTGTCATTTTCGGAGGCTTTATATATTGCAATAACATGTGGTGTCATAAATAAATTGTCCTTGTTGGGCATTCTTGTTGTATAAACTTGCTTTTACTGCAAAGTTTCACTTTGAAAATCGGTTAGCATTTGCATTTTCAGTATGCAAAGTTAAAATCTGTCGTTCCAAAGCAGCAGGTAACCTGTCACTAAATTTTACCTCTTTGCACTCTTTTGAAAGTATTTGTGCTCTGTTTTCCACCATTTTGTTTCCAGTTTGTATTTTGTGCTGCTGAGCTTGTAAATGGCCTCTCCTAGTGAGACTGCACCTGCATTAGTCAACCCGATAATTGTGATTAATTATAGTAACACGCACGAATGTGCTTGCACGTAGGCACACACACACACACACACACACACACACACACACACACACACACACACACACACACACACACACAAACAGTTCATTGCTACAAGGTACCTTTGTCCTCTGTCTCTTGCAATTGCACAGCACAGGCATTCAAAAACAGGATACACTAAATGCTTTGGATTTTGATTTTTCTTTCCAGTACAAAAAATATCTTTGTACATATATGGAACCTGGCACATTATCTTGCCAATTGTGCTGGAGCAGAATTTTTGTTTTCTAGCCAGTGAAGAGGTGGGTTCATTTTTTTCCAGTTTTATACCCTTGCCCCTCCCCCAAAGGACTGCTATTTTACCACTTGCATTGTGTAACTTTTTTCTTGCTGCACTGCGATATTTACAATCCCTCTGTCATTATGTTACAAATGGGCATATACTAAGCCATTCTGCAGCAGAAATGTATGCAACTATGTGACAGGTGAGCATGAATTATACGATCGATGGAGGAATGCACACACCCTCAGAGACTGCCGTGTAATAGCTGAATGTGAGGGAACAAATAGAAATTGCTCAATCCAAGCTGATCTCCATGATGTATTGAGTATTAAATTGCACATTCACTTTTTTAAAAACATATTCACAAACACAGTCACAAAGGGAGTTTCTTTTGTCTTAAGCATTGTGGGCAAAGCATTTTTGCATTTCATTTGATAAGAGTGATGCTGGGTAACGGTAAACAGAAGTCTTACAGACACAGTTTTGGCAAAGTGGCATGCTGTCGGAGATTTGAGACACTTCAAGGTTGAGAAAACTGTAAATGCCACAGATTCAGGAATGGCAGACAGGTCTTGTACTTTTTGCTCTCAAAAGAACAACGCCATCAGTTCATCAGTCTGGACTATCATGCATCAAATGTCACAATGGCTCTTTTTTCCTGAGGAGTTTCAAGTTTGAAATTTATATTTCAACTGATCTCAGTCTTGCTACTTAATAAGGCCTCAAACACAACAGTTGCACAAATCATTGAAAGAACATTTTGGGATCTTAGTAAATTCTTTCATTTTCTTCTTTTGCCAAGACCTAGATGAGAACACAGATGCCAGTCTCATGTCTGTATGGTTAATATGAAAGTACCACTAGAAGTGTTTTTGATGTTTTTTAAGCCAGTTTTGCATGGATTAATTAAATGAGATATAACTGTGACATTTCTACTGTAGCTACAGGCATGAGAGTGGTATCAGTTTTCTCATCTAATTAGCATGAACAATTTGCCATGTGCAGTTCAGCAGCTCATGCACACACTAAGATTGTTCCACACCTGAGATGGTCTTCCAGTGAACTGATGAGGTCAGAGACACAAAGGGGAACAGTGTAGGCTAACTGTCTAACTTGGCACATCTCTAAACAGAGAGAACGAAAGAGAGAGATGGTGATAGCCTCACTGCAGTATGTTGGATCTGGGCTGAATGCCAGGTGAGCTCTCTCACATGTGACTCTGCAGCGTTAACTTCAGCTGCCCAGCAGGACCTTGGCAACCCTGTGTGTGTGTGAGTGTGTGTGTGCGTCTGTGTCTGTGTGTGAACTGACTGTGTATGCATCTGTGAGCCTACATGTTTTTGTGTCATATAGTACAGTGGCTGCAGGCCAGTGGCCCTGTGCACATCACAGACAAAATTTCATTGCCAGGATTTTGGAGGTAATCAATTGCCGTTGAAACAGCACTACTTGCAAAACCACAACGGCTACTGTGGCCTGTGCTCCATCTGTGCTCGTCGTCTCTGCCTTGCTATTAAATTCAGCTGTAATATCCCTCAATCTTACATCCAGACTTTTAACTATGGTTTTTTTCTTCTCACACCATGACAAAAAAAATAAATCTTTGGATTTGCCTTGAGGAAGAGAATCTGTTAAACAATAATTTACAGTTTGAATTCACAGCAATAATAAAGATTACCCTATCTACCAACTCTGCCAAAGGGACCCAGATCAAGGCAGTGTACCCTTTTACGGAGGCACTGAACTGAAACTCTTAAATTACATGTATAATGTTGGGTCAGGAAAGATATGCGAAAAGCCAATTTTCATCTGCTGCCTGCAAATTGGTTAACAAAGTAATCTTGATCTTAATTTTCATCTGTGCTGTACTTCCTTTTTCATTATTTTCTTTCCCCATTTCCCTTACTCGAACTTCAATTTCCTCAATTAGCCTTTCACTTCTACTCTAGCTCGTTCCCGTCGCGGTCACTTTTCTGTGCGTCAGATCTCTGTTTCCTGCCATATCAATTCTTCTTTCCTCTTCTCCCTCATGTCTCTGCATCATTACAGACCTTCACACCCTATTGTACTCCTCCTAAATCCACTGCTCATTTTCTAAGCTATTAATATTATCGAAAACTTTTTTTTTGGCAAGCTTAGCTGATTGTTTGTGTGTGTGTGTGTGTGTGTGTGTGTGTGTGTGTTTGGTCAAGAAGGCAGCTCATATTTCCACTCATGTCAGGTGATTCTGGTGCAGACAGGCCAGGGTCACACTGGCTGTAAACCTAATAAAACACAACTCCCATCATTCATTGGCAATGTGGACACATATACACACACATATAAACCGCCTCATTCTCATTGATATATGTGTAGGTGTATGCCAGATTTATATGTCCCACTAAATGCAAACATGTGATGTTAGTGTATGTGGTCCAAGCTTCTGCTAAGGAAAAATGTGTGATTGTAGAAGGTTGGTGGCACAGTGACTAACCAGTACCAGCCTGGATATGCCAGTGCTAGTGAGGCCCATGCTTATTCTCTGCACAGGGCAGTTTATCAGGACAGACAGTTCCATTTAATAAATGGTTTTATTAAAGAGTACCGAAAATGCTGTCTGAAAGAACAAGCTTCCCAAATGCTAAAGTTCACAAATATTTGCTAATTGTCACTTAGTGAGATAATTTCCTCTGTAACAAGCCGGACAATGACTTCATACATTTTATTTAAAAGGCATATTTGTACTAATAGCTCCTATCTCATAATTCTCAATGTACTTTTACTCTTTTAACCAAAGAATTTATTTGTTATTTTTCGAGTTCACTGTCAGAGTCATGGATCAAGGTTAAAGAGTGAATCCTACAAAAAATGAAATAAAATAATAATAATTCTCACACAGGGGCTGGATCTAGCCTGCTCAGATTTGGCTGAGCTGTTAAAAAAATAAGCAAGACAAAGAACAGATGCTAGACCAGCTGACTAGTAAATCATTGGTTGCTGGTTTGAGCCCCTGTTCAGGTGCAAGAATTTCTGCGATGACTGTATTTACATGATCCATGACAAAAAGCAATCATAATGAACCTAATTTAAAAGTGATGCATGAGTATAATTTTTTTTATTTTTTTATTTTGCAAACAGTAGGACCATGTGCACTGCATACTGGCTTATTTTGAGTTCTGTGCATGATCTTAGAGTCACAGCAGTCTGTTGCTTCTGACCTCTGTGTTTATACCTCTGATCATGTTAAGAGGTTGTGCTGTGGGAGCCCGTAGGCCATACTCAGCCTCAGATACAGACAGTAAAAAGAGGGACATAGCATTGTGGTCAAAATAACAAAAACAATACTGAAGTGCCTAAAAACCTCGAGTCTATCTGTGGGCAACCAGCAATACCTGTGGTTTCAAAAGTACTTCACATGTTATTGACGGCTGAAGGAAAATGGCTTACTATAAACACTTCTTAAATGTATTTTGCAAATCTTGTCAGTTACAAGTCATTAGCCAATGAGCTAGTGGTTTTATAGTTAAATTCACCCCTTCCCACCAGAGCCTGTTTCTTGCTACCAAGATGCCATCAACAGAAACCTTCATTTTGAGGCTTCAAATCAAGACTTCATAAACAAACAGGTAATGTCATGGTAGCTACATCCATCTTTTATACTTTCTATGAGTCCACATTAGAAATGGTACTTGCATATTCTGCGCTGCCTTTTTCATAGGCTAAAAGAAATAAGAAAAAAACCCCATCTTGTATCCATAGCTAGATCTAGCCTAGTTCCACAAACTTAGAAATCAACTGAAACTTAAATGCTTCAAAGGCACAGTTTTGAATTTTAAAAGTTTTAAAGACCAAGTCTTGCAAGTTTGCAAAAAACAAGAGGAAACCCAGTGTGTGTGCAGTATATTGAGTGACTGTACAATATGTGGGATGCATGCTCACCTTTCTTTTTTGGATGACTTTCAAAGATTTTGCCAGTTTGCAATAGGAGTTTGGCTCAGCTTCTGCTGGCAAGAGAGACAGAAAAATACTAGAAGCTATAGAGGAGGAAAGAGTGCTTAAATCAGCTCTGTGCAGTACTTGTACCATCATTCATAGTTCCCCTTTTCTAAATCAATTTCTTATTCTTTGGTTATGAGTAAAATACTATAGCCACGCAACACCTACCCATGAATGTACACTGAATATATGAAATATACACCGAGATAAAAAGAAAATGTGACCACAATTTTTTGATCCATTCAAACTTGTGACAGGATGTGCTCTTGGTCCATGACCTCAAAACGTAGAGCTTCTTCACAATGCATGTGTGTATGTGTCTGCTTTTCTTTTGCTTAAACGTGGTATTCTAAGCTGTAGTTGTTACAGTCAGATTTATTAAGTCAAAGGGAGCTCGAGAGGCATACTGAACAGTCTGAACTTCCTTTGACTCCCTTCAACTACTGTAAAGGCAAAAAGTAACAACTGATATTAATCTGCCCATCCAGTCGATGATGGAAGAGGGCTGAGCTCCTCTCGGAATATCACAGGCTCATTTACAAAAGAGCTAGAGGAAGACAAGAAGACGGGGCATGGGATAAATTGTCTGGCATCTGCCCAAGGATGTTTATGTTAATTCAGAGTGGCCCAGCAGCAGGGGGCTTCCGGTGAGTGTGTTGTTAATGAAATGGAATTGAAAGAAAGCCTTATTAATGATCTGTAATCTTCGAAGGGTGATTTCTTTATAAATGAGAGTAATCCTGAGATCTTTCCATTAGTAAGGACAATTTAAAAGGAACACAGTGCAGCTTTGAACGCTGTCTTGACGAAAAATTGTTAGCAAAAGGAAAAAAGAAGAATAAAAAGCAAAGGTTTGTTGCCTCGCAGATACTGAGCGCAAATTCAATACGGATGCCTCATGCATTTAATGTCAGCATCACTGCAAATACCTTTTGAGATCTGCGATTTTTGAAACATCAAAACATCAAAAAGTGAATCTCGAAGCTACAGTTGGAGGCCTGCCTGATCTCCCAGGGACTGACTTTAATCTTTACACCGTCTGTTTATACCAAAGTTGGCTTGAGCCAAAAACATCCCTACAATATTCTGTTCTTTTTGAAGACCTCAGGCTTGAGCACCGTTTTCTGCAGCAATCCTTGAAATCTTACATTATTTTACAAGCTTACTACTGACCATACATTAAAGATAAGGTCATGCACTCAAAAGTACAACAAAATACTCACACATCAATGGACAGGCAGGCGTATGAACACACGTTTACATCTATGCATGCACACAAAGACACACACGCCAAACTTCTCAGCTCTTTTGACCGCAGGATTTCCGTAAAAACAAAGTATTGATTGAGCGGGTTGCAGAGACCTTTGAAACGTAGCTGAATTGTGTCTCTGATAATAGGATCTCTTCAAGTTCCACTCCAATAGAATGGCTTCCAGCAGCTTTCTGCATGGCTCCTTTACACTTTATGCTACTTTTGTCTCTCCAAATGATCTGCTAGGCCTTGGGGAAAACTGAGCAAGCCCCACTGTGCTGCTGTAGACTTGGATCACGATGAGACAATAATGACTTTCTTTACACTACAGTATGTCATCAGAATTATCTGGGATTGGGTTAAAAGCAGCATGTTCACATCCTGGGGCATAGTATGATGTTGTTATGATCCCACCCATGTCTCCCTGTTATACACAAGAAGTACCTTAGCTTCAGTGCCTTACCACACCAGCTGCAGCATTACTGGCTGACCTCCATGACTATGCTGAAAAAAAAGTTTGGAAAAAAAATCCTTAACCTATTAAGTTGACTATCACATTGATATTACAAGTTTGGTGCTTAAGTCTTAAGTCTCTTAAATCTCACAATAGCTGTTTACTTTAGTGGTATTATTATCAGATTGTCATAGAGCTGGCAAAATACAGACTTTCATTTCTTAAGTAGAAGTAGACACGTGTGTTAAAAAGTCCCCGGTACAAAATTGAAGAACTGAATCTTTGTTCAAGTGAAAATGAAAAAGTGAAATGTACTTGAAATATATATTTTACAATTTTTCACATTGTACTATGTTACTCTGAAATGTACTCAAGATAAAAAAAAAAAATTTGTTGAAGAACATGTCACTCAGCCTTTTTGTTTTCCAAGCCAACCTCATGTCATATTAATATAATAATAAAATAATATTAAAAGAAGATGAATGAACTCATCTTGGACACAGAAAAATGTCTTTATTTTCTGTTGCCTATATTTTAAATGTGGGACTTTGCTTCGACACCCAAAGAGGACACTAAGTATAGTCAGGGGTTAAAGTAGGAATCAGGGGAACCTGAAGATCTGGTATAGTGGTGCAGCATAGGTAAAGGAATCACTTAAGTCACAATAACTGTATTGTGAGTTCCAATAGATTTTGTCTACAGGCTGTGATCAACTGACTGTGCTGCTGGTATTTGTGGATTTAGCCATATGAATTTAACAAGATAAAAGCAGATGTTACATGAGCTATCACGACTGATCTCCCACCCCTAGACAGTATAAAGCTAGTATAAAAGGTGGAACACAGTGAGGGAATCTAATCAGCATCATCAGCTTAAATTTAATTTGATGTCTGTTATGTAAACTAACTCTGATAATGAACACCACAGCTGTTCTACACCAGTCGAACATATTGCATTTCTGTTACCTTCATCACAATACTGCAAACTAACCAATGTAGCTGCACTAGATGCAACCTTTGAGAAACACAATGTTAGTATGCTACTATAGTTTTGCAGCATCGTTCACAATGAGAAAAACAAAAAACTTCAGAAATACAGATCCAAGAAAAATATATTGTATGTTAGCTTTAAATTTTCTATTTGTCTAATATCACTGAAGAGTCCTTACTTTTAACAATAATCTCTCTTCTTCCTCTCCTGTCCTGACTTCCTCACATCTTTCTCCGTCTCTGAGTGAAGCTAGCTCACATTCTCGTCTCTCCTTGATAGACTGTGCAGTCTGATATTTGTCGAGCTGTTAGAAAAGTTGCAAGTGGTATTACCTGCCACTTAAAGACATTACTTCTTTTTCTGTAGCACTAGCTTGATGCTGAAGCACAGGAGTGCAATTAATGAACACTTGCACCAAAAATACAATTCTGGATTCATCCAGCCCACTTTAACTCTTGAGCATAGTGTTATAAAGGATCCAGGAATTATAAGTTTTTGTCTCTTTCATTTCTTTGTGTGCGATAAGCACTGATGAATTGGTTTGATGTCCATTGGCTATGCAGTTACACAAAATAATCAATAACTCCCCTCAAATATGTTAAACCTAAAGGAATGGGCCTGTTTTAAAAACGTAAGGAGAAAAAAATAGATGTATGTGTAGAACGTATAGATAGTCTACTGATTGATTGATTACTTAAGTAGAGTAACAACGTATTTAACACTTGCACTTCTGAATTGGCATAATTTTTCTGATAATTTAAGTATACAATAAAATAGAGCAATGGGTAGTGATAATAAAAGTTTATTTTTGTTACCATTCATTAATTACATAAATTGTCATACATGGACTGCTTTTTCTGTGAAATGCTTTATATAAACCATCACAGACATATTTAATATCTATGACGTTATGTATATAGCATCTATATAGACAATAGGCTGAAGTAAAAGACCAATACATGGGCTGTATAAATAAAGCAAAAAAGCAAGGTTTCAATTGTTTTAATAAAAGAACTTCCCCAAATTGAGATATATGCAACATATAGTATTTCATTTTAAAAAGGTATCATTGTGTTGTTGAACCTCCAAGTACATTTAATGTGTCACTTTTTTAAAAGACTTTATGTCCATTGCTTAACTTTAATACAAGGTATGAAACTTCAGAAAAGAATATGTCTTGTACCTGTACCTATCTCTTTATTTATAACCTTGTGTGAGCTTTGTTTCAAGCATTCGCTAGCTGCGAAAATTAAGTAACTCAGTGCGATCGATTTTTCTTGCATTGACTTTAGAGCCTTTCTGGTTTCCTTAAACTTGCCTCATATTCTGCATTTGAGTGCTCTTTAACTGAACTGATCATTATTGAAATACATTCCTCTGTGAGATATATGAGATGTTGCACATCATTACAGATTTGAAAATTAAATTTAAAAATTTATTTTTTTCATACAATGTTGTATGTTCATAAGATATCAAAATAATCTAGTCTTAAATCTATTCTCCAATTAGCACTGTCAAGCATAAGAAGTAAAGATGGAGTCTCTGACCTTCATGCATGCACATGTCACACATCATGGCCCAGTTTTTTCCGGGGCGCTCATCTGGGAACATTTTCAGAGTGCTTTTTCATTTGCTTGTTCTTCTTGTCCTAGCACCCTCACATTCCCTCTTTATATATATTGCAAATTATTTACCAAACACCGCATTGAGACATGCAGCATGATGTGTTTATTCACTCAAAATGATTTCCCTGGACACCACTGAGGGACCATGCTAAGTTAATTGAACCTGGGCTTAATCCATGCCTTTCCCTTGTTCTGTTTCCCCCAGTCCCACAGTCTCTAGACATTTCTGTACCGAGGTCCAGTGGGAAGCTGTAAGTTTAAGTGGTGTTAAATATTAACTGAGGAGAAGGTATTAATTCATATTTTACGGAAAGTCTTTTATTCCTCAGTGCTTCCAGTAAGGTCTCCTGTGGAAGTGAGTAGTAGAGTGAGAGGCATATACAGAGCAGAGAGAACATGTTGGATGAGAATGCAGGATTTATTTGCTGTTAGAGGCTTATAAATAACCCTCTAAAAGCAAATATTGAACAATTTGTTGATATAGATCAAACCAGAATTTAACCCCTCCTTGGCGAGCTTTGCCAGTGCCAACATGCAGGTAACTGCATAAATACCATAAAGCCATCTTATCAGGTCATCTATAAGATCACTCTTTGAATTTAGATGATATACTTGTGACTTTTAGCTAGGTTTGTTGGATGCAGCTCCCATTATTGATATGAAATTTTAATTTAAATAAGTATTTTGTCTTGCCTATTGCATAATATTGTTTCTAATACTTCTTATAGGAAAGCTGGGTGTGTTGCACTAGGGAGGTATCATGATACCTAACTATGAAAGTGATTCTGCCCAACCATCCATGTGTGTGGAACAGTATGAAAAACTTGCCGACATGCATGTTGTCACTTTTCTGAATAATGATTGCACATGACATGTTTACTCACACAATGTGTAAGATATAATAATATCTTACACATAATAATTCAAGTTGATATATATCTTTACAAATGTCACGTTTCATGACACCACATTCCCTGTTTGCTTCTAAAATTATAAATAATTTACGGTTTTATGCTAACATGTTCCTGCCAGTGATTATTCTGCTTCACAGAAATGTTGTCTGCACTGGGCTTGCAACTCACTTGTGTATGTGACTGTGGTGATACATGTCACTGGCATGTGCTGAAAAGTGGCACCTTTATTTGGCAGGTGTTCAGACATTGTCCGTTGGCAGGTGGCATTGAGTAATCACTTTGGAAATTCTCTTGGTATCTGTAGGTGTCTACAGGCATACGTGTCTCTTCTATCAGCTTAAGAAGAAGAGATATGAAGGTATCACTGTGTACAATGAGATGGTGCTGAAGTCTCAGGGAATCTACACCTATTTTCCATATTTGTACAAAAATATAAAGAAATGAGGGGTGTAAGACTTTTGCACAGTACTGTATATTTGGCATCCCCTAACCAAAACTGAGGCAGATAAAAATAAGAAAAACTTCAGTGCTAAGTTTTTGGTGGCCTGAACTACTTAACAATGGTCAATGATTGTTCTAATTAATAAGAAATATGTTCTCACTTAATTCTGACAGGCTGTGTGAGGAATACTAAAATATGACTAAAATCCAAATCTGCATTTGTTTTCTTTTGTCCATATGAATGTCTGAATGTGTGTATTACTGTGTTTGTGTGATTTTAGTGGGGTATGTTTGTGAGTCTGTTGTCATGATGGTCCCCTGATTGAACAGCTGTCACTACTGGCTGAGTGTGTGTACCAGCCAGATGGGGAACACAGGGGTCAGTGGCACTGACACATTGCCACAAGATGAGCTCACACACACACACACACACACACACACACACCAATCCACTGGGTTATAATTATAAATAATTATAATTATTATTATAAATAATAATTTATATTTAATTGTGTTGTGGTTTGCAGTGTTTTGTGTTGTTTCACTTTAAATTTGTTTAAAAGGAAAACGATAAAAATGTAAATAGTTAAAAGTTGAAATGTAAATAGTTGGTTTTTGTATTTTATCATTTATTTATTATATTTTATATGGAGTGAATAAATAAAAGTATTGTGGGGTGTTGGGGGAGCAGCTAGTTCTCTCCCATCATGCCTTGGGACATGTGCTGCTGTTTAGATGTTCTTGTTTTATTGTTTATGATTACGTTACTTTTAACTGTTATCTTCAATGTTGTGTTTATACTACGGTACAAAGTCACTGACAGTTAATGTTTAATAGAAAGAATGCAGTACCATAAGTGAGTTCTGTTATGCTGTTATTGACACTTGGAGCACATTGTAGCATCAGTAAGTGTTTAACAAAGAGCTCCCCCTATCAGCTTGGATTTGAACAGCAAATTCCAACTTTATGTAGAGCTTCTTTACTAAGATTTCTCTCCATGCCACAGTATATTTATGGTGGCCCCTAGAGACAAAGCATGTAAAAACTCCATAGTACGTACAAACTCCGAAGCATGTACAAACTCAAGAAACATACAAACTCTAAAAACTGCAAAAACTCCATAGCACATACAAACTACAAAACACGTACAAAACACAACGGAAGTGCTCCAGGATGCTAGGGGCAGTGTTGAGCTTTGTTACCTAGTGGCTACACAAGCCAGGAAGTACCAATGACCGGATTTGATGTGTGGTACTAACAGGTAAATGAAAATTTTTTATTAATTATTTGAATATATATGAGTGCTTGTGTATAAATACACAAACAGTACACATAAGCTTTCAATTGTGTCATTTAAGTGATCTAGGTAGCTCTGTTTTGGAAGTTCAGTTAACGCTAGAAATGCGTTTTGGAGTTTGTATGTGCTTTGGAATTTGTACGTGTTTTTTGGAGTTTGTACGCGCTTTGTCTCTAGGGGCCACCGTATATATTTATATATAAACATATATAAATAAAACCACGTTGTTGTTTTTTTACATTAGTAATTTCTTTTGTGCGTTATTTTATATTGTTGTTAATAATAAATTAATTAAAGTAACAACACAACCTGAAAAGCCGGTTGGAAGCCGAAAGAGCAGGCTCTTTTTAGTGAGCCGAGCCGAAAGAGCCGGTTCTATAAAAGGAACTGGAATTCCCATCACTACATTCTACACATTTAACTCCAGGTCTTGTATGAGGTACTTTAGCCTGTTGTAGTGGCTGTACATCTGCAAGCTGCACTGAAACCCACCTCTAGCAAAGAACCTCTTTTCGTCTGACTTAATGTCATGTCTGCTGTCAATGGTTGCTTCTGGTCTGGCTGCTGCTCTTTCTGTGTTGGGCATAGAAAGTCTGCAAGCTTCAAACTTTGAGTATGCTGTTGGTAGACTGCATGTTTAACAACCTGCTACCAGCATATGTCAAAAATCTGTCCTGCAAGATTCAAAGGAGATATTCAAAATGTGTTGCCTGAGCATATGTATACATCCATGTAAAGACTGTTTAGTATTTGAATGTGCTTTTTGAGTTTATTTTTACTCCTATTTTTTGCTTACTTGTGTGCATCCATTTCTGCGTGAATGTGTTCACTGTTTGAGTATGAGCATTCATGATTCCATGGAAGATCCAACATGTGAAGTCTCTCATGTCAGCCATCAGACAGGATGTATTCATAATCAACTATTAAATTAACTATTAAAAACTACTTAATTGAAAATAAAACTTACCATGTTCATTAATTATAAATTAGCATGCTAGAAACATAATCACATTCTGTCCAGAATGTACCCATTTTTTTCATTTCATTTTTAATTTATTTGCTAAAGGTGATTTTTCTTGCTTATTATTATTATTATTATTATTATTATTATTATTATTATTATTATTATTATTATTATTATTATTATTATTATTAAGGCAACATGGACACTTTTTCCTGTGGCAACTCTTGTGAAGTCAAATTTTAAAAGTCTGTTGTGTTTATATATAACACTGGAGACGATGGCTCATTTTTAGGAACAATTTTAACGTTAGCGAAAACTGCTCACATTGCAAATTTGCAACTATTTAACTCTGGCCTGAAGGAGTAATCCCAACCATAGAAGCACATACATTCAGATTCAGTCTATATAAGTTTGTAAACACAACATCTCCCCTTTTAAACAAAAAGCAATTCTCAGCTAACGTAAAGTGCAGATATTAATCAAACATTAAACAACATTTTCTTTTCTTTTAAGGGTCCCTAAGCAACACATCCATTCATTTTTAGTTTTCTGGCAACTTAAGGAATGGTAATTGCAAAAATAAAGCATGATGAACCACATGGATCAAAAGGCCAAGCATCTGTCTTTAATTTAGCTTATCCAACTTTTAGTCTGGACCCCTATTTCAATAACTAAATCAGGTTTACCTTTGTTTTTGTTTGTTTTTTTCTTTTGAAAATACCAAACACTTTGGCAGAAGTCATGACTGAAATTAAGCATAACTACTTTAAATCAAATTCACATTTTTGTTTCACAAACACATCCTTTGTCAGATTAGCATAACAGTGTCTGCTGCATTTGGAAGTTTACCTTCATCACCGACCTATTTCATGACATAGTTTTTCGTCCGTGGTGGGGGTTGCCTATCCCTGTGCAGAGTTGAATGTTTCTGTGTTAGGCTGATGTTTTCCTTTGCTGTATCAGCTCTTGGTGCTTCTTTTGAGCTGTCTGGGCAGAGTGAAAGATGTGCTGCATTCTATCTCTTTCCATCACTGAGAAGGAAAGAACTCTGACCTATTTGCTGTCGTACCAACAATGGATTGTGCCTGAAGCACCTATAGTCACTTTAGCAGGTTTAGCACCTCTCCTGTTGTTTGTGTACAATGCACTTTTGTCCTGCATCTGTACCACTTCAGCTCTGATGCGGTCATACTGTCCATCTGTCGATGGAGGCAGGTTATCCAATTTAGTCTGCGTTGGGCTCCCTTGGAGGTGCTGGAAAGGGGACCCACCAGTTGTTGCATGTCGGGGGGAGCCTGATAGCCGTGAAGCAGTTCTGTAAGCTAACTACAGTTTTCCAGGGTTGCTGAGTAGCTTGTGCTGTCTGAATAGAGTCTCTCAGTACTTTGTTAATGTTCCACACCTCCGTTTCCCTGAGGATGGTACACACTTGTCCTGATGTGATTAATGTCACTTTCAGTCAGAAAATCAGCAAAGGGAGTGGATGTGAACTGTGGCCAATTATCGGTGGTAATGGTGCAGAGGTTTCCTTCATGGGCAAAAACAGAAGTCAGGAATGCAATCACACTTGCAGTTGTGGCATTTGGGGTGAATGCAACTTCAGGCCACTTACTAAAAAAGTCAGTAAGGGTGATAGCAAATCTGCAGTCATAGGTCCCATGTTCAAATGGACCAACAATGTCGACCACATCATGTTGAAATGGACCTTCTGGAAAGGTTTGCATCGGGGGAGGTGAAACAGCAGCTGTTTTATCACAAGCCTGGCAGGTCATGCAGGCTAACAGGATTGAGTGGACAAGTTCATCCATGTGTGGCTACGAGTACAGTTTTCTAAGGCATTGTTTAGTGTGAACTATGCCTTGATGTCCTTGGTGTGCCAGGTGAACAACTTTTCCTCGCAGAAATTTAGGAAATATGAGCCGAGTGCCTCTAAATATCAGAGTTGACTCTGCTGCCAGTTCATTTTGCATGAGGAAGTAAGGTTTGACTTCATCTGAAAGGGACTTTTTCACTTTCACCCAGCCTGAAAGAATGGTCAGTCTCAGTTTAGTTAGTTTGGGCAAATCCTAACATTCTGCTTTAAAATCAACAAGTGGGATTGCTGTTAAGAGAGGAAAAGTTTCAGCTATCTCTGTGATTAAATGCTGTTCAGCATCTTCAGCTGTGTTAATGGTATGCAAGGGGAACACATGACAGGCAGTCTGCCATGACATTCTGGCTTTTTGGACGATACTCCATGTCATGTTGTAAACACATCCGTCTAGCTGAACAAGGTGCAATCCTCATGCCGGCTCTGTTCATCCCTTTAGTACTTAGCAGAGTGGTGAGAGCTTGATGATCTGTTCTGCGGGTAAACTGGTGTCCCCATACAAATATCCTCAATCTTTCAACCGCCCATACGCAGCCGAGGGCCCCTTTCTATATTGTCGAATATTTCGTCTCAGACAGGGTGCGAGAACCAAACCCATTGCATAAATGTAGCTGTGTCAGAACAGAATAGAATAGAATAGAATAGCCTTTATTGTCATTGTACAGAGTACAACGAAATTGGAGTGCCACTCCCTTGTTGCAAGTTTCAATAATAAATATAAATGTAAAATATAAAAAGTACAAAAAAAACAATCGTAAGTACTCAAACAATAGTATGTACAATATATACAGGATAGCAGCATAATATAATGACAGTGACGGTATGGAATAGGTTCAGTTGTTTTTGTGCTTATTTACTACGGTGATAGCTCTGGGAAAGAAGCTATCCCTGAATCTGTTTGTCCTGGTTTTATGTGACCTGTACCGTCGGCCTGACGGTAATAGTTCAAACAGTTGGTTGCTGGGGTGAGAGTGGTCCTTGATGATATTGCCAACTCTGCTGAGGTACCGAGAGTTTGCAGTGACCTCCAGGCTGGGCAGAGAGCAGCCAGTGATCTTCTGGGCTGTGTTGATGACCCTCTGCAGTACTTTCCTGTCTGCAGCTGAGCACCCTGCATACCATGTTGTTATGCCGTACGTTAGGATGCTCTCTATGGTGGCTCTGTAAAATGTCACCAGCAGCCTCTCCTCCAGGTTGTTCCTCCTGAGCACTCTCAGAAAGTGGAGACGCTGCTGGGCCTTTTTAACCACCGCTGTAGTATTTGCAGTCCAGGAGAGGTCATCAGATATCTGCACGCCCAGAAACCTCATGGAGTGTACCCTCTCCCCACAGCTCCCGTGAATGTAAAGTGGGGCCGGGTCTGCTCTGCCCTTCCTGAAGTCCAAGATAAGTTCTTGGTGGGCAAGCTGTTGTTTGTTTATGGTGTTGAGCAAGAGGCTGAGAGCCGTGCTAACGTTAGCATCCGGCGGTATATAAACAGCTATCACAATAACTACTGTAAACTCCCTCGGGATGTAAAAAGGTCTGCACGAGACTGCCAGAACCTCCAAATCAGGAGAACAGTGTGTGTGAATGATCCTGCTGTTACAACACCACTCGTTATGCACGTAAACACATAGCCCCCCTCCTCTGCTTTTACCTGAGTTGCTGTTTCTGTCATGCCGGTGTAGCGTGCGGCCTGCTAACTCGACTGCAGCGTCGGGAATCAGCGGGTGAAGCCACGTCTCCGTAATAAGAATAATGCTGCAGTTACGTGCAAAGCTTGTGTTGGCTATCTGTAGCTCCAATTCGTCAAGTTTGTGGGTGATGGATCTGGCGTTCAATAGGAAAAGGCTCGGAAGTGCTGGCCGGTGTGGATGTTTGCGTAGCCTAGCGTCTGAGCCCGACCGGCATCCCCTCTGCTTTCTTTCCCTCCGTCGCCTTCTACGCTTGCTGGGCGGGCAGACCATCCACGGTGACCCTGGCGGTCTCGCTATCTCCACCAGGATGTTGTGTGTTCGCTGATAGTCGCCAGAAACAGACAAACTATATTTAAAACCTAGGTCAATTAGGTTCTGGCGACTGTAAGAGATGGCGGCGTTGCAAACATTCAAAAATATCCACATTAAAAGTAAAAACGAGCACCATGTCCTTTGGTGCAGGAGCTTCAGAGATAGCAGTCAGGTGGTCTGGGCTAGGGTGCAAGCCCTCCTTTGACATGTCCCATGAACGGAATATGCATCTGCCCGAATGAATTTTTACTGGAATTGATCTGCAGACCAACATCCTTCGGATGTTGGAGAACAGCCTGTACGCGTTCATTGTGTTCTTCATTGGAATTCCCATACAGAGGATTCCCAGAGGATATATGGTGGAAACCACAAGAATTTAGAGCTGGAGCAGTAACCTTCATGGGGAAGAGGAGTAGAGGACAAGATCAAGGTAGCATGGATAGATGTAAGCCAAAAATCAGAACTGCAAAAGAAGAGACAGCTTTCCTAGCAGCCTCTTTGTGGTTTCCATTTGCCTGTGGGATTCCCAGGTACTTGTAGCTGTCCTTGATGTCTGCAATTTTGCCTTCTGGTAGTGTGATCCCCTCAGTTCTGACTACCTTGCCTCTCTTTGTTATCATGCGACTACACTCTTCTCCAGTCCGAATGACATTACAGTGTCATTGCAGTATATCCTGGTGGTGTGGATCAGTGAATCGATGTCTCGTTCACTCTTGGCATACAGCTTGATGTCATCCATGTAGGTGGCTGACAACTGCTCCATTCCATAGCCAGTCTTGTTAATGATCTTGTTAATGATCTCTCTCTCTCTCTCTCTCTCTCTCACACACACACACACACACACACACACACACACACACACACACACACACACACACACACACACACACACACACACACACATATATATATGGTTCATCCCAAAGACAAAACTCCCAAACACAAACTTAACAACATAGTATATGCAGTGCGTGGAATCCTCAGAACTATACATTGGAGAAACCAAACAGCCACTTCATAAATGCATGGCACAACATAGACGAGACGGGACTCAGCTGTCCATCTGCATCAATAGGACAAAGGTCACTCTTTCGAGGGTGCCAATGTTCACATTTTGGACAGAGAAGACAGATGGTTTGAAAGAGGAGTGAAAGAAGCCATCTATGCCTACTGTGAATGACATCTTTGAACAGAGGGTGTGGCTTATGACACCAACTGTCTGTCATCTATAATCCAGTTTTGAGATCCCTTCCTAGATGCCTTAACACCCATTCGCATCTTGGGTTATTTGATCTCAGTAAGTCACATGTTTGGGTGGGGCAAGGACTCAAAATGGGTTCACCTGAAACCTTGGCTGATTGTAACCCATATCCGTTTTCACACCTTAGCTTGTGTGATTAGGCATAGGATCTATAGGGGGTCCACGAGGGACGCTCCCAATGAGGCTTAAAAATCTCTCCACCAATTGCTCTTAGAAGTGAAGAAGCTTCTCACGTGAGAGATTAAACATCTTCAAGAAATTTTTAAAAAGTCCAGACGCTTTTCTTTCCAAGCTCTTTAGACAAGCATAAGACTCACATCTTGAATTTATTGCTGCTGATGACTCGTAAGCAGACCACTAAGTGCTGTTAATGCTTTTATTAGGTGAAAATTAGGACAGGCAAGAACAAGTTATCTTTTAAGTAATATCAGTAAGATGTTTACCACAAAAGCCTTATCCCATGGGTACAGGTAATCCATTGCCAATGGCATTACCATTTTTTGCAGAGGAATGGTAGGGACACTGCTAAGATTTAAGTTGAGCCCTTATTTCCCTTGAGGTTATGCAAAGCATCCCAGTTATATTCACATCACACCCTTTAGCTGGAAGTAAATGCATAAGAATGTATAATTGAAAGGTGTTGATATGGAAACCAGTGAAGATGTACAAAAAAGTCATTGTGTTTGAGGAGTTCAAAAGAATATATTAAAGAGCGATTACCAGATTAGATCGCTCATTAAGATGGGAATGTTTTACTGTGTGTGTGTGCTTTTAATGTCAAGTCAAGTCACTCAGCTTTTATATGATTTCACAGTAGCATTGCACCATGCTGGGATAATCTTATAAGAACATGAAGCTGCGTTTGTCTCTTCGATGAAGTCTGTATCCCAGTGTCTCCAGAAAATGACAGATTAAATATATTCTGCTTGCATCATGCCAGTGTTTTCATGGTTCTGTTGGGAGACAGCTGAGAAAAGAGGACCAAGGCAGTCAGTGCATGTTCAAATCCCTCTTCATTGAGTGAAAAAGAAAAATCCAGCTCTGGCCTCCAGTCATATA
The DNA here is from genome assembly GCF_057382275.1 of Copadichromis virginalis. Taxonomy (NCBI): domain Eukaryota; kingdom Metazoa; phylum Chordata; class Actinopteri; order Cichliformes; family Cichlidae; genus Copadichromis; species Copadichromis virginalis. The sequence goes on from NC_140623.1 coordinate 38,231,689, forward strand.
CCAAATACACACACTCTCATAAACACACAGACACACACATAAAAGTGCTTTTTTCACAGCTGCTCTCATACACTCTGTGATTTTCTGCTAGTGTCACTGTGACCAGCTTTGTATTGGCAGTATCAGGAAATGAGTCTATTCTGGAGTGAAACACACACATAGATACATGCACATATAAACACAAACCTCTTCACAAGTGCACAGGCACTAGGCTGTAGAGTTAATGAAGGGTTCAGGCATGCTTTTGCCGAAGCCTTGGCCCAAAGTTGCCCCTTTGGCATGGCATGAATAATGCATAAATGCACAGTGGGTGCCATCAAATAATAACAGACTACTCAGACGCACCCAAGCACACAGCCACCCACCTACCCCCGTACACACACAGATACAAACACACCCAGCCATGAACTCCCACCATGTGGGAGGAGATCCAGGAGTGCAAAATGCCAGAGTTGAATAATTCTGTGTCTGTGGGATTATTAAATCTCAAAGTGGGTGGGTGGGGCAATGCATGAAACCATATGAAGATCTGTCAACACAAACACCTCAGTCCAAGCGTGAACCCATTTCACAGACAAGAAAGATCTAGTAAGGACAGAATACAAACTTTCATATACAAGTACTCATGTTGAGGAAGAGAGAAAATAAAGAGAATGTGAAACAATGTTTGATATTCAGTAAATCACATTTCATTAGGTTTTTTGTAAACACTATAAAGATTTTTTTCTTAAAAGCGTTCCTTTTTCTCACTTTCTTGTTTTTTCTATTTTCCACCTGGTGCTTCTGGTGCCAGTAAATTTACAAATGCCATGCATCTGATGCATATTATGCATGATGCAGTTTCCCCAGCTTATCCATTATGCCCATGGAAGAAAGAAGTTGATTGCCCAATGCTCTGATTTGTTGATGCGAAGGAGATGTAGAGTTAATATTTTATTATTGACCGCCATGTTCATTCATGTGTAATGATGTCATAAAGTGAAATGGAGTTTGAAAAAACTCTTTATGTACAGTGGGGCAAAAAAGTATTTAGTCAGCCACCGATTGTGCAAGTTCCCCCACTTAAAATGATGACAGAGGTCAGTAATTTGCACCAGAGGTACACTTCAACTGTGAGAGACAGAATGTGAAAAAAAAAAATCCATGAATTCACATGGTAGGATTTGTAAAGAATTTATTCGTAAATTAGGGTGGAAAATAAGTATTTGGTCACCTCAAACATGGAAAATCTCTGGCTCTCACAGACCTGTAACGTCTTCTGTAAGACGCTTTTCTGTCCCCCACTCGTTACCTGTATGAATGGCACCTGTTTGAACTCATCATCTGTATAAAAGACACCTGTCCACAGCCTCAAACAGTCAGACTCCAAACTCCAAGACCAAAGAGCTTTCGAAGGACACCAGGAAAAGTATTGTAGACCTGCACCAGACTGGGAAGAGTGAATCTACAATAGGCAAGCAGCTTGGTGTGAAAAAATCAACTGTGGGAGCAATCATCAGAAAATGGAAGACATACAAGACCACCGATAATCTCCCACGATCTGGGGCTCCACGCAAGATCTCATCCCGTGGGGTCAAAATGATCATGAGAACGGTGAGCAAAGATCCCAGAACCACACGGGGGGACCTGGTGAATGACCTGCAGAGAGCTGGGACCAAAGTAACAAAGGTCACCATCAGTAACACACTACAACGGCAGGGAATCAAATCCCGCAGTGCCAGACGTGTTCCGCTGCTGAAGCCAGTGCATGTCCAGGCCCGTCTGAAGTTTGCCAGAGAGCACATGGATGATACAGCAGAGGATTGGGAGAATGTCATGTGGTCAGATGAAACCAAAGTAGAACTTTTTGGTATAAACTCAACTCGTCGTGTTTGGAGGACGAAGAATACTGAGTTGTATCCCAAGAACACCATACCTACTGTGAAGCATGGGGGTGGAAACATCATGCTATGGGGCTGTTTTTCTGCCAAGGGGACAGGACGACTGATCCGTGTTAAGGACAGAATGAATGGGGCCATGTATCGTGAGATTTTGAGCCAAAACCTCCTTCCATCAGTGAGAACTTTGAAGATGAAACGAGGCTGGGTCTTCCAACATGACAATGACCAAAACACACCGCCCGGGCAACAAAGGAGTGGCTCCGTAAGAAGCATTTGAAAGTCCTGGAGTGGCCTAGCCAGTCTCCAGACCTCAACCCCATAGAAAATCTGTGGCGGGAGTTGAAAGTCCGTGTTGCTCGGCGACAGCCCCAAAACATCACTGCTCTCGAGAAGATCTGCATGGAGGAATGGGCCAAAATACCAGCTACTGTGTGTGCAAACCTGGTAAAGACCTATAGTAAACGTTTGACCTCTGTTATTGCCAACAAAGGTTATGTTACAAAGTATTGAGTTGTATTTTTGTTATTGACCAAATACTTATTTTCCACCCTGATTTACGAATAAATTCTTTACAAATCCTACCATGTGAATTCATGGATTTTTTTTTCACATTCTGTCTCTCACAGTTGAAGTGTACCTCTGGTGCAAATTACTGACCTCTGTCATCATTTTAAGTGGGGGAACTTGCACAATCGGTGGCTGACTAAATACTTTTTTGCCCCACTGTAGGCCTTCCTATCTCTCATTTTGTCATCATCTGTAAAAGTTCACAATATAGCAGAAATGATGTGACTGAGTCTCTGACTGGGTATGTTAGCACTTTTGTTAATAATATCAACCCAACATACAACTCAGGAAGTTCCCCAACCATAATCACTGGATAAACAGTCAGTATGCCGCATGCTGTATACTTACTCAATGAGGAAATGAGGAAAGCTATCAGTGTAGCGTAGGGGTGGTACAGAGAGCTAGATGGCTTTTATTCTACATCTGACTTCAGGCAGACGTGGTAAGGCCTTCAGGAGATCACAGAATACAGGACTACCAACAGCTTCAAGAACAGTCTGTTAGGTGATCTCAACACCGTCTACACCCACTTTGAGACCTCCAGCTATAGCGCAGAGAGGAGATGCCCATACACAACATAGATAAAGTGCTGAGGAAAATTAACCACTGAAGGGCAGCAGACCAGCAAACATCCTTGGGCGGGCTCTCAGAGTATGTACTACCAAGCTGACTGATGTTCTCACCTATATCTTCAACCTTATTCTCAGCCAGGGGACCGTTTCATCTTGTTTCAAAACTACAATCATCGTCTCTAACTGCCCACCAAGAGGTCTGAATGATTACAAGCCAGTAACACTCACTCCAATCATCATAGACTATTCTGAGAGAGTGGAGGTGGCCCACATTCCGATCAGCATATAAGAAACTCTGGACCCTCTGCTGTATGCCTCCTGATCCAATAGGTCCACCTCAGATGTTATTGCCACCATACTATGTTATTCGCTCTCTCACCCGGAGAATTAAAGATGCCTATGTCAGCATGCTGTTTGTTTACTATAGTTCTGCCTTTAGCATGGTTATTCCCCACAAGTTCATCCATAAACTGTCTACCCTCGGCCTGCACCCCACCTTCTGAGACTGGCTCCTAGACATTGACTACCAGGCCCCAGTTTGCCAAGATTGGTAACAGCTGTACTTTCTGTGCAGGGTGAGATAGTTTGGTATGCCACCTAAGATCCTCAGCAACTTCTACAGCTGCATGGTTGAGAGCATCTTGACCAGCTGCATCACCATGTGATACAGCAACGCTAATGCTACAGTGGTGAAGACTGCCCCCCCCCCAAAAAAAAATCATTAGGACTCCAATGTCCTCTTTGCAGAGCATCTACAATGGCAAAGACCAAAGGATAGCTACCTCCATCCTGAAGTGGCCTGCATACCCCCAACATGAACTGTTTACACATCTATCCTCAATCTGGTGGTAGAGAAGTAGATTTCATTCCAAATTGTACGAATATGTACATAATATATTGTAGCTCAGATTCTTTTATTTTATTTTTATAGTTATATTTTTTGCTCATCTTATATTTCATCTGTATTTATAATTTCCTGTTTTCATCCACCTATTTCATTTAGGGTTTTTTTTTTCATATGTAGTTGACAGCACTGCATATTTCTTTGCTGTGCATATGACAAAAAAAACTTTGCAACTTTGTGAGTTGTTGCAGTATTCAAATGACTAGTATTATGGAATGCATTTTGTCTAAATGTTTTGGCACCATCAGGGCAGAAACTAATTGGCCTGAATTCATTCTGCAACTTGTCAGTGACATTACAAATGCAGGCAGGATCATATAACAATCTCCAGCTACAAGAAGAACAAGCAATCCTACAACAGATGGCATAGCCTCCACAGAGCCAGAATCTTAACATCATGGAGTCAGTCTGCGATTACATGAAAAAGGAAGCAACTGAAACAGCCTAAATCCATAAAAATAAGCAGTAAGTTCTCCATGTACACCATAAAATGATCAATTTCAGTGCATACAAGAAACTATCTAGTGATCTTTGTGGGGAAAAAAAATATAGGCAAAAATATACGGTGCTTCTATGGTACATCAAATGGATATCATATGGAAGTTCTATACAAACAATTTAAATTAAGAAATTAATAAACCTGGTGTTTAAAAATGAAGAAAAGAGGTATAAACATTGATGAAAAGATAGAAAAACAAACAAACAAGGGAGCAAAGGAAGAGCACAAAGGAACAAGAAAGCAGTTTGTTGGTCAGAAAGGGTTATCCATGGATGGATGGGCTGATGAAGTGATGGAAAGAATCCTGGTACCAGTAGCCAGAGAACCAGCCGCAGAGCCATGGGTGGGAGCAAGCCAAGCCCAGGAGCGCAAGCCCAGCCCTGGGTCAGTCTGCTCCAAACTCCCCCACTGATCTCCACCCAATTAGCATGGAGTTCCATCTGCTGCCTGGAGTGTCACACAAACACCCACACACACCCACAGACTGAATTCAACACAAAAATACAACTACTCTCCCACACAGACAGAGAAACATGCTGACACACACATATACACACAAAAACACTCCGCTTCCATTACCCATAACAATTGCTCAGTGACAAGATAAGTGATAGCCTCATCCAGCCTCCTGCCAATTATAGCCTAATGTGAAAGAGACTGATTCACTATCATGCTCACACTGTTTGGAGCCTGTTTGCAGCTCTGTGTGTGTGTGTGTGTGTGTGTGTGTGTGTGTGTGTGTGTGTGTGTGTGTGCGCGCGCATCATATGTTTGTGTGACTTTTAGAAAGCTTTCTGTATTTGCAATGGTGCTGTGTTGCAAACATCTGTGGCCAAGTCCAGACAGAAGGCTGCTCCTTTCAGTGCTGGCTGCAGGCTATCTCTCTCTCTGGCTCTCTCTCTTTAAGCCCGTCAATCTTGCTTCTCGATCAATATTCAACAATATACCCCATACCGAGACACAAAGATGGGACATTGGGGGGTGGCAGAAAATAGTGGAAATGGTCAAAGTTTTAGGAAGGCGAGAACAACAGTTATATTTGCTACTGTTTATTCCTTCTGTGAAAGGCAGATTTGGGATATTCAGCTTTGACATCAACATACAGCTGAGGGACATCTGAAAAGAGACCCGAGGCCATTTGTCCTTAATTAGAAATTCAACTATGACATCTGCTGTATGCTTTTAGAAATTTGGGGCAAATAGGCACAGCAAAATCATACGACTTCCCTGTGGAACTGAGCCTGTAATTGAGCTGATCAATTCACACTGGATGATCAATATGCTTGGTGATCACCTTTCACCATTGATTTCCCTTCATAGTAATTTTAATCCCTCTTTAATGCAATATAATAGAAATGCATTCTTTAAGAAAAATATTCCAGCCCTTTTCATTGCAACACAAGCAACTGAAAATTCAGGCCTTTATGCAGCTCGGTTTTATTTAATATTACATCTGCAAGGCTATTGCATTGTATTATTGAGCATTACTTGCAAGGGGAATGTAAGGGCATTTCATTGCAAAACTCACTCTAAACAAAGGATTTTAAACACACTACTCCTATAATTCACAACAAGTGATAACCAGAATACAAAAAGGAGAAGAAATGAGGAAAACTGCCAAATAAATTCTAAAAATGATCATTTGGAATCGGTGTAAAACATGGTGATATTTCCCTGTGAATGAAATGTGATATGCAGAAATTGTTGCTTCTCATTCAATCAAAAAACAATTTTGCTTAAAGCAAAAGTTCAACATTTTGCAAAATACATTTGTCTGCTTTCTTGCCAAAAGTTAAATGAGAAGATTAATGCCACACTCTGAATATTAAGCTACTGCCAGCTGCCAAACAGCTTAGCTTAGCATAAAGAAAGCAAATGGAGATGTAGCTTCCCTGGCTGTGTCCCAAAGAAAAAAATCCACCTAGCACAAATAAAACAACACTTGTTTCTTTTATCAGACAGTTTGGTTGTTTACCTTTTAGGCTATATCATAGCTGGGTTACTGGGAATTACTTTCAATTGTTTGTTTCCATTAAAAATATTACAAAATGTTATACTGATTTTGTAAAGAGAAATTACATCTACATTTTTATAATGAGTAATGTACTGGGCAAAGAAAAAGAAGGTAATCAAATCAAAGGTTTCTTGGATAACTACAAAATCAAATAGAGGATACTTAATCTTACCTATGCATGCGCATGCACACACACACAAACACAAGAATGGGAATCGATAAGAATTTAGCTAAACCAATTCCTTATTAGTGCCACTTATCGATTTGATTCTCTTATCAATTCTCATTGGCTGTGATTTGAGAGTCACCACCATCGCTAAGCAGCATTTCGACAACATTACATTTGTGCAAATTAATTGCGGCTGTGGCCAAATATTTGTGCAGGTTGGAGGCATTTCCCCTCATTGTTGTGTTACTTTTTTAGGGCTGGGCGATATATCGAGTTTTTTAAAAATATCGATATATTTTCATACGAGATATAAGATGTGACAATATCGTTTATATCGATATAGCCTATGTTACGTTATAATTATACTTGTGGAGCCGCAGGTTTGCCTCTCTTTCGTCCACTTTGGTCTCTACGCAACGTCACTCGGCCTCGCCTCTCCTTCACTGAACACAAGCCCCCCCCATAGCTTCACCTACAGGCAATGACAAGATGAAAGCGGAAAATCTCCGTTAGCGAGTTACCTCGGATCGCCCCGTGCTTGGGGCTGGACGGTGTCAACGTGTTAGCGAGCTAACCGCGCTAACGAGCTAACCGCGCTAACGATATGCTGCCCGGAGGGGCTGCACGGCCTAAAATCCTTTCATTTTCTCAAAAATCGACAGTGCGCCTATGTATGAATTCTGGTTGTGCTTACTGACCGCGAACCGATTTTATGTGGTACACAGCGCTCAGCAATCTGTCAAAAAATGTTTTAATATGACTTTGCTAAGCTACGGAGCTGCACCGCTTGATGGATTGTCGGAGGATTACGGCTACCGAGGAGGAGCCTCGCGGAGTGATACGTACTGTGTGTGTATAAGGACCACAAATGGCACCTGTTCAGAGACGTGGTGCAGCTGTGAAATCTGTCTCTTTGTTATTACGCTCAGCGTCTATTAGTTTACATTTTGACTGCACAATTGTGAGCTTTTTGTTATGCACAAAAACAACATTGTTTTCTTTTATTTAAGGACCATGATTATTTAATAAATGCTGATAATTTATTTTTGAGTAATTTCTTCATGTACATCTACGCTGTATGTAAATAAAAGTGCCCGTGTGACATCTGGGACACAGTGTGACTAGAACTCTCTTTTTGTTCTTAACTTAAAACTTAAAAAAAAAAATCGAGATATATATATTATATCGCCATCCAGCTAAAAAATATCGAGATATGAATTTTGGGTCATATCGCCCAGCCCTAGTGCATATTACATAAATGTTTTCTTAAAAGTAATGCAGTCCATTATTTAATTACTCCAAAGAGAAAGTTACTCATTATACATTAGATTACTGTTTTCTTTGTAAAATGACCTGAAACCCATTGTCTCTTAATTACCATTTCACAAGTAAAATCTGTAGGCTACAGCCCCACACATCAACACAAATCCCTATTCTAATAAGGACACACATATATGATTTTTCTCTTTATATTTAGGTATGAACAGAAAGCCAACAGCACAAAGCAAAGATGAAAACCAGCACAAAGAGACTTTAAAGCAGTGATTCTACCTTTGAAACATGAACAGGTAGAAAGAGTTTGCAGCCTGACTGTTCATCACTGCTTTTGTTACTTGTTGAATTTTTGGGTCTGGCTGCTGGGCTATGGTTAACAGTCACTTCGCTTTAACATCGGTGTGGGTTCATGGCACATAAACTGAAATCAGCTGACTGTAGAGAAAGTGCAGCCAATATGACAATATCCAAGGAATACAGGGAAGCAGCATTTTTTTGTAAGAAATTAAAATGTAATCACTAGTCTTTGAAAATGTAACTATAATCTAAAACTGTAAAAAACTAAATAAGTGAAACGTTCTTTCACTGCATCCTATCAGTGAGTCTTTCACCAGAAATGTAAAAGCATGGCTTGCCCTACTCATGCCATGCATGAAAAAGAGAACGGATACTGCTACACTGCAGCCACCACTGAAGCAATAATGACCCTCCTGGGATTGAGGAAACTCCACCTGCTGATGCAACAGTCCAAAACATCCACTGGAGAATCTGTGTCAAATCATGTGCAGGTGACAAATTTTGTCACATGCACAAGCTTGTGTGACAGGATGATAATTAAATGACTACATAAATTCTTCACTCGGTTCCGGAGACAGTGTATTAAGATTTTCAAATAGTATTTGAATACAATTTTCCGGCATGTGAACATTAAAACTGTAAAAAATAAATAAATAGGAAGAATTCTCTAAGGCAGATAAATCTCAGTGAGTATGTTTAGCATGGATACTTCAACAGACAAGTACCAAAATCTGTTGCATTCGTTTGAGGTAAATTTGGCCTTTATACATCCTGTCAAATCACAGGATCATGTAACTGCCTGTAAAATAGGCATTGCAATGCATTTTATTGAACAAATTAAAGCTCTTGAGAAGATTCTTTCTAGACATTGACATCTTTCTTGCATGAGTTTGACAGAAGCTCACAGCAGTAACTCAACTAAGTGGAATGTATATACAAGTAAGAGCACACACTGACTGTGAATCAGAAAATGTTGTTTATTATTACAACAGGAACTTTTCCCGAATAATTTTACTTGTCTGGCTTCTCTAATCTTTCATTTTATGTATATGAAAGTAACCCTCTTGCCCTGAATGTCCTGACAAAGGAAACATTTTCCTCCTTGATCTTAATTGAAATATCTATTTCCATATTGAATAAGTTGAAAAAATAACCCTTGGCTTCAGGTATTCAGTGTGTCTCTTTCTCACTATGCCCCCAGATTCTGCTCCTACAAATATTTCAGTATCCTATAAACCTCAAATGTGATATGTTATGTTTGCATTCTGCAGTAACCTGAATTAACCATAAACCATTAAAAAAGAAATTTATATCTGGTTTTATAATTACATAGTGATGGGGTTTGTAGTTTCATGATGACCATCCTATAAATGTTATTTGTCCTCCTCTATGTCATATACTTATCTATAAATTTCTGTTTTACCACAGTAATTCTAAATAGAAAATGGATTGCTAAATGTTGTTTCTAAATGTTAATTAACAAATTTCAGAGCTATTCTAAGACAGCAAAACACTTCCCTATCTTAAATAAAATATGGCCTTGTGCAGCACATTCGCGGTATGTTCCTCTGGGGGGGACGTGAATGTCCTACCTTGTTTTTTAAGGTCAACTGCTGACATTTTTAATTTGCGCTGGGAAAGTTAAGCTCATGACAGAGTAATGACATGTTGAGACAACGCAGCAGCTGATGCTTAATGTCTTAATAATTCATGCAAGCTGAGGATTAAATGAAAATGCCTAGTTGCTGTTCTGAGACTGGATGGTTGGATGAGTGAATAGATTGGAGACACAGGACACTGCAACTGTGCTCTTTTTATTTGGTCTTTGTCATGCTATCATAGCTTCCCTTGAAAAAATAGAACATGTATGTCTGTGGAAAATTGTACCATTGTGTTTATTTCAGTACTGTGCATGTTTCGGTGGAAACTATGCGAGGGATTTAAAGCAAGTTCAGTGCCAAACAGCAGTAAAGTGGTAAAGGCTACTGTCCCTGGAGTCACACGTGTTGCCTCTCCTGGCTTTACATCATATCCTACTACAGTGTATTTTCCCTGCTTCTGTTTTCCAGCTTTTCAAATTAATGAAATGCAGAAAAACTTCTCTTTATGTGGAGCCCATTCGTTTCTAAAAGTCGATGGTTGGCACTGGCTGGGAATCTGATACAAGTCTGTAGTGTTGTGTGCATTGCTTCCAGCTTCTCACCCAAACTGCAGCTCTTCAAACCACTTCTCTTTTCCATCCCATTCATGACTGCTGCTCATTGCTGACAAAAATACACTGCCAGTGGTTACTAATGTAATATGACCCTAATTCAATCTTGAAAACATACTACACACTGTAAGTTTATGTGTAGATCAGTGTGTGTTACAACACACTGAACCTTGAACCTTGGTTTTAAATTTTCCCCTCAGGGGTAGGGATGGGTATCGTTTAGGTTTTATCCAATACCAGTACCAAACCGGTACTTTAGAAACGGTCGCGGTGCTTAAACGGTGCTTAAAGAAAGGAGAACACAAACTTTGTCCAAAAACCTCTTATGTTTAGCTGTTTTTTTGTAAAAAGATAACAATGTTAGCCTTTTCTGCAGATATAGGACGTATATGGTATCACTCTTGGTTGGAAGCAGTTCTTAAACAATGGAAAAAACACAAACTTTGTCCAAAAACCTCTCATGTTTAACTGTTTTCCAATTTTTCTTTGGTCATTTTAGCCTTTTTGGCCGGGGGGAAGGGAGTATCTGCCATCAAACAAGAAGACAGTCGGATGTAACTATGACGGTGTTTGCTAGTTCACCTTACATGCATTAATTTAATAACGTGGTTAGCGTACTCAACGTAAATTACACACGAACAACATTAAGCCACTCACGCAGAGAAGAACGGCTGCTGCTGCCATCATCATCCGTCATCATTTCTGCTACACTGGCAGGGCTAGGGGCCAGGACTCTACTCTTCGGGTTCTTGGGGGATGTTGCTAACTCCGGGTCCGATAACAGGCACCACACCCGCAGTAGATTTGCTCGGTGCTTGGTCTTGCAGCAAGCCATAAAATACGGTGCATTTCTCGGCTTTTAAAAAAACGCTATGCTGTGTTTCATCAGATTTGAGGTGTTACCTCCTTTGCACAGTATCACCTTAAAGCACTTGTTGCAGGTGGCTGAGTTTGCATCTTTTGCTGTGAAGTACAGCCAGACTTTTGACCGCTTCGCCTTGGGCATTTGTAATCTGTAGCTCTGCTCTAAATGAACGTACATACCTGGGCCCGCCTACTATCCTTGCAAAGGTAAAATGATTGGCTAGAATCCAAAGTTTATGACATATCAGGAAAAAAAAGCACCGAAATAAAGCACCGAAATGTGCGCTGCTTTTCGGTCTGGTTACTACCGTTTATGTCAGAACAGGTGCCATTATAGCACCTGATACCGGTACCCATCCCTACTCGGGCTTAAGTAAACGCAGAGTGTAGGGAAGGTTATCTGTCATAACTTTCTGAAAATGTAGCTCAAGTCAGTTGATGGAGCAAAAATCATTTACAATTGTGTGTTTTCTTACTTTTCCCTAAAAAGGTGTAATTTGGCTATATTGGCACATTTTTTTTTTACATAGGTATTTGTGTTGAGAGGCACATTTTTGGGGTTTTAAGCCTGTATCAAGTTTTCAACTCATTCGTATAACTGCCTTATTATTTTGCAGTTATCTGGATTGGCTTGCTAATGGTAGTCGGATGGGAAGTTTCAATGGTGTCTTTCTTATCGATTCTGTTTCGATATCCAATTATACACATACAAATGTTGACAAAGGTCTTTTAGGTACCAGACTTAATCTTAACTTTGATAAGCAGTGTGATCAATTTTGGCAAAATATTTATTTTAAAAAAATAAATAAATAAAACTCATCCTATCATTAAATGAATGAACTAGCATACAAAACTAACAACGCATTCACAAATAAAACACTATTTTTATATAAGATAAGATAAGATAAGATAAGATAACCTTTATTAGTCCCACACGTGGGAAATTTGTTTTGTCACAGCAGGAAGTGGACAGTGCAAAAGTTATGACGCAAAAATTAGAATACAATAAGAATAAATACAGTACACAGCTGTACAGAATAGAATAAAATAATATACTATATACAGTAGAATAAAATAGAATAAAAATATACAATAAGATAAAAATAGAATACGAATGCTATATACAACTGAGTAAAAATACAACGATGCCAGAAAAGATTATTGCACTTAGTGTTATTGCACATGTGTGGATGTGTGTGTTTGTTCAGTTAAAGTCTTTGTTGTGGAGTCTGACAGCAGTGGGGAGGAAAGACCTGCGAAATCTCTCCGTCCCACACCGTGGGTGCCGCAGTCTCCCACTGAAGGAGCTGCTCAGTGCTGTCACAGTCTGCTGCATGGGGTGGGAGACGTTGTCCAACAGGGATGACAGCTTAGCCGCCATTCTCCTGTCACTCACCACCTCCACTGGGTCCAGAGGGCATCCTAGAACAGAGCTGGCCCTTCGGATCACCCTGTTCAGTCTCTTCCTGTGCTCAGCAGAGATGCTGCCGCCCCAGCAGACCACACCATAAAAGATAGCAGAAGCCACCACAGAGTCATAGAAGGTCTTCAGGAGTGGGCCCTCCACCCCAAACGACCTGAGTCTCCGCAGCAGGTACAACCTGCTCTGCCCTTTCCTGTAGAGGGCGTCTGAGTTATGAGTCCAGTCCAGTCTGTTGTTCAGATGAACACCAAGGTACCTGTAGCTGTCCACAGCCTCAATGTCCATACCCTGGATGTTCAGTGGTTGCAGTGGAGAATGCTTGTGCCTGCGGAAGTCTACCACCAGCTCCTTGGTTTTACTGGCGTTGACCTGGAGGTAGTTCAGCTGGCACCAGTCCACAAAGTCTTGAGTCAGTCCTCTGTACTCCTTGTCGTCCCCATCAGTGATGAGGCCGACTATTGCAGAGTCATCAGAGAACTTCTGCAGGAAGCACTGGGTGGAATTGTGGGAGAAGTCTGCAGTGTAGATGGTGAAGAGGAACGGAGCCAGAACCGTTCCCTGTGGGGCCCCCGTACTGCAGACGACCCTGTCCGACACACAGCCCTGAGTCCTCACATACTGTGGTGATGGTCCACTCCAGAGTTCTCCAGCTTGTCCTTCAGAACCGAGGGAAGAATAGTGTTGAAGGCACTGGAGAAATCAAAGAACATGATTCTCACAGTGCTTCCAGCGGTCTCCAGGTGAGCGAGGGAACGATGTAGGAGGTGAATGACGGCATCATCCGCTCCAATGCCAGGCTGGTAGGCAAGCTGAAGTGGGTCCAGTGATGAGCTTGTTAGGCGCCGAAGCTGAGCCAGGACCAACCGCTCCAGGGTCTTCATCAGGTGGGATGTCAGAGCCACCGGCCTGTAGCTGTTGAGGTCCTTGGGGCGTGAAGTCTTTGGCACTGGTACAACACAGGAGGTTTTCCAGAGCTGTGGGACTCTTCCCAACCTCAGGCTCAGGTTGAAGAGGTGCTCCATCACCCCACACAGTTGGTCCGCGCAGGACCTGACGACCCTCGAGCTGATGCCATCTGGACCCGCTGCCTTCTTGCCATTAATCCTCCTCAGTTCCCTCCTAACCTGGGTGGTTGAGAGAGACAGGCTGGAGCCTTGTGTTGAGTGTGTATTGGATGCTGTTGTTGGGGGTGGGGAGGAGTGAGCAGGGTGAATAGAGGAGGTGTGAAGTGTCTGAGGTGTCAGAGGTGGAACAGCAGCAGTGGGGGTGGGTGAGTCTGCAGCCGATGTTGTAGACTGTCTCATGGTTGAATCAAATCTGTTGAAGAAATGATTCAGTTCATTTGCCCACCTCACATCCCTCCCAGGCAGAGAGTTCTGCTGTTTGTGGCCTGGGAAGGAACTGATGGAGTCTTTTGGATTAACTCTAACCAAGTATTTAATGTTAACTGTGGTCAGGTTTCACATCCTGAAAGTCAGGACACTAAAAAAAAAAAGAGTGTTGACTAGGAATGGGTATTGATAAGATTTTCACGATTCCGATTCCATTTTCGATTCTGTTTAACGATTCGATTCTTTATCGATTCTCTTATCGATTCTTTTTAAAAAAGGAGAACACTAAGGTCGGTTAGCTTACAACTTTGATTTATATCTTCTCTTTGAACAAGATAGAAATTTAGGAGTAACATCATCATTGCGTGTTTTGTGAGCAAATGCTTTTGCATATTCGTAGTGTTTCCTCCCTTAAATGAAATATCTACTTTGCAAGTATTGCAAGTTGCCCTGTTATCATCCGTTCTCGTAAAGTATAATCAAACTTTTGAGCGTTTGAGCCGCCATGTTTCCTGCCAGGTAAATGACGCTCTGCAACATGGTGACGTCATTCGGGGCGACTGGAATTGATAAGGGAATCGTTTGAATAAATGGCAAACAATTCCAAGGAATTGAAACAGTGGGAACCGGTTCTCAACAAGAACCGGGTTTCGATACCCATCCCTAGTGTTGACTCAACTTTGTAACTTTACTGTTTAATTGGGTTACGCTTGGCATCTCCATTTCTGTGTCTGCATTAAGATGCAGGATAATTCTAAAAACATAAACAAGACTTGTGTACAATAAAATATCTTAGTTCCTCTGCCAACTTGGAGAAGCAACCTGCAGATTGCCAAAAACAAGCACTGCCCCATGACAAAATGCTGCAGATGATACATAATTTTAACCAGTGGCAGTTGATGATTATTAATTTTTTTTAAACGTAGAGAGGCACAACCTCTGTTCAAAACTCAATGTTCTTTAATGTTTGATATATAAAACTTACGAGTGGCTAATTTCACAATTTAAATGTTTGTTTTGATTCATCAACTTATCTATATCATTTGTCTAAGCCAGTGTCACAGGAGCACCAGTCCAAGATCTTCCTTTTTAGCCCCACTACTTGTTCAATTTCTAAATTTAAATTTTATAAATTATTATTTTTCTAAAGAATAAGAAATGTCTCAAATCCTGAGCCTACAAGGATAATATAACTCTTTAGCTGGCTGAACTAACGGGTTTTCTATTTCTATTTTTATGAATACCACTCAAGGCACAGAGCACATGGAAGTGTCAGAATTTCAGTTGTGTGTCAACATCATAATTATAATATTTACTAATAAACACGGACAGATTTGGTTTGGCAAAGAAACAGCAGAGACCTTTAGATTCCTACAGATTCCTAGAAATATCCCCAGTGACCAATTAGAAACTTAGCAAACTTTGCATGTTGCATTAGCAGAAAAATGAAAACCTGCCTCCTAAGGCAGTGCTGTCCTTTTATTAATAATTTTAGTAATTAATCAAAGGGCAAACAGTAAACAAGAGAGGAGTTAAAGATATTGACAAATTAGATTTAACTTGAACTTGTGGGGCTCCATATTATTTTCACTTAATTTATTTTTAATCTAATAAGCAATACACACACACACACACACACACACACACATATGTATGTGTATATATATATATATATATATATATATATATATATACACACACACACACACATATGTATGTGTATATATATATATATATATATATATATATATATATATATATATTAGGGGTGCAACGATATTTGTATCGATATTGAACCGTTCGATACAGTGCTTTCGGTTCGGTACGCATATGTATCGAACAATACAAAATTTGTAATTTATTTTATCAACTTTCCTTCTGACGATGCTGTCTGTGTTGAGCGCTCAGTGAATCTGCGTTCGACTACTCCGCCTAGGCTGCACTGTAGTCGAACGCAGATTCACTGAGCGCTCAACACAGACAGCATCGTCAGAAGGAAGAGCGCAGGGCAAGCTAGCGAGACAGAAGTTAAGCTCTCCTTACAACATGGACCTCCCCCACTCTCATTCAGATCTGGCGTTTGGAATTATTTTGGTTTTCATGTGACGTATGACCCTGAAGGTAAGCGAGTCATGGACTAAAGTAAAACAGTATGTTGGATGTGCCATGCAATGCTCAATTACATGGGTGGGAACTAGTGTGTTAGCGCAGTTAGCTCGTTAACGTGTTGGCCGTCTAGCCCCATGCACGGGGCGATCGGCGGTAGCTCGTTAACGGAGATTTGCCGTGTTGTGGCGTTAAGGTCATTTCAACGAGATTAACCTGAAAGCACTAGTGGGAACACAACGAATATGACTGCACATTTACGCCGACATCATCCTAGTGCAAAGACAAGTGGAAGCAGAAACAAAACAAGCAAGCATGCTACTAACTTTAGCCGAGTCATTTAGACAACTGTTTAATATGCTGCTGAGAATATAGCCCAGAAGAAGCGGATAGTATAGCTTTTATTTTGGAAAGAGACATTTCTCTGTAATAAACTCTCTTTTCCAAAGATGAGTGATTCCTCAATCAGATACAGGGCTCGCAATATCGCTAGCCCGACGTCCCGGAGCTAGCGATTTTTTCAGTCGGGCTACCAAAATCTATCTCTGCCCTGCCCGTCGGGCTATTGTAGGAAGGAAAAATATATGTCAATGCTTTTGCATTCTTTCGGAAATGTAGCTGGGTAATTATGTCATTGGCATCGGTGAGCCACTGTCAATATGTGACATTGAAATCGCATTTGAATTTGCGCTTGTTTTTTTGCTTTCACTTTGCAATCGCGCGAACTGTGTATAGAGAGCGACAGCACTGATCTGTGAGTGATGATAATTTGCGCACCAATTCCTCTGACATCGTCTTATTAATCGTTAGCTTACTATGCAAACATGACAAGTGAAATCTCCCGCAGCAAGCTTAAACATGTGAGAGGTTGATCGCGCAGAGAATCGCTGAGCTTATGTGAGTGCGTGTGTAAAAGCAGCAGGATATATATTTGACTACGATGACCTGGATGACTGAGAACCTTCACAGACAGATATATATTTTAGTTCTGCTGAGCCAAATAAGACAGGTCAGGGTGAAGAAGTGACAGCCAAAGAAAAGCTTACCACAAAACGGAAAAGTTATGACAAATCAGACTATAAGGCAAAAAGAAAGTGCAGCTTTATGGTTTCATGGACAAAATAATTTCTGTGGCTGCAATATGACGAGCTAAATAACCAGGGCTGCACATAAGTGGTCCGCAGGTGCGCATTCGCTGTCAAAATAAAAAACACGCACAAGGGTTAGGGTTAAATTTAAAAACTGTACTTTTGAGTTAAAATATATATTTATAATTTTAATAAATGACAAATTAAAAAGGCATGAACATTTTTTTGTATCGAAAAAATATCGAACCGTGACACCAAAGTATCGAACCGAACCGTGAATTTTGTGTATCGTTGCACCCCTAATATATATATATATATATACACACATACATACATACACACACGCACACACACACACACACACACACATATATATATACATATACTGTATATATATATACACACACATACACATTTTTTTTTCAGTCATTATCGGTATTAAGCTCAATCCTAACCCTTCCCTCACCTTATATTTTGAAGAAAGGCTGGGAAAAAGAAAAACTAATTTTAATGTGTGATGTTTAGAATTATTTATGTGATAACATGAATCCGACCTTCCCAAAGTGTGGGGCCAGAGCCATTGCAGGGGGGGCGCGGTATGAAAAGGGGGGGGGGGGGAACAAAACGCTTGGACACTGCTAGCACAGGGCGCCCACAGAAACGCAAAGCAGGAGATGAAGCATAGATGAATATGTTTCTAAACCAACTTCAGTCTAAGCCAAAGACTAGAAAATATGGTGAAGCATATCTTCCCTTTGGTTTCACCTGCACAAGTGCCAAGGTAGGTCTCCCCTGCAGAATTGGTTTTCCCTGTGTCGGGAGCACGTGCTGGGCTGTTCAAATCACAGACAAACAGTATCCCACAGTTGTTTGTGTTTTAAAACCCATTGTGCACAGAGAGGCATTTTTTGAAAAATGCATTGATAGCAATGTTGAATATTATTGCACATGAAAAAAAAAACCAACTACAGTAAAATAATTACACGTGAAGCCTCTGCCTTTTCTAAATGGAGGGACAGTAACTGCGTGTGTATATGTAAGCGTGTAAAAACTGAAGATAGTAAGATTAACAGTAACAGTATATATACATTCGTCTCTGTCTGCCATTCTGCATTTCATCTCATGTAAACGTGGCGCACAGCGTGATGTGAAAAAAGGCACATACCTTTGACGTTGCGTGAGGAACTCTGTATTCCTCGTCCACACGTAAACTGAAAAAAATGAGTTTTTAAAAATCTCGTTTTCGGTGATAGGAAACGCCGCTTACGTGTGGACGAAACAGCTGCGTTTTCAAAAATACCCGTGTAGGTGCGGACGTAGAAAGAGTTAGTAGTTTATTTTCTTACTACCTGTCTTTTAATGCAGATTTGCTTAATTGTTTACTAAATGTTTGAGGTGTGAAAGAAACCGCAATGGAGCAAAATATGGGTGTGTGTGGTTGGAGGATGTGTGCGTGCACACGTGCGAGAAGGGGGGGGGGGGGGGCGCAGACAAAGGGGGGCCTAGCAAAAAAAGATTGGGAACCACTGTTCTACATAATCCACACTTTTATTTTAAGGATTTTAAGAATACTCTTGTACTATTACTTAAGTAATTTTGACTTTTTGTCATGATTTTGCTGTGTGGCAGGCAGGATTAGGACTTAGTACACATGGGGATGAACTCAAAAAGGCAGCTTTTTTTGCTGTAAAACACTAGAATACTTCTAAACAAAACCTAAACTGGAAACTAAGACCAGGGAACAGGAAACTAGGAGTTACAAGGGAACTCAGAGCACAGGAAAGCCACACAGCTACGAGGGACAACGAGACAACAAGCAGGGGATGGCAGGGAACTAAAATACACATCGGAGAAATCAGGGACCCAGGACCATGACACTTTTACCTAAAAAATAAGTTTAATTTCTTGTTTTCCATCCTTTTTTATACTAAAAAAAGCTCTTGTGCATATGCATGTAATGGTCATCTGTAGTGATTGTCGGGTTTGCCATGAAATTTTGGGTTAACTTTTATGAAATAATCAAATTTCCAGGCAATATTTTAAATGACTGTTGATACGTATTACATGCACTCTCATGCTGCTTATCTTTATTATAATATGATTTAAGGGATAGGATGTTTAAGAAAATGCTCATCAACTTTGAATGCCAACAGCATGAAAGACCATGAGACTACAACAGAAAGCCTAATGTTAATAAGACACTTGTCAGCCTTGATCTGTATCGCTGATTTTGAGAAGAATAGTACCCTTGGTACCAATGTTCCCTCTAATTTTTCATGTGTCTGAGCGAACACACAAATTTATGTTAGACTACTTTTAATTAACTGCTTAAGGCCACTTACAATGAAAATTTAAAAAAAAAATCTTGTTCATAACCTGTGTAGTATGTTAACACTAGTGATGTTCGATTCGTGAACGAATCGTTCAATACTCGAGAATCACTTTACTGACTCGTGAATCATGATTCACAAGCCCAACTGACTAACTGACTCATCCCTGTTGCTGTTAGCAAACTAATTCCATTAGTAGAAATATATCTAGCTTATAATTAAAATTGTGGGGGGAAAAACAACAGCCAGTTTCGTAACAAAAGCATTTCTGCTCTGAACTGGAAGAAAAAACCCTGAGTAGAAGCTCACATCAAGAAAATAGCTCCTCGGTTCAGAGTAGCATCGCGCTGCTAACATGCTAACAACACATTTGAGCTACTCACCCCCTCGCTTCCTGTGCTGAATTGTAAGCATAAGCGAATCACTCAGGACTCACTCACCCCCTCACTCCTGTGCTGAATCATAGAGCGAACGAATCACTCAGGACTCACTAACCCCCTCCCTCCTGTGCTGAATCATAGAGCGAGCGAACGAATCACTCACTCAACCCCTCCCTCCTGTGCTGAATCATAGAGCGAGCGAACGAATCACTCACTCACTCACTCACTAACCCCCTCCCTCCTGTGCTGAATCAAAGAGCGAACGAATCACTCAGGACTCACTAACCCCCTCCCTCCTGTGCTGAATCATAGAGCGAGCGAACGAATCACTCACTCACTCACTCACTAACCCCCTCCCTCCTGTGCTGAATCAAAGAGCGAACGAATCACTCAGGACTCACTAACCCCCTCCCTCCTGTGCTGAATCAAAGACCGAGGGAACGAATCACTCACTCACTCACCCCCTCCCTCCTGTGCTGAATCATAGAGCAAACGAACGAATCACTCACTCACCCCCTCCCACCTGGCTCACAGCTGCTTCTTCTTCTTGGTTGGCAACCAATATTAAGGCGCATTACCGCCCCCTGGCTCACAGTGCAGTGGACATTTAGATGAGAAAATATATATTTGACACACTTAAGGAAAATACTAATAAAATACAAATAAACAAAATAAATGTTTATTAAGCAATTTTGATAGGAAATTGCTTAATTTTAGAAATGTTTTTGCTGTTTTTTCTCTATAAAATAGTTGTTGTGGGGTTTTTTTAATCATTCATCTTAGCAGTGGGATTTACATGAAAAGGGAAACAAATTAAGTTTGAGTGAAAATGTAAAATTTTTGCACTCTCTGGTCAACTGACTCAGTGAATCAAATGACTCAAAAACCCGATTCACTTTGGTGAGTGACTCATTAACACTCGATTCAGTAAAAAGAATCAAATTTACCATCACTAGTTAACACTATTGGAAGTAAAAATAACTTAAAGTCAAATTTTTATTTTTATAAAGCTCTAACTTGTATTATGAGTCTGTGGTCTGGCAGAGAGTCCTCTAACTCTCTGTCTGCAAAATGCAGTATATAATGACTCCGCTGCCCCAGGTGAATGTATGGCTATTCACCTGGGGCAGCGAGCTTAAAATAAGAGGAGATGGTTCCAGGAACAACAGGACACATTGCTTTGTCTTTGTGTCTTTAACTGAAGACCGTTTTTTCCTCTTTTAATTTGTAAGACTGTGAATATACAGTAAAAAAATACGTAAGCATCAGTATTGACATATTTTATAACCAAAAACAGAAGTTAGCAACATAGCTTTTCTTATGCTTTACATTCAACATAAACATCTTTCCTTATGCGTTCAAATTACCTTTTAAGTAACAGGAAAGTAACAAATCTTACAGAAAAAAAAGCTACACATTGATTACTTACAGATTATGGCTCAACAAACTCCCCAACGTTGTAAACTGGGCTTAAAGTTGTGCAGTTTGTTTTCTGCTCCATGCATTTTCTCACACTGCCTGCATGAACTTTGCCTGCTGCTTACAACACATCACCAAAGGGGGCAGTGTAGTGCACATAAAATAACTAAAGAAGAAGCCACAAACTGAAGGGGTAATACTGCCCGCTATTGGGAAACCTGAGAAATGCGCCAGCCAAAGAAACCCAATAAAGCAACAACAGAGAGGCAAAATAATGACCAATGGTGGGCAATTAATTATATAGTTACTTCTTCAAAAAAGTTACTGTTTTGCAAACAACAAAGTTTTTTGCAGTAGTTTACCTAAAAATGCAGCCAAGGCATTTATAAACAAACATTTCAAACTATTTACAGAACAATCAGCTGTTCTGCATCAAATTTGATGCCACACAAATTATTTGTGCCACTCCAAAAATAATTTCTGTCCACTATGAAATAAAGGAGAACATCAAAAGTCTGATACCTGCAGGCCTGACAACAGGAGATGTATCACTCCTGTAACACCTGTAACATTCAGTAGTCGCCTCATTGCTCTGACACACACAACAAAACTATTGACCACACTATACACTAACTACACAAGATTTGTGCTAAACGTCGCAAATCTCTCACATCTCAAGACACTCCCAAAACTTCCCCCTTCCTAAACAACTGTTGCCATATCATTTTTTGATTGGTCGACATTTTTCTACCAATAGGAAAGGCTGGGGTTTTTTTGGTTTTGGCTTTGCTCACAGGTGGAGAGCGCTTTCGAGCATTTTCCTTATGAAATGCAGTTTTTACCGTTTCTTCGGGCAGTAAATATAAACAACGATAGTAAATGGTAAATGGCCTGTATTTGTATAGCGCTTTACTAGTCCCTAAGGACCCCAAAGCGCTTTACACATCCAGTCACATCCAAATATTCCAATCAGAGCCTCAGCAGCCTAGGGTTCAGCCATGAGTCCATCAGTAGTAGTTAAAATATTCCATTCTAAATATAACAAACTGGTGGAGTGACATTCTTATTGCTACAAACATGTCACAAGTATGGATAAAAATGCAATTTTGTCTATTAGTACTCCTAAAAGCGATAAGCACACAGAGCATGCTTAATAATATTTTTGAAAATTTTTAAACAAGGAAATATTTGCAAATTAGCATAAAAGGAAAAAAATCATAGAGAGTGGGCAGTGAAAGTGTTTCTTTAGTTTGTGTGTGTTTTATTTGTGTGTGTGTGTGTGTGCGTGTGCGTGTGTGTGTGTGTGTGTGCAGCAGAGCAGTCATAAAAATCTAATTTGGCAGCTGAGCATATAAGCAAAAGCTTGTGGAAGACCTGTAATCCCAGAGAGGAAACCCAACTTTTCAATAATTAACAACATTTAAAAACATGGTTACCAGCCTTCACTTTGATTTCATCAGCTAAAGTAGTTGTGGCTAGTTAGCATATATGTGAAGATATGCATCACTTCCTATTTTTTTTTTCTCAATTTCTAGACTTTTTACATTTTCTTCTGCATTGCAATGTGTTTGCATGCATGTGTGGTTTTGCTTTTTTCTATTTTGCCTCAAAACTTGCATAACCTACATCAGGCAGGACAAGGGTGATTAAACTTGTGTAAAAATGATGATGCTGCCTATAATGCAGTGGTAACATATGAGCCTTTCCTCCTGGCCAATGTTTGACAAGCTAACATGCACGCTTTGATCTCCAGGGTGATAGAGTGCATCGGTGTGTGTATAACCTGCCGTTGTGTAGCAGATCCATGCCCCTCCAAGTCTGCCTTGAATATGGAATGACTGCTGAATATTTCACATTCTACTTCTGACATGCCCCCCCACATCTCATAAATCATTGTTTATGGATCATTTAGTTACTGCCTGCTCTATGTGCTTCTGCGTGTGTAACAAAAGCATTTCATCAGGGAGGAACTTGTGCTGTTTGCTCAGTGGCATCAGATACACAGAAGTCTTGCAAGAATGCAAAGCTGATCAAGGACAAAAGCAAAGTGATATGATTTGTAACACTTTCTACTTATCATAAAAAGTATGTGTCTTTTAAGGATCAATAAACCACCAAGTGTTGCAGCTTTGGAGAACTATTCTAAACTCAAAGGCATCTAATCACAGGCAATACACTCTAGCAAACACCCTTAGATTGCTAAGCAACACATATACTGTTAGTCTGGCAGCCTTATTTGGTGTGTGTGCATGTGTGTGTGTGAGAGAGAGGATGTGTATGTTTATCTCCATGCGGATCACGAGGCCGCTCTGTTTAGTGAGCTGTCAGACATTTGGCCAGGGTCAGAACCCAAGGGACTGAGCTGGAGGAGGTGGGGTGCTGGATAGTGTGGTGGGAGGAGAGCAGGAGAGAGGGGTGAGAGGTCTGGAGGGACACTGGTGAACTGTACAGACAGACAGTGTGAGAGGACTTACAATGGCCTTCGGCAATACGGAAAAAAAACAGTCAGAGAGCGAGTGGAAGAAAGTGCAAAACGGAGCCTTTAAAGAAACCCAAACCCTGGAAGCAGAGAGCTGCTAATACCAAGGAGAACTTGTTTCCCAGCAGTATACTGAAGTAGGCTGGTGCTGTCTGTATGCAAGGCCCCAGGTCAGATCTCTGAGCTCCAATCATGTTTTTTTTAAAGAGCAGCTGCATGATTATTTGTTTGCACTGTATAATCACAATCTACATTTCTGTTGGAAGATAATTGATTGAAACAATGATATAAAAAAAAAAAAACACCCAGCACGCCCCTGTGGGCGGTTTATCCTTCAAGCTCGGGTTCTCTACCAGAGGCCTGGGAGCTTGAGGGTCCTGCGCAGTATCTTAGCTGTTCCCAGGACTGCACTCTTCTGGACAGAGATCTCCGATGTTATTCCCGGGATCTGCTGGAGCCACTCGCCTAGCTTGGGAGTCACTGCACCTAGTGCTCCGATTACCACTGGGACCACCGTCACCTTCACCCTCCACATTTTCTCGAGCTCTTCTCTGAGCCCTTGGTATTTCTCCAGCTTCTCGTGTTCCTTCTTCCTGATGTTGCTGTCATTCGGAACCGCTACATCGATCACTATGGCCGTCTTCTCATGTTTGTCTACCACCACGATGTCCGGTTGGTTAGCCACCACCATTTTGTCCGTCTGTATCTGGAAGTCCCACAGGATCTTAGCTCGGTCATTCTCCACCACCCTTGGGGGCATCTCCCATTTTGACCCTGGGACTTCCAGGTTATACTCGGCACAGATGTTCCTGTACACTATGCCGGCCTCTTGGTTATGGCGTTCCATGTATGCCTTGCCTGCTAGTATCTTGCACCCTGCTGTTATGTGCTGGATTGTCTCAGGGGCATCTTTACACAGCCTGCACCTGGGGTCTTGCCTGGTGTGATAGATCCTAGCCTCTATGGATCTTGTACTCAGAGCTTGTTCTTGTGCTGCCATGATTAGTGCTTCCGTGCTGTCTTTCAGTCCAGCTTTGTCCAGCCACTGGTAGGATTTCTGGTTATCAGCCACCTCCTCTATCTGCCGGTGGTACATACTGTGCAGGGGCCTGTCCTTCCATGATGGTTCCTCGCCTTCCTCCACTTTCTTGGGTTTCTGCTGCCTGAGGTATTCACTGAGCACTCGGTCAGTTGGGGCCATCTTTGTGATGTATTCGTGGATGTTCCTTGTCTCATCCTGGACTGTGGTGCTGACACTCACCAGTCCCCGGCCCCCTTCCTTCCGCTTAGCGTACAGCCTCAGGGTGCTGGACTTGGGGTGAAACCCTCCATGCATGGTAAGGAGCTTTCTTGTCTTGATGTCAGTGGCTTCTATCTCCTCCTTTGGCCAGCCTATTAACCTAGCAGGGTACCTGATCACGGGAAGGGCGTAGGTGTTGATAGCCCGGAACTTGTTCTTACCGTTCAGCTGACTCCTCAGGACTTGCCTGACCCTCTGGAGGTACCTGGTGGTTGCAGCTTTCCTAGCAGCCTCTTCATGGTTCCCATTCGCCTGCGGGATCCCCAGGTACTTGTAACTGTCCTCTATGTCTGCAATGTTGCCTTCTGGTAGTTTGATCCCCTCTGTTCTGACTACCTTCCCTCTCTTTGTTACCATCCGACTACACTTCTCCAGCCCGAACGACATTCCGATGTCATTGCTATATAGCCTGGTAGTGTGGATCAGTGAATCGATGTCTCGTTCACTCTTGGCATACAGCTTGATGTCATCCATGTACAGGAGGTGGCTGACAACTGCTCCATTCCGTAGTCGCTATCCGTAGCCAGTCTTGTCAATTATCTCACTGAGGGGGTTAAGGCCTATGCAGAACAGCAGTGGGGACATAGCATCTCCTTGGTAGATCCTGCACTTGATGGTGACTTGTGCTGTGGGCTTGAGGTTGGCCTCCAGTGTTGTCCGCCACATCCCCATTGAGTTCCTGATGAAGGCTCTCAGGGTCCTGTTGATCATATATAGTACTAGGCATTCCAGGATTGTAGCTGTGATTTCCGTTTACTCTGAAGTCTTTTCATAACCCCACCCACACCCACCCGCTGCTATAGAACAAGCTGTTGTTATAAGTGTTAAAAAACAGCACACTTGATAACTATTGCCCCACTTTGCGTCTTTTACATGTAGCTGCAGAAACTTTCATTTCACAAACCTAATAACACTGAGCTCAAATTGATTTGTTTCTGCCAGTTAACGCAATACACTGGCTCACCAAAAACTGTGCTGCATTAATAAGTTAACAAGACATTTAGGACTGTGAAGTAAGATTGACTGTGGCAAACAGCTAACACATTGGTAACACATTTCCATAAAGTAAATGTACTGAAGCGAATCACTTACATGTATCTTTAGTGACTGTCAGAGAAGCAGAGAAAAACAGTCAGGTGTGACTTTTGATTGGTTAAAGCTTGCTAGCTATCTCCCTTTTGCTTGAACACTGGCAGAGAAAAATGTAAGTAATTTTTCTTATTGCATTTAGTGAATTAATGTTAAGGACATGTATGGAAAAAATACAGGCATCTACAGGAGCTGTTCTGGCATGAAAACCCACCTTATGAAGCTTGTGGTGCACAGTTTTTATCCTGATGTTAATGCCATAGAAGATTTGTAACTCTGCATTTATTGAGTCAGCAGAGATTTGGCAGCTTTCTAGCCCTGTAACTTTGCAGTAAATAGTGTGCCACTTAGTGGGTGAGTTGATGTGGTTCATAAACACTTCCATTTTTGAAATAATGATGAGCTGATCTTGAAATGTATAAAAGGGGGAAAAATAATAATGAAATACTAATAACAGTGGAATCTTATCACAGCACCACATTCAAATACAACAAGCTCTTTAGCATGACCCATTATTTCACAAACGTTTGTAAAGACAGACTGCACTGTTAGGTGCTTTTTACATACCTGTGGCAACGGGAATGAATATGTGTGGTCCAAAACATTTGTTCATATTGAATATTAACACTGATACTGTTTTTTCTTACATAAGCCCACTCTTGTGTTTTGAAAAACACATTTCCTGGGTCATTGCTAGACTGACAAATGATCTACACCAACACAAACCCCACTTTTGATTTTGAAAAGCTACTGCTGGGATTTACTAAAGAGGTACAATGTCAATTTTGTGACTGGAAGAGCATTTTTGCAGCTGCCCTTAAATGGGGTTACCTTTTAAAAGATTTGGGTGTTGCACTTTCACTTTTATTTCACTTGTTTACTTTACCTGTAGAATTTTTCATTTGTTTTTTACTTATGCTCACTGATTGGATTTAGGCATTAAAACACATTTGGTTAGATTTAGGCAAGAACTAATTAGATTTAGTTAGATTTAGTACCTAAATTTAATAAGTCAGATTTAGGTACTAAAATATTAAAGTACCAGGGTACAGATTCACCTTTAATAGAACAGCATTGGAATGGGCTGACTCAATGGTGCATTGAACTGCACCTTTTTAGCTTGGTGCAGCCACTGGTTTAACCTAACAATGTGACAATGTAAAGTTAGAAAACACTGTTCCAGTGCATTCTCCTCCCCCACCGACATGTCACATCTTGCATGGCAATGAGGTCATAACCCCTATTGCAAACTTTAACTATGCTGGCAGAGAGGCTTTAACCTGAAAGGTGTAGTTACCCTTAGAGACCTTACTCCTTCATATGAACTTCCTCAACAAGTCTTGGTTCTTCTTCAAAACAACTTTCTCTTCGACCCAAACTTTTGTTTAATTTATCCCATGAAACCCAACTCTCTGTCCCTTATTTGCCCTCTCAGAAAAAAAAAAAACTGGGTGTCGGTGGAAGGTAGCGATGGGAGAATGTAGTAGGAAGGGAGGGGTGAGTAGCTTTGTGTTTCTGTCGTGCTTTTGTGTCTAGGCCAGACTGGGGCCCATGTGAGCATTAGAAATGGATATTGAAAAACAATACATAAATATTGTCCTCTGTCAGCAAGATTAGAAAAGCAATATCCCATCACTGGGTTGCATGCACAGCTGCTGGAGACAGAGAAAAAAAGATAGTGGTGGAGAGAGGGAAAGGAAGAGAAGGGGGGAGATGGAGAAACAAAATGCACGTAAATGACTGCAGGTGCTAAAGTGCTGAAAGAGAGGGTGAGTAATACAAAGAGATAGAGAAAATAGAGACATAAATAAGCAATAGCTGCATATTTTTTTCCAAACTCAGATAAATACATTTACTTTGTACAACAGGAATTTGGTGGGTTTTTCTTAGGGTTTTTTTTTTTTTGTTTCGTTTTGCTTTTTTTGTTTTTTTGTAAGGATGTGTGGTACTGTTTTTTGGTTAAAGGAATTCTTTTATCTGTCCATTCCCAACCCGTTCTCACTCCCAAAGCGTAACATTTTACGCTAGGTGACAAATCGTCACCATATTACGCTTTCGGCTACCCACCACGTTCCTAAATGACGACCTCGGAAAAAAAGAGGACATATGAGAACCGTCTGGACTGAATCTACACACCACCGAATGCAAGTGAATTTATATCATCTATCAATAAAACATTAGCAGTTCAAAAGTTCTCCTGGGACATATTGGCAAGTGAGCTAAAAAAATGGAAATTTATATTGCATGAGGGTGCCATGCATGAAGTTATAGTGTATGTATGTGTGCAAAAATGTGAGCAGGAGTGTGTTGATTTGTATTTGCAGCTGTTTACTATTTGACATTTCCATTTAATTTCTTGTTGGGCTGAGGTGAAATGACAATCAGTGCCAAAGATTGCATTTGTAGCAGTGAATAATTAGGAAATGGTGGCTGGCAGTCAGAGTCTCAGATGTTATTCCTTTATCATCCGGTCTGTGGGGACCCCACTTGTATAAAAGCAATTACAACAATATAAAAAAATATATATCTAAATATATAAAAATCAGTGGTTATTGGAACTTCTAGTGCAGCTTTTAGGTTTCAAACTGTTTTCCCCCTACGTTTGTCTCTGTAGAATGTCAATGAGAGGGTACATCCCAGATAAGTTCATCTGAGGCACACAGCTTTGGCTTTGGGTACAGCAGCCCCAACAACCTGCTCCTTAAACTTTTTTTTCACAAAGTGCAGCTAATCACAAAACAGATAAAGGTAGAAGGAAGAGAGCTAAAACAGCTTGTCTCCATCAGTGAGGGGGTTCACCAAGGTTCAATATAAGATAAATAACAATTATTATGAAATGAATATGTTTAAATTCAACAATGAAGGTCTGTAATCACTCTGGCAGCTTTCCCAGGTGTTCAGTTTGCTAGTCTTTTCTTTACATTACTGCTACTTTCCCATGCAGTCAATCTCAATACTGACATCATTACTCTAATCCAAACATCTACATTCATGCCTTCTTTGAGCCAATCAGCCACTCTGCATGGTTTAAATCTGCATTCTCTGTCACTTTCCCTTTCAGATTCTCATTTGTGCATCCCACCTCCTCCCCATCTTCACCTCACCCACGTCACTCAAAGCCTCAATCTTCATCTTCACCACCACCAGTGTCTAGACTCCGGGGGGTCCTGTCCTAAATCCTGTCACTGCTGAGATTTGATTCTGCCATGATGGATCTTTGGAGTCCAATCACCAAATACATTTCTGTCTCAATAAATTATGCTCAGTTATTACAAACAATATCTTCTTTTCCACTGTGGATTTAAAAACAAACAAACAATAAAAAAACTTAGAAGTATAAAGATCACCTTCCAGCAGTAGCAGGATTCACAGTAAACCTACTAAACACACAAAATAGCTTGATTGTTTATTCGTTTTTATATTAGCTTTAAAGGAATAATTGGTGGGTGCATGTGCCGTAAGCAACAGATCCAAGACTCAATTCATCTGGGCACCATTGGGTCCATTCACTCTCTTCTTTACAGTCTCTGTCCAAAAATCAAAAAATCAAAGCCAAACTGCCAGAAAATAATTTTTAAAAAAAGCTTTCAACACTCACTACCTTTTTTTTGTTTAGCATTTGGAGACTATGCCTTCAAGTTGCACTTAATGGGCTCAAAGTGACCACAAAACCGGAGGTGGGTAGTTATGGCGTTATTTTTGTGCCACTATTCTGAGCGCACGTAAAAAAAAATTGAGCACACGGAAAAAAAAGTTTGCAGGTGCAAGTGTTGTATTTTGAGGAGAAATTTATTTTGAGCAAAGAAAAGCTGAATTTGAGTGAACAAAATTCATTGCTGCGTGCAAAAAATGCATTTCAGTGTTTGCTATTATCCATACACACACACAATAGTAGCCCCTCTCGCTCAGTTTTTGCATTTGCGCTCGCTCGCAATGTGTTGCTCGCGCTCTCAACATTTCTGCCCGTGTGCGCTCAACTCTTTCTCTACACCGTTATATTTGTGCCACAAAGCCAGCCAATCACAGACTTGGATGCAAAAAAATCTGATTGGCTGTTCTGGTCTCCAATCAGCTCGAAATGACGAAATGCAATATCCCAGAATCCATTTCGTCCAAAACTCAAACGAGGCAGTGGCGGAGGAACACAGAGTGGCGGAGTTTGAAATATTACTCTTTCTGGGTCACAAAATAAACTTTTAAGATATTTTCATGCGAGAATGGTGCTGTGTAAACTTCAAATGCCTGCTCGATTTATCAAGACATCACATATTTGCATAAGTGCTCTAACGTTTCCGGAGATGCCTGTTACCCTGCTATTGTGTGTGTGTATGGATAATAGCAAACACTGAAATACATTTTTTGCACGCAGGAATTAATTTCGTTCACTCAAATTCAGCTTTTCTTTGCTCAAAATAAATTTCTCCTCAAAATACAACACTTACACCTGCAAACTTTTTTTTACGTGCGCTCAGAATAGTGGCACAAAAATAACACCATAGGTAGTAACGAGTTACATTTACTCCGTTACATTTACTTGAGTAACTTTTTGAAAAAAATGTACTTTTAAAGTACCTTTTTTGCACGATACTTTTTACTTTTACTTGAGTACATTTGTGAAGAAGAAACGGTACTTTTACTCCGCTACATTTGCAAAATTCGACTCGTTACTTTTTAAAAAATAATTAGTTTAACACATTAGATAAGATGCTGCCAGTGGAGTTTCTGGTAACTTTTTTACCAATCAGATGTGGCCATGCAGTCACATGACCAGTTTGAAACTGTGGCGGGCAGACCCACCCAAGCGTTTCAAAAAGTAGCGGATACACAGAAAGAAGAAACATGAAAACATGGCAGAGGCAATTGTCTACGCTAGAGCTGTAGAGGATGAACACCCTTGGCCTCATATACAAAGAATGTTTCGCATAAAAGCAGTACAAAAGAACAGCTATGTCTTCAGTGTCGGTGTCTTCAGTGAGAGCCAAAACAAAGGAACTTTTCAATGTGAAACAACTCGGCTTGTGTAACCTGAGTTTTCTCTAAATATCTTTTTAGCTGTTGTTAGCTGGATGTCAGTCTTATGTTACAGCAGCTGTGTCGAGCTCGAGCTGCGAGTCATATTTTCGGCGCTATGTTGTAGTGAGATAAGTTTGTGGGTGTTTTGTGCAGCTTCAGCTGTCCTTTTAACTGCTCACTGGTTAGCTAGCGTGAGCTATACGCTAACAGCTAGCCTGGTTAATGACGCTAGAGTTCAACGCGCATGCAAACAGGTCGTCTCTACTGCTTTAACTGTTAAAACAGAAGGCAATACTGCGGCTGACAGGATTTATTATGTGAAAAAGCAGCTTGTTTAGTTTAAACAGTCTGCATTAAGCTCTGATGCGACCTGAATGCTCAAACTCAAACTGTGCATCCATAACATGAAGCTTATCATACAAAATCTGTCTTACAGACACACACACACCACCATCAACTTTGCTAAATTACTAATGGAAAACATTGACCAGGCAGCTGCAATTGTGCAGCAGTGTCCATCCAATTCTTTTCATGGTTATTGTAGTCGTCACAATTTTGTGAGGCCACATTGAAAAGCCTCTTATACGGAAGTGTAGTACGGAAGCGTAGAGCTGCCACCCAGGCAAAAGAAAAATAGAAAAGTATATTCTAACAATATAGCTTTCACGTTTGAACAATATAATATCACGTTATTACAATATACATAATTATCACGTTCGTACAATATAAATATTATATAGGCTACATCGCAGCTCCAGTCACGCTTCCATCACTGTCTTTCTCGTCTTTTCCCAGAGAAACAGCCAAACAGAAGGATCCATTGGCTAGCACTGCTTAGCCTTGCATGCATTCTTATTTTAAACTTAATCTGGAATTCATTGTAAACTGTTTGTGCGGGATATGAATGACAGGATTTAGTTTTTCTACAAGAGTTAGTAAAAAACATCTCCAGTGTGATCAAATCTTATTGCCAAACATCTGCAGCTTGGCAGTGTATACAGCACTATAATGACCAGACCTAATTCTTTTGAAAGCAATACATCTTTCCACAGGTCTCAACTTCATCCGACATCACCTAGACTCAGAGCTGAATGAGACCAGCACAAACAGCAGCCTTACCGACTAAGATGATGGATCCATGGGGTCAGGAAAGACAGAATCAGTTGAGCTGGAGAGGTACCTTTCATGTCCATTCACTGGATGTGTGGATCTATTGCATGGCGTTCCTCAAATCAATACAGCTCTTCATGCATCTGGAGCTTGTGAAGGACTTCTTAGTCATGCAGGACTCCTGTTCACTGCTAAACAGTTACAGCTTCACAGAAAGAACCTTGAGAGCAAACTGCTGCTGAAGCTTAACCATCACTTCACCGAGTGAAGAAATGGCACATTTAGGCTAAATATGCAGAAATAGATGCACACCCATACAATTTATGTTAAACTGAGCTGCCTTGTATGTACATATGTTGAAGTTGCCTCGTTCTAATGTTTTCTCTGAGGCTGCTGTGCCATTTGGAGCAAAAATGAATATAAAGTTTACAGCATATCTTGTCACTGGAAATTGTTTGCACTGTTTATATGTTTATATTATTTACTGTAGGTATTGGTGAAAAAAGCTTTATGTTGTGGAAAACTGAAATCTGGAAATTTTTGTTTTGTTGATCTTTTTACATATATTCCTGTTGAAAATACTACAATTTGTATATTTATTTATTTTTGTTTGTCTGATAGCATTTATTTAAAAAATAAATCAGACATTTCAAACTGTTACTTGAGTAGTCTTTTCACCAAGTACTTTTTTACTCTTACTTGAGTAACATTTTTGAAGACTACTTTTCACTTTTACTTGAGTAATAATATTTTAAAGTAATGCTACTCTTACTTGAGTACAATTTTTGGATACTCGACCCACCTCATGTTTTTCAGCGTCTGGTTTCTAAACCTGCTTTCACCTTCCAGCAGTCGGGAAGTAAACAACATTTAGCTTCCAAATGATTTCTTTCCAGCAGGCAGGCTAAAGGGTTACAGCCCCTTGCTGTACTGCCACAAGCTATCTACAATGAGTTTGATAACCTGATTCAACCACATTTATCAGTTCCAAACAGAAGCAAAAAAATTCACTGCTTAATAATAGGCTGGGAGTCGTTTTGTTATGTGAAAGTATCTCTGAAGAGATTGTAGCCAGATCAAGCTACACAATATTTTTGTATAAAGAGATGGTCACTCTATTTGATGAGGTGGCTCCAGAGTCATAAATTCTTCCTGTAACTTGGCAGAAGGACTACATGTTGGGCCCTGACCAATTGTAGCTTGTAATTTTTTACAACGAGCATGACATATATGATGAGAAAGAAGGAACTGGGGCCAACTTCATTGTTCACCTGGCAGCAGAGGAAACATTACTTCTCTTTGCCTTCGCCAAGTTTACAGTTATGCACACTTACTGTTCCAAGGACATAATGTCATGTGGAACTCATTAATAGAAAATCTTTAACACTGACTAATGTAATGAAACCTACCTCAAGTAAGTGTTAATTGTAAGTCACTGAATCACTACCTTTTACAAGTAGCAGTTCTTATTTTGTTTAAAGCTATAATTTATTGATTTCTCCTTTGCTATCTTTGGGTTGTAGAAAGTGTAAAACTAGACAACAAGGCAAAAGAACTGTGCCATATCATTTTTTCTGAGCTTTTATGAACTGAGATGCTAACTTTTGTGCATGTGATCAAAGTAGGCAAAAACAAAATAGTTTCTTTTGGTTTAATTTTCCTTTTTTTTAATCAACATAATAAGTGAATGCAAAATTGATATTGTCTTTTAAGTTTAATCTGCCTGTTAGGTGGGACATAACAAAACAGTTTCTGGGTCCAAGCTCCTGCTTCATTCACTGAGGCTGTTTTCTTTTCAACATGTTGTAATATTTTGTGTTTTGTTTAATGAAAACAAGCCCCTAAAATAATTAATGGTCATTATTAGCATCTATGGCTTTGTATTCGCACTATCCATGTGCAGTTTGTCTTTAAACTTGGGTTCTTAAAACCTGACGTTGTACATTGGCTCGTAGTACAGAAGCTAAATTTCTGAATGCTTAAGAAAAGAATCATTCTCAGGCCAACAAATGGTTGAAGTTAAGGGTCATGTCATTTCATGCGATTGGATTATCCACCCACTTTTGTTAATGTTTTTGGTTTTTATGGACGCCTGTATGGAATACTTGTGACTCTTTGCCTGCTACATGGTTTTGTTTTTTTTTATGTTCATTGGCTGATTTTTGTGTGTAGTAACACCCCTAAGCATGATTTAGGAAATGGTGGTAATGTCTTGAAGATCCAACAGGAGAAGCAGTGTGGCGGCACATTAATGTGTTCCTACTCAAAGGGCTTTACCTATGTCCAAAATGAATGGAGTATTTCTCCAAACAATCTTTTTTTGGTTGTTTACACAAACTCTGTGTAAACAATCTTGGTATCAAAATAAAGCTAAAACTTGTGAGAGTTCATGAAAGGTGTAAATATTGAAGCAGATGTTACTGAGGCTGGAACACAGAAAAAGTAAGTAGATTTTTCCTCGCCTAATGTATTTATTTACGTTTTTAGCATATAACCCCTTTAAAATATGCTTTAGTTCACATTTTATTCCAGAAAATCAGTAACCAACATATATACATCATCTATGCAAAGGTTTATGCTTCTAAAGTGAAATCGTGAAAAATGACTGCACTTTTAATAAATAAATGTCCAGGCAGTGCAGTTTGTCCAATTTTGGCACACTTTGGACACCACATGGGAGTTCAATTGTTTTAGGTATTAAACAGCAGAAATGATTGAATTGCATTAACATGACTAAAAGTGCTTGTTTGTTATTGAAGAATTAACCACATATTCACAGGCAGCGGGCCCTTTCTGCCGTACACATAGAAAGTTTAAATGGACTCTACCACTTTAAACTCTTCGGCTTCTATTAGCCGATTTGCATGATTGACACCTCTTTTTAATCGCTTGAGCCAGTAGAATCATGGTAATGATACTGTGGGATTCTTTTGCCACACATTAGGTGACTATTCAAACAGCTCTCCGACCCCCCACAGAAGGCCAAAAAACTTCTAAACCCCATATCCCCATATCCTTTCTATCCTATCACTGTGATTTTAACACATATAAATGGTATTCCAGGAATCACTATCAGAAAGTATTTACAGAACACTGTTATAAAAATAATAATTTTCTTTGTATTTTCCTGATCTATATAACAAAGTTTAAGTGAGGGATTTTTGCTATTCTCATTTTAGTGCTTGTTTAGCTGCTCTCCTGAAACTCTTAATGATTGTGAAATAAGAGCATTCTACAGACAAGCACCAACCCCCATCTCTGCCTATCTGTAAAGCTTTCTTAGCGAATTTCATTGATGTGTTTTGTCTTTAAATAAAATGAATCACAAAATACTTGACTGATTCTTAGATTACTGTTAAAATTCAGTTTTTAAATATAGGCAGCACAGAGTATGTTACCAAAAGTTGTTAATACATCTGCAATCTTTGTGACATTTGTTTAATTTATAACAGTCACTTAAAACTTATAACTGTCACTTAAAAATATGCAGAAGTAATTTCTACTTGATGGAATGATCTGACAAGTCAGAAGATGGTCCACTCAGTCAGAGAAACAGTTTTCAGCGCAGAGCTAAATCCATGAAATCATCAGGTTTTTGGTCACATTTCTGTAAAAAAGATGGTTCCAATGAAGCAATGAAGTAATGAAGTACAAAGTCTTCTACAAGGAAGCGTGTACACTCATGGCTCTGTAACAACTTGAATGGACATCAAAAATATGTTTGTTTGTTTTTTGTCTTGGGGTAACTGCTAGAGCACGAGTCATCCTCAAAACAAATTGAAGGTTTCAACAGACAAAACAAAAACTGAATATTAAGTAGGAAAACCTTAAATTCATGAAAAACACATAGTACCCATCTAATGTCCTGTTTTCCAGCAGGCACCATGAGGATGCCTCTGTTTGCTCAGTCCTGTCCCACAGTTCCAAAGACATCATCCCAGCCCCCATAAAACTAACCCCAAACAGCTAATAAGTTACACACCAATATACATCTATCAAGTTAACACTGGTGGAATACACTTTAATTTGTATGCCTGCAAGGTTAAAACAGAGCTTGAAAAAACATTCCCATCTAAGGTACGAGGACAGGACTGAAATGATTTAAAAAGCAGTCAATGTCCAAAGAACAACTTTGAAATACCTCCATAAAGCCTGGAGATCACTTAATAAAAGAAAAACTGAGTGAAAGTCTGGCCTCTCTGATGCAAAAAATATAGCAAAATTTTGAGCACATTTTAAGAGGTTAAAGAAATCCAAAAAAGAAATCAAAATATTTTGCAACTAACAGAAAAAAATGAAGGACATGCTCATAATTCAAACAGAGGTCAGAAGATGTAGCAACCCACCAAACAACGGGCTAAATGAAAAATTAAGTTCTACCAGTCTCCAAAATAACCTTCACTTCTGGTTTGGGATCTATCAGGAAGATTGTGTGCAAGAATATAAATTTTCTGTTTTTAATTTTCGTTTATATTGTATCTATTTATTAGATTGGATTGAAATGGATGAATGAAGCACTGTGTACTAGAAATATTTTTTTTGGTCAGTTTTTTTTTAAAAGAAATCTCTTGGCAACACTCTGCAAATCAGTCAAAAGGGGGGTGTTTACAGTGGATAGCAAATATGCCCCAGGAGAAGGAGGGGGGAATCCCAGTAGCTGTCTGTTAGCTGTCAGCTAATAGTCAGGTGGATGATCTCTGGCTGAAAGTGGCAATTGTGAGTGGCTGTATCTGTATGTACCTGAACCACCACAGGGGGTTTGTACAACTGGCCTTCATGTGCGTTGTTGACTAGAAGATGGTGCTATTAAGGGTATCCCATACGGGTGGGTGCTCAGACTTGTTATAGGTAATATAGGTCCCTGTATAGCCCTAGTGAAAGTATAGTTTTCCTTTGAATTGTTTCTAGTGGGCAGTCAATGTCTCCAGGCTGATCTTTGTCATATATTCTCATCATAATTTTTATGATAAATGGTAAATGGCCTGTATTTGTATAGCGCTTTTACTAGTCCCCCCTAGGGACCCCAAAGCGCTTTACACACCCAGTCATCCACCCATTCACACACCCATTCACACACTGGTGGAGGCAAGCTACAGTTGTAGCCACAGCTGCCCTGGGGCAGCCTGACATGGATGCTCTTTCTAGGCAAAACCAATAGCAGAAGGTTTTTGGTTCTATTAACTCCAGCTCACACCGTGACTGTCTCCAGCTAAACATAAAGTAGCAGAGATGAGACCTCTGAAGGTCATGACTGTCACTCTCATGGTAACATGAGGGATTACAATACAGCAATACAATACAGTGCAATGCAGAACTAATATGTACTCTCCTGTCTGACAGTTTGGTTCCAACATAAAAAAGATCTACTTGAATAATGCTTACCTGCTTTCTGACCTCTATAAGTTTTATCCTTGCTGTCTTGTTAAACTAAAAAATTTGAAAACTTGCATTTGGTCTCGTGGGTTCTGTTTTTGAATCCTCTCATCCTGGTAATTATGACAGGCAAGGTCTTCCATTACAAATTGATGGGGACAGTGTAGAATCTAGGAGACTGGGGCAGCTGCTCTCTGGACAAATCAAAGACAGCTCATGTGAAGCGTAGAATTTATCCAGTGAAGGGCTGCTTTATTACAAACATTTCTACAACACAAGCCTGAAATCTACACCTAAAATGTGTAAAAAGTGTAGGATAACACAAAATATTATGTATTACCATTTCCTGGGCAAACTACCTGTTAAATGACATTACTGTTTCTCTGCCACTTGTGTAATTTTGCACATTTGCTTTTATGCACATCAGGGAGCTAAAGCTAGTTATTACTTGGGATCTTGTTTCTACAATACCCCCGATTATAGTCAGTGACACCTAAATTATTTATTCTAAGATTCAGACGTAAATTTAACACAGACAGACATTTTGACAGACATTTCAATCAATCAGTCAATCAAATTTCTTTATAAGCACATTTAAAAACAGCACAAGGTTAACCAAAGTGCTGTACAAAGTAAAAAGTAAAACATTAAGTCTAAAAGTATTTATATATAATATATACATATATATATAATTAAACCAAGGCATTTCATGAATGGATCTTAAATTCATGAATGGATCTAAAAAAATTTGAGAGGCAGAGTAAAAATGAAAAAGAAAATGCACTTACAAATTGTATATACATGTTCCTTGAGGTAAAATTGTTAAGACTTTGAATTTCGCATAATTTAAAGTACATATCATTATAAGATTTCAAGAAATCTCTGTCCACAGGGGACTAGGCTGCAGTCAATATTGAAATGCCATCATCTTTTGGCCCTCAAACAGCAGTGCATTAAAAACAGACATGACTCTGTCATGGAAATCACTGCATAGTCTCAGGAACACTTCCAGAAATCACTGTGTATGAACACAGTCTCCTGTGCCATCCACAAATACAGACTAAAGCTCTATAATGCAAAGAAGAAGCCTTATGTGAAAATGATCCAGAAACATTGCCATCTTCTCTGGCCCAAAGCCCATTAAAAATGGACTGAGGCAATGTGGAAAACTGTTCTGTGGTCAAATTAATTGAAATTTTAAATACTTTTTCAGAAACACGGGCACTGCATCCTCATTACAAGAGAGGAGAAGGACTTTCCAGCTAGTTATTGGTGCTCAGTTCATAATCTGCATCTGTGAGGGTTCATGGTGCACTAGTACAAAGGAAAGTCTGGGAAAGGTACAATCAATGCTGAAAGGTATATACAGATTTTAGAGCAAGAAATTCTGCCATCGCATTTTGTTTAGAGTTAAATTTTAAACAGCATCCCAGAGTTTTTGCAAAATGTTTTTCAGTCATGAACATTTGCAACCCTTTGGGTAAAAGGGCTGTATTATTTTACTTGGAAGCACAAGTGGTCTGTTTGTTCTTCATGTAAACTGAAAGAAACAAATCATATCGTGTTACGTGATGTCCCATTTTGGTGTGAATCCCCGCTGTGTCTTTAACTGGGAACAGAGTGTGAGTTTGGTGGATATGCACTTGTATGGAATAAAAATCTCACTAGTATTTACTTCTGATGCTTCATTATCCAATCATAGCTTCCCCTTGATCTGACAAGCTCTCTTTCTACCTTTCATCCCCTTTTCCTCCACCCTTTAATCACTCCATCTCCCAAAATTCTCTGCTATTTGGAAGATGAACACTCATTCACATGCTGTGCCATTTCTCGCTTTTCTCTTTCAGACTTATCTTTGATTTGGTATGCGCTAAGTAGTTTCATCTCATTCACTCAGCAGATGCAAGCTAACTCATTTTTGTTTTTTTCGCGCTAGGTATATGTGTGTATATATATATATATATATATATATACAGCATAGTGGGCTACTGTTGGAGTTCTGTGGTTGTCATGGTGAGGTCTTTTAACTTTCGTCTGCTGGAGGCAAGGCCTGAGGCATTTGGAAGGCCACTGCTGGACCGTGGCACTGAGAGAGACAGGAAAATGACCAGCAATAACACACATGCACACATAGTCAGAAAGTGGGCTGAACGTAAAAACTGATGACGTAGATAAAAGATTATTTTCTGTTTCTTCACCATTGCTCCTATTTTTAATGATAATAATATCCAAGCCTGCAAATTCTCATAAATAGGAGTCAGCACTTGAGTAGTTTAAATATATATCTATAGTTCAGTTATGTATAAAGTAGAGATGGCACGATACCACTTTTTTATGTCCGATACCGATACCGATATCATAAATTTGGATATCTGCCGATACCAATATGAATCCGATATAGTGTTTTTTAATCAACAAAACTGTTTTTTAAATATCTTGCTGCATTTTGTATAAGTTCATACTCAAGTTTAAAACAACAAGTACACTAAAGCTATTCTGTTATACCTGTATGCAAAAAATTTTTTTTCATAGTTCAGCAATACTGATCAATCTAATAAACTTAAACCTACACCATCCTCCCTATTCTGGTATTTTAAAGAGTACTTAGCATAAATATTAAGCAACCTAACTAATAGGGTTCCAACTCCCAGCAACAACAAAAATAAATAAATAAAAAATAGGGAACCACCCCTCACGCTCCACCTCATGATGCTTAATCGACGTAATCAACCTTAATTTGATGCAGTGTGAAAAAAAATGCACAGAAATCAATTATTTTTCAAGAAATATTAAATAGATTCAACATCTTTCTTCAACAAAATTGCAGACTGCACAGATAGTACCTTCCCAAAGGAAAAAGTACTATAGCTTACTAGGGTATATATATTAGACTTAATAGTTACTATATACAGTAATTGACTTCTATTCCTTTTACATCAGATTAAAACTTTGGGTGTAAGATTTGGATAATTATTTATTAAAAGCTCGACATTTTAAATGAGAATAAGAAAGAAAAGTATGTCTTTGTGCCCCCTTTTCCCTGTTCATGCCCTATCGGCCCCCTGGCTAAACTTTGCTAGATCCGCCCCTGCACAGTTACCAGCGTCAGCTATAGAAAGAGATCCTGGTGTAGAAAGTAATATTAAATAAATTCTAACAACAGCTTATCAAGCTTAAACGTTCTGCTGTTGTTCAGCCGCTGGTTTCCTCTTTCTGGTGCAAAGTGGGCCAAAAACAAACCAGAGAGACGGACTCGCGACAGAAAAGCCGATCAGCTGATCATTAAGCAGTTTCATGATTGAAGTAGCAACAGGAGAGGCAGTCGCTTGTTAAGCTTAACGCAGGAATGCTTTACAAACATTCAGAGATGGACTTACACACTTACTTTACTTCTCTCGGGGATAACTTTGTCGGAGATGAAATGCCGGGTTGCTAGCAAAGCTCCAAATGCTATCCAGACCACCGACAGGTCCCGCATGCCACAGCTGCTCTATCACGTGATGCATACTGCTCCGAGTGCTAACGTTCTGAGGTGAGTTACTGCATGTTGCAAGTTTTGTGAGGTGCTTTCGTGATATTTAATGGATCGGATTACATTTTTTATTTTTCTCCGATATCCGATCCAGTAATTTAGGTCAGTATCGGACCGATACCGATACGTAATATCGGATCGGTCCATCTCTAGTATAAAGCATGGTGAACATGTAGTGGGTGAGAGTTGAGTATGTATGAATCCATACCTTTTAAGATATTGTATTGAATGTGTTTTGGTATGTTTCTTCTTATGTACATAATTTAAACTCTGAAATATGTACAGGCTACCTCTGTGTGTGTGTGTGTGTGTGTGTGTGTCTACAGTTGGATGAGTGACTGACTACAGAGGTATGACAGCCAAGCATATGGCAGCACAGTTATGGATTTTAGCTTGAGGGATGCTGTAGGGTTTGACGAATCAGTATGTTCCTCTCTTTCTTTTTTCTCTTCCTTCTCTCATCTCTCCCACCGCTTCTCTGTGACTTCTGTCACATTTTTGAATCAAAACTCCACTTTAACCCCACAGCCGACAGCATTTGATAACACCAGATGCCCTTCAGTCAGTGTTTCCCTGTAAAAGTTCATCAAGGTTGCTTCTGATTTGGGTGAAAAAGTTGACACTGAGCAAAGTTTCTCCTCGAGGCCCTGGTTACAGTTGATGTAATTACTTGTAAAGTTTTATTTACTTTTCACTAACAGTGGCAAACATTTATTATGAAAGAGGATATGCTTTGCTCAAACATGCTTCAGAGAATATTTCAGAAAGAAAAGACACAAAATGGTCAACTTCAAACAGTGCAAACAGAAAGACAAGAAACATGAAGCCACAAATACAGAAAAAAATTCTGTGTTGCTGTTTTGTATTTTACATCTGCTTTTTGTCTATCAAATGCAACAAGGTGGCCAAAAAATGACACAACCCACGTTGTAAGACATCTCTTAAACAAAAGCCCTCTAAACTAGGTGTGTTTCTGGCTGTCAGAACTGAAGGTTATGGAAAATAAAAATGCACATATTCAGCCTCTGTGCTTTTGGGAGCTCTTTCTGTTTCCATCCATGGAGCAATTTGAGTATAGAGGAAAGAACAAAACAGGTAAACACATGTCACTCAGTTTCTGCAAGCTTCAGTGGGGACTGGTGCGTTGAGAGTGAGTCAACATTCGTTTTTTTCTTATTTTGCCCCTGTTTTTTGTTTGCCTTGGCTGTCTGTTTTTGTCAGCATAGATATATGTGATTTTGTAAAATTAAAATAAACAAACAGGCAAAAACACAGTGAAAGACAAAGGCTAAAATTGTAAATATTCATATGTAAAATGAATATCCCCTGGTCATTAAAAGCATGTGTGATACACATGTGCCATGCTTTGTTGTATATTTAACTTTACACTTTTTATGTGAGTATGAACAACATATTTGCCCCTGTGCCACCAAACAATATGTTTAATCTGAAAAGCTGCTGTTTTTTATGGTGAACAGTAATGGTCTAATAGATGAAAAAAAAGACAGTCTTGACAGACTAACAGGTTGAAATGGCAATACCTCTGAAGCAAGCTGTCACTCAGATGACCAGAAAAGTGGTGACAGCTCCAGAAGAAAAGTATTAAGCCATCCGCTTTCTTGCGAGCTTGCAGTGAAATCAGTGAGGTATAATGTGAGTCTTGGATGGTGGTAGAGAAAAGAAAGGGTGGGGAATGAGTGGAGATTTACTTCTGTTTTTGTCCCTTAAAGGGTTGTCAGAATCTTTAAAATATGCTTTTTGTTAGTTCCTCAGTCGACATATATGCAAATCTGGTCCTCTCTTAATCTTAGTAAGTGATGTGTTCTCCTAGCTTACAGGAACTATTGTAAAGAAAATACATTGCTAATGCTTAAAAAAGCCATCAAAGAAATGTGTTGCTTCGGGAAAGCTTACTTTGAGGCTTCAGCTACTTATTTATTTCTGCTTGCTGTCAGGTTCTAAAGATAATTAGCTGGCATGGAGTCCAGCTTTAGAATCAGCTAATCACATAAATCCATCAACTTTTGGCTGAGGTTCATTTACAAACATGAAGCTCTGGTTTGTTTTGTAGGACAGCACAAAGCTGTTTCCTTTCTAAAATATATAATTGCATGTAATTGGTGATGATAATTAAACAAAGGGTCAATTTGGTATATCCCTGGTTGAAAAGCCTTCAAATTTCCACATAGCAATTGGATTATCTGCATGAGTTTGCTTTTTGGACCATGGTTGGTGCATTTTTACTTTAATAAATGACCCCTCTACAGCCACACTAGAAACTTTTTCCATTAAGCAGAGGGATCTGAAAATAGGAGAAGCAGAATCATAAGAAATATTTCATTCACTGTTGTCTGAAAGGGTTCTTAAAATAATTCAGTACAATCATTGTACGAATTTTTGTAAAGCAGTCTGTACTGTGGAGCAAAATAATGAATTCTTTTTTACCATTATCCATCTTCCACAATTGATTTTACACCATGTAAAAGCCTGTCTTCACTTCACTGTCTTAAGTGTTTGCAGTGTTCTGATGGCAGTGAGAATTATACCGTATCTGTGTTCCAACTTGAAAAGCACCAGGCCATTACACAAAACGATCTATTGTGGCTACCATGGTTAACTCATGCACATCTGATAACATGCTGAGGTAAAATGTCCACACATGTGTGTTTCTGTCCATTGCTTCTGTTTTTCCAACAGTTTAATGCTTACATTCAAGAGTTCACAAATTACATTTTAATTAATCTACATCTGAGTGCAGTGTAATATGATAGTAAATAAAGTATTGTATTTTGATTAAATGTAGTGGAAGTGTTACCCTTTAAGAAAATAATTATACTCTTTGTAAAGTTAGCTAACATCTAGGAATATCAACATAGAAAAAGTGCATCTCTTTAAATGCAAACAAAAGAGATCAAAAGTCAAAGAGAAATTCTATCAATTTTGAGCAACGTATGAAATA
This sequence comes from Copadichromis virginalis, assembly GCF_057382275.1. Classification (NCBI taxonomy): domain Eukaryota; kingdom Metazoa; phylum Chordata; class Actinopteri; order Cichliformes; family Cichlidae; genus Copadichromis; species Copadichromis virginalis. Next base: position 38,275,874 of record NC_140623.1, read on the forward strand.
TGACGACTGTGGCCACTTCTTTTTGGGCTGCTACTTATCAACCAAATGTAATACAGTTTTCAAATACTGGGTCAACCTAACATTTAAAAGATAGAATGCAATTCATACACACTACAAAGAAATCTGGTTCCATTAAAATTGAGTCCTTTTCTTTTATTATTTTGGGGGGGATTTTGGAATGGGCTTGATGTTGGATTCATACCAAGGAGAATGAACATACAATATACAGTTTAGAATTCAGTACAATGGCTTATTGAATGGGCTAACACTCCCCATATGGTGTGAATCCAACTGAGGTGCACAAATAACTATGGCACATAAAAGATCCTGTCACCAGACAATTGACAATGTGGTTGTGTTTGAAATAACACATAATGTGTTAATTTTGTCTTTTTCGGCTGTTTATAGGATTTTAACTAATCTTTTCTGAGAGTGTTAATTTTTATTTTTATTTTTTAAGATGCGTAACAGCCCTTTTACACTGCAATTGGCTATAAAGCATCAGTATACAATCTTGGGTCAACCCTCATTTCTTTCGATTTTGCCTCCAACAAGCCACACCTTCATGACTGACAGGGACTAGAAAGAGAGAGCATATTTCTCCTGTTTTGGCTTCCCTTCATTGGCTTCCTGTTAAATCCAGAATTGAATTCAAAATCCTGCTCCTCACATCATGGTCTTAAATAATCAGGCCCCATCTTATCTTAATGACCTTATAGTACCATATCACCCTATTAGAGCACTTCGTTCTCGCACTGCAGGCCTACTTGTTGTTCCTAGAGTATTTAAAAGTAGAATGGGAGGGAGAGCCTTCCGTTTTCAGGCCCCTCTTCTATGGAACCAGCTTCCAGTTTGGATTCGGGAGACAGACACTATCTCTACTTTTAAGATTAGGCTTAAAACTTTCCTTTTTGCTAAAGCATATAGTTAGGGCTGGACCAGGTGACCCTGAATCCTCCCTTAGTTATGCTGCAATAGGCATAGGCTGCTGGGGGACTCCCATGATGCATTGAGTTTTTCCTTTTCAGTCACCTTTCTCACTCAGTATGTGTTAATAGACCTCCCTGTACTACTTGTTAGTAATCTCTGTCTCTTTTCCGCAGCATGTTTTCTATCCTGTCTTCCTTCTCTCACCCCCAACGGGTTGCAGCAGATGGCCTGATGAGCTTGGTTCTGCCGGAGGTTTCTTCCTGTTAAAAGGAGTTTTTCCTTCCTACTGTCGCCAAAGTGCTTGCTCATAGGGGGTCATTTGATTGTTGAGTTTTCTCTGTATGTATTATTGTAGGGTCTACCTTACAATATAAAGCGCTTTGAGGTGATGGTTGTTGTGATTTGGCGCTATGTAAATAAAATTGAATTGAAATTGAATTGAATTCATTTAATTTTCCAAAGTGGCCTCAAGTTCTCCACATTTTCTCAAGGTTTTTTGACATTTTGCTGTTTTTCAATCAGTCCCTGTATCTAAATATTTTGAGAGGAATGTTTTTTTTGCTTGTGAAGCTCCTTAAAACTGACCTACGAATCATTCAAGCATAAAAAAGGCAACTAACTCAAGGGATGAATCATTAATACATTTTTGTTTCATCAAGATAGCAATTTATCTTCAACAGAAGAAACATCCAGACGCTATAGCAAAAATATGAACAGTAGTGAGCTGTAAGAAAATTATGATTCAACCCTGGAAGAAGAGAGCAGTATAACTAAACGAGATGATCCCCAACCTCCTGCAACAGCACATGTAGCTACTGAGCTGACGATGAAGATTGTGGCCAACCAAGGGCAAAACTCCACGGCACACTGACAGTAACCCAGATACATAGAGCACAGCTCTACTCACCATCCCAACTACCAGTATCACTGAAACTGAAATTGTCAAACAAAACCTAGCAGCATGTGGGTATAACATGGAGAACGGAGCTAGAGAAAGCGCCCGATAGAGAAGAAGTGTAGATACTAAAATCATGGAAATGTGGAAGGATGTCAATCAGCTAACAGAGGTGCAGAGGGCCATCATGACAGACAGGCTCTGGATGGATAAGAGGAACATTAAAATGTCCATAACTTAGGTTCTAGAAATTCTCAAACAAACATTAGTACATTAAAACACTGCCTTCAGTTCTCCTGACCTGAAGGCAGTGTTGCGGGCCTTCAGGAGGAGACGAACATCCCGGTTCATCCAACGCTTCTGGTTGAGGTACATGGTGATCCGTTTCTGGGTGGTGACCAGAGATGGGCAGTAACGCGTTACTGTAATCTGCTTACTTTTTTCCGGTAACGAGTAAAGTAAGGGATTACTATTGCAAAATCGGTAATTCGATTACCGTTACTTTCCCGTAGGAACGCTGCGTTACTGCGTTACTAAAACCGTGATTTTTTTTGCGAGAATGTCTCATGACAGTGACGTAAGTGAGTGCGCCGTTGGTGACAACAGCTGTGTGCAGATCAACAATGGATCACATATCGATTGTGGGAGACAGTATGAGCATGCAGCATTTAAAGCGTGGAAGTACTGACCTTACTTTGAGTTTGATTCCATAAAAAGTGACAAAAACATTAGCGTCCGTTGTGCGTGGGAAGAAAACTTTTTACAGCAAAAAAACCCCCTAAACTTCCAAGCAAGCACCGAGTGCGCAACGACGTAATGGGAAATTCACAGAGAAACTCGCGGATTCTTCAACTGACCGCGGCACACCTGCACCAGGGTAAACCTCCGCCTACCCCAGTCCTGCTTTACAGGTGAAAATAGAGCAACAGGACCGCTGAGTCTTTGATTTTATTTATTTTCTGCTGTGTTTCACTTGCATCTATTTCAAAGAGTGAGTGTAAACACAAAAAATATTTTATTTTATGTGCTGGAATGTGCAGAAAATAGATTTAAATGTTAAACTAATTTATTCAACTCAGAGAATGTTGCATATAATAAAATTTTTGCTTGATGCATAAAGTTAAAAGATTAAAACTGATAAAACAAATAAAAAAAAAAGAGACTTTTCCATTTGATTACATTTTGTATGATGGATTATGCAGAAAAAGTAGAATTGGGCTGAAAGATCTATCGCTTTATCACCTCTTCAGGTTGTAAATCGTGTTTTTAAAAAGTAACTAAGTAATTAATTACTTTTGAAAATAAGTAATCAGTAAAGTAACAGGATTACTTTTTTGGGGAAGTAATCAGTAATTAGTTACTGATTACTTTTTTAAGTAACTTGACCAACACTGGTGGTGACACTGAAAACGCTTTTCTGCCTTATTCACGCGAACAATTAGTGCGACTGATGCGTTTGAAGTGCGAAGTAAAATATGCGCTTCATTTTATATGGTGCATTTTGTGCATTCAAGGTTCAAGGTTCTTTATTTGTCACATGCATAGTTATACAAGTATAACACACAGTGAAATGTAGCCTAACACGCTCCTCGACATGTGCAAAAATTGGGGTGGGGGGGTGGGGGGGTGTAGAGGAAGAACATTATATATATATACATATAGTATGTACACTGGGTGAATGTGCAGTAGTAGCAGCAAGCAGGTGAATTCTGTACATTAATATGAATAGACATCTGACTATTTTACAGGATAGACAATATAAACATATTTAAAATTAAAGGAATTTGAAATGTACATTCGCGCTTATCGCATCTGCCGCTCAATTTGGAAAAATCTGACTCCAGCGTCAAGTCACGCCACGACAACCAATCAGGTGACGGGCGTCAGTGATGCTGTGACTGAGTGAATGGAGTCACAGCATCAGCAGGACATGGATACTGATAAACACCGTGGCTCATCACCCCAAGCTACATGACACCAGCTGTTTTCTATACAGAAACAGGAATAAAATAATAAACATTATAAAGAGATTAAACTAATTAGACAGGAAAGCTATTAAGAGGTTTGTGGGTGGCTCTTTTTTTTTTTTGCCTGTCGCATTTGGTTCTTTAGCCGTCAGAATTGTTGTCTGAAGACCAACAAGGATACCCAATAGATTTACTTTGCCAAATGGATCATCACGGCCTTGCCGTATTGGTCCATTTGATCGACCTTTGTTGTTATTATTTATTTTATTTTCAGTTGTTACATACGGGACAGACATGACTGAGGGATAGGAAAGGGAGAAAGAAAGATGAAGGAAAAGGAAAAACAGAAGGGAAGAGAGACAGTGAGAAAGGGCACTCAAAAACAGAAAGAAGAGAAAAAAAATCTCCTGGATCACCTTTTGAGAGAAAACAAGCAAAAAAAACCAAAAACAGAGCAATATACTAAGCACAACACCATCACGTTTTTCTAGCTAAGTGTAAACAGCAGTAAATACTAAATATTGAATGTTGTTGTGTAGCAAGCAGGACCGACAGCGCACAATGTGCTTGGAAATAGCAGCCAATAAAGGTGTAGTTTATGTCTATGAACAGTAAACACCAGTATGCACACCTGTGTGGATCAGCGCACTTGTATTCAAAAGATTTCCCCATGCTAGAGGATGTAGAGATCCATAGCCCTGTCCCCCAGGGCATGAAGCAGAGGAGATCCAGGCTCCAGACATCCAGAGTGCGAGAGCCCAAGGAGGACCACCGGAGGGGCATCCGTGCCACCCTCCTGGGAAGAGCTGAGGAGAGCCCCAGATGAGGGGTCACCCAGTAGCCACGGAGCAGAGGTCAGAGGGGGTTGCAGTGGCGTGCCCGCCGGCTCTGCCGGCAGCCAGCTGTGCCAGAGTGACCTGAGCCGCAGGCCCAGAGGCCCGAGGACCCCCTTTGCCCCAGAAGAGGCCTGACTGAGCAACAGGCACCAGGCCCCGCCAAGTAGTCACCGGGAGTGAACTGGTACATACCTGAGCGCCCAGCCCAGGCATCAGTTACTGGCAGGGAGTGTGGAGAGGGGAGATAGGCCTTTGGAGGGCCTGGGAGTTCCCAGAGAGGTGGAGTGTAAGACCCGACCTGATATATAGACACAGACAAACAGGTACACACAGACACAAACATGCATTCCCGCCCTTATGCACACATATACAAATACTCAGCACTCACCCAACGTAGGGATAGACATACATGGACACTGTACACACAATCACACTCCCCAAACAAACTCTATACCCCAGGTCCAGGTACCCTTGCCCCTGGAGGGGTAAACGGCACCGAGACCCAGGAGATGTTACCCTTTCCCCCGGGGTGGAGGCAAGCAGACCACCCCAGGCTCCGCAGCAGCAGGAAGGCCAGCAGAGATGGCCAGCGAGGCCATTGGGGGCCATCGGGGACATCTGGTTGCCTGAACTGTGGTAGGACAAAACTGTGCAAACCATTCATCGATCGTGGATTGAACTCACACCACTAAACTACCAGATCACCAAACAGGCCTGAACTGGATTCTATTGACACTTTAAAAGACCCAGGTCTGACATTCCTTTATTTTATTTTATTTTGGGTATCTGTGCACACACACATAATTTTGGTTGTTATTGTTAAATGCAATACAGTGCACAAATTTCAAATACAGTTGAACCATTGCTTCACATCATTTGTGGTTGTGTTTTCATTGTGGTTACCCATCCTCTAGGCTCCTGCCGTTCCTGAAGTCTTCTTATTTGCCCATTGTTTATATATTTTGTTACATACTGGTTACATCCACCTCTGACAGAAAGTGTGACTTGCTGTGCTTCTCAAAGCAGGCATATAAGGTTTAGCCCATTCCACATGTGCCTGATGTTTGAGCCAACGTAGCAGGACTCCACCTTTTCCCTATACTGTCCCTTAGCTGTATTTATTGCTCTTCTGACAGTGTACCAGGCTACAGCAATGGATGGCACAACATGATCAGATCAGATCCACATTTATGGATATATCCAGTGATGGATAAAAAGTTAAAAAAAAACTTCACAGTCTTTAGTGTACAGGGTGGGCCATTTATATGGCTACACCGTAATAACATGGGAATGGTTGGTGATATTAAAGTCCTGTTTGTGGCACATTAGTATATGTGAGGGGGCAAACTCCTCAAGATGGGTGGTGACCATGGTGGCCATTAAGAAGTCGGCCATCTTGGATACAACTTTTGTTTTTTCAATAGGAAGAGGGCCTTGTGACACATCAAACTTATTGGTAATGTCACAAGAAAAACAATGGTGTGCTTGGTTTCAACGTAACTTTATTCTTTCATGAGTTACTTACAAGTTTCTCTTTGTTCACAGCCATTGACATGTCGAAGAGGTTAACACGTGAGGAGCGGATCGAAATTGTGTTGATATCTGGTGAACGCAGTAACCGGGTCATTGCAGCAGATTTCAATGCAAGTTGGGCAAATAGCACCCTTGCAAACTCCAGCTACTGCAGCATCTCAACGAGGATGACCCAGATCGGCGCACAGAATTTGCAGAATGGGCAAAACAAAAATTGGAACAGGACCCTCAGTTCACGCAGAAGATTTTGTTCAGTGATGAGGCAAACTTTTATGTGAATGGTGAGGTTAACAAACAAAACCACCCCTATTGGTCTGACACTAACCCACATTGGATGGATCCCTCCAAGACTGGTGGAACAACAAAAGTGATGGTTTGGTGTGGTATGTGGGGTACAACGATAGTGGGTCCATTCTTCATCAATGGAAACCTCAAGGCCACTGGATATTTGAAATTGCTACATGATGATGTGTTTCCCTCTTTATGCACTGAAGCTGGCACGTTCCCTGAGTTTTTCCAGCAAGATGGTGCACCACGACATTATGGGTGCCAGGTCCGAGCATTCCTAGATGAACAGTTTCCTGGAAAGTGGATTGGTCGTCGTGGGCCAGTTGAATGGCCCCCAAGGTCTCCCGATCTGACCCCCTTAAACTTTTATCTTTGGGGTCATCTGAAGGCAATTGTCTATGGTGTGAAGATATGAGATGTGCAGCACCTGAAACTACGGATACTGGATGCCTGTGCTGGCATTTCTCGTGCGGTGTTGCTATCAGTGTGTGAAGAGTGGGAGAAGAGGGTTGCATTGACAATCCAACACAATGGACAGCACATTGAACACATTTTATAAGTGGTCAGGAACTTGTAAATAACTCATGAAAGAATAAAGTTATGTTGAAACCAAGCACACCATTGTTTTTGATCCAGGATGTTATGGCAATGCGTTGTAAAGTTTATGTGGTGGTAGTACTTTGGCAGAACCTTCTTCAGGTTGAAGTCACCAGCCACGATAAAAACTGCTTCCAGGTGCTTCCTCCGGGTCGATAACATCATTCAGCTTGTCTAGCACCCACATGATGTTGGTGTGGGGTGGAATATAAGCAGCAGTCCAGAACACAGCTGTAAACTCTCTAGGCAGATAAATGGTCTGCATCTGATCATGATGTATTCAAGATCAGAAGAGCACCCGAAACAAAACTACGTGTACATCCACACACCACCTTCTGTTAGTCATTATGTAGACCTCACCTCCATTCTGCTTACTCGACTCCTTTGTCCAGTCCTGGAGGTGAACAGAGAGGTCACAGTAGCCAAGTCAGGGACTGAGAGATCCATCCATGTGTCAGTAAAAAAAAAAAAAATTACAAACCTTAATATACCAACGGAAAGTCATCCTGGCCTTTAGTTCATCCACTTTGTTTTCCAAAGTTTGGACATTAGCTAGAAGACTGATGAAAAGCGAGGAATGGTGTTGTCTGGCATCAATGTAGCATCAATATGGAGACAGAGGCAATATGTTCCAACTGACATTCAGCCCATCAACCATCTTTGACAGCTTTATGGTCTCTGACTGTGAGGTTGCTGTTCTGGAATTTGATATCACCCCAAAATAGAAGTGTGTTCAGGCTAATGGTTTTGCCGGTGCACACAGTGTAATTTAACGTACCAATGTTGTGTGATTTTAAAACTTAATTTTGTGTTTATTTTTGAAGACATTATTAGCTTCTCTATTTCACTGTCTGGCTCCACATTGTTGCCCTAATCCATAAAAAAAATGTCTAATAATAGTGTGATTACTATGTAATACAAAAGTGAGCCATATATATTTTTCTATATTTTTGATTTCATGTTTATAAATACAACTTGCTTATTTTTATGTGTCTGGATAGGTGCATGTTCCTGCCAGTCTCGTGCTTTCTGGCTGTTTGTCGCCACATTGACACACTACTCAGTGCTAGAACTCCCATGAGTTTACATTCAGTCATACTGTCTCCAGGAGCCCTGTGAAGTGTTGTCAACTGAAGGACATGTTCATAATACAGCTATAAACTGACCTTGTAGGTCAAAAAGAAATATCCAACACCAGTTATTCAGGAAGTATAATAATTGATTAATTGGCTAAGAATGTACATGCTTTTCAGTCTAAAAAAATCGCCTCTCCAACTTAACACAAATGAGGAAGCACTCACACAAATACATGCATAGACATTGACACACTTACTCTCAGATTCAATATGTGATGCCATCACACACACACACACACACACGCACGCACGCACGCACGCACACACACACACACGCACACAGGTAAAAGTTGTACTTTCCTGTTCACTCCTACCTGCTTGTCTGAGTCTTGAGAGGGATTCTTTAATGAGAGAGCAGTGCGGGCGCTCATGAAATCATTTAAATTTCAAATGCATGAGGTGATTATGCTAGTGAATTAGCCCAGTGACTTATTGTGGAATAATTTAGCTCAGTCAGGCAGAATGGAGACAGCTAATGTCTATGGAGACCTCACAAAGACAGGGCTAGGGTGGGGCTTTGTGGGTTTACGGGTGGAAGGGTTAGTGGGAGGCAAAAAAATGAAAACTGAAAACAGAGAAGAGATGGAGTAAGACAGAACAGCAGGGGTGGTTACTGTGTACACACACCCTACAAAAGACATGGACAGATGAAGAGAAGGAAAGCCCAAAGACAGTGAGGCATAAACCCAGAAGTATGAATAGATATTAGAGCAAGAGAGAATGGAAGAGGAAAGTGATAAACACAGGGAGAGGAGAAATCAATAGATAGGAGGCATGGAGATGGTAATTGCCTGACAGACATGAATGGAAAGAAGAGCTGAAGAGGGTGAGCATGCAGGTGCAGAACAGTAGCAGAAAAGAAAGAAAGAGAGGCTGTGAAGGCAGTTAGATGACAGAGAAAAAACTTTGGGTAAGCGGGATGAGGATATCTGCTATGAAATTTTGAGACAGTTAAATGCTGAGAATCTGGTAAAAAGGGAGACAAGTGGGAGGAATAACATAGATGAAAACTGTTTCTTCTACCACAACAGTTTTGTTGGTTTTTTTTGCATCTTTTAAAAAATATATATTTTTGTAGATTTTTCTTATCTATCATCGTGTTATTTGCATTTCTGTCTTACTCATTTCCTCTTTTATTTCGCTCATCACTTTCTTGTGTATTTTAATTGGTTTTATGTCCTGTCTTTGTTTCCGCTGATTTTGATTGTGTGCCTCATTTTCACTCCACCTGCATCTTAGCTCTATTGTATTTGTAAGCCTGTTTTTCCCATTACGTTTTTCATTTTCTTGAATTTGTTTTGAACTTTTCCCGGTTGTCCCTAATATCTTGTTTTCCCACCTATTTGTAAGTTCATATAAAGTTCTTTTGCTTTACTTCACCTTCCAGCTTCAAAGGGTTTTAGCTTAAACAACATAACATTAAAATTCAACAAAACAGATGTTTTGTAAATTTTATGAGGATGAGCCCAGATTATGCATATCAATCCATCTATGCATCTTCTTCAGCTGGCCAGTGTGGTGATGCAATAGTTAATACTATCACCTTACAGCAACACAGTCTTTTCAATATACTGGCTGGCCGAGGCCCTGGTCTGTGGAATTTGTATGTTCTCCCCGTGTCTGTATGGCTTCCTCCCACAGTTAAAATACTTGAATGTAAGGTTACTTGGTGATTCTAAACTGGTCATATGTGTGAATGTAAGACTGAGTGATTGTCAGTCTCTACAACCCTTTTACCTACTCGGATCAACTTGATGCAACTAGAAGCAGCTCGACTCGTTTTCCATTACAATCAAGTACTGCCAATGCCCAACTAGGGTAGTTGCATAAAATACTTACATTATTAATTAGTATCTATCAACTTGATTTTTATGTTTTTACTTTTGCAGGCAGCTTCAACAGACACAAGGTAAGCCTAGAACAGTCCCAGAAAAGGTTTTCTGATGAGCATGGAGAGCTTATTATAGTACAATTTCATAAATATGGGCACTTCCTACAACTGGGGTTGTCAAGAAATTGATTTTCAGACGCTAATCAATACTAAAAATTTCTATCAGATTAGATACACTACTCATTTGTGACAGTATTGATATAAACAGTGCCATCTTTGAATCCTCCAGCTGGTACATAACTTCCTATAGCACCATTGTAGACACGGAGGGACACAGCCTTACTAGCAGCTGTGTACTTGGATATCATGTCTAAGTAGTTGATGTCCACAACACTTAAGAGGAATTTCCAAAAATATATAGAGGATAAATCATCATGCATATTAACTTGGCTGGTGCACATGTTAATGTTAGCCGCTAAATTATTAGCAATTACTCAGTAGCAGCAAACACAGCCTCAGAGACTCACAAGCTAGTGTACTCCTAATGCTGGTACTGGCTTGGGACCAACAACAGCATTAGTAATTGGTAGCACATAAAATCTTTGCCAAATCAAACATGCAGATCCATCCACTGTGTTAACACCTGTAGAAATAAAGGTGCATCTGATGGCAATCTTATCCAATAGTTACATTAGGTGTCTAATATCGTAACGGCTATAATTAATAATAAAATGACAATGCTAATGTGGAATGTAGTCATGTTATCAGTCCTGCAAGTCTGTGATGTTATAATGGATGGCCTAAATTTAAAAGGCTAAAACAATTATTTGTCTAAAATTTGTTATCTTCTTCTTCCCTCCATCACAAATCACACTGATAGTTGTGTTGACCCACTGCATCATGCCTGCAAACTCTTCTTCACCTCCTCTGTCCACTGTCCGTTGCTTTGGGTGGTTGACCCCAGGTATTAAAAAAATCATCTAGCTTCACTATTTATGCTTGTGATGTTCACCTTTCCACCTTTCTCCCTCTTATTCACATAGAAGGTTTCTGTTTCGTCTCAACTGGCTTTTATTCCTCTTTTCTCCAGTGCATAGCTCCACCTCTCCAGTTTCTCTTCAAATTGTTCCCTACTCTCTCTACAGATTACAATGTTTTCTGCAAGCATCACAATCAACAATAAAGACATAAATCCTAATAAATTCTTCCTTGACCTCATCTGTCAGTCTATCCATCACAAAAAAGAAGTTTAGGGGTAATTCTTGATGTAATCTCAGCCCCACCTAGAACCTATCTATAATTTCTATTGCACACCTCACCACTGTCTAATTGTCTGTATACATGTCCTGCACCAACCTCGCATACTGCCACTTCTGACTTCCTCATAGAGTACTACCATTCTTCTCTTGGCACCCTGTGAAATGCTTTCTCTAGCTCCACAAAGACATTGTGCGACTCCCTCTGACCTTCACTATACTATATACTCCTCCATCAACACAAATGCCATATGCCACAAAGCAAATCACATCTGTAGTTGTCCAGCCTGAACTTCTCCAGTGGTCTGGTAACTCTTCCGTACTACCCAGAGTCTGTGTCACTTCTTCCTAAACTTAAAATTCTTTCTTCTTCAACATCCCCCACTTAATGCTTTCCTCTGTTTTACACTCACTTGCTCTTCTTAATGTCCAAAGTCAAACCTATGTGCACCTTTCTCCACTCTTGTAAGTCTCCCTTTGTACCTCCCAATTCATAAAAAATGTCTTCACCACAACCATTTCTACCCTTTTTGCAAATTCCCCACCATCTGTTATCCTGCATTTCGCCTAATCATGCGACCCAACTCTTCCTCGTCACTTCTGTTCCCTGCACCTACATGCCCACTGACGTCTGCTGCAATCACTAATCTTTCCTCTGGGAACACTCTCCACCCCTAATTCTGTCTAAGAAGTGATATGGTTCTGTTAAGTCCCAGACTGAAACTAAAAAAAAAGTCTTTCAGCACTTAGACCAACTCTACAAGAAAACCAAAGAAAATGTCGAGCCAAATCCCAAGAAACAATACATTACCTCAGAATACCTAAAAATGTTGTCTTTATTGTTTTTTGGCAACCCCTAAGAGAATCATAAAACATTTTTCATATGTACATGTTAAAATTATGTTAATAATTACACCCGTGATATCCAATATGTTATTGAATGTCAAGTATTTTCCTTGAGTACTGAGTATTGTGATAACCCTACTCACAAGTGATTGGCTGCATATGTCAAGAACTGGGGGTTGGTGTGCGGTGTGTACCCGAAAGCAGACTCATTACACGTGTAAACTATTTAGAAGGTTTTATTTAAAAAAAGGCAAACTCAAACTAGAACATCCCATATGGAAAAGATATATATAAATCTTATAAAGTTTGTGTCTGTCTAGTATGTAACTTGTATGAAAAGCATACAAGAGTGAAAACAGATATAAGATCCCTTGAAAAATCATATAAATGAAACTTGTATGTGGATACTTACTAAAACAATATATGAAAGTAATGAGAAAGTGGCCACTTTCATGAGTAAATCATATAAGCCTTATATGATTCACTATATGAAGTAGGCCACACCTTATTCAAGTCTTTTTATAAGTTTTTACTAATTCTTTTCCATATGGGATGGCTTGAAACTGAAAAAATAAACAGGAGACCTGGAGCCAAGGAAGGTCAAGGATGGAGAAACGTTCGAACATGGGGGACACAAGGAGAGCAACGGAACTGGAAACTCTGTAACAGAGGAAGACAAGCAGGAAGACGAGAGAATGGCTAGAAGTGAGTAGGTATTGCAGTGGGGTGTGCTTACTTGTGGATGAAGACCAATTAGCCTTGGAAGGCGTGTCTGTGGGAGTGTCTTGTAGGGGGTCGGCATGGTGAGAGGAGATGGTCCAGTTCTAGGAAGTCCAGACAGCAAATCCAAGAGAGTCACGACAGGCAGGAGGGAAGGCAAGTGAGCCCAGTGAGTATGAAACCTTCCGTTTGTAGTTGACTGTAGTAGTTGAACTGAACAGGACCAGCGCTGAAGAGTAGCACAACAGGGGGTGAATCTGATGGAACTGCAAACAGGGAGGCAACGTTAAACATGGGAAAGACAAGCATGAAGCTTAACACAAGGAGGCAGAGTTACCACCAATGGTAGCAGGACAAACTGGTGAGAATGGCAGGCGGTGCTGGTTTAAAAACCATCCTGCTTATTTCCCTGGAATGAGCAGTAGGTGAAGTGCTAGAAACTCCATCCCAGAGGATGGAAATCTGGAACTCCTCTCACAAACAGGAAACCACCTAGACACTCTAACGGCACAAGATTTTTGGATGATCCATCTGTGGATCCCAGTGCTAAGGATTTGGAATCCATTAGAACTCCAATTGCCTGACCAGAAAGCACTAAAATGCTGTGTAGCACTGATGACAACTGTACTCAGATGATCATTTGTTATGGGCTTGTTACCATAAGCAACCATTTGTATTACACACATTAATATAATATTGATTTTGTATGCCTACAAAAGAAAAACAGTATTCATGCTTGACTTGTCAGTGCAAGGACATTCACACTGTGAATGAGTTTCAAAGAACTGTAAACAATACACAGTCTCTATGAGAGTTAAGAACCACAAAAATACAACTCACCTTCCTCTCTCCACTGTACTGTATTTAACCCTCCACTCCACACACATAACACAAACACACACACACTATAGAGTATATTATGTTCAGCTGTCAAGGCAATTATTTGTGATTAATCATTTGATTGATGTGGCAAACATGTTTCTGCTTACGACCAAATAATGGATCAATCAGGGACAGGAGAGAGATCATTTAGAAACACAGGAGAAGCCATAAATTATCTGTGATTGCCTTACACATGATTAATGTTCTAGTCTACATTGCCCTAATGTGATTCATCAGTGTTTTATATGTAATTGGTGTATATGGAGAGGGATAAATTCCATAGGTGCAGCTGGAAAAAAAACATCCCAAAAGTGATTGCATGTGGGGTTGTTGTATGAAGAGTGTGTCTTTAATGGCAGCTTTGAATTTAATAAGCTTGTCATGCATATAGACAACATGTACCTATGTGTTACCTGTGGAAGTTACAGTATCTAGTTCAATTCTATCTTTAGGCACTTACTGTACTGTTACTACCAATTAGTCATAAAAACACAGTTTTCCAGTTTTACAAGCACAAAATAGTATTATTGCACCAACAAGGTGATATTCACAAGGCTATTAGCTGAACAAGGCTTTACAGCTAAAAACTTGGTGTGGAGTATGTCCTTAAAAATCTGTGTAAACTGGACAAGTGGAAGACACAGGAAGAACTGGTAGGCCTAAAACAGCTATCCATACTAGATGAAAAGAATCTTAATGTCATGCCCTTAAGAAATAGGGAAAAATCCAGCTAACACAGGATCTGAGAGATTGATCTGGCCATCTTATTTAATGGTTTTTATTTATTTTACTACTTTCTACATTATCGATACATACTGAAGACATCAAGATATATGGAATTATGTAGCAAAGAAAAAAACTGATAAATAACTCCAAATATGTCTTATATTTTAGATTCTTCCAAGTTGCCACCCTTTCCTTTCTTGGCAGCACTGCAAACCATTGGTTCATGATGTAGTCACATGAAATGATTTACACTTCACAGGTGTGCCATATCAGGGTTCATTTGTGGAATTCTTAATGGGGATGGGACCATCAGTTATGTTGTGCAGAAGTCAGGTTGGTACACACAATGTGCTTACACATGGCCCACATACCGCAAAGAATGACAGCCCTTTGGTTTGCCAGAAGTAATCCACACATGGGCCAGCACAAGGCCAGTTGCAGACACACTGCTGGCCCTGTGCTGGCCCAGAACAGTTTCAGCTCTGGCCCCAGATGTCAGCCTAATGTGTACCTTAATCAAGCCATGTAATAACAACATGCACCGGTACATATTAGTGCAAAAGTAACATGACGAAAGTCTGTTCAGACAGTGAATGGATTGATTCGTATGTAGTGCTTTTCTACTCTGGTGGATTACTCAAAGTGCTCTATACAACATACCACATTCACCTAATCACACACTTCCTCTAAACTGAGTGCTTCCTAACTACATTCATACTCTCAACTAGGGATGGATATCGTTTAGGTTTTATCCAATACCAGTACCAAACCGGTACTTTTGAAACAGTCGCGGTGCTTAAACGGTGTTCAAACGGTGCTCAAACCAGTGCTTAAAGAAAGGAAAACACAAACTTTGTCCAAAGACCTCTCATGTTTAGCTGTTTTTCTGTAAAAAGATAACAATGTTAGCCTTTTCTGCAGCTATATTGCATATGGTATCACTCTTGCCTGGAAGCAATGCTTAAACAATGGAAAAACACAAACTTTGTCCAAAAACCTCTCATGTTTAACTGTTTTCCAATTTTTCTTTGGTCATTTTAGCCTTTTTGGCCAGGGTGAAGAGAGTATCTGCCATCAAACAAGAAGACAGCCGCATGTAACTACAACGGTGTTTGCTAGTTCACCTTACATTCATTAATGTAATAACGTGGTTAGCGTACTCAACGTAAATTACACACAAACAATATTAAGCTACTTATGCAGAGAAGAACGGCTGCTGCTGCCATCATCATCCGTCATCATTTCTGCTACACTGGCAGGGCTAGGGGCCAGGACTCTACTCTTCGGGTTCTTGGGGGATGTTGCTAACTCCGGGTCCAATAACAGGCACCACACCCGTAGTAGGTACGGTGCATTTCTCGGCTTTAAAAAAACCTGCTATGCGTCCCCAGTTATTTCATCAGACTCAAGGTGTTACCTCCTTTGCACAGTATCACCATAAAGCACTTGTTGCAGGCTGCTGAGTTTGCATCTTTTGCTGTGAAGTAGAGCCAGACTTTTGACCGCCATGGGCATTTGTAATCTGTAGCTCTGCTCTAAAAGAACGTATGTACCTGGGCCTGCCTACTATCCTTGGAAACGTAAAATGTTTGGCTAGAAGCTGAAGTGTATCACATCTCAGGAAAAAAAAGCACCAAAATGTGCGCTGCTTTTCGGTCTGGTTACTACCGGTACCCACCCCTACTCTCGACATGCAGACTGGAGGAGACAGGGATTGAACCACTAACCTTCCAATCAGTAGGTGATCTGCTCTACCTGGTGAGCTACAGCCACCCGGTGGCAAAGATGAGTAAACCGTCACTAGTTTGGATAAAGTGTGCACTCACAAACCTGTCAAACCTGCATTTCAAACGTTGGCTACCATAGCAGTATAGTACTGCAACATGGCATTTGGTTCTTCTAAATAAAATGGGGAAAATAGGAACATAAATAGTGCCATCATTGCCAGACCTGGCCTACATCTGATTGACATACACCCTGCCATGACACCAGTCAGTCAGAAGTGCCAGCTTGATGCCAGATCCAGGTCAAACCATGTTTTCTATGGGCCTGGGCCACATAAACCAAACCACAATAGACAGTGCCATCTATGCCCGGCCTGGCCCATATCTGGATGACATACGTCTCTTGTCATGCCACAAGTCAGCCAGCTGTGCCGGCTTGATACCAGATCCGGGCCAGACCTGCTTGCTATGTGGGACTGTGTACATTTCGTACTTTTCCTCTCCAAGGCGTGAAATAGATGTGCATGCAGTAAGTTGTAAGGAAGATATTTTATTTCAAGCCAATATCAGAATAAACATGGTAACGTGTTTAAACAGATATTGCTGACACATTTACATGTAAATACATATTAGCCACCTAGCTTAGTTTCTAGCGTTGGAGGACCCAGGGATGTAATTCATACCTGCCTCTGCTGGTACTGCAACTTCTGCATGCATGTCCATTTTACATTTTTGAGAGGCAAGGCATGAAATGGATACGGTGGACACTTTGCCAATGACATTGGGGTGCATATATCGATCCCTAAAAAGGATCCTAAAATTTCATTTGAAAAGCTTTTTTTTTAATTTTTTTATAAATAACTGCTTTGAAAATGGAAAAATCTGTGTATTAAATTTGAAAAAGTATTGTAAAAATAATGCTTATTAGAATGAATTTTTGGTCTTGTTTTTAGGACTGAGGATAAATGATGTCCTATTTTCTTTTTTACACAAGATAATTCAAATTCATGGAAGAAAATTGCCAAAAGAAAAAAAAAATTCATTGGGGTCATCACTGGGAAAATTGTGCATATTTGTATGTATTACTGTCATTGCTGCAATATCTAACATCACACACAAAGGCAAGTTCCCCTTAATCCACACACTGTTGGTTTAACGGGTACAACAAGTTACGGGTACATATTTGCATAACTTTTTAGGGTATATGTACAAGTACCGGTAATTACAAGTACGAAACATGTACTGTGCTTCATAAACGAGTAACAGATGTAGTACATAACAATAACCTACAGCACACCAGAAAAATAGATTCGGCCTACCTTTTAGGCTCAGGTGCAGTGACACGGCTTTAACAAGAAGAAACCGGTCGTTAAGTGATGGCGTGACGAATCCTACTTCCGGGCCTAAAGTAGTCTGCGTTTAATATGGCTTTTGTGTTGTTAACATGTTTAATGTTTTGTATTTTCTTCTATTTAATCTCAAAAAGCTCCTAAAACAGTCAGTGATCACTGTTGACCTCCCTCAGCTTTTATTACCGCTAATCATTTATTTAAGCTCAGTTTTTAAAAACCTTAGGATGTAACTACAGCCCAGCCCATGCAGCAGTATATGAATGACTAACCTCGTATTGTGGATGGATTATCTCAGTTGTTCTCCTGGCTGAAGTTTGGTCCTTTTACAGCATCCTGCCATGCGATTACCTTTGTTCCTGACCACCGAGAACTCTCACATTAACGTTTATCGAGTGGAAAAAAGTTAGCTTGTTTATATTATGCTAACATAGCTGTGTCGCTAGCGGTCACATAGCACAACATTATATACCAGCTAGCCAAACTTCAGTAACCCTACAAACGTCACTGTCAGGGGTTGTGTGTGGAGGCGTGGAAGAGATGACCCAAACGCAGGACTCACGGTGCAGAAATGATGACGATTTATTGGAGCGGGTGAATGAGCAAAGCAGGAACAAAGGACTGACTGGCTGGTTGGCTGGAAGACTGGAAGACTGGATGGATGAATGGATGAATGGCTGGCTGGCTGGCTAACTGACTGACTGACTGAACATACATACGGAGAGATGACATGAACATCAATGACAGGACAAAGAACTGGTGAAACCGAGGAACTTAAATACACAGGTTGAATGATGACAATGATTGGAAACAGGTGAGTACAGGGCTGAACATAATCTGACTAATGACATGAGAGACAAGCTGACACGGGGAAAAAACAGGAAGTGAGAGCATTAATGTGGCGAACTATACGGAACATGAACAAACTGAAATCACTGGGTCAACGACCCAGGAACCCTGACAGTCACTGCTGTTTAGTTTTTTGTCTTCATTTATGTTGGAAGTGATAACAGAGCTGTACGTTTTAATTTGTTTCCAAAACCCCGCAGTCAGGACATGCTATATTGTATTTAGATAGAAGCTAGCGAACTAACTTCCTGCTAACTTCTAACTCCGTTAAATGTCATAAATTCCGTTTTCATGGATGCCTGGATGTTAAACTCAATTGTTACACCTGGTAGAGCAGAACGCTGATCATTTTATTAAAGATGAAAGACTTTAGACAGTTTTTCAACTCTCAGTAATGCCATAGTGATCGTTTGATATATGGACCTGCAGTGGAGTTTAGGCCCAGACACGGCTAGTGACGTCAGACTTAACGATCGGAAAGTCAGTCATTCACCACCATCTTTCTCTTCCTCCTGCGCACTAAAACCACCAAAGTCCTCTTCTCTAGTGTCGGAAACGAACAGGCTCAGGATGGCTACGTCATCCACTCTCCGCTTCTCTCCTGTGTTGTCACTTTCAAAACCAAAGAAATCCTCGTTGTCAGTGTCGGAGTCGAACACCCTCTGAAGGGCCGTGGAGGTGTCCTCCTCTCCATCATGCAGCTGTCCAGCCTTTCGAAATCCGTTGGTGATCGTGGATGTTTTCACACTTTTCCACGCTGTCAGAATCCACTGGTGGAGTTGAGCATAACTTGATTTTTGCAAGTTTATCGCCGCTCGCCGCTGAACACGTAGCCCTACTTTGAAGTTTGTTTTTCACGCTACTTTTGTACGGCACTACGTTGCCTGGCGAACGGACATGTGACCAACATACCACTCTTGAACCCCGATACTGTGTGTCTGATCACATGCCCTTCCGCCAGACAACGTAGTGCCGTACAACAGCGGAACAAACAAAACAAATCGTCTTACGATATCACAAAAATCATGGACAATCCATAGAAAAGCCGCACCTGACTAAAAGCCACACGGTTCAAAGCTTGTGCAAAAAGTAGCGGCTTATAGCCTGACAATTACGGTACTCTATTTTCCGAGAGGGTGTCACTGGTGAAAAGCCCACATAAGATGATCACCAAAGTATTCAATTAAATCTACAAAAGGTGTTGTTGTCTTTTAGTTCATACTTTTTGTTCCACAGCTTTAATATAATCTATAATATATTTATATGAATACTACATGTCTATTGACATGTACAACAATTAAGCATTGCCTGCACAAATGATCTGAAATAGCAAGTTCTACTGATAGCCCAACACAGCTTTATCATATTTGATACATTTATTTCTGATTACATCTAAGTAGTGATGTAAAGGATGGCACCACACAGTGTTTTAAGACATACAGTTTTCATACCTACAACAATGAAAACTGGATCTATTGAAGCAACTGAAATTGCAGCATTACCTATATACTGTGGCTTTTTAGAGATAACGGATAAGTGTTGGAAAATGCTATGTGAGCTGTACACTCTGGCAGCTTTTACGAACAGAAACACTGTCTTACTTGCTCAACTTTCCATAGATAAATAAAGACTAAAAAACCAAAACTTTAATTTGAGCTTCTTCTTTTTCATGAAATCTTGCTCACTGATCACGAATGCGATAAGTATTAATGGAGAATGATTATCACCATTTTCATCTCTTTGGAATTGAGACAGAGGGAATGACAGTTAATTGCAGGGTACTGCATCTGAAAATCTGCAATATCTGCCATAAAAAGGAGTTTTAGTGCATGCTCATATTAGAGACTTGACATTTTGAAAGCGGGTAGTCATGGTTATGTGCTGCTGTTATGTTATATCACCCCACATCTCAGCATCCCTTGTATTGTAAAAGAGGTAGCAGGGTTTAGGCATGGAAATGAGGCTTAAGCTATGATGCAAAATGCCTCATCTCTCCCCTATCCCTGCTCTCTATGCATGGCTGTGGATACAACAGATCTCACCATGCCAGAGCTTCCCTATTCCACTTTTAGTTATCCATCTCCCAACTCAGATTCCCTGCCTTCTTCACACACTTGCTCTTCCTGTCTCTCTCACAGCTTACATTAATTTTGTGGACCTTCATTAAGACAGCAAAAATTTGTAATACAGAAAAAAATGACTATTGTCTGGCTCCAGTACCACAGTGCCACCAAGTGGTTTATAACAACATGACTGTCTTTGAAAGAATCTACTGTAAGCACTTATTCTATATGCTCACACATACCCAGTGTGATGATGGATCTGTAGAGTTAGAATATGAAGGTTAACAGTTAACGGGTGCTCTGAGTGAAACCAACGCATGTGAAACAGAATCATCTGATGAAAGAGGGTGAAAGACAAAGAGGTAGGGGAGCCTTGGATCGATAGGACAGAGGAATAAAGAAAAATGAAGCCAAAAGAAAAAAAAAGAATGAAAGAAATTCACTCCAATTCTCCATCACTTTGTATATGCTTTCTTTTTCTTCGGTGATTCGTTGTGTGTAGAAACGTAACCATATCTTTGTTCTAGAACACCTGTCCCTGCCACCATGAGGCCAGAAGGCTAGGTTGGAAACTAATGCACAAACCTACAAATACAGACACATGCATGTACTGAAACACTCACAGCCAAATGACTATCTCTAAAAATTATCCTTTGACACAAGGTAGCACATAACCGTTTTAGTGCTTTTTTTATTCTAATATCTATCACTCATCACCTTGAATAATTTGCAGATTTGTTTCCATCTAAAATATACTTTTTCCTATTCAGGAAAGGCTGGCCCTTCTGATGTTAGCCTACAATTTCCTCTGAATGATCCCCTTCCAAAACTTCAATCTTTTGTTCTTCTCTGATAAAAAAAAAAAGGCTTTTAACTTCGATTAAATTTAGATTCTAACCTTAAAAATATGCTCACTGGTTTCTCAAGATGGTTTATTGAGTATCAAGAAAAACAAGGTAAGCAATAAAACAGGAAGAGAGTAAGAAAACACTACATTTAAATTTGCATGCAGGTATTGGATGAAAACAAAAGGATGAACTGACAGTTTCAGGTTTTGATTTAAACACTTGTTTTTCTAGAAGTGCCTTTTCTCACAAGAAATTTCCAATAACTGTCAACACATATGTGGTGAGCCTTCCTCTTAGTGTTCCCTTAACCCAGCAAAACTTGGCTATTGGTATATTTATTATATTTGCACATTAATTTATTGTTTGTATAGTTAGTACTACACTGTGAGTTAAATATCTCATATAAATTATATGTCAGAGATATACATTTCTGATAATCTAAATTTTGGAGTTTGGAGGTCAGAAAAATAAAGGTGCCAACTGGAACCAAAAGTGGTTCTTTAGACTGATGCCATAGAAGAACCTTTTTTGGTGCCACAAAGAACCTTTCAAACAATGGTTCTTTGAAGAACTATTTCTTTCAGTGGTTCATTGAAGAACCTTTAAATGTGCCCCAAAGAACCATGAAGAAATGGTTCTTTGGGGCACCTTTATAGGTTTTTCAAAGAACTTTTTTAAAATGGTTCTTTTAAGAACCCTTTTAAATCTTTCAAAATAAAATGTAATTTCAGTAGGGTAAAATAAATACGAGTACAGCATAGACATATATTAATGGTTTATTGCCATTTCGTAGTATACCAAAAGACAAAAGGGCATTTTAACCCTCAGCACAACATCACTACTAATACATGTCACATATTAGTCATTTAAACAGTAATAATTATTTTTTTTACTATACTTTAAATAAATATATATACATATATAAATACTATATCTATAGATAACACAACATGTATTGTTTAATTAATAAAACATCAGAAAGTGATAACAACATTAGAAATAGCAATAGCGTCATAACGGACCAATAAATCAACACATTTTCATCAGCAGATGTTTGCATGTTCAGTAAAAATATTTCAACGAGTTTATGATTAAAATGATTAATGAACTTCAGCGTTATGTAAGACAAGTTTCATGTTGGACTCATTGTCTTTTGTTAGTCCAGTTTAGGACAATGTCTCATATTAAATATATGTCATATCAAAACAACCACACACCTGCAGTTGTTTCAGTTTTTCACAGGTGTTTCCTGTCAGCTGGTCAACCTCACTCAGGTGGACATCCATATCAGCCAACCAAACGACAAGCTCCTCCCTTTGTGCTTCAAATCCCTCCCACTCTGAGACAAGGAGCTGAGATAGAGAAAACAAGGGTCAATTATAAAGAAGAGAGAAAACCGAAACCCTCCTCAGAAGGTCTGACTCGCATACCTGCAGTCGACCTGTGATGGACTCCTGTTTGGCGTTCACGTCATCCCAGCAGCGGCCGCACTCCCTCGCTGTTCCCAGCAGCAGAGTCTGCAGGGTGCCCTGGAAGAGCATAGTTAATGTTCGACTCCTCCTGGTCAGGCTCTCCAGCTGGGTGACCCGAGGTCTCCCCTCTCGCTGCCACCTCTGAACACACATACAAAAATTGCATGTGAAGCAGGAGGTGCAGATTCTTTTGCTATTCTTTTCTAAATCCAGGCTTAATCACGTGGGGGTATTTGGAAAACGTTTTTGGCCAGCGGACGACTGTTGTCTCGCGGAAAGTCAAATCAAATGTGTGCGATACACAATCAATTTACAAGAACACATTATAAAAGAAAGTGCCTGATTTTAACTGAATTCTGCATCAAAACAGGGTAACAGAATTAAAACGAGTGTTTGCAGCAAATGTGAGCACAAATGGTAAATGGCCTGTATTTGTATAGCGCTTTACTAGTCCCTAAGGACCCCAAACTGCTTTACACATTGAGTCATTCACCTATTCACACACTGGTGATGGCAAGCTACATTGTAGCCACAGCTGCCCTGGGGCGCACATACAGAGGCGAGGCTGCCGGACACTGGTGCCACCGGGCCCTCTGACCACCACCAGTAGGCAGTGGGTGAAGTGTCTTGCCCAGGGACACAACGACCAAGACTCGAACCGGCAACCTTCCGATTACAAGACGAACACCCAATTCTTGAGCCACAATCGCCCCACAGCCTCACTTTGTACAAGCCTGCAATTAAAGTTCTCCTCTATGCAGACAACGTTCCTGTTTTCAAGGCACAACTTGGATCTGCTGTACAAATCTTATGGATACACGATAAAGATTCTAATCCCTCATCCTAATATGGTCCCAAAAGGGACAGGAAGTAGGTGAACTAAAACAAGTCATCTTTTTTTGTGAGAGGACCATATTAATGAAACAAACCTCAATGACATCATAGATATCACTAAAGATGCTCCTGCTGCTTCTCTTCCTCCTCATCCTAATTCCTTCTCCTTGTCCTCGACTTCCATACATTTGTAATTCAATCTAATTGTTTTTCCTCCCCCTCCTCTTCCTCATTTTGTTGGAGCTGTGAAAAGAATTAGTGCAAATCTGAATTAATTTGTGCAAACAAGAAAAATCTACAGCTTTTCGGTCAGAGGTAGTCTTGTGATTTAAGCTGGGTAGAGTAGATTTATGTGTTGATGCTGCCTGCTTCAGCTCTACGACTGGCTGCTGAGTCATATTTACACCCCGGCTGGATTACAAACTTTAACCACGCGCTGAACTTTGGCCCAGTGTTGATACCTCTTGTTAGTATAATGACCTCTTCTTGGCTTAATGTATGATGGTGGATAAATGAAATGTACAAAGAAAATGTAACTATATTACAAAAGGACATGCATCTTGGTAACATGAAATGACTGGAGCATAACTTGTTAACTAGTCCGAAAAGAAGTTATACAGGAACAGTCAAAGACACACCTTCTCATGTGTCACATTTCTATTCATTCAAAACACCTATGCATAGCTGTATTTTATACAGCTCTTACAGAATTCAAAGTACAGGCTGATGTGAGTATTTAACGTACGGCTCCGCACTACTGAATTTCTGAGTTTCTAGAGCAGACACACAATTCACATCACAACAAGCTTCAGGCGCCATTTTAATGACTTTAACAATATAATAAAATTTCATTTCGGTCTAGCTGACATTACGTTATGTACGTCGCACGCAATTGAACCACATATTTTAGAGGCCAAAGGTTCAAATTAGATGGGAGCACCTTCACTTAATTATAACAGTGGTTTTGTTAGGAAAACAGTTCTGTATACTAAATTAACTATGTGCACGTTAGCATATGCTACTTCCGGTGCGGAAACTCCCGTGAGGAGCTTTGTTTCCGGTGTCCTATTCACGCCCTGTTTACGGTCCAAAACAAGTTAAGCAAATGAATGAATCAAGCGGCGATTTACATTTCTATAGATGTCTTGGGCATTTACCCAATATATCTGTAAATGATGTTCATCGACTTGTCGATATTTTTCCCCGTGCCTCAGAGCAAAAGAGAAAAGGGATTCAAATGTTATATTTCTCAGCTGTCCCTCGTTTATCTCTGTCAGGCTAAGGAGGGACTCGGAGGCAGACCGTCACTTAAGTTCACAATTTATTTACACACAGACACCAGGTGCGGATATATACAGGTGAGGGGGCAGAGGAAGAGGGTCTCCGGGGAACACAGGCACGGGAAGGGAACGGGCTATGTACACAATCCTTCACTGAAGCTCAGGTAGCTCGGACTCCGGCTTTTAGCTCACCAAACAGCGGTCCTCAGGCTGGCGAGAAATCTGGCACAGGAAGGAAGAACAGGTAAGTTGCAGCACGAAAGAAACTCGGGAAAAAGCTCAGATTTGCAATGACACTGACGAGTGTTACACAATAATCCAGCGAAGAAGCACTCTCAGCAGCCGCCTTAAGAAGTGAATGAGATGAGACGATTGTTTGCAGGTGTCCGAGCCAGGGGCTGGAGCCGTCATGACTCCGCCCCGGTAGAGCGCAGTGCGTGGGAGGGGAGAGAGAGAGACGCAGCACAACAAAAGCACTTGTAGCCATACAGAGTCAGCTGAGAAGGCACAGGGTCATGACAGTACCCCCCCCCCTCAATGGGAGCCCCTCGGCGACCCACCCGGCCTACCCGGATGCCGCCGGTGAAACTCGCGGAGCAGACCAGGAGCCAGAACTGCCGACCGGGGCACCCAGGAACGTTCCTCTGGCCCGTAGCCCTCCCAGTCCACCAGGTACCGAACGCCCCTCCCCCGCCACCGAGAGTCCATAATGCAGGTGATGTTCCTGCCCATCCACGAGCCGGGCGGGCAGAGGGGGCCTGGAAGGAGGGCACAACGGGCTGGAGAGCACGGGTTTGACCTGGGAGACATGGAAAACATTATGGATACGCATGTTGCGAGGCAGCTTCAGACGGACAGACACCGGATTGACCAGGGCCTCGATCTCGAACGGACCGATGAACGCCAGGGAAAGTTTCTTCGACTCAGCACGAATGGGAACGAAGCGTGAGGAGAGCCATACCTGTTGCCCAACCGTATAGGCAGGTGCAGGGATCCGGCGGCGGTCGGCGAGCGCCTTATTGAGCTCCGCTGTCCGCAGCAGAGAGGCTTGAGTGGACCGCCAGGCCCGGCGGCACCTGCGGAAATGATGTTGCACTGATGGGACGGTATGCTCACCTTCCACGGCCGGGAACAGGGGTGGTTGGTAGCCCAGTGAGGCTTCGAACGGCGACAGTCCAGTGGCTGATGAGGTCAGGCAGTTGTGGGTGTACTCAATCCAGGGGAGTTGCTCGCTCCAAGTGGTCTGGTTGTGACAGATGACACAGCGGAGTGCTGCTTCAAGCTCTTGGTTGGTACGCTCGGTCTGTCCATTGCTCTGAGGGTGGAAGCCCGAAGAGAGACTGACCTTGGCACCCATCTGCGTGCAGAACTCCTTATAAGCCCGAGAGGTAAATTGGGGTCCCCGGTCGGAGACGATGTCCATCGGAATGCCATGAAGCCACCACCTCTCTGGGGACATCTTAGGCCCTCCAAGGTTTGGAGGCCTATCTCCCCCTACCACCACTTCCCCTGCCAGTGGCGGACTCCCTCAGAAATCGGTGCGTTGGTGGTTCTTTGTGTCCGGGGATGGGCGTCCAGGTACACACCGGCTCACTCCTTGGCGGCCGCTTATCGGGGCCTGGAGCCTGGGGCTCGCTCGGGCCACTTCGGAGGTGGGGTATCCCCGGCCTCTCGGCCTGGGGCTCGGTCACTCAGGCATGGCTGGCTGCCGGCGGAGCTCACGGGCGCGTCACTGCAACTCCCCCTGGCTTCTGCTCCGCGGCTGCTGAGTGAGCCCTCATCTGGGACTCTCCTCAGCTCTTTCTGGGACAGTGGCGCGGCTGGCCCTCTGTTGGTCTTCCTTGGTCTCTTGTGTTCTGGGGGCCTCTGGATGTCTGGAGTTTTGATCTCCTCCATACCTGCTTCATGCCCTGGAGGACGGGGCTGTGGCCCCCCCACACCCTATAGCAGATCATTACATGAAGGAACCTTTTAAAAAAAACAAAAAAAAACAAGCGCGTCCATGCTCACAGGTGTACACACGGGTGATCACACCCACAAACTACACCCTTTTTGGCTCCTACCTCAAAGCACACTGTGTTCTGTTGATCTTATGTGCTGCACAATAATGTTTAATATTTAGTATTTACTGCCATATTCCCATATATCATTGTGATGTTGTTTATTCTATTACTCTTGTTCTCTTCTGCTTGTTTTCTTTTTTCTTTCTCAGCAGGTGATCCAGGTGATTGATATATGCATTTTTTTTTCTGCTCATTCTGTTGGTTTTTGTTTTTTGCCCTTCTCCCCCGTCCCTCTTCTCAGCTGTTTCTCTTTCCCTCTTTCTTTCTCCCCTTCTTTCCCCCAGTCAAGTCTGTCCCGTATTCAGTAAGTGAAAATAAAATAAACAATAAAAGGTGAATCAAATTGACCATTACGGCAAGGCTGGGATGGTCAATTTGGTAAAGTAAATCCGTTGGGCATCTTTCTTTGCCTTTAGACAACAATTCTGATGGCAAAAGAGCCAAACGGGACAGGCAAAAAAAAAAAAAAAAGGAATGCCATGAAGCCGGAATACGTGGGTGGTGAGCAGCTGGGCGGTCTCCAGGGCCGTAGGGAGCTTCGGGAGGGCGATGAAATGAGCTGCCTTAGAAAAATGATCAACGATAGTGAGGATGGTGGCATTACCTGATGATGGTGGGAGCCCCGTAATGAAGTCCAGCGCTATATGGGACCAGGGCCGTCCTGGCGTGGGGAACGGTTGAAGAAGCCCGGCGGGTGGTTGGTTGGGACATTTGTTCCGGGCACATGTGGTGCATGCCATAACGTACTCCCTGGCGTCCTTGTCCAAGGAGGGCCACCAGAAAAACCGCTGGAGGAAGGTGAAGGTGCGGCGGGCTCCTGGATGACAGGTGAACCGGGCAGTGTGGCCCCAGTGGAGCACCTGGGGTCAGACAGCAGCAGGGACAAACAACCGACCAGGGGGGCCCGGGTCAGGGTCAGTATCCTGGGCCTCGCGCACGAGAGCTTCGATCTCCCATGTGACAGCTCCAATAACACAAGTAGCTGGAAGAATCAGTTCAGGATCGGAGTCCCCCTCCGTACTGGAAAACTGACGGGAGAGTGCATCGGGCTTCACGTTGTGCGACCCTGGTCTGTAAGTGATGGAGAAATTGAATCTTATGAAGAAGATGGCCCACCTGGCTTGCCGTGAATTTAGGCGTTTGGCAGACCGGATGTACTCAAGGTTCTTATGGTCGGTCCACACGATGAACGGGTGTTCCGTGCCCTCAAGCCAGTGCCTCCACTCCTCCAGGGCCAGTTTGACCGCTAGCAACTCCCGATCACCGATGCCGTAGTTCTGTTCTGCGGGTGAGAGACGACGAGAAAAGAACGCACAGGGATGGAGCGTACCTTCGAATCGCTGTGACAGAACTGCTCCCACTCCAGAGTCCGAAGCATCCACCTCCACCACAAACGGTTGCCTGAGGTTGGGCTGACGGAGGATGGGGGCGGTTGTGAACTTCTCCTTTAGTAGGGAAAAGGCCTCCTGAGCAGAGAGGTCCCACTGAAAAGGAACTTTGGGGGAGGTAAGTGCGGTGAGAGGTGAGGCAATCTTACTGTAGTCCTTTATGAAGCGTCGGTGGAAGTTGGCGAATCCTAGGAACCGTCGGAGTTGCTGGCGGTTCGGCGGTTGAGGCCAGTCCACCACGGCCCGGACCTTCTCAGGGTCAGGTTTGAGATCCCCCCGAGAGATGATATAGCCAAGGAAGGCCACCGTGTCAACGTGAAATTCACATTTCTCCGCTTTCACAAACAGCTGGTTCTCCAGGAGGCGCTGCAGGACCTGCCTCACGTGACTCTCGTGCTCCGCCTGGGACTTAGAGAAAATGAGAATGTCATCAAGGTACACAAAAGCACATCGATTAATAAAATCCCTCAGAACATCGTTAACTAGGGCCTGGAAGACCGCGGGCGCATTGGTTAAGCCAAAGGGCATGACGAGATACTCGAAGTGTCCAATATGTGTGTTGAAAGTGGTCTTCCACTCATCTCCTTCCCGGATTCTCACCAGGTGGTAAGCGTTTCGCAGGTCTAGTTTGCTGAACACCGTGGCCCCCTGGAGTAGCTCGAAAGCTGAATTCAGGAGGGGAAGAGGGTACTTGCTCTTTACAGTGATCTTGTTGAGGCCGCGGTAATCAATACACGGCCGGAGCGTCTTGTCTTTCTTGTCAACAAAGAAGAAACCTGCCCCCACCGGGGAAGATGACGGGCGAATTATCCCGGCAGCCAGAGAGTCATTGATGTATCTTTCCATGGTTTCCCTTTCGGGCTGTGTGAGGCTGTAGAGTCGGCCAGAGGGCAGAGGCGCCCCAAGGAGAAGATCGATAGCAAAGTCATAGGGCCGGTGTGGTGGAAGCGAGCTCGCCTCATCCTTACTAAAAACTGCTGCGAGGTCATGATAGACAGAAGGAACTGAAGATAGCTCTGGTGCTTTAGAAGGCTTCCTGGAGAGGGAAGAAGGGACAGAAGGCGTGGCGGCCCGAAGGCAGGTCATGTGGCAGCCCATACTCCACCCCATAACTTGCTCTTTCTTCCAGTCGATGTGTGGGTTGTGTTGTGAAAGCCATGGATAACCTAGTACGAGCGGGGTCACTGGTGCCTTAAACACACAAAGCTCCCGCATCATTATCTCATCCTTGAGCTCTTCGCGGATATTATTTAGCAGAGTGGTCTTCAGGGCCTCAGGTCCCCACTTGGTCTGTGCAGCTAGGGTCCAGAAATCAACAGAAAAGTCAGCCATGCTTCGCCTACCTTGCTTCAGATTAATCAAACGATAGCCGGCAGCCTCCGTACTAGAGCCTTTATCAAACACCGACTTGAAGCGAGACAGGAAGTCATCGTAAGACATTCCGGGGCACGCCTGCAGCTGGGCCTGGGCCCAGGCCAGGGCTCGATCACGTAGTAGCTGGGTGACGTAAGCGATCTTAACCCCGTCAGTAACAAACACATGAGGTAGTAATTGAAACTGCATGGAACAATGCAACAAAAATCCCGCACATTTTCCGATCTCTCCAGAAAAAGCCTCAGGTGAAGGTAAAAGCTGATCCAGCAAAACTGGGGAGGCTACTGAAGCTACCGCGCTAGCGGCCGGAGTAGCTGTGGCTGCTGTAGTGACGGCAGGAGCATGTGTTACCTGGGGAGGAGCCGCAGGAAGCGGGTAGTCGGGCAGTGGAATCCGTTGGGCGAAAGCCTGAGTTAGAGATGCCACTTCTCCGCTGAGCCTTACTAGCAGTTAGTTTCCAGCATGTGCTTCATGTCTCACTGGTTCTCATTGTCGACAAGGTAAACAGCTTCAAGCCATGTCTGTCAAGATGAGCACACAAACAAAACAATATGAATGTGAGTTTGTCGAAGGTATATATTTGTCGCCAATGACATATTCACAAATATGTCACACCTCGAAATATCCTATAACCCTGCTCATAAAAAGCAAAAATCATATCCAATTTAAATTTGGCTAGTCTACCCTTTAAGGTAGTCACCTTGGGCAGCACTGTCACACTTCCAGCATGGCTTCTATTTTTAGAAGTCCATTTCTGACCACTGACCACTGTGACAACTCCTGCAGTTACATTGTGCTGTAACCAAGCACAGGCTGACAACGGCATGATGGAACACAACATATTTACATTAAACAAATGCATGAAGCTTGGGGTACAGTGAGCAGTTGATGTTTTCTCATTGCACAAGCTTAAGATCTGATGAAGCATCCAAATTTAAGTCACATAATCACAGTGAAATCAATGTTTCTGGTTTTTCAGGGATGCAAAATGAGTTTTGTGCAAAATGCATACTCTAATACTGCAACTTGGCAAAATTATGAAGGATATTGCAGTTGTGTACTTTGATTCACTTATCAAGGTTTATATCGTCTATTCTGTAAAATAGTCAGATTGTGAATTAAATAAGAATAGACAATCTTATTTAATTCACTTTATGTACAAAATTCACCTGTTTGCTGCATACATGCTACTACTGCACATTCACCTAATGTATATATTATATATGTAATGTTCTTCTTCTACCCCCCCCCCCCCCCCCCCCACCGTTTTTGCACAAGTCGAGGAGCGTGTCAGGTTACATTTCACTGCGTGTTATACTTGTATAACTATGCATGTGACAAATAAAGAAGGGGCATTTATCATCAAAGAAGTTTTCCTGCTTTATTTAAGACATACAGGCTGACTTTGTTTCAGAAATCTTGTTCATGACTCATTAATACTTGCTAATCTTAATAGTGCAAAAACGGGCAGAAGTGCCTCGCTCTATGAGAGTAAAAACAATCAAGACATAGTAGTTTTTTTGCTAATTAGTAAGTGAGAAGTAACAGAAGAAAGAGCTACCAATGATGGTCAAGAGAAAAAAACAACCAAAAACAGTCAATCAGTATTCACTTCAATCTTCAGCCTCATCAACCCAAAATTTAAAAAAAAAAAAATAAAATAGTAACTTATTTCTAACTTTGCCTTACCTGTGTGTGCGTGTTTTTACTCTTTCACTTTCTGTTTATTATCAATTCATTCCCTCACAGTACCACCGAGCATGATTTTTCTAAAATTAAAAAGAGAGAAAGAGAGATGAGGAAAAAGAAAGGACCTTCTGACAGTCACACAACTTGATGCAGTAGCCTGAATGGCAGCATTAAGATTTCCATGCTGACACACATGTTCATTCTCACTAACTCTTCTTCAGGCTTCTCTCTGAGATCTTTTCTCTTCCTCTTTTTTCCTCCCTCCCCCGTCTGTTTGTTGTGCTCCACCTCCCTCGGTTCTTTGAGTGCATTAATCAGTCAAGCCACAGCATCACAGCTATTACTCATCTGGTCAGAATAAGAGAGGGAGAGCGAGGAGGGGAGAGAGTCCATAACGGAGAGAGAAACAATGACAGAGCGAGACAGAGACCCAGAGAAAAGAGAGCGAGAGCTGGGGGAAAGAAAGAAAATGGAGAAGTGCAGAGAGTGAACTGCTCGGTATTCATTCATCTTTTAAAATCTCTCCTCACCTCAAGGCTTTTCATCTCTCCACCCATCCATCCATTCATCCATCCATCCACTCATTCAGCCAGCAACGAGCCAGGTATCCATTCATTCACCTATTTATAGATGCCACTAACTTCACTGCCCCCCCCCCCCCCCCCCTACAACCACCCACCCACCTAATCATGCATCCATCTTTCTATCCATCTTTCCATTTCCCCTTTCACCCCACTCCCCATCTTCTATTCATCTCTCCATCTCTTCAACTACACCTGTCTCTATCTTTATTTCTTTCCTCATCTATCCATTTCATGTTTTGAGCCCCTTTAAGAAAACAACTCAGGCCCAGAAAGAAAATCTATTTTGCTGTGCAGCAACAGGGTATAGAAAAGGTAAGAAGGGAAATTTAATTTTCCAACTCAAGGACAAAGAAATAATCACACTTCTCTCACTTTTTCTTCCAAGAGGAGTAAGAGTCTCAAAAATATTTCATGATGTGTTTAAGCAGTGAATAATTTTGAGCTATGTGCTAACTTTAGCAGGTGAACAAGCTCACAGTGATGCATATATGCACTCATACGGAGTGATATTAAGGATACTTGTTTACATTTTTTTCTAGCCAACTCTAATCTACTGAAGAAAACTGACAAAATAGTGCAGTTTTGCATTTTGTGTCATGTTATAAACCAAATGATACAATAGGCAGAAATTCTCGCCTGATGATTACACTGTAAAAAATAATTTAGTTGCCATCAAAGTAATAACTATTATGTGTATGTATAAAAGGTTCCATATTGTACCACTTTAAGACATATTATTGTTAATCTCACGTGTGCACAGACTGTAGATTCCAAGCTTCAACCCGAAAAACCACAGAGATAATTTTTTTTTATGTCATGCCTGTATGCTCCTGGTTTTAAGCTCCATTTCTAATGGTGTGTTGTTATTTGGAACTTTAAATAAAACTGGTACAGTTGCTACCCACTGTTTTTGATGAAGAGATCTGTGAATGACAGAGAGAAGCAGCCAACTTTGCATGTAGAGATATCATCATGGATGATAACTTTACTTGTTAATACAGCTAAATTCTCAGTATTGTTGTTTTTAACATATCTGATGTAGAATTTGTCAGATTGCTTTCATTAGTAGTACTTGTAGTTTAATGCCCTGTTAATGTCAATATTTCAGAGTCATTCGGTTGAGTGATTGTCGGGCCCCTTGTCCTTTTAGGTGCTGTTGGAATGCTACTCTGCAAGTAACCCCAGTGGAAAGCGTTACATGAATAGTATGTGGGACCTATGGAATCTTCGATACACAGCTATCCAGACTGACAGCAAAAGTAGTAGCTCAGTGTTCCAACATCTGGAAGAAGGAACTGCTCTCACGGCTAGAGATTGAAGAGGTACAACACAAATTCTATGGCAGGGAGCCAAGATGACAGGTCAGGGGGGAGATATTATTATCACCCCCACCGGAGATAGCGTACCAAGCCCCAAGTATGATGGAAGAAGGAGTGCGAGAGAAACTGGCCTGAAAGACAGGATTATGGTGAAGCTTGAAACCTGGACCCTCCGTAGCCACTTACCAAGATTACATGAAGTGCCCTCTGAAGGTCTGCTATATGATGTGAATGCAGCACTAGGGACACTTCGTACTGCAACCATCATGGAAACTAATCGGGCTGATCTACACCATGGCAGCAGTGATCAGCCACAAAGTGAACAGCCACGAGCAGAACCCTTGATGGAGAAGGACATTGGACAAGATCAGAAGCGAAGTTAGCCAACTATCTGAGTTGCAGAAAGGTGCATTGAAGAAAGTGCCTAAGAAGTATAGCTAGCTGTTCATACCTGGGGCGTTTAGAAAATACCAAGCAAAGACTCACAGCCTTTGACAGCCGCTTGAAGAGCTGTACCAGAAAAATAGAAGGCAGGCGGATAACCCAGCTGTTCTCCACATAACCATACAGAAAAGCCCCACCAAGGCTAAAGACTGACCGACACTGGAAGAGCCTATGACAGAAGGTTGCGACCCATAACAGCAATGCTCAGTGGCTAGTGGATCCAAGAGCAGACCACAGCAACCTCTCTAAACAGGGTCCAGTAACCATCAGAGTGGCAGATATCCAAGAAAGGGTTGGACAGCACCAGGCCCTGACATGATTCACACCTACTGGCTGAAGAAGCTGACTGCACTCCATGAATGTCTGGCAGCAAAAATGAACCAGCTGCTAATTGACGAGACACGGCAAGAATGGCTAACTGAAAGCTGGACAATAACCTGCCTCAGTACCACATGGAATCTCCTGTCAGGCATCATAGCGGCGGAGATGAACAGGCACATGGCTCAATGCATAAGATGAGGAACAGAAACTAATTGGTAGGAATACCAAAGGGACAAAACAGCAGTTTCTGGTAGGCAGAGCAGTTGCCTGAGACTGTAGAATCAGACTGAACAACCTGTGCACGCCCTGGACTGATTACAAGAAGGCTTTTGACTTGATGACCACACATGGAGAAGTGGACTACTGGAACAAGACGACATTAGTGGGCAAGAGATGAAAATAGGGCGCCGTTGGAATGCTACTATGCAAGTAACCCCAGCGGAAGGGGTTTCATGAATAGGACGAGGGATCTATTGAATCTTCGATACCCAGCATCCTCATTGATGGCAAAACAACTAGTAGCTCAGCCCTTCGGAAGAAGGGACTGCTCTCACAGCTAGATATTGACGAGGTACAACACTCAGTGGGGAGGTCAGGGGGGAGATATCATCACCCGCACCCGAGATTAAGTACCAAGCCCCAAGTGTGATAGAAGAAGGATTGTTGAGTGCAAGAGGAATTGACTTGAAAGATAGGATCATAGCGAAGCTTGAAACCTCGACCCTCTGTAGCCGGTTACCAAGACTACATGAAGTATCCTTAGAAGGGTACTACTTGATGTGAATGCAGCACTACTGACAATACCTACCGCGACCATTACAGAGACTAAACAGCTGATTTACACTACGACAGCAGCCACAAGTGTCAGTACCCTCCATGGAGAAGGAGATCAGAGGGCTCAGAGAAGAGTTCAAGAAGATATCGAGAGTGAAGGCAACAGTGGTCCCAGTGGTAATCTGAGCACTTTGACCATAAAGGCCTGATTTGTGTAGTCTCTTCTGAACAGTTGATGTATAGATTTGTCTGCTCCTGGAACTCTCTGTGGCATTTATCTGGGCTCTAATCTGAGGTGCTGTTAACTTGCCATTTCTGAGGCTGGTGACTTGGATGAATTTATCCTAAGCAGCAGAGGTGACTCTTGATCTTCCTTTCATCTTCCTCATGTGAACAAATTTCGTCGTAGCGCTTGACGGTTTTTGCAGCTGCACTTGTGGACACATTCAAAGTTTTAGCAGTTTTCCAGACTGACTGGCCTTCAGTTCTTAAAGTAATGATGGACTATAGTTTCTCCTTACTTAGCTGATTGGTTCTTGCCATAATATGAATTCTAACAGTTGTCAAATATGTCTCTCAGCCGAGTTGATCATTTTTTTCTTTGCTACATAATTCCCTAAATCTTGTTTCATATATCCACTGTTTTCAATATGTATCTACAACGTGGAAAATAGTGAAAATAAATAAAAACCATTAAATGAGAAGGCATGTCCAAACTTTTGACTGGTAGTGTGTATATACAGTATACCCAGTTATTCAGTGTGATAGAGTTCTTCACACATCTTACTTTGAGGCCTGTTACCTGTTAACTCATGCTCTGTAGGTAGTTGCTGCATCTGATCTGCCCTCCTTCATCATAGATTCTGTCCTAGTGTGCTTACCTGCCATGCTTTTGGAAAAACCTGCCTGACCCATTCTCACTCATAAAGAGAGACCTTACCTGCACCAGAGACTCTGGAGAAAAAGAGAATCATTACTAGAGAATACATCTTTACAAATCAGAAATCTATCTTACCTGCAGTTTCACCTGTGAAAGTAACCACAACCAACATGTGCCTGCAACCTGCGTGGATACTGAACACTTACCTGTCATACCACCGTGTCGTAACTGGCCTTTAATCTACAAAAAGAAAGACTGAAAGTTGAATATCAACTTCTGTATTATTCTGAAAAGCTGCATATTCTGTTGTGAACCTCTACCTGTTGCGAATTTAAAAGAGTTAATTAAAGTCCTTGAACTTTTTCCAGTGGACCCAGCTTATGAGTCTTTTGCATCAGCTATCACACTGACAACAGTTTATGTCTACATCAGGAAAGATTTGTGAATTTGATTTTATTCAAATGCAGTATCTTTGGTGTTTATAAATCAGTCGTTTCCAGATTTTATTCATGTTGCATTTTCCACAGATGTCTGAACTGTGTGCATGCAGTGAAAGCCATTAATTGCATTAGCCCCACTAGGCAACAACACAGGTGTCCAGTTACTTGGGAGGTATCTTTAGTTTAGCCCTTTCACGCATAGTGGTCACTACAGTGGACAGCTATTCAAAGCCTGATTTCTTGTATTTGTGTCAGTGTTGATGGTATACTTGCACATAAAACACTACAATGGACACTGATGTGGCACTCCATACCAAATTCATGAGTCAAAATGTATAATGTCCACCAAAGTGGACATGTAAAAAACTGCTTGAAAAGTACATGTTTAAAAACATGAAGTTCAAAAGTCTTTTCTTCATGTCTAAAGATGAATAAAAAAAAAAAAATCCAGATTGAGGTTGTCGTAATTCATGCATGAAGGATTAAAGTATTCCATAGTGTTTTTAGTTCTTCAAGTGACTGGAGAACATGAACGTGTTAGTTTGGATATTCCTAGGGTGTATTAAGAGTATTTTCATCACCCTGTATGGTGTCATACAGCCCTTTTAGATATTATATTGTGAATTTATATCTCTGCTAAACTGACCAGACTGCATTGACAACAACAAAAAAGCACACATTCACACATGCACATTAATTTACCTCAGAATAGCAGAGGTTGTTGTATGACTGAAGTTTAACACATTAGTTAATTATGTTAAAATACTCATCACAAAAAGAAACTAAGCTAATGAGGCAGCAACAGGTTGCATGTTTTTCTTTTCTTTTTTCCAACCAAGAGGTTAGTGTCAGTTCATCCACAAAGGAGCTGAAAGTCCAAAATAACTTTAAATACACATAGA
This sequence comes from Copadichromis virginalis, assembly GCF_057382275.1. Taxonomy (NCBI): domain Eukaryota; kingdom Metazoa; phylum Chordata; class Actinopteri; order Cichliformes; family Cichlidae; genus Copadichromis; species Copadichromis virginalis. The sequence goes on from NC_140623.1 coordinate 38,312,914, forward strand.
AACTGATAATGATTCTTCTTGGAAAAATATGTCATGCTGCCGACTGTCGTCAGCAGCACATTTAACATCCATGTTAACAGCTTTTCTGTGACATTTGCCTAATACTGACCCAGAAAAAAGTGAACAGCAATGAGGAGGGACTATTGTTCAATTTCTTACTCAACTCCTACTGGTTACCGATCTTTTATGTAGACAGTTCTTACTGGCCTATAAAGTGTTGCCTGAATTCTTTAAGCCAAGCAGTTAGAAGAATTGCAGCTTTACACCTTGATAAAATTCTCTTAACAGTATTTAGGAAATGAGAATTGTAATTTTTTTTGTGGTGATATTCCCAACAGATTCTCTGAAACAAGTCATTAGCGGACATTCTCTGTGAACTATAAATGATTTACAAAATGTGCTAAACTATTTTGTATGTGCCAAGAATAATAAATGGGCAAAAGCAGCTAGTGAGAATAGTAGAATTCCTCTGGTAACCATGAGCCAAATTTTTCTTCTAAAATCAACTGGCGTTTGGTTCTAGGAAAGAGTCAGACATTATAGTCAAAGGAGCTTGCAAATAAAAGCGTCTGGACTTCTTTAAGTTACTTGAAGACACGCTCAGACAAAAACTGGTTCACCCGAAAGACAAAACGCCAAAACACAGACTTAACAATGTGGTGTATGCTGTACAGTGCAGCGAGGAATGCTCAGACCTCTACATTGGAGAGACCAAACAGCCACTTCACAAGCGCATGGCACAACACAGAAGAGCCACCTCCACAGGACAAGACTCAGCCGTCCATCTGCATCTTAAGGATAAAGGACACTCTTTCGAGGATGCCAATGTTCACATTTTGGACAGAGAGGACAGATGGTTTGAAAGAGGAGTGAAAGAAGCCATCTATGTCCACTGTGAGCGACCATCTTTGAACAGAGGCGGGGGTTTATGACACCAACTCTCTGCCATCTATAATCCAGTTTTGAGATCCCTTCCCAGACGCCTTAACGCCCACTCACATCCTGGGCCATCTGACCTCAGGAATTCGCATGATAAGGTGGGGCCAGGTTTCACAATGAACACACCCGAAACTCTGGCTGATTGTGACCCACACCCAGTTTCACACCTTGGCTCAGGCGATTAGAGGATCATCAGGGGGTCCTTTTGTCCCTCTGTGGGGGGGATACTCCCACTAGGTTTATATCTGGGACTCTCCACCATTCGACCTTAGAACTGAAGAAGCTTCTTGGATGAGAGGTGAAACGTCTTCAAGTAACTTAAAGAAGTCCAGACGCTTTTCTTTGCAAGCTCCTTTGACTACGATGACCTGGATGACTGAGAACCTTCACAGACAGTCAGACATTATACTTTTCCAAGTGAATGTCAGTACAAAATCCACCAGCTGTACCAATGGAATATGGCAACCTTTGACCTGCTGAAGATATTCCAGGGAAACTGGAAGGTAGATAGTAACTGGAATGAATCCTCTGTGAACAATGAATTTATGTCTAAAACCTGATGGAAACAATACTTAATTTTCTGATGTCATGAAAACCTCAAAAATCATATCATTGTTAGCACAAGGGAATAGTGATGAAAGACAGAACACTTCTTCTCCTGAGAACCATGAATGCCTATAATGTAGAAGATAATTCTCCATGAACAAAAGCAGTGGAAAGAATTAAGCTTTTTAAATGAACTTCGGCAACTGCATCCGAATGTTAGCCATGCTTTAATACACTGGCACAATTAAATTTATTTTATTAAGAGAATTTTATGTATTATTTTGTTTTCTATTAAGGAGCTAGATGAGACATTTGTGGTGCTCTATGTACCTCTCTTAGATTATTTTTATCTAAGTTCATAGACTAACATTGACAAAATTTAAAATTCTAAATAAGGTTGTCACTTGTCAAAGGACAACACCAATTAAAAAGGGCCCCATATAGTTATGCAGTGAAAGCCTTTCTTCTTGCAGAAGAAACTGCATTTGGGACAGATGGCTCTCTAAATCCACTGATTCCTAGCCAAACCATGAAAAGGTTAGTGCACAGACAGCAGGCAATCAAGCTACAGTCTTCCCCAAGTTTTATGGTCATCGTATAATGCTTTGACTCCTATCGTGATGTGCGCTCAATCCATGTACATGCACAACATTTACCACACCTAACAAGCCTTCGAGTAGGCTTCTCACGCCTAGGGCTCACAGGGTTAATGTGAGTGAGTCAAAACTGTACACGCATCTGGAGACTGGTATGTATACCAGTCTCCAGATATATTCAGGGGAGGAAGCATGCAATTATCAACTTAAGATTGAGTGAGCTCATATAACTCAGCTTGTAACTTTCAGATGTATGTTCAGTGCTTTAACAACACTCTTATAGAAGCCCAAAAAGCGAAATAGAGCAGAGAAAATGAAAAACAGTAGTAGGCAAAAAGACTGACATTTAGATTTCATTAATTTGACTGACATTCTCATTCCGAGTAACTTAATTGGAGCTCAACAGTTGAATTCATAAAAAAAGGCTGGTAATACGCCAGAATTATAATAAAAAGTTATGAAATAAATACAACACATTTGAAGAGAGGAATGAGAGAAGAGATGGAAATACAAGGAGAAATCAGGAAGTCTGGGAAGGAATCAAAATGATGAACTAAGTGGCCTCTCGTCCCTGACAAGCAGAGCAAGATGGTGTGTGTAGACCTGGACAGTACCCTGGTTGTATGCATGTGTGAATCCCTTTGCAACCTTGTTTGACAACAACAGGATTTTGTATGCAATACAAGCAGCCTTGTGGAGGAACTGTAAGAGTGGGATAACGTAGGAGGGTCTGAGCATGTTAAAAACGAGGCATGCTGCTGTGTTCTGGATTAGATGCAGAGGTTGGATGGAGTGTGGTCACAGAGGGAATCAGAGTAGCCCAGACAAGAGGTGACTAAATTTGAGCGAGGAACTTGACAGAATCTCTGGTGAGGAAAGGTCTCATGTTGTGCTGCATTTTGAGTTTGGAGTTGTACTACATTTTTGGGATTCTGGGTGCCTGTCACCATTGTATTGTCACTGCCATCATGGATGAATGGGCTTGGTTTAAGGCAAGATTTCCCAAGGAGTGAGAATGCATGAATATTTTCAAGGCTGAATCTGAGGTTGTGATGTCAGGGGCAAAACACAAGTATGGAAAAGAGCAGTAGAAATCAATTTCCGTGGAGTTACACTGAATTTGAGGTGACACATCAAAATGGAAATAATGAATATACTTAAAAAGCAGAGATATTAAATATTCCCTTCGGTGAGTCCTTTTTTTTTTTTTTTTTTGCATTAGCCTGTAAATAAACCGTGTGTTTGTGTACAAATTACAGCTTTTCTTTCAACCCACAGCTCAAATAAAATGCTTGAGAAGAAATTAATAAATAACAAATTGCCTTCAGGATATCATCACATTCAACATTTCCTGTCTTGAACACACAGAAATAGCAGCTGGCCCCAGGGATAAACTTGACATATTTTGTTTTTCTAAAATTAATGATTTCCCACATAGACAGCTAATAACGGTTTGCCAGACGGTTACTGGGAGGAAGCTGCCAGAGTACACAGTTCTTCAGTTTACATTTTGTTTCTTTATTTTTACTCGGCTTTGAACTCCACCCACTCCCCTGCTGCTGAAGAATCCCGAGAGATGAAGGAGATTGCAAGATGGTCATGACTGTCTCCTTGCTGTTTATGCAGTGTCATGAGTAGTGTTTATCAAATGAATGTGCGTGTATGTGTGTACAATTTTGCTATGGAGGTTGAGAAAAAAAGTCTTTAAATATGAATCCACCTGGTTTGTAATGTAATGTAAAACTGCTATCTATAAAAAAAAAACTACATATTCTATTGCTCAACAGCACTACTTTCGATACATTATTATATAGTTAGAGCTGCACTTTACTACATTATATTGCTTGAAATTGTCAAAAAATAAAATATAAAAAAACATATAAAATATAAAAAACTTGTCCAGCATCCCCTAAAAAATAATAATAATTGCTACACTATGTTATCAATATTGAAGTTTTCACAGGACTCAAGTGTTCACACGCAGTCCTCTGAAAAACAAATGATATCTTTATTGTTCCCTTAGTGCTTCCTTATGTGAACAATAACCAGTTTATGCAGTGCTAATCAAACGTACTTGTTACAGTGTTACAATTTCTATAACAGCAGATGTTTTGACAGTTTGCTCATCAGATGGGTGGAAACCATAATTTTCCCAGGAGTGGACAACCCAGCCAATTTACTCCAAGGTCAGACAATGTAATTCACAGAGAAACTGCAAAAATCCAAAGAGCTACATGTCAGGCTTCAGTTAGCCTATTAACTGTTTACTTTCATGACCATTTAATTGTTAAAAAACTGGAAAAGTTGCCAGGATAAAGCAAGCAATTCTGCAAGAAACTGTCTGAAAAAGAAAAGGGTAAAGTCCACACCAACCCCAACTAAAATGCTTTGGCAAGACATTAAGAGAGCTGTGCACAAACAAATGCCTGCAAACCTAAATGAGAACTAAAGCAGCAGAATGGGCCAGAATTCCTCAACAGTGAAGTGGGACACATGATGAAGTCATACAGAAAATAATTACTTTAAAATTACTGCTGCTAGAATTGGTTCTCCAAAATACTGAATCATGGGGTATTAGGTTTTTACACAGGACTACATAGAATGTTTTTTTTTTCACACGACTGTATGTTTATTTCAGAATTTAGCTTACCTCCATGCCCTACAGGCACTCTGTGGGACTACTAAGACTGGATTTAATTGTATTTTTATATATCGCCAAATAGACATAGGCAAAGATATAGACTTTATTTAATCCCACACTGAGGAAATTCACTCATTACAGCAGCACAAGGGACAAAAAGAAAAGGTGAACTGGAAATATATTAGAGAAATAAAAATAGGAAAAAAAAGTCTACAAAAAAAGACAGAATACTATGCCATGTATAGTTGATTACTATATGCAGTAAGAAACACCAATATTTTTCTTTTTTATATATACATAAAGTGCAGTAGGAGTGAAAATAATATACCATTGCTGTAGCAATCTACTACTGAAAGAGCTGCTCAGGGTCTTCATAGTCTCATGAAGGAGGCAAGTAGTGTTGTCCATAATTGACATTAGCTTGGCTAACATATACACATAAATTAGTGTAGCTCCGTTTGTTTTGCAGACCGTTTCACAATAATAATAAAAAAAAACCTTCACTGACTGCAAAATATTTTAATATAAGTATTTCATTTTTTTTAGTTTGCCCAAATTATGTTTGAGCCAGAGGTGGGACCAAGTCATTGTTTTGCAAGTCTCAAGTAAGTCTCAAGTCTTTATCCTCAAGTCTCAAGTCAAGTCTCAAGTAATGTCAGGCAAGTCAGAGTCGAGTCTCAAGTCACTGGTGTAAAAGTCTGAGTCAAGTCACAAGTCTGAAATTTTGAATTTCAAGTCCTTTCGAGTCTTTCAAAAAAAACGAAAAAAAAGCATGTTGCAGTTATATGCTAAATGTAAATATTAGACCATGTAATTTTTAAATCTGTGTTTTTCTCAACACATGAAAAAATAGTGAACTTAGAAAATATACACAAATTGTGAAATTGCACCTCTTTAAAATGCAGCTCAATTAAACCGAGCTCCAAGAATAATTTTTACCGACAGTTCTGAGATAAGCTGCATGTTATTCTTGGATGCGGTTGTAGGACTGGCTTTAAAATCGCATGACAAAAATATCATACATAAAAAAAAGATATTTTTTTAAAAATATCATTTAAAAAAAAAACTGCATCACCAACGTAGCCTGGAAAACATTTGCTAGTTAGATGAAGTCAGCCATCACATCGTAGCATATTTATATGCATATTTATAATTATACGGTTCTTGGAGTGAGTGCATACACTCATGAAGTTTAGTAACTTCAGGTCACTGCAACAAGCCCAGGTACAGTTTACCGACGGATGGGTACAGGACCTTGAAATGCACCGTGTAGAAAGTAAAGACCATCGTACGTATCATAAGTTTACCAGTCTCACAAATCGTCGTCATAAATACACATTCGTTAACCGTTTATTAATAGGACCTTTGAGCTCAATGGTAATTAATTAGCAGTGGAAATAATTTCTGGTAGCATCACAGAAATGTAGCAGTGACAATAATATTGTATGCTGTAATCGTACTGGACAATTAGTGATACAAAACAACTGTTTTATCCTGTGAATAAAAGTATATGTTTTTGTCAATGTACCATAATAACAGAAGCGAAACGCAATATTGTGTCAGGACAATTCACTATTTATGCACAATAAACACAATAAATAAAGGAGCATAGCGCGACAATTTCTGTTCAGCGCCAGACTTGCTTGTAACCTATATCACCAATTATGTTAAGAAAAATGACGCATTAACTACAACAGCAGACTGACCTTCGTGTAAATGCTTGGAGCAGACTAACCTGTGAGCTGGAGTGTTCTGGGACGTTATATTTGATCTTTGAATGGCTGCAATCCAGGCCATCCGTCGCCTCTTTGTTACTTCGGAAACATGGCTCGAACAATTTCTCCTCAACGACGTAATCCGATAACAACCGATCTCTTTACCCGTCGGCTTCCCGTGGCTGTCATGCGACCGGCTATTGCAGTTAATAATACAACAGCTTCTTGCCATTTTTGTGTTTCTTTTTATCGCTGTATAACTGATTTTAATTGAAAGCCTGCGTGCGCTAGTACCGCTTGCCACGAGTTCCCAGAATCCTTTGCGGTTCTACCCGTGAATGACGTCACATTTTCAATCTCTATATAATATGCATGTTAAATTTTATATTTGGGGTAAAATATCAAGTCTTTTCAAGTAAACCGGTTCAAGTCCAATTCAAGTCCCAAGTCATTGGTGTAAAAGTCCAAGTCAAGTCACAAGTCTTAGAACATTTTTTCAAGTCAAGTCTAAAGTCATAAAATTAATGACTCGAGTCTGACTCGAGTCCAAGTCATGTGACTCGAGTCCACACCTCTGGTTTGAGCCTCTGAAAATAGGTGAATATATAAAAAATGGCTGTAATTCCTAAACACCTACTTCAAAAACGTACAAAAACCCATTTATTTAAAATAAAATTCTGCTCTGTGATCACATCTTTACTGTTGGTTTAAAGGTTCATAGATTCTGCGTGGCCTGAAAAGATGTTTTGATATCCAAGGTCTCGTTTCCGTAGGAATGTACTACATTTATTTCATGTTCTTCTTAATTTTCAATTTCAGGCAAGTTACACTTTAAATAAATCGTTGTGATATGTTACAGGTCAAACTGACACGCTCTCTGATATTGACTGGGTATTTAATGATAAACAGTTCTACATTTATTTTGTTCAAATACTTAGCAGACAGAGCACAACGTAAGTAATCTTTATCTCTACATATTAGTTTAATGTTAAATGTAGTGCATTTACTTTGAGTTTTTTTCAAGCACTTCTACACTAGTTTAATCAATTTGTGGTTCAGTGTTTTTGTTTTTTAAACATGTTCAAGTTTGACATTTGATTACACAAGGTCAAAGCTTGTGTAATTGAACTACACACATATATCTATTTTTTCTCATTTCCTGTTTGTATTTTAAGAAGGAACAATCTGTGTCCCAGTGGCTTAGTCACTTAGAAAGTCTAAAGAAAAATAATTCTCTTAATTATACTTTAAAGGAAGAAAGTACATATTGTACAAATTGTCAATATTGTTTACACTTGAAACAAATGTTTACCTTACACATTTTATTGAGAACAGCTATCATTAACTTGGCTTTGTGTTATTTCAGTTAATTAAAGGAAACGTACAGATTTTCTCTATAGACAAATATCTGCATATAAATATGTAGAATGTGCAGGAAAGAAATTAGAATATTTGATTTGGGATTTCTGTTTTCTGTTTGTACTGAAGTCAAGTAGTCTGGGTTATAATCATAACCAGGGTTTGGTTCCCTGCAGATAAACAAGTCATTTGAAGGTCAAAAAACAAATTGTGTAACACAGATTGAAAGCACTGACTGTTTTCTAAAGATAATTTGTTTTTTTATGAACTGAAAAATCTAATGTACATCAATTTCTAAACTATTTCTTGCAGAAATGTTTTGAATTGGATATTCATTACACACATCAGAAGTGCTAGAAAAAAATGTTGATGAATGATTTAATTGTGTATTTATTTGTAAATCATAAGCCTACTCAAATATAGTGCTTCATTTATACATGCTACAACTGTAAACATTTCTGAATTGGTATGTAGACTATCAATCCTTTAAAACTTAGTTTACACATTTAACTTACTTAGCAAGATTGAGGGCTATTATCTCCAACCACCTTGTGGCTGCAGTTCCGTACAGCCACCTCAGCAATGGAGGTGTGGAATGTGGTTCATTCAGACTCAATCAATCTAGCCTCCCTCTTGACGTTTTGTCTGAGGCGGGAGTTGAATTTTAAATTCAAATTCAGTTTATTTATATACCAAGAAATTACAACATTAGTCGCCTCGAGGCGCTTTATATTGTAAGGTAGACCGACCCTACAATAATACATACAGAGAGAAACCCAACAAGCATATGACCCCCTATGAACAAGCTCTTTGACTGGTAACAGTGGGAAGGAAAACCTCCCTTTTAACAGGAAGAAACCTTCAACAGGACCTGGCTCGGGGAGGGCGGGAACAACTGCCACGACCACTTGGGGTAAGGGGAGGAAGACGGGACAAAAGACATGCTGTGGAAGAGAGCCAGACATTAATAACAAGTATGATTCAATGCAGAGAGGTCTATTAACACATAGTGAGTGAGAAAAGTGACTGAAGAAGAAATACTCAATGCATCATTGAAGATCTCATTGACCGGGGCCTTGCCCAGACAATCCCTCACAATATGTTTCGACAAACCAGGCTTGTCCAGCATCCTCTACCACCATATGACGTGTCTGTAGATGTGATAATATGATATGATTACAAAAGTGATCATCACATGTGGCCAAGGTTGACCTGTTACCCTTTTGTTTGAACAAGTTGTTTGTTATAGGCAAACTGTGATTATCACAGAAGTTCAGCAATGAAATAGAGTTCAGATTCAGGTCATGTAGGCAGTTCCTCCCAGTCACAACGTCCCAGGTCCCATGAGAATGTTGTTCCCCATTAAGATAGTGAATTTAAGAAGGTGTATTCGAAAAGCCCTGTAATCTCAACTCTTGTTCACCACATAAGTGCACACAACCGTTAGAACCCATTAAATTAAACATTAATCATTATACATAAATGAAATTAAACAAGTAATAGCACATCACCAAGATATTAAACTATCATGATATTAGACTTTTTTTTTCTCCACACTTCTGTCAGTGTTTGATTTCACATGCGGACTCCAGATGTTATCAAAAATATTGCAGCAAACGTAACATCTGTTACATTATGGTTGAATTTCACTAAGAAAAATGGATAATGATTTTAGTACAAGAAGTCTGTGAAGGTTCTCAGTCATCCAGGTCATCATAGTCTAAGGAGCTTGGAAAGAAAAGTGTCTGGACTTTTTAAGTTGCGTGAAGACGTTTCACCTCTCATCCAAGAAGCTTATTCAGTTCTAAGGGTCAAATGGTGGAGAGTCCAAGATTTAAACCCAGTGGGAGTATCACCCCAAAGAGGGACAAAGGACCCCCTGATGGTCCTCTACCTAATCGCATGAGCCAAGAAAGGGCTGGGAGAGTACCCAGCCACTGGTACAGATATGTAAACAACACCTCAAGAAGAAAGTATAACTGTTTGCATTTCCTGGACTGCGCTGTGCACATTGAGGAGAATGGCAACCTCAACATTGAAGTTTACTGGAAGCCCACTCACACGGACCAGTACCTCCTCTTTGACTCCCAGTGTTGGGACTAACGCGTTATTAAGTAACGCGTTACAGTAACTACGTTATTATTGTGGTAACGAGCACGGTAACTAGTTATTATGCCAAAATCAGGAACGCGTTACTCGTTACTGGGATTTAGATAGGCTCGTTACTCGTTACTTCGTGTGGTGGCTATCGCGGAGCTTCCACAGATTCAGTAACATTAGCAAGTGGTGGAGGCCAGCAGGTGGATGAAGGAAAAGGGACGCAGAAGGAAAAGAGACCCGAGGCGGCCGCCGGTCCAAGTGTGAACTGAACTTCAGGTAAGAAGTTATGACCTGCAGTCTCTCTGGGTCAGATATAAACCAAGTTTAGGTGGAGTTTATTTTCGTTATTCTGACTTTTTCCGTACTGCGTGCTAGCTAGCATGACGGAGTTTCTATACAGCTGGGTGGGTGCTATGTTACTGATGTTGAACTTTATTTTGTTCATAAGTTATTAGAGTTGCCAACCGTCCCGTCTGGTATTCAGAGAAAATATTACGCGTTTCTTATTGAGGTGAAAAGGAACAGTTTGTCCCGTAATTCAGCTACAATGAAAAAGGCACAAAGCTGGAGTTATTCTGTGTCTTTACGCTGCACTGCTGCCTCTTCTTCTTTCATTCTCCCCCCTCCCTCTCCCGTTTCTACTTCAATCATGAAAACTGATCAGTGATCAGCTGATCGGCTCTCTTGTTTGTTTATCGCTCACTCAAACCAGCGGATGTCGCGCTAAACAACAGCAGCACGTTTAAGCTTGATCAGCTATTGTTAGAATTTATTTAATATTAATTTCTAGTATCAGCTGATGTTTGCTGGAGCCACAGCTGCAAAAAAGCTGCTGGTCATGATATGGTTTGGTTATCTGGTGAGAGGGAAACATGAAGATGAAACCAGGAGATGTCCTTACTGAATCATCAGAGCTGTGATGGAGAAACAGGTTTACCTTTTAGGTGACATGAATGAGTTGAAGGGAAGTTATGAACGGTTTCTGAGAGACAAATAACACCAGGATCCTTTTTTAGGTAGCTGACAGCTGGTAACTGTGCAGGGGCGGGTCTAGCAAAGTGTTGCCAGGGGGGCATGTAGGGCATTAACAGGGAATGGGGGGCACAAACAAATACTTTTCTTTCTTATTCTCATTTAAAATGTCTAGCTTTTAAAAAAATAATTATCTGAATCTTACAACAAACGATTGATAGATTGACGCATATATACCATCAAAACAGTGTACATCACTCTCACAACAGTGTTTATTTTCATTCAAAGGCTTTATGATTTTTCCTATAATGGTGGGCGTCTCTAGTCAAAATGCCCGGGACGATTTTTTTGTCCCAGTCCAGCCCTGTATGCAGCTCATCTGCAGTCTGGTGTTACCTACATCTTCCTATTCAGAAGGCAGAATTTCCGAGTTCTGAGTACAATCGAAAGCACCACGACTGCAGTTTTTGTGTTGGATGTAAAAGGCGCACATGACGCTGTGACGTAGGCTAGAATCATGGCAGTAGTCAATGACGGTCCAGGCGTGGGATTTCTCTCGTGGAAATATGCACATTATCTTTTCCTTTCTATTGGTAGGTGGCACAGTGCACTTGTGGCAAGTAAGCAAGCTAGAAGACTGGCAAAGTTATGGAAGCAACACATTAACAAGAGAATTCTGAGTAAAACCAAAGTTACTTTCCCTAGTAACTAGTTACTTTGAAAGTAACGAGTAACTTGAAGTAACTGAGTTACTTTTGAGAGAAGTAACTAGTAATGTAACTAAATTACTATTTTAAAGTAACTTACCCAACACTGTTGACTCCCATCACCCCCTGGAACACAAACTTGGGGTAATGAAGACCCTACACCACCAGGCAGAACATGTTCCCTCTAAGCCTGAAGGGAAAAAGAAGGAACACACACATGTAAAGGAAGTACTTAAAACATGCGGTTATCCCAATTGGGCGTTCATAAAGTCAGAAAAGATGTACAGAAAAGAAAATCAGACACCAACTAGGAAGGATATGAAAAACAGACGCAACAACATTGTCATCCCCTATGTAGCCGGTGTATCAGAGAAACTCAGGAGGGTTTTCTCCAAGCACAACATCCCAGTGTACTTCAGGCCCAGCAACACACTCAGACAGAAACTGGTTCACCCGAAAGACGAAACTCCTAAACACAAACTTAACAATGTGGTGTATGCTGTACAGTGCAGCGAGGAATGCCCAGACCTCTACATCGGAGAGACCAAACAGCCACTTCTCAAGCGCATGGCACAACATAGAAGAGCCACCTCCACGGGACAAGACTCAGCAGTTCATCTGCATCTAAAGGACAAAGGTCACTCTTTCGAGGATGCCAACGTTCACATTTTGGACAGAGAGGACAGATGGTTTGAAAGAGTAGTGAAAGAAGCCATTTACGTCCACTGTGAGCGACCATCTTTGAACAGAGGCGGTGGTTTACGACACCAACTCTCTGCCATCTATAATCCAGTTTTGAGATCCCTTCCCAGATGCCCACTCACACCCTGGGCCATCTGACCTCAGGAAATCACATGAATGGGTGGGGCCAGGTTTCACAATGAGCTCACCCGAAACCCTGGCTGATTGTGACCCACACCCGTTTTCACACCTTGGTTCATATGATTAGGTAGAGGATCATCAGGGGGTCCTTTGTCCCACTTTGGGGGGAAACTCCCACTGGGTTTAAATCTTGGACTCTCCACCATTTGACCCTAGAACTGAAGGAGCTTCTCGGATGAGAGGTGAAACGTCTTCAAGGAACTCAAAGAAGTCCAGACGCGTTTCTTTCCAAGCTCCTTAGACTTTAGTACAAGAAGTAATAGTTCCAAATAGTCCTTTTGAATTCTCCGTATGGAGCTGCTTAAACTTTAGCAAGTTTTGCTTCTTATGTAGGATTTTATTTGTGTTCTTCTGTTTCTAAAATCCCTGTTCCTTATTGTCACACAAACACTTTCTTTTGCCTAAAGCGCTGCATTTATCTGCCTGTCAATCAAAAATGACACAAAAAATAACCCCTAATTAAAATATTTGTCTACCTTTTCTCTCAGGCAGGTTCAAGCGTATGCATCAAGTTCAGTGCTGAGAATACAAAATTAATAAAATAAAATAAAAATCAGCTAAATCTACCTATTTATCCCTACGTAGAAATATGCACAGGTGAAAGAAAGCGCTGCAGGCAATGTGAGAAGGTAAACATATGAGTGTATTCATGGAAAATCAAAGTTGTGGGTAGAGAACAGAAATAGGGGGAAATAAAACTTTAGATTAATGCTAGAAACATGGCAAGTTTTACTCATTTTTTGCTGACTTTGGCCTATCATGATAGTACATCCAACATATAAAAATACCTTGGTGCTGCATGTTAAAACATTGTGTGATAAAGTTTATTTTGTACCACTTTGATCTTCACATATATTTAAGAATCTGCTATACAGTGCTTGACATTGTTTTGTTTAAATTCCTAAATTGAACTAAAACACTGAGTTTCTTTTATTTATCTCTTTTATTTCTTTTGCCATACTTTTGTCCCCATTGGTATAAACACAATATACCACCACATCTCAGGCAGTACTGTACTTGCCCTGATGCTGAATTAGTTACTTTAAGAAGCTTAGTGCATTGCCTTTCAAAAGCATAATGATCTCCTTTATCCCAAAATACCAGACAGCCAAATTAACCAACCACATAAATCATAACTGCTCAAGCTATCCTTAATGTTGTGAACTGTGCTATCCAACAAGCGAGGATCTCCACATGCATTGAGAGGGTATTGTCATGACTGCCTTCCTCAAGTGTGAAATTACTATCAAATTGTGGATGAGTTGTAAAATGGCCTGCCTATGTGTGGTGCTTGGCAGTAGTTCCAGTGACTTAACACATTATATTTCCCACAAAACAAAAACATGAAGGGATAAAACACTGCAATACAAAATCTGAGCTATAAAGAAGAGAGGGTGATAAGATGCAATCAGAATGTAAAATATGGAAAGAATATAAAGTATGTTTGTTGAAAATAAGGACAAACATTTAAAATGTACCATTAGTTTTAAATTTTCAGCATTTCCCCTTTTGTGTGGCAGCAATAGTCTGTGCTACCTTTTATACTTTTATGTATATTTGTGAGGACCATTCCTCATGGTTGTTCTTATTAAAGAAAAGCCCATTGCTAGAGAATGTCACTATAGTACTATATGTCAATATAGTACTATAGTGTACATCTGACATTTTGGTATCACACTGGACAAAGTGCATTCCTCTTTAAATGACAATCACTTCTTTGAACAAATCAAGCTCCATCAACAAAGCTTGGTGGGAAGGAATATAATGGTCCTGTAAAGAACTGTGACTTCCATAACATCTATCAGCACTGAGATAAAGTTATTGATCTGCTACAAACCAGACCCTGTCGCAAATTATTTATCAGTGCTCATTTGTTATAAGTCACTTGTAGACTTGTGACTGAATAAAATCAAATATAAAGCTTTTTACTGTCTATGAACAAAGCTGATTAGCCACATAAACAAAAAAAAAGTAAATTTAGAGTATCTTCTGATAACCTGTGCATCTAAGAAATATAGTTTGATCACCACTAAAACAAGCACCCAGATTTCTGGCCTCAATATCCAAAAGACAACGCTTCCATGATCCAACCTGTAGATAAAAAAATAGCGGCTGCTCAGTACCATAGTGTGCAGCGGTCACCAACTTTTTGCAGTGTCAATTACAATGACCTCTGAAACTTAATTTGGCCTTCAGATTAGCTCAAGCAGTTGCCAGGAGAATGGTACTTGTCTGATTGCATTTTGTCAAATGTAAAGTTTGGTGGAGGGGGACAGAGGTGTGGACTCGAGTCACATGACTTGGACTCGAGTCAGACTCGAGTCATTAATTTTATGACTTTAGACTTGACTTGAAAAAATGTTCTAAGACTTGTGACTTGACTTGGACTTTTACACCAATGACTTGGGACTTGAATTGGACTTGAACCGGTTTACTTGAAAAGACTTGATATTTTACCCCAAATATAAAATTTAACATGCATATTATATAGAGATTGAAAATGTGACGTCATTCACGGGTAGAACCGCAAAGGATTCTGGGAACTCGTGGCAAGCGGTACTAGCGCACGCAGGCTTTCAATTAAAATCAGTTACACAGCGATAAAAAGAAACACAAAAATGGCAAGAAGCTGCTGTATTATTAACTGCAATAGCCGGTCGCATGACAGCCACGGGAAGCCGACGGGTAAAGAGATCGGTTGTTATCGGATTACGTCGTTGAAGAGAAATTGTTCTAGCCATGTTTCCGAAGTAACAAAGACGCAACGGATGGCCTGGATTGCAGCCATTCAAAGATCAAATATAACGTCCCAGAACCCTCCAGCTCACAGGTTAGTCTGCTCCAAGCATTTACACGAAGGTCAGTGTTTTTTAGTAGTTAATACGTCATTTTCATAACATAATTAGTGATATAGGTTACAAGCAAGTCTGGCGCTGAACAGAAATTGTCGCGCTATGCTCCTTTATTTATTGTGCATAAATAGTAAATTGTCCTGACACAATATTGCGTTTCGCTTCTGTTATTATGGTACATTGACAAAAACATATACTTTTATTCACAGGATAAAACAGGTTTTTTGTATCACTAATTGCCCAGTACGATTACAGCATACAGTATTATTGTCACTGCTACATTTCTGTGATGGGTACCAGAAATTATTTCCACTACTAATTAATTACCGTTGAGCTCAAAGGTCCTATTAATAAACGGTTAAGGAATGTGTATTTATGACGACAATTTGTGAGACTGGTAAACTTATGATAGGTACGATGGTCTTTCTTTCTACACAGTGCATTTCAAGGTCCTGTACCCATCCGTCGGTAAACTGTACCTGGGCTTGTTGCAGTGACCTGAAGTTACTAAACTTCATGAGTGTATGCACTCACTCCAAGAACCGTATGATTATAAATATGCATATAAATATGCTACGATGAGATAGCTGACTTCATCTAACTAGCAAATGTTGTACAGGCTACGTTGGAGATACAGTTTTTTTTAATGTGTATGATATTTTTGTCATGCGATTTTAAAGCCGGTCCTACAACCGCATCCAAGAATAACATGCAGCTTATCTCAGAACTGTCGGTAAAAATTATTCTTGGAGCTAGGTTTAATTGAGCTGCATTTTAAAGAGGTGCAATTTCACAATTTGTGTATATTTTCTAAGTTCACTATTTTGTCATGTGTTGAGAAAAACACAGATTTAAAAACTACATGGTCTAATATTTACATTTAGCATAACTGCAACATTATTTTTTCGTTTTTTTTTTTTAAAGACTCGAAAGGACTTGAAATTCAAAGTTTCAGACTTGTGACTTGACTCAGACTTTTACACCAGTGACTTGAGACTCGACTCTGACTTGCCTGACATTACTTGAGACTTGACTTGAGACTTGAGGATAAAGACTTGAGACTTACTTGAGACTTGCAAAACAATGACTTGGTCCCACCTCTGGAGGGGGAAATTGACTATGTGCACGTTAGCATATGCTACTTCCGGTGCGGAAACTCCCGTGGGGAGCTTTGTTTCCAGTGTCCTATTCACGCCTTGTTTACAGTCCAAAACAAGTTAAGCAAATGAATGAATCAAGCGGCGATTTACATTTCTATAGATGTCTTGGGCATTTACCGAATATATCTGTAAATGATGTTCATCGACTTGTCGATATTTCTCCCCCGCGCCTCAGAGCAAAAGAGAAAAGGGATTCAAATGTTATATTTCTCAGCTGTCCCTCGTTTATCGCGGGCGTTATGTTCTAAAAATAACCAGCGATAGGTGAAATCAAGTAGCCAATTTTATTTTTTGACGGTGCAAAACGTTTCGTGGACATCGTGGACATACAGTACTGCACTGCAGAGTCACACTGCTAGCGATCGATGCAGCGATTCTGTACTGTACAGGAGAGACGTCACGGAGGAGATCGTCTGCAGCGATCAGGACGCAGGACACAATGTGACGTAAAAAAAAAGCATGCAAACTTGCACTAAAAAATCTGCGAAACAGCGAGGTGAAAGGTAAACCGCGTTATAGCGAGGGACCACTGTAATTTTTAAGGTATGTCACAACATACCCTTCGTAAATACTAATGTATAGAAACCCTTACCAGCAATCATTCATTTTTTGTGTGGCTTTTTTCACGGTTTGTTAACATGCTGTGTAGGTGTGTACTTGACTAGCTGATATCGACAATAACGGGGAAACATCTGGTTTGACTTCACCTGTAGTTTGAATGCTGAACATTTGCCTGTTTAAATCATAATAACTGTCACTATACAGAGATGTGCTTCTGAATGTGGACGATGTGTCTTCTGATTTTTGTAATGCAGTTCTGCTTGTGTTGAGTGATGTAAGCAACTGATCGATCTAAACTTTTTAAAGGTCAAAATTGATCATTAGATTTTTTTATGACACAACAGCAGTCAGTGTTCCCACCTTCTCCTCTTTGTAACTTAACGTGATCTTTCCGTTTTCGAGTTTTGGACATGATTTTGGAGTATATCTTCGCAGTAGTGATTGACCGCAAAGTAAAGCTACCGGAAATGTACAACCCCACGCTCTCTATTTAGACCCAAACCAAACAGTATTGTTTGACTGATGGCCCTTAACATAAAGACTTGTTTCGGACTTTACGTTTCCCAATTTTGCTTTAAGTTATAAAGTTATTTTGTTATTTACATGTGGCCTAATAATTATCCTTATTGCTGTTTTAGAGAGGAGCGGTGCTTCAAAGGATAGTTGGAAATTTCTGTCAGAATCTGCAGATTATACAGTACAAATAAAATGTTCACGTTTCTCCAACGTTGTCTTCCCAACAGTTTCACTAACATCTACATTGGATGGCCAGTAAGCGTTCACGATGTCTTCTCCGGCGCTGATAATTGGTGTCTGTCTTGTGTCAGTAACGTAAAAGACAGATTTAATGCGACATGACCATTCAAACAGCAGTCGCTTTCTAAAACATCAGATATGTATCGGATTCAGTACCACATACGAAAATGACCTGGATCAGATTGTAAAATAACGGATTTGTGCTGTTCACACCGTCATACCATGTCATACCATAATCGGATATGTAACATGTTTTGTATCGTACGTTTTGAACAAAACAAGAATTAATGAAAAGTTTGTTTTAAAGTTGGTGTAAACAGCATTGGAAGGGCATGATCATACAGGAATTTGCACTGAGCTGACTAAAAAATATATGCTTGAACATACCAGTTTTAATACATACTGGAGCTGTGTGAGTCACAAAGGGAATAGAGATGAGAAAGAAGGAAAGAAAAACTAGAGGAGCTGATCGGAATGAAAGGTTCATTTGCCCGGTTTTTCATTTTAAGATCACATGTAAAATGCATATTTAAAAAATGAATCACAAGTACACTAAAGTAAGAAGCTGTAGCCCCTGAACCTCCACACTGTAGTATGTCACTGTGTTATATGAGGACTGCACATGTGTCTGTATAAATGTGTGTGGCTTCATACCTGAGAGGGCTAAGCCGTTAATGAATGCCTTTGTTTGAGTTAATGAGGACCAAAGTAGTTAAAAGGTTTAACAGACATTTGCTGTAATTGATAATTAGACCATACTGTAGCAGTTATTTAGAGATTATTTAACCCTGTGTTTGTGTGTGTTAGTAAGAGTATTTGAGTCTTCAAAACATATGAATGTTTGTTTTGATTATTCTATCTATAGAAAAGAGTGTGACTGTGATGTGGTTTCATTTTATGCTGTGAGGATTACAATGAAGAGTGTTTTCAGCTCTATCGGTTTCTTTTTTCCTCTGAAAGTTGAGCTGAGATATGACTTCTTCGTTCATGTGTCATACTTTACAGCTTGTGACCAGGCCAATCCATTCATATCAATGCACTGTAGAGATTAACATTCCTATTTATGTAGACACATGCACACGTAAGTTCTCTGTAGGGCTGCCACAAACGATTATTTTGATAGTCGACTAGTCACCGATTATTTTTGCGATTAGTCGACTAATCAGATCATCATCCATTGGACGTACAGCTTATTGCACCAGCAGCATCTGGTCTTATATAACTATCATTAGCTTACAGCTTTAAGTGTTTGTGCTAACTAAAAATAAAGACAAGATGGTAGTTTATTAATTTTTAATGAAATTTGCAGATTGTTTCGGTGAAGTTTAATAAACTCCTTGCTTTCTAAAATATAACAGGACACCGGAGTATATTCTCCAGCGTCTCACACTTCTGATAATCAGCTGTCTGCTTGACAGTTTTAGCTGTGCAAAAACTATAACTTTAATCTCAGCCAAACCGATTTACTCAGGAACAAATAAAATACTAAAGAAAGCCAAACAATAACATTTTTAAGTTATCTAAGTGACTTATATATATGTTTAACCTGACTAGCGAAAGACGGCGGTGGGTTTGAAAACGATTTGCCGGGAGTCCGGTGTTCTCACGGCTCTAGTTAGCCTTGCCCCCGCCTAGCTAACGAGCTAGTGGGTAACAGACGTCTCCGAAAACGTCGGAGCGCTTTTGAAAATATGTGGTGTCTTGATAAACTGAGCAGATATTTGAGGTTTACACAGCTACATTCTCGCCTGAAAATATGTTAAACGTTTATTTTGTGACCAAGAAAGAATAATAAGAGTAAAGTTAAAACTAACTAGCTGCCGCCATTGTTGACAACTGCGCTGGGCTGCGCTATGAATTCTGGGACACAGCTTCTTCTTCTTCGGGGTTTAACGGCAGCTGGCATCCTTGTACATGCAGTGCTGCCATCTTCTGTTTCAGTCCGTTATTACACTCTTAAATCCTACTACTCATTCCTGCGTCCTTTGTGATCTTACAAAGCTTCAAACGATGCGTCGACTATTAAATTAGTCGTCGACGATTTTAATAGTCGACATAATCGTGACTAGTCGACTAATCGTGGCAGCCCTAGTTCTCTGTAGTGCAAAATTAAGTAAATAAACCATGTTAGCGGCCACAGAATTTGCAAGTATCATCAGCATTAACTGTATCCTCCTTTGATCTCCTTATTTCACTTTCTTTCGGATCATACCACTCACTTCTCTAAATAAAGTCACACAGTACTGCATGAAGAACCACATCAACAAAACAAATGTAAAGGAGGTTTATACAAAAAAGCCCCATAAATGAATACAAGCTCACACAAACAGTTCATCAGACAGACAAGTACAAATTTGCACAAATACACACACAGTTAAACATGTTTAACTGCAGTAATAAGGCCACAGGGCAGTTCCTTCTGCTCACAGGAGAAGTGTGAGGAAATGGAAGAAGGCAGAGGAGGGAAAATAGGTTTGTGCAAACAATCTGTGCTGCTGTTCCCATACATTTATTTATGTACTATGTGGGGTTCATTTCACTCATATATCATTTGTTTTCCTAAGTGTGCATTTGCATAAAGCCTTGAGCAAGGCAAGGGCGTGAATTAAAGCAAAGAGTAGAGGGAATAAGATTGAGAGCATCACAATACACACATTGATCCACCAAACATTTCTTCCTTTCCATCCTGTAGCATCTTCATAGACACATTTATAAACACATTTACACACCAACACATTCACAGTATGCACAGTATATCATCTTGATGTGGATCATACTGAGGTTAACCTATAGATTGAGAAACTGAAAAATAGATGAATATGAAAAAATGATAAATGGTAATAAATTATTCTGTCTTTTCTCTGTAGCACTTTGCCTGTTGTAGCAACTGTCTGTTATATACAGGCTACATTTTTTAATCAAAGTTTTATGGCTTTGACCTTGCTTTTACAATGATTTACTTCTTTGTTTGAGTTAACTAATTTCCCCTTGTGGGACAATAAAGAAATTGAATTGAATTGAATTGAATTAATTTCAGGTCTTCAATTGCTTGCTCATGAAAAGATAACAAAATTAATTGCATTCTATATAATCTCATGAAACAATAACTGACCTCTTTGCCCTCAATGCCAAGTGAAACGTCTGGAGAAAAGCAGGCACCACTCATCGTCTGGCCAACAACATTCCTACAGTGAAGCATGGCGGTGGCATCATCATGATGTTGGGATGTTTTTTGGCAAAAGGAACTGGGAGACTTTTCAGGATCAGGGAAAGATGAATGCAACAATGTACAGGTCAGTGGGTTTCTGTCAGAACAAGCAAGGCAAGTACTGCTTGCTTTGTCAAATCTAAAAACTGACATAAACTAAAATGTACTAAAGTAAAGTGATCTGTCTCCTTTTATTTCAGACAGCACAATCATGAAACTGCTTACCTTTTCACATCCATCCTTGACATTACCCATATGGAAAAGATATATATAAAGCTTATAAAGTTTGTATCTGTCTTGTGTGAAACATGTATGAAAAGCATATAAGAGTGAAAACAGATATAAGAGCCCTTGAAAAATTATATAATGAAACTTGTATGTTTTGGATACTTACTAAAACAATGTATGAAAGTAATGAGAAAGTGGCCACTTTCATGAGTAAATCATGTAAGCCTTATATGATTTACTCATGAAAGTGGCCACTTTCATGAGTAATCACATATAAGTTTTTACTATTTCTTTTCCATATGGGTACTGCCACAGTGGGCTATCGTTGCTAAAACCTGTACTTGTTTTCTACTTAAAGGAAATCATAGCTTTCACTGTTTTACAGGTGTGTCCATCTCCTGTTAACAATGACTTGAACTGAGCAAATTGAGAGGCCAGCAGTGTTTGTCTGGTGGTTTTGCACACTGTCGATGAAGCACTAGTAAACTGACAGGAGAGCAGTGTGTGAGGCAAGCTGCCGTTGGCTCACCTGCTCTGAGATCCGTTACAATTTGTTCCTTGTGTAAAAAAACAGCTAGCATTAGCAGAAAAAAGGCTCCAGTCATTTATCATCAAAACAGATGAGCTTCTATTTGCTAACTACCTTGAACAACATGTGTGAACTAGAATAATGGTGCATGGAAAACGTTTTAATAACTAACTTATTATCATGATGCATGCTCAATCATTAAGGTAAGAAAATCCAAAAAACTGTTCATCTGAAGTAGGATTTTAATCCGGAGAAATGTTTTTGTCACAAAAAAAAAACCATTTTTCCCAACGTTTTTACAACCTACTACAATATGGAAAGCTTAGCGCATGATTTAGCCTCAGAGGACAACCGCTAATATTTCGGGGCCAGTGAATATTCTGGGGCCAAGATGTCCTCTACACGTTCACTGTTTAAAAAATTCAAGCTAAAAGAAACTAATAAAAATATTTTGACAATAGCTGACGGCTGTGTGATTGTTTGCCAGTGCATGAAAAACTTCTGTTTTTCACACTCACTGGAATGATAGGTGCACTGCAATGTACCTATCATGTCTGAGCAGGTGATAAATCAGTACTACTTGGGAAATAAAAGCATATTACAGTTGAGCCCAACTTTTATGGTCAGTCCTTGAGGATGAGTGAAATTAAGTCATACAGTTTGTTAATGAAAAAGATCAACACAAACATTGCAATAAGTTATTGCCTCAACAGCCATGTTAATTATTTGGATAATAGTGGCTAAGTGCATCTGCAATAATTGCAGTGGCATGACTGAGAAAAACACTGTTTTTTGTTTGCATGAACCTATCCAAGTCAAACTCAGGGAGTTAGCACTCACATGTTCTTCTCCTTGCATGTTCTCATTAGTTCTTTTGAACTGAAAAGAGGTAATTTGTGAGCTCATGAGGCTAGCTTTGAAGCCTGATCTCACTGGCAAAAATGGCAAATAGAAATGTGCTTGAGGATATTTTTCACTTTCCTAGTATACGGTGAGTTAATTAATCCACATATGCACCTTGAGAAAACATCTCTCTAGTACAGATTGCCATCTAAGACAGATTTATTGTTTTACCATGTATCCTAGTTTATAGCATATGTTTTTGTGGCTACAGCATGTGTGACTGTATTGACAACATTGTGTATGTATATGAATGTACCCTCTGTTTTTCTCTTGAAAGAGCAAGTTGAGTTGAGACAAATGCCAGCTCTCGTAACTGGTTGCCCAGTTGGCTGTAGCCTTAACCACAGTGGTTATAACTGTTAAAAGCATTCATATTTTCTCCATAACATAGAAGTGAATTTTCATGTATTTTCTATAATGTCAATGTTAGTTGAGCTAATGGAAAAAGCTTCACTGCTGGAAATCTTGTCCACACATCTTGCCACCTCGTTTATTAGTCCAGGAATTATTTCAATATTTACTGCCACTGCTAAAATCTATTTTATACCTGATGCAGTGTTGCTAATATACTATTTAACACATCTTAATTCATATTAAGCACGTCGTGTTTGAATTCCACTGGTTTTGAGTGTCAACAGTGTTCACAGCTCTGAAATGCAGCAACTGGCTTGCATTAACCCAGCAGATTCTTACTCAATTCAACAAGTTTAACATCAGCTTGAGGCTTAGGTCATTGAATAAACCAAACAACATTCATATAGTTTTACCATGTTTATTATCCTTTTTTCATCAGCCTGACCAACACAATTCCACTTGACCGAAAGGGAGCTGTACAAGTTTTGCTGTTTGTGCAGTTTTTATTGGTCATCAGCAAACGATAAAACCTGCTGTCAAAGTCAAACACATTTTCTTTCTCAAAACGACTTTGTGGCTTGTTAAAATGTATGATTAACTTGATGCTTGTGTTTCTTTTGTGCTATTTTCCCCTTACAATGCTCACTGTGGGATGACATGATGCACACATGCTCGGGGGGAGAAAATACACCCACACAAAGATCACAAGATAAGGCCTTTATTCTGGACTACATTGTGAGGCCTTGTAGAGACAGGAGAGTTCCATTAGCCAAAGCAGCCGAGCATGGCCACTGCTGGCTCATCACTATCTGCCACCCTATCTAGTCACAAGTCTGGAGAGAGAGTGAAAAGCAGAGGAAGGGTGAGGTGCACAGACAATGAAAGCAAGGGAAGAAAAACAGCAGTGATAGAAGACATTCTAAGGAGCGAACATAGAGGGAGGGAGAGAAGAGAAAAGAGATGGAAATAAATCAGTGAATATCACTTCACACATCACAGTCTATTTGGTCAGCAGATGATTAGTCAGCATACATGGTACAAAAGAGCTGAGGGACCAATATATGTACCATTAAAGCAGTAGTTTAATGTTTCAGTGTGATTTACGAAGGTTTAAATAGCATATCATTCCCCAGTTACTCACCATATTGTTAACAATACATCAATGCTACTGCGCTCTTATTGGAATCTAACTAGACATATAGAACAATTACTCACAATGCTACTGGGCTTATTCTCAGGATGCTCATCATGCTGAAGTTGATTACGTTAGAGAATGTGTTTGCCTGATTGTTTGTCCATCTGCTTCCAAAACAATTAGGCACATGCCTTGGTTTTCTCTACTCTTCTCTCTTGTATTCTCCTCTCCCTCTGTGTTTGGTATCCTCCTGGGAGCTAACTTCTCTACTTCACTCCCCTTTCTCTCCCTCTCCTCCTCTCCTTTAATTCCCAGCCCGCAGAACACTGAGGAAAGTGCTGATGAACAATTAAACATGGTCCTTCCCATGGGAGGCAAGGTCACTTCTGCTTGTGGGGCTGTGTGTGTATGAGATTGCATGGGAAATGCAAAGTGTGTGTTTGTGTGTGTTTGAGAGAGAGAGAGAGAGATAAAAAGGTGGATGCTTGGCAGAGGTACAGACACTGTGTATCCCAGTAATGCTGAGTAATGTTATATAGTTTGATGAAGAGGGGGAGCACAGATATCACAGCAAAATGTGTAATTTCTATGATGCTCCACAGTGAATAACATAGTGTTTTTACAGTTATGGCATTATCAGGTTGGAAATATTCTAAGAATACCACCTTTGCAAGCTTTTAAAATAATTAATGAAGATTTGTGTTGTAGTTAATCTTGTTAAATGGTCTATTTTACCCCAAAGCATGATCTTGCTGGTGGTGGTGGTGGTGGGGGTGTGTGGGGGGTTATATACAAAAAGATGTATATATGTACGCACAATAACCATATGGAAGTTGGCTGTAGAGGCTTCACTGGAAAATCTACCAAACAATGAGTAAGGGTTGTGGAGGAGTTCAAGTATCTCGGGGTCTTGTTCGCGAGTGATGGGAGAAGGGAGCCGGAGATCGACAGACGGATTGGGGCTGCAGCTGCAGTAATGCAGACGCTGCACCGGTCCGTCGTGGTGAAGAGGGAGCTGAGTGTAAAAGCGAAGCTCTCAATTTACCGGTCGATCTACGTCCCTACCCTCACCTATGGCCACGAGCTGTGGGTAGTGACCGAAAGAACGAGATCGCGGATACAAGCGGCAGAAATGAGCTTCCTCCGAAGGGTGGCTGGCCTCTCCCTTAGAGATAGGGTGAGAATCGTTGGCATCGTTGCCCACCTCTCAATTTTAAATACACGTAGACATTGAGGGCTAGCAGGAGGGACCATGCGCTTACCTGCTGCTCTCTGGCAGGTAGCTCCAAGCCCTCCTGGGTTTTAAATGCACCTTAGAACACACATGCATCAACATTACAATGAGCGGGTGGAGGGAGGTTCGGAGTCTTCTCTCACCCCCGTTCTCTGCGACCTGCTGGAGCACGGGGGCTAGGACTAGGAGGAGGAGTTGGCCGTCCGACTGCGGTCTGGAGTGTGGAGCCTTCCTGCTGCTGCGGAGTCGGGGCGGTCTGCCTCCCCCCACCGCAGGGAAAAGGGAAACACCACCTGGGTCTGGGTGCAGTTCCCCCCTCCAGGGGCGGGGGCACCTAGACCCGGTTTGTAGAGTACGCTTGGGGAGTGTGATCGTGTGTACAGCGTCTCTTTATGTCTGTCTCCACGTTGGTTGAGTGTGGAGTAAGTGCATATGAGAGCATGAGGGTGGGAATGGATGTTTGTATCTGTGTGTGCCTGTATGTCTGTGTCTATATATCAGGTTGGGTGTCAGGCGCCACCTCTCTGGGGACATCTCAGGCCCTCCAAGGTTTGGAGGCCTATCTCCCCCTACCACCACTTCCCCTGCCAGTGGCGGACCCCCTCAGACATCGGTGCGTTGGTGGTTCTTTGTGTCCGGGGATGGGCGTCCAGGTACACACCGGCTCACTCCTTGGCGGCCGCTTATCGGGGCCTGGAGCCTGGGGCTCGCTCGGGCCACTTCGGAGGTGGGGTGCCCCCGGCCTCTCGGCCTGGGGCTCGGTCACTCAGGCGCAGCTGGCTGCCGGCGGAGCTCACGGGCGCGTCACTGCAACTCCCCCTGGCTTCTGCTCCGCGGCTGCTGAGTGAGCCCTCATCTGGGACTCTCCTCAGCTCTTTCCGGGACAGTGGCGCAGCTGCCCCTCTGTTGGTCTTCCTTGGTCTCTTGTGTTCTGGGGGCCTCTGGATGTCTGGAGTTTTGATCTCCTCCACACCTGCTTCACGCCCTGGAGGACGGGGCTGTGGCCCCCCCACACCCTCTAGCAGATTATTACATGAAGGAACCTTTTAAAAAAAACAAAAAACAAGCGCGTCCATGCTCACAGGTGTACACACGGGTGATCACACCCACAAACTACACCCTTTTTGGCTCCTACCTCAAAGCACACTGTGTTCTGTTGATCTTATGTGCTGCACAATAATGTTTAACATTTAGTATTTACTGTCATATTCCCATATATCATTGTGATGTTGTTTATTCTATTACTCTTGTTCTCTTCTGCTTGCTTTCTTTTTTCTTTCTCAGCAGGTGATCCAGGTGATTGATATATGCATTTTTTTTCTCTGCCCGTTCTGTTGGTTTTTGTCTTTTGCCCTTCTCCCCCGTCCCTCTTCTCAGCTGTTTCTCTTTCCCTCTTTCTTTCTCCCCTTCTTTCCCCCAGTCAAGTCTGTCCCGTATTCAGTAAGTGAAAATAAAATAAACAATAAAAGGTGAATCAAATGGACCATTACGGCAAGGCTGGGATGGTCAGTTTGGTAAAGTAAATCCGTTGGGCATCTTTCTTTGCCTTTAGACAACAATTCTGATGGCAAAAGAGCCAAACGGGACAGGCAAAAAAAAAAAAAAAAAAAAAAAAAAAGAGATAGGGTGAGAAGTTCGGCCATCTGGGAGGGGCTCAGAGTAGAGCAGCTGCTGCTCCACATCGAAAGGAGCCAGCTGAGGTGGTTCGGGCATCTGACAAGAATGCCCTCTGGGCGCCTCCTGGGTGAGGTGTTCCAGGCATGTCCCACCGGGAGGAGGCCCCGGGGCAGACCCAGGACACGCTGGAGAGATTATATCTCTCGGCTGGCCTGGGAACGCCTTGGTATTCCCCCGGATAAGCTGGAGGAGGTGGCTGGGGAGAGGGAGGTCTGGGCCTCTTTGCTTAGGCTGCTGCCCCCGCGACCCGGCCTCGGATAAAGCGGATGAAGATGGATGGATGGATGGATGGATGGAATCCCACGAATATGTGCTGCCTTTGGCATGTATCTGATGCAGCTTTATTTTCTTTTATTATTAGTAGTATTTTGGCATGGCTTCAAATTTGTGCATGATCCGAGCAGAGGGTAAAAATTTTGTAGTCCAGGAGGTAATAACAAAGAGAGTCGACAACCTACCAAAGCACTCTTTCTCCACAGTGGTATACCGGCCTTCTTGATCTGACAATTTCCAGTTAATGTACACAATTGGGCGGTCAACCCAACTTGCCTACTTGGACAAAACTGCCCTCTGTTGCAGAATGAAAGGGAGGGAAAAGTTAGGTGTGTGGAGCAGGGATTATCCACATGCCTAAAGCATTCTTTATCTGCACAAGCACTGCCAGGACACTGCCATTTCTGTGTTGCAAGTATCACAGTAGTTCCTGGCATCAGATCTGAAGCACCTTATTGGTTGAGGTTAGTCAGGGGGCCAGTCAGGTCCACAAAGTTCGGGCACGAACCGGTGGTAACAGTCAGCCATCCAGCCCCAAGAATCGCCTCACCTCTTTCTTGGTCTGGTTGTTCTGAACTAAGTTGATAATTCTATATGAATAATTTGTAATACTCTGAGAAAACATGTCTGTATATCAATAAATATTGCCCAAACTGGGCAAGTAGCTCGAACAGATCCCAAGAACGACTTCCAAGATCATTGCCTAGAAGATCGTTGTCTCATAGAAATAGAAAGATAGTGTGCAGGACCCTCAAGCTCCTAGACCTCTGGTAAAGGACCTGACCCAACCGGTCGCAGCAGATGGCCGCCTCTCCCTGAGCCTGGTTCTGCCGGAGGTTTCTTCCTGTTAAAAGGGAGTTTTTCCTTCCCACTGTTGCCAAAGCGCTTGCTCATAGGGGGTCATATGATTGTTGGGTTTTTCTCTGTATCTATGAAGCGCCTTGAGGCAACTTATGTTGTGATTTGGCGCTATATAAATAAAATTGAATTGAATTGAATTGAATTGAAATTGAAGGATACCGTATTTTTCAGACCACAAGGCACACCGGATTATAAGGAGCAACTTTTGATGAACGGGTCTGTTTTCATACATAAGGCACACCGGATTATAAGGTGCATTAAGCGAAACAAAACAGTCAGATAAGTCAAACTTTACTCAACTCATTCTTCTTGCTTACTACACTTCCCTACCATTGATTCATTAATGTTGAATTCTCTGGCAGCTGCTCTATTCCCATGTTGTTGCAGTATATTAATGACTAACCTTGTCGTATTGTGGATGGATTATCTCAGTTGTTCTCCTGACTGAAGTTTGGTCCGTTTATAGCATCCTGCCATGCTATTGCATTAGTCCCTAACCATCGGGAACCCTCACGTTAACTTTTATGGAGTGGAAAAAAGTTAGCATTCATCCTCCAGCTTCACTGTGTTTATGTTATGCTAACATAGCTGTGAGCTAGCGATCACGGAGCACATCATTATATACCAGCTAGTCCAACTTCACTAACCCTACAAAAGTCACTGCTGTTTAGTTTTCTGTCTTCATTTATGTTGAAAGTGATAGCAGAGCTCTACGTTTTTTTGTTTTTTTTCAAAAATCTCTTAGTCAGAACATGCTATATCATGTTTAGGTGGAAACTACACAGGAAAATGGAGAGAGTAATTTCTCCAGAGTTAACATTATTTTCCTCTAAAAGAGTCATTTTCACTCATTTTGGATTGTACTCATTTCGATTGGCCGCCAGAGTTGGAGCAAAAAAACAGAGGAAATTCCATTGGAGTAATATGGCATGACCACGCCCACTATCCCACAGTGGAACAGAGACAACTGTCAGCGGTGAGCCACGTAAGTGAGTAAAGTGCTCAATAATGATTGAATTTAGGATAAAATGGGGGATTTCTGTTTATCTGAAAGGTCTGTAAGTAACATTACAGCTTGAGAGTTTGTGGGTCTTACATGCTGCATAATTGGCAAGGTTGATGCTTACCTTAGCTTCTGCTAAATTAATGTTGTTAGACTCACAGACAGCATTAAGGTATATATCACTAAACTAAGTTTAGCATTGTTCAATAGCTGCTTTAGGTAGTATAATTGACCAGAGTAGTGTGTTTTTAGCAAATCCAGTGCACCAATGTTTTATCCAAAAAGGTCGGTGAGCACATGTGTTTTACTCCAAACTGAGTCATGAAAATTGACTTTTTTACCTGATGTTCTGTTAGTAATATGTGTGTTTTATCGAGGATTGACGTTTGTGGATGTTTCACCTGTTCAGTTAGAAAGCACGTGTGGTTTACTCTAAATTGAGTCACATACACGACTGTTTTCGCCTGATCTTTGGTTAGGAGCATGTGTGTTTAATGGAGTGAATCTTGTATGTGTACTGCTGTTAGTTTAGCAAGCACGTGTGTTTTACTCAAATTGAAAAACATACATGGTTGCAGTCTGCACAAGTGTGCAGTTTTAGATGTTTCTTAAGCCCTATGTGTTTTGTGTGTGCCTGTGTTTTGTTCAATTTTGTAAGTATTTGTAGTAAATCTAATTATTTAAAAATATCCTTTTCATTTCATGAAGGATGCAAGCTGTGCGTGTGAAGTGCAGAGAACAACAGAAGTACATCAGTTTTGAGGGCCAGCTGACCTACAGATCATATTTGGAATGCGGTGAGTAAAAAACGTCAACATTTCCTGCGTGTTTCATAGTGTGAATCAGTCAAACTTTGGGGATGATGTTATAATAGCTGCTATACCAACTGTTTAGGTTTATTTTGCTCAATTTATTTAATTTCACTTTCTTTGCCTTGTTCTGGTGTTTATTTCAAATGTATAATGCAATTTTATTATGTTCACAGTTGCCAAGAAGTTCAACATCCCGAACATATGGCTTCTCTAAGATACTTGATCCAATTGTGAATCATATGAAAATCCTGGAGGGGATGGAATTACGATTGCCCTGTATGATGACCCAGTACATGGAACTATTGACCAAGTTACTACTGACAACCTTGGTCTTCACTGTCTGTTTGGTTTTCTAGAATCATTTAGTGCCAGATATTGTTGCTACTTTTGTCTTGCTGAGAAAGAGGACTTTCAGAAAGAGTTTACAGAGGATTCACCCAAGATAATCATGCGAACTCAAGCACTTCATACTGAACATTGCCAAAAAATGGAGGCAAATCCCAGACTGCCTTATGTGATGGGTGTTAAACAGTTTTGGATTCTAAACTCATTGCAGTGCTTCAATACATGTGAAAATTTCTCTGTTGATATTATGCACAATATCTTGGAGGGAGTCACACAATATGAAATAAAACTGATTATGTTACATGCAATAGATCAGTATACAACATCAAAAGAAGTGGACATGAGAATTAAGAGCTTTAACTATGGCTAAATGGAACAAAACAACAAGCCACCTAAAGTGAAGTTGGGAAAGGACTCAAATGACTTGGAGTTAAATGGCATCCAGTCCTGGTGTTTACATCGGCATCTACTACTCATCTTTGGAGACTTAGTTTGTCCAAACAATCAGCACTGGTATTTGCTACTGCTGTTGTTTCAAATAGTGAATATTGTATTTTCAGCAGTGTCATCAACAGGTATCACTATTTTCTTGAAACACTTGATCGCCAAACACCACAGATTATTCAAAGGTTTATTTCCACACAAGAAGCTGCTACCAAAGCATCATTTCATGATGCATTATCCTACATGTATACTTAAAACAGGACCACTTTTGCATAGCTGGTGCATACGCAATGAAGCAAAACGCAGCTTCTTTAAAAAAACAATTGAAAAGTTTCAAAAATGTAATTAAAACATTGGCAACAAAACATCAAAGTCCTATTGCTTTCAGTTGGCAGACATTTGACCCCAAGAGACTGACCACTGGACTAGGTAAAATGCTTTCTTGAAATGCATTGGACTGGGGCTGTGAGATGGCAGAGACTCTTCAGCTACCAATCAACACCAAGGTGTTAAATGTTAGCTGGGCAAAACACCATGGAAATATTTATTGTGAAGATTTAGTTGTTTGTATAAAAGTCCATTGTGAAATGCCAAGTTCTACCATGTTGTTGTGAAGGATGAGAGGTTATTGTTGATTACTTTTGCACTGCAAACAGCGTGTCTCAATGAGCATTTCAATGATTTTCAAGTTCTGTGTAAAAGAGACAGACCTCATGTAATTCATGCCAAAGAGCTTTTCTGTTATAAAGCATTCGATTCACAGGTGTCATAAAGTCATGGTGATTCCAGTTTTTATATTGTACCATACTGTTTCCTCTGAACAATAAAGGTAGCTGCTAAAACAAAAATATATTTTTCTGGTTTATTTATTCCATCCATCCATCCATCTTCATCCGCTTTGTCTGGGTCGCGGGGGCAGCAGCCTAAGCAAAGAGGCCCAGACCTCCCTCTCCCCAGCCCCCTCCTCCAGCTTATCCGGGGGAATACCAAGGCGTTCCCAGGCCAGCCGAGAGATATAATCTCTCCAGCGTGTCCTGGGTCTGCCCCGGGGCCTCCTCCCGGTGGGACATGCCTGGAACACCTCACCCAGGAGGCGCCCAGGGGGCATCTTTGTCAGATGCCCGAACCACCTCAGCTGGCTCCTTTCGATGTGGAGCAGCAGCTGCTCTACTCTGAGCCCCTCCCGGATGGCCGAACTTCTCACCCTATCTCTAAGGGAGAGGCCAGCCACCCTTCGGAGGAAGCTCATTTCTGCCGCTTGTATCCGCGATCTCGTTCTTTCGGTCACTACCCACAGCTCGTGGCCATAGGTGAGGGTAGGGACGTAGATCGACCGGTAAATTGAGAGCTTCGCTTTTACACTCAGCTCCCTCTTCACCACGACGGACCGGTGCAGCGTCCGCATTACTGCAGCTGCAGCCCCAATCCGTCTGTCGATCTCCGGCTCCCTTCTCCCATCACTCGCGAACAAGACCCCGGGATACTTGAACTCCTCCACTTGGGGCAGGAACTCATCCCCGACCCGGAGTGGGCACTCCACCCTTTTCCGGCTGAGAACCATGGCCTCAGATTTGGAGGTGCTGATCCTCATTCCCGCTGCTTCGCACTCGGCTGCGAACCGTTCCAGTGCGAGCTGGAGGCCCTCACCCGATGAAGCCAACAGAACCACATCATCTGCAAAAATCAGAGATGAGATTCTGAGGCCACCAAAGCGAAAGCCCTCCGCCACTTGGCTGCGCCTAGAAATCCTGTCCATAAAAATTATGAACAGAACCGGAGACAAAGGGCAGCCCTGGCGGAGCCCATCACCCACCAGGAACGAGTCCGACTTATTGCCGGCAATGCGGACCAAGCTCTTGCAACGGTTGTATAGGGATCGAATGGCCCGTAGCAATGGGCCAGACACCCCATATTCCCGCAACACCTCCCACAGGACACCCCGAGGGACACGGTCGAATGCCTTCTCCAAGTCCACAAAACACATGTAGACTGGTTGGGCAAACTCCCATGCACCCTCAAGTATCCTGGAGAGGATAAAGAGCTGGTCCAGTGTTC
This sequence comes from Copadichromis virginalis, assembly GCF_057382275.1. Lineage (NCBI taxonomy): Eukaryota > Metazoa > Chordata > Actinopteri > Cichliformes > Cichlidae > Copadichromis > Copadichromis virginalis. The sequence continues at coordinate 38,345,761 of NC_140623.1, forward strand.
TGCGACCAGGACGAAAACCGCATTGTTCCTCCTGTATCCGAGGTTCAACTAACGGACGAACTCTCCTTTCCAGCACCCTGGAAATATTTGCACTAAATAGAGTATATTTAACTCATGACTCTGCCAGAGTCATGATTTTACTCCATCTAGACTGGGACCAAATACTGTCTTTCTTAGAGTAAAGTTTTATTCAGTTTGAGTAAAATTTACTCAGTGAATTTTACTGTGTAGCGAGCTAACTTCCTGCTAACTTCTAACTCCGTTAAATGTAATAAATTCTGTTTTCATTCTGTTTTAATTGTTACACCTGGTAAAGCAGCAACACCGATCATTTTATTAAAGATGAAAGAATTTAGACAGTTTTTAACGCTCAGTGATGTCGCGGTGTTCGTTTCACTTTGTGACCTGAAGTGGCGGAGTTTTGGACCCAGATTACTTTGTGAGGCTCCTCACAAAGGAGTAATGCTCAGTCAATCTATCAAGCAGTGTGGCTTCGTAGCTTACCATAGTCGTACTAGAACATTTTTTGAACACCGTGTACCACATAAAATCGGTTCGAGGTCAGTAAGCACAACCAGAATTCATACATAAGGCAAACTGGATTATAAGACGCAGTGTAGATTTTTGAGAAAATTGAAGGATTTTAAGTGTACCTCATAGTGCGGGAAATAGGGTAAATTAAAAAAATAAATAAATACATTCCCAATCCAACTTGTGGGGTGGTCTTTCTCTTTCAATCTATATATATGAGAGAGACACACTTTAAATACCATATGATAAACTCACAGCAGCGCCTGTTTAAGGAGCATCTGGTACTGGTAAATCCTTTGTGGCAGCAAAAAGTTGGCAATCAGTACATTTCTAATGAAACTGCTTTTTTTTATCAGCTTTAAAAGGTCGGGGTAACATTTGTTTCCTCACTGGAAATTGGCTGGCATCATGTTTGTAGAGATAATGCAGTATTGTTATGAAGAAGCTGTCTATTCACGGCACCTCTTATTTTTCTGTGTTGCAAGCAATCACAGTGGTTAAAACTGAAAACATTTTTTGAGACAAAAACTACGAAACATTGAAATCAACAAAGAATGACCTACAATTGTGTGATTTCCACTCTTAGCAGCACTCTTGAGTCCTCCCTTGCCCCCTGAAACCCAGAACCCTATGTGGACAATCCAACAAAAAAAAAAGAAGAAAAAGAAAACATCTAAATAGTAGCCTCAAAGAAAAAAGATCAAATAGGTGTATTTAAAGAAAAATGCTGGAAAAATTAAAATAAATACATGAGGTTTTCTCCAGCCCAGTAGTCATTATGGTAAATACTTTTTTTAAACTTCTCTTCTACATACTTAAACTTTGCACATACGTCTTACAAATAACACGTATACCTCAACTGAAATATGGTAGTATTGTATCATTCTGCAGGTCAAACAACAACCAATCAAACTGTGAGTCTTTGAAAAACGAGACCTTCTCCACCACAGTCTGGTAAATGTCATGATTTTCCTCAGATGAGATACTGTGATGGATGCAGAATGCTGCTGTGAAACAGTGGCATTATGGAAAAAATGTGGAAAGGACTCAAAGTCAGGTTCCATTATTTCACCATGTTTTTGCTTCTGACCTTACCGATTAAAAACACGTCCTTTACAGTCCAAGCCATTGCAGCTAATTGCTTTTTCTGCAGTCAGTGATAGGCACTAAACAATGTAGAAATATCATGGCATGTTTACAGGATGTGGAAAGCTTAAAATGAACATGATAAAATCTGTGAAATGTCAGTAAAAGGGCTGTACGATGATTTAAAATCTAGATGTGTTGGCAAACGAAACAAAAACCATCTGCTATCAGTAGTGGAAAGGTTTAAAACTGCAATAGCATGTCAGATGAGGTGTTTGACAGTGACCTAATTTAGTGGTCTCTTTATACCGACGTTAAAAAAATAAATAAACAAATGAAAAATCATTGCGTATTAATTTTCATATTGAAGTTGTAAAGCACAGAAATGCTGGGTGATATCCACATATGCACTTCAATAAGGAGAGATCACTTGAAAGAACTGAACATTTATTTGATGTAAAGAACGGAAAAGGACCCAAACACCCAGAAGAGCAGGCACATGAGTGATTACATAGCTTCCTCATTGAACTTTTGCTTAAGAGTCTTACATACAGAATTAGTACCTATAGCACAGCGATTCTTAAATATTAATATAAAATATTCTTTAAAATCCTTAGAATCTCCCTAACTAGTATAGAAATTTCAGAAAATTTTTGTCTGCAGTAAGCTCCTTCTCTGGATCTTCAAGTTGGTGATAACATGAGTTATTTACCATTCTTATTCCTATACCCTCCCACTCCACTCTACCAAAAAGTGTAATTCTGCATAACTTCAGTTACACGTGCACAAACTATCTTAAGAAGAACACTAACATCTGTCTGTTGGCTACCTCGAGCCATCACATGCTGGAATTTGATTTACATTTGATGTTTCAACTTTACTGTGATCATGGAAAATAGTGTATAGTGTATGATATACTTCTATTTATCTCATGACATGATTATACAGCGCTAAGGGTTGGGTGTCGATGGCTTTGCCGAGCTCTTCAGTAGGAAGGCAGGTTGTCAAGCTCCTCCACAACTGGGAGACTCAGGGTAACATCAGTCACCACATTCTGGGTAGCATGCAGCTCTAGCTAGTGTTCCACCCAGTGTTCTAACTGTTTGGTCTTGTCAGTGATGACATCTCCTATCTTGGACTTCAGCAGTGTGGTCTTGATGGCTGTGTGGCCTGTAGCTGTTTTGATACCCCCGTACATGCCCCTGATATTTCCGTTGTCTGCATTTGACTGAATCCTCCCGCAGAGGTTCAGAGGTGTGCTTCAGCACACTGGAAGGCAGTTTGCTGGGTCTTATTCTGAGCAGCTCGGAGAGCATCACATGTACTAGGGCAGGGGTTCTGCTTGTTCTCTAGCAGTATGTTCCTCTTGGCTTCTGATACTGGTTGCATCTCTGTCCAGTGTGTTTTGTACCAAACTGTGTTCCTGTGCTCTTTCCTTCCAAAACCTGGGATTCTTGGAATCTTGGAGTTGGGACCATTTAGTTTCAGCATCATTGTCAGTAGTTATTGAGGTCTTCAGGTTCTCTTTGAAGGTGTCTTTAAGTGCCTTTAATCATACAGGGTAGTTTCACAGCAGGGGTTATGTGTATTGAAAGCCTTTGGTTCTGGGATGGTGGCTCTTCTTGAACACCAGTCTCACACTGGTGACAACAAGGGAGTGGTCTGTGTTAAAGTCAGCACTGTGGTAACAGCGAGTGTGTAAGATGCTGCTCAGGTCCGCATACCTGGTGATGGCAAGGTTGAAATGGTCCAGTGGCAGGAAACTGGGTGTCTACAGTGTCTCCTGTGATAACATGCAGACCATACGAAAGCAAAGTCAAGCGGTTTCTGTCCATTGTCATTTATCCTGCCCATGTTACCCCATGGTGACATAGGCAAAATGTTCAGGCTTCAAAATCGACCCACAATTTAGCATTGAAGTCTTCCAAAAGGTACAGTCCTTCACTGCTGGGAATCCTGGATACTGCCTTATCCAGTTCCTCAATGCTCTCTCCATCAGGAGCGAGTGTGTGAATGTTAAGCTAAAAGTGCTCAGGCATAGGAAAACATGCTTATATAGATATGGTTGTGTAAATTAGGCGTGTATTAAGAAACGGTTTTATATAGTCAAACAAACAGAAAAGTGCTACTGCAGTAGCAGTTGTTTCTTTTACAATCAGGCAATATTGTTACCTAATTTTTGCATTCTTAGAAATAGTCCTGACTCTGATTCCACCTATGGACACATTTGTTTTTGCTGAGATCATACACCTTCCTCAGGTTGCATATGGGTGAAAAAATAGCAAATTAAAAATTCACTTTCACATCATTCCATCAAGAAAACTGTACAAAGCAAACACAAATCCTAACAAAATCTACTATTAAGATCACGGATGATGTTGTTACTATGGTAACATTATTTTTTTGGTCACTGCAGTGTAGTGTGTGTTTACTTTCTCTGACTATTGAGGGCACATCAACCTTAATTCCATTTTGGCATTACCCAAAATCAGAGTTTTATTTGGGAGCCAAGAAAAAAAAGTTCTTACACTACTTATTATTGTATTAAATATTTCTTGGCAGCAGCTCGATACAAAAAAGTTTTGATTCATCCTCCATGTAAAACTGTATTCCTTTGGTTTGGCTTTGTGATATGGTAATTAGAGGGCTTTTGTAGCAATAGCAAGTAAATATTTCTGGCCATAAAATCCATTGGATATGCCAAGCATGTTTTTGGGATAAAGGCACCTTGATCTTTAATAAGAGGAGAAGATATAAAGCTCTCTACTTGGACAGTATTCTGCTCTCATATCTGAGTGTAAACTCATCTGTGGCTTACTGCAGATAACAAACTATAAATTCTTTATATTGCTGAAACAATGTTTAATCATAATTTATTATAATATTTTATCAAATAATGTTTTAAAAAAATCTACTATAAAATTAGAACTATAAATAACTCTTTTTCTTCATTTGGCTGCTTCCTTTGTCACACCAACCCTCTGCATGTCTTCCGTCATCACATCCATGAACCTCCTGTGTTGTCTTTCTCTTTTCCTCCTATCTCGCAGCACCATATTAAACATCCTTTGTCCAATATATCCACTGCCTCCTCTGTATATATCTGATTTATCTCAGCCTTGCCTCTCTTAACTTTGTGTCCAAATTCCTCAACTTAAGCTGTCCCTCTGATATACTTATTTCTAACATTGTCCATTCTTGTCACTCCCAGGCGTCTTGGTCATGTCAAGCTCTTTCCCCCCCTTTGTTACTTCTGTCTTTGCTGTCATGGTCCTGGGTCATTTTGACCCAGTGTTCTTAGTTTTCTTGTGTTTTTGTATTTTGTTCATTATTTACTCCATGGTTCCTAGGTTATTCAGTTAGTTTATTTGATTCCCCCTCGTGTATTTACCCCATGTGTCCCCCTCCATGTATGCCTCATTTCTCCACCTTGCGTTTTATTCCATGTTTTCCCCAGCCCGTTATGTCTGTGCTTGCCCCGTGTTCTCTCTCTCCCTCCCGTCCACGTCTCTGTGTACTTCCTGTTTTACTTTGATAGTCTCCCGTCAGTGTACGTCACGTTGTGTTGCTCCTGCCCTGTCTTGTTATAATTATTAGTATCAGCTGTGTCCCCTGTGTGCTCCCACGTCCCTCATTATCCTTCTGTGTATTTATGTCTGCGTCTCCCTCAGTTCTGTGTCGCGTCCTCCCTCATGACTGTGTGCCCCTCCATGTGCTTCCTCGTCAGCCACTTCCTTTAGAATCTCCCAGTTTAGTTTTGTATTACTTTGTATCGCCTTTTCCTTCTTTCAGAAATAAAGCTGTATTTGAGTTTAGTCCTGTTTCCTGTGAGTTTGCGTTTGGGTCCAATTCCTGCCTGCACACAGCCAGATTATGACACTATTTATTTATTTATAAGTGACTTATGTATGTATGTATGTATGTATGTATATATATGTATATATTGTACTATTCTTAGTTAGCGTATTGTCTGTCTTGTCTTAATGTTGGTTTAAAATGGAGCACTGTAACAAAAAATAATTTCCCCCAGGGATCAATAAAGTATTCTGATTCTGATTCTGATTCTGATTTGCTGTGCAATAGCCTCCTAGTAGTTCAGTCTACTTTCTTCAGTTTTCTGCTTATTTCACTTTTTCTTTGATACCTTCTTTCTTAAATACTTTACTGGACTTCTTCATTCCATAGTCAAGTATTTTTCCTGTTTCCACTGTCTACTGTTTTTCCCTCACAATTCCAGCTACACTTTCCCAGTCATCTGGTAATTCTTCCCTATATCACCAAGCACCTGTCTCAACTTCCTGAGCTCTGCAACATCCTTCAGTCTTTATCTTCAGCTATTAAATCCTTTTCCCTTTTTCACTTGCTTCCTCTCCCTGACTTTCAAAGCCATCCTGCAGACTATTTTGTGATACTGCCAGGTACATTCTCCCCTGCCACCACCTGTAAGAAGTATATAAGATGTATCACCTTTTGCATAAGAAGTAGTCCACCTGTTTGCTCCACTTTTTTGCACCTTCCTCCTCCTACAACATCTGCATCATGCTCAAGCATCATGTCTTTCTGCTTCACAGCAACATCAACACAACAGTTGACAGTATGCTGTCCATGCTGTTCGTAGACAGCTTTAAATCTGCTATCTTCCATCTGTTAAACAAAGAAAAAAGTCTTGTACAGGTGTTTTCATGAGATCGGCTACGGTTGCCAGATTAGCCAGAGAAATCTTGAGTGCCTGCTAGAGACATCTGACTACTTCTACAACTTCCACTGTTATACACTGATGAAAAATCCCTGGACCAAACACTTTAGTATATCAATCCAGGATTCAGGGAGTAACAGATGCTTTTCTACACAAACTGAAAAAAGGTGGTACCTTCTAACATTGATAACTTAATTCTTTCTTTTCTTTCTTTTTTTAAGTTCTTAATGAAGCTGGGCAGCATGACTTTGACTATTTATCCCTCGTCAGACTTTGTGGTCACTCTCCATCAGCCAGCCTCGAAGATCTGGTTGAGTGCTGGAGTGTTTCAAACAAATGTTGCGTCATTGGCGTGAAATGGACCTACACATTTTTTTTTTTACTTTGGGTTAAAATATCAAGTGTATTTATTCTGAAGACACTTTTATTTCTGATGATTATTGTATTTTTTTTTTATCTTGTCTTATCAAGTGCCTCTCTCTCCCATCTGCCATGTGGTTAGCTCCTGCATTTTAAATTATTCTGCTGCTGTTTAATTTTCTTGTGCTTTAATGTATTTTTATATTTTTATCCCCTTATAATGATGTTGATCTTTTAATAAATCTTTATAATAATTATTGCCTTTCTATTTTAAATAAAGCATATCCCGTTAAAACAAGATTAGCTCTTATTTTCAGGTCTTCTGTTCTTTTCTTGTCGAAAAGTTTAGCACTTGCGGAAAGAACTCATTTACACTTTCACCTCCTTTTTTTACTGTCTTTTAACACTTTGATGCAGGAAGCAAGAGCTGCCCATTCTTCAAACCTGGTTTCAAAGAGCAGAGATAATCCTAAGGTGTTATTTGACATGGTTAGTGATATTGTTACTTCTGCTCCGCCTGTTATTTCAATTTTTTTTAAAGAAGATCAGGAAAATGTTCCTTCTTTCTTTGTAGAAAAAAAGAGTAATGTCAGCAAAAACATATTTTTTCTGCTTGGCTAGTTATTTTGGAAAGATTACAATCTATTTCAATCATCTTCCTAACATAACACACCTTGTACATTAAAAAGTGTCAAAGGAGAAATATCTGTGTGGTTCAGTAAGAAGGTCCTGGGTTCAAATCCACCACCTGGCGACAGATGGCTTAAATGTTCTACCTGTGTTGCTTCTCTCTCTGTACTCAGGCTTCCTCTCACAGTCCAAAGACATGCAGTTAGTGTGATTAGGATAACTGGTGATTATAAATTGACCATGAATGTATGTATGAACGATTACCTGCCTCAGTGTGTTGGCACTACGACAGACTGGCGATCTGTCAAGGGCTGTACCCTGTTTCCCCCCACATGGCAGCCAAGTTATGAAAAAGAATTGGTTAAGTGGAAGAAGATGGATGGATATTATCTGTTTCTTTACCTGAGCTGGTAAAATTAGTTGCTTCTATGAAAGCACCCTCGTGCTCTTCTGACATTTTACCTGCATTCTTTTTCAAAAATGTCTTTCAGTCTATTTGTCCCGGAGTGCTCACTGTAATTAACTCTTAAATGGTATCGGTTCAAGCACCTGCTTGCTGTCAACCAACCAATCTTGAAAAAAAAAATCAAGCTTCTCTTCATAGCAGTTAAAATGACAAATTATTGCTAATATTTTTGAAAAGGTTGTAGTTAAGAAGTTTAAAGGTGTTCTGGACAAATGCAGCATACCTGATAAATTTCAGTCTGATTTTTGTAAATTTTTCCAGAGAAATGAGTCCCCAGTGACAATTTGATGCATAGTGACGCAGGAGAATGTTCTGTTTTATTAATGTTGGATCTGACCTCAGCCTGTGATTCTGTTAACCATCACAATATCACAAAATGCTCAAAAGGCTGATACTGGGTGTTTTAACCAGGGTCTGCTTTGGAATGGTTCTCTTCATAGAGTATAGAATATTCTTGCAAGGACTGCAGTTAAGTTTAACTTGTAAACTTGTTTAGGTTGAATTATTCTATCAAGTTTACATTGATAGCAGCAATTACTAATAAATATATTAACAGACTTTATAGTGTATAGTCTCACTGAAGTTTTTGAATTATTTTCATAAATAGAAATGTTTCAAAATCAAGCTCCCCTCTGATTTCCCCCCAAAATCGGACCCTGTTAGTTGGTATACTACAGTCAGAGAATGAGAATGAGCAGAGAATGAGCTGTAGTTGCAAATTCTGGCATGTAGGACAAAGACACAGCAGGATAGCCAAGTGTGGGCTGTAAATACAATGAGTCTAGTAATATGAGATCTAGAAAGACAACTAATAGTGCTAACAGATTGTGTATTTAAAATGTTTGTGCTATATACAGTGTTGGGAAGGTTACTTTTAAAATGTATTCCATTACAGAATGCATGCCCCAAAATGTATTCTGTAACGTATTCCGTTACGTTACTCAATGACAGTAACGTATTCTGAATACTTTGGATTACTTAATATATTATCATGCTTTTTACAACAACGTGAATGTACTATTGCTGTGTGATTTATTACTATTACTGAAGGTCCACGACTCCGAACTGTAGTAAAGGGACCTCTGACTAATACGGCGGGGTCCCGTAGCCGAAAACTAGCTTTACTTTGTTGTGTGGGTCAACTTTTCTTGCGAGAAACAGAGAGAGGCGTTGAAAGGCTGCTCCAACGGAACTTATTGTTTTCGGAGGAAAACACGAACACAGCGTACAGTTGAGTCTTAATAGCTTACTTACAACTGGGCTCGTCAGGCACTCTTCTTGGCTGAAGTGGTTATTATTACATTTACATGCTTCCAGCTCCCGTTATTGCTCGATGACAACTCGTACCTTTCCACTCCCCTTTTTCTCTCTCCCTCCTCGCGCTCACAGACCCATAATGTGTATGGCAGTCCATTCTCCCTGCAACACGGACTACACTGGCCAAGATGCTACATTCTTTAGAGCTATGCTTGTAGCATTCTGCCTGTTAGCTTAGCACAACAACAACAACAACGAAAAGGCGCTCTCTCACCCAGGAAACACACAGTCGCAGAGAGAGAGAGAGCGTCGCCCTGTAACCATGGCAACCGTAACGCTGCTGCCTGAAACAACAGAACGTAGCTGTCAAACAAAACCCAAACAGTCCTGACCCGCGACAAAATGAAACAGGAAAGTACCGCAGTGTAATCCATTTATTTCAACAAAGTAACCTTTTTAAACGGTAACTGTAACGGAATACAGTTACTCATATTTTGTATTTTAAATACGTAACGGCGGTACATGTATTCCGTTACTCCCCAACACTGACTATATATATACTAATTTATGTCATGCTGAGGAAGCATGACTGACCACAGTATCGCACAGTGCTATGATTCTGACATGCCCAAAAATGAGAAAAATCCTAACATCAGGAAAGAGACCATCGCTAATTCTACAGCCCTTGAAATATAGAAATGATCGTGGATTTAATATAAGAAAATCCCCCACACCTTATACAAAGCAATCCCACATAGGGTTTCCAGCACCAGAGTTTGGAAACTCTGACTTTTTTGTTAACTCCGATCTGGCTACCACCAGCCATGTAATGAAGAACGCAAGCAGCATCCAGTTTTTATCTTTGTTTCCTCTCACTAGGGTGACACATGAACACAGATGCCAACCAACAATATGACTGATCCAGATAGTAATTAGCAGTGTGCATGCCTCCCTGAAATGCTGCTTGCCCACCTGCTGTGGCTTCCAGTCTGGTACCAGTGAAACACACATACACACACACACACATTTGCATGAAACGAGGCCGTAATGTACCACTCTGACACCAATCCAAAATTCTTATTATACTCTCTGATCAAACTGGGACAATATTAACCTGCCAATGTTCACGGTTGGTACTTTAAGTGAGATATGCTTGCTAGGTCATAACAAACAATCACACAAAACACCAACATAGACAGACCGCAATGACCAACGGCCAATTAGCACCACCTTCAATAATGATCATCCATCATTACAAATTGCCCTTTTATATGGGTGTCCGAGTGGTTTTGTGAATGTGCGTACTTGCGGTGTGGAGTTGTTTCAGGCTGTCGTGTAAATCACACCAGAAGTCAGACTCTGTCAGTCAATGCTGTCTGCGCTGGACTTCAATATAACCAGAGCTGAGTGACATTTAACACAAGTGTGTGTGTGTGTGATATTATGTGCATTATTGTGCTTGTGTATTATTTCATGTGTTATCGCCTTTTCATTTCCGCTTCCTGCCTGCTTTGAAAGTCATAGAGACGGCAGGCCATGGCCCTAAATCATTGCTGATGTGTGTGGATGCATGTGTGTGTGCTACTGTAATTCTCTCATTTTAAACATGGCTCATCTCTTCCTCCCATCACTCTCATGTCTATATCCTGTTTTTCTCCATACATCAGCTATTTACAGACTTGAAAATCTGGAGCTGCAGATATGGTTGGAATTTTATTATTGTCTTCATTTTCTTGTTATTTCTTCCTCTCCTTTCCTCCTTCAAGGTCTGCAATATTTGAATTATGTGTAAAAATTCCACCAAAAACTAAGACAACGCGAAGAAGGCAATATATGGGCTCAAATTTTAATCAGTATCATTATTTTTATTATTATTATGTTCTTGCAGCACGAAAGTGCATAAATACATAATGAGATTGCAAATGCAAAGCAGCGTAAGGAGCATCAAATTTCAACTAAATTAAAAGAATATGCCCTGCCTCCTACCCACAAAGACTGTTTATTATAGCCTACTCGCCACAAATTAGTCTATAGCAGCTTTGGAGCCAAAGACATGTATAATGGATAATATATTAACATCCCTCTAGACTGTGTGTAGGTGGTGGAGGCCATGTTTGGGAGGGATACACTGGATCTATGATGAAAAACAGAAGAATGTTATTTAAAGGACGCACACACAATACACTACTTGTGTCTTACTTGAAGACTTGACCCTCAAAGGGTACAGTCAGAGTGAACAAGGAAAGAGGAATGGGGATGAAGGTAGCATTATGTAGATTAGAGCAACTCAAAGGCTAGGCAAAAAGAAAAATGGGAGTAGGAGAAAAGACAGGGTAGATTTGTATGGACTGTGAGGTAGCACCTGGTATTCTCTTATATTATTATGAAGAATGTGACTGTACTCCATGAGCGTATGGCCGCACAAATGAACCAGCTGCTAGCAGATGAAACACACCCGGAATGACTCACTGAAGGCTGGACAGTCCTGATTTCCAAGGATCCCCAGAAGGGACTGATTCCATCCAACTACCGGAGGTCAATAACCTGTCTCCATATCACATGGAAGCTCCTGTCAGGCATCATAGTGACTAAATGACCATGCACGTAGCTCAATACATGAGCAAAGCACAGTAAGGACTGCTCTGTTTACCATTAAACAGAGCAGTCGCCTGAAACTTCAAGACTGGGCTTGCCAACCTATGCACTGCCTGGATTGATTACAAGTAAGTCAATGACTCATTCCAAGATGCTCCACATTACAGTTTTTCTCAGTTGCTTTGGTGCATTTCTCACAACAGAATTGATCTCTGCACCACTACTAAGGCTCTTCTCAAAACAATTAGTGCAAACTGCAAAACATGGTGGATAACTTGCAAAAGTGAGTCACTTCATCAAAAAGAAAAGTCAGTTGTTCAAAATAAGTAGTCAAAGCTTCAAAAGCAAGTCCCTTAATCAAAACAGATAATACATTCATCAAAAGCAAGTACTTATATCAATCAAAGTGTCAGGGCTGTCACAATTACAAGTCATTACACCAGCACCTTTGGTCACAAAATCAAATGGTTTGAACATGTTCTCATTGTGACGGATTTCTTTGTAGGTGCTTCCCAATGACATGTCAAGTCTGGACAGCATGCATGGCATGTTGAAAACCATAAATTGTAAAGGAAAATCAAGACACTCCATATGCACTCTTGATAATATTTAATTGAAACTGTTCACAGCATTGTGCAAACTGGGGAAATACAGTAAATCAAACATTTTACAGCAAACATAAACTCACTTAGACAGTAAACCTCACTCCAGTGGTTATGAAACAAAAAAACAAAACTGAAAAACAGACACTGCTGCATATCAATCATTGATATCTAGACGCTCCCGTCTGTCTGCCCACATATTTGCATCAACATCACAGCGAATGTCAGCTCTATCGATGCATCGGGGAAAGTATCTTCTGGAGTGTCAACTCCACTCTCTGCAGGACTCTGCTGTGATGTCATCACAAGCTGCATCCATAGCTGCTAGCAGGGTCATTTGGGTATGTGGATGCCTGTCATATACCTTCCACCTCCAGAAAGAGAAAAACTCCTCAATTGGATTTAGGAATGGAGTGTAAGGAGGAAGAAACTCCATAAGTATCCTGTCGTGTGCTGCAAACCACTGCCCGACTACAGCAGAGTGATGGAAGCTAACATTATCCCAAACCACTACATACATTGTCCGATTGTCACCAGGATCATCCCTTTCATTTTGTGGGATTAGGTCCCTATAAAGAGCGTCCAGAAAAGCCAACCGGTGTTGTGTATTGTATGCACCAATACGAGGAATATGGGTGTGAACGCCATTTTCTGAGATTGCTGCACACATTGAAATATTTCCTCCTCGTTGGCCTGGGACATCAATGGTGGCTATTTCTCCAATGTGATTTCGTTCACGCCTTTTGCAAGATTGAATCCCGCTTCGTCAAGATATACAAACGTGTGCAGGGGTTTCATGGAAACTCCTTAAAAATAGGGTTTTCAAAATGGGTGTACAAAGTGTTTGACAAGATGTTCAACAATTTTGAGTGCACTGACACAAGCAATGAAATGAAGACTATTAGTTGTGAGGACAATGACTATTCAGCCGGTACAAGTATAAATAATTGTGACATTCATGATAAAAGAAAGGAGATAGTGATGAATAGCAAGTCAAAAGTGACCATTCTTTAGATATTTGTACTTACTCAACTGCTTCATGTCCAAAGGCATTTGCCTTTGGACGCAATGAACATGAAACCGCCACAAGGTTGTGCCAAAACGACTACATGTTGTGGAGGTTGAACTAACTGTTGTGCAAAGTTTAATTCTGTTGTGAGAAATGCACCAAAGCAACTGAGAAAAACTGTAAGCCTATGACCCAATGTGGGGCATCCTAGAATTCCTAGATCTATGCAATACCAACAGAACTTAATAATACCTTCATCAGGGATTTGATGGGGATGTTGCAAACAAACACTAGATGCCAACTTCAAGCCAAGTGCACAGGTCACCATCAAGTGCAGGATTGCTTCATTCCATAGTCGACTTATGCCGGTGCCGTGATAAGGAGAGGCAGTGAGACACAGTAGTTAACACAGCCTTCCTTTCATTTACAGGACCACAAAAAACAGCATTTGAAAAGCTGTTATACTAAAATTCAGGTCTTGTTGGCATGTGCTTTGCAGGAGCTGTGAGTTGGAAATGTTAATTCTTACACTCTCGCAAACTTAAGAAAAAAACGTACTGAATGCCTTACCTCTCTATGGTGAAAACGAAGTGGCTTTAAAACTAGTGCATTATTTCCATCTGATATTCCCCTTGTGAAATACAGTAATCAGTCTTCATTTCAGTCTCAGTGTCATTGTTAAGGTTCTGTAGTAATGGTAAGTATTCAATGTGTTGGTTTCTTTCCTTCACTGCATCATGAATAAAGGCTATTCTATTCTATTCTATTCTATTCTATTCTATTCTATTCTAATGTGAATAATTGCCACTCTAAGCCTACATGAAATATATGCAAATAATCTTTTTTTTTTATCCCTTTTAAAAATCATTTTCAATCTTTGAAGAAGACGTCAGCTTTCAAGGATTGACAACACCTGACAAAACCTTCCTGTATCTGTCACACAAGTTATCAGTGAAATTCAAAGACAGTGTGGTCTTAGCTTCAAGCTTTGGTTTAAGAATCCATAGTTTTGAAATGACTAAACCTCTCTTCACTATATAAAGTATGAGACAAAGGGGCACCTACTCGACCTCACAGTATGCTGAAGTCACTTCCACTTCAGCAACTTCCTTATACCTGCTTTCACTGAATTAATCTATATTCCTCTCCAGTGGGTGCTTCAGTACTGGCAGGCAGACTTCAAAAGACTCTGAGACAGTCAGGTCATCCAGCTAAGGGACGTTTTGGGACAGCATCTTACATGTCCCTCAGTTTCTGATACTGTACTTAAACATTAACAAACTAGAGGACATCAGGACTGTGTATTGTTTATCAGGATGAGTTTCTATGCAATTTCAGTAGCAGTTATGTGGACTTCTTCATTATCCCAGTGACCACTGATATTAAAGTTTTGCCATTTTTCATATCCATATGGATGTGTTTCGTTTTATTAACCCAAAATACAGAAGCGTGATGGAAAGTCTTGCTTTTAAAAGGATTTTGGAGGATATTAGTAAAACATTCACTGTGTTTAAAAATGTGGTATACAATACCAATAAGATATATTAGGATGTAAATAATGGAAGCTACAGGAAATTGCATGTTACTAGCCACAAAATAGCAGTAATAGCCATGGAATGTAAATCTATTGGGTACTGCTCGTGTTGTCAGTGCCATAAGTAATTGCTTGGATTTTATTTTGTACTTTATATTTGTACTGGATATTCTTTTCTATTCCTTCAGAAGTATGCAGTATATCTGTGTCTCTTTTTTGTGTGGTAAGTCCATTCTTACCATTTCAACCAGTACCTCCTACATTTCCTTTATTCTTAAGAAGGATCAGAATTAGTTTTACTGGCCTTTAATCCACCACACCACCCTCATGTGATCACCAGGGGTTCCGACCTGAGCTCTCTTTGTGCTCATGTGCCTGTAATTCACAATTGTAGAGGTCTCTGTGGAGGTCTTCACACATTGATAAAGACAGGCTCGAGAGAGCGAGAGAAAATGATATCCATGAGCATCCTGGCACCAGCCTTTGAGAATAAACAGAGGTCACATACAAGAGAATGAGTTCCTCAAATAGATATGAAGATACATACACAGTGGTCATGCACACACATTTTATCTTCATCTAATGCTGACGCTTTTTCAGAGTAATCCAGGTCATACTAGAAAACACATTAATTACTTTTTCCAGCGTTTTTAATGTTCAAGGTTGCCAAAGGATCATGTGTTGCAGAAGCTGTCTGACAGCTTTGTTGCATGAGTCATCTAACTTAAGTTTGAAATTCTAATGTTGACTATTTAATGCATGGGGAACTTGAGTCCGCAGGGGCTCTGCTGTAAAATGCACCAGCCGATGTAGGTTTTACTTAAAATGGACTTATGGCACAAAAAAACGGAAAGGAGGGCCACACAAGTGCATCAAGCTATTTTCGTCGATGTGATGTTACAGCTGTAAACAACACTGGGAGGCTTGTTGATTCTTGCCGCCTCAAGAAAAATTCAGAAAACAAGGTGGCGCTGCCTTTTAGCCAGCACAGTAATTTGGTTTACTAATTTATTTTGGCCTGTAGGTTTGATGCACTTCAAGCAGCACACAATAAACATCAGAAAGCAGTTCTCCCATTGTGGGTGTGCTGTACAATGCCGGTAGCCCACTCAAAACAGCAGGAAAGCAATCAAGTACTCTGTGTGCAGGAAAAAATAAACAGACAGACAGACAGACAGACAGACAGATAGATAGATAGATAGATAGATAGATAGATAGATAGATAGATAGATAGATAGATTTGACTTTAGCAGGAGTTCATATGAAACTGTCCTATAGCACTTTCACTTTTCTGTTGCCTGTGTTCTCTGTAATGCTGCAGTGACAGAAAGCTATATGTGAAGACAGTGATGTGTGATGACAGAGATCCAGAGAAGTGGATGGAGATAGGGAGTAATGAATAATGGAAGAGAATCTTAGCATACCTGCTGAATGATTACAGCTCAAGGTTTGCTTGCATGGGGTTTTCTCATCTCTCTGCAATTCTGTACCTCCCCCCATGTATTCCTCCATACATGTATTCTAGCAACCAGTGATTTATGATAACCGCATCACACGACTACCGCGTTGCACAATGTACAGTTATTTTTTTAAGCATTCTCTCTTTATGTTTAGATTTCTCAGTCTATTATAGATCAACAAGTAGATTCACAAACCATCCTAGGAAAACAAAAAAGGTGCCATTTAGGCCAGTCACATGACCCTAAAATAAGAAAATAAATAAATAGTCCCAATTAAAAAGATAGCAGATTCACAAACTTTCCTAGGAAAACAAAAACTGTGAAAAAATGAGAAGCCTCTTGCGTATGTTAAGGCAATTAAGCCAGTCACATGACCCTAAAATAGCTAAAAAAAAATAGCCCCAATTTCAACACAATAATAGGAAACAATATGCCATACTTTACTTGTATTTGATAGGGATAGGGAATCTGGGGGGAAACTTTTAATTTCCTTACAGTTAAAATTAAGTTATACTAACGTGAAAATGCAGAAGAAATAAGATGGGTTGCATCCAAATGCAATGAAAATTCTCAAATGGTATCAATAATGTCAAGTCTAGTAAGCTTTTCTGGTGTAACACTGTTCAGACTGCATTACAAAGGGCTAAAATAAAACATGCAAATCATATACATGTCATGATATAAATGATGCACAAAGACTCATTGTGGAGTTGAAATATAACAATAACAATCCAAAGTGAAAACCAAACAAGACTAGATTTGTTTCCCTGTTCACAGATGTCTGGTTATCTTACACTGCAGATGTGATCATCACCACGAATCCAGATTATTTCTGCTACAACCTCGGTAAAAGCAATTTCCAGACAGTGGTAACTGTGTGATGACCCAGTCCTCTGTTTTGTCCGCAGGGACAGGTGTTTTACTCTACCCTGTAATGACTGATCATTAGATCATATGTGAACATGGGGAGCCCAGTAGAAATGAAAACAACTAAGAGGTTAAAAGAATTTTGAAGTCGTGGTTTACTGACCAAGCCACTTTAAATAATAATGTTTTAAGCCCTGATAGATGATGAAAATGATTTTTTTTTTATTTTGTTTTGTTTTCTGGGAAAACATAGAAGGTCTGACCCTGTTGATTTTAGATACAAGTAGAATTGAAATATAATTATGTCCAAGTTCAATTACTGATTTCTAAATTAGTAGAGGTATTTTATTTAATATAGAAGCTAATATAGAGGTTTGAGAATAGGACCAGCTGCATGTTGCAGGAATGCAAGCTTCTCCATTCCAGATGATTTACAATTGGAAAATTGAATTTTTAAGTACATATTGTTGTGTTTATTTATTTATTTATTTTCATTTTTGTAACAGTAAAATGGAAACTCTCTATTTCCATAAAATGTGTTGTATGCAATGTGGTTTATGAAAGTATCACATGACAGTTATCTTCTTACTATAATGATAATAGCGTATGTATGTACATATGAACCCTATCCCCTTATGGGTGAGCTAATCTGAACTAAACTTTTCATAAACAACATCACACATTCTGGAATTCTAAACATATATATTATAACTTGCAAATGTCATGTTACTCCATGTGCGTTTGCTTCACGTTTTATGTTCAACGTACATTGCCCAACTTAATAGTTACCACAGTTTACATCCGTGACAGAATTTCCTTTGACGCACCACTAAATACAGAATGCAGAATCTGAAGAAGGGCTGCAGGTCTGGCAAAGCATGCTTTTAGGGAAGGTTTTTGAATAATTAAGCCACCAGACTGAAAGCCACTGAAAGCATGATCAGTAATGCATTTTTTGAGATTTAATATTTGGAAAAGATTAAACCATGTTCTTGTCTTTCTGAAACGGCTTGTCATTTGTGCTCCAGCTGCTGTCCATCTAGTCTGTGTCCTACAACACCATGTTTATGTTTTCAGTAAGTTATATCATCATACCATTTTCTCAGCCATATTTGGAATATATGCATCAGTCCCACTGTTAAAAACAAAAAACAAAACTATAATTTTATAAAGATACCACAGTGCCTCCTACAGGGGTAGGTGTTTTTCGATTGTCAAACGTGTATAAGGATTATCATGGAATAAGGATTATTATATTATGTTTAACAATAGTGGCATAGCCTCTTCCTCCTCTCATCTGGAGCACTGCATATGCAATACAGAAACACAGTAGAATGAGAAGAAGGAACTTATACATTTAAAAAGTCTCAAAACTCAGCAGTTTGTGAAACACTAAGTGATGATTTAAAAATTCACTTAGGTTGGGTTAGGTCGACATCTAATATTACTTTAATATACCTTTGAAAATAGCAGTGAACACATATATATGATTACTAATATTAATCCCAAAATAAATGTTTGTAATGTTTTTATAGAGAGGACAGAAAGTTTTGAACATTAGCAGAAGTTGAAGAGCATGAAGAGCAGTTTATAAATAGAAGGGATACTTCATGTAACAAAAAATTGAAGTGAAAAATAAACCATTTCAGTACATAAAAATAAATCATAACATTCAAATGAAGAGTCTGATACTTCATTAAGTATGACCCCTGAGCCTCACAGACAATACCAGGGAAATGACTTGTTAAAGACCCTTTAAAATCAAATCTGGCAGAGACGGTGCATAATCCGCCTCTTATATCTTACGTCATTAGCCATTCCCAGCTTCAGATTCTTATTCGACTGAGAGTTAAAAATGGCCTTTTCATCTTAAATAAAATGAAAAAAGTAAATGATGGTCAATGAAATGATAAGTGTGGCTGCTCTCCCAGATGTTACAATAGAGTTTGACATCCAGACATCAATGAAAAAGATAATTTACTAATTTTAACTGAGTTTAAAGTTAGCAGGAAGTTAGCTCACTAGTTTCCACTTACAGATGCTATACCATCATCTGACTGGGATTTTTTTTAAAAACCCTAGGAGCTAAAACATGCAGCTCTATCACTTCAGATATAAATGAAGAAAGTAAATTAATCAGCAGTATTGTGTGCATGGTTATTAAAGTTTGGATAGCTGGCATATAATAGTGTGCTAGTCCGTGGCTAGCTACGGACCTATGAATAGAATAATATAAACACCTTAGCAAAGCAAAGATTTAGGATGAATGTTAACTTCTTCCCTCCAGTAAAAGTTAATTTGAAGGTCCCTGATGGGCTGAGACAAATGTAATCATAAACTTCAGTCAAGAGATCTGAGATGATCAAGGTTAGTCATTAGTATGGTGCTGCATGGTTTGCATTACTCAGCATAAAACATTTCTGATCCTCAGCTTCGTGTACCCATTGAAACTTTACTTTTCCTCAGAGTTATTCTTTTCTGAAACAGATTTTTGGTGTCAGGCAAAATTTGAGTCCATGGGCTGTAGTTACTTCAAAAACACTCAAAACCTGAGCTTAAAGATGCAATGCACTTAGTGCTAATAAAAAGTCAGTTGGGCCAACAGTGATCATAGATTATTTTTAGGGGTTTTATATCAAATAAAACAAGATACAAAGAATGACCACACGTTAAAAGAACAACAGCCCTAATGAATGGAGTCAGAGCTTGGACCCAGAAGCAGGCGGATAGTTCACTCAGGACAGGTCCACACTACATCAGATGATGTATATTCAAGTCAAATCTGAGGGAAGAGACTTTGTTCAATAAGTGATTAGTGCTTTTGGTTGCTAATTTTAACTTCTATTAGAAGCACAATTTCAGATAGTGAGTTTTTGGTAATGTCAGTTTGGTGGCTTGCTGATACTGCAGTCCCCAATCTGTACATCACATTGAGCCCTAGAGGGTTATGGAAAAGGTATTGAGAAACAGAAGTCAGCAATGAAAGCAAAAAGAAAAGTTGAAGCACTTAAAAAAGGATAAAAGACCTGTTTTTGTCTAGGTTTTGAATTTTTCCAATGACAAGATTAAAAATAGAGACTAACAATGGTTGTATAGAAAGCTGTTATGATTTAAAAGTAGGAGTTTTCACCACAGATTCTGATGTATTATGCATAGAAAAAAAGCTAGATTTTGCTGTTAACATCTTTCTTTTATGTTCATAACTCTCTCCTTCCTATTTTACACAACTGTCTGACACAATACAAACACAATGACTGGTAAATGTTGACGCAAGCGAGAGTATCAGGGACACAGAAAACTAAGAAACAATAATCTGAAAAATAGCTATGTGGAGACCGGTTCCCTGTTTCTATTCTGTCAATATTCATATAGTAAATGTGTTGCCATGGTAAAGTAGAACAAACCTAAAAGGTCGAACGAAACCAACAAAAACAAAACTATATGGAAATAGTCAAAGGAGCTTGCAAAGAAAAGCATCTGGACTTCTTTAAGTTGCTTGAAGACTTTTCACCTCTCATCCGAGAAGCTTCTTCAGTTCTGAACTGAGAACCTTCACAGACATATATGGAAGTAGCTAAAATTGTATATATAAAAAGACTTGAATGTTATATATGATATGTATGACTTTATTTTCTCAGGCACTATACTTAGATACTTACCCATCAGAATCAGAGACTTTCTCAGGGGAACAACAAGAGTGATTTAGCACAGTGGTGTATACCGATCATCCCACCTTTATATCTAATGCATGAGTCAATGGAAGGAAACACATCCTGTTTAATGTGAAAACACATTAAACAGGATGTGTTTAATATGTCACAGTAAGTGACTGATGGAGATCTTAAGCTTGGCTCTTTTTTTAAGAGTCCTTTCTTATCAAATCTTTTTTGATAATTCAAAAAAAAAGTAGTTTTAACTTAAGATTAATTTTAAAGGAAAGTCAGCCCTAATTAAGTGGAAATTTCCCATTTTCTTGGAAAACTTTTCAGGAAAACTTTATGGCTTAATATTTCAAAACATTTGAACACAGAAAGGTGCTTGGCAGCTTTGAAATCCAGGTATTATTATACATTTTGGACTCTGCTGGTTGGCCAGAAATGAAAGTACATTGTATTCGTGCCTATAATACCTTTATGAAAAAAAAAACATTGCTTTTTTTCCAGCCTATTTCATTTCTTATCAAGTTGCACAAAAATTTTTTTTAGCAAAGCTTCAAAACTACAAATATATAAGTTTTCAATCAATCAATCAATCAATCAATCAATCAATCAATCAATCAATCAATCAATCAATCAATCAATCAATCAATCAATCAAAAGTAACTTGTAAATAAAACGTAAAGTCAGTTCTGCCTGGTCGACTCTTTTCTACATCCCTGATTTCACTGTCTCTCTTCTCACCACTGACCATGTGATAGAAACCATAAAAAAGGGAAACCGCAGATGTTTGACCTCTTGCTTTCACTCCGGCTTGCCTCTCTCTTTTTTCCGCTTTATTCCTCTCAGCTCACTCTCTCCCCGGTGGGCCCGCCAAGCTGTCACATAGTACTGGAGCGTGTCCTTAACTCTGTTTTGTCATTCTGTCATCCTGTCTTCTCTCCTACCATCCATCCATCCATCCACTCCTCTCCAAGCTCCCCAGTCTCTGAGGCCCCTGTGGGATTTCTGGATGACCAAAGCGCAGACCCTTATCTGTCTCCATGTGTACGTGTATGTGTTTTTGTTTGTGTACTGTATTTTGAGAACGTAACAAATGCCAGGTTGGGATTTACAGGTGAGCAGTCATGGAGCGGCTGCAGATGTTGTCAGCCCCGCAGTCTGCTTCTCTCTCTCTCTCTCTCTCTCTCTTCGTTTTTTCTTTTTTCGTAACTCACTGTGTACTCTTGGAGCTCTCACAGATGTTAACATGAATGGTCATAGACGGCCCTGAGCTAAAACACACTGGCCAGCCTTTTCAGTCTTTGTATATGTGTACAGTACATACATATGTGTGTCTGTGCGTGCCTGTGTGTGTATACGTATATATGTGTGTGTGTGTGTGTGTGTGTGTGTGTGTGTGTGTGTGTGTGTGTGTGTGTGTGATGAATGGGCAAGTGCCAAGCAGCGTTCCCTTGGTGGCCTTGGATCAATCTGCTTATCTGTTAGCTGCCAGCACTGCCAGTGATTAACGACCAGCTCCACACACAACACATCCTTATTCATTACCACACACGTCACACACATGTGTGTTGGCAGCCAGTCAAGCAAACACACGCACACATGCATGCGCGTACACACAAGACATCCTTTTTCATTACAGTAGATGACCACATTGGGGACAGTCTGGAAGAGCTGGAAGCCAGAGAGGTGAGTGTGAGCTGGAGGGAGAGAGATGGATAGGTGCAACATAAACACTAAACGACACAGGCACCTCCAATTACTCCTTTTATTCTACAGTTATCCCTCCTTCTGTTCTACCACCGAGCATCTTCTATATTTCCCCTTTAGTCTATTCAAATTTCTCCTTACAACCAAATTTCCCCTTGTGGGACAATTAGAGGATTATTCTATTCTATTGTATTCATCTTTCTCTGTGCCTTTTGACTTTATGACCTCTTTGGATCACTTAAGTGCAAAACTTCCCACAACATTTGACCTTCTCGGTGACTTTCCTCCTCCAGGCCAGTGTGTGTCTTGGATACCTGAGATAGTAGCCTACTCTGTCATCAGGCCAATCAGAGCAGCAGAGAATACCCCTGGGGCAAAGTGTAGGAGGGAAGAGGCGCCGGCAGGATCAGAGACCAAGATAGATGTGTCTTCTTAAAATGTATTGCAAGATCACAGCAATCCCTTAGGACATAAGTCATGTTTTAAAAGAAATTAGCACAACTAAATTGGATTTAAATGCAATCTTTTCGATGTGGTTGGATTGCTCGGCAGTTGGTGTGGATTACTGAATTTCTAACCCAGTGTTATGAGACATAAGACTCTTATGTCTCATTTATACAAAATTGAGCACCTTAAAGTGTTATGACATTAAATCACAAATGTTTGGTAGAAAAGTCTGGCTTTGACAGAGCATGCTTGAATGACTAATTTATCTATCTGAGGTACCGTATCATCAACATAATGCTAATCCTTATTTCGTTGTGAGACCATGATGTAATGTGTTTAATAATGGTTATAACCATAACCATGGTTATGGTTAATAACTAGTCAATAGCCACCACTCTAAGCAGAGTTTTGGTAAATAATTTTGTACATCAGCATTTGGAATATCAAATATTATTGTTTATAACTACGATGGCAGTTTCAAGGTGAGTTCCATTTTTTTCTGAAACAGCAGGATTCAAATTCTTATTTCTGCAAGCAATGTCTGTTTTCCATTTAGTGTAAAGCAAAGCGTTATTTTTAGTTTTTTTAATTTTTAGTTAAGAAAATTCTAAGCTTACAAGCTGTTCCTTTGGCAGAACAAGCTTGTATGAGCCAGCTGCTTCAGCCCTGTGCTCAGACCTGCTATTTTTGTGATATCCTCCTGCTAGTGGTGGTAGTGGTGGTGGTTTGGGGGGGGTGAAGAAGACAGACTTGTATTTTGCCTGTGCCAGTGAGAGGAGGACAGAACAGCAGCTGTTTTGCAATCTTTAGGGACTAAAGACGATTGTGGGACAGTTTAAGATTTCAGAGACTTTGTTTCACTTATTTAAGACTATTACAGTTTCATGGTTGGTTCATGGATTAAGAAACAACAGGATATAAGCACAAGTTCACCCTGAAACAATACTTTAAGTAATAAAAAGGAAATTGTTTAATATCTGGGATCTGGAATAAATAGAAGTTTTCTTTGTTTTCATTTTAAAATTAAAATGAAAACAATTCCCAAACACATCTAAATATATAATTCGATCTCATTTAAAGCTTAGGGATTGTTTCGCCTCATTTATTGTGCCTGGCAGATGAAAGAAAGGTAGTGGTGATGTCCAGTTGTGTTTTATGGAAATATATTCTCAAGTCCAACAGTTTATGAGACAGTTTCTCTGTATCTATGAAGCGCCTTGAGGCGACTTTTGTTGTGATTTGGCGCTATATAAATAAAATTGAATTGAATTGAATTGAATGAGATAATTGGACAAACAGAAAATTGCCTTCATGCCCTAAATAAATTGTCCTCTGTTATTTTATTAACTGACACACTGGTTACAAATGCAGCACTACAAAGAGATGTAGATAACTATAATCCCCACCTTTTTTTTAATTTACAGCACAGGCGGAAGATACTAAAAGTGAGAAGAGTATATTAGACAACAGTGTTTCAATCCAGTAGTTATTTATAGAATTTTCTAAGCTAGTTTAGCTTTGTAGGTGTCTTCAAGAGCACCTTAATTTGTGGATTATACTTTTGTGGTCAGATGTTTACATGCACTCATCATGAATATGGATGTCATGGTCATTTTGAGTTTTTAATGATTTCTTTGACCACAAATGTATATAAATGCAGTACCATGCTTTTAAATCATGCTTTTTATTTGTTTTTGTTTCTAATGTCTCTGTAAAGCACTTTGAGTCACCTTGTTGTTGAATTGTGCTATACAAATAAATTTGCCTTGCCTTGCCTTACCATTAAACTGATTAAAATGCCCAGGTGGGTTCTATTCAGGGTACTCTGGCTTTCTCCCACATTACAAAGACATGCATTGCTTTCTGTGAGATATATAAAGTGGTTGAAGTGAATGGAATAACGTGCTGTATGAATGTATGGTTAAAATGTGATCTGTAATCTAAAGCGCTTTGAGTAAGACTTTAAAAGTGCTATATAAATGCAAGCAAATTAACTAAACAAATGTAGAGTAATGGGGAGATGTTAGAGTGGCCAGCCATGTACGCAGCCTTGATTTGATATTGCCATTTTAGCACTCCTATAATAACATAATTGTTGTGGCTTCAGGAACGTCTTTTCACCTGAATATTAATAATATGATGTATTGATTTTCTAACCTGGGAGAAGTTTGAGACTTGAGTGTGATTATGAATGGCTCTTTAATGTGTAGTTAAGGGTCCACTTAACAAAAAGGCTCCCCAAACTGAAGCTAGTAATAATTATCCAAATCAGATTTAACCTACATATAGGAAACCTTTATCCAGTGTCCTGTGTAAAGGTTGAGTGCTTGACCCATTCATCTACCATGACCTACTATCTATGTGGATTCTTCTTTATATAATCTTACTCAATCTTTTTTGTTTGTTTTTCTTCAGTTTTAATTGATTGTCCTGGAGTAGCATTAGTGATAGTGTTTTCATCATTCCAATCCTTTAGCTTTAAATTATTCACTATATCCTCCTGAGAACCTAGGAAACAAGTATAGTTTAGTTCTCTTTCAGTTTTTTTGTGATGTTTTGCCTATTTGGAGCTAAAAGAGGAAACCCAAGCACATGAGATATCATTGGAAAGGCCAGATGTCCTCTTTTTTCTTTTTTTTTCTTTTTTTTTTTTAGCTCAAAAGGACTTATTAGGGTAGCTCAAATAAGTCAAAAGATGATTTGAGAAATGTCATATAGCAGTGTTTTCACTGTAGTGCATTTCATACATAAAGACTAAAGCTTATGGAATTGTTTTTATGTCAAAAGTCACACAAACAAATCATTTCATTTCATAGGTTCAGGTATTCATTTCCGCTCACAGAATTCAGTTCTTCACACAAATTCACTAGCCTGTGCACGGGTAACTCAGAAGCCATGTGCGCAAAGAAGCCATCAGGTACACAGGAGGGTCTGCTTGGTGAGCACTGCAGCAGATTCACCCTCTCATGGATAACTCTGCCCTCAAAGCTGAATTGCACTCGCTCAACTCAACTAACGTTTGACAATTTGGAGGGCAGCGCCTAAAGCAAGAGGGGTCTGTGGTAGGGTGTGGTTTGTAGCTCACCTGCAAGGGAGGGGTGGAGCAGTGGGTATAGGATATGGTGTCGGGGGGGCTGACCCAAACAGCTGTTCTCCATCACCTGGTCATGCCTTCACTATTTCAGTAGGATGCTGAAGGGAGGGCCACATGCCGCTGGAAAACTGGACAATAGCACTGTAAATAAAAACACTCACTAACCTGCAGCTCTGCGGTCATCGGGTCCTTTATTGTTACAGGGTCCTAATGTGGTTCATCACTTTCAAAGCAGTGACACGCTAGCCTCTATGATGGACAGAATTTAGTTTACTGTTTATGTTGCTGCTTAGCAGCAAGGTGACTATGGCAAGCTGTGTGCTTAATGGCACTGTGCTCTTTTCAAATCAGGGAGTGCAAAGTTTAGCAACAAGCTGTAGCTCTCCTGCTGCCTTCAGATGGCTGCAGGAATTTGGTGAACTGAAGGTTTTCAGACAACAGATGCTCAAACAATTTAATTATAGGTCAGTGTAGAACACTTTACTTGCATTCTTCTTTAACTAAGATTAGCGTTATTCAAAATTTTTAGGTTGCACTGTATACTTCCCCTTGCATACTGCTCCAGAAATAGACATATTTCTAATTCTCAACATAACATACATAGACACTCTTAAAAAACAGTTATCTCCACTATTTGTTTAATGCACAAACAAAAAAGAAATCTACTTGTGCTTCCTTTTCAGTTCAGCTTATTTAATGGTCAAGTGCCAACGTGAAGGCTAAAACCTACCTTGTTTGCTGTGCACTTGTCATTTTGCTTGTCATCATGTCACCACACACAATCATGGAGGTGTGTCGTGCTGTCATGAAGCTCTGGATACTCAAAGCTTAAGTGCTGGGAGCCAGTCGCCCAGTACAGATGTCAGAAATGATACCAGATATCTTGTTAAAATGTGAAAAACTGACAAACTAATAAGCCAGTGCTCTTGGTGAAATATTTAAGGAGAAGTGACATTTTCAATGTCCACAGTGTTCCTCATCAAAATAAAGAGTGTAAGCTTTTCACAACTTTACGCAGAAACCAAAGTTAAAATTACATTGCGACACCCGGAAGAAAGTGGACTTCAGGAAGACCAGGAAACACTTGACCCCTGTTTCAATCCAGGGGGTCAGTGTTGACATTGTGGAGGACTATAAATACCTTGGAGTACACATTGACAATAAACTGGACTGGGCTAAAAACACCACAGCACTTTACAGGAAGGGCCAGAGTCGTCTCTATTTTTTGAGGCGACTGAGGTCCTTCAACATCTGCCAGAAAATGCTGAGGATTTTCTATGAGTCTGTTGTGGCCAGTGCAATCCTCTATGCTGTTGCATGCTGGGGGAGCAGGCTGAGGGTCGCAGATGCCAACAGACTTAATAAACTGATCCGTAAGGCCAGCAATGTTGTGGGGATGGAGCTGGACTCCCTCAAGGTGGTGTCGGAGAGGCGGATGCTGTCCAAGATAAAGACAATGTTGGATAACACCTCCCACCCACTCCATGACATGTTGGTCAGTCACAGGAGCTCGTTCAGTGAGAGACTGAGATTACCGAAAAGCACCACTGAACGACACAGGAAATCATTCCTGCCTGTGGCCATCTCCCTGTACAACGCATCCACTTAACACACTGTTTGCTGCTACAACTACACATGTTTCTTTTCCAACTATTTATTTATAAGTGACTTATGTATGTATGTATGTATATATATGTATATATTGTACTATTCTTAGTTAGCGTATTGTCTGTCTTGTCTTAATGTTGGTTTAAAATGGAGCACTGTAACAAAAAATAATTTCCCCCAGGGATCAATAAAGTATTCTGATTCTGATTCTGATTCTGACAACTGGAACACTATGTGCCTTCTGTCAGCAAAACCCAAAGCTCCTTTGTCTTGTTCAGCTCCTCTTTCTAACTCTCTTTTAGACCGCTAAGAGTGTGTCTATAGACGTGTTTTTACCTTGTAAAATCATATATAATATTTCCCTCTTGTGCTCCATGTCTGCATTCTATTGTTTCTTGTAGATTTACCTTAAGCTCCCTGTGCCATTTCGGATTTTGCTTTTGTGTTTCTGTTGGACATGGATCGTGTTTTTTGATATTTTTTGTGAACAGACAATAAAGGCTCATATTTTGTTTTGTTTTGTGTTTTTTTTCTCCTTTCTGTGCCTCTTGATTATTATTTTACGTTGATTATTTTTGAATCAAGATAAAGTTATCCTATACCAAATAAACAATTGCAGCCTTTAAATGGCAAAATGTAAAGAAGAAATAATTTGTTATTTTCTCCACTGTGTTTTGATCTGTATTAGATGCTTCTAAGGTCGTCAACACACAAGCTAATAACCACTTATTCACACATAAGCCAATAAACAGAACATGTTTTACTCTTTTCTCTGTGTGGTATCATTAAAGGTTTATGTTCACCACCCTGCCAGTGACTGTCTGTGTACTGTTGCTCATGCTGCTCAGCTAATGTACACTCAATCTTTAAACTGCTCAGGACACTGCTGATGAGTATGATGGAACGTCAGTGAAACTTGCACCCACTTGACTCCCAGCTAATATTTTTTTTATAGTTTGGCTCTAAAATAAAATAATTATAGTTATTGATGCTGATGATGAAAGCAAAAGCTGTGCATGTGTGTGTTTTCTTTGTCACATCTGTTATTTATAGACACACACAACATACACATTACACACTAGAATTTCAGTGAATCGGAGAGTCATATTTCTAAAACCACGCTGGCAAATCGAAATAAAAAGGATGTAAATTAAACATGTGCTATAGATCTGAGAGGACATGATGGGAAGGAAAGAAAGCATTGGTTTATGTAAAAGAGAGTTGATCGCAAGTCAGAAATGATGACAATAGTTGATGGGGACACTTTTTAGCTTCTTGATGCAGGCTAAAGAAGATATTTTTTGACTCAGGTTAAATAAAAATGCAAACAACCAGACATAAAGAAAGACAGTGTCAACAGAAATACCAGAGGCTTCAGCCTTTCCTTCGGTATTGCTCCGTCTCAGTGTCTCTCGCTCTTATCATCTTCTGGTTTTTTTAATACCTTTCAGCTGATGAGCAATGCATGCATTGCTGGTATGTGAGTATGTGTGTGTGAGAAAGAGAGAGAATGAGAAACCGATAGAGCAATCCTGGCAGCTTGCCTTTGATCTCATCTTTAGCAATAATGCTCCAACTTCAAATGGCCTCAGCAATGGCAGTGGCACTGCTACTAAGCACCTATTTGCATGTGAGACTGACAGTTGTGGCACTTGTTTCCATATCTCACATTTCTCATCTCACTGTGACTCTGGCTCTGGGTTTATGAACTAAAGCAGCCTGTGCTTGCATGTGTGCTTGCATGTGTGTACACTGGCTTCATTTGTTGCTACATTTGGGTGTCTAAATGGAGATGTTTCCTGGGTTTGTGTCACGTTTGTTTCTTGCACGCTTGTGCTCCTTGAATCTACACACCAATGCAGCTAAGACATCTCGAGGGGATGTAATGCACTGACTGTTAATTAAATGAAACTTGCTCAGAGAAGATGTGTTTATAGCCATTTATTACCACCAAGGTTTTCATTATGGACATCTCTGCGAACACAGCTTCTTCATACTTCAACAGTGTCTACACCATACACTGATTTGTTGTTGATTTGTTTCTGCTTAGATCTCAATATGTTTCATTTCATCATAGTGAAATTCCTAACCCATTGTGATATGCTCCTACTGGTACCAACTATCTTTTAAAAACGGTTTTGGGTTTTGGGGGGTTTTAAAATTTGTTTTTGTTTTTTTTTGTTTTTTAAAAATTAGATGCTTTTATTTTCTTCCTTCAATAGATTCTCTTCTTTTCAGAATATGTATCATTGCAACCAAGTGCATTTTGGTCAAGCAAATACATAGTGAGCATATCCAAAACCCATCTGCACAAATATAAGTACCTACCTATAAGTACCTACTTACAAACAGCTAAGCAGTCAGTATACACTGTACAGCTTCATGTACATTCATAGTTATAGCCACGCAATTCAATACTTGTATGATTTTTTTCACTTTTAGTGAAATATCCATTGTGCTAACGATATGTTAGAAAGGAAGGTTTCGAAAGGAAAACCTTACAATATCAACTTATACACTGACTCAAAGTGTCTCATCCACATTTAAAGTTACATTTTTCTATTTATCTCATAAATATTAGTCCAGTGATACCTCAAAATCTTGTTAATTTGATTTGTTGTTTTTCTGTAGCTTTAAATAAATACTCTTTCCTCATTGTAGTAATATTTATTTATTTTCCTTCAACATCATCTCTTATACTGTATCAGTAAACAATATAAAGGACAAGTGTAAAAGTTTTAATTATAAACATCTACTCTTCTGCTTTAATCCATAAATAATGCTGCTTCCTTACAATTCTGAAATGTTTTAAGGTCTGCTTCCTGAATTTTTTTTTATAAAATTAATGCTTGTTGTTAAGTGATCCATTTTTAAGCACATTAGCAGGTTGTAAATTGAATTTATCATGTAAAATTCTAATTCTCAACCTATTTGTGTGCCTTAGTTGTGCGTAACTGATATGCCGCAGGCAACAAGAGTATTATTGCTCACCAAGTCCAAATCTTTATGACCACAGTCCACCCATCTTCTGTTGGCTACTGCCACCATGTCATGAAGCTCAAATTCTTAACTGTCTCACTGAGTTCTTCAATGAGTACTCAATGGCAATAGAATTGCGTGTCTGTGAGATATGGTCGAGCCATCCAATCTACAGCATCTGTGTGATGTTATCATGTCATGAAACAAAATCTCAGAGGAATTTTCCAGGCCCTTGTTGAATTGGTGCCAAGACGTAAGGCATTTCTGAAGGCAAAAGGGTTTCCAACCCACTACTAGCAAGGTGTACCTACTAAACTGTTTGGAGTTACAGTAGTAGCTTCCAGGGAAGTGTATTGTGGAATGGCACTTAATGTGGTGGACCCTCCACCTGAATGGATGTGAAAGTCTATAGATACAGTCTAGCACCCAGATTTAAATTTGAACTGGGTACTAGAGCGATGGCAGTACTGAGAAAAGCAGCAAATTCAAAGATAGTTATATTAAGAAACAAGAGGTAATTCTAATTCTTCAAAGATTACTAAAAAGCATGAAATTTAAAACTTTTCTGCCTTTGAAGCCAAACTTATTGAACATACGTTGATTCACATTAGTGAAACTTTCTCAGCAAATTATTTATATTTGAGTTAAGATATTGTGATTTTGTGTGTCACATTCTTACCATTCAATGTACTATTGATTTACTGACACAAAAATGAATGAAAGTGATGAGATATTCTAATGTAATATTACAAATTATGCATATTTAGCTATTTCAAAGTTAGTAGAAATCCAGATGTGCAGTAACTATCTGTCTTAACCACAGTTAACCAACAATACTAAATGCATGAAAAGGGTAATGTAGAGAAAGCAGAATGAGAAGTTTCACTGTCTTGTTGTGTTGGCTGTTGGTTGTTGCACACACACAAACACTCATATGGCTTTGTGCGTTGGAGCATGCCCTGTCTTGTTTCCTCGACGTGAGAGTGTTTTACATTCAACGTGTAGCTTTTTGGTAAAACATGTATTTATTTTTTTTATTTGTGTGTCTTAAGTGGTGGAGCAAGTAGAGCTGATGGTTTGACTCTCTCCACACATTAAACGTTCCATGTAAGCTGAAATCTCCGACTCTAAAATGGTCGAACTAAGAAATTAAAAGATGAACCAACAACCGTAGAAGGAACATTTGGGATCCAGGGTAGTCTGGACTCGGCAGCAGTCAAGATGAAGGCCCTGGTGGACTGCCTACAGGGATTCCTAAATTTCTTAGTTTTAATTATTTCCATCTTTAGATAACAGCCAACATCGAAAATAGCTTACAGAAAACAAACTTATTACATTACAAATTTCACCTCAAATCAGAGTGTTGCAGAGCAACCTGTTGTAGACAGAACTTAGGCCAGAAACCAACAGTGATTTGTCTCAAAGGCTAGAAAACATTTTAACACTCTAAAGCTCAAGTGTGAATACTCTTCCACCCAGCTCAGCCTCGCAGCCTAGACTCACTGTGTAGTTTGGCCTACCGCCACCGTCACTAATACAGCTAACCTTTCTATCATAACAGCGCTTCACGCAGACACACTGCAGTTATTAACCTCTGCAGTAGTGGCTCCTTCCAGGGTCTAATTGCTGCCAATACCATGTTACTGCTCAATCTAATAAAGATTATACGTGCTGCGCCAAAAGGACAAATTGTTCACTAGATTCACTCTGTTCACTCATTTGGTCCCTGTTGGACATAAAGTTATGTGAGCTGGAGCATAATGAACATGGTAGTAATATTCTTGGATATGATCCCTCATATTAACTATTTCAGAGGAGAGAGGCGTAGAGGAATTGAAAGACAAATGAGTAGAAAAGAGGAACAGAATATAGGAGAGAAGCTGAAAATATGCAATAACTGAATATGCAAACATTATAAAAATGCAATTATTTTGTAGCCTAAAGTGTTTGCATTTGATGAAAATATGTATTTGTCCTTGGTTATTTGTCAACCATTCAAGTCTGGGAAAAAAATGTTTCCATTCACTGAAAATGAAATGCAAGCTTGCCCAACCTCTAAAACTATTTTCATATGGAAACTAAGATCCCAACTTGGTAAAAGATTAAGCAGAGCAAGCAGATGACCTCAGCTGAGTGGTGAGGTTGTCTTATAACCAAAAGATTACGAGTGTAATTGTGGCTCGAAGCGGTCCTATTTTCAAAAAAATTCAATTTATGTTCTTTCCAGTTAGCTTCTGAGAGGAAACATTAAAACAGCTGTTTGCACAATATTACTCTTTTCATTTGCTTGTTTGAGTGTAGGAAGCAGTACATGAGTGTACTGCACTCAAATCCCAGAGATCACGAGAGAGGTGAACGGGGTGGATTGTGATCGTTGAAGACTTCTTTGTGTGGTTATATTTATGCAAGAAACATATTTTGGTTAAAATAGAATTCAGTCTGGAAACATCATTTTACAATTTGTGCGCTATTAGCAGATTTTATTATGCAAGAGCAAAAAATGATGGAAAAAAAAGTTTTCTCACAAAACCTTTTGGGTATAAAGTTCATTACACATCAACGTCGATGCCTGTTTGTCCTCATAAGACATCAATTAATCTCAATAAGCAGGATGCATGCAGGAAACAAGATTTTTGATACTGGATGTCTTGCTCTGCTTTCCATTTACATTCATATTGTGCATGTATCCATTTACTACTGAAGTAAATGAAGTTCTGTTGACTATTAATCATGCTTTGGGTGCATGAAGGTAAACACTTAATGTGTAGGAAGACTTAGCCTTAGTCAAGACATCAGTCAGAACGCTTGCATCATTTTGTTTTTTAGCCCCTCGAGGCGGGCAATAAGAAATGTGAAAGCAGTTTTGACATGTTTACTTACATAGAACTGAATAGTTACAGTTCAGAATTCACCTCTTTCTACCTTTTTTAAAATTCTCCCTACACTTTAAGCATATATCTGCCTCCTTAGCAGATAAATACTACACTTATTACTGCCTAGTTGTTGAACTGGGTATATCTGATTACTGGTGCTAAACATCAGTCTTATGTTTTTGTATTAAAAAGTTGCCACTGGCTAAGGGAGGTTGATGATAAAGTGTCACATAACAAATGTATCTAATAATGATGATTTTCCTCCTGTGGCTCCATGGGCACACATGCATGTCACAAATACACAAAAGTTGTGTGATGCATTTCTTCTTACTATAAAAGAGTGCTGTGCACCATGTTATGCAGATTTTTAATAAGTACATATTGTTAGTGAATATTTTATGAGGTATGTTCTGGCAGTAAAAAATCAGCAGGACACCTTTACAAGACATTACTGTTGTATACTAAGTCCAGAAAGACCGATGCCAGGTAATCAATGAACAATTCAGCACAGTATTAAAAACTGGCCCACTTTCACGTGTTGGGGCACAGAAGCAGAACCCTTCCAAATCACATAGCCAGGCTATGGTGAGGAGGAGTGTAGCTAATGGAAACTCCTCACCATAGCCACTGTCACCTCCCACATGCAAACACATGCACACACTGTAATTGGCATCGATTAAAAAAGAAGGCTACAAAATATGGGAAAGGTAGAGAGGGTGAGAGGATATCCTATTGTGTAATAAGAGAGGCACAAGCTAGCCAAATTAGCTTCAGTTGGAGTTCAGTTGTTGAGTGAAAGTGATTGAGTGCTGTTTTAATGGGAGAGTGGGTGGAAGTGGAGAGGCAGGGAGGCTGCATGCCATGGCTAGCTCAATCAACACATCACTCCTCTCTCCTAGCAATTACCCAAAATACATTTATTTCACTGCTACAGCCAACTATTCCCTTCAAAAACTATCACTGAGACCAATGCAACATCATTAAATAAGCCTGAGCATTGGTGCAAAGCACTGTTAACAGGAATACAAATTACTCCAGCTGTCATTAAAATACCTTATTAAATTACAGTGATGCTCATTGCAAGTTACATCCTTGAAAATGGATCTGCGTCTTTCCCTGAAATAAACAGAATTAATAGGCATACACATGCTCACACAAAAAAACCCTCCTCATTCCTGATTCTATCAGTTCCTGGCCAATATAAATGGTGAGAGCTATGACATTGGAGATGTTACAGGAGTCTTGTTATGGGCTGAGGATGGAATCTGTTGTGTCCTGGTTAGTATTCCGGTGTTTGTGTGTTGTTTGTAGATCTGTTACAGTGACAGAGAGCTGACAATATAATTATTTCCCCTGTGGGAGCTGACTCCTGGTGATTAGGTGGCAGCGCTGTGATATGTGATGCAGATGGTGATGAGGAATTGCAAACGTGTGCGTGTAGCTGTGAATGTGCCTTTATGGTCAAGTTAATGAATAAGCGTTTCATCGCAAGATTGCAGGATACGCAACGATGGTGTGTCATAATCTGTTGATGCACAACAAAATGTCCCTTTGAGATTTCGTGTCAGGATGGTGCATGTGCGTTTGCGTGCCCGTGGACGCACACATTAATGCATATAAGTGCTCTCTGTATGTGCGTGAGTGTGTGCTGATGTGATTAATTGCACAGCAACAGCATCCAGTGTCATTCAAATTCTTTATCTCAAGGTTACAGAGTGATGAACCAAAGAAGATAAGCGGGGTGTGCAAACAAACGCTTTACAAATTGCCAGACTTTTCTGGTGTTTACCCCCAAAAAATGTTAAAATGGAAGGGTTATATGCAGTCAGATGTCAAAAGTGAAGAGAGCACAGGAGAGACAGACAGAGAAGGAGGAGGGGGAGCAAAAGATCCTTGATGCTAACTCCATGTTTCTTATTCCCTTGTCTGTCTGCATGAGCGACAGAGATCAGAGATGGAGAAATGTCACTTAGCAAGCATTAGGCTACCACTTTCATCTGCCTTTAGATCAGAGAGATCGGGGGGAGGGACTTTTAAAAAGAGTTTTAAAGGGCTGTGAGCCTCCCTTTGCCTTTGAAATCATTCCATCATTCATTTTTATCAGCACTGAACATGTAAAACACGTACATCTAAAATTTCTCCAGCCAAAGGGATGCCAGATTTTCCTCCTAGTTTTTGAGGACAGAGAGATGTGGAGCTGTAACCTTGCTTTGCTGGTAAAAGGTGCAGAGTAAAGCTGAAAGAAGTCTGCTTATTGCATGTAGATTTTTCTGTATATATATTTTCTATCTACATATTTAACATATATCCTTGTCATACAGCCAGATGGGGAAAACAAACTTTTTATCTATCTATTTTCATATGATCATTTTTCCCTTGTTGTCCTCTTTGATGCTGTTAAAAGAGAGTGATTACTGTGCCTTCAACTTCTGTAGCAAGGCACCATAGACAAACAAATGAACAGCAACATAATGATACATTTACTTTGAAAACAGAATGCATTTTGTTCCTTAATTCATTCACATTTGACTGCTCTGATGTTTTTTTCACTGCACCCAGACACAGTTCTCTCAGTGACACTACAGGTGTGTAGCAAGAATGGCTGTGTATGTATTTATGAACGTTTTGGTCTTTCAAATGCAAAGATTCAATCCCTGCCTTTGTCATGTATACAATATAATATTTCTATCTTTAAACTGATTGTTTGAAATGATAAGCAATTTGAAGATTTAGTTTCTATGTTATATAAAGCATGACATTTGTTCCATTAATAATAGCTCACCACTAACTGAGGTTTTTAGGTTTTCGTATTCCTTCAAACGGGCTATTGCTAACCATTGTATTTTAACGATTACGCCAAGCCTATACTGATTTACTTGGCGCATTGGGTGGACTAGGTGTAATGCAGAATGTCTTTGCATGGTCACAGGAATAACAAGACTGAACTCTCCTGTTTTTTTTTTTTTTTACATAGTTCATGTAACTGTAATTTTAACATTATTCAAGGGATACAATTATAGCAATCGTTAGTTAATTACAGAGAGTGTGGGGAGGTAACATGATGTTAAAAATATTAGTTCACATAAGATGCTCAAAAAATGCTGTAATGTACTGAATTAAGTTCATGGGGTGTTGATCAGTAGCACTTTATTCAGCCCTAGTTAATGCCCAGATTTTTGGCTTCTCAAAAAAGTAAAATCTAGCCAAATGAAATGATCACAATCTTCAAATGCCGAGTTTGTTTTTTGTTTTTTGTTTTTTTAACCAATCTGCATCTGTTCTCAGCTTGTCAGGTTGTTGTTAGTGAGTGCCTGGGATCACTAGGATCATCCAATTCATTTTTTCCAACTTCAAATCAAAAAGTAAAAATCAAAATTATTTTATCAATTTAGTTTCTGATGTTTCAGGTTATGTCTTGTTTAACAATTATGAAGGTTATTTTATTTTTGAGTTCCAGCTTTAGGTTCATTATTCTGGTGATTTTACATTTTGATTTTTGACTTGAGTTTATTATTGCTCTCGTCTCTCCAGTTCTTTGGTGCGTCATGCATACGATGAGTTCACTTGTCTAGATGTTTATTAGGTGTCTTTTGTTTTTGTTACTTACATTCATCTGTCTTTTCAATGTTGTGACTAATTCAACATCAGTGAATATACAATAGTTCTTGGCTTAGTATTTGTGCATCTTTCCTAGAGTGCTCTCAGTTATCCCAATAATTTTTTGGACTCCTCTTGGCTTCCATTTTGAATTTTGTCTTAGGACCTTTTTGTAATTCCAATAAAAGGCTTGTATTTTTGTTTTCTTGCTTGTTTTTTTATCTACCTGGAGTCTTGAGATCTTTACTAT
Source organism: Copadichromis virginalis (assembly GCF_057382275.1). Lineage (NCBI taxonomy): Eukaryota > Metazoa > Chordata > Actinopteri > Cichliformes > Cichlidae > Copadichromis > Copadichromis virginalis. The sequence goes on from NC_140623.1 coordinate 38,383,068, forward strand.
ATACATCACAATTTAAACCATCCATTTATCTGATTAACACAGTAAATGAATTCTGATCCAATCTTGTAATTGGCAACATCTTTCAGCATCTCAGTGGGAGTGAGATCCATAAGTATTGTTCTTGTTTATCTTTTTTTAAATTTATTTTTGCAGCTTCCATGTTACTCATTGGTATTGACACATAGCTATTATCAAAGGATGTAGCTTAGGTGGAAATATAATTGCTATAATTATTAGAGATGGACCGATCCGATATTACGTATCGGTATCGGTCCGATACTGACCTAAATTACTGGATCGGATATCGGAGAAAAATAAAAAATGTAATCCGATCCATTAAATATCACGAAAGCACCTCACAAAACTTGTAACTCACCTCAGAACGTTAGCATGTCGGAGCATCACGTGATAGAGCAGCTGTGGCATGCGGGACCTGTCGGTGGTCTGGATAGCATTTGGAGCTTCGCTAGCAACCCGGCATTTCATCTCCGACAAAGTTATTCCCGAGAGAAGTAAAGCAAGTGTGTAAGTCCATCTCTGAATGTTTGTAAAGCATTCCTGCATTAAGCTTAACAAACGATATATGGAGCGACTGCCTCTTCTTGCTGCTACTTCAATCATGAAACTGCTTAATGATCAGCTGATCAGCTTTTCTGTAGCGAGTCCGTCTCTCTGGTTTGCTTTTGGCCCACTTTGCACCAGAAAGAGGAAACCACGTTTAAGCTTGATCAGCTGTTGTTAGAATGTATTTAATATTACTTTCTACTCGAGGATCTTTTTCTACGTAGCTGACGGCTGGTAACTGTGCAGGGGCGGATCTAGCAAAGTTTAGCCAGGGGGGCCGATAGGGCATGAACAGGGAAAAGGGGGCACAAAGACATACTTTTCTTTCTTATTCTCATTTAAAATGTCGAGCTTTTAATAAATAATTATCTGACACCCAAAGTTTTAATTTGATGTAAAATGAATAGAAGTCAATTACTGTATATAGTAACTATTAAGTCTAATATATATACCCTAGTAAGCTATAGTACTTTTTCCTTTGGGAAGGTACCATCTGTGCAGTCTGCAATTTTGTTGAAGAAAGATGTTGAATCTATTTAATATTTCTTGAAAAATAATTGATTTCTGTGCATTTTTTTTCACACTGCATCAAATTAAGGTTGATTACGTCGATTAAGCATCATGAGGTGGAGCGTGAGGGGTGGTTCCCTATTTTTTATTTATTTATTTTTGTTGTTGCTGGGAGTTGGAACCCTATTAGTTAGGTTGCTTAATATTTATGCTAAGTACTCTTTAAAATACCAGAATAGGGAGGATGGTGTAGGTTTAAGTTTATTAGATTGATCAGTATTGCTGAACTATGAAATATTTTTTTTGCATACAGGTATAACAGAATAGCTTTAGTGTAGTTGTTGTTTTAAACTTGAGTATGAACTTATACAAAATGCAGCAAGATATTTTTAAAAACAGTTTTGTTGATTAAAACACACTATATCGGATTCATATCGGTATCGGCAGATATCCAAATTTATGATATCGGAATCGGTATCGGACATAAAAAAGTGGTATCGTGCCATCTCTAATAATTATGTATTTACCAAACTATTACAGTTCCTGAAAATATACGTGTATGTGCATGTGTGTGTGAGAGAGTGTGTAAACTGTGAGGGAAAATAAAGAAAGCTAGTATATTTTTACATTTATTCACTGCGTGCAGCCCACGTGAGTTACAAGTTCATAAATTCAGTGGTTCCACAGGGTTACTCTAATTTCACCAACTGCAGTTTTAACAATGATATATTAAACTGAAATAGGGTCAAAACTAGGTCAGTCAGTGTCCAGCTTATATAAGTGTCTAACCACTGCACATAGGGGTGTGTAAAAGCATGTGTCTATTGAAAACATATTGATGTGTTTTTGGATTTAAAAACAAGCAAAACTGACACATTTACCTCTTTGCATTAGTACAAATCAGGCAGCACGGTGGCACGGTGGTTAGTACTGTTGCCGCACAGCAAGAAGGTCCTGAGTTCAATTCCACCATCAGGCCGGGGTCTTTCTGTGTGGAGTTTGCATGTTCTCCCCGTGTTTGCGTGGGTTCTCTCCGGGTACTCCGGCTTCCTCCCACCATCCAAAGACATGCAGCTTGTGGGGATAGGTTAATTGATTAATCCAAATTGTCACTAGGTGTGAATGTGAGTGTGAATGGTTGTCTGTCCCTATTAGTTAGCCCTGCGACAGACTGGTGACCTGTCCAGGGTGTACCCTGCCTTTCGCCCTATGACAGCTGGGATAGGTTCCAGCGCCCCCCCGCGACCCTGAAAAGGATAAGCGGAAGCGAATGGATGGATGGATGGATGCATTAGTACAAATCATTAGTACAAACTTTCCTCCTACATCTTTCAAATTAATTCTTATTTAGTGCATAATGAAAGAAAAACTGCAATTCAATCAAATAACCAACTTAATCAGGAATGTCCATGTACTCTTAGCCGTAATGTGAACACACGTTCTTAAAAAACAGTTGACTCTCCCATTGCAAAATAAAAATGTAAATGAGAAAAAAAAAAGCATGGCTGACCACATTTTAGACTTGACTGTCTAAGGCCTCACTGACCAGTTGGCCAGTGTTTGCTCGAGGATGCTGGCAGTCGCAAAGGAAAACTGTTTCAGTTGCTGCACCAAGATATGCCAGACATATGGTGATGGTCACTAAATTGACTAGGACACAGTTTGCAAAGAGGACACTGTCTCATCTGGAAACACTGCACAACCACTCACCAAGCATTAAAGAAACTTTCTCAAAAAAAAAAAGGCCTGAGTTAAACTCTGCAGATATGATGAAATGATTCTGAATGCCAATACATATTTAGAGTAGAAACTATAATTATGAATTATTGTTTTTTTTATTTGTTTTTAATTGCTTCCAATGACTTTCTCATGAAGAATGGCAAATATATCACTTTTAGTTTATGAAGGATAAATGAGTAGAGATGAGTAAATGTGAAGAGACCTTAGATAATGAAATGGAAATTTATTCAAGATTGAACTGTCATGCAAAAATTACCATTTGTTCAGTAAATGAGTTATCTGTAGTAGCACTCAAAAGTTTGGACACAATCAACTCATTCAAGCATGTTTCATTATTTTCCTTTTTTTCCCTCCATGTTAGAAAAATACTCAAGACATGAAAGGTCAACCAATTTTGCAAGTGTCCTTAAAAGAAAGTATTTGCCAAAACTATTAAGGGGTGTGATTAAACAGATTTTCATTTGAAAAAAAAAAGTTATCTCTGCTGCTAAGCATGAGTTGACTAAACTATCGAACCTGTGAATATTGCATGTGCATTGAACCACAGTTTATAGTATACATACACACACACTCGCCTCCAGCGAGCTACTCATTCATGTTTGTGACCGAACTTTCAGAAACAGACTCCATGACGGTTGCATGAAGGCAACGTCCCTTACTGGGACCTGCGCTTACAGCCCAGTAATATGCAGTAGAATGGAACTCCCCAGAAAACTCGAGAACTGGGAAGTCCACCACTGTGGTCAGTGTGTTAAATTAGTAGGCTAATATTACTAAGGTTGAGTTTTATGTACTTGAGTTACAGATGCAATGTGTACCATTCTGCCTGCAGCTCTGACCGCGAGTGGTCCTTTTTCCATCCTTGAAATTGGATATTGTTGTTTTTACAAATGTTTTAGAATTTCCAACATCCTTCGTACCAAAAGTAAACAGTTACACTGGTTGGTCTTGTGAGGTCCATTTGCCCTTCTTTTTCCTGGTTCAAACTATAAACGGCCATCTTCCTTCCCTCGACTTTTCCCTTGTTGCTGGATATTTGATGGATATTTGAAAGTCTTTGCCTTCACTTCCAAAATGTTGAAAATTCCACATTGTCCCCTTGTTCCCCGAATCTGCAATGGCGTCAATGTATGAAGTCTGTTTTCTGCTGGATCTTTGCATACTTGAAAGTTAGCTGCTGTTGATGTTGTGCAGAATGCCCACCCTACACTCCTTGTTTCTTGTTTAACATCAGTTGTTCAAACTCATTAAATTAGTGAATACCTTTCGTATATAGAAGGAAAAAATACAGATTATTTTAGTGAATTTTAAAGGGTTTTCAGTAGTTTAAAATGCATTATTGCAATAATGTGTTAAAAACATGTTTTCTGTAATACATATAGATGCCACCATTAATCTGATTTGGAATGTATCGAAAGTTGGTTCCACAGGTTTAGAGACACGTCTTGGCTGCACTTTGGAAAAAGATGAGCACCATTCACTACTGCTTATTGAATATGCTGCATAGTACATATTTTGTAGTATTTGTGAGTAGTTATACGCAATCAAAGGAATTTTATACTATACACTATATGGGGAAAAGCACAGAGTGAATTACACATTACACCTACAAAACTGCTCAGCCACGGGAACCCAGGACCCGTTTTTGGGCAGATGTTAATGCCATAGGAGGTTTGGAACTTTGCAGTCATTGAGTCAGTAGAGCAAAGTTTTACAAACTATGCACCTCAATATTCAATGACACCACTCCATAACTTCTTGTAGTCTGACACTTAACCCTTTAAAGCCGGTCGGAGCGGACACGCTCCATTTTGCGTAACTATTTTAAAATCCCGGTAGCACTGCAACCACGTAAGCGAGCGCAAAAATTTTTTTTGCATATGAAACCGGAGGCGTTGTACTTACATCTTATGCCATCAGCTTGTCCTAGGTCACAGTTTCCTTCCACATATAGCTTTGCAAAAATTGCATAAAAAGCGCTTGCAGCAACAAAAACATAATATTCCAGAAGCAGGCTTTGCCTACTTCCTATGTCCATCAGCGTGAACTATCGCATGTCCGCCATGACCTGGCCGAAACCGGAAGTGACGTCGTTTTGCGGAAATGTAGTTTTTTACCATCAAGGCCTCATGAGCCTATACTTGTGTTTTTAAAAGTTATGTTTGACTTTATGACTTTCTGTGTCGTTTCTGGGATGCTTAGGACTCATATTGCACTGCTGGAAATATTTTATTTTGATGCATATGCTGTTATTTTGCAAATTTGCATTATAATATTTATTTTCGTTTTTCCTGCAGTATATGAAAATTGGTGTATTTCAAAAATAAGATTATGAAGACACTCAAAATAAGTTTCCTGTGGTGGGAAACTAGTTTGTGCAACTTTTTTGTATTTACAGTTTTGAGGGATAAGCCTCTTAAATTTCTCTAACTAGAAATATATGTTAAAAAACAAAACAAAAACGATTTTAAATTTTTTGTAGTTTATTGCACTTTTTTGCAATTTATGTAAGTACTATGCACTTAATGCATACATATTATTAAAATTTGGGCTATAATGGTTGTATTGATGTACAGTGGGGCAAAAAAGTATTTAGTCAGCCACCGATTGTGCAAGTTCCCCCACCTAAAATGATGACAGAGGTCAGTAATTTGCACCAGAGGTACACTTCAACTGTGAGAGACAGAATGTGAAAAAAAAATCCATGAATCCACATGGTAGGATTTGTAAAGAATTTATTCGTAAATCAGGGTGGAAAATAAGTATTTGGTCAATAACAAAAATACAACTCAATACTTTGTAACATAACCTTTGTTGGCAATAACAGAGGTCAAACGTTTACTATAGGTCTTTACCAGGTTTGCACACACAGTAGCTGGTATTTTGGCCCATTCCTCCATGCAGATCTTCTCGAGAGCAGTGATGTTTTGGGGCTGTCGCCGAGCAACACGGACTTTCAACTCCCGCCACAGATTTTCTATGGGGTTGAGGTCTGGAGACTGGCTAGGCCACTCCAGGACTTTCAAATGCTTCTTACGGAGCCACTCCTTTGTTGCCCGGGCGGTGTGTTTTGGATCATTGTCATGTTGGAAGACCCAGCCTCGTTTCATCTTCAAAGTTCTCACTGATGGAAGGTGGTTTTGGCTCAAAATCTCACGATACATGGCCCCATTCATTCTGTCCTTAACACGGATCAGTCGTCCTGTCCCCTTGGCAGAAAAACAGCCCCATAGCATGATGTTTCCACCCCCATGCTTCACAGTAGGTATGGTGTTCTTGGGATGCAACTCAGTATTCTTCTTCCTCCAAACACGACGAGTTGAGTTTATACCAAAAAGTTCTACTTTGGTTTCATCTGACCACATGACATTCTCCCAATCCTCTGCTGTATCATCCATGTGCTCTCTGGCAAACTTCAGACGGGCCTGGACATGCACTGGCTTCAGCAGCGGAACACGTCTGGCACTGCGGGATTTGATTCCCTGCCGTTGTAGTGTGTTACTGATGGTGACCTTTGTTACTTTGGTCCCAGCTCTCTGCAGGTCATTCACCAGGTCCCCCCGTGTGGTTCTGGGATCTTTGCTCACCGTTCTCATGATCATTTTGACCCCACGGGATGAGATCTTGCGTGGAGCCCCAGATCGAGGGAGATTATCAGTGGTCTTGTATGTCTTCCATTTTCTGATGATTGCTCCCACAGTTGATTTTTTCACACCAAGCTGCTTGCCTATTGTAGATTCACTCTTCCCAGTCTGGTGCAGGTCTACAATACTTTTCCTGGTGTCTTTCGAAAGCTCTTTGGTCTTGGCCATGGCGGAGTTTGGAGTCTGACTGTTTGAGGCTGTGGACAGGTGTCTTTTATACAGATGATGAGTTCAAACAGGTGCCATTCATACAGGTAACGAGTGGGGGACAGAAAAGCTTCTTACAGAAGACGTTACAGGTCTGTGAGAGCCAGAGATTTTCCTTGTTTGAGGTGACCAAATACTTATTTTCCACCCTAATTTACGAATAAATTCTTTACAAATCCTACCATGTGAATTCATGGATATTTTTTTTTCACATTCTGTCTCTCACAGTTGAAGTGTACCTCTGGTGCAAATTACTGACCTCTGTCATCATTTTAAGTGGGGGAACTTGCACAATCGGTGGCTGACTAAATACTTTTTTGCCCCACTGTATAGCAACTTGAAATGCTCCCAAAAATGGCTCCACAGCATGTAAAAATATAATATAAGCTCTGGCGGACTTGGTTCTACGGTAGGTCTAAAAGGGTTAATGGTTGAGTTGCTGTGGTTCCTGAAGTTTCAACAGCAACAACACCAATTACAGGTGACTGTGAAATATTTAAGAGGGATGGAAATTTCATGAATTGACTTGTTGCAACAGCAGCATTCGATTACAGTATCATGCTTGCAATCATTGAGCTCTTTACAATGACCCATACTTTCATAAATGTTTGTAAAGGTAGATGTCATAGATAGGTGCTTGATTTTATATACTTCTGACAATGGGACTAAAAACACATAAATTCAAAAATTAAGAGGTGAGGCCCAATACTTTTGTTCATATAATGTACAATGGCATAACATACAAGCTTAATTTTGAGCTGTGCTTACTGTATTAGTAAAAATGCAATTTAGAAGAAACGCATTTAGTTATTTTCCATAAACAGAAAAACTGTACCAAATGTCCACAAAGTGTCCACATATGTGCATGTTAACATTTCTCTGTGTACCTAAATGAGCTGGGTATGTGCATCTGTGTATGTGCATGTGGGCAAGTGTTGGCTCTGCTATTTGTGAAGTTACAGTTGAATCGTCAGAGCAGATAAAAATTAATGACTTTCCTTGGTGAGACTGAACTCTCCACCACAGCATCACAGTGCATCACCATGAGCTGCAACGGTTAAACACATGCACATAGACAACCTGAATCATCTGCAGATAGACGCAAGAAGTGTGGGAGGACGATGGAAAAAGCTCTTAAATCCGCAAACACACACTGAGTTCACACTCTCATTCACACTCATACACACGTAATCACATATCTCTTGGCAGACTTTGTTTCAATTAACATTTTTATTACACAGAGGGATGTGAAGGAAGAGAAAAGGAATTGGAAGGCAGAAGTTATATCTTTTTGTGTTTGTGTGCATGTAGGCACGTGGCACGCGCAGATATACATACAAGTCAATGAGCTTTTGGGCTCATTTACATTGACTGGCACAAGAAAAAAGAAAATTGTCATTACGGATTGAGTTAGAGAAGAGCTTGGTGGAGCAAGGGGAGAAGCAGGAAGGGTAATAGCAGGAAAGGAAATGATAAATAAGAAAAAATTTAAATCATTAATTTCCTCCTTGCTCTTCATATGCAGAAGCTTCATACAAATTGAGTTTTTCAATCAAGTATTATTTGCTGAGTGAACTGAGAGGCCACAAATGAAAATGGGTCTTAATTGTACATGCAGTTGTCCTGCTGTGTGAGCTTCCATAAGTGGTATTGTGGCTTCGTCGGAGTTCCATCACCTCTGCTGAACCGGTTCCTGATTCCATTAAGGCCTCTTGGTCAAGGTGTATATGGTGATTAACCCCTTACAGCAATGGCAGTGAAGCTGTAATTTCTAATGAGCAGTAGTCAAATGCAGTTGACAAAGAAACATCAAACTTCAAAGAGTAAAGAAAGAGGTAAAACTTTGGCAAAGGAATTAAATAGGGTAAAAAAGAAGCTAAAGCAGTGCACCAGTCGATAGATGACGTCAACTACAGCTGGCCATGTACCTTCCAAAGACTTGCCTTGATTACTGAATCAAAGATACCAAGATACTTTTTAGGACACTGACATTAATTTGCTCTGCAGCTGGTGCTGTGGCTAATCAGAAGTATGTGCATTATGCAGTACTGCCTATAATATTGCCTGCCGCTCTCCAACTGCAAGTGTTCATTCCAGGCAGTTTGCTGCAATTTTATTCTATTTTAGATCGTCAGAGGGATTTCGTCTCCCATTGGCTTCTTCACCCACAGCCAATAATGAGGCAAGAGGATGAAAAGAGGGAAACAGAGAGGAACCAACACACTAGTTTACATAACATCACCACATGAAAGCTATTGAAAGAGATCTGTGATTGTTAGCCAGCTCGTAATTCCATTTTAATTGTGTAATTGAGGAAGCTGATCCCTGCTGTCAAGAAAACAGTGAGATAGAAATACAATAATCTCTTCAATGTCACCCGTTGACATACTATGACTGTTGATGAGCAACAAGAAACTAGAGGAAGTGAGGCAGATAAAGAGAAAGCAAGTGATGGAGATGGAGGGACGAGGAGTCAGAAGGAGAAGAATGTTGTGGTTTTTGTCTGTCAGAGTTGATTTGCGTCAGCTGGAGACAAAGATTGATGGACACTTTGGAGAGCAAGGTGTGTGAGTTGATGGGTAGTGGAAATGCCACTGTTAACACAGACGTATCCACCTTGGGGAAAAAAAAAACACATGGAAGTGGTACAGGTGTGGGAGTATTGCATGTGTGTAAATTACACAGCATCACACTTTAAATCTAACCTCATGATAGAGGGGGAAGGGCTTGACCCTTATGTATTCCCACATCAATCAAAGCTTCATTCTTTCTGCCTACCCAAGAGCTAGCTGCAACCTCTGACCCACCCCATCATGCACCACATGGAGGGCCAACGGGAGATAACGTGCCCTCCACATTCAGAGGTCAAATACAAAATTTCCCCAAGAAGCAGCCCTCTGAGATGTACTCCATCCACAGTTTGACATGGATGAATGATTTAGGGTGTATTGCCTGCAGAAAACAGAGGTGATCATTTGAAACCTCTTTGCGTGAAATGAAAGGCATTTGGGACAATTACACAACAATGCTGCTTAGGTCAGGGACCATACTGTTTGAGGTCACAGCTGTAATTGCATTTTTGCTTAGATTGATTGGACTCAAATTATGTTTTTCTCAGTGTTGCAAGAAATTGCACCAACACACTCTAGGAGTAAGTAAGTAAGAGTAACTTTCTCAGATAGTAAATGTCCAGTCATGTCTTTGCAGTAACAAATTGCTGTAATATAACTTGTAATCATTAGCATGTCCAGCTACCTAGGAACATATGTAGCTGATAGTATTTCCAAAGTCAGGCAACACTTTGAAACTTATAATAGATATTTGTCCCTCTATTGATTCTACAGTATGTTATTTGTAGGCGCTGTTGCAAAGACACAAGTGTTTCCTGTTTTCCTCAGAACCATCAACACAGCACACAGAGCAATAGACGTAGAAGATGTCCACGACTAAGTATTTAGGTAAAAATTCAGTCTCTGTTGTCATATTTCTTCTTTTTTACATGCTATTTATCAATGATCCTCATTATACATAGTGGAGGGTGAACACTGTGTTCTTTGTTTGTATTAGGAGTTCCTCAATGGATCCTACTTGTTCTGCATACTAACCTTGTGTTTGCATTAGTCATCATGACAGAGAACGTGTTATTATGGTTTATTTTATTTTATTATGTTTTTCCGAGAAAAATAATTTAAATATAAGTGTTTATTTAATGATTGGGCTGCTACAGGTAGCTGCAATGAAACATGGAAACATGGATTACAGCGTTCCTATGTTGCAAAGCAATACAAAAACCTAAAAATGTCCTTTCAATTTCTAATAACGCAGAGGTATGCTAAGGTCATATAAAAATACTAAAAGGCAGGGAGGTTTTGTGGCTCAGTAGAAATAGCCATCTGTCTTAAAGCCCATTAATTCCCTAAGCTCTCTCCATCATGTAAATGCTTGTCCCAGGATAACTCCTGCTTTATCCTGTCTTTTGTCAATCTTCCTTTTAACATTCTCTGTTTCCTCTGGAAAGCAGTTCTTTTTTCTTTTGAGGGTGGAGTTTGTAAATGTGTTTGTGTATCTGCCCTTCCATTGAACTAAAGACATTCACTGGCAGAGAGGGGCAGTAATGGGTTACAATTAATGTGTTACTGTAATCCAATTACTTTTTTCAAGTAACGAGTAAATTAGGGAATTACTATTGCAAAAAAAGTAAGTAGATTGCTGTTATTTAAGCATGCTGCATTACTACATAACTAAACTGTGATTTTGTTTGTGAGAGTTTCTTATGACAATGATGTTCTAGCGTGCGGCGTCAGTGGCAGCAACAGACGTGTGTAGGTCAACAATGGAGTGTGGGAGAGAGTACGACCATGCAGCATTTAAAGCGTGGAAGTACTTACATTACTTTGAGTAATGTAAGGGAATGTGAATGTGAAAATCATAGAGAAACCCCCGAACGCTCGATGCAATGTGTTTAAAGTTAAAAGATTAAAACTAATAAAACAAGTTTTAAAAAGAGACTTTTTCATTTTAATCAATTTTATATGACGGATTATGCAGAAAAAATTGAATCGGGCTGAAAGGTCTATTACTTTATAACATATTCAGGTTCTGTATTATGTTTTTAGTAACTAAGTAATAAAGTAACTAATTACTTTTGAAAATAAGTAATCAGTAAAGTAACATGATTACTTTCTTGGAGAAGTAATCAGTAATTAGTAACTAATTACTATTTTCAAGTAACTTGACCAACACTGTTCAACAATGTCTATCACAATTTATCTCTAGCTAATGGCTAACCATTTGTGGATACTAGCCAGATGGCTACATCTAAGGTCTCAATATACCCACCACATCAATCATTTTGTGCCAGAATACCACATCTCTGTACTATTTACACTAGTGCTTTGGGTACAAAATAAAAGTTTTTACAGGAAGCCTTCTCAAGCTGTTGCAGCATCTCCTTCTGTGTATGCTGTGAATCTTCTGTGGTGATACATCATTAAACTGGTGGTAAAAAAAAAAAAAAAAACCCAAAACAAACAAAAAAAACCTGACATGTAGTCTCGTGCCTTCAATCTAGCTGTGGTGGAAATGGGACAGTTAAAAAAATCGAGAGGGGCACGACCTGCTGAAATGAAACTGGAGCAGCAGCTTGTGCCAGCAGATGTGACATCAATTTTACCGTATGGTGCTGTTCGTCAAGGCAAGAAAAACATGTATAATGGTCCCATGACTGTGCACTACAGCAAACATCTGGTAAGAAGCTAAGCCTTCATTACACTTTTTGCATCTGCAAGTCCACAAGGGTCTGCTGGGATCCACTCAGAGTTATGTGAGTTTTATTATCAGATACTGAGCATGAGAATTACATTGCACCCCTCAGTCTCATTATTTTCCTGACAAAGAATTATAAGTGTGCTATTAGACTTGTTTAATATAGAGCACTTCCATATCCATGTGTGAGGCGTTGAGTCTGCCTTAGCCAAATACCTCCAAAATGAGTGGAACCAGCATAATGGTAGGAATACAATTTGCCCTACCAGTCATCAGGAGGACTTAGATGCCACTGATGTTAAAAAAACAAAAACAACAAAACAAACAAAAAAAAACCCTACGGTGCAGCACCATAAAACTGTACAAGAAAGAGGTAGGGTAAGAGTTTGTGAGTGTCAGAGCCACAATTAAGAGAAAACAGAAAGAAGCATCCAAAAATACATCAGGAAGATGTCTCCTCGGAATGTGCTTCACCTAAAGAAGGCCTCCAGCATCTTAAGACAGACAATGATGACAAACAGGAGGGAGACTGTCCGCTCCACACTGAGACACTTTAACTATTCCAACCAAGTGGGTGGGATAGAAACATCTGTGATACATAACACCCAGTGGTAGACACCACTCATGGTGGTTGAGAACGACAAGGTTCCAGGCAGACAAGCAGCTACTACAGAAACATTTAATATATCTAACATGTTGTCCACCTGTGTGAAACTTCCACTAATCTTATATGTCACTGTGTGTTCCTTGAAATATGTGTTCAGCACAGCCACTTCCATACTTTTTGCAAGTCCATTTCCATCTGTCCTTCCACATTTCTCTACTCAACACCGTCTCGTCATCTCTGTTGCCTTAAACTACACGTCCACTGATGTCCAATTCAGTTGCCACTTGCTTTACCACTGCATCCAACTTTTGACAATCAAACTATGTGAAATTTGCACTGACAGCATTTGATATCACACATCTGACTTAAGCTCCAGACTCATGATCCTGTCTGATACCCCCTTCATGCTTCACATTGTGCCTTCTTCATTTCCCTTTCCATCTACATCAGGGAGTGGGGAACTCCAGGCCTCAAGGGCCGGTATCCTGCAGGTTTTAAATCTCACCCTGGGTCAACACACCTGAATGAAATGATTAGTTCATTACAAGACCTCTGAAGAACTTCAAGACATGTTGAGGAGGTCATTTAACCATTTAAATCAGCTGTGTTGGATCAAGGACACATCTAAAGCCAGCAGGATATTATTTTGATAATATTTTGATGAACCCTATATTTGATTTGAGAAACTTTTACACAGGATGCCGTTCCTGACTCATCCCTCTTCTCATATATCTGGGCTTAAGATCAGCACGAGAAGTAAACTGGCTTGAGGATTGTCTTTGGAAAGTTGGAGGACATGTATTGTGAAAATTAGTAAAAGTACATTATCACACTTTTCATTTTTACACGTGCTGCATAGCTTCATTTTGATTATCTCTCTTCTGCTTGACTTCCCACATTTATCTGTCACAAAACTTTTCACAGGAAATTTTGACTTCATCTGAGCAATCCATCCCACCTGTGATGTGAAACTTCTCTTTCTCTTAAGTTACTTCACACTTTTCAGTGACCTCTATCTTCTTTCCCATCATTCTCCTTGTGTTTCTTCTCTTTGCTCCATCATTCCATTTCTCACCTTCCCCACTCCTATATTCACACCCTCAACATGGCTTTGATATTTCCTATTTCTTACTTCTCTTTGGTGCTTCTTTTCTCTTTTTTTTCTTTTTAAACTCTTTTTCTCACTTAGGATGTTCTTGGTTTGATGCCCCTCAAGCCAGGCTTGAAGAAAAGTGAACTGAACGAGTGAGGTGCTGAGAAACAATAACAACAGGATGTATTTGGCAAAGAGAACTCACTCGGAGTTCCATTACTGTGCCCTGGACTGTGTGTATGTTTGTGCATGTGTGCGCAAGTGTATTTGCTGGAATTATGGTTGCCCTTGAGATAGAAGTCAACCTTTGAAGCTGCAAACTGCCTCGATAAGCACCTCTAAAGTGGGTGGAAAAAAAATAAAGTTCAGTAAACTATTTCCACAGTACTGATTGGGAGAAAACCTAGATAATGTCTGTGTGCTTTTAAGCTGTGATGATATCTGTAGTTTTGTGTGAATTTAGCTTCAGCCAGCAGAGGATCAATGAAGTTCTTCATTCAATTCAAAGCCAATCCCCTAGACGAAATAAAAAACTTGTATTTTCCAGATTGTATTTGGATACACTGAGCTTTTAGTTTTGATTTAGGAAAGTGTGCTGTAAAATTGCAGAACTGTTCTCCATTAGCTTTCCAAGGGTTTCAATGATTGCTGCTGTCTCTTCCACATGCCTAAATCCGAAACAATTTTGAATTGGGTCTCTATCATATACAAAATGAGAAACTCAAATATAATATAAAAAATACAAACTCGAAACACAGTACAGTGACTTCTTGTTTTGTATCTCACCATCATCAGAAGATAATATAGGACAAATATCAGTATCAAGCAAGGAGTATTATTGTACTTGTGTAAAAAGACTAAGATCACTCAATAATGTACTTATTAAATGTTTCCAGGTCAATGGCTAGGTTGTCAGAGGACCTTCTGTTGTCATTTTTAATGACTGAGTGCCACAGTTCAAATTTACTTGGTCAAAAGTGGGCTGTAACACCTTTGGTTGTATCTGAAGTATGTCAGTAGGTATGCTCAAGTTATATTAAAAAGTAATTATCATGGCTTCAGTTCATAATACAAACTTTAAGTGTGCTTGTTCTTCAGTCAGAGAATCAAAAGCAGCTTGTGGTGTTTCTGCTCACTGTTAGTTTAGATCAAGGCAAATCAAGATCAAGGCTCGCAAAAATCACTAAGGTCCACAGCAGGACTTCTCAGAGAGTAGTGGGGAATGAACAAAACACAGAAAAGACATCAATGTACTGATAGTCTACTGGCATTCACAGTATTTAACATACAAGAAAATGTATTAGACCATTACATGTTCTGTAAAAGACTTAGTAAACACAAAAAAGATTTTAATAAATTTGATTAGAATTTTGGGGCAGCGTGGCGGCACGGTGGTTAGCACTGTTGCCGCACAGCAAGAAGGTCCTGAGTTCAGTTCCACCATCAGGCCAGGGTCTTTCTGTGTGGAGTTTGCATGTTCTCCCCGTCTTTGCGTGGGTTCTCCCCAGGTACTCTAGCTTCCTCCCATAGTCGAAAGACATGCAGTTAGTGGGGCTTAAGTGGTTAATTGGTTAATCTAAATTGCCAATAGATGTGAGTGCAAATGGTTGTCTGTGTCTCTGTGTGTTAGCCCTGCGACAGACTGGTGACCTGTCCGGGGTGTACCCCGCCTCTTGCCGTGTGACAGCTGGCATAGGCTCCAGCACCCCCCGTGACCCTGGAAAGGATAAGTGGAAGCAAATGGATGGATGGGTGATTTGAATAGGAGTCAAACAGCATGTTAGTTGGCCAATCTAGCTTGTCGGCACAGTTTTGTAGGTTGTTTTTGCATCTTTCTACAACAGACAGTCTAACAGCTTTCATTTCAAGCAGTATCATGTAGCTGGTAGCAGTAACATGTCCACATGAGAGAAGCATGACCACTTTAAAATATTTAGGACTTCAAAATATCTTTGAATAAAATTTGACCCAGAAGTGAAACGTGCTCAAAGCCAGTACAAGCAGAGAAGCTCACTTTCTTATCTTGTTGCTTTCGTTGTAGAACTGTTTCCTCCACCCTGAGACTCTGAACTTTAAGTGCGCTAAGAACAAAAGTATTTGTTCCTTTTACTCAAGAGGTTGTATTACTGCTGATACAGAGCAATGCTTGTTCATCGCCTCTGTCTGCCTTTCCTTTTCTGTGTATATCTCTCCCGTTCCCTCATGGTAGGAATTTGACCTGAGGGTTTTTCCTTTGCAGCGTGCTGAGGTTCTGATTGGAAACCAGGATAACTCCATCCTTCCCACTGTTATTTTGTGCTGAAACCAGGGGGATTGACACTGAGAGGGTCATCCATGTGTATCTGTAAATGTATATGTGTGTGCACACGCATGTCTGTGTAATCTGTACATTTGGTGATATTGTGATTGTGTAGTTTCATTGTGCGCACTTCTTACTATCTTTACATAACAGCTTGCTTTAAATGATATTCAGAAAACATGAGACATCTTTGGAACTTAAAAACTTAAAAGATTTGAGGTTCTTTTATCATGTTGGATATAAAAAGAAATACATATACTATATCCTAGCAAAACTGAGATGTCAAGTCGAATGTACTGAAATTCAAATCAAATGTACATATCTATATGTGCATTTCACTACAACACATCTCATGTTGTCTTATTACTTTAGGTCTAATGTTACTTCTTTCATTAGTTTCTTTTATCAGTTTTTACAACTTCTCTCTTTCTCTTTCTTTGCCTAAGGGAAAATACTTTTCAAAATTCTGAGACTATGTGATGACTTTTAATGGAAAATTCCAGTCTTGAAATTTTGTACATTGTTATTAACACTCTATGAACCTTATCACATTCCAAGAGTTGTTTTATGATTTTGTGTTTCTTCTTCCATCAAACAGATAAAGCTACAGTTTGAAAACACACATTTCTAACTGTAATAAAATGCTCCTGATTAAAAAAACAAACAAACAAGAAATCAAGTATTTCTGATGTGAATAGCACATTTGGACAACAATCACAACAGTAATAATTTACAAAGAACTGAAGCCTGGTAGTTTGTCTATTCATTTTACATGACAGACACCTTTTTTCTGTGCTCTTATTTTCTGTGATTTTCTGATTTGTGCAGAGAAATTTTTTTTTTAAAAAAGCGTAATATATTTTGTATTATATTGAATAGAAAAAGCTATTTTCAATTAAATGAATGGTTTTTCATTGTCATGTTTTAGTATAACACTAGATTCACCACATGTTGACCCTCTGCCAGCACTCCCATGCATCACATTTTATGCACTGGGTACCTTTTCGTTTCAAATTATGGAGGGCAGCGTCTTTAAGAAGATATGTTTCACTCCCATGTAGGAGAAGTTCAGTTGGACTTTCACATTTTCCAAATTCCCATCTGCAACAGCTGCACATAGCATTTGGCTAGGATTTTATTATCTCTATTTTAGACTGCAGTGTGTCAGATTACCCTGCACATTAAAAAATGTGGCTAAGGAGTGTGGAACTATCACCATGTGTTGAGTTTGTAGTTCACTATGAATGCTTTATGTGGGAAAAACAATGTTTCTGTGACTTTACATTATATAAGCATACTTTGTTTTAGACTGCATTTGGTGTTTTATTTTGAAAATTAATCAGATTCTCGCTCCATTTCTATGTCTGACTTCCTGCCTTCCTCATCTGTTCTCTGCAGCTTGACAAATATTCAGTTATTCTGTATGGACTCGGCACTATTTTCAGCAATGCAAAAAGGAGAACCAATTGCATGGCTCTTGTATGCCATGGCTGGTGAAATCAAAAGCATCGTCTTAAATGTGCATGTTTAGCTGTGGCTGCTATGTTACAGTGCAGCTGCAACTGGTCATCATCAATTACTTCTCCAATTAAATTCACCATTAAAGTTTAATCTCAAGGTGGTTCCAGGTAATTAACTCATAACTCTACATTCTGGAGAAAAGTAAAATTGCTTTTTTTTTTAGAAAGACTGTAAAAATTATTGGTTTGTGTTTGTTACGTCATTAGTTAAGTCATTTTTGTCCCATGATTGCCAAACATAGGAGAAGACTATAAAAAGAAAACAAATGTCATTTTCTGATAGGATGGGGTAAGGGATAAGGATTAGTTGTACTTAGATCTCACAAGGTTGCACCTGATTCGGATACTGCCTTTGACATGACTGTAGTAAGAGCAAGAAGTTACTTCTGACAAAATGTAAGAGTTGCATCTAGCATCAGCCTTTCAGGTGTCTTTTCTATGTGACTCTTTTTTAGTTGAGAGCTCTATTTATTGTGACAGTGATCTCTTTGTATTACAGTGATGTGTCTATGAACAGGTATTTTCTCTTTTTAAAGACTGACAATAAAATCTGATTTCAATAAGTTAATGTTGTAGTAATTTAAGCCTGTCATTAGGCAGCTGAAATACTTATAAATCTAAACAGTTAAGGCTAAAGTCATTTAACAGAATACAAAAAGCTTTACCAGGTTACATCCTTTGAGCTTCAGTTGTGCTTTATGTTTGCGCCTGGTTAGATGTTGAAGATTAAATTAGAATCTAATCTGATCTATAAAGGGAAAAAAAGATAAAGCTATCTTAAGACTTGTACACAGCCATAAGAAAAAACTTAAACAACAATGTTTCTCATATGGAAATTCTTGAAATGTAATCTATTCCTCATTCTTCAATAGAAGATGCGGAATTTATGAATATACAAAATGTTTTCATTTCAGAGGATGAATCACTGGATACATGGTGCCTCCTACATTATTGAAAATAAATTTCGAGGCTTTGTGCAGTGCACATCACAGTTGTGTAAATTGCCTATTAGGCCGGGGTGGATTTCTAAACTAGATTTGATAATAAAAATTCTACTTGTGGGTACACTCCTTCAACTCAGAGAAACTTTCCACTTTCACCAAAAGAATTTGAAAACAGATTGATAGTGCCAAACTCTCTCCGTGTTGTATTTATAGTTTGTGCAGCAGAGTTCTTGTGTTCAGCAGTGTCAAAACACATTTTTGAGTGAAAGAGAGCTTCACCCAAAATTTTCAAATGCATACAAAGATGTGTTGATAAATGCTAATGCATAGAGTATGTAATATTGCATAGATTTTACTGTTTTACCCTTGTGCTGTCCACATTGTAGTATAAAATTATCTGCTAACAGAAGCTTAGTGTCCTCTCTTCCACACACTCATCTGACCTTAAATACACCATAGATCAGTTATTAAAACTTTTCTTCTAAAAGTTCTAAGAGTTCATAAAAAATCTTGGGGGACGTCATGTCATGTGAACATATAACTGTAGCCGATGGATATTGCTGACCTTTTCAGCATATTTGAGAAAGCAAAAAACATGAAATATATATATATTTTTAGTATTTTCATAATTTGATAAATAAATAAGTTGCACGTGAACAGTAAATAGACCCCTTTACTCATCACACCTTCAATCCCCCAAAGATAAAATCAATCAGATCTGTATTTGGTATCAACCACTACAGCCTCTTTAGGGAGCAAGAAATGGAACCTGTCTAATTTAAACCTCTGAGATCTAATGTCCAGTGTTCTCTTGTTACCAAATCTGTGGCATTATCATACCAAGACCTTCGTCTTCTAATTCCTTCAGAAAAAAGAAGAGTTTGTTAATCCCAAAGGAAAAAAAAAAAAGAATACACTTATTTGACGTGCTTGGTAGCTTTGCAAAAAGTGATATTAAATCAGTAAATAAACAAACATTTATAGAAATACCACGTCTTTGATACAGTCTGATAGATGGGCAGCTTGCAGTCATTGATTCAGTGATGTATAATATCATTGCTGACAATAATGTGAGGCCATAATGTTTAAAAGCGAGTAGACTTGTCAGAGGGAGTGCAATAAAATGGTTGTAGTTATATTGGGGGATTTGAAGCTGGCATCGTACAGTATATGCAAGAAAATCCTAAAATACACTGAATCAAGAGGCAATGGAAAATGTACTACTTGAGCAAGCCCATGTCAAGCTAATAAAGATGTGTTAGCATGTCATGTAAATATACTAATATGAGCAATGCCCTCCACAAAGTTTTCACACAAACTATATCTGCTGATCAGCTGATTATTTTGATCACTAGCTAGATTAGTTTATCAAAATGGCCTCACCATTTTCTTACAAGAAAATGTCAGTTTGAAAAAAAAAAGTTCTCAAAACTGATATAAACATCTTTAAAAGTGGTTGTTCAGAATGATTTATTTTAAGATGAAATAAGTTTAAAAAGGTAAAACCAACTATCTTAACAGCTATTTGCTATATATGTCCTGTTTGTTACATTATGTGTTATGTTTGACTTTATTGAAGTCTGAGCCTGGCTTCACATTAAACTTTAATTTAGGGTTTAGGCTTGATTGATATGTGATTGATATTGATATTGATATTGATTGATATTGATTGATATTGATATTGATTCATATGTGTACAAAGAGTACAGCCCCCTGCTGTACTCTTTGTACACATATGACTGTGTGGCCACTACCAGCTCCACCACCATCATCAAGTTTGCTGACGACACCGTCGTGGTGGGCCTGATCTCTGATAACAACGAGACGGCCTACCTGAAGTAGATTAGGAATCTGGAGAACTGGTGCCAGAGGAACAACCTCCTTCTAAACGTCAGTAAGACAAAGGAGCTGATAGTGGACTTCAGCACTAAGCAGGAGAGGAACTACCAGACCCCCGTCATCAACGAGTGCCCAGTGGAGAGAGTGGACAGCTTCAAATACCTCGGAGTTCACATCACGCAGGACCTGTCATGGTCCTGTCACATCAACACCGTGGTGAAAAAGGCCCGTCAGCGTCTCTACCACCTCAGACGCTTGAGAGACTTCCAACTGCCCTCCAAGGTGCTCAGGAACTTTTACTCGTGCACCATAGAGAGCATCCTGGCGGGAAACATCTTAACCTGGTTCGGGAACAGCACCATGCAGGACAGACGAGCTCTACAGAGGGTTGTGCGGTCAGCTGAGCGCACCATCCGCTCCGAGCTCCCTGACCTGCACTCAATCTACAGCAGGCGGTGCTGGACCAAGGCCAGGAAGATCGTGAAGGACCTCAGCCATCCCAACAACAGACTGTTCTCTCTGTTGAGGTCCGGAAAGCGATTCCGCTCCCTGAAGACCAACACAGAGAGACTGAGGAGGAGCTTCTTCCCGCAGGCGATATGGTCTCTCAATCACACCACCACACAGTACTGACCCACATATATAGTTCTTACACACACACTGGACATTCTGTACATTGTTTTCACTTCATCACTTAAATCACTTTAAGCATATTTGCACTGCACAAGACATAATGTGGATTGCACAACACTGGTCACTACATTCTTCATTTCCGGTTAATACTTGTACAGCTGCTGTTATTGTGTATATATTTATTTATATTTATATTTCTTCATACATTCTTATATAGTTCTATATTGTGTATTTTGTTGTACAGTTATTTTATTTTCAACTTTAATTTATATATTTTATCTTATTCTTTCCCAGTTAAATTTACCCTTCATTCTAATTTGTGTTGTACAGTTATTTCATTTTTAACCTTAATTTATATTTTATTCCTTCCTAGTTAAATTTACCCTTTTTAATTTTTCATATTTTTTTCCTATCTTATTCATAGCCTTTTCCTTTTTTGTTTTCTTTAGGTCACGAGCAGTTGTCCAAGCATTTCACTACATATCGTACTGTGTATGACTGTGTACGTGACAAATAAAATTTGAATTTGAATTTGATTTCAGAGTGTTTGGGACTACATATAAATGCTTTATTATAGAAAAAAGAAATTTAACGCATTGTATGATAGACACCATGCAGCCTTGGTATTTACCACTTTCATTAAAGTTAAAGTAGCCAAGAAATGTTAAATGAATGTGAAGTTTTTCTTTCTTTGTTCTATTATTTGTGCTAACAGCTAATTTCCTCTCTCTTTTGATAGTCTGGATGTAGCGGAGTGTAATTTTCCATTGAGTGTTCATGGATTAAAATGTTTTCTTTCTGCATTGCCACTCGAACATCAACTCAAGCAACACAAGTTTTATGACGCCATAGTAATGATTTTCTATTGTGTTTTCATGATAGCTACCATTGTCTACCTTTCTCCTTTTCATGAGACAGAAGGAAGCAAGAGACACAAGGAAGGGGAAAGAAGGATGGAGGCTCATTACAGCTTAGGGGATTGCTGTCTTTCTGTTTGTCTCTCTCTATCCCTTGATTTTTAAATCCCTTGTGCTTGCCCTCCCTGATTCCCCCCTTCCTGTTAGCAGGACAGGCTTTGTATTATGGTGACAAGTCCATGCATGTGTGGGTGAGAGAACGTGTTTGTGTGAGCGAAAATGTGCGCTGACTTACAATGTCTGTCACTTGTGTGCAGGAAGGGAGCCATCTCCCTAAACTGGCCCTGATAGCTCCCTTCATTCAGAAAGCAATCAGGGACTCTGTGGCTTCCCTCTGTCTTTCAATCATTCCCCCCATCACTGATGTAATTTGTCATTAGCAGAATGAAGAAACTTTTAATTGAGTCTCAACTATTTAGGGGCAGATGACAACTACTTCCTCATCTCATTTGGCCTGTTTTTGTTTGCTTTGCTGCTGTTTTGTTGTAACCTTTGTTTTTCATCATGGTGATTACCTGTGTGTGTCTGTGTGTGTTTCTACATGTGTGTTTGTATGATGCCCAAATGTGTACAGATGCACACTTTTATGCAGAGTTGAGTGTCTGGGTGAATCTCTGGTTGCTTGTCCTGTTTTGACCTCTCCAATTAATTTCACCATTAAAGTCAGATCTCAAGGTGAATTGCAGAGATTCACAGAAAGGTCAGTGCACTGTATTTATGTATATTCAACAAAATTTTAATTAAGCAGCAGTCATTAAAAATTCACATAGTGTGTTAGCTGCTCAGGGGGGTTGAGTGTGGTGGAGAATAGCATAAAACATTTACTGTTTAAAGCCATCTGAGCGGAAGTAATTTACTGTCAACTGCTGTCATGAGCTGCAGTCCAAGTGCCTAGTGTGGTACGATGAGTAAAAATGCACTGTTTGCTTGGAAACTCACACCATATGAGATTATAACTTTTTACAACAGTTTTTTATTTTTCTCTTTTGATAAATAAAAATAAAAGGGTAACTCTTCATTGTGATATTTTCATGTGAGGTTTCCTTTGCTGGCTTTGGAAATCAGTATTGAGCATGAGTTGTTTGAACTCAGCAGCACTGACATGTCTTTTTAACATACTAGTTACCTAATAGGCAGATTCCATTCAGAAATGTCATTAAAATCTAAATGAGTTTTTAAAAAAATATATTTTAGATTATCTAGAAATAACAAACCTACTCCATAACAAGTACAATTCAAAAAATTAATATTTGTGTATTTGTATGCAGTGCATAGATATCTGGCATTCAAGTGGCCTGGCTGTAATACAAACACTGGCACAGGTTTTTCTTACTTAAATCATAAGAACACTGACAGAAACGACTAATTGTGCTCTATAGAACAAATGTCTTCATTTGAATCAAATCCCACTGGCTTCCTGCACAACTTAGGCGATGACACCTTGTACATCAACCAAGCTTTGATTTTTCTCAGCACTGTGTAGTTATTGTACCTCTGTGCAAATTCAATCAATTCTCTCCTTTTGCTGCATGAATTGATGGTTCTTTAATATCTACAGTTCCCATTTACCTCATGGCTTCAAAGCTTCAAACATGCAAGTGTAAAGGAATCAGATGTGGTGCTGTCACTTGGTGTTCGCTCACTCTGTGGTAGAGTATCACTTCCTGTTCCTGCTTAAACACTGGTGTTTCTGAGTAGCTTATCTGCTTAGCAATTTAATTAAAAACTTTTAAATACATTCTTTTTTCATAGTATAATCTTCACGTGCTTCATCCGAAGCACACTTTCTGTGTACTCACTACCTAATTTATAGCCAAAGTATTCACTCAAAGTCTCTGTACTGTTTCGCTAGCTTAGCTTAGCTCATAGCCGACTCGTTAGCACCATGGCTACTTCACCTGTCCCTCCTGCACTTTCTTGCTCATTGTGTCAGATATTTAGCTACTCCTCAGCCTCCTTTAGAAGTAATGATATCTGTAACAAATGTAGCATATTTGCAGCTCTGGAGGCCAGGATTACTGAAATGGAGACACTGCTTCGCACCCTTCGTTCACCCGTAGCTAGCCAGGCCCCTGTAGCTGGTGCAGCCGAAGATAGCGTAGGCCCCGCTAGCTGTTCCCCGGCAGACCTCAAGCCGCTGGGAAAAGAGGGTGGCTGGGTGACGGTGAGGAGGAAGCATAGTCCTGAACAGAAGCCCCAGGTACACCACCAACCTGTTCATGTGTCTAACCGTTTTCCCCACTCGGCGACACACCCGCCGGGGGTCAAACTCTGGTAATTGGTGATTCTGTTCTCAGACATGCGAAGCTAGAGACACCAGCAACCATAGTCAATTGTCTTCCAGGGGCCAGAACAGGCAACATTGAAGGAAATTTAAAACTGCTGGCTAAGGGTAAACGTAAATTCAGTAAGATCATAATTCACGTCGGCAGTAATGACACCCGGTTACGCCAATTGGAGGTCACTAAAATCAATATTGAATCGGTGTGCAACTTTGCCAAAACAATGTCGGACTCTGTAGTTTTCTCTGGTCCCCTCCCCAATCAGACGAGGAGTGACATGTTTAGCCGCATGTTCTCCTTAAATTGCTGCCTGTCTGAGTGGTGTCCCAGAAACAATGTGGGCTTCATAGATAATTGGCAAACCTTCTGGAGGAAACCTGGTCTTGTTAGGAGAGACGGCATCCATCCCACTTTGGATGGAGCAGCTCTCATTTCTAGAAATATGGACAAATTTGTTAAACCCCCCAAAATATCACTATCCAGAGTTGGGACCAGCAGAGTTACAGTCTTACACGCCTCTCTGCAGCTTCTCTCCTCCTGGTACCCCCCCAAAAACTCATCTCCATAGAGACTGTGTCAGCTCCCAAAAAGACAAAAAATAAACTAAAAACCAGCAATAAACAACTTAAACATAAACAATCACAAAGAAAGAACAATATAGTATCCACATCTGAACCAAAGAGTAAAACAGTGAAATGTGGTGTGGCAGCAATTTTTCACACCAGCCTATTAATTAATGAAAGACCAAGACAGACTTTTAATTCATTTGAAAGCCTGATGCTTAACCTTGTCCACCCCAGCTGTAAAACTCAGAAACCAGTCTTACTTGTTATCATCTATCGTCCACCTGGGCCTTACACAGAGTTTCTGTCTGATTTCTCAGACTTTTTATCTGATTTAGTTCTCAGCTCACATAAAATAATTATTGTGGGTGATTTTAACATCCATGTAGATGCTAAAAATGACAGCCTCAACATGGCATTTAATCTGTTATTAGACTCTATTGGCTTCTCTCAAAATGTAAAAGAACCCACCCACCACTTTAATCACACTCTAGATCTTGTTTTAACATATGGCATAGAAACTGAACATTTAACAGTGTTTCCTGAAAAACCTCTTCTGTCTGATCATTTCCTGATAACAAATACATTTACAATAATTGATTACACAGCAGTGGAGAGTAGACTTTATCAAAGTAGATGTCTTTCTGAAGGCGCTGCAACTAAGTTTAAGAATATAATCCACCATCTGTTATCATCTTCAATGCTCTGTACCAACATAGAGCAGAGCAGCTATCTGAACGCTACTCCAACAGAGGTCGATTATCTTGTTAATAATTTTACCTCCTCACTACGTACGACTCTGGATACTGTAGCTCCTGTGAAAACTAAGGTCTCAAATCAGAAGTACCTGACTCTGTGGTATAATTCTCAAACACGTACCCTAAAGGAGATAACTCGTAATCTGGAGAGGAAATGGCATGTCACAAATTTAGAGGTTCATCATTTAGCCTGGAGAAATAGTTTGCTGCTTTATAAGAAAGCCCTCCGCAAAGCATCTTACTATTCGTCACTGATTGAAGAAAATAAGAACAACCTCAGGTTTCTCTTCAGCACTGTAGCCAGGCTGACAAAAAGGCAGAGCTCTGTTGAGCCAACCATCCCTTTAACGTTAACTAGATGACTTCATGAACTTCTTCACAAAATAAAATTTTTATCATTAGAGAAAAAATTACCAACAATCATCCCACAGATGTAATATTATCTAAAGCTACTCTTAGTACCATTGATCTATCAATCAATCAAAGCTTTATTGGCCACATGCAGGTTGCCCTGCAGTGAAATGGGACACCCCCCCCGACCTTACACACACACAACACAGACATTACATGGGGATACAAGTCAGAGATCGGTAGCGTTACAGAAAAACACTGAAATGTACACTACAATGGGAAAGTACAAGAGGAAAAAAAGAGACCTCTACTCATGCTGTGCTTCCATGGTAGGACAGCATGAGAACAGGAAACAAAAAAACTCTTCTGCACAAAAAGCAAATAATGTCCACAGCACAACATTGTGAAAGACATGACAAGCCACAGGATTGGGTGGGGGTGAGGAGTAATCCGAAGCGAAAACAGCAGCCGCCCTGCACTACCATTCCAGCGCGGCACACAGACCCGCCGTGTTCCCCCGCAGGAAACAAGCATCGAAGGCGTTTGGAAAGGAAAAGCACAAGAAAAGACAAGGACATAAGAAGCTAAGCAGGGAGACTCTTTTTCTCCAATTAATCTTTCTGAGTTAACTTCAATAATTACTTCCTCCAAACCATCAACGTGTCTTTTAGACCCCATTCCTACAAAACTGTTCAAAGAAGTCCTGCCATTAATTAATTCTTCGATCTTAAATATGATCAACCTATCTCTAATAATCGGCTATGTACCACAGGCCTTCAAGCTGGCTGTAGTTAAACCTTTACTCAAAAAGCCATCTCTAGACCCAGCAGTCTTAGCTAATTATAATCCAATCTCCAACCTTCTTTTCATATCAAAAATCCTTGAAAGAGTAGTTGTCAAACAGCTAACTGATCATCTGCAGAGGAATGGCTTATTTGAAGAGTTTCAGTCAGGTTTCAGAGCTCATCGCAGCACAGAAACAGCTTTAGTGAAGGTTACAAATGATCTTCTTATGACCTCTGACAGTGGACTCGTCTCTGTGCTTGTCCTGCTAGACCTCAGTGCAGCGTTCGATACTGTCGACCATAATATCCTATTAGAGCGATTAGAACATGCTGTAGGTATTACAGGTACTGCACTGCAGTGGTTTGTATCATATCTATCTAATAGACTCCAATTTGTACATGTAAATGGAGAGTCCTCTTCACACACTGAGGTTAATGATGGAGTTCCACAGGGTTCAGTGCTAGGACCAATTCTGTTTACACTATACATGCTTCCCTTAGGCAGCATCATTAGAAGACATAGCATACATTTTCACTGCTATGCAGATGACACCCAGCTCTATCTATCTATGTAGCCAGATAACACACACCAATTAGTTAAACTGCAGGAATGTCTTAAAGACATAAAGACCTGGATGGCCGCTAACTTTCTGCTTCTTAATTCAGATCAAACTGAGGTTATTGTACTCGGCCCTGAAAATCTTAGAAATATGGTGTCTAACCAGATTCTTATTCTGGATGGCATTACCTTGGCCTCCAGTGTGAGGAACCTTGGAGTCATTTTTTACCAGGACATGTCCTTCAACGCACATATTAAACAAATATGTAAGACTGCTTTCTTCCATTTGCGCAACATCTCTAAAATTAGAAATATCCTGTCTCAGAGTGACGCTGAAAAACTAGTTCATGCATTTATTACTTCCAGGCTGGACGACTGCAATTCATTATTATCAGGATGTCCAAAAAACTCACTGAAAAGCCTTCAGCTAATCCAAAATGCTGCAGCAAGAGTACTGACAGGGACTAGAAAGAGAGAGCATATGTCTCCTGTTTTGGCTTCCCTTCATTGGCTTCCTGTTAAATCCAGAATTGAATTCAAAATCCTGCTCCTCACATACAAGGTCTTAAATAATCAGGCCCCATCTTATCTTAATGACCTTGTAGTACCATATCACCCTTTTAGAGCACTTCACTCTCGCTCTGCAGGCCTACTTGTTGTTCCTAGAGTATTTAAAAGTAGAATGGGAGGGAGAGCCTTCAGTTTTCAGGCCCCTCTTCTGTGGAACCAGCTTCCAGTTTGGATTCGGGAGACAGACACTATCTCTACTTTCAAGATTAGGCTTCAAACTTTCCTTTTTGTTAAAGCATATAGTTAGGACTGGACCAGGTGACCCTGAATCCTCCCTTAGCTGCAATAGACGTAGGCTGCCGGGGGATTCCCATGATGCATTGAGTTTTTCCTTTCCAGTCACCTTTCTCACTCACTATGTGTTAATAGACCTCTCTGCATTCAATCATATCTGTTATTAACCTCTGTCTCTCTTCCACAGCATGTCTTTTATCCTGTCTTCCTTCTCTCACCCCAACCGGCCGCAGCAGATGACCGCCCCTCCCTGAGCCTGGTTCTGCCGGAG
This sequence comes from Copadichromis virginalis, assembly GCF_057382275.1. Taxonomy (NCBI): domain Eukaryota; kingdom Metazoa; phylum Chordata; class Actinopteri; order Cichliformes; family Cichlidae; genus Copadichromis; species Copadichromis virginalis. The sequence goes on from NC_140623.1 coordinate 38,411,223, forward strand.
GTTTCTTCCTGTTAAAAGGGAGTTTTTCTTTCCCACTGTCGCCAAAGTGCTTGCTCATAGGGGGTCATATGATTGTTGGGTTTTTCTCTGTATCTATGAAGCGCCTTGAGGCAACTTTTGTTGTGATTTGGCGCTATATAAATAAAATTGAATTGAATTGAATAGATGTGCACACAGAAAAACACACAGAGCCATGCAATGCACACAAACCAACAGACCACACAGCCTCCCTTGAGATTCCATTAAAAATCACATTTTTGATTTGTTGAATTGTATGCCTGAATGTTAAAGTGACTCCTAGGAAGCCTAGGAAGTACACCGAAAATTGCAACCAAGATAGAGGACGGAAAGTAGCTATATGGGAGGTAGGAAATAGCTGCGTGCGTGTGTGGGTGTGTGTGTGTATGTGTGTGTGCCCATGCTTCGATAATGGTATTTCTGGATATATCCCAAGTTATTACTGTAAATCAGGCAGGCTTTCAAGACCTTTAACACAAAGTAACAGTCCCTAACAGCAGCCTGAGGCTGCCATATAGAAATTACATGAATATGGATTAGGGGGGGAAAGCATGGAAGAGAATGAGAGATAGAAGTATTGAGTAAGGAAGAGGAAAGAAAGAGAGATGAGAAAGAGAGGAAAGAGAGAGAGATGAGGAATTATTAAAATAAAATAGAAAGGAAGACAGTGAAGACAGTGAAAGAAAAAGCAGAGGAATTACGATGGACAGATTGAAGGGTAGACAGAGGTTAAATAGGAGAGTGGTATTTGATAGAGGTAAAACAGCATGAGGTGGCTAAGAGAAGCGGGTGTGGAATGTGCAGGTGGAAGGGCAAAGCGGGGGCCAAGGTCTGAAATGGAAGGAATGAGAAAAAAAGAAAAGACAAGCCATTTCAAATCAAGAGTCTTTCATCACAAGTGGACCACGTCCACCCATTGCCCTTTGGCTGAAGCACACAACAGACTGCACTCATATGCAAACTACTGAAATTTATGGAAATGTTTGGTCCAGTGTGGACTTAAAAATAGGATCGACTCTCCAGCTTGCTCATAAATCATGCATCATTTTTCAAGTCAGAGACTTTCACTAATGGGTCATTGTGAGGACCCTCATTTGGCACTGATACTGTATATGATTATTGTAAAAGCATGCGGTGGTCTTAACACAGCCAGAAACTGTAATCAAGGATACATCTCTAGAAGTGTTCTGTGCAGTTTTCCAAAATAAAACTAAGCCTCTACATCAGCTGTGTCTGTGACATACTGAATAAGCGAATATCAGTCAGAATACTAGTTTAGTTCAAAATAACATATGACAGTTAATGGGAGGACTCACTTATTTTTTTCGCTGAAATGAATGGTCCCCAGAAGATCTTTCTCACCTTTTTAAAAGATTGATTTTTTCTGGCACTTTGCCTCTCCACACTGAGTACCTCAGGGGGCGGTTCCATCTAGCATGTCATCAGGCATGAGCGTAAGCACAAACCTTATTGTGACGGCTCTGGCAAGCTCTATGTCACATCGTTAAACCACAAATTATTCATTTTACTTTATTCTTTGGTAATAATGTGGAACAGTGGAGGTAGGTATGGAGGAAGGTACAGTGTTTTATTTTGTAACTTTTAGCATGAGTCAGCAAGATTTTTGTTAAACTTTGAACTGCATACCCCTCTTCTTCAGTTCTTTACTTTGAGCTAACCTTAAAAACTTGCTGATTGAGCACTGCTTTTCTTACATGCTTAAGACTGATATTGATCTCCTCATTTCATTCTGAGAGAAAAGGCAAAGAAGTACAACAATTATAATCAACTAATATTGTGCAATATACTACGAAACATGTATTCTCTATTCATCAGATATGAAAGCATCAGAATTAGAGAAGGAATATCCAGCAGGCTTTGGAGTGCTTCTTCCTTAATTACATAAAATATATCTTCTCCGTGTCAAACATTCTTTTAATAGCAATGTGCACACCTTCATCCTCACACACATACAGTGTCATACATACAGAGTCATACACACAGTATGCACATTTTGACCAAATTTCCTCACTCCTTTAACCTGCACTTCAGAAACTTTATTTTGAGCTTACAAGTTAATAGTTCAAAGAGATTGAAATCCACATATGCAGTTACACACCCAAACACGCACGCTCACCCTGCAGATGTATTCCCACTATTACTGTGCGAGGAACACTATTAAGGAAGTGCTGCGGTTGCATCTGTTCTGAGTGTGTGTACAGCCCTGAGCGAGTCATCTATTTCAGCAACCTTCCCTTCTCCTCTAGTCAACGCAAGAGAACACTCAGCGCCTGTGAATACAACTCTCCAGGCTTGAGAGGGACATACCCTATAGTTCAGCATGTCTCAGCGTCGATTTCTCTCTCTCATTATCTGCATTTCACACTTTCTTACCCTCAGTTCTAAAATCTGTATGTTTTCCCGCTGGGTTTTTCATTTTTTCTGTTATTTATCTTTTTTTTAATCTAAATATTGTATTAATGCGGGTGTTGCATGTGTTGCTAACAAGACAAGGTGAGAGAGAAAGAGCAAAATATTGACTGCAGGATGGCGTCCAACAGCAGAATGACATTTTGCAGACGAAGACACAGATGGGGTGTCATTTTAGAAAAGAGTTGTGATAACAATCAGAAACTGAGTCTTGTTATGCCAGCAGTTCTTCTCCATGCATACATATGACCTCGGGTTTGTGTGAGCGCATGTATTCACGAATATCAGTGCATACTACTGTCAGAACACACACAAAAAACAAGAAAGTCAGCCTTCATATTTATATAGTGACATTACAAAACACATATCTGTTGAACTTCTAGGAACAATGTGTACATGACACATAAACATGCACTCTATATCTTTTATCTGCATCCCAGGGATTTCACATTTATGATCATGTATGTACATTGTCTTGCACACTATGTGGTGTGTGTACAAAGACATGTACACCCACACTTTGCACTGAGTGCGTGTACATGTGTTTTATGTTTGTGTGCTGACTGACAGCACCGTGTTTTTCTGCAGTGCTTTAGTGCCATCTACAGGCGGCTCGCGCTCGGGCGTAGAGCGGTACAGAGCCGGTGGCCATATGTGAGTAGTGGCCTTCCGTTCACTCTCACCATGGGATCAGAGAGTGTTTCCTCTGAGTGCGCGTGCATGTGTGTGCATGTGTGTGCATGTGTGTGAGTGCTGCAGGGAGCACAACAGACACGCCATAAAGGTGAGAGGATGCAGGAGGAGAAAATAGCCTTGTATATTTGTGTGCGAGTGCGTGTGTGCGCAAGTGTGTGCGCAAGTGTGTGTTCGTGTGGCTTTTCACTCCTCTGGCTGACAACTAAAATACCACACTGCTCTGGTCTCACAGACATGGCCTTTTCTTTCTCCCTTCTAGCCTTTTTCCCCTCTTTCTCCTCCGCCCCTCTGTACTCAAACTCCAAACTCAGCGTCGGTCCAGAAGTTTGCGCTCGTCTCATACTTTTAACATCATTCTCGACTCCTCTACTTAAGAATGGCACTCCGTTTCTGTGCCGTCTCTCTCAGGATCTTTCTCTCACTTTGCTCTGGCTCTTATCTTATCTATACAGTGTGCTTGAATTATAAGATGCAGTTTCCTCCCAGACTCAATAAGAGAAATACAGGTCTACCATTTAGAAACTTTTAATACATTTCCACAAATCATTTGAATTCAGTTCACTGCACTACTGTCAGTGCTTTTGAGGCCAAACACTCGGAACCCATCTATTGGCAATGTGATTTAAATTCTAGTTGGTTTACGGAGGAACAGTGATTGATGACAGTGGCAACAAGATGTATGAGTAAGAGAAGCATTTGGATTACGGTGGTTGAACAGCAGTGCTTACACGTCCACCCGAGCCACTTCTGTCTTTTCCTTTCTTTTTATCTCCTCTATCTGTTTATTCATTCCGTCCCACAGAGACACTGCTCTCCTCATCTTCCACTTCCCATCTTCCTCTCTCTTCCCGCAGCCTCTCCGCTGGGGTTAATGAATGACTTGGCAGGAGGCGGTAGCTGTGGCTGTCGGGGAGCCAGTAGGGCTCGGAGAGGTGAGGAGACACTCTTCCTGTCACCTCCCAGCTACTATTTTCACTCACCAGGCTACACTGCCAGGAACAGGATGGCACCGGCTTATTGGATTATCTGTTAGAATGACTTCCTGGTCCTGGGTAGTCTTAGTGCAGAGCTCTAAAGCAAACGGGAGCTTCAACTACATTTGTTTATATCAGTGTCAGCACATGAAAAGTAAAGCCATCCAAGTTGGAGAAAAAATGTAATGGTGCATTCTAATAGGAGTACTAGAGGACACTGTGGATTAAAATTGTCCACCAAAGTAAAGCCATGGAGTAATAAACACCATCCACAGTGTCACTGAATGTCTTGTAAAGTCTTTAGAATGAGCAAAGGGTGACTCCTACTAAAATGACTGTCACAAAATGTGGTCAAGGTCTTATTGTTCCGAGGAACTGAGAAAATATGCTGTTGTTTTTTGTCAGCTGCTCTCTTTAGGGGTCTCGACAGCGGATCATCTCCCTCCATCTCACCCTATCAGCACTAACCTCTTCTGTCAACCAACCCTCTGAATATCCTCCTTCACTATATCCATGGACTTATTGCTCGTACCTGCCAGCTTCTTCTTGTACAATAAATCCATTATTCCTCCTCTGTACATGTTGTTCAACTTTGTCTCCAAACCGCTCAACCTAAGATGTATTCATTTCTAATCTTGTCCATTCTGATCACTCCTAATGAAAATCATCAATAGTCATACATCATGGTAAAGCTTCCTTTTCACTCTTGCGGTCATCCTTCTGTCCCAAATCCCCCCTAATCTTTGTCTCCACCTACTCTATCTGCACTCTTCTGCATTCACTTGTCGACTGTCCATGGGCTTGGATGTTGACCCCAGGTACTTAAACTCATCTACCTTCACTATCTCTACCCCTTTGCATGTCTCACCTCTCATTAACACAGACGAATTCTATCTTGCTTCTACTGACTTTCATTTCTCTTCTCTCTGGTGCATAGATCCATCAATGCTGTCAAAGCAAACATTTTGTCTGTAGTGCTCTTTCTTGGCATGATGACATACTGCTGCTTGTTGATCATCACCTCTCTTCTTATCCTCACATCAAGAACTTTTTCCCATATCTTTATGGTAGTTACTACAGTTTTGTATATCAGCCTTCTAATGATAATAGGTACCAGTGCACTTCTTCTCCATCCCTCAGGTATCTTCTGACTCTCCAAGGTTGCGTTAAACAGTCTAGTTAAAAATCGCGTTGCCCTCTCTCATAGACATGACCATATCTCCACAGTTATGTCAACTGTATCAACCTCCTTTCCTCTTGTCATTCTTTTCATAGCTGTCCTCACTTTCTCCTTACTAATTCTCTGCAGTTCCAGATTCACTAACTGTTCTCCGTCCATCCTTCCCTCTTTCTCATTTCCTTCCATATTCTCAGCACATTATTTTCACGTGTTAAAATGTTTCCATCTCTTTCCATCTCTGTCTCTTCCATTTCCATCTCTCTTTCTTAAGTAACCTAATCTGCTGTACAACCCAGATTTCTCTCTCTACCTAGCCAATCATTACAAGTCCTTTTTTCCTTCCTTAGTGTCCAGCTTTATATACAACTCACTATAAGCCTCCCATTACTCCTGTCTATTTTCATTACCTCTGTGAACATCACATTTTTCTTTGCTAACCTCTTCATTTGAATACTTTCCTATACTTCCTTGTACTAAGTCTCCTTGTTCTCATTCCTCTATCCAGATGAGGCACCAAATGCCCTGTTGGCAGTTTCCTTCAGGACTGTAGCTGTACTTTGAGCTTATCTCAACTCTGAACTCTGTGCAACATTCTTCATTCTTGCTGCTACCTTAGTGGAAAACCACGCAAAATCATCATAATACAAGCCAGCTATATACCAGATGGTTTATCGGACATTGATTGTGCTGAATACAAAATGTAATCTGTAAATTGCTGTAATTTAAATTTTGTCCAGATATTCATAGTCACTCAGAAAGAATTCTAATGACATTTCAGTCAGGAGCACTTTAGTCAAAGAAAATTATTATTTCTATCTGCAGTAATTCATATTTGGCAGTTTGGCTGTGCTCTGGGAACCCCCCGCTGTTCCACTTGCAAACATGGAAAGCCTAAGGCTGGGAGAGCATGACTTACTGCCCTTTTATGTGTATACATGGAAAGCCTGAGGCGGGGAGAACAGCAGCAAAGACCCCCTAAGGGTAGACAACAGAGGAGGCATCAGTGACAACAGACGTAACATTGATTAAGTCAGACACAGCATGAAAAGGAGGAACTACGGTCGAGGCAGATTGAAAAGTACTATTTAGTGGAAGCACCTTAACGAGGCAGGATGATGCACCACGCCCTTTTGGAGATTGCCCATTGCAGACGTAGTTAGATATTAGCTGATGTGAGCAGTCTTAAGATCACTTGTTACCAGCTATTGTATGGAGATTGTGGGCTTATTTCAAATAAAATTATTATTGATGTAAGTAAACTTCCATCCGTAGAGCTCCCTTCTGAGGCTTCCCTCCCATGTACACAAATGGAAAGACCAAGGCAGAGAGAACAGCAGCAGAAAGCGCCAACAGAACTACAAAAAAGTCCCCAGCCTTCTGTGTGCTCCAATAAAAGTGGAGTTGCAGCTGGAACTTACACTACAGTTGAGCTGCGTGAGCAGTGATTCTTTTCTCAGTGGTTTCTGCCAGGTGAGCGTTATGGCAGGCTGAAATAACCTTTTCTCACCAAATGACTTGATTTGGAAGATTCTGTAACTCACGATTGATCAGCCATGGATCTCATCATTGGATGGTGCTTAAAATTACAAGCTGCAGGATAAGAAGAAGCATGTACCCCAACAGCTTGTTTTCTTCTTTAGAAGAGGAGCTCGCAAAGCTGCTTTCTGAGAAAGCAACAAGTTTAGGCATTAAAGCAGCTTAAATACCACATTTACATGAGATTTGCCAGTTGGATGCATAGAAGGATTTTAGCTAAGGTATCAGCTGATTTAGATTGGAGATTGTCTGTTATCAGCTGATATACCCAGACTGTGGTGGAACTCATTTTCATGAACCCTAACACTCAGAACCTGCTCGGTTTGTGACCTCCTGATGTTTTACCTATCACCATCATTTGCGTTCCTTAATTATCTTTTGTAAATGGCTCTGTGAGCCACGGCATGGGTTATGCTTGGGAGAATTTTTTGTGTTAAATACCCAGTAGTATATATTGCAACGAAAATAAGACACACAAAAAAGCAAGACTTTCGAAAAACTTTTACCACTGTTTATTATCGGGCATCTCTGCCTTTAAAGAGATATTTATCCTTTTATCCCCAATATAAATATCACTCGGTTTTTGCATTTCTAATAAGCCTGTATCAAATGTGCAGACAGCTCTCTTTTCTACCTGATGAAGCCTTTAAAAAGAGAACTTTTCTCGAGTCTTTTGTGAATCCCCTAATGGTAGCTCATATGTTTGCAGTGCTAATGGGCATAGATTTGAAAGCTATCACAATCCCTTAAAAAAAAAGTAACAGATCACTCACTTTATAAACTGCCTCTTTTATCTGCCTGCAGGTAGTTATCAGGGGGGAGTGTGTGTGTGGGGATGTGTGCATATTGGGGGGTGGGGGTGGGGGGTCTCAGACATGGGTTTTAGAAAAGCACCACGTTGAGCTCGAAGCAGCTGTGGAAAAAGACTCGAGGCAAAGTCACAAACAGACAAATGAGCTGATTTGTTGGCTGATTGAGCAGCACTGCCTGTCGATTAAATCCCTTTCAATGTTTGCTGTGTTGAAAAACAAGATAGAAGAAACATAAAGAAAGAAAGTAAGAGAGAAAGAAAAAGAGAAGACGAGAAAGAGAAAGACTCAAAAAAAGCCCCTGAAAGAGCAAACTGGGAGACCGAAGGAGGCTGCCTGTGAGACAAACGCTTTTTAAAACATCACAAAGGCCTAGATGTTGGTTGTCATTTCACTTGTGGGAATTTTATGACAATCTCGCAAGTTGAAAGAGAAGGAACAAACATGAAAGGAGGGGCAAGACACTTTACGGGTTCAAAAAGTGGAGAGTCAAGCTGAGAGGGAGGGATTGTACATGTCTACGTGTGTGTGTTTATATGCATTGATGCAACTCCAGCATGACTTGTGAGTATGTCTCCGCCTCTGTCACCCGGTAAAACAGTTGTCATGGGAACATGGCTGTCAGAGGAGCAGGCACATTTCCATCACAGTCTTTGTTCTTCTTGTTAATGTAATCCAATACCTACCCCCACTACACAAACTCACACAGGCAAGTTTACTTTTGTTTCTATTTTGATATTTCTTTTGACCATCTTCTTTTCTTCTCTTCTAGTTTTTCAGGCACTTCCTCTGCAACACGTTTCTTCATAAAGACAAGTCTTCCATTCGACATTGTGTTTGCATAGAAAAAGAACTGATTTAGTTTGTAGCCAAAGCAAAATAGAAATATCACATTTTCTATACTATTCATTTATTCAGTGTTCATTATGTTCGGCGTGTTCTCTTCCCAGAGCAGCATTCATTCTCAATAGTTTTTTTGTCTTAGGCTTTGGTCTCCACCAAGTCCTGAGTGAATTATAGGAGTCTCCACATAGCAAGAGATGTCATTTTTTCTTTTTTTCCTAGATGTGGAGTGCTTTTTGCTCTCTTAAAACAAATCTGTGCCTTGTAAAAAGACAGATTTATAGTTTGTTTAAAATGCAAAATGTTGAGATTTAAAGCACAAAGTAGTATAATGCCATTGAGATATAGCATTGTGTTACTCTGCAGTATAAGAAAGACCCTTGTTTTAAGTCTTGGTCACTGGGACAAAACCCATTTAAAATCACCCTTCGAGTATGATTAAAGGAAGTTTTAAAAAGTTTGCTGACTTTAACCCAAAAAGACTTCTTTTGCAAGTGGATGCATGATGGAATTAGATTTGAATTCAGGATTCTTTGAGTGCCATGCTTATCTCTTATATTATTTTGGAATGTAATTACCAGCTGCAAAGGTTTCCAGACTCCCGCTTTGAGCCTTGTAATTTGTCAGTGCAAAAAATTACGCGCCCATCCACTGGAACAGCTTGAAAAGACATAATAATGGAGCAGGATATAGTGATGGTGTCAGGTCTCACAACGCAGGCCAGAAAACAAAAACAATTAGTTCATAATTAGATAAAGGATGCTAAAATGTTGAGGAAAACTGCAGAGTCAGGTAATATTTCTCTGTGGTTTATCATCCAAGCAACCCCTTGGTAGTATTTACTTAGCATTATACTTAATGGATTCTAAAGCAGACTAGTGGTGAGCACTGACGCACTCACACTTCAAGTTGGTGTGCTGGTCTTAAGACTCGATGAAAGCAAGTTGTTGTTATATTATATATATACTATATATATATATAGCTTTGACATTGAATTGATTGCAGTGCTTACATCCAGTTTTAATCATCTTGTTAATATCACTTAAATATAATAATCCAATAATATTAATCCAAAATTCAATCTCAAAAAACTTCACAGACTTCAGACTTTCACACTTCATTATTAATAGGTAATGACTACATAGAAGTATCCGGTCTTTAAGGTCCAAATTCCACTTCAGGTCCCAAAGTCAAAGGAACACTATGGCATCACTGAGAGTTAAAAACTGTCTAAATTCATTTTTAATTAAAAGAGTAGTGTGGCTGTTCTATCAGGTGTAACAATTAAGTTTAACATCCAGGCATCCATGAAAACAGAATTGATGAAATTTAATGGAGTTAGAAGTTAGCAGGGATTTAGCTCGCTAGTTTCCACCTAAACATAATATACCACGTTCTGACTGAAGGATTTCCGACATAAATGAAGACAAGAAACTAAACAGCAGTGACATTTCTGGGGTTACTGAAGTTGGGCTAGCTAGTATATGATGATGTGCTATGGGGTGGCTAGCTACACAGCTATGGTTAGGATAATATAAATACATTAGCAGAGTGAAGCTGGAGGAAGAACGCTAACCTTTTTCCACTCGATAAAAGTTAACTTCAGAGCTCCCGATGGTTAGGGACAAATCCAACTGCATGGCAGGATGCTGTAAACGGGCCAAACTTCTGTCAGGAGAAAAAGTGAAATAATCCATCCACAATAGTAAGTTAGTAATTAATATACTCCTGCAATGGCTGGGCTGTAGTTACAGCATAAGGTTTTAAAAACTGAGCACTGCCTTTTTTTAGGGGCTTGTTCAGATTAAATAGAACAAGATGCAAAGCATTAAATCATGTTAAAAATACAACAGCCTTAGTAAATGCAGACTAGTTTGGACCCAGAAGCAGGGTTCATATGTCATCACTTAAAGACCGGATAGTGTGCTGCACAAACTGCAGTGTTTTGTCAACTTACACTTGTCAACAAGTGTAAGTTGTCATAGGAAATTTAATTTTGAAATAACAAAGTATATATTGTTTATATTTCAGTTACACCAGGTTGTAGCTGAGAGGTATCAGCTGTGACAAAATTAGTTTTTTTGTGTTTTAGTCTGCTGCTTCCCTCCATCAAAAAAGCTTAACTACTATGAATGAATACAATAAGGCAATAATTTAACAATCTGATAATCTGTGATAAAAAATGTGTTTGCTCTTTGAAAACACCCAGGCCTGGTACATACGTTATCTGACAGTGTTTGAATCCAGAAAGCATCTTCTCTACTACGGCAGAGCAGATTACTTGTGATGTGATTTATAATTCCACAGACTACCACTGCGATCAAGGCAATAAAAATAAATCACAGGATTTAGGGGAGCTTGGTTTCATTTGAGCTTTCATCAAATTTCCACCTGCCAGCCTCACGGGTTGCAAACTCTGGAGAATTTTCTCAGTGTGATTAGAATCGCCATCAGTGACTTCTTTGAAGATCAGAGGGTTCATATGAAAGCTAACAAGCTCTTATTGTCCCCACTGTGAAGGGTCTTGCACAGATGCAGATACACCGCTGTGGCATGTTTTCTCTCCGTCCATTAGGCTACACGTTACTGCCGCTGATGATAGCAAATTCATTTTTTGTCAATTTTGAAGGAACGCTTTCAGCAAACTATTTATTTACACACTTCACCTCTTTTACTTTTGCATGAAAATCAGACTCTTAATGTCCTTTGAATTACTATTGTTATTTGTGCATTGTGAAATGCAGAGGGTTTTGTTATCGCTAACACACCGGAGAAATGCTCATTCAGCCTTCCAAGTAGCTAACAGCAATGTAGATTAGAACAAGTAGCATTCGGCTTGTTTGTGTTGGGGGTAATTATTACAATTTTCATTTATCTATTTGTTTGTGAGGGTTTTTCACCACACAGAAGCTGCTTAGAATATCAATAGCAGGACAGATGTGTCTGGCAAATTCTGTTTTCTTTTCAGAATTCCGGTGAAGAAACCACAGCGTTTCTTTTTTTTTTTTTGCCTTTCATTCTTCACTCCTCAGCTTCCAATATGGTGATTTTTAATCACCTAATATCATGGCACAATGAACAGATTGCCATGAGTCACAAATCGAGGCCACGCGAGACAAAACAAAAAGAAGGAGTGGGAGAGAGGCTGCTCTGCCTCTAATTAAAAAAAGTGAATCTGATCAGTGTGTGGAGGTGTGTGTTTTAGTATGTCCATTCTTCAGTGTTTGTGTGACTGTAAGCAAGGACACGTACACACCAGCATCTGTTTGTCAGAAAAAGGGACAGCAAACAAAGCCATAAAAGTGTGCTGCAGAGAAAATGAACTTTTCAAAAGTCCCCATTCTTTATCGAGCAGACATCATCAAACTCCATTTATTTCTGGAATGTGATCAGGACACAACAGAATAAAGCACATCATGAAGGTGAATGAAAGTTAAAAGAGGTAACATTACAAAAAAGTATTTTCTTTTTCTTTTCTCCTTTTTATACCTGAATATAATGTCCCCACTGCCACCCTCACACCTACTAATCAGTTAGATAGTTCTCTTAGTTGCAAACTTCCAAACTTTGTATAAAATCAAGAAATTGGGAGATCCATAGCACAATATCAATGCAAAGGAGTCTACAGAAATACGTGAAATCTAAAGTAAGCACACAAGTTACTCAGAGACAGTTGCATACTTGTTAGAAAACAAATATCATCATTGCCCTGAAGACAGTACACTGATGACAATTCTCTTTGCTTTGCTGAAAGGAATAATGTTGATATATCTGGGTGAATAGCCAAGAAATCACCACTCTATAAAATACAAATTAAGATGTTCATTAAGAAAGTGAAGATTAAGTTGATTAAATTGAAAGAATATCAAATTGATGAAAAAGAGTCAAAACAGTGCAATTCATCTGTCGGAAAATATGATATATGTGTCATAGCAATCTACCAAGTTTCAGACCAAAGTGTTGGACCAACACAACCATTGCAGCCATTGTATTTTCAAGGTTAAAAACTGTGCATAGTAATGCTTAACCTTGGTAAATGGCCTGTATTTATATAGCGCTTTACATATCCAGTCACTCACCCATTCACACACTGGTGATGGCAGCCACATTGTAGCCACAGCCACCCTGGGGCGCACTGACAGAGGCGAGGCTGCCGGACACTGGCGCCACCGGGCCTTCTGACCACCACCAGTAGGCTACGGATGAAGTGTCTTGCCCAAGGACACAACGACCAAGACTGTCCAAGCCAGGGCTCGAACCGGCAACCTTCCGATTACAAGGCGAACTCCCAACTCTTGAGCCACAATCGCCCCACATTCTTGTCAGAGAAGCGAATATTGCTTGAGGTGCAGCGACTCACTGAAGCAGATTATGGCCTTTTCAGTGGTTTGTATTATTTATAATAGAGCAAATAACATAACTTGTGTTACTGCCAGGTAAGCTATACTGTGATAACACCTTGCAGCTAACAAGCAGGTAGATATAGATATAGATATAGATAGATATAACACTACACATATACCCTTTAGTAAGTAAGGCAAAAACAGTCTATTATTAACATTCAGTCTTTGATTGGTGCACAGAGAAAAAGAATAAGCTAGAGACTGCAACTGAATAATAAACTATATTTTATTTTTATTTATTTATTTTTTTTAATTTATTTGCAGCAAACCTGAGGATCAACTGATGGTAAAAGTGCTTTACACGGATATTAAAATATATCACACAGTAACAACACAATACACAAAAACACATCCAAAAGGCTCTTAAATAGATGGGTTTTCAGCTGTTTATCAAACGTCAGAGATTTTGGTGCATAGACGGGGAGGTAAACTCTTCCATAGTTTTCGCGCTAAAGTTTGGAAAGCATGATTCCCCTTAACACTGACCTATGAATGACTGACCTATGAGTCAATCATAAAAATGACACCTAACTCAAGGGATGAAACCACACTGTGTATACATATAACAATTCACAAACAGCCAATTTTAAATTGGTATCTATAAAGAATTGTTGTTACTAGCACTCTGTTACAAAAACATAAATAATTCCCATTTGGTGAATGGATGAAAACTGCCAATCTGACAGATATAAAATAGTATTTTTGTACCAACAAGGGGATTCCCAGAGAGCTATTAGTTTTTGCATATCTAGACATGGTGTATACTGTGTCCTTAAAAAAATGAGGAAACTGAATAGTGAATGATAAAGAATGGTAAATGGTAGTTGGATTCTGAAAGGGAGGAGATGTTCAATTACAGATCTTCCTTCTAGAACTTACACATAAGCTTCATGAGTGTCAGTTCAAAACCATCTGAAGCTGCATCTGAAAGTCATTAAGAAATAGGAAAAAAAATACACCAAAGACCTACCACAGTTGGTAGGTTGGATCTTTAGTTGATCAATCAAACCAATCTGACCCTGAATCCTCCCTTAGTTATGCTGCAATAGACATAGGCTGCCAGGGGATTCCCATGATGCATTGAGTTTTTCCTTTCCAGTCGCCTTTCTCACTCACTATGTATTAATAGACCTCTCTGCATTGAATCATATCTGTTATTAACCTCTGTCTCTCTTCCACAGCATGTCTTTTATCCTGTCTTCCTTCTCTCACCCCAACCGGTCGCAGCAGATGGCCCCGCCCCTCCCTGAGCCTGGTTCTGCCGGAGGTTTCTTCCTGTTAAAAGGGAGTTTTTCCTTCCCACTGTTGCCAAAGTGCTTGCTCATAGGGGGTCATATGATTGTTGGGTTTTCTCTGTATCTATGAAGCGCCTTGAGGCGACTTATGTTGTGATTTGGCGCTATATAAATAAAATTGAATTGAATTGAATTGAAACTTTGTCAGAAGTGCTCTCAGAAGAAGAGTAGCTGTCAAGAAGCCTTTCTTAAAGAAGGGAAACAGGGTGAACAGCCAACATCCTAAGAAGAGCTTTAGAATAATTTTCAGGAAGCCTGAATAACTGTTACTGAAGTCTTCAAGAAAGTACAAGATAGCTTGCCTAAGAGAATTCAAACTGTGTAAACAAATATCGTTGGCCATGTGTAGTGCGTATTGTATTTCAGTTTGTGTTTATGTTTCAATAAATTGCTGATGATGATAATGATGGGTCCTCAAGACTTATGTAGGTTTTTCATATGCCTACACAATTTCCTCATATTTCCATCTAGCATCCACTTGTTTTAATGAGACTCAAGGTTAAAGGAAATAAATAACCAGTCATGGAGGATCACCTTATCTCGTGCCGTCTGATTGTTTGCTACTTGAAGTGTTGTTGAGAAAGGTTTTTACTAGCAGCCTCATCAGTGAGCTTTTACTGAACAATGGCTGTGGCAGCAGGAGATACACACTGACTCTGTATGGTTTCTTTGTGTGGACAATGTTAATAAGAAACTAAATGGACACTTTGAGCACGCACTTGGGAATGGCCATTTACTGCTTGAAAGTACCCTAACAATTTAGATGGTTCAACTATAGATCTTTATCAGTTTTCTTTTTTTTATCTGATAGAGTCATATTATTTGTGCAGATCACCATCAGTCTGCAGTGAAGAATTTAATTATGCCTTGAAGTAAAGCTTCTCGAAGTAAAAAGTAAGCAAACACTTAATTAGTAAGATGTAATAGTTATGCGCTATAAAGACAAAAGCACTGGTCTACACCTCTTAATGTCTGAATTCAAGTCCAGGAAGCTAACCATGCAGTTTGCCTTTATAAACATTTGTGAAAGTGCAGGTTGTCCTAAAAAGCTGAATTCTAGTGTGGTACTTTAACAGACATTGCATAAACTCAGTTTGTGAAATTTCATCCCATCACATTCTGTGATGAACTGTATTGCAAGCTGGAAGCATTTAGGAACCACAGCAAATCACCTACAACGTGGCGGACCACATAGGTTTCTATGGCTGAGCATCTCCTGCAGGTGTAATATGTAGGTGCCCCAGTACTTGTGTGTCTACTTTTGATGACAAATTAATAGCAGCTCTACGTGGATGATGACAGATGACAAAATTCCACGCCATTCTCCTCAACTTTTCTCAATTGGAAATTTTGTTGTTCTAAATTCCACTTTGAGTGTGTTTTTTCCATATTTGGGTATATAAAAATCCCGTCATGGCAGATATATTCCATATGTAACACATCTTTTACACTGATGACAGCCAATATGATTCCATCTAGAAGCATGGTCAGCACTATGCAGTCACTGTGCTAGTCCCAGCCACCCAACAATCATGGTAAAAATGGTATTATCAAATTCATTTTGGTTTTATGTAACTAAAAAAGTGTCTTACCAAGTATTAATCAAGCATCCTATACTTTTTAAATGACCTATTTTGTAAGCAATGGTTTCCTCTAAGACAGTATCTATCTATGAAGTTCACTTCATGCAGTGTATTTCTTGCCATTCAGCAATCACAGAAATGCAAGTTTTCTAACATTGTTTTTACACCACCAGTAAAGGTTGTGTGAATAACCAGTTGTGCAAGGACCCTTTTTTAAAAAACGCTGTCACAAACAAAGTGTGTCTGTAAAACGTATTTTTTGTAAATCAAATAAAATGTATTACCACACTAACACAAATCAATAAAATGTTGACATCAGAAGGCAAGCAGTGAATGGATGTCTCATGGGTGCTGTCGAGTAGAAACCACAAATAGCTGATGCCAGGTGGATGGAAAAGAGAGACGCCACATACCTCACCTTCCATAGCATAGAAGCCCCATGGGAGCTGCATTAGTTGATGTCCCTTTCATTCCAAGATAGACTAGGACCACCTAAAAGACAGAGAGAGGGCAAAGCAATAAAAGACATTTCAACAAAATTATATACCATTGCATTAGAGTAGATGGTACATCACTGAACTCTATACTTCTAATCAATGACTTTGAGGGGGAAAAAAACACAATAAGCCTGGGTGATCAATTTATATTATATCAGAGACAGATAATCCACCTGATTACCTTCTTGGCAGCAAGGAAATTAATTGAAATGCAATGCTATACAGTGTGACATAAAGTAGTACAGTTTGAAAGAACTGGGTCTAGCCAGTGAGTTAAGGTACCTTTCTTTATCTGAAATACAGCAGAAAAAAAGCCACAGAAGCACACATTCATCATTCTGCTGTCCAGTGAACTTTTGGAACTCTTGGTTCTCCCATATTTATGTGTTTTCCATCTCGTGTAATATCTTGTAACAAATCAAAGAGGAATAGTAGTGTGTGTGTGTAAGATGCGATTGGAGAGGGTGCGGGGCTGATAGGGTCACATTAAGGTGGAACTAAAAAGAAAGAATTATTTACTCATAATGACTTTCATTTTTCTATACTCATCTGGAGTACAAAAGAAACAGTTCCTCAGAAAATATCCCATTTCTGTGAGGTCACAATCATTCCCTAGATAAGAAACTTAACTGATAATGGATTATTATAGAAGCAATATGTGTCATAGGCATTTTTTTCTTTCTGCATAGCCAAGTTGTACTCAGTGACACTGTTCCAATCTGTATGACATATTATTGTATTACAGTGCTTCCACACCAGGGTCAAGGATCAACCCTTTTCAACTTTGTTACACATTACTGTGCTCAACTGGATTCAGACCTGGTGACTATGGAAGTGACTATGCATTTCCGTACATATTCAAGAATCATCATTTGAGCTTTTTCACCTCATGTTATCCTGGAAGCAGCCATCAGAGGATGAGTACACTTTGGTCATGAAGAGATGAACATGCTCATCAACATGTTTTAGGCAGAGTGAGGCATTTGTGCATAATGCTGCATTTGTCAGGGCTGTGTTTGTGACCCAGCGTTTTGAGTTTATTTTGTATTTTTGCTTTTCTTATGTTAGATTGCATTAATGTTAAGTTCTTCTGTTATTTAGTTACTTTTCCTGTCCTCTGTGTAGTTTGTCTTGTCCTCTGTATTTTACTTTTAGTTACGTCAGTGCTTTCGTCTCCCTTATCTGTTCTCATGTGTCTCTCCTTGTGTCCCTTGTGTCCCGAGTCTGTCATGTGTTTCATGTGGATTTCATATGTCTTCATGCTCCTGCTCAGGTTCATGTTCATGCTCTTGCTTTGTTTCCTCTCATCATCGGTTTTGCATGCCCCTGTTCAGGTTCATGTTCATGTATTTGTCATAGTTTTCATGTTTAGCTCTAGCTTTTGCCAGTTTAGTTTAGCTTTTGGTCTTTGCCTTAGTTCGCCATTGTCCTTTTGTTTTCCACATTTTACTGCCAGCCTAAAGAAACAGCTCGCATTTTCTTACAGTCTTGTTTTGTCTCCCATACGTCTGCTTTTGGGTCTGCTCTTCAAACACTCGCTCAGCCGTAATACCATTCCCATATAGATGATAAGAGGATTGGCCATTAAGGTCCAGGTTTCCAGTTTATTTACCGTATATTTAAAGAAATTGTTTCGCAAGTGTCATTAAAAAAGAAATGATCAAAGCTTGTTTAATAAGGAAGAGGTGAAGAATTGAACGCAACAAGAACTTCAAAAGTTTCATTTACTTAATTTATTTAATGAAGATGCTCATTTCCTTACACAATTACTTACTTTTTGAATGTTAAAAACTATACAGAGTGCACGGATGATTTTGCTTTCCTACTGCTTTCCCAAACAAGCTAACGGACGTTTAACACAATTTAATTCCAGAGAGTGTACATGGCATAATAATGAAAAAATTAATGAAGCAAACAATCTTAATAATTTAATCATATGCATTCATTAATGCAGAGTCACACTGGGAAAATGCTTGTAATTGTAAGACATGTTCATTATTACCTAGAGAAAGCCAGAAGGAACTAAGTTATGTAGAAAGCAAAAAATAAATTATGTTAAAAATAGCAGACGGTGACAAAGTTGCTTAAAAGCTGATGTTTCTTTTTTTAAAAAACTGTCCTGTCTGGCAGCTTTTGCAATCAGACTTGTGAGATGGGAGGGTTAATAAAATGATAGAGTGCAAATAGAAATGCACAATGTATGCATGGCTGGGGTTTATTGAGCTATGACCCCTCTGGCACATGGTCCCACTACCCGCTAGATTGCTTCTGCCCCTCCTTGGGATCTGGGTGGTTGTTGGTTATGGGATGTGTGGTTGGCGTGTGGCGTGTTCTGGTGTGGCCCTCTTCCTTGGTGGCGCGGGGTGCCTTCAAACTCATGGGGGCCAACAGGCATTCTGTCCCCAAAAGTGACTGTTGGCCCCCACAAGTATAGTGGCATGTCAATTTTCTCTACTTTTACTTTTTTCATATGTTTCATCTATATTTTTTGCTCCTCTGGCTCACTTGCTGTGTTTTTCTCGTGTGTGTAGAAAAGGAAAGATTAGTTAAGGTCTTGAAATATCCTGACCTGAGTGATACAACCTGTCATCTTAATCTTGTCATTACAAAGGTGAGCAAAAGAGGCACAGACATTGGAAACTGGGAGCTAACAACTATACATCATTCAAAACATGTTTGTTGTTGACATTTTATTATTTTATTTGTGTAATAAAACAGCATAGCATCTATTGTTGCTAGGCGCTGCAAGCAACAAGCTTTAAATCCTTAATGTCCAACTTTTGCTTTAACCACATAGAAATTAGAAACATTTTCAGCAATTAGAAAATGTTGACCTCATGAATGACTTTGGCGTTGCATATTTCCTGTTTCCGGTTTTTCTGTCACGGTCCTGGGTCTTATGACCCAGTGTTTTGAGTTTCAGTTCATTTGTTACCATGCCTAGGTGATTCTAGTTCTTATTAATTCCCCCTCGTGTTTCCAACCCATGTTAAGTCTCCCCTGCTCTTGTTGTGTTTCATGTCTGTGTCTTACGTTGTCAAGTTCTGGTTGTCATGTCTGCGTCTCATTATGTTTCCTGTTTTATTGTGAAGAGGTCTGGTGTTTCTGGGTTCATCGTGTTCAGTTTACTCTTCCACTGTGACGTCATTATGTTCATGTGTGCCAGCTGTTTCCCCATGTGTTCCCACTTCCCTCATTATCCTCCTGTGTGTATTTAGTCCGTGTGCTTTCAGTCATTTGTTGTCAGGTCGTCTGCTCATCCATGTCTCATCTCCAGGTATCTCTGTCAGTTCACTATGGTTAAGGTTTTTCATGTTTTGTTATTAGTTCACCCAGTTTAGGTTATTGTTTAGTTTTCACCGATGCCCTATTATTTTGTACCCTCGTTGCTAGCCTCAATAAACGGCTTGTTTTGTTAATCCACACCACGTTTTGGTCTGCGTTTGAGTCCTCCTCTGCAACACATACGGTCTGCCCCAGCCAGACCGTGACATTTTCACATTTGGTGTTCCAAATAGGTAACAATTCTATAAAGAAATATATGGATTTTATGCAAAATCTTCCCCTAATCCTGTGGATCACCAGTGACCTAGTGGATATAAAGTTGTCTGTTAGGATCTTCCAGACATTTTGGTGTTGCTGAGCGGGTCAGTCCATTCCCTCTGTGTGAGAATGTACCCAGTTGTTATTACAGCCATGCCTAAGGTTTTTGCTATCTCTTTGATAGGTTTTTCAGCCTAATGATAGCCTCCTTCAATTACATCAGTATCCTCATCTCACATTGAAAGCTCCAGTGAAAAGGAAGTTTCATTATGAAGATAGACAACCCCAATGCAAATCACATACTTGGAATCAACTTCAGATCTTTTTCCTTCTTGATTTGTGATGGATTAATGAAGGAAAGGCTCACTTTGCCATGAAACTACTTGCCAGTAAATTGTCCAATTACCTTCTTTGAAAAGTCTTTGAGGATGTGAAACTACATACTAATGTGCCTGTAATTTCTAAACAGTTGAAAGGAGTTTGCAAAAATTGCATAAAAAGTGCTTGCAGGAACAAAAACATAATATTCCAGAAACACGCTTTGCCGATCCGATCAGCTGTTCGTAACACTTCCCACATTGAAACAGACGTCAGTGCGAACTATCGCATGTCCGCCATTTCTTGCCCGAAACCGGAAGTGATGTTATTTTCGCGGAAAATGTAGTTTTTTACTTGTAGGCCTTAAAAGCCTATACTGGTGTTTTTATAAGTCATGTTTGACTTTTCTGAATAGTTTCTGTGATGCTTAGAACTCGAATTGCACTGCTGGAAATAGTTTATTTTGATGCACCTGCTGTTTTTTTTGCAAATTTGCATCATAGGATTGTTTTTTCATTTTTCTTGCAGTATATAAAAATTGGTGTATCTCCAAAATAAAACTATGAAGACACTCAAAATAAATTTCCTGTTGTTGTAAACTATTTTTTGCAACTTTTTTGTATTTAAAGTTTTGAGGGATAAACCTCTTAAATTTCTCCAAGTAGAAATATATGTAAAAAAAAAAAAAAACAATTTTCAATTTTTTTGTAGTTTATTGCACTTTCTTGCAATTAATGTAGTTACTATGGACTTAATGCATACATATTATTAAAATATGGGCTATAACAGTTGTATAGCAACTTGAAATGCTCCCACAAATGGCACTACAACATGTAAAAAAATAATATAAGCTCTGGTGGACTTGGTTCTATAGTAGGTCGTAAGGGTTAAATAAATATCGTCAAATAATCGAGATCTCCATTTCAGTGAAAATAATCGTGATTATCATTTTTGCCATAATCGAGCAGCCCTAATATAATGTGACACATGTGTAATAATAAACAGTGATCAGCAAAATAAGCACATGCTCAAGATTAATCAGGATAAAGAAATAAAAAAATATATATCTGTTAATTTCAGACTCTACCACAGACATTGTAAAGCATCTTATATCTTGACTGTCTCCAAGTTCAGCACTTGGAATCAGTATCCAAAAACTCAATTTAATTCTTGCATTATGAATTCCATCATCTGGTCTTACATTAATGATAGAGGTGATTGCCTACAGCGTTGTTGTAGAATCTCCCATTAGTCTAGTCTACTGGGTTTGAAATCAAGTGATGTTATTGGCGCTCCATTCGTAGCTCTCTCCTCAGACCAGTCACTGAGAAAGACTGTGGCTGATGGCAATCATAAAATGTTTAACATCTTAGAATGCATGTAATTATATAGTGTAGATTAGGTTTTACTTTTCAGTCCTAAGTTTTGCATTATTTTTAGGCATCTGATAGCATGGATGATAACATTAGTAGCTTTTCCAAACTGCTTTATTGATTGTATCCTATGCTGTACTTTGCCATTAGTGGATTTTATTGTTAGCATGTGTTGGAATTTAAAATATAATCTGAAAACTTATCTGCTATTATATTGTTTTCTGGATAAGAGAGGCCCAACTCTTAGTACAGTTTGTGCTGACAGGACTGACAGGAAATTACATGCTTTTGCAGGCGAAAAGTGAAACTAAGCAGAGTGTTTGATCGAAACTTAAAGTGTGTGACGTCTGTATAAATGACTAGGTTTCCTGTTTTGTGCTTCAGACCTGGGGTTGTGTGCTCAGGTCTCCATATTCCGGAATATGTAAATAAAGATCATTTTTTAAAGTAAAAGACCACTTTTGAGCTGTGTTTTCTTGGCCCTAAGAATTAAAAGAAACATTTTTAACACTTGGTGCCGTGACCCGGCACATCTCATGTGTCACATGGCAATATACCAAAATAGGTCTAAGAATGTATCAAATATTATAATACCGTATAATTAATATAAAAGGTTGATGACAATGTTATTTTTGTTATAATACTTTTGCATCACATATTATTACCTTGTAATTTCTTGTTTAACAAATGGGAAATAAGGCAAAGATTTCCCTTCAAAGACGGCGCATATTTCTGCAGGTTTGACACCAAGTTTCTTGATTGTGATAACATTTTTACTGCTTCAGGAGGAAATACTGTTGCATTTCCACCTCTAAAGGGGCCCTGTTTTACAACATGGGTCCAGTGTGAGTGTTGCAAGCACTGGCAGACCCTCAATAATTTTGTGAATGAATTACATATACATGTATCTTATTGTTACATCTCAGCAGTTTACACCTGAACACGCAGACAAACATGATGACTACACATTGCTACACAAACACTTGTGTCATTCTTCAGTTCTCTTTCTTTCTCCTTCCCTATTCACCTTTTTATTCAAAGCAAATGTGTTTTTGGCACGTAGTCCATCCTTCACTCGACTGGATTACCTGCCAGCACCAGCTGCCAAATGTGTACAAGCTTTTAACACTCTGGCTCAGTTGGCTGGTTTCCATGCCTTTTAAACACACGCATGCCCGACTGCACAATAATGAGACTCACACACATGAAGATGTGTGCAATCCTGAACAGCTGTATTGAGATTTGTTTTAAAATCGGCACCTGAACACATTATCTGTTATCTCAAGTTTCTCTAGATTGTTGAACTGAAAAAGATTAACATACGATTAGGTCAGAACAAGAGTATGAGAAAAGTACCTGTGCTTTCAGTGTAGAATGTGCAGGTGATTTGTAGTTAAGTATAAACGATATAACAACGGAATGAAATTATATAAACCATACCAATGTAACTATGATATGAAGTAATGGTGGTATAATTTTTATATATTATCCAATGATGTGAACAGTACATACATATACATACAGACATACAGGCATATAGCTTTTTTTCTTTTGGCTGGTCAAATTATAGGTCAAAACAACAGATGATCTGCTTACATCTTATTCCTAATATTCTCTTCTCTCACACAT
Organism: Copadichromis virginalis; assembly: GCF_057382275.1. Lineage (NCBI taxonomy): Eukaryota > Metazoa > Chordata > Actinopteri > Cichliformes > Cichlidae > Copadichromis > Copadichromis virginalis. The sequence goes on from NC_140623.1 coordinate 38,434,350, forward strand.
CCATGATCAACCTGATTGAAGAGCTTTGCATAAATAAATCCCCACAAACCTCAATGAATAGATCATGAATGAACATGATGCTTGGGACAGTGAGCACCAGACACACCTCAAATTGTAAAAACCAGATTTTAAAAACAGTTTGGTGACTTATTTCCTTTGTTACAAGTTATTTCAGCTACAACAAAAAACAGAGTCCACACCAGTATAGTAAGCATTAACCATTTTATTTATAAAAGATGAAAATGGAAAAGCCCCTTAACCTGTTAAGCCCCACGTCCCCCGTAGCCAGAAGATGAGGGGAGCAATGGCAGTAAAAGTAATAGTAAAAAAGAAAGAAGCCAAACAGAGCAGCAAACATATTTTTCCCTCATGTTTTTCCACTTCTGCCTACATTTCTTCATGTCCATTCCCATAGTTTCTGTGATTTGAGGACATAGTTGTGGGTTGCGTCCATGTGACGTGTAATGACATTTTATAGGGAGGTTCATGTCAGGTTGTGCGATAATTTTTGGGAGAGAGTTTCAGATGGGTTTGGGGTTGTGATGTAGTTATGGCATAGATTTCCTGCTAAAGCACAAATCCCAAGAAACTGACCAAGTAGCTCCTACCCAGCCTTTGTACTGTTTGGTGGCTGATTGCTGAGTGGGACCAGGTGCACACTGGCTCCTCGGGGAAAACAAGTGGCAGCTTGCACAGAAGAGAGCAACACACACACATACATACACACTGCACTACTGCATCTAACATCAGTAAATCAGTGGTGTGGCGTATGCATGAATGAATGAGCAAAGAGTCTATATCTGTCAGCCCAGGAACCTGTCTGGCATGTGGAGGAGAGAAGAAGAGAGAAAGAGTGGTCAGGCCAGCTCCTTTTTTCCTCTATGCCATAATAAGCCGTTGATGACAACAGGCCGGCTAGACTACCTCAGTCTCCCGGAGCCACATTACCTATACAGACAAACTGATAGTGGTCATTGCACTTTATTGTTACTTCAGTTTGTCTTTGTATTGATTGTTGCGACTTGTTTGACAAACCTACCTTTAAGCCCCAACATCTATGTCTTAATTTGTGCCTGCAGTGGTGTAGTAGTTAACACATCCCCTGGACAAGGAAAAACTTGCTGATTTGATTTTAGTTGGAGAAAAAATGACCATTAGAGTTGCATTGGGAAAAAAAATCTCTTGTAAAAACTGCAAAATGACACAAGTGGTGATGCCTGTTGTGGTGACCTCATCTGGCAAGGGAGCAGCTAAAAGTCGATTTTATATATTTTTTAATATGCATAAACAACTGGATTAAAATCTGTGTAATGTTGAAAAATTATGTTTGCAATCTACTTACTTAAATAAGTTTACTTTTCATATTTCCCAGAGGTAGAATTTTTCACCTTTTTTACTTTTGTATTATTCTTTATAACAATAAGTCTGGGAACCTGCAATATACTGACACCCTGCACGTCACCCCATGCCAGCTGAGACAGACCCTGAATTGTATAAGGAGAAGAACATGGATGGCTGGACAAGTCCGGACTGAAAAATAACAGTAAAGATTATTACAGAGCTCTATATGCATTTCCAGTACTCGTTGCACAAACTCCTGCTGAATAAGTTGTTGTTGTTGCAGCAATCAACATTATTTTATCTGCTCCTGGTAACTTTTTTTGCAGGATGTTTTTTTTTTTCCTTTTTTATATCAAAATGTTCCGATAGTTACCTGTCTGTCAGCACGTTTTGCAGGTGAGTGTAGGACCAAAGGGAGAAATGAGTGGAACCTCCTTGTCAGTGTGGCATGATGCTACCGTTAGGAGAGAAAGTAATGAGCACAGAGGTCAGCATTTTTTATTTCTGTGACTCTACACACAGAAAAACAATGCAAACACACATTTATAAATGCTCTCTGTCTCTCTCTCTCTCTCTCTCTCTCTCTCTCTCACTCACTCACTCACACACACACACACACACACACACACACACACATCCTAAATGACAGGCACTTCTGTTCCTTGGGCCCATTTTCAAACCAGAGTTTTGCTCCACTTTACTTTCTGCCAGTTTCAATATTATGCTACCATCAGTGCCCGTAATCTTTTTTTTTTCTTACCCAAGCTGTGACTGACAGTCTTGTGAGTGTGCCTGGCAGATTGGAGTAATAAGGTAGAATGGAAATGTCTCTTTTACACAGACAGGAATGGTTTTACTGTTTAGTAGACAGTAAACAAAAACAGTCTGCCTATTTAATATATATTTTTAAAAATCTACCGACATGCAGGCATACACACAAACACATACACATATGCACGCACACACTACTAGGAGTAGAAGGTTCATGCAGTTGCATAGTGTAGTACCGTGTGAGAATTGTGACTCATGTAGAGTATAATATTTCTATTATTTTTCGTAGACATTGCTGTTGACTCATGAATTTCAGAGATTTTGGGATATGGAATGTGAAGGAAATCCAAGAATGGAGTGTAAAGGAATGTAAATCTCAGATAAATACTCTTCATGGCCAAACATATTGAATAAGCAAACAAAGTATGTGGACGACCAAATATTACACCCATATGTGATTGCTCAACGTCTTATTTCAAAGCCATGGGTATGCATCATTTATTAATGTTTATATTTAGGAAAAAGTATGTTGCATGAACTGGTATCACAGATTTCAACAAGCCTAAGCTTGTTTGCCCCATTCTTTGCAAGACAAACCTTTCAGCAAACAGACAACAACGAAAACAGCACAAACAAACCTCACAGGTCACAAATACCAAAAGTCTTTTTAATATCAGAAATTGACATTTTTATGCTTTCCCCAAGATTTTGGAACCTGGCTGCAGGCATTTGCTCACATTTACCTAGGAGATGATTTGAATATATTAGTCCAAATGCGCTTTTCCTTCTCAAATGGAAAACCACTTTGTATACTGAGATAATGCTGTAAGTACTCTATCTAAAATATTTTTGTGTGCTGCTCTTTTAGACCGGCCTCATTTTTAAATAAAACAGGAACATCCAGCAGTGATAAACAGCTGCCTCACCATCTATTCCAGGGGGAGTGACAATAACAAGTTTATCTTCTGTGAGCGTAGACTCAGACGTTGAATCCAGAATCCTGGACTTCACTGTACTTACAATTGATGGGCATGTTCCTAGGAAGTCCACAGATGTCCAGGACTGTCCATGCCTTTCTCCAGACATGTGACGAGCTAACTTCAGAAGATTAGTTGAAAGAAAAATAAATGCCTGCAATACCTGATATCTTGTACTTTTTAGATTCGTAGTGAAGGACCGAGTGGTTAAGAACCCCAAGCATAAGTCATGGGGTTCTTGGGAATCTTGGGATTTGCTTTGTGCACTGGGGTTATTTTGTATTTATTATGGCTATTTACCAGCAAAACTCTCCATGTTATTGAACTAAACTGATTAAACACTTTATTCACACTTTAAAGATTTGCTTTCTATTTGAAATGACATCAAAGATTATTCCAAAACACAAAGGGTCCGCTCCATCGAGCTGAAACATGAAATTTACTCTACTCTACCTGTACATTTTAATATGCACAATTAAAATTCTCCCTATCAATCATCTCTTTTGTGTTTTCGGGTATCCTGTCTTTGCTCCTCTGTTGTGGACATAGTATCTTCACTGTCTCCCTCTGTCCCACACTCTTCCTCCTTCATTCTTCTCATATTTAGCCTCCAGCTCTGCTGTCAGCTACAGGCTACTAGTTTAACCTGAATGCTTTTTTATACATGGCTAACAAAAACCTGTCATAGTTTCAATTTCCATTCTGTAATTTGATCAACAGTATGTATATCTATGTATCAATTAATAAAATATTCATATTAACATAAGAAAAAGTCTAGTCCTTCTAAGAATGGAATTTAGGAAACATACTTTTTTTCTCAGAGTTAATTTAGAGGGGGTAAATTTGGACTAAACAGGCTGATGTTGGGGTGGTAGTGGGGAATCTGAAAATGATTAATGAAGAGTAGCAGCAGTTCCAAGTAACAGAATAGCTTACAGGTGAGCTACTAGGCAGCAGTCGTGAGTGAGAAAACCAATGATGGCTTAATTACGGCACTATAATTACGCCACATGTGTTACAGCGAGAACAATATGCTCTGTCAGGGGGCAGCCTGAGCAAGCTCACAGACTTTGCCTCATTTTTGGTTTATGAGTTTCAGGCAAAGCCTCGCCTTGCTTGCTGGTTTCTTTTCACAGAGACGCAAACTGACAGCTACATTGAAGGTACACGAGCATGCACTGATACATATGCACGTGGAAAGCTGCCTTATTTTGTTTTTACCGATCAGAAAGACTTGTAACATCTTGCTGTCAACCTTAAACTGCATCCCAACGGAGAAACACCAAAATAAAAGCAATTTAACAGGAAAAAGAAAGAGAGAAGAAGAGACAAGGACAGAGACCAGTGTGAAGTCCTCATATGTACGATTTGCCTTGCCCTCATAACAAAGCAAAACAAAACCCTATTTCATAAATAACATCTTGTTTGCCACTGATAAAGTAAATCATATTCTTTCTCCCAACAAATGTGGCTCCCAAATCTCATAAACCTCTTCTAACCTTTCATAAATCTGTTTTTTTTTTTTTCTTATATCCTTTCATTCTTTGCTTTCTCTCTTTGTGACCCTCTCCCTCCCTTTTGGATCTGCAGTGCTGCTTTATTGTCTAGATAAGTTGACAGCAGCAGGATTTCTTTTTTTCCAAGCACAATGTGCTTTTGTTATGAAGCTGGAGGAATTAGTGTTTGAGATTAGCTGATATCATCTCTATATCTTACCAGAGAGAGCACAGAAGAATTTGAAAGGAAAAAAAAATCACTTTCGTAGCCTCTCAATTACCAATCGCTGACCTTAAGGCTTCAGACATTTTCTCACTGCTTCTCCATATATTACTGTTGACATTTCTACATTTGATTAATAACTTGCAATAACATTCCTTTGAATCCATGTGTTAAAAGAAGACTTCAAAAGAGGAATGAGCAGAGCTCAGAATTGAGATAAATATTGTCATGTCCAATCTTCTACTTGTTCTGATTGGTGTAAGATAAAGGTTCTCGTGGTGCTAGGTTGGATTTGGACCCTCCTGAATCGTGGCACGTTGACAGGGTTTAATAGGGGCCAGAGGCTTTAAAGGTCCAAGTGCATCAGAGTTATGATGTTCCTCACGTCGTTATCGCCATCAATCTGAATTTGATAGACAAGAGCACAGGAGAATAAGGAGACAAAGAGACAGCAAAACAGACAGACTGTGTGTATTTGTGCACTTCTCTTCAGGCTGCCTGATTCCTGATTCTTCTCATTATCTTATTCTTATTTTGCCTCCACTGTTTTCAGAGAAAAACACTTTTGTTCCCTATCTTTTTGGCTATCTCCCTTGAGATGAGTAGCCAGAATAAACTCCTAAAATTGAATTCTTTGGATTTCATTTTTTTTCTTCCCTCCCGCCTGAGGTCTTAAGAATACCGTCTTTGCCAATATCTCATGGCAAAGACAACAAAGACAGCTTTTGTAAATAATGACAGAGGTAATAGAGCTTTAAATTCACTATTCACTAATAGAAATAGAGAAACACGCGGACTTGATGGAATAGATAGAAGAAAGAAACGAGGATAAGAAACAAAAAAGAGAAAGCCGCTTTTAAAACCAACAAGTGTTGTTCTTTCCAACTTTCTTATTTCTATCTGTAGAGTGACCTTGAATGAATGGTGGAGGAGAGAGGTGTTTTTAAAACATGCACTTACCTTGCATTGAGGTGATTTTAGCAGTGCATACAGTCTCACACACATGCACCAGCTGTCTCCATGCCATCTCTGTGTCCCCACCACATCCCCCTGGACTGAAGAGATTGTTTTCTCTTTCCTCTAACCGCCCACTGCTGACAACCCCCCATGTGTCCCTTCCTTTTTCCCCCTCAGTCTAATTATTCAGCAAGTGAGGGAGGCAATCTGCTCTCCCTTGTTGCTGCTCAAGTGCCCATTAGAGGGAATGTGCTTCATCTTTCTAATGAACTGATCACATTAAATGAGTTGAAAAACTCTGTGGCTTTGCTCACGTGTATTGAGGGAAACTGAGGGATGTGGTAGGTAGGGATGAAGGGGATTTAGGGGACAAATAGCAGCAATGCATGAGTGCGGTGGAATAACGGGGGGAAAGGATGAGGTAGATACATTCATTGTGCTTTCCTTTCTTTTCAAATGCACGCTGATTGTAAAACAGGGAAATTTCCATTTCTTTTCCGCACTCTGTATGTTGATCTTTCACAGTTAAATCCTCTCTGGCGCTGCAGAGCAAAACAGCTAAAGTGATGATTTGTATTAAAATATGGTTTGTGAACTCAGGGAGTATGCTGTTTTTCGTTTCATAAAAGGTTAAAAAATAAAATACCGAGAGATCGTATTGATTTAGAGAACCTAGTTGACCTTATGAGTTCAGATCCGTGTACCTCACCAGATTTATACAGCGGTGAATGCACTGATAATCACAATAAATCACTATTCAATTTTAAAGGATCCACCTAGAAACCAATGTTTTGTTGTTGTTGTTGTTTTAGTTCATTTATTTATCAAATATACTCCATAATGTTGGAGATGTCAAAGAACTATGTTAAAAGCTGTTAAAAAAAAGTAAATTCACGTTCTGTTTGTCTAATTTTTTGCTATCACTTCAACAGGAACACTTGCTTGACAAAAAGGTCTGAAGGCAAGTTGCCACATATGGAGAGGCCTAAAGCACTTAGCAAATTGCATTGTGGTTTTATGAAAATCTCATTTGCCTGAATCTTTACAACACAAGTGTGTGCCCCATAAAGGCACAATAGACATACTGGTGGGAAACGTGTGTCATTGAAGAACAACTAATAAATAATAAATTCCTGGAATTTAATAAAGCCCTAAAAACATATCTTGCAAATTAATATATTTTGATTGTGTTAACGGAAAAAAAAAACAACTCATTCATGCCTCAAAATGCTTTAGATTTTTCTAGTCACTCAGTCCTTTACCATTTGCTTATAATGAATGACCAGAATAACCAAATCAACAGTAAGTAACAGACGTTGATGTCTGTCACTCCTGTCTTCACACACACACACACACACACACACACACACACACACACACACACACACACACACACACACACACACACACACACACACACACAAAGAGGAGCAGGAGATGAGAGTGAAATATCAAACATGGATCCTGTGAAACAAAGAGCACAGAAGAGCAACAAATCAGGACGATAGACTCTCACGCTGAACTAAAATTAAAAAACAGAAACATGAATCAACTTGGATATCAAACAGTCTTTAATAAAATGAATCACCATGAAATAATTAATAGCAATATTATAAGCATTATAGTGTCTTTGCCTGATAAGGGGTTAAAGTGAAAAATAGCTTCTAAAAGGTGTGTGTGTGTGTGTGTGTGTGTGTGTGTGTGTGTGTGTGTGTGTGTGTGTGTGTGTGTGTGTGTGTGTGTGTGTGTGTGCAATTGACTGGCGACCTGTCCAGGATGTACCCTGCTTCTCTTCCTATGACAGCTGGGATCAGCTCCAGCACCCCAATGACCCTGGATTGGCTAAGGGGAAGAGAGTGGCTGATGGATGGCTGCACGGATAGATGGATGGATCTTCAACAAATATGACAAAATGATAAAATAAATAAATGTATAATAAAAAATCACAAACATCAACATATTACAATCAAAACCTAGAAATTGAATCTCAGTCGAATCTCTACAACTTATGTTTCTGTGAAAGTACAAAATGTGCTTCACTAAATAGCTGAGAACTAGATCAGATTACCAATCTCGACAACATGAAGACACTGTCCACTCGAACTGTGAAACACCACTAATAGTAAATTCTAAATTTAGTGCATGAGAGATGACAAGAGGTTGGTGGTGATCAATAGCAAGAGTTTGAATTGCCACCAGTGCAGAAAATGAATGGCAATGCATAGTGACAAGAGAATGGGAGGAAGAGTGAGAGATGATGGGAGAGGAGAGAACAGAGGGGAGGGAGGGAAAGAAAAAGAGAGAGGAGGAGATGGTGTTGGTGGTGAAGAGGAGGAAAGAAAAAATGGTCCTGTCCCCCAGTTTGGGTTAGAAACACTTATAACTCAGGACCATAGATTATGACAGTCCAATCTTCTGGGCTGCTGCCTGAAAAATAACCACGAGCTTCCAGCTGCCACACACACACAAAAACACACACACATACTCACATGCATGCAGAGGGAGATGGGTATAAAGTGGAGCAGCGAAATGAAGGGCCAGGCGAAAGAGGAAAAAGTGGGAGGCAGTGGAAATGAAAGAAGGATATTGATGTATGCAGAAAAGGTTGAAGTAAAAAGAAAGCAGAACTGTAAGCGGGATGGATGAGAGCATAAAGAGCAGAGGAAGTGTGAGTGTGATGGGAGGGTTTGTGAAAGTAGCAGATGGAAAAATAATGACAAAAGAATAAAAGAAGCAGAGCAGATAACAAACAGAAAAGGAGGGTTACTTGGTGTTAAAGGTGCAATCTTGCTCTGCAGGATACAGCATCATTTTTCAAAAGATTTTTGCCCTAGCATGTGACTGAGAGATTTATTTATTTAATTTCATGTAATCCTGCACCATCTCGTTGGGATTAAAGATCTGTTTTGCAAGACAGACCTGGATAACAGGGCAGAAAAACACCTTAAAATCAACATCAAAATACACAAACTAGAAGAGTGAGACGGTGTACCAGTACTGACAATTGAAATTATATTATTACTCTTAAACTGATTATTTAAGTGATTTCACTGAAGACTTTACTGACTCAAATTAAAAACACTGACTAAATAGCAGCTTGCAGAGGAACACCGATATGCAAATATAGGGAACTGCAGCCATCTTTAAAAATGTTGTGCATACAAGTCATAATGAGTTATATTGCCTTTACTTCTATGTGTTTCTACTGCTACAGAAAAGATGGTGTATGTATCCATTGTACAATATCTTGCTTACTGTTGTGCCTTTGCACTACAACATCTGAAAAGCTCTTTATTAGATTTGTGAACAGGATGTTTTCATGTTGAAATCACCCAAGGATTACTCTTTTCATAAGTGTGGCCTCACCTCTGTATAACATTTGATACGGTAGAGAAACAAGCTAGGATTTGTGCTGATTTTGTGAATATTTGGTAAATAAAATGGTCAAAATCCCTCCATCACTAAATAATCTCTTTCAAGTGTAACTTTATTACATCTGCAAAATAATTAAATAACAAATGTGAGAATAAATAAGTAATGCAACATTTTGTCAGTTATTGTTTGTATAATTTGCAAAGTGCAAAGCAAAATAACATCACTTGTAGCTTACTGATCAGCAGGAAGCAATTTTGTGTTTTTGATGAAAAGGAGCTCCTTTAAGCAACTGATAGATTTTTCTTTATGAGGACAGTTGTTTAACTGTTTCAGGATAATAATCGTAATAACAGTATTATTAATAATAATAGGATAATAAGAGTTACATTTACATGAAAGTTTTAAACATAACCTCTAAACTACCAAATGTTACTGTGGCTCTCCTTAAGAGATACTTTCAGAACATATCTGGAAAAGCTGAGTCCCAAGATCATCCCCAGAGTCCCGAAATTGTATTTTATGATAAAAGGAACACCCAAACTCACACACCTCACCGTTAATCAGAGACTATGAAGAAAGTTTGATTATGAAAACCTTCACCTGGACCTGTAGTTTTGACACATCTCAGCCTCTAAAATTAATTAATCTTTCCCAAAATGGCAAACTTGATAAGACTAGAGAGAGGCTTAAAATATTGACATTATTATTATTTTACCTTCAACATCTCTCTCACCAGCTGCAAGACAATCCTTCAGCTGTCTCCCATTTGCCCTTTCCAAGACACAACATGAACTCCCCCTCAACAGCAAATAAGTCTAAATACCAAATGACAGACTTTACTCGTATCATACAGTATGTTGTGGGACCAGTGTTTTCCAACATTAACATTAGCAAATGTCAGGGCAGGCAGTATACCGCTGCGCTCTCAATCACAGCTGAACCATCAGCACATTACAGTACAGTAGTACATCAAAAGGGTTCATGCATTTAACTTTGAAATGAAAGAGAGAATATTTCATTTGAATTTTGGCCCACTCCTCTTTACAATGTCGCTTTGTTATTCAGGTTTGCAGACTGCATAGTCCCATGAAAACTCTCTGTTTGTTACTTGTTTGTTTTTAAAGAAATTGTGGCAGCAATTTTCACTAATATTAGTTACATAGTCACTCACTAAGAAATATTAACCATTTGAAACGGTTTAAAATTATTTTTTGATACATGGAAGTAGCAACAGACACCAATATGTTTTTCTAACTTCAAAGGAAAGTTTGTTGGTTTGCTTGTTCTGTTAGTTTTGGTAACAATAAAAAGTTCTCTAACTTTACTTTTAACATGCTACCCTGACACAATTTATGATTATATTTCAGCAATAATTTCTTTATGCGTTGAGAGTCATGGGAAGCTGAACCATGTCCACAGACCAACATAAATCATACTTGCCAACCCTCCCGATTTTTCCGGTAGAATCACGAATTTCAGTGCCCCTCACGAAAATCTCTATTCCCCTCCGCCACCATTTTCTCCCGATTTTCCACCCAGACAACAAAATTGAAAAACCATATCCCAGAATTCATAGTGCAGCCCAGCCAATTCCAGTTTCCAACAATGGCTGCAGCTACTTAGTTTTAATATTGCTCTTATTTCTCTTTCTGGGTAGCAAAATAAACTTTTAACATGTTTTCAGGCAAGAATGTCGCTGTGTAAACTTCAAATATCTGAGCCGGCGATAACAGTGAACCCCCGCGTTGCCCACCTCTCAATTTTAAATACATGTAGACATTGAGGGCTAGCAGGAGGGACTATGCGCTTACCTGCTGCTCTCTGGCAGGTAGCTCCATGCCCTCCTGGGTTTTAATTGCACCTTAGAACACACATGCATCAACACTACAATGAGCGGGTGGAGGGAGGTTTGGAGTCTTCTCTCACCCCCATTCTCTGCGGCCTGCTGGAGCGGGGGGGCTAGGAGGAGTTGGCCATCCGACTGCGGTCTGGAGTGTGGGGCCTCCCTGCTGCTGCGGAATCGGGGCGGTCTGCCTCCCCCCACCGCAGGGAAAAGGGTAACACCACCTGGGTCTGGGTGCAGTTCCCCCCTCCAGGGGCAAGGGTACCTAGACCCGGTTCGTAGAGTACGCTTGGGGAGTGTGATCGTGTGTACAGCGTCTCTTTATGTCTGTCTCCACGTTGGTTGAGTGTGGAGTAAGTGCATATGAGAGCATGAGGGTGGGAATGGATGTTTGTGTCTGTGTGTGCCTGTATGTCTGTGTCTATATGTCAGGTTGGGTGTCAGGCGCCACCTCTCTGGGGACATCTCAGGCCCTCCAAGGTTTGGAGGCCTATCTCCCCCCATCACCACTTCCCCTGCCAGTGGCGGACTCCCTCAGGTATCGGTGCGTTGGTGGTTCTTTGTGTCTGGGGGTGGGCGTCCGGGTACACACCGGCTCACTCCTTGGCGGCCGCTTATCAGGGCCTGGGGCCTGGGGCTCGGGGCTCACTCGGGCCACTTCGGAGGTGGGGTGCCCCCGGCCTCTCAGCCTGGGGCTCGGTCACTCAGGCACAGCTGGGGGCCGGCAGAGCTCACGGGCGCGTCACTGCAACTCCCCCCGGCTTCTGCTCCGCGGCTGCTGAGTGAGCCCTCATCTGGGACTCTCCTCAGCTCTTACTGGGACAGTGGCGCGGCTGCCCCTCTGTTGGTCTTCCATGGTCTCTTGTGTTCTGGGGGCCTCTGGATGTCTGGAGTTTTGATCTCCTCCATACCTGCTTCATACCCTGGAGGACGGGGCTGTGGCTCCCCACACTCCCTAGCAGATCGTTACATAGAGAAACCTTTGGAATGCAAGCATGCTGATCCACACAGGTGTGCACACAGGTGTACACACGGGTATTCACAGACGCGGACTAAAGCTTTCTTGGCTGCTGCCTCAAAGCACATTGCGTGCTGCACAATATCGTTTATTATTTAGTATCTACTGATATCTACTGCTAGCTAGTTTATTGTGATGGTGCAAAAAAAACCCCCAAAAAAACAGTGAACCCCCGCGGTCTCTCGCTACTCAGCTTAAACATGATGTATAAGTCACTTTGATAACTTAAAAATGTTACTGTTTGGCTTTTTTCAGTGTTTTATTTGTTCGTGAGTAAATTGGTTTGGCTGAGATTAAAGTTATTAGATTAGATTAGATTAAATAAAACTTTATTAATCCCTCAGGAGAATTCCTCCGGGGTTTTCACACAGCTGAATAAACGTCAAACTGAAAACTGATTAAACAGAAGTGTCAGATAGTCAAGAATTTACGCCAACGTCCAGTTATATTTTAGATATCAAGGAGCAGACGGCTGAGTTTCACTCGTGATGTAATTCTGACCATACAATTTCACAGTCGCTCACTTCCAGCCTACCTGGCTTTCGGAGGACACGGCCCACTTAGACCGCGAAGGCCGGGTCCTCAGGTGGATGCAGCCTCTGAATTTGGACACCCCCGCTGTTTCCGGCCGGACAATAATAACGGTGACATTTAACTTATTTTATCCGATAAATAAACACTGTAAAATTCAAGTTTTTTGTATATATATATGTGTGTGTATATGTATACCCCCCCCAACAGCCCTTTTGAATGTCTCCCTAATTCTGAGGTCTCAAGGTTGGCAAGTATGTAAATACTACATAAATCCCTATCTGTCACTGTTGCCAGGGCAAGCTGTGTGGTGTTGGAGGAAAAGAACCCAAAATGCAGGCAACGACTGATGATATGAATGAGAGTTTATTTTCAAGTGGCAGAGTGACAAAGACAGGCAATGAGACATGAGAAGCTACTGAAGAAACCTAAACTGGGAAAACTAAAGAGCAAACCTGAAATCATAATAAAACGGGGAGAAGGGCTGAGGGACGCAGACCAAAGAACAAAACACCATGAAACGCAAACAAGTCGACAAATAGCACAGACCGACACCCACTATATACAAGCTGAACACAGTGATAACAGACACAGACCTTCAAAGCGAAACAGGAAATTCCTAACTCCACCTCAGGGAAATGAACAAAACACAGGGGGAATGACACAGGAAATAAATCTTAGAACTGGAAACCCTGAGAATGAAACCTACATACTAATAACCATAAAGAAATTAACATAAAATGAGATAATATTGATGAACATAATCACAAACACAAAACCCTGGGTCAATGACCCAGCACCATGACACTATCCTAATAAGGACACATATATAATTGTATTTATTTTTTTGCTTTCACATATTAAGACAAAGCTAACAAGAAAAAAAACAAAGAAAACTAGCCACAGCCAAAGATCACCACAGTGATTTTATTTTAGAAACATGAAGAGGTAGAAACGGAGGCTACAGTCCTGACTGCTCATCGGTGTGTTACCTGTTGAAATTCAGGCTCTGGCTGCTGAGCGGGGGTCAGTATTCACTCAGCTTCTGTTGCAGTTTGCACTTTGCCGTCATGCTCCTTTTGTTTTTTGCAATAAAAAATAAATTAAAAAGTAAAAGTAATGTCGATATTCCTACAAAGTTCCACATTTGGCCAACATTTGCCTTCTCCTGCACACAAATTAAAATCAGTTGATTGCACAGGAATAATAAAAAGCTTTATTAGCATGTTTGTTTGATGTTTTTACATTTCTATCCACTTTATGTGCAGATAACTACAGAACATTTGTAACGCAAGTATAAAACTACACATAAATAACCTTAACAATACTTTGATTACTGAATTTAGTACAGTAATGTGGTATATTACTACGTTACAGAAAAATGTAATGTAATTATACTATTGCATTAACACGTTACACCCACCTCTGTACAGGAACATTATGAGCCTGTGCTAAGGTGCTGTAAGTTTATAATAAAATACTTTTAAGTCATCAGTTCCTCCCAGCTCCAGTTCATTCTAGAGGCTGCAGTACTCCAGCCCCATCCCAATTCCCATATAAGATTTCCAGTTTCATTTTATCTGCTACAGGCAGCTCATCAACTATGCAATATGGTGACTAGCCTGGACTGTGATTGCGCCCACTAATAATGTTATTGTGCCAAGAAAAAGGATGAATTTCTGGAAAAGAGATAATACAGTAATATATATTAAATTGTTATGTATATCTCATATTACATTATAACACTGAAAGCTTTAGTATTCTTATACTTCATATTAGCTTTTTTTTTTTTTTTTTTAAATAATAATACAGATCAATAATTAATGTGCTTTTTCATTCTTCCCAGTTTAAGAATTATTCTGCAACAGACTCAAGAATTTCTAATGTTTAAAAATGCATTATTCTATTCTTACTTACTAAAAGTCAAACTTCAAAGCAATTTTAAATCTAAGGTTTAAGATGAGTATTAAAGGGAGAACAACAGAGGAAAAAGAGACTAAAGTAGAGATAAAGAGTAGAGGAAATAGTCAAAGGAAAGGGGAGCAAGAGTTGATGAGAGGGTGGAATAAGTAAAGATGGAGGAAGGGAGGGTCAGAAAAGATGAAGAGGAGGAATAGTTAAGAGTAATAGAGGTGAGAGGGCAGCAGATAAGAGAATGGACAGAGTGTGGCAATGGAAAGATATACAGCTTCAGGACTGTGAGAGGTGTGTAGAAGGAGCCGGCGGAGCTCATTACTGCTTATCTCAGTGGTAGAGGAAATATAGTGTGTGTGTGTGTGTGTGTGTGTGTGTGTGTGTGTGTGTGTGTGTTTGTGAGAGGGAGAGAGAGAGAGAGAGAGAGAGGAGGTGTGTGTCACTCAAACACACACTCAATTTACATTTCAGCTCACCTCACAGACATTAATATACGATGAATTGTGGAATTTGATTAAGTGGGTATGCTATCTGGGGCTGCTTCTGAACTATGTAGAGTAAATGCACATCCCAGCATGCCCTTAGCAGCGAGTTACGTGCTCACTCTGCATGAAAGTGGAGACTTGGATTTGTCATGAGAGGCCTGAACATTTCAATTCGAATGCAGCGCTCTTTCACCGATCCCTTCGTCTCACTTGTGTCTTTCTCTCACAGCCTGCTGTACCTCCCTGCACTTTGCCATCAATCTCCAACCTCCCCCCCATTCAACCACTCTTACTCCAACTTTCCATCCCTCTATCTGAGGCCTCATCAATCTACTGTCTCGCTGTAGACCGCACTCACGACACTGAACTTCTCAACTCTTCCTCTCACCCCTAACTACCTGTTCTCTCGCCCTCTTTGGTCGTCCCCTGCCCTGAGTTGCTCCCTCCATCAATCATGCATCCAACTCACGCATTACCAGTCTGAACCTCTTTCCCCCCTCTGCCCACCCACTCAAGGCATTAATCTCTATCAGCTGTCTACACTCAGTAAGCTAGACAAGAGTCTGGGTACACTCTTTGCTCTCTGCTTTTGTCCTCCTTTTTCTGTCTCTCCTCCCTTTTTCTCTCTTTGCAACTTTAGAGCTGACCCCATAATTCGGCTCTTGCTCCACCTGTGTAATAGCATTCATTTGATGGAACCACCTACCCATACTCCTTCTAATTTTACATCTTTCACTCTACTATTTGTTGAATTTCCTCCTATCTTTTTATTTCTACATCTTTCCTTATATTGCTTCAGTTTTTTATTACTTTATGAAGTGTAAACTAAAATTGGTCTTACTCTTTTTATCTGTTTACATTTATTTTAGCTGAAGTAAATGTATATTTATTGTTGTTGTAAGAGAGACCTGGCAGTAGCATTATTTTATCCAAAATTATAGCATATACAAACTATATAACCGTAACAATTAGCCAGTTGAAAATGATCAAATAGCGCTTACATTTCAGTTAATACATTTATAATCACATCAAACAAAGGTGCCAAATTCCTCATAATTGATTATCGAAAACTCTGTGATGTTTCTGCATAACTAAAGATCAAGATGATTGTCCTTTGGGTTTTGTACTGCTGGTCAAACTAGAGTTAAGGATGATAATATGTTTAATGGGATTGTGCAGGAGGGACAGGAATAGAAATAAATACATCAGAGGAACAGCCCAGGTTGAGCGGTTTAGACACGTTAGAGAGGCAAGGCTGAGATGGTTTGGACATGTGCAGAGAAGGAATGGAGGATATGAGATAAGTAATAAAATGCATCATAGAAAAGTGATGGGTTATCAATAATGGATCATTACTTCTTATACAACATGCAGACACTTAACATTTTATTGGGTACACAATACTACTGATGCATGCTGTGTCGATTATGTGAGGTATTGGAAGTATTACTAATGGATTCTAATGGATATATTTTGACATGATTGGATCACGTTTCCTGCAAACCACCTCACTAGATTATTCTATAGAATTCAGATGCCACTGAAATCCACTCAACTCTTTTTCATATAATCCAATAGAATTCTGCGAGTGAGAAGCTGTAATGTGTGTAATTCTCTCCTTCCCCCATGATGATTCCCATGACCACTCCCATCCACATGCACTTCAGTATTTAGCAAATATTTGCACGGTGTCATCCTTCATTTATCCAGGAAAAAAGTCTCATTGGGATTTAAATCTAATTTCCAAGTGAAACCTGACTAACAGGACAGCAAACCTTACAACAAATACAACACATAACATCGCAACAAGTACAAAACAAATACAATATTCCATATAGACAAATGTGTGAATAATATGCAATAGCAGAACATTAAGGACAACCTTAAAAACATTCACACTGACTAAAAGAGTTATTCTCCAATAAGCAAGAGAATAACTCTTGGAGTTATTCTCTTGCTTATTTAAAATGCATTTACTCTCCCCTAATGGTAACTATTTCTGACTATTTCGGTTCCTTCTGTAGATTATTATTATTATCAAACCAGGAAACAGAGGCCGCATTTCTAAAAACCTGTTTTTCCAATTCTGTTCTGATTCTTGGGAAAATAATTTGTATGACGTTGTGAGAGCTGCAATGGTGAACATTGTAATAATAAAATATTTTTGCATAACATTCTGGTGTTAGCATTTAGCCCAAGGCACAGTTACGTCCATGCGTTAGTACTGAAGTCAGCAGATTCATGTTCCAAGTCCTGCTTAATGTTTGCGAAGCCAGGGTAAAAGAGGATAAAAAAATAAAGCAGTTACAAGATAAGATAAAACTAATAGCACAAACTTAAACCTGGGTCACTTATAAAATAGATTAGATTAGATTATATAAAATTAGATTACCTAAAACTTTATTAATCCCTCGGGTGGGTTCCTCTGGGAAATTCGGTTTCCAATAGCACAGCACCAACAGAAGTTACAGAATGTGAATATGCCATATATGCAAGCTTAGTTCCCCCCCCTTGTCCTCCTCCTGTTTCCCCTCCCTCCCACAGAGTTTTTAAGTCTGTTGGTTCTTCTCCTCTGGTTGTTTATGGCCATGTGCAGAGGATGCCCAGCATTGTCCATAATGTCCAGCAGTTTCTTTAATGTCCTTTTCTCTGCCACTGTCACCAGAGTGTCCAGCTTCATGCCGACCACAGAGCCAGCCTTCCTGATCAGTTTTTCCAGCCTGGATGAGTCCTTCTTTGCTGTGCTGCTCCCCCAGCACACCACAGCATAGAAAAGTACTCCAGCAACCACTGACTGGTAAAAGATCCTCAGGAGCTTCCTGCAGATGTTGAAAGACCTCAGCCTCCTGAGGAAGTACAGTCTAATGTGGCCTTTTTTATACAGGCACTGAGTGTTGCATGACCAGTCCAATTTGTTCTCCACCCACAGCCCGAGGTACTTGTATGTGTTGACCACCTCCACCTCTTCTCCCTCTATCTGAACCGGCAGTGGACCTGCTCTGGACCTCCTGAAGTCCACAACCAGTTCCTTGGTCTTTGAGGTGTTGAGTTGCAGGTGGTTTGTGTGACTCCATGTCACAAAGTTCCTCACCAGACTCCTGTGATCCTCTTCCTGATCATCCCAGATACACCCCATGATGCCTGTCGTCTGCAAACTTCTGAATATGGCATAATTCAGAGTTGTAGCAGAAGTCAGAGGTGTACAGGGTGAAGAGAAGAGGGGACTGCACAGTTCCCTGATGTCCTTCAGCCTGACGTACTGTGGTCTGTCGGTGAGGTAGTTTGAGATCCAAGCTACCAGGCAGGGGTCCACCTGCATCCTATTTAGTTTTTCCTGAAGCAGACAGGGCCGGATGGTATGTTACGTCCCTCTGCAGCTTTTAATTGTCTCAGTGTTTTCAGCTGGTGCTAATTGGCCACACCTAGTCAGGTGTGGATAAAAGCATACCTGAGGCAAGCTTTCCGGCAGTGCACTAGTCTTTGCCTTGGTGGCACCAGCCATTTTAGCCAACCTGGTTTTCCATTTTAGGATGAAACCTCTTCTCACCCACACTCTGTTATTCATCTCCTTTTTTTTATGTTGCGGCTTTTGAGCTGGGTCGTAACAGGTATTAAAGGCACTTGAAAAGTCAAGAAACAGGATCCTGACCGTGCCTTTTCCCTTGTCCAGGTGTGAGTGGGCTCTATGTAGGAGGTACAGTATGGCATCCTCCACTCCAACATCAAAAAAAAGGAGTTCAAGGTTTTTGATGCTGCTTTGGATGCTTCTTATTCTAAGAGCCAACAAAGCAAGTAAGTACGTGCTGAGGCTTCCAGCAGGTAACTACGCAGGGGGGATGAACCATTTTTGCATCCCAGTATCACAGCAAAACGTGTAATTGACACACCGTTCCTGCTTTGCCTCTCTAAATTGTGAAATAGACACAATGGCAAAATTTGTTCCAGTAATCTGCAGTAAGACCAGAGGGAGATATTTACAGATATTATTACAGATGTGTCAATAACAGACACTGTGAACACATTTACATATTTGCCACCTAGCTTAATCATTTCCGATGTTAAGGACCCTGGAATGTACTTCATGTGTTTTTTGCTTATTGCCGACTTTAAATATATTATCTAACACTGCTGGTAATTCAATCTCTGCATGCAGTAATGCAACTTCTGCATGCATGTCTATGTCCATCCCATCGTGTCCATTGGACCGGTGTATCTATTACACATTTTGCCATGATATCGGGTTGATTCTTCAGTTGAATGAAGATGTGCAGGATGTGTTCTCATCATGCTATTGACTCATGGAAGAGAAGATGGAATGTCGATGATCTCACAGCATCCTTTTTGAACTCACTCCAGTTCCTCCGGAGGGCTTTTGTCAGCCCAGCTCAAACTGGGCTGGCATACACAAAGGCTGGACAAATGAAGGTCAGATGAACTTGCTATACAATTTCACACAGGAGATCAGAGGTCTATCCTACAAAGCAGAAACGGGTTATTAATAAGGTTGTGCTCAGTTTATCCCTGCTATTTTTTTTTCTTTATATACATATATTGGAGTCTAAAAAGGTCCCTATATAGGGGCATAACAAAGAACACAATGCTAAAGCCTTAACGTTATGTACTATTTACATAATCGTGGGCGATCGTGGCTCAAGAGTTGGGCGTTCACCTTGTAATCGGAAGGTTGCTGGTTCGAGCCCCGGCTTGGACAGTCTCGGTCGTTGTGTCCTTGGGCAAGACACTTCACCCGTTACCTACTGGTGGTGGTCAGAGGACCTGGTGGCGCCAGTGTCCGGCAGCCTCGCCTCTGTCAGTGCGCCCCAGGGTGGCTGTGGCTACAATGTAGCTTGCCATCACCAGTATGTGAATGGGTGGATAACTGGATATGTAAAGCGCTTTGGGGTCCTTAGGGACTAGTAAAGCGCTTTATAAATACAGACTATTTACCATATTTGCAAATGATCCTATAGTTAACAGTTTTGTGTAACATTGCTTCTTGCTTTCTCTTACCTGCTCTGAGACTTCCAGAGTTGCAGCTGAAAGAATAGTTAAAATAAGGCACAGTTATGCATCTGAGCCTGAGGGAGAGATGTTTAGGAGGCAATCACACACATAAGGCTAACCCAGGGATACAAACAGTCTTTTCCTGGTTAACTGTGGTTCAGCTACGGTGTTCTAGAAAGATGACAATTGCAATTGTATATAGTGAGCAAAACATAATGTTTGAATCTTGTTAGTCTTTATAGACTAGTATAGAGTTTTACTGGTTTCTGTGTTGTATAAGTGACTGTTTAACTTTAATTACGATGAAAACATCATAGTTAGCTGACAAAGGCTCCAAGTTATGCACCGCTAATGCAGCTCTTTGTGTCTGTGTGCTGTATTCTGTAACCTCAAGAGTCTGCCAACTGTCCCAGTTATGTTCCTTTGGCTCCTTAAACCTGTTCCGATGAGTGTAAATATAGGACTCATAGAATCCCCATTTAGTTCCATTAGCAGTGACCTCAGTGCCATTTGACCTCCACACTCCACAGACCTGTCATAGAGAAACATGGCAGGGCCACCACAATAGGGGTTTTTCACCCACGCACACAATCCAGAACTCTCTCTTACTTTCTGTGTCCATCTCATATACACATGCAGCTACACGCACAACACAAACACACACAGACCCTTTGCTTCCGTTCTTTCTTTCAATCATCACAAGTGTGAGAAATGTGTACACACGTTAGGAAAACAGAGTGTATACACATACACTTGGACTGACCACACACAAGCATGCACACACAAACACACTGGGCTCTAAGGGGACCCAGGGAGACATACAGGGACCGCAGGTTTCAGCTTCATCCATCACCACTAAGCCCACCTCTCCATTTCACCACCTTCTATCCATCCATCATTTTCTCTCCCTCCCTCTCGCCATTGTATTCTACCTCCTTCCTCTCCCCTCCCCTCTCCTCTCATTCTCCTCCTCCTCCCTCTATTTCTGTCATCTCTTCCAACTCTCTCTTTTATGCTCTCACTCATCTCTTTCCCACTAACCTTTAAGCCAACCTCTGCCTTTGAGCACAGTGCTCTCGATCCATCTTAGCCACATCTCTCCCCTCTGCTTTCCCTCCCAATCTTCTCCATCTACCCAAAATTTCCTTTAGCGTGTCCATCTGCTTGCTTCACTGTCCTCTCCATTTATCTTTCTCTGAGCCTGCTTCTCATCTTCCATTTCTGAATTTCTCCCTCATTGGGCGCTTTCTACCCTTTTTCCAGCATGTTGCTTTCAATTTTATTACTTCTACCCCTTTTCCAGGTCAGCTTTTCTTACCTTTTCTTCTACAGCCATTGTTGTTCTGCGATACACCTACATCCCAAATATCAAACCTTCATCAAACAACATTCACGTGAAGATTATTTTGGAGGTGTATGGTAAATCAAAATTAGTTTTTTTGTTTCCAAGACAACTCCTGTCTTCCACTGGCTTCACCCATTTTAGTGCAATCATGTTTCAGTTGTTTTAGAGCGTCACCTTTCATTGTGAACCTGCCTCCAGCTGTTCATCTTCATCAACCCTGACTTTAATTTATCAAGTGATCTGGATTTGATGTGGATTTAAGTAGAGAAATCAATACTGGATCAGGGCTTTCACCTGGATTCTCTATGTCAATCAGTTTAATGGAGCAAGTATTTAGAAACGTAGCCCCTCTTTTACGATCAGTGTTTTTTCCATTTGAGAAACACAGTGAACACACAAACAAGCTTCTGTCATCCTCCCAAAACTTTCACGAGTCCTTCTGGTGTTATTATGTAGCTCTTTGTGAGTGTGGTGGTGACGGTGGACCTGTGTGTGTAAGTGTGTGTGTGTGTGTGACATTTAATATCATAGCTCTCCCTGGCATGCTCTTCATTACACTGCACTCAGTCTAATTTCATCGGGGCCTGCAGCCGTTTGAAAACAGGCCAAATACTCGATGAGAGATGAAGAGAGGAAGAGGAAGGAGGGGAAGAAAATGGGAGAGGTGAAACTCAGAATGGGTTGTTGATATTAACCAGCAGCTGGTGGGACATGATGTAGCTATGTTCGGCCACGCATCCACATCTGCTGCCTCCCACACAGTTCTGCATTAATCCAATTCACAGAATTAAAAGCTGAAGGATGTTTTGCTTCTTTACCCCTGTAACCCCCTTCCTCCTCCTTTCTTTCTTTTCCCTTTTCCTCTTGCTCTCTCTCTCACTCTCTCTCTCTTGCTCTCTCTCTCTCTCTCCTTCTCTCTCCCGCTTTCGCTCTCGCTTGCCGTCTCTCTCTGTCTCTCAGCAAGAAGGATAGGCGCTAAGATTAATTCCCTATTTTTCCTAGGGTATTTGATAAACAGCCATTCATCTTTGGGACATAGGCGAAAGACACTGTATGAATCTGCATAGAGAACAGAGAGAAGCACCAAGATGAGGTATATGAGCGAGCAAAAGTACAGGGGAGAATGAATAGATGGAGGTGAAATCAGAAGAGCAAATGAGAACGATTAAGAAAGGAAAAGTTGGGGGGAAAGGCAAGGACGTGAGGAAATAAGTGACTGTTGTAGCATGAGGGCAACAGATTAAGATCAGATGAACAGACCATAAGCTTGCCAATTCAAGAAAAATCGAATTGAAACTTCCCATTCCTGTTTAAATAAATGAGAATACGACAGAGATTATCAAGACATTTCAGCTCAGTTGGTATGATCAATAAAAGAGCAATAAATTCTTATATGGTTGCACAAATCTGTTCTGAAGACCCACCTTTCAACTTTTGCATGTGCATACGCTGATGAAAAGAGGATTTGGAGGGAGGTTGCAAAGTGGCTTGCATATGCAGAACAACTGTTGTCAACAACTGTTGTCAGGATCAGATATTTGATATTTGCAAATTGGAAGGGTAGGAGAGCAGTAGCAGAAACATTAGCTGACACAAGCTGGCACTGAAATCACTGGATCTGCATTACAGCTGAGCCCGACTTCCTCCATTGTGACATTTTCACGGTTAGTGTGAACCTTTGGTACTGACCTATTTACCAGCTGTGGCACTAACAGCAGCTGCCTCATACAGTTTCCCTCTTTTACACTTTCCTCTTTGTTTTGAGCGTTTGGCCGTGTGTTATGATACCAGCTGGGCAAAACACTAATTAGCTAGCCAGCTTGCAATTTTTTCGAACGCGGGAAGAACACAACACAGATTGTGCAGAGGTTGCCAGTGACTCAGCAAGGGTGGTGAATGAAAAGTGAATGAAAGTCATTTCATGTACTGTAATCACTGCTTACATTAGCAAGACAGTCTAATGAGCTTGGCATAGTTTGCCAAGCTCATTTAATTTCCACTTTATTTTTAATCTTCTCTCTTTTTAATCTTTTGACAGGAATACTGGAGATGGGTGAGGAATTAAAGGTATAATAAAAGGTTATTTATAATAATAATGGATTGGATTTATATAGCGCTTTTCAAGGCACCCAAAGCGCTTTACAATGCCACTATTCATTCACACACTGGTGGAGGCAAGCTACGGTTGTAGCCACAGCTGCCCTGGGGCAGACTGACAGAAGCGAGGCTGCCATATCGCGCCATCGGCCCCTCTGGCCAACACCAGTAGGCAAGTAGGGTAAAGTGTCTTGCCCAAGGACACAACGACCAGGACAGAGAGCCCAGGGATCGAACCGGCGACCTTCCGGTTACAGATGCGATTCCCAACCCCTTGAGCCACGGTCGCCCCGTAGTAGGTTATTTGGAAACACACCACACCACAAGTGTGCTTAAAAAACACTTAAGCAACTTTAACTTTAGATTTTTGGCGTGAGTCAGAATCCAGCTGTCAAAGAGTTTCCACTGCTTGTTGTTACATCATTTTGTTCTCAACAAACTACATGGTGTATGTCATTAAATATTTTCAACTTAAATATTTCATTCAACAAGCTCTGATCTGCAGTTTAGGTGTAAATTTTTAAGCAGTTTATTTGCAAGCATGATATAAACCCAGATGTACATATTGCTCTGCCTCATGAAACCCACCCAGCAAAACGTGAATACAATTCAATTTTTAACTGTTTATTAGTTTGACTATCTCAGCTCAAAGAGTTTTGTGTATGTGTGCTTATGTGTGTGCATGACAAGTGCTTTAAGAAGTGAATGACAGCTGTCGTTCAGCTGCTTACACTGGACCGTCTTGCCACACTGATAGAATTAAACAGGACATTCGTGCCTCATTAACAGTTTGAGTCCAACCTCTGGTTTATACTCACCGCATTAAAGGCTGAACCTCTTCTAACTTCCTGTTTGAAAACTCTAAAAAGATAAGGTGTATTTTTGTCTCAGAGCAAACCGAGGACATGTGTTTGAAAGCTCTAATTGTGTTATTTTTATTGATAGATGCTGGGAGGCTGGTGTATCTCAAAGTGTTGAAATAAGGTGAAAGCGCTCTCTCAGCCCCTGTGCAAGTCAATATCTTGACTTTAAAGCAATTGACAGGTTGTTTTTGTGAACAAATCCCTCAGTTTTGACATGTAATCCTGTCTGCGTAGCGCTCCGTCCCTCATCTAGTCTTTTCCTTGTCAAACAGGGCTAGTGCCTGATTTTATTTGGCTGCCACAAAAAAGGCAAAGCCAGTGACGACGGGAGTGGAATAACACAAATGTGATGTTCTTTTTTCTCAGCTGTCTCGCTCTCTCTTTCTTGTTGACTGTTTGTTTTCCACTTTCATTTTTTTATTTAACTCTGCCTAACCCTAGTTTTCTCTTCTGTCCTCCAATTTTCCATCTCCCCTACCATTTTCCTCTCCATAGTTGTTTTTCAGATCTCAATGAAGAAAGAAGTAATTATTATTATAAAAACTCTGGCCTTCTCCTACTCCACTCTTGCTTCATTCTCTTCTGACAGGCATTTAATTTGTTTCTCAGACAGCATTTCACCTTGATCGGGACACTAAATCCTCCAATTAAATCACCCAAATTGGCACTCTGGGCACAGCCAGAGGTTGGGAGGGTGAGCAACAGCAAAGGTGATATATACAACACCACTGTATACCACCGTTATGTGTGTGTGCGTGTGTGTTTTGACAGCAGGGATTGGCTATAGCTGGTGAGCTGACTCCATCTGTCAAAAGGCCCCCAGCCCAAGGCTAAAGGTGCTATCTGTCATGCCAGATGACAGGGACTGGGAGTCCATGACAGGGGGGTTATCATATCACAGCAGCTAAGAACGGAGGCAGAGAGTAGTAGAAGAAGGAGGGAAGAACTGTAAACTAAGAAAGGA
Source organism: Copadichromis virginalis (assembly GCF_057382275.1). Taxonomy (NCBI): domain Eukaryota; kingdom Metazoa; phylum Chordata; class Actinopteri; order Cichliformes; family Cichlidae; genus Copadichromis; species Copadichromis virginalis. The sequence goes on from NC_140623.1 coordinate 38,459,554, forward strand.
TTATGGTTAGACTGAGAGAGAAAAGATAAAGAAAGCAAAAATGGAACAGTAGAGGGGAGCAGAGGAAGGAAGAAATTGGATGTATTGTATGTATTGTATCATAGGAGGAATTAACACGTGTCTTGGGTGATTTAATTGCAAGATGATCATTCTCAGCACACAGGATCGCACTGAGAAAAAAAACTAACAATAATGCACCACTTTGGGTACCTGTGGCTATCGTCAGCCGTTTGGCCACTGTGTTGTGCAAGTAAAAAATAATCTGCTTTAGAGTGAGTGACTGGCCAAGCTTGACTCAAGATTATTAGGGCAAAAGTTTGGCTTTGATAGTTTATAAATCTACGCAGGTTTGCAAAAAAGGAGCTGTGCAAGGCTATGACATTTGACCTTGTTCATGTTCATTTGCAAAGCATAGCGTAATAAAGTGAGATCCTATTTCAAGTCATCTACAGGCGTATATGGAGAAGCATTCTAATACTAAAAACTAATACGCTCTCAGCTTGTGACTGGATCAGCCAAGATGCATGTCAATGTCAGGTATGAACAAGGGTCAAACATGCATAGATGGAGGACGGATGAATCGAGGAAAGACCTGCTTGGAGACTAGCAAAGAGGAGGAAAAGAGAATCGGGGTGAGGAAGAACACTTTGAGCAGATTGGACTTGAATCAGTAATAAGACAAGGTAGGAGGTGAGGTGAGAGATGAGCTACTCTATCTATGACCAATGGAGGATGGAGGATGAAAGGGAAAGGTATAGCTGGGAGAGAGGCAAAGGAAAATCGAGGAAGAGGAAAGTGCCGTTAAAATCAGAGAAGATTTGCTTGGATGTGCTTTCAGAAACTCACACAGCCCTTGCACGCACACACACACACACACACACAAGCACGCACACACACACACCTTAGGTGTAACTCTCTTTTCAATTACTTGTGACAGCTGCTGTCCCCCTGATCCATGCAGCTACTGTGGCAATGGTGACAGGAATTATGGTGGAGCAGACAGGTGAGTCAGAGGGGAGCACGGGGTGGGAGAAGGCGTGCAAATGGACAGAAGGCCATGGATAAGTCTGGAAGGTATAAGTTGGACAGGAGAGATTCAATAACAAACTTAAGAAACAAGATGGAAAATACATTATTGGTAATATTTAAATAGAAGATTTGCTAATAAGCATGGATGATTTATGTACTGTGGCAGTGGTGCCAAATTTTTAATAAATAAATAGACTGATAGAAGAATGAAATGGAGTTACATCTATGTAGTGTTTTCTGTTACTAATTACTCAAAGCACTTATCACCACTAAGTGCATTTCGGCCACCTTTTTCACACATACAGTATACAAACACGGCACTTGATTCTATTCACTTAAGTGCTTTAATTACCTTGCATGAATACCAACGGCCAGTTTTGAATCACCAGTAACCTGATAAACACATCTTTGGGCTGTGGAGGGAGACCAGAGTACCTGAGGAAAGCCAAGACACTCAAACAAAGACGATTCTTGCTGAAGTGCTAATATATTTCTATGTATTTGAATAAAACATCTTACCACTGATATTGATTGAATGGTCTGTGACCTACATTTACCTTTACAGTGTGCAATTTCTGCCACTTAGTTTAACTACTTTGACCACCACACTTGAGCAGACTTTATTATGCCAGCTTATTTATTTTGCTCTTTGAATTGTCTTACTCTTTTTTTTATCACTATTTCTTACTCGCCTTTACGATCGTCACGCTGCACAGTCTCTTTTGATGTCACCTGCCTCACCATTGAGGTTTGTCTTTGGGTTCAAGCCCTGACAGTTATGGACCTTGCAGGCTCAGAATGGCTCTAAAGTGTTCTCTCTTCTGCCACTTATCATGAGGAATAACAACTTCCTTTAACCGAATGACTGGCTGCCTCCAAGGTATTAGCTGCATAATCTGTGGTGTCAGCGTAGTTCTAGAAACAGTTTTTCTTGTCTATAGCTCTTTGCACCTTTCCAGGTCTACATTTCAAGGTTGAACAGACAAGCTTCTGTCACATTTGCTTTGCCGTGAAGATTCCTGTTACCCAGCTTATGTGATAACTGTTTCATCTAATTCCATTGAGCCTCAATCAGCTGAATGTTCCTATAAAACCGTAAGTCAAGTCAAACATCCTGATTATCCAGGTGGACAGGATGGTTCTTCTTGCCTACACCTCCAAGAGACATGTCTGCAGAATTGTGCCCACCACACACTTCACAGTTCCTCCCTCAGGCTCTAAGCTTTTCAGTGATTACCTGCCTTCTCCTTCTCAACCCTAAAAAGCAAGTCAGCATCCTTTCACTCAAGCTGTACATGCTGTCACAAGTACAGTACATGTTATAATTAGCCCTTTTGACTGGATGCCAAATGTCAAGAAGGTACATCTTTTTTTAGGAAGAGAAAGACAGGAAGCATCCACACAAAAGCAACAGCAAATGCTTTTAGTATTTCTTTCTTCTGCTAGTCACCTAACGTTGTCATTTCCTTCCTGCTCCTTACCATTTTTGTATTTTTTTAGTAAAGGAGACTTCACCACTATCTCTGTTGCACTTCAGTCTGGCTGTCCTTGTCTTGACCATCATTCAGACTTCTACTAGTTGCCTATCCACTGTTTGGTTTGTGTATCTACCCGAGTATTCTGAGCTAGGAGAGCTTGAATAAAAATCTAATTTAACCACTGTATCTTGGGTCATTTAATCTAAACAACACAGATGTGCAGTCATCAGCAAAAAAAAACTGTTGATGCTGTCATGAAATGTTTTGATAACAGTATTAAGAAGCATAGGGAAACTGGAAAAAAGGAAAAACTATATATATAGTTTGTGCTTTGGCCTCAAGATGTTTGGATTCCATACGGTTGTCTAACACTTTATGGGAGAGGGAAACAAGAAGTTGTTGGGTTGTTGTCTTATTTTTAGTTATCTCTGTTACACAAGAGAGTATCACAGAATCAACATCTGCAGGTATAATTTGAACTGGATACTGCAGACAGGGCTCAAAACAGAGAGCCAGAAACATGCCTTAAAAGCATCTCTGTTGGGCTTTAAACTTATTTCAGTCATGTTCGGCTGATGTTTCAAACAACCCAGCGTAAATAGTGGGAAGCATCGGTGGTTGCCTGTTAGCAATTGTTATACAGTAGGGATCGCACACAGGCATGCATGTGTGCACACAAATACACACAAAGATGAATGGCTTTGGGATCTGAAGAGAGTAAACTGTTTGCTCCTTTGGAGAAAGTCTTCAGCATGTCTGTGCACCCGGTGCTGCTAGAGTGTGTTGCTCACTGTGTGTTTAACCCACCACCCTTTAGGGAGGCTTGTGGGTGGTTTTGGAAAGGGATGACAGGATCAAAAATAGGTGTACCATGCATACGCTAGAACACCTGCACACCCAGATAGACACACATGCATGAACACATGCTTACACACATGCCCCGTACACTAACTGACTGCTTGAGCTTGTTCCACTGGGTGCCTGCAGGCCCACCAACATACCCATCATTAGCCAGGTCTATTTTAAGAGATGAAAGTGACTTTTCCACGAATTGTGTAGACTCCATATATGTGATTATTATTCACGTAAGTATTGTAGATTCAAACATCCAAAGAATTATTCGATATCACTAAATTTATTATAACTGGGAATTTCCCTGTGTTATCAGTGAAAGCGTGTTGAAAAACCCCCCCAATAAAATTGATGTTGCTTTTTTGTAGAAAAAGTATATAAATATGTACATTTTAAGTGTGTAATCAGAATTTAATGATCTTTTTAGTAACATGGAAAATGATGCGCTCATTTCTCCACAAGTATATTTTCATGCTTGGTGAAGCGCGCAGTGTTGAGAATCTTCCCAGAGATTCTGAGCACAGCAGACTGATCCCTTTGAAATGTTTGCTGTAATTAGAGTTTTCCTAAATGCAATGAAGTAAAACAAAATTATGGGAAGACTCTGCAGTCTTTATGAAACAGAAATCACTGATCACGTGCTGAGTAAATGTGGCAATGTGTCAGCTGGAAACATTTCCTACTACATTAAGTTTCAGATCATCTTAAAGGGATTCCTGCATATGTACTCGTACACAAACAGCAATTGCAGGACCTGGAGGTGTGGTTTGGCTCGCTGTCCTTTTGAAAAGACATAACGATGCAACTAAGCTTAAAACAGACGAAATGACATGTTGCAGAAGCTGTGGCAGCCACTGTTGCCTTAAATACTGAAAAATTGACCAACAGTAGTACCAGCAAAGCCCCAACTAGATAGTAATTCTCCAACAAAGCAGTAAAAAAGGCACATTGCTAACTTTTCCTTGTGTTGTGCATTTTATCAAATTTTCTGTTAAATGAAATGAAATGAAAATTAAATGTTAATTGAAATAACACTAGGCTAGGCATGAATAAATTGATAATTTCCCTTTACTCTCATAGTCATAAATGCGCAGTATGCACAATAATAAAGTGTCCAATAATATTCTTGAGGTGACTTCAGATTACATGTATATGGTCATATAAAGGTGAACAGTGAAAGACAAAATAAACAGGACGATCCAAAGCTCAGTGTTGGGAGCTTGGCTCGCAGCTATACTGCAGCTACACAGCAGTTAATCTGTTCTTATAAGAGTTGGATGCACTGAATACATATTTCACAATATAATCACATCTCAGCACACAGACTGGGTGCTGTTTCTTCCTCATAATTCCTAATCTAAATATTAGACAACACACACACACACACACACACACGTGCACTCCCATCCATAACAAAGTGTGACCTGGCCTCTGTTTATGAGCAGATGTTAATATTTGTCAAATTACAATCATCTTGCGCAGGGTTTAATAATCACACAGTTGCACACAAACGCACGCACACACACACGTTGTCCAGGTGGAGCACTACCCCCAGCATTCAAGAGGAAGAGGCAAAATTACCTCGCCGTTGGCATGGCAATGGCTCATTGGAGAAAATGGCTTCTGCTCCTCCCCAGCTGAGCTCCTCACATCCTGCCAGGGATGATGGATCAGAGTGAATAAATGAATACGATAAAAGAGCACGAGAATAAAAGAAAACAGGTAAGAATGTTTACTGAGGCCAAGAAACAGACGAACAAGCGGATGAGGAGAAGACAGAGCAGTTGCTGTGATGAGAAAAAAGAAAGAAACAAAGTCTAAATGAGCAGTTAGTGGTTTTTCAGAAGCACCTGTGGCTCCAATACTCCTGCTCAGAAAAAGGCTCTCTGTTTCAATGCATTATGTGAATTTGAAAAATGATATCTATTTGGCTATTTACACAATAGATTCAAAAGATTGAATCTGTGCAACTAAAACTATCAAGTTGATTTCTGTAGTGCTGTAGTCCAATAAACTCATACAGTACTCCAAAAAACAACCAAGATATGAGGAACTTGAAAGCATCATACGATGGTTTATATTCATCTCACTCTTTTCTTCTAATGAGCAACAAATGATCCTGTTGTTAAAATTAAGGCTCAAGAAATGTACCGTCCCTCTGAGCTCAGTGTTTCATCTCATTATTACAAAGGCTAAGATACTTGGGATATTCACTTCGTAATTAGGCCATACTTTAGGTGTGAGGTGCCCAATTAGAGCGCCACAGTATGCTTATCATCTAATGAGCAACATATTTTGTCTAATTTGATACAAAGTACACAGTGTTGTTCATTTCTAGTAACAAAAAGGGGGCAATCAAATTATGACCATAAATATTATCAGTCTGGTTTGATTTTATCACAATCTTAAAAATTATAACCTCAGTGAAAAAACATGCATCTACTAAAATATCGAGGTATTTCATCTCCGAAGCCCAAAACACGAGTCAAAAACAGAACAGAAAAGAAAATAAGCCTAACCTTGTTTTTCTTTTGGAGCCAAAAGGAAACACAAAAAGGAGCGCTGGGCCACAGGTGGTAAAATGCTTCAGGTAGGAACTACTACAAATTGTTCCCAATTGACATTTTTCTCCATTCCACATCTTTTTGGGATTTGAATCTCCATGGCTACAGGGGAGAGGAGTGGATCAAACCTAATTCAGTTCACTTTTAGCCCTGTTATAATGCTGGCACTGTTATAAACCAGCTGTTCACGGTGAGCAATCAAGTTCAAAAGTGTATCAGGGCCTATGCTATGAGTGAGCCAGAGCCACGCAGGTATCTTATAGTACAAATGATCACACTGTTAAATAAATACACGTGAGTATTCAGCAGTGAAAAGGTCTCAATGTGTGTGTAAAATCAGGTTCTTTCAGCAAACTTTCTTTTCTGATTGGAAAAAGGCACCTATTGCCTTACCTCTTCTCTGGATATGAGGAGCATTTCTTTGCTCTACTTTTAGTTCCGACACTCCAGAGCCCACCCAGGGAACCATTTAGGAGACGGAAAGGCAAAGAAAGACAAAGAAAATGCCTTTACTTCTACCTCATCAAAGCCTCCACAGGGGACCTGTCTCTGTTTTTTTGTTCCCTTTGTATTGCTCTGCCCATCAGTTCCAACAATGCTTCACAAAGCAACCAGAACAGGCTGTAATTTCATTGCGCTACCTGGTTGTCTTGGAGATTCCTTCTGACCAATCAACAACTTTGTATCTTGTTTGCTCTCACAGCTTAAAAGGTAAAAAAGAAAAGAAAAAAAAGCAGAGCTCACTATGTTTTTTTCCCCTCCCCTCAGGGGTCAACTTTAGTTTGGGCTGGCTGGCTTCTTGTTCTACACTTCTAATTGGGCAGAAAGCTCACTGATCAGTTGACACAAGTTTACACCAATTCTTTCTAATGAGTCATACACTATAGTGGGCTATAGCTAGCCAGGGTTAAACCACAGTCCAGAGTGTTTGAGTTCTCTGTTCAGGCTAAAACCATAACAAATACCCTTGTACTGTACAAATATAAGATAATTGACTTTTGTGTCCTTTCAAATATAAAGTTTGAAGAAAATAACTAAAAGTTTGAACACTGGGAACAGTTTGCAGACGATTTTGTGCCAAAGATATAGTATATGAATTGTACTTGTCTAGCCCAAAAGATATCTGCCCTTCAAATTCAAGGACATAAATTTAAAGCAGGAACAGTCAGTATCAGACAGTCAGCAATGATTACAAGGATTCATTGGAGTAAAATATGTTTTTTCCTTTTCTTACTTTTATTTCTGCACAAGGAAAAGATGCTGTTTCTAAGATTTTACCAAGTATTTCTGTTTGATTTTGTGTTTATTTTGCATCCGCTTATTCTCATTCTGCCACCATATGTAAATACAAATGCAAATTTGTGGGGATTGTCTTCAAACAGTCTATCCTGTTTGTGCCTGCATTACCTATTGTGACACATGACCAAGAACGTCTGTATTTGCACTGCCGAGAAGTAAAAACTGAGGGATTTACTTACAATGTGATTTGTCAATAAATGAGCTGTACATCCATAATTATATTTTTAACAAAATTAAATATAGCAGTCAACAACTTCCGGTGGAAACTGGTTGGTTGTTGCAGTTCAGTGGACACAGAGGTCACTAAAAGAATTTTAGCCTTTCCATAAAAATGTGATGCTTAAGACTTTGGTTATCAGTGATTTGATGGCATGTATAGTTTTTGCTGTTTCAGCACACAAGTAAGCACACACACTGGTAACCACCAGTCACTTGAGGAAAATGTGTCCTCAACTGGTTGGTAAGTTGTTGCAGGAGGCTGCTGCCGCACCAACAACTTTCTTGTGTTTCTGTTAGTTGCTGACAGATTGATGAAGTTAAACATCATTTGAATGGAAGACACCATCTTATCTGCAAACACTTGTCAAGTGGTGAAATGTGCAACGAAAACCAGAAACACGGACATTAGACCTTCATAGAAAAATTCGACTTGTTGAAACATGTTGGTTTCAGCTGTAAAGCAAAACTTTTACTTTGAAAGAAAACAGTCTCCATTTTCACTTTGCATTGCACTTTTTCAAGTTTCATTGAAGCTCATGGGTTATCAGAATCAGAATCAGAATACTTTATTCATCCCGAGGGAAATTAGGGGTTACAGCAGGCAGCACGCTAATGGCGCATGCGCACTCACAAAGGAACCTTCTGACCAACTTTACACAAACATCACATTGGGCAGGCATGTCAGAAGGTAGGCTGATAGGAAAAAAACAACGAAAATACACTACATGAGGTAAGAGGAGGAGAAAAAAAAACTCCACTCAGACTGAGCTCCTAGTGGGAGAACAGTTTGATAAAAGAAAAAACACCTCAGCACAAAAGCACATGATTATCAATATACCATAGAAACACAAGACAAGCAACAGGGGCGGGTAAAGGGTAAGAGAGAGCCAGCGTAGACAGCGCATCCGGTCCTGCAGCATCTGTGCTGGTCCAGTTGACTGCTATCATCCCCGGTAGGGCACAAGCATCGAAGGCGTTGGAAAGGGAGGGGGATGAGTGAGTGCTTATCAGTGTAAGTGTGTGTGTGTGCGTGTCCATAGTTTAGCTGAGACAGTGTCCTTCGGCCTATCAGGCTAAGTAAACAGTCCTCCAGCCAATCCAGGTGTCCTTCATGGGGCGGGAAGAATAGTCATCACACAGTCGTTATCAGGGAGTTGTTTTGGTGGGCTCCAGCCTTGGGCCTGCAGCTAAGGCCGTGGTGTCCAAATGTTGAATATTGTTGATTTCTCCTTTGTGAGCAGCTCGAATTCTAGCACTCCGAGGCTGGTCTCTCGATCTCCCGTTGAAGAGATGCGAGCCTCCCCATGATGGTATCAAACTTCTGTTCCGTGGTGTTGTCAGTCTTTTGATTCTGAGACCTCACAACTGCAGTGATCCGTTCCGCGATGTTTTCCAACTGTCGCTCAAGGGTCTCATTTTGAGCAGGCCTCTCTCTGATGTTTCCCCTCATACGCTCAATGGTGTTGTTTTGAGCCTTCACAGCAGCTGTAAGCGTCTCCAAGGTGTTGACCATATTACGTTCGTTGTGAGAGGTCGCACCTCGTCCCGTCGCTTCGAATCCAGCGGGCAGCCTTGTGGGGGTTTGAACAGCCGGTTCCGCTTTCTTATTTCTCTGATAAACCAGGGCTAAGCCAACGCCGATCAGCATGAACCCTGTTATCATGGTTCCGAATAGGTAGATATCTTCAGCGTCCTCAATCGACAGTCCCGCCAGGCACACGGTCCTCCAGTTCTCCACCCGTCCATCGTGTAACCAGCAGGGAAAGTCCCTCCAGGGCACTCAGGCTCTCCCGAGCCCCGACTTCTCGTTAAGGGTGTCAATAGCACTCAGAGACCAGTTGATCAAATCCATAATTCTCTTTTAGGTTTAGAGAACGACAGTGAGAGACTGTTCCAGGGAAAGTAAATTCACACAAGACAAGACAAGGACATAGAGGCGAAGCAGGGAAGATAAGGGTGAGGAGGAGAGGAGAAAGTGCGACCGCCTTCGCTGAGAGCTCAAGAAAGAGCTAGCTAGTTAGCAAGCTAGTTAGCAAGCGTTTGCAGATAAGCCAGTGTCTTCCATGTGCAACTATATCAATCTGCTGACAACCAATGCAATCACAAAAAGGTTTTTGGACACTGAAATGTCTTTGCGGCCAATTTCACAGTGCAACCCCCAGCAACCAGTCAACACCTGGTAAGGGGCTATCATTTTTTTTCCCTATGGACCAGAGGTTGCGAACGGTTCTGCTACAGGTCTTTAGGCCTGTGTGACTAAGACCAAAGTTTGTTCAGACAAGCTACTCAACTGATTCAGTGTCATATACATTACAAATGCAGTATTTTTCATCTCTACCTGTAATGAACCATATCAAACGGAAAATGCAGAACACAGGATGCAACAATAAAAATCCATAACAATCCTGGACTTTCCTTCCATGTAGAGGAAATACCAATCGGTCAGTCAGGTCAATCCATCTATGCCAAAAATCTACCAAAGGTCACTTTCTGCTTCCCTGTGAGATGCCAGTGGCTTTGAAAAATTGCAGCATCTGACACCACAAGAATGACAATGGGTCAAGTTGAATCTAGCTTGGGAATGCCAAACTTCTAAACAAAGAGTAATGACAAAATAGCCGATGGCTGAAGCTAATAAACGGCTTCTGGTTTGTTCCCTTGGGTTTGCTGTTTGTTTTTGTAAACACAAAAGAAGATGAACTACTATCAGAGTGAAAAGTTTCCCAAATACTTTGTTCTTTAAACAAAAAAGCCTTATAGCTCAGTGTCCAAACAAAACTGTAAGTGGCTTCATGAAATCTCCTGAAAACATTAATGCGTCTGAGTTTCTCCATAAAATATCAAAGGTAAGGTAGATTTAAAGCCAAGCTTTTCTTTTTCATAAGCTTTGTCTGATAACTTTCCATTTGGTACCTGGTGCTCTTTTCACCTTCTACCGTTTACTGAAATTTGAGCTTCTGAATTCTAAAATGGAAATTTGTGCACTCTGTGGTGGCCTCAGAAGTTTCCACAATGGAGTGTAAAATCTGGTGTCAAAAGCATTTTTCTTCTTTTTGATTAAAATCCCACAATTCAAGGCTTTGACGGTGCTGCAGTGAATCCACAGCTGCAGCATTTGTTCAGTATAGTCTGAGGAGAGCGATCTGAGAAGCTGGGAACACTGTCGATTAATAGTTTTTCAGGGAAGACATACATGAGAGAGACAATACTCTTGTTGGAGAATGCCTGTTAGGTTTGCACTTTTACACTTCAGATGAACTCAGAAATGACAAAAACAGTTTCCAGAAAGATTTCTATGATAATTACGGTGGCACTGGCTGTCAAGCTAAACAACAAAAACTATGTTTCGAAGAACAACAGAGACACACAGCAGGAGCTATTTACTGTCGCACGTAAATACTGAGATTAGCTCTTCTAGTTTTAAACATTCAGTTATGTTTTTGTGATCATTCACAATATACACAGGCTGGTTTTCTCAGGCTCAGGCTATCCAAAGAAGAAAGTTCATCAAGATGAGGAAATTTACAGGGGTGCCTCCTTGACCAACTGAGGTGGAGGATAACAATTTGTAAAACACTGCTGCCTTCAGGCAAAAAAGGAAATACGATGAAAAATATGTAGGGAAGATTCAAAAGTCTGATTTTTTTTCCTTTCTTCTCTTTTCATTCTTATCTATATTTAACACCCCCTCCCTCCCTCCCTTCCTCCCTTCTTCCCCTCTGCAAAGCTCTCTGTGCCTCTAACTCTTTCTTGGTATCTTACACCTCAAATGGTGCAGAGACAGACTCACAGTTCACTTCATCTACTCTGCTTCCCAACAGAACAGACAGTTATGTGCTCTCACAACATGCAGTTATGGAAGCGCACTTACGTGTAACTTCCACACACACACATGAATACACCCTCTGACAAGCACAGAGTTGCGCATGGCTATGTGAAAAGTGGTTCACGCACACAACTGCCTAGTGGTAAGCTACATAGTCACTTGGCATGACACTCACATACACAAGCACACACATACATGAGTCATTTATATGGGCAGCCAAATGGACTACCAAGTGCTGCTTCACCTCCCATAAAGCTGCCATAAACCCTCTCTGCCTCTGACAGTTGACTGATTGGTGTTATAACAAGGCAGGTATGTGTGTGAAACTGGTGGCATATATGTGTGTCCATACACTGAGGTGGACAAACTGCCTCTTACTGCCAGGTGTGGATCTAAAGAAAGACAAATGTTTCATAAGGCAATTATCTTAGTAAAAATGGCACCCACAGTTAATAATATCTCCATAATTATTGGTGTAAAATGCAAATTTCAGTTCTTGTGAGCCATATATAATAGTGGGTGGTTTTTACTGACATTAATGTTTCGATTGTCCATCTTAATTTATTTTCTGCTCATTCAGACCTGCTGATGGTTCCAACACCATCATTAAGTTTGCAGATGACACCACGGTGATTGGCCTCATCAGTGACAACGATGAGGCCGCCTACAGGGAGGAGGTGGATCGTCTGGCTGAGTGGTGCGACAGAAACAACCTGCTGCTTAACACCGAGAAGACCAAGGAGCTCATCGTGGACTACAGGAGGAATGCTGACCCACATCCACCCATCCACATTAAGGGGACGGCTGTGGAGCGTGTGAGCAGCTTCAAGTTCCTGGGAGTCCACATCTCCGAGGATCTCACCTGGACGACCAACTGCTCCAAGCTGGTCAAGAAGGCTCACCAGCGCCTCTTCTTCTTGAGGACTCTGAGGAAGAACCACCTGTCCTCAGACATCCTGGTGAACTTCTATCGCTGCACCATCAAGAGCATCCTGACCAACTGTATAACAGTCTGGTACGGGAACTGCTCTGCCTCGGACCGGAAGGCGTTACAGAGGGTCGTGAAAACTGCCCAGCGCATCGCCGGAGCACCACTTCCTGCCATAAAAGACATCTACAGGATGCGGTGTCTGAAAAGGGCTGGGAAAATCATCAAAGACCCCAGTCACCCATCACATGGACTCTTCACCCTCCTGCCCTCTGGGAGGCGCCACAGGAGCCTCCGGACTAAGACCACCAGGTACCGGAACAGCTTCTTCCCCACAGCTGTCAGACTCCTGAACTCTGCCTCCTGACATCTGACCCACGTTAAACTCATGGACTGAGCATACACACCCCCACAATGGACAACTGTACCCTCAAACACAATAATAACATGGACTGAACCACCACTCACAACCACTAGCACTTTATATAGCCTCTGTAGAAACTATCTACACCCTCACTTATCTTAACTGCACTACTGTATAGCTCTGTGTAAATAATCATTCTGTACATTCGATCATTTTTAATCCTACAACTGTTTACAACTTGCATAGTTCCCATTTCTGTATAGCTGTATATCTCAGATTCTGTAAAGTTATTTATTTCATATTCTGTATAGTTTTTCATATTTATATCCTGTTCATAGCCTGCACATAGCTTGTACTCACTACAGCCTGTACATACTTATAGTTATAGAATATTCACAACATACTCCATACCGTGTACATTATAACATACCATAATAGACCCATTTCTGTAATATACTCACATATCTATATTATTGCTAATATATATTGTAATATATCTATATCACTAAAGTACTTCTGGATGGATGCAAACTGCATTTCGTTGCCCTGTACCTGTGCATGTGCAATGACAATAAAGTTGAATTCTATTCTATTCTTCTATTCTATTCAGAGTTTTTTTTCCCAGTCAAATCAAAATACCTGAAACATATACTTTAAAAAAGCTGCATTGTCTATGTTTCTCTCCCTGTAAACAAGGTCTAGATTTTTTCTCTCTCTCCTCCACAATAAATGTGTATTTGCTTGGAATTTGAAGCAATGATTCTCTCCCATCCAGCCACAAGAGCATACTGATATTGGGCATAGGTCGGGCATTAAGGTCACACAGTGATGTCAGATGTTGAGGTTTGCTTCACAGTTGGCATTCCAATTTATCCCAACGATGTTATATGGGGTTGAGGTCAGGGTAGTGTGGAGTCTAATTAAGTTCTTCCTCGACAAACCCAGAAAACCATTTCTTGTTTTAATTTTTTTTTATTCGATATCTTACACTGCAGAGGCAGAGAAAGGAGGAAAGAGAGACACAAAGAAGGTCCCAGACAAATATTAAGCAGGCCATATTAAAGTCCCACAGTAACAAAGTGTTAGCCACTCAAGACAATGGAGCCATAGGGACTGCTGTTGTTGTGTCGTGTATGAGAACGCTGTCATGTTAAGACAAGACTAAGATTTTCTAAACTGTGCACTATTGTCTGTGATTCCCAACCAGGGAAGAGGATAAGATACCCTTAGGGGTATTTTTGTAGTACACGCCCTACAACAAACTGTCACTTATGCAGGCACAAAATGCAGTTACAAGCAAAATATGTCTGAACTCTTACCTAAAAATGAGTCTACCTACTATGTGTGTGTGTGTGTGTGTGTGTGTGTGTCTCGACCTCAATTGCACTCTGTCTCACCTCTCACCTCGCCAACTAAAGCTCATAACCTCTTACCAGACAGAAGCCACTCTCATATATGTAACAATCTAACTGAAACTGTGTACGGAATATATTGAATAAATGCTTTAATCAAATGCCACTACTCAAAGCTTAATAAAAAGGATATAAACGAATAAAAGATAATAATGAATAACATGGCATGTATGTCTTGTAAGCGTGTAGGCAATCCTTCCATAGCTCTAAGTCACTTTGCACAATAGATCGTCTGGACCTAGCGCCAGACGAAGCTTCTGACCCTCAATTAACTGACTGAGCTTCAACTCTTTAAAAAGCACAAACTGCAGGGTGTGTATAAAAACAGTTATAACTGCACCAGAGCTAAAATTGGTCATTGCATGATGAAAACAGAGTAATGCCATGCAGTGACTAAATTGTATATTTGAATCAAAGTTTTTAAAAAGTCAAAGTGGTTGATAAAGTATAGGTAAACAGCTGAAGTTTTAATTTATCACAATGGATGGACAAACTGAATGAATTGTTAGCTGATTGCCAATAAATTAGTAGGTGAAAATAGTAGAGGAATGGTTAAAACGGTGAGTCAATAGTTAAACAGTTCACTGACAGTTCACTACCATAGCTCTATGTGGCATATATGAAGGGATCCTTCCACCTCCACAGCCCTATTCATGTGACAGGGAGGTGGAACCACTAACACATAATATAGTTGTAGGTTTTTAGAATGAAGTCCAGTCAAATTGCATTTTTAACTTCTACTGTCATCTCATGGAAATCCGCCCAGCTAATTGAACTTTAACAAAAAGCATTCCTCGACACCACCAAAGACTATCGGCTGACCCGATGCATCCATCAGTGTGTGTGTGAATGTCAGATAGAAAGCGCTCTGACAGTTTGCTTCCAAGGAGGCTCAACAGGTAAGTTTTTCTTCTGGAGTGTCAGCCAGGTTTCTCTACTGACATATAAGGTTAATTTAGGAAATTTGCAAACCACACAAAGGATGTGTTTGTGTTAACACAGCTAAGACCCAATACCCTGACCATTGAATGAAAACCAATCCAATACAATTTGTAAAACACCAAATGATATATTCAAACACATCAATCACAAAAGCCAAACAAACACACCAGTCAACCAGAAAATTCAGTGCGCACAGCCCATAATTTTGCTTCACAGCAGTTGCTTCAGTTCATTCATAAAACAGAAAACAAAGAAATCCACTCCAGGGTTTTTTGTTTTTTTTTATCCGTTCCTCGGTTCATTCCAGTAAGGTAATGTAGATCCCTCAGAATACTTTTTAGTTCTTCTGCTCATTTATCACACTCTTTATACAAACAGCCGAGACCCTAAATCCACCAGGTTTATAGTAAGTTATAGGAGATAACTTATGGCGCCCAAGCAAGCTGACAGTCCCTCCTGGTCTGTTTCTTTAACTGTTTCCACTGTACTTCAGGGGAAATGCATGTCACTAACGCAAGATTAGCTTAGCCTGTGAACTCACTGTGTGAGGAGGTTAAACAATGGCGAATTTCTGCCGGTATGCACATTTGTTTGGCCACAACCAACACAAGGTCTGTCTGTTGATAATTACGGACAGAATTACTACTAAAACTAAAAAAAGAAGGTCTTTGGTAGTGAATGTCTGCCTGACGTCTGAAGAACCATGGGCATCACCGAATGCTGCTTTTCCTCTCATGAGATGCTCTGCAAGGCCTTCAGTTGTGGATTGTTTGTGGAGCTTTTTGCCTTCAATTTGTATTCAGTTACAGAAAAACATGTTCTACTGGGCTGATACCTGTCCACTGAAGAATATTGCATTACTTTGAGAAACCTTGAGAAATTCTTGGATTTGCTTTTTGCATTATCCATTTGCACTGTGGACTACTGCGCAGTTTTGTAGCATTTAGCTCAATCTGACTGGAGAATAGCCTTGTGCACTTCAGTCTGGTATTTCTATCAGCAGTCACGTCATCAATAAATTCTACAGATCTGGTTCAATACATTCCCTTGCCATTGCATTGCCTCCACAATGTTTGACTGAACTTGTGGTATTTTAGGGATTATGAGCTCTCACTTTCCTTGGTTCATCTTGGTTTCATCTGTTCAAAGAACTGTGCAGAGATTTTTCCCTCTAAATTTATTCTGGGCGTCCTATTCTCAACCAATGGCTTGCACCTTGTTGTCAACACTCTGAATTTAGATTCATGCAGATGTTTCTTGATTGCAGACTTTGACATTGACACTACCCCCTGAAGAGTTCTTCACTCTTCAGTTTTTCATTGGTAATCCACTTTATTTGTCTTCTGTGGTGTCACAAGCCTTTTGATGTTGCTGAGGTGGCAGAGTGCATTCTTTCTTTTTTAAAAATACATGAGATTGTTCAATAACCACTCCTAAAATTGTTTGCATCTCTCTGATGGGTTTATTTGGTTTATCAGTCTAATTATGCCCTCCTTCACTTGCATCCGCATCATTTTGGACCACACATTGGGAGATCAAGTGAACAGCTACCAAATGTTAATTCAACACTTGGAAACAACTCCAGATGTTTTATCAGCTTACCAAACACACACACGCACACATGCTTTTGCATTCCTTAACCCTTCAGAAATGGAGCAGTGGTCTCTCTGATTCATATTGTCTCTCCTCTGCTCACATTAAAATTGGTACACTCACTCTTACTGACTCCCTCCCACTCTCTGCCTCGAACACATACACACACACACATCTGGCACAGGCACACGCACACAACAGCCCACAGCGGTAGCAGTGCTACCCGGTGTGGACAGCTCCATCTATTGTCTGTGAATAATGTCCAAGGTCACTGTGCACTCAGAGGGTGATCATAAAAACCATACGGCTGCTAACCACAGGCCCAACCACTGAATTAGACAGATGCTGGGTGAAACAGGGAGAGATGAAAACAGAGGAAAAGGAGGAGGTAAGCGAGAAAGTGTGCCAGTAAGTGAGCGATGGAGAAAGAAAGGGTGCAGCACAGAGAAGAGGAGGGATAGAGATAAAGGGCGGAGGGAAAGCAGGGAACGCAAGCAGTGGATAAGCATGGGTGAGGAGGAGAGAGGCATCTGATACCCTCTCTGCCTCTCTCTCTCTCAGATCAGCTTATCAGATCACAGATCACAGAGGAAGACAGCAGATCTGCACTCCTAATTTCACTCTTGCTTACTACTTGCAAATGTGGGAGCTTTTGAGTTTTTGTCACATCCAGGGACCAAATCTGAACTTCACGCCAGTTGACCAAGGACAGCTTGTCAAACCAGAGACACAATCTATTTTCCAAATTTGACTTCAGTGCACTTTCACTCAGCACACTAATAGACGGTCTCTCCCTTAATTGGGGTTTCTTAAGGTCAGGCCTCATGGAAATTAACAGAAAAGATTGCAATATT
The DNA here is from genome assembly GCF_057382275.1 of Copadichromis virginalis. Lineage (NCBI taxonomy): Eukaryota > Metazoa > Chordata > Actinopteri > Cichliformes > Cichlidae > Copadichromis > Copadichromis virginalis. Next base: position 38,476,914 of record NC_140623.1, read on the forward strand.
TGCTAAATTGACTGTGTGTAACAAAAAATCCATCCATCCATTTTTTTAAACAATTTATCAGTCTAGGGTTGAATAGAGCCTGGAGCCTATTCCAGCTGGTTGCCAGAGGTTGCCAGACCATCACCGGGCTAGCATAGATGTGTTTGGATTTCAGAAGATGACACATAAAGGCACACGGAGAGCTTTCAGTTTCCTAATGAGTTAGTTAGGAGACCAACAGCACTCCGATGAATACAAGGGTGCAGTTAGGAGCTGGTTTGAGTTGTTATTATTGTAGATGTATACTCTAGGCACAAAAATAATCAAGAATATGAAACTACAACTTAATACTTTGCTTTGCAAAAAACAACAACAGCAACAACAAAAATACATTACCAGCACTGAAGGTATTAAATAGTGGTTAATGGTTCCTGTTTGCACTTTCCATAATGCAAGATTTAGTGAAGATTGTAAGAAAGGCAATAGCAATTGTAGGTAACAATACTAATTAGTGGTAAGTTGAATAGCAGGTTTGCACATATATTGAAATGCAAGTACTGCCATTTTTTTCAAGGTTTTGTTCATCAGCTTGCAAAAACTCTTGAACTCCCTCCATCTTTATGAAGTCTCAAAATCGGATCATACTTTAGTCAAATCCTCATGAGGCAGAGCAATGCTAAAAGATATACAATCCAGGGAAAACCCATTTTTTCCTTGGTTGTACCGTCACTAGCATCAGATTAAAGGTTCTAAAAATAAGCAAATACAGTTAAGATTAATTATATATTTTAAGAGTCTCATGCACCACTACTACACCACTACTACTCAGTGCACCACTACTAAAAATGAAAGGCTTAATTTTAAGAAAATGTAACATTGTATGTATGACCCAAATTGTCTTAAGGCTTACAATGAATCAATCACTGTGAGGGTACTAGGATCACATCTGCAGAAAAGGAAAAAAAAGTTGTTAATTCATATTTATCTCACTAATTTATCGTGTTTTTTTATTCTTGAGCTTCTCATTTTAATAGTTCATGACAGAATATAACTTTTACAGGAATGTTTAGCAATTTTTTAAAAAAGGAACACATGAAGCTAAAACCAAGACAGGTAGACAGAAACATCACTGACTGGTAATGTTGCTGTGTATCTTTTGTACATAAGCATTTGTTACAAGGTTCAGCCACTTAAGCACTTAAGCTTAAGGCCAGGTTATGCTCTACAAAATCTAGTTTATAAGCAAAAGGAGTTTATGGTTTCTCTGAACAGTCACAGACAGAAACAAGATGATACAATCATTTAAATATGTAGATGAGAGCACATATTTTTTAGACAGTTTCTCCTGGAAGGCATTAAGAGTGTTTCACTTGGTTGTTCATGTAAAAAATAACCGAAATGCTTGTGTAAATGATCAAAAACCAGGGCTTAAGGGAGAAATTCAAACTCTGCCTCTTTTTGCAACAACACCTTGCCAGTTGCTGCATAAAATAGGTGGGAATGCTGGATTGTTAGTAGTAGAAACTTAAAGAAATGGTCAGATAAACTCTTCACACATTCCATCACAACCACCAACACCACCATCAATAAATGGTCACATTTCATATTCCAGAGTCGCAGCTGCATTTAGTACAATCATTATTTCCTTTTCTTTCTTTCTTTCTTTTTAAATGAACAGCAGATAACAAGTTTAGATTTGGGGCTGCTGCATATTATATTTTCACACTTAGAGGGTACACCACAGAAACGGGAAACCAGATTCATCTGTAAGCTTTTCTTTTGTAGTCCACACTTGGGAAGTTTTCTTACAACTAGACCCTCAAATGAAGCTATAATACACTCACTCCAATTAATTCAATTTGAAAATGATATTGTGGGCTGTTGTAGAAGTGAAGAAGTGTTGCTCGCTGTGTCAATGTCTAAACCCAGAAATAAAGATGCAGAAGTGTGTCTGCTTGGCATATTGGCAAAGTAAGCTGCTGGGTACAATTTTCACTCAAAGCAACATTTTCTTTCATATTGGAAGGTATGCAAATTAAGATGTACCCGAGGCTACCAATGATGAGGAATTTGTTTGCGTGTCAGTCATGAATGAGATCATTTCAAGCACAGCGAGAGCATGAAAATGGCATACCGAGGCACAGCAGGCAAAATATCTCCAATTAGTGTCTGCACAAAATGTTAGGACTGATGAGGGAATCTCATATATGTGATCACCCAAACAACCTCTACCTTGCATGTGTAAGTAGTTCTCCAGGTCCAGTGCCATATACAGCCTATGTATGGAATGCACACGATCTTACTCTCTTGGGAAAGATAATAATTTAGTGGCTTTTGACAAATTTGGAGAAAAGAGAAAAGGAACTATAACTTCAAAAAGACATTTGATGCTCTAAAGGTCTTTTAAAGGAATCAAAATAGGTTCCGCTGAAATAACTCCCACAACAGCCATGGAGAAGTGTGCAATAACTACTACATGTTTATGGATTACTCTACTGACCTTTTGTTATTGTGAGTGGTTACAATAAAGTATATTGAGCATTCAATCATAATATACAACAAGAATTATTAATACCATTAAAAAAAAAAAGCAATTACATTGAAAAAGTTACCTTTAATGAAGCATGTGATTAAGTGTCATTTTCATTTAATAAACTGTATAATTATGGCACCAGGAATAGAACTAGTTATTGGCTTTGCTCCTGTTTAAAGATCATGACACAACATATACTGCTCAAAAAATGAAAGGAACCCTTTCTTTCTCAAAAATGAAAAAAAAAAGTCGTGCTGGATATCTATATTTATATGGACTGGGGAATTAAGGCATGCCACATTGTTTAATGGAAATCAAAATAGCGTAGGCTAATGGCATTCATTGCCATTGCCTAATCTGTACAGCTCTGTGTGTCTCTCCATGAATATGCTTCCCCAGACAATCACTGACCACCACCAAATTGGCTACCAACAAATTGGTCATGCTGAACAATGTTATAGGCAGTATTATGTGCTCCACAGCCTCTCCAGGGCCTGTGCTGGACCTGCCAATTCTGGTATTCTAAATGACTCGACTGCACCAGGAAGTGTACGCAGGGCTCACTAGAGGACGCTGGGCCCTCAGGCCACCCTCATTAAGTCTGTTTTTGATTGCTTGGCTTGAGACTTTCACACCAGTAGCCTGCTGGAGGTCATCTTGTAGGTCTGGCAGTTCTCATCCTGTTCCTCCTTGCACAAAAGAGCAGATACCAGTCTCGCTGATGGGTTATGGACTTTCTACAGCCATGTCCAGCTCTCATAGAGTAACTGCCAATCTCTGGAATCTCCTCCATGCTCTTGAGACTGTGTTGGGAGACAATGCAAACCTTCTGGCAATGGAACAAATTGCTGTGTCATCTTGGAGGGTCCTACCTGTGCAATCTCTGTTCCTCATGCTACCAGTAGCACAACGCCAAAGCAGCAGAAACCGATTAACAACCCCCTCACCTATTTAACAGCCCTAATCAGTATCCCAGAAGTTTTAATGACTTGTTTCTATACCCGGATTAAAACGAGTTCCTTTAATTTTTTTTAGGTATTTTAGTTTAAGTAGCTAACACTTTTTCACACAGTAAGACTCGAGTTCCATTGGGTACAAAATTCTTTACCTTGAGTTTAAAATGAAGTCTGCAGTGTCAAAATAATTAGATTAGATGTGTGGGAAGTCCAAGTATGTATGACAGATGTACACTATTACATGTTATGCATATATGATTATATGGCGTGTATGCTCATTTTTAATGTATTAGGGGACCAAGATAAATTTAAATGCTATACACTGCCCATCAGTTGAAGTCAATAAAAATCAAACAATCATGGGATGCCACCCCTTAGTGAAAGTACGTAATTTAAAGCTAATAAGCATCACAAAAACCTAGAAAAAATTATTACTATTGCAAAATCTACTGAAATGTGCTGTACAGCACACATATAGGATACATTTTGGGATACTAAACATAAACATTTCACAACAAGCCCAGTAAAATACACTGTATTATAATATTATAATATAATATATCATTATGTTCCAAAGTAATTTATGACAACTGAATGTTAAAGCAAAAAATTATTTATGAAGAACTCGCAACATCAAAGTCAGAGCAGCTTATATAAAGCCAATATCTATGGCGCCAAGTAGACGTGAGGTTGGAGAGTGAGGAAACGATTTAGAGTGGGTATTGCAAATCAGAGGGATTCCGAGGAGAAACCCTGAAAGCACAAAGGGTCAAAACCAGCTGGGGGAATGCAGGCACCGAAAGAGAGAGCTAGAGAGGAGATAAGGGAACGAGGCAAGTATAGTGATTAAGTAAGCATATGAAAGACACTAAACTAGAGCCTGACGTTTACCACTTAAGCATCAGTGCAAGCTGATGAAGAGTGGGTGAATGAACTTGCTGTTAAATGGATAGGAGGCTTGTGAGCTAATGGAAAACAGGTGCGCAGTTGGAGGCCCGGCCAGGCGCTGACTGAGAGCCGCACCTCCTGACGGGCCTCACCGGAGCTGGAAGATTCACCTACATGAGAAGGGTAAGAGATTAAGAAGATAGCAAGTGCAAAAAGGAAAGAGGGAAGGAGGAAGGATACTGATACTGCCAGCCTGTGACATTATATTATTAATGATAAAATACAGCAAGTAAATGAGCGACATGAACAGTGGGAGGATCCATAAATATTGAACAGAACCATGCTCATAAAATAAATATAAAACATAAAGAAGTAATGAAAAACCTATTAACCTGCTATAAAATATTTGTTTTATATATGTGCATTTGTTTTGTATTTAGTAGGTACGTATCATCTGATTTTATTGGATTTTAAAATTGCAATGTTTGTTTTTAATGCCACTTTTGGTTTTTTTTATTCAACAGGTGTGATGGTGCCATATTTGTCAGAATGCGCGTTACTGCATGTGTGAATTATTGTGTGTGTTTTGCCTGCTTTCCCCCATATCCCCATGCACCTTCGTAATTAGTGTGTTCTTGGTAATGTAGTCTAATGGCTTCACGGGAACACTCTGAAATGCTGATGAACATCTGTTTGGCAGAAAGCTCAGAAAACACACGTTCCGTCTATGTTGGTCTCAAACCCAGATAGAAATGCACATTTCCTACAGTTTGCCATCCAAGTGACTTTGTGTGTATGCAAATCTATGTGAAGAACATAAATGTCATGAGCTCGGAAGAATTGATCCAGCTGAAAAACTTAAACACCTGTAATTATACAAATATCCCTGCATAACATTTTGCTTCGTTAATGTGGCTGCATAGCAGAATCAATTAGCATTTTAGACATGCTCAAACATTTAAGTACACACGCAGAAACCAAATCCTTCACTTGTTTATCTCAGCGGTGAAGAAGAGAATTGTGGATGATTTTACACTCTTTCCATTCCCTTAATGCCCATTAAGACACATACAGTCATGCTGAATTCATAGCAGCTCTCTGACATGGAACACTTTCTACATGAGAACAGGTGGCTGTGTATGTTTGTGGCCTTGTTAGGGCTGTACAGTGTGCTGCCCCTACCAAGGTCAAAAAATGTCTCAGCACACCCTAGGAGAAGGAACAGGGCATTTTGTGTGTGTGTGTGTTGGTGTGTGCACCCCTGCCAGCTGGCAGGGACCCAACCTGCTATCAGTGTCGCGCCTTCTCCTGGAGACAGATCCGCTGCCTAGTTAAGAAGGTAAGCAGAGAATCTGATGCCTTCTCTCACTCTGGCCTCTCCTCCTCTCTTTTTGTCCTTCTGTCATTCTCTCAAATGTCAGGGCAAAGCAAAAAAGGGCAAAAAGTGTGCATGTGTGGGTGGTTGGCTCTGCAGCAATGTATTATGGTGCAACCAGCCATAGTCATGTCTAGGATCCAACAGTTTGCATGCTATAACCTGAGGCACATCCTTCAGAGGGACCAAAACATACAGTTATTGTGACACAATATGACTGACATTCATTTATTTCTTTCTCTCGAATACTCAGACTGCAGCGTGGAAAGATGAAGGGACGGTGGGATGCAGGGATGAAGGAGAAGACGGATGCCAAGAGAGGGAACCATGCGACGACGGCGGCTTAAACAAGCTGCCTAATTGGACACAAGAGGCCTCACAAGTTTAGTGGCAGAAGACTTCAAAAACACTTTTCTAATACAAATACAACCAGGAGAGGCACATAAAGGGGCGCAGATAATTACAGACAATTGTCAAAACATGTACATAAACACACAGCAGTAAATGCAAAACAGAAACGGTGATGCGAGCAGCAAACTTGTATAAAATAATTATTGTCAGAAAACATAGTGCACACACACACACACGAACAGAAAGTAAAGAGCAGTGCTGTGGAGGGCTTGTGTCTTCCACTGACACATGTACATGTATAAGCTTACCAGCACACACACATACACACACACTTAATATAATAGGAGTCCCTCAGATCACAAAGCAGCTGCATTATTTAACAGTAGGACTAGGATAGCCTCCAGTGTGTGTGTGTGTGTGTGTGTGTGTGTGTGTGTGTGTGCGAATCTCCTTTTCCAGCTATAAATACACCTGCATCTGAGAATCCCCTTGTTCTTTTTGCTGTTTTCCTCTGTCTCTCCTCTGCTTTATTCACTGTCTCTCTCCATCTGCACCGGAACTGTTATACTCCACAGCGATTCATCACCATTTGAAATGTTTCTCGACTTAAATCTAAACGTTACCCAGCATGGAAGCAGGATTCAGTAATATATGATATTATAGGAGACGGAAAAGTAGTGTCACTGTCTGCTGTTTTTATTCAAAACCAGCCATCAAGATGATATGTATCATTTTCCCACCAGGTTAGGGTGTGAGTTCACCTATGTTTCCTGTGAAAATGATTGTTAATACTATAAATGTCACTGATATGTCTCTAGAGTAGAATGCAATACGAGCTGTTGCACCCACACACTGGATCAGTCTCAGGCAGCGTCTGATCCAGTGCTGCTTATAGCGCCCATGTTGTAGATGAAAGACATGTGCTTCATTTCTAAATGGAAAATATTTTAATCAAGAACACGTCCCTCCTAAATGAGAGATTTTTACACTTGTTTACTGGCATATTTATAAATATGGTTAATATGCTTTAACACATATAGCATGATGGGCTTTCTCTTTCACATTCCTGAAGCTTGCAGATATGTTTAATTGAGCATCTCATTTGCATACTCCACTATATCCGGACAGACATTTCCTAAGGATTGCTACTGTACTGGTGCATAACAAAATAGCTGATCTCCTGGGTGATGCATTTCAGAAAAACCCATAAATTTCATGTCCTGCTACTTCGGTGTCTGTTCCAAGTTATATCTTGTTCTTTTACCACTTCCGGTTTTATTTTGTGTATTTAGCTCAACTCTGTGTCAGATCCTCCACTTTCTGCCCTTGTGTGTTTCCTTATGTTGTGACTGTGCGCCACCCTATTATGTTCCACCACTGCCAAATTATCCTTCCCCCTTGTGTATGTCTCCCCCTGTCTCTATGTCAGATTGTCTTTGTATCATGTGTTGAGCATTACAACAGTTTCCTCCATGTGCAAGGCTTCCTGTGAGCCTGACATTGTCTGTCTTTGATTTTTTTTTCTTCTGCCTTCTCCCTCTGGTTGTGCTTGCATGGTTCAACTAATAACCCGTGTACCGAACAGTTTTTGCCTCAAGTAGAGTTTTTCTTTTTCAATTTTAATACTGCCTCTGGTGTCATGCATTTAAGTCTACCTGTTCCTGCCAACCAATCATTACCGGTATCTGTTATCTGTGATAATTCTAACATATTGACTGCAAGATTAATTTACCATGACAATCAGCTTTTCTCATATTCTTGACTTCTTCTTGTTCTCGCATGTTAGAGAAAATTCGCAATAAGAGGAAAATGTTCAGATCATCGGCACCAAATTTCATTGCAGAAAACCAAATTGTTGAATAAGAAAATCAAAATAAAATCTTATGATTGTCCTAGAAAGAAAGTCGTGTGATGACTACAGTAAATCGATGTCATCATCTGAAAAACATTGATTCTTCTACAAGCATTTATGGCCATCCATCCTATAATTGTTATTCAAATTCTAAAGAGGAAAACCGCGGCTCATTAACAGAGCCACACAAATTAAAGCTTAATGATCTAATTCCATAAGTGTTCATGCGACACCGAGCCTTCAGAATCCTTCCGTTTTCTCCAATTCATCATAAATATGAATTATAATCACAAATGACTGTCAGGGGAAGTTTGCCAGTTCACTTGAATTTAATTAGTGCATTGATAACTTTCTCATTTTCATGTTCTGTTCTGTTTTAATACTATGTTGCAGATATTTTGTAGAATCAATCCAGTATCTCAAACTGAGAGTAAAGAATACCCAGCAAACCAATACTTTCGAATTTTGTCACATGGGAGGCAATTAAAATAATGCCAAGCAGCGTACTTTAGATGGGCAGACATGCATGCATGTACACTATCAACTTATGGCTGGATGTGGTCTCTTTGACTCTACTAACGATCAGAAACTGTGGCAGTTGATGGGAGCACAGCTGGATAAATATTCAGCTCAACTAAAAAGCTGAGACACAGCTAAAGACAATCTTACAATTGGCTGTACCCAAACCCCCTGACTCGCTGGACCACACAGTCGTGTGGGAGCACACACACACACACACACACACACCGAGTGAAATGAAAATATTTCAGTCTGGAGAAATTATTACATAATATAGCGTGAACTGAAATGGAAGGGAAGTCGCTTACAGCTATCCAAGGTCTTCATTTTGTCATAATATTTTATTGAACTTGAAGTGAAGATAAAGTGAAACAAAACCAGTAAAAAGCTGCAGCTCTATTAGAAGTAAGACGTAACATATATTATAGATGATTTATTTTATCTCAGTTACTTAACAGGATTGTTTTCATAGTTAGGTGGTGGAAAATTCTTAATAAAATATCACTGGGGCAATCATGGCTCAAGAGTTGGGAGTTTGTCTTGTAATCGGAAGGTTGCCGGTTCGAGCCCCGGCTCGGACAGTCTCGGTCATTGTGTCCTTGGGCAAGACACCTTACCTACCGCCTACTGGTGTTGGCCAGAGGGGCTGATGGCGAAATATGGCAGCCTCGCTTCTGTCAGTCTGCCCCAGGGCTACAACTGTAGCTGCCTCCACCAGTGTATGAATGTGAGAGTGAATGAATAGTGGTATTGTAAAGCGCTTTGAGGGTTCCTGAAAAGCGCTATAGAAATGCAATCCATTATTATTAGTATGAAAAGACTGTGATCTCAGGTAAAAACTAAAGTCACCATGGAAACCTCTGTTTGATGGCACCAAAAGGAGTGTATCATCAGCAAAGAGCAAAAATGCAATTTTAAGGTGACTAAACCTTAGCAAAAAAAATAAGATTATTAACATTCAAAGGATACACTTTAGCTCACACTACCTTTCATCAATATGTTGCAGGTTAACGTGTCAGAAAAGATTCTAAGAAGATAATTGCTACTTTATTTTAGCTATTCTTATTTAAACAATATTCATAGAGTTTTTGTGCATTTTGTGACTCTTGACTTTTACCAGCATGTTGCTGAATCTTTTCCCCAATGATTTTAGATTGCTCTCGAAGGAATAAGGAATCTTTATTTGGCGAAAGAAAGGTGTATTAACAGACATGTACACTCAGTGCACATGAGTCAGTGTTGACGGGACTGCTGAACGTCACGTTCAAGTCGTACCCCTTCACACTCACATGAGAACACACAGGCCATTAGGACAGAAATGCATTTGAGGCACTTTGTGGTATTGATTTTTGTTTACTAGTAAAAATAGAACAACTTTCAAATGTAGATCAATAGTCACACTATTTCTGCTTTCACGAAACAGTACCAAAAGGAACACAAATGTACACATACTCAGTCTAAGAACAGTCTTGCACTTACCGTAGATGAGGGGTGGCGAGGTCCAGGAACCAATCAGATAACAAAAGAGAAGACAAAAGCATGTGTGGGGAAGGAAAAATATGAGGACACAATAGCTGAGAACAGGCACTTCGGCTGCGGGGTACAAATGCACTTAAGCTGTAGCCTACAATCTGTCAGTCCACTGCAAGGAAAAATAGAAGATGATTGAGAAGAGAGCACAGTGAAAGAGCATTGTTCTTTTTCTTTTTTTCCGTTCAATAAGACCAACAGAGAGCAAAGACGTGTTCCACATAAAGCTAATTAATTTTTGCTGCCTCTTGCCACTAATATGCCAAAAGAGGGATTCTTGTCAAAACGGTGAGATACAAAGTGCTTGCTCTGACACAGGCAACTGACGGAGTCCAGCCACAAAAATAAGTGGGCCCAGTGCAAGTCATTGTAAACTGAGAGGGTAGGGTGAAGGAAAATAACTCTGTGTTTTTGCCCTTCTGGCCATGTAAGTATTTCGCCTTCTGAGCCATTCTGATAGTTGTTTTTTATGCAGATGACTTGTAGTTGTCTAAAAAAAATTTTTAATATTAAGTAGAATTTGGCCTCAATTTTTTTTAGTGTTGCTAAGGGTTTATTTTGATTTGTCTCCTGTTTTTATTTTTCCCCGCTGTTGCAGCTGTCTTCCATGGACAAACATGGAAAAACAAAACGTGTTTTTTTCCTCTCTTTCTTTCATTCCCAGCTCAGACTTCTTTTTCAGTAACAATGTAGAAGAAAAAATATGTGATGGCATTTTCCATGACATGCAAACATTCAAACATATTCTCATTTAAAATCTTTTAACATGCATAAATGTATATTTTCAAGCAGATTTGGAGAACAAATTCTAATAATTTTGCCAGACTTTGTCTCTCAGTTATTTTTGATTAAAATGTTGTTGTTGTAGACAATCTGGCTGGGGAAACATAAACTGGGAAGCAAAACATAAGCTTCCCACAGATTACCAAAAAACATTTGACAGCAATCTTCTTCCCTGGAATAAACACGCAGAGACGTCTCCCGAAAGTTTCTGTAACTACTCTAATGGAAGAGGAAAAACAGATCCAATTTGCCATCTTTGAAATGAGTCAGGTTGACCTATGGTTAGGTCTGTCGCGCCACAGAGGATTAAATAGCCAATATAACTCTATTTTAGCTGTTGGGCTTACTTCCAGCTGACTTTATGTTTCTCTTTTTAAGGATTACTAGCTCTTTAAATTAAAATAAAACTATTTTTAACCATAAGTGACTGAATTGAATTACATTCATAAAAACAGAGGACAGCGCATATGCTGTCTTTGAAGAAAACTAATAAAAACAAGTTTTTTAAGTGTTTAAACAGCTGCAAGTATGAGGGGTTTTGGGAGTGTGGGAGACACTTTCAGAAACAGGCTAAAGTGTTCAAACTGTGTAACCAGTGTGCTTTCATGTAGTTTTAATGGACACCTGCTTTCCAGTCATAAACAAGTATTCACTGCAGGTGCAGTAACACAAAACTCCTATTATATCTCTTGCAAGAAATGGGTATTTCTTTACATTTTCAAAACTGATATACTGTAACAGACCAAAATGTTTAATGGGTAACTAGACAACAAAAGGCAGGCTTTCATCTGTGTCTGTGTGCACGCTCTACCTCTAGCCTATGAGCAGCATGTATATCATTTGAGTATCGCATATACTGCACCCCACAGACAGTGTCTTCACAGTGTAGCCAGTTTGTCAGCAGACCCCCTTTGGTGCTTCGGTCACTCTGTTCTATTACTGCACAGTATGCATGAAACCAAACAAACACCATGGCCAATAGGCAAGGCAAACAGTTTCTCAGCATCCTGCTGCCATTTAAGGCACAGTATGAGGTCTGTGCTGTGCGCGTGTTGTGTATTTGGGATAATGGTAGTTGGTGAGCTTGAGAATTTTTCCAGTAACTGGATGAAGTTGATTGTGTATGTGTCACAGATGTGGGAATATAAAAGAAAGTTGCGCTTTGCAAATATGAAAATTTATGAGCATTGTTATGTCGCCGTGTGTATTTCTAGACGCTGCTGATGTCCTGCGGCCAGAGATTCATTGTCCTTCTGCAGCCGATGAGATCAAACTCCATTCTGTCCTATTAACACCATTGTCTCCTGCTGATAATTATCTGCAACACTGCACTCTTCTACTCAGCTGTAGTTTAAAAGGGAAAGAGCAAGTTTGTAAAACAGCCTGAAAACTTAGTTAGGGAGTAAGCAGGGGGAAAGAAAGGCAGAGCGACAGTCAGGTGGAGTGGCGTGGAGCGGGGAGGGTGGGGGTTCGGGGAAGGGGCAGACAGACGAAAGGAGAGGAAGGAGAAATGATGATGATGAGTGTGGATAGGCAGGGAGAATTGAATCTTTTAATCTCCCAAAGTGGGAAGAAAGCGACCTGAGGCATTTGTGATTGGATTTCCTTTAAGTCCACAAGTAGGTCAATAGAACTAGCATTGCTCATTAGCAAAGAGGGAGGAGAGGGGTAGCGAGGAGAGTGAGGGGAAAGTTTTTTGTCAGTACAGTGAGCATCATTCATTTGCCCTTTCTTCAGAAAAGGAGGAGGGGCAGGAGAGAGGAGACAGAGCAGCGTGCACTGGGACATTTAGTTTTGTTGACTCTCTGAAAAGGGTAGAGGAGTGACAGCAAATATAATGAAGCAGAGAAGACTTGCAAAACTGTATTCACACTAAATATTAGCCAGCAGGCCTCCAGAGGAAATAAAGATTTCTCGCTGTAAAATCTAAGTGAAAAACAGAGAAAAAGAGAGGCCCTATTAAGTCAATCGAAAATCATCCAAGGTTGCTTCTAGCCTAGAAGGATATAAATAAATAAAAGCAAGCCAACATGTATAAAGTCTTGTATTTATCAAGCCTTAAAATGACTGCCATCTACACTGGGGTGTGAATGAAAGCATTAGCCACTGGTTTTGACATTTGGCTGAATAATAAACAAGTACTAAGAGCTCGGGATAATTCTTTCAACCCGGATTTGTTTCTGCACAATTAGATCTTCCTTTTAAAGCACAATTAGCAATATGGTGCCAAAGCCAACCAGGGAGAAGAAGGAGAGGTGTGGCAGAGCTCAGGGAAAGCAATAAAGAGAAGCAAAAAGGTTAAGTTGAGTGGCGCACAGTTTTTATGGAAATGTCACAATGTTTTTAAAGCATTTATTGTGCCTGGGTGCTAGATGCTTTCTAAACTGAAAGCGCTTTATCCTAATTCATTCCAAAACAGCCTCCAAAATAAACTGGATAGAACAGCTTAATTATGGCTGTGGTAAAATATTCAGTACATGTTTAATGAAAAATAAACCTCAGAATTATCGTATGGAACGACTTAACTCGCAAGAATGATGTGTCCACTAAATTAAAATTATTCTTCTACTTTATATTAAAGAGATGCTAGTGATTCATTTTATTCTTTATTTGGATCTCCACTATTTGTTACCACAGCAACAACTATTCGGTACAGTACAAGATATTCAAACATTACACTATATTCAGTAACCAAGTAAATTGAACAGAACAGCGTGAAGTTCCTTCAAGAGTCTAAAGCAAAACAATGATGCCACAGATACATACCTAATTAACTCATTTGTCTTTTATTTTTTTCTACAATTTTTATTAATCCAATTTTAAAAAGCTGTTCCAGTCTGACACGGCCCTCTTCAGTAGTTTACGGTTTTCTTTAAAGCACAAGATGCCATGAAGAAACATCTGGCATTATGACACTGCCCCTCATTATTGTATAATAGTTCTGAATACAAATACACAATTTTTTGTCATTTAAAAGACCAGACCAGAAGCCAGCATGTCTTTTACCATCATCCAAAAACAGTGCATCTCTTCTATGGTGTCCCTCATTTAGAGGCAGAGAGTGAAGATGGTGAAGCTCTGCTTTGAGTGAACTGGATCTTAATAAGGTCTTGTTTTGAAGTGTCAGACCATATTGCTGGACAGTAATTAGGGTGGCATAAGACTAGGGGTGGGTTTTTATAATCGATTCATTGATTAAAATCGATTATGGCTTGGATAACGTAAAATCGATTAATTAAAATCCTGAATCGATTTTTTTAATATAAATTTATTTTGCCCGAAATGCCAGAATCTCTGGTGACATCTCACAAAATTTCAAGAACCACCAAACAGCTAAGACAGTAAATGAGAGCAGGAACACGGATTCTGCACAAAGACTTTTGCTGCTGGTTCGGTCAATATTGTTTGGAAAGAGATCAAACTAACAGCTTTAGAATCAGCGCACAAAGACTTAAACACACAGCACGACCCGCGGATCAGAATCATTTAGATGTCGCCTTTCTCACCCGACCGTGTCCGGGGCTGAAAAGCCGACAGCTCACTGATTCTGATCTGTCGACGGGTCCGCGCTTTGTGTTCACGCCCTTTATGCGCTGATTCTAAAGCTGTTAGTTTGATCTCTTTCCAAACAATATTGACCGAACCAGCAGCAAAAGAAGATTCACATAAACATCGTCATGAATTCACTCTGACTTTTACTGTTTTGCTTCCACCGCGATGCCAGAGCGTTCTCACTCCCGAGGCGTAACATGTCGACGTTTTGTCACGTCCCGCGGCGTTCCTGAGGAACGCGAAAGGAGACCTTCAGCGTTCTTATGGTACGCGGTGGGTTATGGCTGGAATCCAGTGCAATGACGCTCCCGCGGTAATAGACGTTCCTGCCCTGTATTCCAGCCCTAAACCTAACCTTATCCCTAGCCCTAACCATAACCTTATTCCAGACCGTAACCAGGACTTTAATGATGTTAAATAGCGTGTTTCTAAGCGATTTGAAGAAAAAGAGCGAACATGTGTAGGTTCAGTCCAGACGGTTCTCATATTTCCTCTTTTTCCGAGGTCGTCATTTAGGAACGTGGTGGGTAGCCGAAAACGTAATATGGTGACGATTTGTCACCTAGCGTAAAATGTTACGCTTTGGGAGTGAGAACGGGTTGGGCGATGCACAGCTCTCTCTCTCTGTCTCTCTGTCTCTCTCTCTCGCCCTCTCTCTCTCTCTGTCTCTCTCTCTCTCTCGCCCTCTCTCTCTCTCTGTCTCTCTCTCTCTCTGTCTCTCTCTCGCCCTCTCTCTCTCTCTGTGTACTTCAAGAACAGTTTCCCTTTCTTCATTATTCGCTTGCTTGTTAAGCACAAGTCTACCGTTGTTTACAGCGCTGTCGGCCGCTGTTTTTTTCCCTTTTACATTCTTCCGAAAAGAAAACCTAATTTCTGCTGTTCAATACTGAACAAATTTAAACTTTTTAAAATTATTCAAAATGCAAAACGCTTAACCGTGTCTCTAATAAAACCGCTGTAACTTCAGAGGTAATGTTCATATGTTGATTAATGGTTTTCTTTCGTTTTTGATGTACTGCAGAATATTTTTATAAAATCCCAGGCCAGGAAAACCACCTTCATGTTTTTCTGTGTTTTATCTTCAGCTACTTTGACACAAAGGCATCTGCTGTGATGCTTACACCTTTGATAAAGTCTTGCGTGTGTCAGCTTCCTTTTTATTGATACAAAAATATGTAAATGTACTGATCTGAATTATAATATTTCTGACTGTCAAAATTTCCCAGATTTAAATCGAATCGAATCGAATTAAATCGAATCGTGGATCGAATCGATTCGGGACCTTGTGAATCGGAATTGAATCGATTCTAGAAATCAGTGACGATACCCAGCCCTACATAAGACCATGGATTGCAATACTTGTTAAACTACTATTGTTTTTTATATACATAAAGAAACATTTTCTAATCGTGGAAACGCTCATTTTAGCACCTATGTTATGAACATGAGCTGACCATGAAACGTGACACTTAGCAATTTGGCTTCTTTAATCTGCTCAACAGCCTCCTGTTCCAAAAAATACACCGCCTGTGATCTGTCCTGAGAGCATGCCTCGAGCTGAGTGCAAGAGTCTTTGAGATGTTAAACTTTAACCTGCTCTCCAAAACCCTTTGATCAACTACCATCAAGTCTTCTTGAAGCATTTTCTGAAGTTCCTTTGCATTTTCAGCATATATTTACGTTGCAGTGGCATCAAAGCACATAGCAAAGCGTGTTGTGTAAAGATGGAATAAGGTAGAGTTCTTAACAGCTCCTCTGGGGAATTCCATATTATAACGACTTTAAAGTTGACACAGTGCCACTAAACATAAAATGCTGCTAACTGTTGAATAAATTACTCGTTCCTGGGTTCTATCTGAAGTCTAGTTTGTTTTAATTGTTTCACTCCTGCCACTTAGCGATGCTTCCAACTCACTAGACATCCGTGGACTATGGTTACTATGGTAACTGAGAGGCACTATATACAACAACAAATCTGACATTCGTTGCACAAATGGGCGCTTCTTTTACAATAAATTAAACCAAGTTGCATTCCCTGACAGCGTGTGACTTTTTTTGTATCATAGTTAATTTTCTATCACAGACACACAAAACAGCTTTTATTAACCCAACTAACTCTCTTTGGATTAGTTTTGAGTTCAACGTCTTCCAGTATGCAGTAATTGATAGTTTGACTAGCACTGAATTTTCTTACCACTTGTTGAGCTGGTCTTGTCTGATTTCGTGTTTTTCCAGTTTTATTTTGATCTTTAATGAAAGCAGTTAGAGTAAATGACACCTGCCTACCAGTCATGTCTGCATTTGGTTCCTCCTTCTTGCTCCAACCTTGGCAAAACATTATCACGTTGAGTATTTTAAATCTAGCACCTGGTTACATTTGAATTGGATACCATTGTCTTATCAGAGAGCTAAATATAAAAGCAGACAGCAGGCAGTAAGCTTAGATTAGCAAAGGATAGAGGCAGGCATTAAGCCATGGTAAAATAACTACCTTTACTGCCATTTCTAAGACTTATTAGTAATGAATATAGTTTCATTTATTTATTTGATACACTAGGAGTCATTCAGTACGACACAAATCAAAAAAAAAGGATTGTGTTTGTTGTTGGCGTTATTTGTTTTTATGTTTTGTGAGATAAGAGCTCACAGTGCTTTTTAAAGAGTGACAGTCCATTAGAAAGAAGGAGAGGTGCAATGATTTCTCAGCCACAAGACTCTTGTTCTGTCTGGGAGCTTTGTTTTCACTTGCTGATTACTTTAGCTTTCACCTGCTTTTTGGATTAGGTTTGGGCACTCTAACTATGTGGTTAGGTTCCCAGACAAGCCTCCAAAATGTTAAACTTTAGTGCTGCCTGGGCCACGATGCCCAACGTCAAAGGATACCTTGTCTGTAGAACTGAGATGGCTTTAACAAAGAGCAGTACTTGACGATGTGAAAAGCATGATGTAGGACTTTGCATTATGAGATAGGCCACACCTCCTAACAAGCAGCAGAGTTTTGTCTTTGTGTTCAAAGATGGAGTGGTGTTTCTGTACAGTAATTGTATAATAGCAATCATTTTGGTGCTATTTTCCTAAATTGGACCGTATTGGGTAAATGCATGTGTTGGAACATAACATTTCAAAACAGTTTCAACAAATTGCAGCTCGACAAATCTAAATGATGGACAGCACCCTCGCTCTGCTTGCATAAATTAATACAGAGGTTTACGGCACTCACAAAAAAGACAAGCTCAGTCGAGCACACATACACATATTAAACATTTACACACTCAGTCCTGTGCATATATTCATAGACCTTGTCTCTGTCCCCCTGCCAACAAACACACACACACACACACACACGTGCACGCACGTGCACTAAATGTACAAGGAGCTGATGCTGATGAAGCAGTGGCAGCCTTTGGGCTGAGACAGATGATGGATGGATGGGAGTAGATGACTGTGTTGGGTGGCTGCTCGCTCCCTTTCTTTTTTCTCTGCCAGCCCTCCCCATAAAGTATCCCTCGCTTTGTCCCTCCTTACTTCTTGCTATACCCTCTCTCACTCTGTCCTTTCCTCCCTTCACACCTTCGTCCAAGTCTTTCTTTTTCCCTGCTGATGAGTGATGGATTGAGGATCTGTTCTGGCTCCGTGCTTCCTTCCTGACACTAAAGGTGTCAGCATCTCCACTGTTTGGTTCCTGTACAATTTATAAGACCATTGTTGGACAAGAGGATGAGGAAACCAGACATGTGCTGCAATGGACAAAGAAGGAGAGAGGGATAGAAAATCTAAGATAGATGAGGGAACAGACAGAAGAAGGGGAAGAAAGTAGTGGGGCAAGAGGAGGTTGCCACAGTGGGCTGAAATGTCACTGAGCAATGAGGAGGAAATTTGCCAAATGTCCATACAATTTATACCCAAGAATCTCCAAGTTAATGATCTCTAAAGCTGCAATTTATTTCAATTTTAACTTAAAAACTTTCATCATAAGTGTAAATCTAACTTTAGCAACATGGGAGACTTTATGTCGAACCACACTGATGCTGCGGTTGCTCCAGAAAGTGACAACCGATTAAACTGTGTGAGATGGTTATTAGGATTAGCACAAAGTGATTAAATGTTAATGATATAATGAATAATGGGCCCCCACTCATTCTCATTAGCAACCAGTTGATAACTGTATACAAGGCCACTGTGAGCTGTAGCAGAGAGGGAATGAAGGAAAGAGGAAGCATAATTAGAAAAGGGGGCGAAAAACTTGAGAAATAAGGGAAGGAGTGGAAGACGCTCGGCAAAGGGGTTGTAATAATACTACTTAGTTGTGATTTTTGGATTAGCAAACACTACGGACACTTTAATCCAAAGTCAAACAGGCCTGCCTCAGTATACTTCCTGACATTTAGTACAGACCCTGGAGCAGATTGTAGAACTATGCAGCTGCTCTGGGAGCACAAAATCATTTCCTGAAAATGCCCAGAAATCTGAGACACCACCGATAACAAAAGTAGTCTTCTCAAAAACAGGATTTTAATAGAGGGTTAGGTCCTGTTTCTTACAAGCATGCGCTATTTCTTGCGAATAACCCATTTATATATTTATTTCTTTATTCGTTTGGTTGTCCCGAGGAGCTGAATTATTCAATATAACCAGAGCACCCCCAAGTGGTGAGAAAATGGAACTGCTGACTGTCCAGGGGGATGAGCATCACTTCGGGGACCTGGCAGCAGAGCACAGGAGTAGATTAAGGGGGGAAATTATTTATAAATTTCCCTTCAATTATTTATTAAGCAATTCCTCGCAGTGTTTACTAAGGGGTTATTAAATATTATGCTGCTAAGCTACTCAAAAGACAGAATCGTCAGAGGACATTCCAGGATACTTTTAATTCCAGTGCTCAGAGAATTTAGAGCTTCTAAAACCAGCATTCAGAATGCAATTAAAATAGGGGCTGCTCTGTCAGTTTTCATACCATTTCACTTTTTCATCTCTCTCTTTCTTTATTTTTTCATTTTTGTTCAGCCAGAAAAACTTGCAGTCTCTAGCCAGACACCGTGTGTGTGTGTGTGTGTGTGTGTGTGTGTGTGTGTGTGTGTGTGTGTGTGTGTGTGTGTGTGTGTAGACACACGTGTGTATGTATGGCTGAGAGGTAATGGAATAACTGCAACTCAGCTAATCCGATCTGTCTCTCCTTCTCCATCTCCAGTCCCTGTCTTCCTCTCTCTCTCTATCACACTTGCTCAGTACACTGAGAGACAGACCCCTGTCTGCTCAATAGTTTGTCCAGATACTCGCTCCAGGCTTAGCCAGGAAGAGGTAATGTAGCCTTGGATTTTTTTTCCTTCTCGGCTTCCACAATAAGCCATCTAATAGACTTTGTTAAATGGGAAAGGGAACAGGAGAGTAACTTTAACCACACAGTACAACATTACGGAGTCAAAATTATTCTGGCTGACATGTATAACACACATTCAGATACATGTCCACACAGATACACTGGTCAGTCCCACAGACACTTCCATTGTAAAATGAGATAAAAATTTACAGAGAAATGGACACTTTCATTCCAGTATGCTTCTTAAGCCACTCTTCCTGCCTGTTCCCCCGTTGTTACATCTGCTAAGTGCCCTCATGAGAAAACAAAAATTGTATATATCTGTCTGTGTGTGCGCGGAAGTTTGCTCTAGGTGGATCCCTTTACCAAGAGAGAAAAAGGGGGAAAACACAAAACCATAGCTATCATCACTCTCCACTCTCACCCACACTCTCAGCCTGTCTTGCTTCTCCTCCCTTGCTTTGCTTTGCTATCGTGTGTGTCTTACTCAGTGTGTGTGTGTTTGTGGTTGTGTGACCAGAGGGTAGAACACTTCAGAAAGCAGAAAAAAGACCAAAAAGTTGGAGAAGAAGAAGCATGAAGAAGCATCCAAAGAAGAAAAAGAGGAAGTGTCATCTGCTTTATAGTTCTGGGAATCAGAGCTGGAAACTAGATTAAAGAGTGTGCTTTTGTTTGTGTGGTACCGTGTCAATTTGCGTTGTTAAGATTTACTTTTTATGGCACATTTGCACACACAGCTCAATCAACACACCCCAGAAAAGACTCGCAGTGTCACAGTTTTCCATGGAGCAACACTGACCCCTGCTGAATGCAGCCTATTTTTTAAATACACCGCATCACTATTGGTATGACGCTCCTAATCGCAGCATTTCGTACCGAGCCTGTGAATACCTAGACTCGAGGAATAAGAAGGCTTCCAAGAACAAAGTAATGAATGTGGCTAGCAATAGTGATGTAAGGTAAAGTAACAGACAGGCCTAATTGAGAAAAGCAGATGTGAGATGTCCAGTACAGAAAGGAGTCCTTTGAAGGGAATTTCCTGCTGTTCTATCTGTACAATCAAGGATAACTGGATTGAGAGGTTTATCTTTTTCTTTGAAATTATTAATTTTGACTCTATCAATTAGATTGACTTTGAGAGCAAATGTAGAGAATTGGTAGGAAAAGACTTAATTTCCTGTATTTTCTCTCTAAACAGTTAAACCCCACATTAATTATGCTTGGTGTTATGGGTATAACTTTTAATCACTTCTCAGTTTTCTTCTAATGTAATAATTGTTCTGGAGCACGAGCTGATATATTTCTCACGACATTTTCAAATGGCAGTTTGGGGATTCAGCAGATGTTGGCTGATTGAGCCTCTAATGTCAGAGTGCTTTTGATTTCTGTCAGCAAGTGCGTGTGTCCAAGTCATTGAGTCAGACAGCTTTGCTAAAATACCAGTAAAACAGAGTTTTCTTTCAGTGGTTTGTCAGGGGTTTTCTCCTGGATACTGTAGGATCTTTACGTCTTAGTATAAAGTCCCTCAACCCTTTGTAAATAAACCTGAACTGAACTGGGTGTGAATCGATGGAGCCGGTTTTAGTTAAATTTTTAAGAAAGGTTTTTAGCTTCACCACTGCACTTCACCAATTCCACCGACGCTCCGTTCTTGTGTTGTTTTGGGAAAATAATAATTGTAATAATTAACACTGCAAGCAAGCATTTTGCCCATAACAAAATAGGGAAGCAGTTGCTTCTTTTCAGCCCTGAGTAACGCCTGGAGTCATCCTCTCAGGACTCCAATAACCTCCAGTAAAAAGATGAGGTAGAAAGCCACCTGAGAGTCAAACTCAAGGAAGAAAAATGCTTGACAATCACATAGCTGCTGCTAGTTAACTTTATTGCTCTGCGCACAAGGTAATAACTGAACGTGATTCAGATGGATGAATTCATCAGCTCATCTCTTCTTTCTTCTGCCATGTCAGAATATATTTAAAAGGGTTTCTGTAAGAAAAATGACCTGAAACTTACCTGGCTGAAATTATACCTTTGCACAGAGCTCTAACATCTCGTTGAGCAGTATGTTGTATATTCAAACTGACTGAACCTTCAGAAAGTCTTGTACAAGAAGTATGTTTTTATGGAATTATTTCAAAGGTGAGTATTACGGTATACATTTTTACTTATTCCTTGACATATCTCAGTATCTACTGGACAGAATGGTAAAAAGCCATTCTTGGTTATAAGATGCTGTATATTTTTTTTTCTTTTGAGGTTTTGAGAGAAATGTTTCAATAATTGGAGTCTAGCTTGGCATTCAATCTGTCAAACACATTGAAGCCCCTCTAAGAATACATCACTTTTAATGTCCTCTGAATAGTTCCATTCATTATCAAATACCAGCAAAACTAATACAATTCCAGTGAATTTTGGCCAGGTTTTGTGTTTAGAGTTGAATAGAAAGCATAAGCATTGCAACATGCCTACTACGATGCTGAACCATTTATTTTCATTGAAGACAGGTTTTAAACTATACATCTTTCATTTTTAGCATTAGTAATTGATCATTTTTACCATCAGTGGAAGTATTTTAAATCTTGTAATGTTGCATGTTTAGCATTGGAAGAAACAAAAGGAAAAAAGGGAATCCTGCCCTTTTAACTGTAAATATGCTGAAATTCCCTATGTCACAAAAGTACCAGTTTCATCTTCTTGACAAGGACACAGAAAAAGTAGTTAAACATAGTTTAAAAAACTGCTGCAATGATGACAGTTGCAAACGAAGCCACTTTGCTTTGAGTGTGTGGGAGGATATGTGCCTACAGCTAAACAAGGGGAAATGACAAGTCAAAATGGCACTTTTTAAAGTCCTGGATCCTGCTATAGGCAGATTTTCAGATGCTACCAGAGTTATATTATGATTGGCTGTGGGTGGAGAAACATGTGCAGGGGGAGCCGAGAAGGAAGGATGAGGGTCAAAGAGGTGAGAACGAGAAAACATAGGAGGTGGGGAAGAGGGAGCTGTGCAAATGAGGACAAAGAGAAAACAAGAAAGATCAAGACATAGAATATAGCATGCGGATAACATGATGAGAAAAACAAATGAAAATGGACTTTAAAGGAATAGACACGGCCAATCTGTACCACGCTGGACGCCGATGAGTATTGACAAACATCGACAAACACTGTTTGAACAGAGAATGCTTTCAAAATCAACATTAGACAATTAACAGCGCTCCAGAGAAGACAAAGAAATCTTCAATGTCCAAATTACCAGGTATGGATTAATGAAACTGCAGAACAATCCAGTGTGATGGAGGAACTCTCTGGACTTCTCAAATGTGCAAATACTGTGAACATGACAACATGACAAAATGCATTAGCAAAAAGGAACAAAGGTCAGGAAAAAACTACATAATGGTGCCAAAATTGATCCACATCATCTCTCGCAGCATTTGCACAAACTGTACTGTGCTTAATGATCATCTGATTGACAACAGAGTGGGAACATATTTTGTATCCGAACTCAGATTCAAAACTAAAATGTTCCAATGGAGGTCTGGTGCTGTATGTCTAAATATGTGACAATCAACAATCAACAGGCGATTACAGCTGCTCTATTATTATTTAGTAGTAGTAAAATGGTTGAAGTGCTTCCTCCTAAATTATCACACTGGTCACAAATATCACCTCTTCAACACCACCGAATCAAACCTCGCAAAGTGGCAGGCCTCAGCTGGTTGAACATGATTTGATTAGCTTTGCTAATATGAGCAGATTCTGGATTTTTATAACAAATGCTGTCATGATCTTTGTTACCATACAATCTTTTAAGAAGCTGAAGCAGATAAAACATCTTTTTGCAGAGTCACAATGGTGACCTAATACACCCTTACAGACTTGATAGCTTTGATTTGGAGTCATATTTCTGTCTTTGTTACAAATAAATGCCCATTTTATCCTGTTTTAACTTCTACTAATTCCTGCAAACAAATGTTAGCCAACATTTATTAGGACAGTTTGCAAAATTCCTAGTTTGTAATAATTATTTGGAGGCTAACCACTAAAAAAAATCCCAACACTGTTAACAAAACGTTTTCCAGTTTGTTTCAGGAATTTTCGATTTCCCAGGTCTGTTTGTTGATCTTTTGCCATTTCAGTATACAGTGGAGGAAACAATCGTTTCATATCCTGTTGAATTTGTAAGTTTGGTTTGCAGATATCTCAGGAAGTATTTTGGTGCACAGAAATGCTCTAAATCCTACGTTTCTTGGCTGCTGTTCACATTGAAGCTTCACTTTAGTTTTGGGCTGATCCGCTACCTTTCTCATAACCATCTTCACGCTATGAAGCAATTTCTTGCGTGGAGCTCTTGATCGCAGGTGATTCACAATCATTTCTTCCATTTCTGAATAATCATACCAACAGCTGTCACCTCATCACGAAGCTTCTTGCTGATGTCTTGTAGCCCATTCTACGGATTGATTGTGATCTGTGTGTCACTTGGGCACACAGCAAATCTGTAGGAGCCAGAATTTTGCCTGGGTGGTCGGGGGATCAAATACTTCTTACACTCAATGAGATGAACAAATCAATTTGTAACTTTTAAATAATGTAATTTTTTCTGGATTTTTGGTTGTTATTCTGTCTCTCTACATTAAAATGAAACTGCTGTAAAAATGTATTTATAAGTGAACAAAGTCACAAATTCAGCAGGGTGTCACATAATTATTTCCCACAATGTATAGCGGCACAATAGTGTATATGGAACTGACAATAATGGTGGCCAAACACAGAGAGTTATGCAACAGCCAACTCTGGGACCTACCCATATCTACAACAGTTTATTAGATTGCTTCTAATATATTCAGGGACAAAATTGAAATTATTACTAAGAGAAAACACTCCAGGCTCTCTGATTCATTTCAGAGACCTTGTTAACAAGGATCTTGTTGACCCTGTGCTACTCTTGTCCATGCCAAAGGTTCTCTCCTGACAAATACATAATGAATGGACATGTAAGGTGCTTAATATTACAAATGTAGTACATTGTTAGTCTTTATATAAAAGGACTATTTAGGCTTTTGGATTTATTCTTGCATAGAAACAGATTTTTCTATTATTGTGACTGTCCACTGCAGGTGCACTTACACACACAGCAAGAAAGGTTATGTGATTTCAGAAGCTTTTGCCAAACTTGAAGGACAAACAAGCATCACACTGTGAGGATGGCAGGGGAAAGAGTCAAGCACAGTTATTATTACACACACAAAGAGCGATGAAAGATGTGCATGCCTGTCCATTGGCAATGACAGTGTGAACCCCACCAGTATGCACGATTCTCCATCCCTTTCTCTCTCTCTGCACACAGGTGTAGAGAAAAACAGACAAATAGAAATAAATTCCTTTTTCATAAATAACTCCCAATGTCAAGTGGCTGCTCTCATTGCTATTCACTGGGTATCAAAGAGAAATGCTTATTTGTGTCCGGTAACAGTAATCACAGTGTGTTTTATCTTACCACCAGGAGTTCTCCTGAATGTCGAAGCTCCTCAGAGCAACAGTTATTTGTCAATGAAGAGAATACTTCATCTAAAATGCAGTGAATGCTTCTTATTCGGGAACATGAAAACAAGTTCTTGAAAAAGGATCTTCTTTCAAGGATGCTTTTATGTATGCCAATCAACCACAACATAGAAACCACTGAAAGCAGAAGTGAATAATAACATTGATCAATTTCTTACAATAAAATGCTCGTCATTCATTTGGATGTTATTCTGTCCAGTACCGCCCACGCTGTTGCAGATCAGCAGTGTAGCAATGGCACTTCCCAAAGGCAGTGGCCTCCCCAGCAGGGCGAGGCGCTTCATGAAACTACTACAACTGATCCAAACTGCCAAGATCTCAATCTGACTGCACATGCATTGGATGCTTGGTGAAAAACACGATCCGCAAAGGACCTACCCCGTAACCCACTGTGCCCATAGGATTTGTTGCCAATGTTCCAGTGCCAGACTCCACAGTACATCAGTCAGTCAGAGCTATGTCGATGGCATAAGGAAGACTTACACAATATTAGGCACGTAGTTACATAAAAATAAATGTAAAAAGTGAGAGGGCTTTTTTAATCACCGATTAAAGCTAAACACTCATGTTAGCATTCTAAAATACTTGCAGTAACAATATTATTATGCTGATGCTTTTTACACCGGTCTTTGTCACTGTGCAGCAGGCTAGCATGTAAACATTAACAGCCCCTAAACACAAAGCACAGACTAGGCTGATTGGAAAGATTCTTCTGAAGACAAAACAAAAAAAAACAAAACTGAAGAGAATGAAATTTTGACCTGACAATTCACATGTTATTGCATCGTTATAGAAAAGCCCACCTGCAGAGCAAAACAAGGCTTTCCTCTGCAGCCTGACAGTTATTTCAGATTTGTTTAGCCAAAATGCTGGATAGCTGTTAAATTGGATGCACTAACAAGCCACTTGGTTTGCTCACAAGCACAGAGTACGGAAAATAGTGCACACAGCTCCCCTAGTCCTGTTATAAAATGCCATCTCACATCAATCCTCCCCTTCCGCAGCAAGACAGGTTGTCAGTGTGTTGATCTTTTAAACTGACTTCGATTAGATTTATGCCATTTAATCTTTTTGAAAATATTACCGCCTTTTCACTACAGCTCCAGAACTAGCTAATATTTGCTAATTAGCACTCACCATTGATTGGACAGTGAAGAGTTTTGCGTCATTCACCTCTCACGGCAGCTTTATTGGCCTATCCAAATCAAAAATAGAGATAGGAAACCAATGGTTAACATCATAGTGGCTACATCCATCTTTCATATGCAATCTATGATTGCACCAAGCATCAGTGTAACCCCCTACTCAATAAAGCAGTTGCCAAAGCAATTCATTTGAGCCCACAAATGGAGGCCTTGAAAAGGAAAGGTCAGGAGTTCATAAAAGACACGGGGATTGATCTTTAGAGAAAAAAATCTATATAAATGTTGGTAAGGCAATGGTTGTAAGGTAGGTGTTGAAATAGGAAAGAAATAAAAGAGAGTGATGCACTGTGCAAGCATTTCTCAATTGACTGAACATCATATCTAAAAGATTCAAGTCCGGTTTCCTATCAGATTTGAGTCTCTATGGAAACTTTCAAGATCTTCCCTTGAGTATTCTCTAAATGTTTGTGAATACAATCCAAGTTCATATTATATTAGGTAAAAAAAAAAAAAAAAAAGTAGTCCCAACACCATAGCTGTACTTATTCATTCATATGAAATAAAATTAAAGAAAGGAAGCTCAAGGTCTTCAACTCCCATCTTAATAGCTTCAGTGGTCTTACAACAATGAATGTTAAGACATTAAGACAGGGTGTGTGAAGTAAGAAATAAGCTAAAGTAGTGCCGTGTTCATAGTTGCACTTACTCTTTAATACACAAAGAATAAGGTCTCATGGTGTTAAACTTACTTCTAAATAGTTTTAGTGAGCATACAGGGAAGAATAAACAGAGAATAAAGGTTGGAATGAAAAACACATCATACTGCTTTTATGAAATATGAAGGTGTGATGAATAAGGCACACTAGCCTTGCAACATGACAAATCTTCCACAGTGCGCTCCTTGGCCTGGAAAGTACTGAATATAATATTGAAATGGTTTGACACAGCAGAGAAAAGTGCTTTTTTCCTTTTATTGTATAGCCATCGCTTCAGCTATGAGGACAAATTATTAGGTCCAGTCAAGCACTTCTACTGTTATTGTAACTGGGTACGAGGGGGTGACGGTTCTTTGAATATTAGGAATTTTACATGTCTTCTTTATGGTGCATTCTTTCAGCATCCTTTCTTGTCAGATTCTTTCAGATTCCTTTGTCTCTCTCCCAGCGTTGGGAAGTGTTAACAGGCTCAAGGTAATGAAAGGCAGTAGCTAAAAAACACTTGACAATGCTGAATTGCATGTTACAATTAGAAACATATTAAAAACAGTGGGAGATGGAAAGGCAAGGCCAATATGAGTCTTGAATGTGAAGGAATATACTACAGGCTTCTGTGTATTTAAGTTTAAATAAAGGGCTGTCACAATAAAGTGTCATTTACTGTGGAGGAAGAATAGCTTTTCTGGAAGAGTATGAAAGGCTTCTTGCCCTATTGATTTTGTGTGATGTAGTATTTTGCTATAACCTACATCTGGTTCACTTATTTGACTATTATGCCCTTTTCTTGAACAACTCAACAATAGCAGGTGACTACATTTTTTGACAAGTCCTCCAACTTAAATATGGCAATATACAGTCTGTTTATGCTCTCCAGTTATCATTTGTCCAAACATGTCTTAAAAGATTCACTGGGCGATCATTTCTTTGGTTCTTGAAAGCCACAAAAGGATCAGATCAGCCAAAGAGTCACAGACGAAAGGAGACATGGTGATGTGGTAATAACAAATGCAAGGACTTACAGCTTACACCAAAAAAAATAATAATAATTTTTAGGTGTTTTATACTACGGGTGAACTCACACAGCAAGAAAAACTAGGAAAAAAACATTTGCAGGCCAGGGCAAGAGAAAACATTACACAAAGGTTTAAGGTAGCTTATTATTTAGACCAAGATACCAGACACCAAGGCCATTAAAACAAAAATGGAAAATACCAAAATATTGTGCATACAGATGTGCTTGATTTTTCTATTATGCTACAGTCACACTAGGAAAAACAGTGACTGGAGACAGCAGCCCAATGAAAATATTTGCCACGGGCCCTGGTCTGTGACCACTCACAGTCTGCTGTCTTTCACCAGGTGACCTGCGCAGTCACATTGAGATTGAAAGTGGTTGTTCACAGGTGGAGAGTGTTGCACACTTTAAGAACCAGCTGGTTGTCACACAACTTGCAATTGTTTGCAAAGTGCAAAGAATTTCAATAAAATCCACAGTCCATCCCTGATTTTTTCTAGTTGCCATCAGTCTCGGTCCTATTTTTGCTCTAGTTTGACTGAGCTATTGATTAGTAAAAATATAAAGAAATTATTATTATTAATCTGCTTTTAGGAAGAGGAAGGTGACAAAATTAAAAGAAACAGCAGCACAGTAGCAGTGATGACTTTATTTCCAGTAGATCAACTTACTGCAGGCCTCGTTGTATGATTTCTTTATTTTGTTTTAAGCATTTAAAGTCAGAGGCAGAGAGCCCACATTTTTCCTTTTATAACCACCATTACAGGCCTTTGTGGGGGCGATTACAAATGTTCTATTTCTAACTACTGGACAAACAAAAATGTATTTCATGCTTGAATAAATGAAACTCTACTTAACAAAATTGGTTTAAAAATGCCTGTATTATAATTCTTGTCTTGGCTCAGAACAAAATCTCTGTGGAGGGTTGCCAAAAATTTCCTCCTCTCTTAGAGTATGTTTTCTTTTTTAAGCCAAATCAAGCTTAACAGCATCCCAGCTTGAAGTGGCTTTCTGATGTCACCAAAGAAAAAGTCAGAAAGACCAACCTGCACACAAAAAAAGCAGCTTCCTATTCTTCATAAGGCTACCAACTTAGTGAGGCTTATGATTCCCTGACAGGCCAGAAAGAGTCTCAGAAGAAAGGGAAACGTGTTCAAATCAAAGTGCAAAAGAGAGCAGGAAAGGGAAAATGAAAGTATAATTGTGGTTTGGTCTTTTTTGTATTTGCTTTTTTTTTAACCAAATAAACATCTTCAGAAAAACCGCTCCAGCGATGGAATTAAAACAAAACGATGACTCATACAAGAGTGTTTGAAATGCACAGGCAGAAGGTAAATGTTTGCGCGATGCATACAGCAATGTTTAGGTATACTGAGCACCGCACACATTAAACAGACTAGTTTCACAATCCCCCACAAACAACAAGCACTATCTATTATGCTCACTGCAGATTCAGCTAAGTAGGTATTTCTTAATTACACCTCACAGATAACTTCTCTTGTTATTGGGTTCAAACATCAAAAAGGAAAGATACCATCTGTAGACAGAAGCACAGCTTTAATCCACATTTTCTCTCTCCACACATACATGTACACAGGGAGAAAGAGATCAGCCTCTGCTAGCTTTTTCCTCACCTTGAAAATAAGATTAAAATGTTATCGGTTGTACCACCTGCACAGTGCTGCTCTGACTTCACAGATACAACACATCAAGCCTAATCCTGAGTGTAAGATATGTAACACACACAGGTCTGGGCACACAGATCAGCTAAAACGGTGCTTACAGACACTTGTTACCACGGATTGTTACTCTAATGGAGGGGTTTTCTTTGAGAGCACCTCTATATTACATTATTACATTAGAAGCAAGACAAGAGGATACGAAATCCTCAAAAAAAAAATAAAATCTCTGCCAAGGTCCTCGTTGCCACAATAAGTTTGGTGAAAGGATGACACCAAGTGTTCAATTAAGATACTGCAATATTGTTTAAAACCTTAATATCAGGGTTATTTTAAGGCTTTTTTTTTTAACTTAAACAGATACGATTAATGAATATTTAAATATGAATGTAGTCATCACTTATGATAAATCGTTTTTCAAAAGAAGCACTTTTCAAGACATTGGTAAAGAAGTCTTTGCATCTTGAAATATCAGATCATCGATCATTGTACAATTTTAAAACTAAGAAAGGATGCATCTACATTAAAACTGTTTCGTTACCGGAGGGAGGGTTCTTAGATCAAATGATTTGGGCCTATATTTATTAACAAGTTTTAAAGAACAACTTGGAACCATTTATTAACTTACTCTGCAGGCAGTAAACTCTTGTATTAAAAATTATCTGCTAAAAATTAATTAAATGGATGTTCTTCTTGATTATGGCAATCGCGACTTTTCTTACTTTATGATGTAATCAAGAGGGCAGCGCTGTTAACACATTCCCTCAACATGAAAGATCCCTGGTACAAGACTGGGAGGAGGCACAAATCCCCGAGAGCAGGCACAAATCCCTGGGAGGGTTGCATCAGGAAGAGCATCCAGCTTAAAACTCAGTGCCAAATCAAATATGTGGCTCCATCTGCTGCAGCAGCTCCTTACAAATAAGAGAGCAGTCATAAGCTTTTTCTTTATGATGTAATTTTCCTCATTAAAAACAAAATCTAAGCACTGATCAATAAACTTACATTTTTTAATGCAAAGTTGGCATAACGAGAGGTATAGCAAGAAAAGTTGCTGTTGCAGACATTAACTACTGCACCTTAACCAATTTTAGTGTCCTGTGGATATCTGTTTAAATTTGTAGTATTTTGCAAAGTATTTTTAGAGCTAGGCTTACCAGTTTGAATAAATGTTACAGCTGATAAATGTAGGCTCTGATCCATGGCTGACAAGTGCTTGTGTGCTCACAGGCACATTGCAGTTGACACAACACAATAATATGCATATTCACAGTCTTTTACTGACCAAATGTATCAACTGCCCTATCTTTGCACACGGTAAACGACACAACACATTCTTGTTTTTCATCCTTTAGTAACATTAAAACATTTTTATATGTTATTAGATTAACCTTTCTGGAATGCACAGTATTATTCAGGACAATCACTTTAAAAGATAAATATACAAAAAGAAGGCCTGCAAAGCCTCACACAGACTGTATTGCAACACAACATAGCTCTGTAGCATCTTAAAGAAATACACATATTTAAGTTGTCCTTTCATGATGTATGTTGGATCTCTATCAACATGCATCAAGGTGGATCCTCTGGTGGCGTTTGAGATTACATTTCTGGGTAAAGCGTTTGCCACAGGCCAAGCAGCAGTATGGTCTCTCTCCAGTGTGGACGCGACGGTGTGCTTTAAGGTTGCTCAGCTTGGTGAAACTCCGGCCACAGAGCGAACAGCAGAAAGGCCGCTCACCTGTGTGAGTCTGCAGGTGGGCCTTCAAGTTACTGGGGTGGGGGAAGCACTTCCCACACTGCCCACAGCGTAGGAGATGCCTTGGAGCGGCGTGAGACTGAGAGTCTGGATGGGTACCAGGACTGACGTGGTGAGAGTTTGCAGGATGGTGCTGGGACCTGTTGCTGACCCAGGAGTCTCCAGTTCGGTTAAGGGTTGATGTCTGTTTGTCACCCAGGTGAACTCGCTGGATTGAGGATACAGCAGGAGATGCTTTGGATGTGGAGGGAATTCTTTGAAGGTTATTTAAGTTTACAACTTGAGAGGGAGCTATAGACAGTGCCGCAGCGGTACTGTTCGAGAGAGTGTGAGACGGCTTTTTCATCGGTCGGTGGAGATGCTGTAAAGCGGCTTGCAATCTGAAACCTGAACCGGCTTTGGAATGTAGCTTCATAACCTCTTGCACAGCAGCTTTTTGAGAAATGTGGTTTAGTCTGTGTGCTTCTGAACTCACCTTGTGCTGCTTTACTGAACATGAAAAAGAGGACATACCTGAGTTTGTTATTTTCTTTTCTATATGCTCACCTTCCTCACATCCATCAGAATCAAGAATGACTTCCTTCTTGATAGTCAGGCCTAAAACATCACTGTTTTTTAGTCTTGCCTTAGGGGACCCTGAGGATGAAATTTTATCTCTGCCTGGGGTAACCTGAATGTCCGCTCTGACAGAATCAGACAGCTCATGTTCTCCTTTAGTTTTGACTGGATCACGTTCCGTTTCAGCTCCAAGTCTGGGATTCTGCAACAACTCAGCGCCTGTGACAGTCAAGCCAGCCCAACTGGTATCTATTTCCAAAGATGAAACACGCGGTCGATCTGTAGACGGGTGTTTTTCTTGCCTGTCTTCAGGAAAGCCATAACCCGAAGCTATCTGTGGGTCTTTCTTCATGACATTTCTCAATAATTCCTCACTGTTTTCTTCAGTCTGTTTGGGTTGTACCTGAACTGTTCCACTCTCGTTGTCTGATCCAGGTCCCTCTTCATCTAGAAAATAAGGATTTTTCTTTTAAATTAAGGAAATAAAAATTAATTAATTAAAAAATGCAACAATGTTATTGTTTCTTTCGGGCCTGAATCCCTTTTAGGTGCACTGAGGTAAAGTGGACAACAAAAATTCTATCTTCATTTTGGAGATAGGGACCAGTCACTTTAATGTCATCTGCTAAATTTGAAAAGCCATTTTATTCTAATTTACTTTACTGAATTTATTATACTAACGTGTTGTATTATATCCTACTATTTGCATTATATTCTATTGTACTTTATTAAGATTTTTACCTTATATTGGCTACTTTGTTTTATCATATTAGGCTTATTGAAGAAAAAAACCTAATCTTTTGTGTTCTAGGTTGTGTTTAATGTTTTGCATGGTGAAATAAAGGAATTTCCCAACTTTTCAGATGTTTAAAGTCTATTTGAACGTATATTAGCATGCACATCATTGTAGGTACCATTAATGCTGGAAAAACACCAACTGCAATCCAGGCGACACCTTTCTGAGAAAATGTCTTGCTTAATTCAACATTCTTCATGTAAAAGAGTCTGAATGTTAAAGTGGCCTACCTGCAACACAAACCTGTCATGTACTGGGGTGGGGAGTTTGAACAACAACAAAGGATGTGGAAATTGCCTAGTGGTCACTGTTTGTCTGGCAATTAATTTTCCCCAGGAGCCACAGAGATAACAAAAAAAAATTATATAAATTTATTAATGTTGAGCAGAACTGAGTTGAGGTTAACAAGTCAAGCTCTCCTAAAGCAAAGAATAAATTATAAAACAATGTGTCAACCATAACACCTGCTTGAGGGGATAGGGAGCTATATCACGGCACACGGTAGGGTCGAGAGGGAATGTGTTTGTGCAATAAATAATGCTTAATGTTCCTTTACTATGGACAGACTGAAAGAAAGATAAGATCCTAACAATACGTACCACTACAGTTCCACCCTCCCATATGCACAGAGGAGCAAGATGGCTGACTAACTTCTTCCTCCTTCGTAGCAACAGCTGATCTCACATCCTTTTCTTCTGCTGCCTGAAGACATACAGTGCATGAAATACTGTGAATATCTACTGGTTCCATTTCACCAATTTTTAGAGCCATTATCGATACTGTTGTTTTTTTATACAACATTACAGCTCTTATAGCACTTGAAATGTGTCCAGAAGCACCCAATAAAATGCAGATACATAAAGAAGATGATGATTATTTAATGTCAGTACAACATAACTTTGCTCTAGTAGTCATTTAATCTGGCTCACCTCTGGCTCCCTTTCAGGGCTCTGTGCAGCTGTAGCACTGTCTGCCTCTGGTAGCGACTCTGATGTGTCTTCTAGTCTGCAGCTTGCTGTCCATCTTTCAAAAGAGTCACTCTCTGTCTTCACACTAACTTGTTCTTTAAAAAAAAAAAAAAAAAAACAGAAACACAACAGTGTTTACAATATTTAGGGCATCCCATGACCTATATAAAATTCATTTTACATCTGTTTCTTCTTACCTTCCTGATGGTTTTTAGGCCTTTTTTCTGCAGTGTCAGTGGACAGTTCCACACCATGCCTTGCACAGTGCACGCCCCTTCCAGTCTTTCCTCCTTCTTTCCCTGCTTGATCCTTGAATTTGCTCTCAATCCACTGCAGCTGCATCCTCAGGGACTCTATCTCCTGGCTCCTGCGCTTCACCTCCACCAAAAACACATCTTCCACCAACCTGGTCACCTCAAACATGGCTGTCTTCACTACAGCCTCCATCACATCTGAAAGCTGGGTCTGAAAGGTGACTATGAGGGTGTCCAGGTCCGACATGGTGCACTCTATCAGCCTCCCTTGTCTTAGCTGTTACTCACGGGGCTTATGTGCTTTAGTGAATGAATGCAAAGGAGAATGACGTTTGATGTTTTATTAAATGGTGTATTGTGAAAATCCTGCTACATGTTGTAAGCTGAAGGCCATAACCGCAGAGTAATTTCTATTCAACAATACACCAATTTTCCGCTGTCGGTATTCCTCGTGAGGAGGGATAAGCTTTTATTAATAACATTATTAATGGTAAAAAGCAGCCTAACGCGATGTTTACTGATATGAGACGTCGATTTGAACTGTCAGCTAGCCAGCTAATATTTAGCTGTAGCATTCGTGTGATATCGTGTCCGGTACGAGTGCTACAGACACTTGTAAACGGGAGTGAAATCTTAATTGTCGAGATGTTTCACGCGTGGGTTTTTGCTTTCGATTGTAACAGCTGTTAAAGGAATTAAATTGCGTTGAACGGAGCTAGCTACTCATCACTCGCCTGTGGTCCTTGTTTTTGCTCGTGGCGTCACGCACAACGCAGTACGGTGGCCTCGACTGGAGACGAGTAAAAAACGAAACGCGTTTTACTAAAGTGAAACCATCAGGCTGCACCTGGCAGTCAGTTTTAACTTGCGATTTGCGGACATTTTTTTTTCATATTTTCTTTCCGGCCGACTGGACAGCGTTGTGAAGAAGATTGTAAATTTTGGACTTTTCATACTACATGAAAGTAATTAAGTATTAGATAATTAAATGACAGAAAATCTCCTATTTTTTTACTGTCTACTACAGAATTTATGGGCAGTTAGAACTAACAGAACTTATTCTTTTGCACATTATTTCTTTCTTTTACTAAAAAACTATTAGTTTTGTCGTAGTTTTTCTATCATGTAGAAAAACTAAGTTTTCTTCCACTTTTTTTTTTAATCTTGAGAATTAAATATGTAGCTAAACTTCTTTACACAAACAGAAGAGGCAGTGGTTTTTCCCACTTGCCTGCTTTAGGCCTTTCCCTGAGTCCAGACCTTAAATTAAATCTACTTCACTGAGTTTACAGTTCTGTCTCATATCCCCACAACAAACCTTTGAGCCTCAGAAAATTAACTTCCAGCATTCTTGTGAGGATAGTATGCACCAATTTTTACCACCACAAGGTGGTGGAAATGTCTTTAAGGAAAATGCTAGTGTACATAATACTAATAATAATATCACTTCTTTTAACAGCAAAATAAAAACATTAGGTAAACAAATGAAATCGTAACTATAAAATGAATCAAAGTAATTTGATTGTACTCTTTCTATTCCTTTAAAAAAATATTTAAATGTATCAGGCCCTAGATTTCATTAGGCAATAAACAGACAACATGACTTTTAAACTATAAAAACAGTGCCTCTGAATTTGTTTTGAGAACACAGGCTCCTAATAGACATGGGACCAAGACTATTCAGCTGCTGTCTAGATCACAGTGCTGTTTGGTGTGTGTGGTAGGGATGGTTACATTTACCATAAAAGATTCATCAGTTGTATGAATTCATATTTCATGAGCAAACAAAACTGACTGTTGAAGAAAAAAGCCCCTGTTAAAAAAGTATTATTCTGACATCTCTGCTTCTTTTTTGCGCTTCATGAAGGCAACAAATGTGTGTATTTTAAATATTGGGCAGAACATCTTCTTTGAGTCTGTATCTATCAGCTGTCAATTGTTTTATTTGTATGGCTCTTTATTATATACAAACATTTACAAAAAAATCTTATTTTGTCATAAAGGATTCTCTTTAGTAGCTAACTGGAATATGTTCACCCACACAGACCTGGACCAGTACGCCTCATCTGTACTGGATTACATCTCCAAAACCACAGACAGTGTCACCACCCAGAAACGGATCACCATGTACCCCAACCAGAAGCCTTGGATGAACCGGGATGTTCGTCTCCTCCTGAAGGCCCGCAACACCGCCTTAAGGTCAGGAGATGCACACGCCTACAGTACAGCCAGGGCTAATCTAAAGAAGGGCATCAAAAAAGCCAAACACCATTACAAAAAGAAGGTAGAAGAACACTTCTCCAACTCCAACCCCCGACGCATGTGGCAAGGACTCCAGACCATCACAGACTACAGGACCACCAAACCCTCCCCCGCATCCTCTGATGTCTCCTTCCTCAACGAGCTCAACAACTTTTATGCTCGTTTTGAGCGAGGGAACCCCACAACCACAACCAAAGCAGACGTGACGCCAGACCACCAACCTCTGACTCTCTCCCCCACCGATGTAGGAGCGGTGCTGAGCAGGATCAATGTCCACAAGGCTGCAGGTCCTGATGGCATCCCCGGGCGTGTTCTCAGAGCGTGTTCTGGGGAGCTTGCAGGAGTGCTGACAGACATATTCAACCTGTCCTTGGCCCACGCTGTGGTACCGGCCTGCTTCAAATCCACCTCCATCGTCCCGATACCCAAAAACTCCAACCCATCTTGCCTCAATGACTACTGCCCAGTAGCACTCACTCCCATCATCACTAAGTGCTTAGAGCAGCTGGTCCTAGCACACTTCAAATCCTGTCTCCCCCCCACCCTGGACCCCCACCAATTCGCATACCGCCAGAACAGGAGCACAGAGGATGCAGTCTCCATCGCATTGCACTCTGTCCTCGCACACCTGGACAACAACAACACCTACGCCAGAGTGCTGTTTATAGACTTCAGTTCAGCGTTCAATACAGTCCACCCCTCGCAACTCATCAGGAAACTGACAGACCTGGGCATCAGTTCCCTCATCTGCAAATGGTTACTGGACTTCCTGACCAACCGCCCCCAACATGTCCGGCTGGATAACCGCTGCTCATCTACCATCACAATGAACACCGGTGTACCACAAGGCTGTGTGATGAGCCCTTTCCTCTACTCCCTCTTCACCCACGACTGCAGACCTACTGATGGTTCCAACACCATCATTAAGTTTGCAGATGACACCACGGTGATTGGCCTTATCAGTGACAACGATGAGGCCGCCTACAGGGAGGAGGTGGATCGTCTGGCTGAGTGGTGCGACACAAACAACCTGCTGCTTAACACCGAGAAGACCAAGGAGCTCATCGTGGACTACAGGAGGAATGCTGACCCACATCCACCCATCCACATTAAGGGGACGGCTGTGGAGCGTGTGAGCAGCTTCAAGTTCCTGGGAGTCCACATCTCCGAGGATCTCACCTGGACGACCAACTGCTCCAAGGTTGTCAAGAAGGCTCACCAGCGCCTCTTCTTCTTGAGGACTCTGAGGAAGAACCACCTGTCCTCAGACATCCTGGTGAACTTCTATCGTTGCACCATCGAGAGCATCCTGACCAACTGTATAACAGTCTGGTACAGGAACTGCTCTGCCTCGGACCGGAAGGCGTTACAGAGGGTCGTGAAAACTGCCCAGCGCATCGCCGGAGCACCACTTCCTGCCATAAAAGACATCTACAGGAAGCGGTGTCTGAAAAGGGCTGGGAAAATCATCAGAGACCCCAGTCACCCATCACATGGACTCTTCACCCTCCTGCCCTCTGGGAGGCGCCACAGGAGCCTCCGGACTAAGACCACCAGGTACCGGAACAGCTTCTTCCCCACAGCTGTCAGACTCCTGAACTCTGCCTCCTGACATCTGACCCACGTTAACACATGGACTGAACATACACACACCCACAATGGACAACTGTACCCTCAAACACACAATAATAACATGGACTGAACCACCACTCACAACCACTAGCACTTTATATAGCCTCTGTAGAAACTATCTACATCCTCACTTATCTTAACTGCACTACTGTATAGCTCTGTGTAAATAATCATTCTGTACATTCGATCATTTTTAATCCTACAACTGTTTACAACTTGCATAGTTCCCATTTCTGTATAACTGTATATCTCAGATTTCTGTAAAGTTATTTATTTCATATTCTGTATAGTTTTTCATATTTATATCCTGTTCATAGCCTGTACATAGCTTGTACTCACTACAGCCTGTACATACTTATAATTATAGAATATTCACAACATACTTCATACCGTGTACATTATAACATACCATAATAGACCCATTTCTGTAATATACTCACATATCTATAT
The DNA here is from genome assembly GCF_057382275.1 of Copadichromis virginalis. Classification (NCBI taxonomy): domain Eukaryota; kingdom Metazoa; phylum Chordata; class Actinopteri; order Cichliformes; family Cichlidae; genus Copadichromis; species Copadichromis virginalis. The sequence goes on from NC_140623.1 coordinate 38,515,351, forward strand.
TATTGCTAATATATATTGTAATATATCTATATCACTAAAGCACTTCTGGATGGATGCAAACTGCATTTCGTTGCCCTGTACCTGTGCATGTGCAATGACAATAAAGTTGAATTCTAATTCTAATTCTAATTCTAATTTAGACAAAAGTTAAAAAACACACACACACACAGTTGTTGCATCTTGTGTTTTTCCTGAGTCAACCTTTTCTCTTTACTCTTGTAAATCTAGAAGCTCTTATTGACTTTTCCAATCAATACCAGATCTTACAACATCAAATAAAGCATTTGAAGAAGCTGAGGTCAGACTTATGCTAGGCTCAGTCTACAAACTACAGATGTTTATATAATTTCTTGCTCCACACAGATGGTGAATTGACCAAGAAACACAACAAAGTACACAGATATCCATCCATCTCTTCGACTTAGCCTTTCCTGGGTCGAGCGGGGGGGCCCTATCCCAGCTGTCTAAAGGCAAGAGGCAGGGTACACCCTGGACAGGTCGCAGGGCTAGCACATAGACCAGTGGTTCTCAAAGTGTGTGGCAGGTGGGGCACAAGTTACCTGGCAGAAAAGTTATGTGGAACTAATGATTAACATCGGGATCACTTTCATGGCGGTACAAAGAAATTCGCAGCAGTTACATAAATAATATGCGCATCCGCTGAAAAGCTGCAGCCGTTTGTGTAAGTTGATAGTCGCAATAAAGAAGTGTACTGAAAACTGCGAATATGTGGTCAGGTCAAACCCAGAATTGGGGCAAAAAAAGACCTGACCGCGTTTGCACTTTTCAGTACACTTCTTTATTGTGGCTGTCAACTTACACATGCAGCTGCAGCTTTTCAGCTACAGCCTACACACATCAACAACAACAGGACCTAGTTCAAGCCGGCGAGACGTGATTGGGGATGCCGCTCAGGTGCGTCCGCCTCCCCCACAGACCATGCCCCACCACAGCTCTGCAGTCAAAAACAGGCTCACTGCAACCACTAAGTGAATAGTACTAAACTCACACTAAATTATATATACCCTTCATTTCTGTTCACAAGTTTCTGGATTTGTTTGTTTTTTTAATAAAAAGTGTTTTAAGACTAAGACTGAACTGTATTTTTCCATGTTTGGCAATGTTCAAATTCTGTTTAACTGGTTGCTTTTTTGAAGAAGTGTTGCAGAGTAATGAAGTAGTGTAGTGACAAAAGTTACAAATAGTTGTTTGAAATGAAAGTTGTTTGTTTAAAGCAAAAATAACTGAAGGATTCATTGTGCAGCTAGGCTTTTCTTTCTTTCTTGTGTTTAGAGGGGGCGTGTCATGTGGGGAATGATGTAAAATGTTTGAGAACCACTGACATAGACAGCCATTCTGACTCACATTCACGCCATGGGCAATTTAAAGTTTCCAATTAACCTATCTCCACTATCTGCATGCCTTTGGACTATGGAAGGAAGCTAGAGTAGAACCCACGCAAACACATGCAAACTCCACACAGAAAGACCCCTGCTGATGGTGGAATTGAACTAAGTACCTTCTTGGTGGGAGGCAACAGTGAAAATCAAAACATTACTCCATTACTACCTGGGTGACGTCATTAGGAAGTATGTGCCAAGAACTAACTTCAGGAAACAAGAATATAAACAGACGATGGCATCTAAAGCCAGTTTTATTTTCAATCAGCTGAGTAATCACAAAGATATTGTTGGTCAAGTTCTTCAGTTATACTCCAAGGCAGTATATTTTTAATGAGTATAAAATATGCAGCAGTAACTGATTACAAATGAGACTTGTTTAACTGAATGTGATAGACCTTATCTATCCATCACAGGCTCATTAATATAAATATTCACTTAAACCTTCAGATAGCACAAATAATATTAAATAATTTGATACTTCTTCTCCCAAGGAATTATAGATCTGTCATGTGCTTGCGTTGATGGGATTTCAGATGATCCAGGCGTTTGAAGCTGAGACCGCAAACAGTGCAGCAGTATGGTCTTTCCCCTGTGTGGGTACGCTGGTGAACCTTCAATATGTCTGCTCTTGTGAAGCTCTTGTCACACATGGTGCACCGATGAGGTTTTTCCTGTGTGTGAATTCTCTGGTGCAACTTAAGATTCCATAGACGGCTGAACTTATTCCCACATACTGTGCAGCAATATGGCTTGTCCCCTACTTGACCACATTTGTGTGCCTTTAGGTCAGAAAATGAAGGAAAACCTTTACCACAATGGCTGCAGAGGTGAACCCCTTGCCCTAAATGAGTCCTTTGGTGGACTTTAAGGTTACAAGCTTGAGTAAAGGTCTTTCCACACTGGTTGCAGGAGTATGGGGGCACTTGTCCAGTGCCTTTGTGTGTGTGTTTGTGAGCCTTGAGGGAAGCAGAATCCGGAAAGGACATGGAGCACTGGTTACAAGTGTATCTCCTTGCTCCTCTCACTGTTGCCTGAGGTTGCATCTGTTGTCCCACGTTTAAGGTATCGCTGTACGTATCTGAAGGCTCATACATATCCTCAGTGCTGTCTAGAGAAGGGCCAATACGAATACCCTGGCCGCGGAAGCTGAATCTACTACCTGAATCACTGGACACTTGTTCAGGGTACAAGACATTTGTGTCCTGCAGATACCCCTCCTCATTAATTAGTAAACAGCTGAACTCTCCACTTACATCAATGTTAGTCCTAGAGGGGGAACCTGAGGGTGAACCTTCCTGATCCTTTCTATTCCGCTGAGTGCCTGTTTGGTAAGTTTGATGATCAGCTCCTTCTGGTGTTACCACATCCTCATCATAATGGCCCACATAACTCAGATCTTTGCCCAGGTGCGATGGTGAATGTATCCCATCAAAATTACCCATGTCTATCATTCCAGTGTCTCCATATCCAGACTTGTCAATGCCATCTAAGTCTTCCATGCCGTACCTGTTTGGGAACAGAGGTTCAGTCGGTTCACCCGAGTGTCCATCATTGTTTGATTCTGCTCTCTGCTCAAATCCAGTTTCCCAATTTACTTGGCACTTTGGGATCTTTTGGTCATTAAAACATTTACTGGGTCCTGGAAGAGCTGACACATCTGCTTCTGAAACACGAGTAGTGAGAAAAAGTTAAAATAGCCTCACTGCATTCAATATACACCATACATTGTGTTGTCTCTATTTGTACAGCACTTGAAAAATTAACGAGAAATTAATTTGTTAAATTTTCTGCATGTACTTGCACAGAGACTTACCATCTAAGCTGATGTGCCACCCTTGCGACTCATCATTTTCTGGTTGGATCTGAAGAGCTTCTTCCTTGAACAGTCCAGTGCCTTGAATACCTGATGACTGGGGAAAAAAAGTGGAAAGGCAACATTAATCCATCAGGTTTTACCTTAGTTGCCTTAAGTAGAACCCTAACTTTGGCAAGCAGATCTAACGTAATGCTTAAGGGTTTTTCAAACAAAAAATAATTAAAATACTTAAAAATATTACATGGATGCTGTGTAATGTGCACAGTCAGTTCCCATACCCCCACAATTTTTAACAATATAAATGATTCAATTTTCATGGTGCATGGCTCACCAAGAGAACATTAGTGAACATGTCTCCCCCTCACCCCCCCCCAAAAAAATAAATAAATAAATAAATAAATAAAAATCACATTTCGTCAGTTTACCCATACCACAAATGTTTCCTTGGTTTATCACACTCCCTGCAGTGGCTCTATACCCCATAATATGAGACTAAGTGGCTTAAACACACATTTTATACACTTTTGTTTTGTAAATTTATAAAGCTGTATAATGTAATAAAACTATCATACCTGCGTTGCTTTTGTGGCACTTTGGCGCTCTATTTTTTCCTCTCCTTCCTTCTCATGGCTCAGTGTACATCCATCAGCTCCCTGGGAACTATTTATTTCTTCATGAAGCACAATCTCCTGTTTCAGGCTTTTCTCTGAAAATAATAGAATTTCAAAGATTTAGAAAACAAAATAAGGCAAAGGTCAGTTGACTTATATAATGTCAAGAAGATTGCCTCTGAGCTCTAGCAATCTTCTTTAAGCAGCAAAAAAGGAAACAATTTTTGGTGATTAGTAAAAATCATAATTAACAGTGGGTGATCAGAATCTCTTTATTTTCCCCAGTATGTTTAACTTAGGGTTACAAATCCAAAAGCCAAAAGGAGAAATATGTGAATATGTGGCTATGAACATAGTCAAAAGAAACATGATTATGTTTCTCTTAAAACCCACAAGAAATAGAATTATAGATTTCTTCTTTGGGGGAAGAGATGTAGCAGTATATTACAAAGTTGTACAGACAAAGTTCAAAGTATTTTAAATTAACTTTTTTCCGCATTCTGGTGCTTGATTTGAACTTAAGCACGTTGTCTTGACCATGTCTGCATGCCTAAATGCATGGAGTTGCTGCTATGTGATTGGCTCTATATTATTTGTGTTAATGAACAGCTGAACTGGAGTAACTAATGAAGCAGCCAGAAAGTGTTTATTCATTTGTGATCAAATTCTCCAACCTGGCTTCATAAGTACTAGTTACACAAGTAAGATATGCAGAAGTCAGGCACCACAGTGTGAGTAATGCAGATTAAAGAATATGTAATGCAAGTTTATGCACTGGAAGTACCTTTATTTCCAGGCAAAATTTTAAAACAACCACAAAGTGTTTAAAATGTATTCTGTGTATGCTGCATTTATACAGCTGTGGCCTGAGGTAGTGTAGTCCAACCCCAAATACTTAAATAATCACATTTCTTAAAATATTTGCAATATTTATACACCTAGTTTTGTTTGTAATGGAATTGTTAATGTAATGTTAATTCTAATGAAAGGTTAACTCTTCATTAGCCTTAAGAAAATAAATACAGGTAAAACATGGACGACTAACCCTAGAAAGACCCACCTGAGGTTCTGGGTTGGTTCTCACTGGATATCCCGACTTTTCCACAGTCAATGCATCTCCCTCTCCAGTCTCCCTCTCGTTCTTTGCGACGAGTCTCCGACCACTTCAGTCGTCTCTTTAAGGACTCAACCTGCTCCCGGCACCGCGTTACCTCTTCCAAAAAACTGTCCTCCACCAACCGGGTGATCTCATACATAGCAGCCTTGAACACCGTCTCCATGACGCCAGAAAGCTGTGACTGAAACGTTAGTATAGTCTCCGCCATTATAACTGCGCTGTGGCTTAAAGTCTTTTTAATAAACGGAAAAGGAGGAGAAAAAAATGACTGGCAATTCAAAGCCTGTTGTTGTTGACTGGCTACAGCTAAAGTCGGTGTCTCTAAGGTAGATGTGTCCGTTTCTTACACGTGCTTTTTGTGTAGTTAATGATTTATGGATTGTATCGGTTGTCCGAGTTTACAGCTTGGTTGCTTTCATGAACCCTGCTGTTTAAACAAAGTGTCATGCTAACGTTAGCTGCAACTAGCTCGCTCCATTAGTTCTGATTTATGTTTAACGGATTCTGGACACTATTTAATTTGAAAAAAACATAAGCTCGCTTGAGATTTTTGACATAAATGATCGCATTCTTTACATATCGTGTATTTAGAACTCAGGCTTAGTAGAAAAAGTAATTCCGTAGCTTAGCTTTACTCTTGCGTTATGACATTTCTCCCGATTCCGTAAACAACGACACTTCCGGTATCTAAATACGGGTCGTCGATTGGAACAATTTTCATGCTACGGAAGAAAGAAAAGAGAACTGGTTCCAGTGGGGAACGTGCTTAAAGAGCACTAAATGACAAGGGTGGAGAAGTATTGTCATATTAGGATACTGTTCCATAAATAAACAGTTTCACATCCAAATTAAACCTTTTTGTTGCTTCAGTTAAATCCCATTTTGCATCTTAAAGTTCACCTCTTTCACTTATGAGACAGGAAGTGAAACGTGTTTTCTCCGTGTAACGTGTGTGCTTTTTGTGTCATTTTTTAGACAACAAGTAGATTAAAAAGATAACTGTTTTAGCATATGAGCACGTGTTATGTGGGGCACAACCAGCCCATGAAAGGGTTCAGTTTGGCTTGATGAAAGGCAAAATTTGAAAATTGCAGTGCAGTCATTATTACATAATTTTATTAATGTCAAAACGAGCGATAGTAACTACAGAGATGGTTCCTTAAACTAGTCAAAGAGGACATGCAGAGGCTGTGTGTGACAGAAGAGGATGCTACAGATACGATGAGATGGAGTCTAAGTAATGACTTATTTGGAAAATATTCTTTACGATTTTAAAGATCAGTTCATTCACTTTTGGAGGAAGAGGAGTAAGTAAAAGTCGGTAAATCAATAAATAAAAGTAAATAAAAAAGCACATGGAATAAATTAAAGTTATGCATGAACTAAAACAAGTTCGACACCCCGGATATCTTAAAGTTCCGATTAATCCTCCAATCCAGACGGTGGCGGTAATGCTCTTAAAAGCTGTTTACCAACTGCGGTTAAAGCAAAATCGACGAACAAGAAAGCATAATCTCAGCTGCAACGAAAAGATTGAGGTCTCTTGGTGTTGTGTGGGATTATACGACGGTAGTAATAATAATTCGGCGCCGACAGATTTCCTAGTTTATTTTTTGTTCACTGACTGAACTTCTTCAAAAAGCAAAGTTTGGCTTGAAGTGAAACACCGGATGCTTGCGTAAGTCAGTCATCCAATGTGCGTCACACAAAGCAGAGATCGCGTCCGTCCGTCCGTCCATGTGAAGAAGCCATGTTGGCGGAGCTTCTGACGGCGTGCCTTTAAAAAAAACGCCAGAGTAAAGACACTCTTTCAGGTGGGCTCGTATCTGTATCCAGGAAGTACAGTACGACAAACAAGATGTCTTCGGACGATTTTCAGACGAAGTATGCCTCTTTCATGGAGAGCATGCTGAAGAGCGCTGTTGCAGAAACCACGAAACTTTACGAAACTATGGTTGACGAGCTGAAGGCAGAAATATGCAAAATCAAGAAGGAGAATGAGGACCTCAGAACAAAATGCAGCCAGTTTGAGAACGCGAAAAGCCAATCGGGCAGTTATCAAAGAGAAAAACAGCCTCTTCCTGGGCAAAGCAACGACTTCGAGAAATGCGACACAGCCGTGCAGTGTGGTGAGTTGCACAGCATGTTAGCCACCCCGAGCTAACTAATATTAAGTTATAACTGGCTTATGATGGTATGTGTTGTGTTTAGCTAACATTTTACGTGTATTCATGTTATCTGGAACACACTGAACATCATAGTTGTTAATGCTTGCTTCTCAGCATAGTCATCTTGAGCGTGGGATCCAAAATGGGAGGGAAACCATACTAGTTTCTCCATTTTTAGAGGACAGTGAACGTTGGTCCAAACTTCAAAAAATCGTCTTTTTATGGCTACATAAAGCTCAAAAACGTTTTACATATATATATATTTATAAGGAACTGAACAGATGCTCCATAATTATTCAAATGAAATCGAGCATTGGTATAACTGATTTGAGCTAAATTGACTGCTCCTTTACAGCTCAGACTCACCACTTCTATCTTTATATTGGTTTTTATCTATAAAATACAATTAGGATTAGCTAAAGGAAGCCAGAACCTCTTCTAAATTGGCCAATCAGTTCTTTATGCCCCCCCGAGTATATTTCTTTTTGTTCGTTCTGCTGTAGTTTACAGACCGTTACACATTACAAATTTTTTACGTCAGCATCCTGGTCGTGGACACCCATGTCACATGCAAACCTGTTTCTTATTCTGTTTGTAACTACGTTCACACTCAATGGTACTAAGGTTTTCCCACACAGGAAGCTGGTGAGGTGCGAATGAGGGGGCTGATAACGAACTGCAGTCTTCTAATGGCACTGGCATAGTGCCAGGCAAAACCACTAAGACGTGTATTTAAAAAAAAAAAAATTTAACTGAACTGAAATCTTATCAATGTATAGCTTTATTCCACACTTGTATTTAGATATTGATAAGTTGTGTAATAATTCTGAAACAGAAACTAGAATACAAAGGTCCATAAACTTGTATCACAGATGTTTTTGTGTACTCTAATGTAGTGTTTAAAGAGCATTCAAAACATCAGAATGTTTTTTTCCTTTAGAGGAGATGATTAAGACGAAGTATTAACCAAACAATTGTTTAAGAGAATTGCTGCCTCTCTGTTGTTGTTAGAATGTTTTGCAGAAATTAGAACCCTTTCTCACTAGTAGCTACTCAATGTGACTCGACTCTACTCGGTTACTGACATTTTCTGTTATAATTGAGTTCCACCTAGTGTGCGTGGGGTCATTATAGCAGTGCGTCTGGAAGTCCCAGATTTGAATCTGCAACAACAGTATTAAGGTCTATACATAATGACTGTGTTGCGAAAAAAATAAATGAAACTATGAATGCAAACTTGTTTAGACACTTGTGTAGAAGGGCAATACAGATTAATGAACATTTTAATAAATGTAAATATGCCAGATTATACCATTGGGCTGATTTTCATCTGCAGACCCTCTGGCAGGTTGGAGTTAAACAAAAGTTAGTAAAAACATACAGAGACACTATTTACAGATCATGTGGCAAGGACAAAAACAGTGATCACATTATATTAGAACAAACAATGACAAGAAGAGGGGACACAGAGGACAGTATAGATGACAATAACGGAAACACATCAGTTATTAGGGCTGTGCGATATGACCAAAATCTCATATTCCGATATAAGAATTCTATCGTCCCGATAACGATATAAATCACAAAAATGTAACGTTTTCTGTCAATTCTATGGATCTCGGGCAGCTCGACTTGCGGGAAGTGTTTCCAGTTGCGCGTCATGTAGCTGGAGTCGAGTGTGTTTTAACCGATGCATGAAACGATACATTTTTAGTAGAGCTGGGCGATAGAACGATAACGATATGTATCGCGATATAACTTTTACTCGATAGAGAAATTAAGCTATCGCTATAGACCTCGCCGCTCTTGTCCTCTTAATTATGAAGCGCCTTGAGGCGACTTTTGTTGTGATTTGGCGCTATATAAATAAAATTGAATTGAATTGAATTGAAAAAAAAAAAAGGTCAGCCAATCCAAATTAAGTAGCGCAGAGCCGAACCAATCACAGCCGCAGCGTCACGTCGCGTGACTTGTTACGTACAGCACAAGTGCCAAGCCGCACGTGTGTTTGTTTGGGAAGCAGCCAGCGGGTAATGGAGCCAGCGCATAATGGAGGAAATGAGTGTGCCGACTAGAAAAATCAACCGAGTGTGACCCGAAGAGAAAACAGATGATGGTTCCAACGCCGGAGAGATTGTCGAACGGAAGAGCCATAGAAGTTCCGTAGTGTGAAGGTATTTCGGCTATTTCAAGTCTGACAAAAAAACAGAGTAGCGTGCACTGTAAATTGTGCCGAAAGCAAGTCTGGAAATACAATAAACTGGTGCATGCGTCACACTGTGCGCCACGTTATTGTTTCGGTGAAATGAATTTCTACAATACTGTTAATTCTACTTTCTGCAGTGTTTAAATGCTTACATATACACACAGTTACTGTCCGTCCACACATACGACTCTGTTCTGCTTCTATGCCCCAGCTTTGTTTACTTTTTCCCACCGAGGCTTCTAGACTTCTGATTGGCCAACATTTCTGCACGGTTAGGAATCTAGCGCCACCTGCTGCTTTGGCATGTTCATAGCAGCGTTTTCCTTCATTTCTGCCTTTATGTGTGGACGGGATTATTTTTTAAAACGAAAACGGAAAATCTCTGTTTTCAAAAATACCCGTGTACGTGTGGACGTAGCCTCAGTCTCTGACTGGAAGCGCTAATTCGTCATTGGGCTTTTGTCAGACTAAAGTAACTGTTAAAACTGTTTGAAAAGCTAAGCTATACAACAAGGAGAGATTGAGAATTTCCTTTTAGTTCTCTGTTTATTTGATATTGACAAAAGTTAGTCAGTTTTGTCTGTTCTTCTGTAAAACAAACTAAGATTTATTTTTAGAATTCATATTTTGTTTCTAAGTGGAATTGACAATTTAGTCTGTTTCGTTTGTTCTATTTTGAATCTTAAACGCTTTAGCGGCTGCCTTTTGTGTAGTTTGCAATATTTGCCTTTATTTATCTGAAAAAGTCTCATGTTCCTTAAGTACATCTACCCTGTTGAACTTATTATGGGAAATAAATATTTAAATAAAAACAAGCTGCTGATTATTTCACATTTTACTTGTGAGCAACGGCACATTTAAATCTTACAAATATAGTTATTTGGCTTATATCGTGATAGATATCGTTATCGCCTGAAATGAAAAAAACATATCGTGATATGAAAAAATCTCATATCGCCCAGCTCTAATTTTTAGACATAAGTTGTAACGGCCGCTGTTTTCTTTGTGAGCATTTATTACACGGCGTGCTGCGGGGAAAAGCCTGTTCTAACGTTTGAGTCTAAGGTTTATTTTTTAGCACCTGGCGGCTCTTTTTTTACTTTTCATCCGTAAATAATCTGCTCGTTCACGTGATTCAGTTTATTTTGAAAAGTCTCAACAGGATCTTGAGCTTTATTGTGAAAGGTTTATGTGGAGCATAAACAAGCGGACACGCGATGGTGTTACTGTCGTTGTCGCTAACCACAACGCATAAAAACAGGCGCTTGTCCGCCCGTAGTGTGGTTATATAAAATATAAGAGAAAGATAGAACTTTAAGAAATTAATATAGCCACTACAGTGACCATCAAAACAATGAAAAATATTGCCGTAAACAGCTTATTTTGCGACACCACAAAACAAACGATAGCGTAAAATAAAACGATAGACGTTTTTATACTGTCATCCGATATATATCAGTTATATTGCACAAACTCCAGTATTGCACATGGCCTGACTGTCCTGATATTGCGCTGACCCATTACACTAATAGTTGGTTCCCTTTTTTTTTTTTTTTTTTTTTTTTTTAAATACACTCTTTTTCGCGTCCAATATAAAGCATGATTATTAAACATGATCACATGTTTGTGTGTCCCTCATCCACCCTTTTAAGTGACTCTTAAAGATGGGGATACTTTTACTTTCCCTCACTGACAGTGGAAGGCTATTCCAGAAGCGCACTCCCTGATATGTGAAAAGGTGGTCTGTCTAAATGCCAATTCACAATCACCTCTAATAGTGGCTCGAGTCAGTCGAGACCCAGCAATACTGCTAGACTTTTGTTTAATACACTCACTCACTGGTGGAAGCGCCAGACGATGTATAACTTTGTATATTAGACAGGCAGATTTAAATAAATATAACGCGTTGCATTTTTGCAAAAGAATCATGCTCAAATAATGCACTGGTAAAAAAAAAAAAAAAGGAAAGAAAATGAAGTCGACATCAAGTTATGATGAGCTGGTCCTGATGCTTCTAAACAAGAGAAGAAAGAAATGGAGATTCTGGTTTCATCCAAATCTCAAGTAAAGGCCACATCAGGGATAATTTCATGGTTTCATTCCGGCGCTGAAGCCGTATCACGATAGCTTTCATACTGGCTCAGGAGGTCAGTGGGGCAGTTTGAGCTTGTTGGCAAACTTAGGACCACATTGACGAGGTAGGGAAATAATTTTACAGATTAACATTGACCCAATTGGCATCCCAGCATCTAGTTGTGTGTCTGAATTTTAAATGGTATTGTTCTACTATTATCATATTATTGTATATGCAGTACCAGTGCCTGTTTTTACCATCGAGTACAACATTAATGCAGTGGTTTGATTGCTCAGATCTGTTTATATGCTTCCAAAACACTGAAAGAGGTGTCACTGCCATCCTTTAGAACAAGCACAATGTAAGACTTCATATGTATTGGTGGTTGTTCATACTATTTGTCTTATAGTCCAATCGTGACTATATCTTAACTTTTTCCCATACTGTACCTTTGTCTACCTACAGAAGAGAAAGACTGTAATGTTACTTCTTTATTGTAACAAAAAAAACATGACGCAATTTAAAATAAAATAAAAAATACTGATTTAAACAGCAGATTAAAGTTATTGACTCTTGTTACCAACTCACTGGCAGTAATCATTTTTCTCAGACGGCACTTTCCCAGCTATGCACAGAACGTAGAGCGACTGTTGAGCAGCTGTGTCATACTTGGCTACCACATTGGGTTTGCGGTAAAGCCGCATAGCAGATCCATATATGAGCCTTAATTGAGATAGTACTGCACTTATTGTGCAATTTAACCTCCCCCCAAATTAATATTTTCTTGCCTTGCCATTGAGTTAATATGTCTGTTTATTAATGTTCTCCTTTGTTTACATTTGAACATTTCTTCAACTTGTACTGGGGATATATATATATATATATATATATATATATATATATATATATATATATATATATATATATATATATATATATATATATATATATATAAAAGAAGTTGTTTTTTTTTTGTTGTATTTTTTTAAATCTCTGTATTTGTGGAATTGTTCCATACAGTATAGTTGTAGTATTTTCCTAAAGACTTACTAAGAAATAAATCATCTCTGATTTTTATAATGGTTTTATGTTAAACCTTTAAAGCCGGTAACTATTTTTAAATCACTAGAACCGGAACCACGTAAGCTAGCGCAATAATTACTTTTTGCATATGAAACCAGAGGAGTTGTACTTACATCTTATGCCATCAGCTTGTCCTAGGTCACGGTTTCCTTCCACATATAGCTTGAGTACAATCCTAATTGTACTCAATGATATGCAAGTCAATTTATAACTTTAATATGCTTTTCTTAGTAAAAAATAATACTTAAGCCAAAATTAAAATTTTATCCTTACTTAGGAGTAAAAACAAAGCTTGATAGGGTAAGACATAGGTGAGTTATGCAGACACCCACCAGTAGCCAGAACTTCAAAACACAGAGTAAAGCGGTCTTTTCAGTGGACCTGGCCTCTTGACAGTGGTCCGAGGTGTGCATTAGGGCTGCCACGATTTGTCGACTAGTCACGATTACGTCGACTATCAAAATCGTCGACGACTGATTTAATAGTCGACGCGTCGTTTGAAGCTTTGTAAGATCACAAAAGACGCAGGAATAAGTGGCAGGATTTAAGAGTGTAATAACGGACTGAAACAGAAGATGGCAGCATTCCATGTACAAGGATGTCAGCTACCGTTTAACCCCGAAGAAGAAGAAGAAGCAGCTGTGTCCCAGAATTCATAGCGCGGCCCAGCGCAGTTTCCAACAATGGTGGCAGCTAGTTAGTTTTAATGTTACTCTTATTATTCTTTCTGGGTCACAAAATAAACGTTTAACATATTTTCAGGCGAGAATGTAGTCAAAGTCAAGTCAAAGTCACCTTTATTGTCAATTCTGCCACATGTACAGGACATACAGAGAATAGAAACTACGTTACTCTCAATCCCTAGATAAAATAGCAAATGAACATTTAAATATAAGAGTGATTAAAAAATGCAGGTAAAATAATTAAAAAGTAAAAATTTAAATAAATACAATACAATTTTACATATCGTTAGCTTCATAGCATAATTGCCTAAGTCATTGACTTAGTCCAATGACTTAGGCAATTATGCTATGAAGCTAACGATATAACAAGAAAGCTATACAATATACAATGTAGCTGTGTAAACCTCAAATATCTGCTCAGTTTATCAGGACACCACATATTTTCAAAAGTGCTCCGACGTTTTCGGAGACATCTGTTACCCACTAGCTCGTTAGCGAGCCGGGGGCTAGGCTCACTAGCGCCGTGAGAACACCGGACTCCCCGCAAATCGTTTTCAAACCCACCGCCGTCTTTCGCTACTCAGGTTAGATATATATGAGTCACTTAGATAACTTAAAATGTTATTGTTTGGCTTTTTTTTTTTAGTATTTTATTTGTTCCTGAGTAAATCAGTTTGTCTGAGATTAAAGTTATAGTTTTTACACAGCTGAATAAACGTCAAGCAGACAACTGATTATCAGAAGTGTGAGATGCTCCAGAATATACTCCAGTGTCCTGTTATATTTTAGATAGCAAGGAGTTTATTAAACTTCACCGAAACAATCTCCAAATTTCATTAAAATTTAATAAACTATCATCTTGTCTTTATTTTTAGTTAGCACAGACCTTAAACACTTAAAGCTGTAAGCTAATGATAGTTATATAAGAGCAGATGCTGGTGCAATAAGCTGTAGTTTTACGTCCAATGGATGATGATCTGATTAGTCGACTAATCGCAAAAATAATCAGTGACTAGTCGACTATCAAAATAATCGTTTGTGGCAGCCCTAGTGTGCATATATGTGCAATAGGGCTGCCACAAACGATTATTTTAATAGCCAACTAGTCACCGATTATTTTTGCAATTAGTCGACTAATCAGATCATGCGTCCATTGGACGTAACACGTACAGCGTATTGCACCAGCATGCATCTGCTTTTATATAACTATCATTAGCTTACAGCTTTAAGTGTTTAAGGTATGTGCTAACTAAAAATAAAGACAAGATGATAGTATATTCTCGAGCATCTGACACTTGATAATAACTGATAATCAGTTGTCTGCTTGACGTTTATTCAGCTGTGTAAAAACTATAGCTTTAATCTCAGCCAAACAGATTTGCTCAGGAACAAATAAAATACTGAAAAAAGCCAAGCAATAAAATATTTAAGGTATCTAAGTGACTTATATATCATGTTTAACCAGAGTAGCAAAAGTTCATGAATTTGGACACAACTATGATACTGGACACAGCTTCTTCTTCTTTGGGGTTTAACGGCAGCTGGCATCCTTGTACATGCAGTGCTGCCATCTTCTGTTTCAGTCTGTTATTACACTCTTAAATCCTACTACTTATTTCTGCGTCTTTTGGGATCTTACAAAGCTTCAAACGACGAGTCAACTATTAAATTAGTCGTCAACGATTTTGATAGTTGACGTAATTGTGACTAGTCGACTAATCATGGCAGCCCTAATGTGCACACAATTTTCTCCATAGTGAGCTCAAGACTTCAACTCCAGTGGAGTTGAAGAATACAGTAGCCACCTGGACTCCAGGTGGCTACTGTATTCTCTGTTCTCCAACCTTTGTGAGCATAGTATAGCAGCACTACCTCTATACCTGTTTCCACTTCTGGTTAGAGTAGCCTTGCAGCTGATCTCTAGAGAATTGCAAGGTCTGCCACTGCCAGCTCCAGTTCAAAGCGGTGACATTGCGGTCTTCACTTTTTTCTGCTGGTGCAATAAAACTAGTTCATTACTCCCCTGGAAATTGTCGCTGTACTCAACTCTCTTCTGAACTCTATTCTTGAACAATTAGTTATTCTGTTTTTTCTTTGTGTGTTTGCATGTTTCTCTTTACAGATATTGTCTCCTTCCGCACAGTGTTGGTCGAGCAATGTCAGCCACTGGGGCAGTCATCATTAAAAAACCAACAAATGTTACACGCTGGTGAGAGGTTTGGATATGGTTTGCAGGAGCAGGGAGGAAATTCTCAGATGACATTTATACTTGTCAAACAGGAGGTTTGTGTGTACCATAGCAGCATTAAAAAAAATAAAATGTTCTGATTTTTTTGCACCTTCTCAAAACCTAAATTTTTGTCCTCCTCCTACAGGAATCATACAGTGATACTTCTCTACAGTCTGAGTTAAAAGAAGAGGAAGTTGAGTCAGCAGTGGCCTCTGAACAAGCCCTTAGTAATGTTTCAGGTGAGGAAATTAAACTGATGGTTTTGGAATAAAGAAAGAATTGTAAGAATTAAATAATGGCATTTTGAATTTGCTCATCAGCAAATGTATTATTTCCCAATTATCTTGTGATGGTCAAATGTGTTTAGTTAACTGAATGTTATAATCAACTGCTACTTCACTGAGATTCTGCCTCTGTTGTGTGAGAGAGCTGTTTGAAACCGTAGTGCAGGTCTTCCCCACCTGCTGCAGATTGTGTTAGAGCACAACAGCAACTGCCATCCTTAGCTACAGTTTAATTTTTGTGTATGTCTAGCCTGGAGATGAAACCTCATTTGGGAAGCAGCTTGACGACAACACTATAGCAGTCAGTAGGGAAAGTGCAAGGTAGAAAGGGTTGAGGCTAAATGGTTGGCAGAGTTTAAACATCCAAAATAATAGTGGAAGATTATTCACCAGTAAACAGGTTGTGTGTGCAGCATTTCCCAGTGGTAGTATATGAGTGCCAAATCAAAACAGGACTTAGCACATCTTTAAAAAAATAAAATAAACAGTTCCCTTTAAAATAATTGTATGGACCATGTAATGTTAAGGGGAAAAGGAAAAAATGTCTAACTAAAGTTTCATTGTTCCAGAGTTTTCTCTGCCTTAGTAACTTTTTCCTCTTATGTTTCTTCTGACATCTTTATCACTGTGGTGCCTAGGTTCTTTACATGTCTCTTTAAATGGAACTGAAAATGAAGGGATGCTTATTAACCAGGAAGATTCAACAGAAGAAACTACATCAGCTCGAAAAGATGAAGAGACCAAAATGGTCCGGGAGGTATCCTGTATGGGAGAGAGTAGCCGTTCAGAGGGAACGCAGAGCCAGACCACTGATTCAGAACATTCAATAGTTATTTCACTTGCTGCAATGACGGACAATATCAAAGAAGAGTCTGAAGTTGATCAGGAGACATCAGAAGTAGAGACACAGGTTCTTCAGCAATGTCAAAGAGATGGTGAAACAGTAGAAAATGAACAAACTGCTATTACTGTTAAGCCATCTGCACATGTGCACTGTGCAGATGAACAGTTAGGGGGGTCCATATTGGTCAACAAAGAAGTTATTTGTGAAGAATTAAAAAACAGCTTGGCAGAAGATGAAGCTACTTCCAAAACTAATGTGTCAGTACGGCGTAGAAGAGGACGGCCACCAAAGAAAATTAAACCAAAAGAAGCACTTGTGTCATCATCTTTTGATGCCTTAAAAGGCCAGGAACAGTTGAACACACCTTCAGAAATAGTTGACAAATCCACTGCAGTAGATGCAGTGAAGATTTCTGCTTTTGCCTCTCCAAGATCATCTGGGATTCAGTCGAAAGAGACTTCCTCTACTGCCAATCCATCTGTACAGGAGATGGCAAGCACTGATTTGAAAAACATGGACAATAGAAAGGCTGGTTCTCTGCCTGCTTCAGTTTTGTCTTTGAGTAGCAGTTCTTCTGAAAAGCCAGTAGACCCTGAAACTCAGCAGCTTCCCACGGGTGTAGAGAAAGAGGCAGTTGAGGCTCCATCCATTGAAGCTTTATCTGCAAAGAAAACATTGAACTCTCCTCCATTGGACTCACCACAACTGACACCCGGTCAGCACAAGGAACGTCGCACTTCTGCAACACTTCAGGATGCAATGCTGCTAGTTGAAGCAATGAATCAGTCAACAATGGGAAATATTATTCCGTCTTCCGAAAAAATTTCATCACCTATGACTCATTGTGCTCCCTGTGTGGATACCCTACAAACAGTGGACAAAATCCTAGCTAAACCACAGACACAGAATCTTACTGTAAAATCTCAGTCAAGTGTAGAGGCCAATGAAACCCTCAAAGCATTTGTTACACCACAACAACAGCAAGTTTTATCAAATGCTGCTACTCAAACTTTTGTCCTGCCATCTTCCCACCCCGTAGCACCCAGAAAACTGACTAAAATTAGGCCTAAAATAATAACTGTTGTGCCAAGAGTAGGACCATCTCACAATATAGCATCGTCTACAACAAAGCTTTCTTCTATAGAGTCGAGGACTACACACAATAATTTACTTGCAACTTCTGGAGTTGCAGGGTTGCCTCTGGAAACGCCTTCACTTTTCTGTCTTCCTCAACAAACAAATACTACCTCCATGACATTAGTCCCAGTTTCACAGTTGACTAAACCATCAGAAAATCAGCAAACAGGTGGTCCACCACACAAAAAAATAACAATCATAGTTCCAATACGGTTGGCAGCAGTGGCACCAAGTAAACATCCGCCACAGACAATAGTTGTGAAAGCAACGCAAGAGGCAGCAATGCCTCGTGATGTTCCTGTCACATTGACATCTACACAGTCGACTGCAGCTTCACAGGAGTTAAGTGTTTCAGCTTCCGATGACACAGCATTCTCTCAAAGTGAAAACACAACCGACAGCCCTGAATCTCCTGAACAAACTGCCTCTGTTTCTGAAGTGATAAGCACTCCTACAGAAACCAGTTTAGAACAGTCAGTTAAGATAATACCAGCATCACAGCCGACTGTTGATAGGAAGCTCACTCCTGTGGTCAGATTAACCAAACTTCCATTTTCAGTATCCCCCAACGAATCTGTTTTGGTATCGAAACTGCTTTTAAAGGGATTTTCTGAAGGTACTATGCAAGAGATGTCTTCAAAACCAGCAATCTCAGAGAAGCTAGATTCATCTTCAAGCAGTAGTTTAGATGTAACCGAAATGCTTAGTCCTGTGACTCTAAATACACCTCAGAAGTCAGAAGAGTCAAATAATCATGAGCGGGCTCAACTGTCATCTGAAACATTCACTGTCATGAGAGAGGCAACTGTCGGTGAAGATTTGCAGCCATCTACATCAGCCACATCTGTTGAACCCATTCCTAATATGGACAGCAGTGACGTACAGGAGAATGAATCTGCCATCATACAGCTTACCTCCATGTCCAGAGAGGCATCTGACCCTCACTTCCAGATGACTAAAGCACAGTTCTTGGCACAACTGGCAGTTTCACCGATCGTTCAAGATCCAGAAAAACAGGTATATGCTATTCAGTACATGGGGCTCATAATTTCTGTGGTTACACATTGAAATTGATAGTCATCATGTTATGTTGTTGTTGTTGTGGGATTTTGTTATTGTTTTTTTTTAATTAGAACCCCTACAGAATGTGGTACCTATTTATTTATTTTTTGTTTCTTCTTTCCATTTTGATACAGGCCAACTCTGACTTTGCAAATGGTAAAGCTTCTTTGACGGAGAGAAGCTTACAGAAGAAAAGCTTACAGAAAAACTCCTTGGTCGTTCGGCTGCGAAGTCATCTGAAAACTCACTTGCAAGTTAAAAGAACTGAAAAAAGTCTGGAACAGAATTCAGAAAGTGAGACTACCACTCTCATCTCTAAGAAACTTGGAATAGAGAATGGCAGTCTTAACGATGAAAAGTCAACTAAGGAAACCAGTCCTGTTTGCCTTGGAAGGAGAGATGTGGTTAAAGATAATACAGCTCTAATTAATAATGCCCCATCTTCCATCAGTCCTGTAAGATCTGTACTGTGTAATGGTGGTGATTTACCCAAGATGATTGATAATGAGCCAACTTCTAAGAAGAGCAGGGCTAACAGTGATTCCACCACCATGACTCCTAAGGCGGACAGTACACATAGAGATTGTTTAGGCACAGATAATAAAAAATCCACATCTGTGAGTCCTAGAGAGGGTAATTTAAATGAAGAAATTGCTAGTCCTGAAATGACTTCAGTGACTCCTAGGAGGTCTTTGGGTAGGGATAGTCCTAGATATAAAAAATCCAGTTCTTTAAGTCCAAGGAGGTCGCCTTCAGGTAGAAAAGGTTCTTTGAGTTCTAGAAGTCCTAGCTCAACTAAAGAAAGTGGTAGCCCCAAAATGACTAACAATGATACAACCCCTATAAATGAAAAATCAAGTTCTGTAAGCCTTGTAATGTCAACCAGAGGAAGCACTAGTCCTAAAAAGACTGACTTGCCTTCTGTTAGTCCAAGAACACCTAGTTTGAGGCAGTCTGGCATCCGTAGGAGTTCACTTTTCAGCAAGGATGACTCAAGGACAAAAAGGATTAAAAGGGAATTAAGATCTTTTGGTATAACCACAGGTGGCGCTATTACTAGAAGAAATAAAGGTGAAACTTGTTCCCCAAGTGTCAAGTCCCCTACAATAGCTAAAAATTGCATCAGTCCTACAAGGACTGAGGAATCTACACCTGCTAAGAAGCCCAGACTAATCCAAGATGTTACTGGTCCTAAAAGGGGTTTTAAAGTTGTTAATGCTATGAAGTTAGCTAAAGCAGCAAAAGCTAAAAAAATTGCTTCAATGAAAAAGTCTAACAAATCTAAATTGGCAAAAAGTCTGTTATCAGAGAGTCGGACCAACTGTGGGGTTGGGAAAAAATGTCGAGCTAAAGTGTGGATACCTCCTGTCATGACAGAAAGTGAAATGGCTCCACCTGGGGAAAAGGAGTCGTCTTTGTTAAACGTAAAGACGGAGACGGGATCTGATAATCAAAACCCCAGAGGCTCCCCTGATTCACCCCAACCCAAATTTGTTACGTCACCAATTGTATCACCTCTACAGCCTTTGTCAGTCATAGGTAGGCATCTGCTAAGGAACCAGTGTGGGGAATGTGGTCGAATTCTTAGCAGCAGTGCTGCACTGGAAAGCCACGTTAGTCTTCATACGGGACACAGGCCCTTCTCATGCACATTCTGTGGGAAGAATTTCCCAGACTCCAAGAGCTTTAAACGCCACGGCCGGGTGCACCGTAATGGTCGGATACATATCTGCCAGCATTGCGGGAAGGGATTTGTCTACCGCTTTGGCCTTACAAAACACATACAAATGGTGCATGGCAGGATAAGACCTTTCATTTGCCAGATCTGCAAAAAAGGATTCTTCACAAAACGAGACGTAGAAGTACATATTAGGATCCACACTGGAGAGAAACCATTTCAGTGTACCCTCTGTGAAAGGAAATTCATAAGAAGAGTAGAACTGAATGTGCATTTGCGATGGCATAATGGAGAGAAAAGACACTGGTGTCCATTCTGTGGAAAAGGATTTTTAGACTACAATAACCTTAAAAGGCACAAATACACCCATACAGGGGAGAAACCACATGCCTGTCCACACTGTTCAAAGAAATTCACGCAGACGGGTCACCTAAAAAAACATGTTAAAAATGTACATGGTGGTCCGTGAGAGATGGACATGTAAGAAACCATGTTCACCTTGGAACAATGGTATGCTTTGAAATAGGAAATATACATTCTTGTAATTCAGAAAATGCATGCTGTGGAGCGGGTTTTTGTTTGTTTGGTTTTTATAATGGAATTTATATGCAAATGGAGAATTTACTTATTTTGCCTTTTTGAGATAATTATTTTGTATCTTTGTAGAATGGTTCGAGAGTTTGGGAATTTGTACTCATTTGCTGCTTTGTTGGAAATCCATCCATCTGTCTTAAAGAACGGAAGCAACTTAACTAAAGCCAACAGACGAACATGCGTGCCACTTGGTACTGT
This sequence comes from Copadichromis virginalis, assembly GCF_057382275.1. NCBI lineage: Eukaryota > Metazoa > Chordata > Actinopteri > Cichliformes > Cichlidae > Copadichromis > Copadichromis virginalis. The sequence goes on from NC_140623.1 coordinate 38,536,539, forward strand.
TGAAAATAAAAACGATGCAATATAGACAGGCTAGACAAGTAAATCTCCCCAAAATCACAAATTGTACTTTAAAGTGATGCAACATAATGATTAGTGACAGTTGTTCTTTATACTAGCTACACTTTTGTTCCTCCTCACTTGCAAGCAGATGAGGAAACTTTCCAGAGTGTTGAACTTTATTTTTTTTTCTTTTTAAAATGTTCTGTATGGCACTGTGTGCTCTCTGCAAAGTAAAGTGTAATATAGATGGAGATTGAGGTTTTTCAGAAATATACATCTTTAAATTTAAGTTGGTTTGTCAGAATATGCAGGTATCCTTTTCTCATACTTTTTGATTCAGTAGGTGATGTCACAAGATGTGTGAGAGCATAACCCCAGTTTGGCATGGTATTTCTTCCCGAATGTTGTACCTGAGTTAGTTTAGGGAAAATTGTTAAGGTAAATTTGGCTTCAACTCAAGTAAGCCTTTGTGGCATACATAATGCTTTTGTTTTGGACATGGACTTTAGTGTCCTAGTGGCATTTTAAAGCTGTCATCTTTTTCTTTTCTCATTTTGTAATGAGTTCGCCATAATACACTTGCATTCGTTTTTAAATATTGTCAACTGAACACATTAAAAACAGATGTTTTGTTAGTTTTTTTAATTGGTAATTTATTGATGTTGTTTTCATATATACAGTTACAAAAATTGAAGCACTTGCCTATCATTAAAAAAGAAGTATTTGATAATCTTTCCACAATAACTCTGGAAAGCACATCTTGTGACCAGTGTTGGAATTTGGATGTTGGATTTTGAAATATGCACTAAGGTTAAAACATGTCTTAATTAAATTGAGACTGAAAATACGATCTAATTTCCATTACCCATCTTTCAATTTCTGTCAGTATGCCACGTCATTACTGATGTCTAAATGGCAATGAAGTCTAATTGTATTACTTGCACAGTAATTAACCACCTCATTCAGGGAGGACTAAAAGTGAATCTTTTTTTATTTTTAAACATATTTTCATTCTGTTCAACATTGTGCTGTATTTAAAAAAAAAAAAAAAAAAAAGATGTCTTTACTTTGGTGTAAATGTCTAATTTTTCTCAGATATGTTTGAAAAGCTAACTTTCCCAAAAAATATCAAACACAATATTAACACATTCTTTTACAGCCCTAAACCTCATTGTACATACTGTGAATTTACATTGATTTGATTTTTGTCAAGTCAAGTTGCATAGTTTGTTTGTACTGGCTGTTAAAATGAAAGAAATGTAAATAAACATTTTGTTTATAAAATTATTTTGTGATCATTTAAAAATGTGTAGCACAAGTAATAGCTTTGCAGTCCTGGAGTTTAATGATGACTTTGACTTTATGCTGTATGGTTTCAAATCAACTAATGCAAACCAATATTCTCCAGTGGGGGTAATACGCAAAAGATCTTGCACTGTTTGTTCTTCACCTTATAAGTCCACACTGCACTCAGGGCCGTTTCTAGACAGGCATATATGAGGGGTAACTGTTTTTGTCAGGTAATTGGATTGCACTTTGTCAGGCCTCTACCCAAAGACCTGACCAACTTGGGTGTCCCAACTGAAGGCTGAGCTGCTGCTGGTCAAGCTTTTATGGTCACTAACGCGTGCGAAACCCCGACCACGTTAAGGTGGCAATCCCTCAGGGGGAAAACAGAAAAGCAAAAAATAAAATAAAATATTCTAAAAACATGACATTTAACTTAATTGGATAGCCTATGTCGAATATATTTGAAACCAACAATAACACTTCACACTATTGCCAATATTAACAAAACTAAAAAGGGTGTGCCCAGTTATAAAAAAGAGAATTCACAAAGTCTTGAAAAATAAAACTTAAAAATAGAAATAAAAAATAAAATATCCATTCAGATCTTTAAAATCAACAACATAAAATCTGTCTTAATTGGAGGGCCTTATTCAAATACATTTCATGGAAACTCAAATTAACACAGAGACATTAAACGCACCTCATTGCCTGCTCTGCCAAACGGGAGAAAGTACGTTCTTTGCAGATGCACTTCGTCTCAGAGGTAGGTTAATAAATTGGATTTAACTTAACCATAATAATAACCACAATTTGAAGGCAATGGCAAGATGCGCGGCATGGATGTTTAGCTGGGGGAGGGGGAGTTCTCTGCCGAGTGCTGTGAGCCTGCGCACAAAGAGTGCACGGAGGCAAAGAGCGGATGAGACGTGAAACCTATCATTTAATTTGTGCCTTTTCTAGCGGATTATTCAGCTACTGTAGTAAATCTTGTCCATATTTAGTTTGTGGGTAATTTATTATTTTCTTTCTAAACTTCTAAAAGTTTGACTTAATGGGACATGACGTTTGTTTAAGGGGGGCATTGCCCCCTCTTGCGTATAGCCAGTAGGCCACCACTAATATTTCAGAAACCAAGAAAGTAGCATTATTTAGATGAAAAAGAAACACCACCAATCAGTAAATTTTGGAAGCCCATGTTTATTGTATTTATTTGGACAATGTACAGTCTTCAGCTTTTAGCCCAAGGAATTATACCCCGATACATGACTTCTGTAAGGCATTATGAAGCATATTTCACTGATGTTTTTAAATCTGACTAAAAATTATACCTATAATTAACCTATACCCACCTATCCCCCCCCCTGCGACAAACTGGCGACCTGTCCAGGGTGTCCCCCGCCTCTCGCCCTATGATAGCTGGGATAGGCGCAGATTAAAGACACAAGATTAGCATAATGTAACCTGAGTCTTTCAAGGCCTTACTAAGAAGGCAGATACCAACAGGCATATCCACAGTGGCAGCGACAGAGTAAGAGCAGGAGGGACACCTGACCGAGCAATTGATTGGTAGCATTTTCCCACATTGCCAACTTTATCTACAGCTATTATTTCAACAGTCTGTGAGCAGCAGGAGGCATTGTAGTTTGCCACGATGATAGGAGCGCTCAATGAGGTGTATGTGAGGGTTCCATTACCCTGATGGAGGGAAATGCTCTCTATCCCAGTTCCGTTTCCATCTGTAATGTTAGCTGAGAGCCCCCACTGGAAATGTTCACACTGGGACAGATCATGAGGGCATTTGTTATTCTGCACGCTAACCACTTTACATAATGGCTGAATAAAATCTGTAATCTGGAAAAGAAGAAAGATGTGTTTGACATGTGTGAAAGGACTGTCAACATTCAGCTTTTGATCAGTAGGACATGTCTTTACCAGCAATTTGTGTGGATATGTTCAGAAGCGCTTTTGCTTATTTCACTGACTTACCTTGGTAACAACAGACAATCTCAAAACAGCATAATTTGAGTCAACGCCATTGGATGACTGTGCGTCAATAGTCAGTGTGACATCAGTGCCTGACTGCGTGCTGGCAGGTGGTGTTATGGTCAATGTAGCATTGGCATATTGCCCAGTTACCAGGGTGAGTCTGTCAAGACAAGAGTAAAATATAATAATACCACAGGGGCTACATTTGTTATATGCATTAAAGATGTGACAGAAACCTAATGTTGTATAGCACATTTGGGCGGAGCAATAACAACTATTGCTTACCCTTACCTTCTATACCAACTGATTATTGGGGTGACACAGGTCACTCAACCCTTTTATAATTTTAAAGGCCCAACAAATTAGACTCAAACAGGACATAAGGTAGCTGTGAACCCAATTTATGTGTTTTGGTCTAAGTTACGCTAACTAAGCTTCAAAGATATAAAAATGCTGTAAATATTAGCAGACTATCAGTGCCAGTCTTTACAACATTTAACATTTAAAGTATTATTTTAGCAGTGAACCTCTTACTCATTTGGGAAAATCATGGGGAATTTTCTGTCATTTCTGGCACTGATGGAATACTTTCCACCAACATTTAACATTTAAAGTATTATTTTAGCAGTGAACCTCTTACTCATTTGGGAAAATCATGGGGAATTTTCTGTCATTTCTGGCACTGATGGAATACTTTCCACCAACATTTAACATTTAAAGTATTATTTTAGCAGTGAACCTCTTACTCATTTGGGAAAATCATGGGGAATTTTCTGTCATTTCTGGCACTGATGGAATACTTTCCACCAGAGCTCTGAGTCATCACACTGAATGGAAGCTTAAAGGTCTGTCCTGGCTCCACACTGCTGTCCACCACAGCCTAGAGTGGACAAGGAAAAGCAACAACTTAAAAGGACTGGTATCGTTCTTGTACCTTGTGAATGCTTAATTATTCTGTATCTATTTATGGAATGAATTTGATTCGAATTAGACTCATTGTATCTGATATTATAGTCAAACAAAACACATTTACATTAAAGGGGAAATTGAAAAGACAAACCTGGATCTTCACTTTGGAGAGAGACATTTGGGTGTTTGACTGCCTCTGAAATTGACTGTTGGACACTTTGTCAGTTCCTTTTACAACGACCACAAACTCGCCTTTAGGGACAGCCTCAACAGTCACCAGAATTTCTCCATTGTCCATCTGAGTTAGTACACCATTGCTAAAACTCTCAGGACCTGAGACTTTTGCCAGGCTAACTTGTTCAGCAGTCATCGAAGACGGACCTCTTCTACCCATAACTGACAGTATTAGTGTGGCTGACTGGCCTGGATTTTCAGAATTAAGAAGAAAAGAATCAAAGTGTGAGGAAAAGCAAACGGAAAACAAAATTATATTAAAGATAAAAATAAAATATTATTACAAGATCTTTAAAAATCCTCTTTTGAGCTAAACAAGGTGCCAGTGGTGACGTAGTCATACATTTCACCACTAGATGATGCTCTTGTAATACAGAAACTTCACATCAATTAACTACACTTGTTACTTGTGTTGTAATATAAATACGTTATGTGCAATGCTGTTAAAATGTCAAAAGTTACTCTATTGGTGGGGTGTGGAGCACATTTTTTTTACTGAAAATAAATCTCTTAAAGCAAAATAAGGTCAGGTTAATGAAGTTACCTTCAACCGTAAAAGAATAAAACTGCTTTATTGTGGTGCTGTACCTTCTTGTGGACGCCCACTGAGCACTGCGTAACCTGGGTGAGGTCCAGCAAAGCTTTCCACAAAGTCATAGATAAAGGTAATTGTACTCTGACCTGGAAAAGCAAGCGTTTACAGTAAATACAGACTTACAGGAAATGCACATACACGGCAAAAACTCATTGAACCTGAATCACTTCTGACACTTGTATAATAAAGACTTGTAGTAAATAAACATATACCCGATTCTACCTGTGATTTTGAGTGTGTAGGGTTGGTTGGAGTTGATGTTGATCTGCCAGTTTCCTGCCTGCTTCTCAGAGTTGAAGCGAATCCTGTGCAAGTTGCCCACAGTCTGAATGGTGCCCAGTTTACCACTGGCCTCACTTTGACTCTGGGTTACACCTGAAAATGTTTAACATCCATTATCACTAATGGGTATTTTGCAATTACATTTGTTGAAATTGGTTGTGTGAAGCACGGAAATGTTTGGAAATGAGAGGTACCAGCAGGGTTTGTCAGCGTGAAAGTAATGGATCTTCCTGTGATGTAGATAGTGATGTTTTTCAATGACTCATCCAGTGTGAAGGGGAAGGTCTCTTGCGTTCCAGGATTTCTTGCTCGCTGAAGAACTGTCACCTGACAGAATTGAGGGAAAGGGGGGGAAAATGAGCGACTTACTCTGCGATCTCTATTCTTCAAACAATAGTCCAGTCATATAAGTCTCATTATATTCACTGAACTGTAGAATCATACCAGAGCTGAAGTTGAGGTGTCAAGGATAATATCTGTGGCTTGAGGAAGCTCTGATTTGGAAACATGAATGGCCTGGCCTCCAGAGGTCAGAGCTATGTCTTTGTAGTCGTCAAAGGAAGCAGCTCTGAGGGAACGACGGCGTCTGCTAAATGGTGTAGTAATGAAGAACGACACCTGTGGAGATCAGTTAATGTCACAGTTATACCCACAGCTGCCATGCCTAAGTAGGCTTAATGAATACTGATTATCATGAAGTGTCATTCTGCATTTACCTTTGACTTAGTGCTACTAATGAGAGCATTGATAGTGTCTTTGAGCTCAATGTCTTTTGCTAAAGCATCAGTGAAAACATAGATGTCAGAAGAGGAAGGAGCACCTGTCAGAGCAAGCTGGAGAAATAAAGTATACATAAAATCTTCGATGCATCCACATTTTCATCTTTCTGAAATGTTTTTGTCTGATTAACCAAAATCCCAGTTACAAGTGAAAATGTCACAACTGATTGTAGTACCTGAAGCCCTGACAGGCACATCTCAGGTTCATCACCTCCACCACTTGCTGTAAGCTTCGAGATTTCTTCTTTCATCTTATCCACGTGTGTTGTCCTGATCATAGGTCCAAACTCTACATACAAGAACAAAAAAGAGCTAACCATGTAGACTGACCTGAGGACTAAATATAGCCGGTTGTCTACAAGCACATTGGGACAATATGCAGATTTGCATCACAAATGCACTTTATGTTTCATAAAACAGAAATTAAATACAACTAGTACAGGTCGTTTAAATACCAGTAAATGCTAATATCATTAACGGGATAGAGGAGTTCATACCAGGGTCATTGAAAGGCACCAGGATGTACTCGGAGGGCTCGTCTTGTGTTCCTTTGTATGCGTCAATGATTTGATAAACAACTGATCTTGCTTCTTCAATTTCATCTGACATACTCCCAGTTGTGTCAATTACGAAGCACAAGACAGATGAGCGAGCAATCCCCATCATTCTGTGAGAAAAGAAAATTGAGTTTTCATTTCAATCCCAGAGTACTGAAATACTGAAGTAAAATACTTCATACTTCATAGTATACTCTGAAATACTTTGTTCATGTGTCATTATAGTACCTCAAAAAGTTACTGTCTCCTACAGCTAAGCGAAGATCCTGCAATAACTCGAGACTGGCGTCTGTTGCTGCTTGCACAGCAGCGTTGTGAAAAGCCAAGTTGTCTTGATGACGCTCATCTTTGCTGATGCCTCCTTGAGGATTGATTTTGCTAGTACGATCAGCTGCACCTCCATGGCTGCATTTACCTTACATAAGGAAGAGATCGTTGTACCCATATCTTGATTAGATATACTGATCTTGCATGTGTGTTTAAGTACTCCTAAAAAACCCTAAAAGCATGTAATAATAGTAAAAAATTATATGAAAAAAAATTGTGAAATCAAACTGATGTGTGTGTTAGTTTGGTTCAGTTCAGGTTTTATCAGTGGTACAGAAAACTGTCATACATGTCTGATGAATACAAAGTCACAGACAGAAACAAGTTAGGTTAGCTCAGCATAAACATGGCACTACTGAGGTAAAAAAAAAAAAAGAAAAAGAGTCTATCCTGTTAGTACATCTAAAGCTCACTGACATACAGTGGTCCCTCGCTATAACACGGTTCACTGCACTTTGCACCGTCAAAGGCTCCTGTGGTAGCACCTAAAAGGCAGAGGAAGATGCTAACCATCGCACAAAAAGTTGGACTTCTGGACATCCTAAAGGAAGGTAGAAGTTACCGTATTTTTCAGACCATGAGGCATTAAGCAAAACAAAACAGTCAGATGAGTCAAACTTTACTCAACTCATTGTTCTTGCTTCCTCTATTTCCGTACCATTGATTCATTAATGTTGAATTCTCTGGCAGCTGCTCTATTCCCATGTTCTGGACCTGAAAACAGGGTTTGATCTTTGGCTTCATTCTGTAATACTGGACTTATTTTTCCACAAAGTTTCGAACTTTGAGAGTCTTTAAACAGGAGAAAAGTGTGACAATGTTCATGCCTGTCAGAGTAAAGTGTATAAAGTATGTAGTGAGGGGTTTTACAGTCTTAAAACATGGAGAATAAAAAAATAAAGCTGGCTACTTCGTGAATTTCAATTTTCGTGAGTTATTTTTAGAACGTAACTTCCACGATAAACGAGGGAACACTGTATTCTGTTTATTATTTTCATTGAGAAGTAGAGCATTATGTAAAAGCACAGGTTAAACGGAAAATATAAATAATATTAGCATAACTCGATTTAAATGTTCATGGGAGTGTGCGTGTGTGTGAATATTAGATAAAAAGCACTTAAGCATTGCAAAAATAGTGTTTGTATGAATGGATATGAATTGGTGAATGAGACATGTTGTATAAAGCGTGAGTGCTTAGGTAGAATAAGAACTATATAAGAAGTTCATTTAACATTTTAAGCTACAGTAAGTGAAATCTGAAAACTTGAAAACTGAAGCCCTTGGGTGAGAGGTGAAACTTGTTCAGGAAATTTAAAGAAGTCCATTCATGTTCTTTCCAAGCTTCTTAGATGTTCTCAATCATCATGGCCTTGATGACTGAGAACCTACACAGGCATTGTAGACATTGTTTGGGCATCTGCAAAATGCTCAGATTGTAGTGTTAACTGCTTCGAGTACGCACTGCCTTCTCAACTTGAATGTAATTTATCTATGTGTGTGAAATGATACCTTTAGGTTTGACAGAAGAAAAGACTCCCATATAGCCAGATGTGAGTTTCTTGTCTTTTAGGATGTTGGGGAGCAGCTGATTGGGGCATGTTCCACTGGCACTGTCACAGTTACTGCAGGTGGGGGTGTTCACATCTACACACACACACACACACACACACACACACACACACACACACACACACACACACACACACACACACAAAACAGGATTACTGTAGGAGACGAAATATCCAGATATCTTTTAACAACTAGTGAGACTCTAAGCAACTCATCTCTTTAATTCATTATTTATGTACACTGTTTGGAGTTGTTTTATGAATGCAGTGGTCTGAAAATGAAACGTAATGACCAGCCAATGATAATCAGCCACTGTCATGTCCTTAGCAAGACTTCAGTCTCTGATATTTGGTCTATACATATTCTCTCGAGAAAAGAAAAAAGCATGGATGTTATCTTTTTATGGCACTTTACCCATCCCAAGGGAATGGGTTGGGTTCATAATAGTGGTGATAATCCACACTTACCTGCCAGGTTATCCAGAGGGAGGCCTGGGTTTATGAGGTTGCTGTATGGCTTTGTGTACCCCAGCTCAACCCAGTTACTGTGACTGTAAAAGTCCTGAGAGTGCAGAGAAACACATGTTACACAAACCTCATATAACCTCCATGCTTAAATTTCTGATTGTATGGCTGTTCCAATACCTTTTTAAGTTAATTCATTTATGCCCTGGTGTTTTGTTGCACCCCTCTCACCTGTAGTGTGTGAAGGGCTCTACCCAGTGTTGTCCTTGCAGCCTGAAAATTCTCATTGTGAACGTTAGCTTTAATGGCCACCATGCCCTGTGTGATTAGGCTCCGCCCCTCCAAGAAAGCCTCAGAGTTGAAGTGATGTGGAGCACTAAAAGATTTTTTTAACATATAAGTGAGATCCTTGCCTTACCATTTGTAAAAATGTAATTTAATTATTCCATAGGTTGTTATTCCACGATTTTGCTTTACCTGTTGACAAAGTCGCGATCTACCAACACATTCTGGGCGTAGATCTCTTGAAGAGCAGAATGAAATTTGGCACCAGACACCTCTCCTGTTGCTGTGGGACCTAGACAGGCTTGCACCAGCTCTTCAGGAGAGGAACCCTAAAGGGTAAAGTTATGAAGTTCAAAAAAATATTCCTGTTAAAAATGAAAAGGTGAGTACAAAATACATTTTACTTTATGAGGGGAACTGCATTTGTCAGAAAAAGAAAGCTCAAATTGTTAAAAAGCCTATAAGTTCTATTAAACACACACACACACACAAGCCTTGGTATTAAGTTTAATACAATCATAAAAAGGACAATAAATGGGTACATTTATTCTGTGGGTTTCTTTTTTGCTTTTAAAGCTTATCCAGACAAACATCCACATTAAAATGGATCTGACTTTGTGTTTAAGTGTTAATGTTTTTATCTGTGGCAGGCGACTAAGTTTATGCTATTTTGTACATATTGTATACCTACCGTGGGGTTGAACTCATAACCATTTTTCTCAGCCACCGCCTGACACGTCTCTCGCACTTTCTGCAATATAGCCGTTCCTGTAATGCTGACATGAGTGGATGCTCCACCCCCAGTAGAGACAAAGGCCATACCTGGCCCTAAAAGAGCCAAAGGCAGCAGCGCTATGACCAGCAATGAATTCATGACAGATCTATTTAAAAAAAAAGAAAAAAAGGAACAGCATTTGTTAATTTAGCTGATTCAGTTAATTTTGATTAGAGTACTGCAAACATACTAAAACTGTGTGGTTTGAGATAATTACAAAGTAAGTAATTAAGTAGTTTTTTTCAGAACAGGTTCAATCATTTATAAGGATTTTAAAAGGTTTTTATTTTAATAAAATATGTTAATAATATAAATAATCATTGGAATCTTTAACAAAAACTCTACTTTACAAACAATATGCAGCTGTTTCCAGTGCGTTACATTCAAGTACAATACTGTTCTTATTTTATCTTATTTCTTTATAGTTGTATATATGTATATTTTAATTTTAATTTTTACAGTTTGCACCTTTGATCCAGAGGACGATATTTCATCCCACTGTATACTTGAGTGTATATTGTTGGGTTGACAATAAAACTCTATTTTACTTGTGCTTTTTCATCCTGTGATTTATATTTACACAGATTTCAGAGTAAAAGTTATTATGTAGTAATGAATAAAAAGCCAATGAAAAATAATGAACATTTTCAAATTAAGTTAAAGAAAAAATAATTTAAAAGCTACCGTACATGCAATACGGGGAGAAAATGTCATTTCAGTTACATAAATAAACTATAAAATACAATCATACCTTGATGTTTCCAACCTATGACGACTCCAGTGGGCTTTAAAGTGTGCTGCCCTGTCACTGAATATATACTGAACTAAGGGAGGGGACCTGAACATGACATAAAGAGCTGTAATGTCATGTCATGGGGGTTGTTACATAAAATGTCTTGGTCCTTTTTCTGATAGGAAACATCTGGCAGGAAACATCTACCAGGATGTCTCTTGGGGCAGAGGGCAACCTGCCAATGACGCCAAGGCTTGTTATGCTTGGTAAAAAGTCATTTATGAAAATGTTCTGTATATTTTAGATAATAATTTGGGGGATTTAAGAGTAAGAAAATGTGCCGCACTTAGTGGTGTTTGTAATTCAACTTGACTGAGGTTAAATTTCTTTTTTACTATGGATTTAATTTGTTGATATTCTAAAAACCTTGTCTTGTTGATCCCATATTGTTCAACTAGTCTGTGTTACGTTTCGGTGTGTCAGTGTTTTGTTTTTGCGTGACTGTTATGTATTTCCTGCTTTACTTTGAAAGTCTGTGTTATCTTAGTGTGTTCAGTTTACATTTTCCCTGTCTCGTCAGTTCTAATTTGCCCCAGCTGTGTTTCCCTCCTGTGGTCCATTCCCTGATTGCTCCTTCTATGTATTTAAGCCTTGTGTTTCAGTATGTCATGGTCGCGATCTCCCCCGTGTTGTAAATAGTTTGGTGTTTGTTGTAAATAAATAGTCTGTTGTACATAGTTGTGAATGGGTTTGTTAATATTTTCGTTTGAGACACCTTTGTTTTGGGATTTTGGTGGAGAGCCTTCGTGGTTTTACTTTTCTTATCTTTGTTTTTCTACGTTGCACCCCGGTTGCCTAGGCCGGGGTGTAACATATGGGGGCTCGTCCGGGATTGCCTTCGCTGGGGGGTCCGGGGACCGCCCTAGCCTTTGTCGTCTGCTGGAGGGTCTGAGGGACCGCTCCATCCTTCATCCGCCTTCGCTGGAGGGTCTGTGGGACCGCTCCAGCCTTCGTCGTCTGCTGGAGGGTCGGTGGGGCCGCTCCAGCCTTCATCAGCTTCGTCTGCCTTCGCTTCAGCCATCCGCCTTCGCTGGAGGGTCCGAGGGACCGCTCCAGCCTTCATCCGCCTTTGCTGGAGGGCCCGGGGACCGCTTCAGCCGTCCGCCGTCGCTGGAGGGTCCGAGGGGGGGGCCGCTTCAGCCGTCTGTCTTCGCTGGAGGGTCCGAGGGCCGGTCCAGCCTTCATCCGCCTTCGCTGGAGGGTCCGAGGGACCGCTCCAGCCTTCGTCGTCTGCTGGAGGGTCCGTGGGACCGCCCCAGCCTTTGTCGTCGCTGGAGGGTCCGTGGGACCGCTCCAGCCTTCATCCGCCTTCGCTGGAGGGTCGGTGGGACCGCTCCAGCCTTCCTCCGCCTTCGCTGGAGGGTCCGTGGGACCGCTCCAGCCTTCGTCGTCTGCTGGAGGGTCAGTGGGACCACTCCAGCCTTCATCAGCCTTCGTCCGTCTTCGCTGGAGGGTCCGTTGGAGGGACCACTTCAGCCTTCGTCCGCCTTTGCTGGAGGGTCCGAGGCACCGCTTCAGTCTTCGTTTGTCTTCGCTGGAGGGTCCGAGGCACCGCTCCAGCCTTCGTCTGCCTTCGCTGGAGGGTCCGTGGGACCGCTCCAGACTTCATCCGTCTTCGCTGGAGGGTCCGTGGGACCGCTCCAGCCTCCACCAGCCTTCATCCGGTTTTGATCAAACATTTCACTTGGGGTTACATGTTTGATTTTTGGGTAGGGGGAAATGTTACGTTTCGGTGTGTCAGTGTTTTGTTTTTGCGTGACTGTTATGTATTTCCTGCTTTACTTTGAAAGTCTGTGTTATCTTAGTGTGTTCAGTTTACATTTTCCCTGTCTCGTCAGTTCTAATTTGCCCCAGCTGTGTTTCCCTCCTGTGGTCCATTCCCTGATTGCTCCTTCTATGTATTTAAGCCTTGTGTTTCAGTATGTCATGGTCGCGATCTCCCCCGTGTTGTAAATAGTTTGGTGTTTGTTGTAAATAAATAGTCTGTTGTACATAGTTGTGAATGGGTTTGTTAATATTTTCGTTTGAGACACCTTTGTTTTGGGATTTTGGTGGAGAGCCTTCGTGGTTCTACTTTTCTTATCTTTGTTTTTCTACGTTGCACCCCGGTTGCCTAGGCCGGGGTGTAACATCTGTCAAATGGAATAAATTCTGTTCCCTCTAATATATGTTCTAAGTATTTAATTCCTTTACAACTCCATTCTGGGAAATTAATCATATTATTGTTTTGTAATATGTCAGGGTTATTCCAGATAGGTGTACGTTTGCATGGGATTAATGAAGACTCCGTTATTTTTAGAAACTCCCACCATGCTGTTAGAGAAAAGCTGATGTTGATACTTTTAAAGCATTCATGTCTTTTGATGTTTGAGCTAATAAATGGTAGGTCTGAAATCTCTAGATCCTTGCATAGTGCCTGTTCAACATCTAGCCAGGGCTCAACTAAGAAGGTATGTTTTAACCATTCTGAGATGAACTGAAGCCTGTTGGCTAAGAAGTATTGGTGAAAATTAGGCAGATCTAATCCTCCTCTATCCTTGGTTCTTTGTAGCGTTTTTAAGCTAATACGCGGGGGTTTATCTTTCCAAAGGAATTTGGAAATATATGAATCCAGAGATCTGAACCAATCTTGTGATGGTTTGTTAGGGATCATCAAAAATAAGTAATTTATTTTTGGCAAGATCATCATTTTTATAGTGGCGACCCTTCCCATGAGTGATATGGGTAAAGATTTCCATCTAGTCAGATCGCCTTCTACTTTCTTTAGAAGTGGGATGTGGTTTAGTTTAGTTAAGTCTGAAAGCTTAGGAGAGATATTAATACCTAAATATTTAATATTTCCGGATTGCAGTGGGGCAGAGGAAGAATTATGGAAGGAGCAGTTAATGGGGAGAACTGTAGATTTTGGCCAGTTAATTGAATAATCTGAAACTCTTGAAAACCAGTTTATTAAAGTAATTACCTCAGAGAGGTTGGTTTGTGTGTTTTGCAGAAAAAGCAACACATCATCCGCATAGAGACTGATTTTATGTTCTATGTTCTTACATTTTATGCCCTTGATTGTTGTAGCCTGTCTAAATGCTGCTGCTAGAGGTTCGATAAAAATTGCAAAAAGTGAGGGGGAGAGTGGGCATCCCTGTCTGGTGCCCCTCAGGAGACAGAAGCTGGAGGATGTCTGGTCATTTGTTCTGATACGAGCCGTTGGGGAATTGTATAATATTCTTATCCAGTTTATGAAAGAGTTTCCAAAACCAAATTTGTGTAAAGTTGCGAATAAAAATTTCCAATTAACTCTGTCAAATGCTTTTTCTGCATCTAGAGATAATATTATGGTTTCGATGTTTTTATCGTATGAGTAGTCTATTAAATTAAGTAATCTACGAGTGTTTGTTGAGGAGTGCCGACCTTTTATGAAACCAGTTTGGTCAGGATGAATTAAGAGGGGGGTCATTTTCTCTAATCTCTTTGAGAGAGCTTTGCAGATTATTTTAAGGTCTACATTTAAAAGAGAAATTGGACGATAGCTTGAGGGAAATAAAGGGTCTTTGCCTGGTTTTAGCAGGAGACTAATGTTGGCAGAATTCATATTTGGTGGTAGTCTGCCCTTTTCCTCGATTTCCTGCAACATGCTGTGGAATACTGGTGCCAAAATTGTCCAGAATTCTTTGTAGAATTCTGCAGGGAAGCCGTCTGGACCTGGAGCCTTATTATTGGGCATACTTATCAGGGCTTCCTGGAGTTCACTTGGCGTCAGTGGCGAATCCAGTTCCATTGCTTGATTGTCTAGTAATTTTGGAAGAGTTACGTTGTCAAGAAACAGATCAATTTCATTTTTAGATGGGTTTATTTGTGGTGAGTATAAAGTTTCATAGAAATCCCTAAAAATGTTGTTTATTCTTCCAGGATCATATATTGTGTTCCCCGATAAATCTTTAGCAGCACATATAGTTGTTTTTTCTTTATTTATTTTTAGCTGGTTAGCTAGAAATCGACCTGATTTGTTACTGTGTTCAAAATTCTGCAAGCGAAGTCTTTGTATAAGGAATTGTGTTTTTTTATTAATAGTTTCATTTAATTCTAGTTTTGTTTTGCATATTTTGTTCAATGTTTCCTGATCTTGGTGGGACGCGTAGGCTTCTTCTAGTGATTTGATGTTCTTTTCTAATTCCTGAATATTTTTGTTTTCTTCTTTCTTTTTGTGTGATGAGAAAGAAATTATTTTACCTCTCATCACAGCTTTCCCTGCTTCCCATAGAACAGAAGCAGATATTCCGGGAGTGTCATTAAAGTCTAAATATGAAGTCCATTCCTTTTTAAAGTATTTAATAAAGTCTTCATCTTTAAGTAGTGATATATTAAATCTCCAGTTTTTACTAAAATATACAGAACATTTTCTAAATTAGATGAATCAATATCCCTTCCTACTGCAAAGTGGGAAGCAGATTTATCAGTCAACCTAGACCAAAACTTCTGGTCTCAGATTTGCTTAAAAACTTTTAAATTAATTAAAAATCCCAGTCTGCAATTAATACAATACAAAATACTTCATAGAGTGCACTATACAGGTCATCGGATGTTCAAGATGGGCTTTACATCTTCCAACAACTGCTCACACTGTCAAGGCAATACACCAGACAATTACATCCACGCTCTTTGGTTCTGTCCACCAGTGCAAAAGTTTTGGCGCGAGATATGTGAAGACTTATCAAAATGTCTGAAATGTAACATTCCAACCTCCCCCTTAGTGTGTTTGTTGGGCAGCTTAGATAATGTCACTTCAGAAAAGAATATAGCCCATATGATCTTCACTGCCCTATGCATAGCCAAGAAAACAGTCCTCATGAACTGGAAAAATAAAAATAATCTTAATTCTAACCAATATAGAAATTATCTATTAGATTACATTAGTCTTGACACAGCCTCTGCCACCACATTAGATCAATTGCTCTGGGCCCCTTTTATCAGCTCCATCACCTAGTGGGGGTGGGGGGTCATAGTTTGGTCCCGCCTTCACTGTTGTGATTGGTGAGGGGGTAGGGACAGGCTTAGGGCGTCGGGGGGTTCCCCGGAGGCATCTTCCTTGGGGGGCTCAACCTGGGGTAGCGGTCACGTCCGGTTGAGGGCTCTGTTGGCTCTCAGGTGACTGTTTCCTCGCGGCTGCGTGCAGCGGGGCTAGGGGAGGGTCTGTGCTGACGGACGTGGGTTACTGACCTGGCAACCTGGCTGCCCCTGGGTGGGTCCGGGATGGGCGTGAGGTTCTGGGGGCGCTCCGTCTCTGGGCTGGGGCCCGGGCCGGGCCTCGGGGGCTCGGGTCCTGGTTGGTGTGTTGCCGGGGTTGTGGGCGGGTGGGTGCATGGGGGCCCGGCCCTGGAGCAGGGTGCCGCCGGTGCATCGAGCCGCCTGGGGGGCTCTTCAACTGGTGGGGGGGATGGTCACATCTTGCAGGAGCTTTCTTCTCTCAGGAACTCTCTGCAGGAGGGGGAGATACAGGAGAGGTGGAGGAAGATCTCAGCCTGGGCGTTTACCGTCTTATGTAGTCTGGAAGATGTGTGGTTGGTGGGGTGGGTGCAGTTTTCTCTGTGGTGGGGTTGGGTGGACTGTCCAGGGCTCTGTGGAGCCGGGGGGCGCTACTGCACTGGGCCCCGGTCTGATGGGCCTGGGCCCCCCTTCCCTGGCGGGTCGCGGAGGGTGGGAGTGCCTACTGGGGTCAGCGGGGGAGCTGGCCCCAGGGAGGGGTTACCTGCCCCCCCCTTCCTTCCCTCCCCATCTCCAGCTGCCTCCCTCTTCCCGCTCCTCCACAACCACCCACACATGCAGGGCCTTGGAGTGGGGGTATGTCACCAGGGTGCAGAGGAGGCTACCCCCCCCCCCCCCCCCCCGTCCCCTTCTGGCTGCCTCTGCCTCAATTTTATCCCACAACTTAGACATTCACATTATTCACACTCTCATTACACATACATATAGGATCTTGGGGGTGGGCACAATCACGGAGTCCAAATCACCATCAGGGTGTATACCTCACCCCTGACGTCGTTGCCCACCTCTCAATTTTAAATACACTTAGTCATTGAGGGCTAGCAGGAGGGACTATGCGCTTACCTGCTGCTCCTTGGCAGGTAGCTCCATGCCCTCCTGGGTTTTAATTGCACCTTAGAACACATATGCATCAACACTACAATGAGCGGGTGGAGGGAGGTTTGGAGTCTTCTCCCACCCCCATTCTCTGCGGCCTGCTGGAGCGGGAGGGCTAGTAGGAGGAGTTGGCCGTCCGACTGCGGTCTGGGGTGTGGGGCCTCCCTGCTGCTGCGGAGTCGGGGTGGTCTGCCTCTCCCCACCGCAGGGAAAAGGGTAACACCACCTGGGTCTGGGTGCAATTCCCCCCTCCAGGGGCAAGGGTACCTAGACCCGGTTTGTAGAGTACGCTTGGGGAGTGTGATTGTGTGTACAGCGTCTCTTTATGTCTGTCTCCACGTTGGTTGAGTGTGGAGTGAGTGCATATGAGAGCATGAGGGTGGGAATGGATGTTTGTGTCTTTGTGTGCCTGTATGTCTGTGTCTATATGTCAGGTTGGGTATCAGACGCCACCTCTCTGGGGACACCTCAGGCCCTCCAAGGTTTGGAGGCCTATCTCCACCCACCACCACTTCCCCTGCCGGTGGCGGACTCCCTCAGGTGTCGGTGTGTTGGTGGTTCTTTGTGTCTGGGGGTGGGCGTCCGGGTACACACCGGCTCACTCCTTGGCGGCCGCTTGTCGGGGCCTGGGGCCTGGGGCTCGCTCGGGCCCCTTTGGAGGTGGGGTGCCCCCAGCCTCTCGGCCTAGGGCTCGGTCACTCAGGCGCAGCTGGGGGCCGGCGGAGCTCACGGGCGCGTCACTGCAACTCCCCCTGACTTCTGCTCCGCGGCTGCTGGGCGAGCCCTCATCTGGGACTCTCCTCAGCTCTTACTGGGACAGTGGCGCGGCTGCCCCTCTGTTGGTCTTCCATGGTCTCTTGTGTTCTGGGGGCCTCTGGATGTCTGGAGTTTTGATCTCCTCCATACCCGCTTCACACCCTGGAGGACGGGGCTGTGGCCCCCCCACACTCCCTAGCAGATCATTACATGGAGAAACCTTTGGAATGCAAGCATGCTGATCCACACAGGTATGCACACATGGGTATTCACAGACGCGGACTAAAGCTTTCTTGGCTGCTGCCTCAAAGCACACTGTGCGCTGTCTATCTTGCGTGCTGCACAATATCGTTTATTACTTAGTAAATACTGATATCTATGACTAGCTAGTTTATTGTGATGGTGCTTTGTTTTCTCTATTATTATGTTGCTCTTTGTTGTTTGCTGTCTCCTCTGTTTGTTTTTGTTTGTTTGTTTGTTTGTTTTTTTCTCCATACAGGTGACCCAGGAGTTTTTTTTTTTATTTTTTCTCTCTCTTCCCCCCCCTTCTCACCGTCTCTTCTCCCCTTTGGTTTTCTTTCTTTCTCTCCCCCTCTCTCTCTCATTCATTCCCCCTGTCCTATTTATTAAAAAAAAAAAAAAAAAATGACAAAGGATGAACTGAAGCTCTGCCATCACGTAATGTCGCATACTGCTGTTTCTGATGTCATTTAGAAAAAAAAAAAAAAAAAAAAAAAAAAAAAAAAAGTCATTTATGAAATATAGCTGATTAGACAATATTACAATTTCTGTTTGGCACAGGAGCTTTTCGTGGAGACAGGTATCCAGACTCTGTTTTGTTAGCTCTCATCTCTCTAATTTCCTTTATAAACAAAGGTTGTTGGACATGTGTCTCAGTGAATCCAGCAAAGTAACCATCAAATTTCACATTACATATTACTGATCAACATGGTAGTCTAGCTACACCAACAGCAGAAATACTGAATTCAATACTGTAAAGTTTAACAGCAGCACCAACTATAAATTCCAAAATAACCATACAGCTGATGCAACTCCGGTAATTTAATTGGGCTGACTCTTTGTTAGGTGTGTTTAATATGCAGAATAATTCCCAATTATGTACAATCATAATATGTTAACTTATGTACATAAGGCCATTAATAATTAACTGTACATAGCTATTTGCTTTACGATTATCTATACAGTGTGAAGAAGTGAAGTATTGGAGTTATTTTATGTTGCATAATGACAATGTTGCCCCTATAAATTTAAGGACAAAGTTCAATGACTGCCACCTGCTGGATGGTGAGTGCAGAGGGGCTTGTAATTGTTGAGCTGGACAAAGAGAACACCTTTGCTGATGCGATGTCAGTCTTCTTTGGTTCCCTCTATGTATTGAACCTGGAATACCAGTAGTCAGCGTGTGCAATATTGGAACTAATTCAGAGGTATGTTTGAACAGTTAGCTAATAGTGATAGATGATGAATAAATAATCTCTGAGTAACTCATTATTTCACATCACAACTCAATGCTACTGTGTGTTACTATTTATTATGGCATGCTTTAAGGTTTTTAAGGATAAACCCTGAAGATAGAACAAAATGTACCTCCAACAATGAAGACAAGCTCTCTCACCATCTTACAAGAAGCTGTCTCTGTCCAATAGGTTTTTTAATTGCAACAGTTTTTTTTCCTTCTTTTACCCGTTTGTTAAAAATGATTTCAGCTACTTACACTTTGTCACATGTATTGGCTCACCCTACAAATCAATGAACTCAGCCCACAAAGCAAGGTCAGGGTTCAGTGCAGGACAGTAAAGTTCCTTCACACCACACATGCTCATCCATGTCCTTGTGGACCCTGCTTTGTGCGTTGATTTGGTGGTGTGAGCCAGTATTTTTGGACAAAGTGTATATAAAGGCAGAAGTGTGGGGCTTGATATTCTATTCATAACAATTCAGTTTATTTGAATGGTGCCAACAAAATAAATGCTAAGGCACTTCAGAGTGTAGTTTTAAGACCCTAAAAAATATAACTAAGAAAACCCAGCACTTGTGCACATGTTGTCTGTCATGATATATACAAACCAGATTCCAAAAAAGTTGGGACACCAAACAAATTGTGAATAAAAACTGAATGCAATGATGTGGAGATGGCAAATGTCAATATTTTGTTCAGAATAGAACGTAGATGACAGATCAAAAGTTCAATCCGAGAAAATGTATCATTTGAAAGGAAAAATATGTTGATTCAAAATTTCACAGTGTCAACAAATCCCAAAAAAGTTGGGACAAGTAGCAATAAGAGGGTGGAAAAAGTAAATTTGAGCATAACGAAGAGCTGGAAGACCAATTAACACGAATTAGGTTAATTGGCAACATGATTGGGTATAAAAAGAGCTTCTCAGAGTGGCAGTGTCTCTCAGAAGCCAAGATGGGTAGAGGATCACCAATTCCCACAATGTTGCGCAGAAAGATAGTGGAGCAATATCAGAAAGGTGTTACCCAGCGAAAAATTGCAAAGACTTTGCAGTTATCATCATCAACTGTGCATAACATCATCCGAAGATTCAGAGAATCTGGAACAATCTCTGTGCGTAAGGGTCAAGGGCGTAAACCCATACTGGATGCCCGTGATCTCCGGGGCCTTAAACGACACTGCACCACAAACAGGAATGCTACTGTAAAGGAAATCACAGAATGGGCTCAGGAATACTTCCAGAAACCATTGTCAGTGAACACAATCCACCGTGCCATCCGCCGTTGCCAGCTGAAACTCTACAGTGCAAAGAAGAAGCCATTTCTAAGCAAAATCCACAAGCTCAGGCGTTTTCACTGGGCCAGGGATCATTTAAAATGGAGTGTGGCAAAATGGAAGACTGTTCTGTGGTCAGACGAGTCACGATTTGAAGTTCTTTTTGGAAATGTGGGACGCCACGTCATCCGGACCAAAGAGGACAAGGACAACCCAAGTTGTTATCAATGCTCAGTTCAGAAGCCTGCATCTCTGATGGTATGAGGTTGCTTGCATGTCTGGAAAGGCACCATCAATACAGAAAAATACATTCAGGTTCTAGAACAACATATGCTCCCATCCAGACGTCATCTCTTCCAGGGAAGACCCTGCATTTTTCAACAAGATAATGCCAGACCACATTCTGCAGCAATCACAACATCATGGCTGCGTAGGAGAAGGATCTGGGTACTGAAATGGCCAGTCTGCAGTCCAGATCTTTCACCTATAGAGAACATTTGGCGCATCATAAAGAGGAAGGTGCGATAAAGAAGGCCCAAGACGACTGAACAGTTAGAGGCCTGTATTAGACAAGAATGGGAGAGCATTCCTATTTCTAAACTTGAGAAACTGGTCTCCTCGGTCCCCAGACATCTGTTGAGTATTGTAAGGCAAGGCAAGGCAAGGCAAGTTTATTTGTATAGCACAATTCAACAACAAGGTGATTCAAAGTGCTTTACAGAGACATTAGAAACAAGAACAAATAAAAAGCATGATTTAAAATTGAATAAAACAAGCAAATTAACTAACTAATTAACAAACAAACAAACAACTATATAAAATCAAAACAGATAAAATCAGAACAGTAAGTTTTGAAATTTAAGCTTAAAGTGTGGATTTGGTGCTTTATTCAAATGCAGCTGAGAACAGGTGAGTCTTCAACCTGGATTTAAATAAACTGAGTGTTTCAGCTGATCTGAGGCTTTCTGGGAGTTTGTTCCAGATATAAGGAGCATAAAAGCTGAATGCAGCTTCTCCGTGTCTGGTTCTGACTCTGGGAACTGATAAAAGACCAGATCCAGATGACCTGAGGGATCTGGAAGGTTCATACTGGGTCAGGAGGTCATTGATGTATTTTGGTCCTAAACCATTCAGAGCTTTATAGGCCAGCATCAGAACTTTGTAAGAAGAAGGGGAGATGCCACACAGTGGTGAAAATGGCTTTGTCCCAACTTTTTTGGGATTTGTTGACACCATGACATTTTGAATCACCATATTTTTCCCGTAAAATGATAACTTTTCTCAGTTTACACTTTTGTTCCGTGATTTATGTTCTATTCTGAATAAAATATTGACATTTGCCATCTCCACATCATTGCATTCAGTTTTTATTCACAATCTGTTTAATGTCCTTTTTTGGAATCCGGTTTGTATGACATAATATCATTATTGTTTGTACAACCATATCAGAAAATACATGGGTTAAATGGTTTAGTAAAAACAAGTGCTTCCTCAATGAAAATATGTTTTCAGTTTATTTCAGCTTTTGATTTGCGAAATGCATATTTCTGCAGAGAAAAATCAGAACTGAAATAAATAAATGGTGTAATTAAATGGTGTAATTATACATACATACATATATATATACACACATATACATACATATATACATATACATATATATATATATATATACACACATATACATATATACATATACACATACATATATATATACACATACACACATATATATACACATACACACACATATATATATATATATATATATATATATATATATATATATAAAACCCAGCACGCCCCTGCGGGCGGTTTATCCTTCAAGCTCGGGTCCTCTACCAGAGGCCGTGTTACTTACCGTAACACGGCGGAATGACTCTGGCAACAGTGACACCAGTATATTACTGCAAAGTGGAGACAAAAAATCTAACAGTGTGTTACACCCACTGTGTCATTAGACATTTTTTCAGTGTATGGGGTGGAGCAAAGGGAGGTATGTCAGCATTCATCTCTGTGTGTCTGGGATTCAGTAGGTGTCTCTAGGACTGGAAAGTACTATAAACTGAGAGAACTGAAGTGCTGAGTAAGAAAAGTAGGCTCACAAGAAGTGCACAACAGAAATTTTTGAAAAGTTTCAACTTTCTATTTCTTCTGTGAATCTGACCGACTATACAGGTGAGTGTTTTCTACAATACTAAAGTTTAGTTATGAGTACAAGCTATGTATGCAGTCATCATGGTTTTGCTCTACTTCTTGCTGTTGTTGAGCAATAGTTATGTTTGGTTTTGAGCTTGTCACCTGTCCCTTTATACATTTAATTTTAGCAATGGACAGTAAATCTGATATATTGATTATTGCACATTTAGTTAGCAGGTTTTTGGGGGTTTTTGTTTGTTTGTTTGTTTTTTAAAAGGCTACACTTCAATGTAATTTAATTCACTGAGACAAAGGTGTAACTCGGTTTTATGGCCAATGTAGAGGCTGTATATTATGTTGCTGTTGAATTGAATTGCTGTTACTTAATAAAATATGACCTGACTATATAGAGCACACATAAAGCATAAGAATCAATAGAATTCACATAAAAGTGTAATGTGTAGCAGCTGTCAAGTAGTAAAAATAGAAATAATTTCACACTGATAATATGCTTTGACATAATAGACTCAATGTTCATAAAAGCACAAATCTCTATTTTCATAATCACTACAGCTGGTGCGAAAGCAGGCAGAGTTGCCTGGTGAAATTGTTCTGTCTTGTATTAGATGGGCCTCTCATAATGTAGGTATTCAAAGACTGAGTTCACCCAAGTTCTCCAGAAAGATAAAAAAAAGAAAATTAGTAGTCCAAGAAAGAAACATGCATTCACGTCAGCATTGTGTCTCGTTTTTATCAACTCATCCGTCTGTATTCATGTGCAGACTTGGTGTTGTGTTTACCTCATCTACATCATGAGTGCAGGGATGTGACTAAGAATGTAACCATAGCTAAGGGAGAACAATGTTGCTTTGAATTTTATACGTGAATAGTCAAATGTTTTTATTATAAAAATCTCAACCCATAATTCAGTGCCTGTAAAATGTCTGGAATCTTTTAGAAAATAAGGGAGAAATAGCAACAGTAGAGAACAATTAGAACAGGCAGAAACTTAAAGTTCATATTAATAGTGTATTTCTTTATTTTACCTCCCTTAATGTTCAATACTAGAACTACTAAGAAGCTACTGTAGTAATCAGATAATTTTTTATTAGCTACACTGTCTCTTTTGTAAGGGTGTCACTGCTTTGTGTTACTCCCCTTAATCTAATCTAACAATAAATACTTGTGTTAAAGCTGAGCCACAAATTATTCAAATGTATCGGCCCTAGGATTTTTTTTTCCTTTGAAGCCAGGTGTATTGGAATTGGAAATCCATAGTTCTTGAAACAATGTGGCATGTGGTAATCAGGGGGGAAAATGACTCTTCGTTTAAGACGCAGTTATCTTGATTCCATTTACTACTTCATCTACTTCCTACTTGCGTAAGTACAGTGATCCTGGTGTTAACGTGCCAGGTAACTGTCAGTGGGTTTTGTGCCTGAGGTGCAGATCATGTCTTCAGTTATGACTTTAAATAGTTCCTAACCGTTCACACTTACAGGAGAGGCTTACAACCTTAAAGTCAAATCTCTGATGAGACAAGCATATAAGCCACAACCAATCTTTGTGAGGAGTGAAGTGATAACGAGTGTCTATTTCTCTAATTTGAACATCATATCTCATTCACGCACTGTGAATTATGCAGTCATGATCTAGCAACTTCATAATCATGTCCATTTTAAGAAATGACCCTTAAGTATGTTGATAGTAGTAATATCAGGAAAAAAGAAAAAGTGATTATTTGATGTCTTCCCTTGTCTTTTACAATTTTAAAATGACTTTTATAATGATTTATCATAACATTAACAACAATCACTTGAAACCTTAAAAATAGGTGTTTTGAATTGTGTACACAGTATGGTAATGTTTTAAAACTGAAAAGTGCCCGTACATTTAAGTTTTGGCTACCCTTATGTCTTTAGAGTGTATATTTCACTGGAGATATTATGGGCTGATAATGACAGGCATCCTCACAGATTGTTGGTATCTCTGTTGTCTCCTATGGATTGTCTTTAACTAAGCATGTGTAGTTGCCCAATAGATGGTATGTGGCTAGTCCACAAAAACAAGCTTTGACATGTTTCAAAGAGACTGTGTCGCTGTTTTTCTTATTTTTTTCTCACAGTGAACTTCCATGACAGTTATGGTGAAAGGTAACTCTAGTCAGAAAACGATGCTTTAATTTGCAAAAATATTACTACCCAGTGATTTACTATTCATCAATAATCATATTAGTCATAATGCTGAAAGCAAAGTATGTAATTGCTCAATAAAAACAAAAAGACAAATAGGCAAGAAAAGTTGAATCAATGCACCTTAGGGTGTGGAAGGAGTGTCCGTGGTAACCACAATCACATAAAAGTTTCATAACATTATGTCAAGAGGATGCACCTCCCCAGCACATTTATCTGTTGTGCCAAATCAAAATCATGAGTATCAAAAGGGGAAAAGGAATCACTAATGCCAAACCACAGGGACAGTTGACAAATCTCAGCTTATTTTTTGCCTTTCCAGCAAATATGCTAATTTTTTTGCCTTCAACAGAGCTTGTATATATATATATATTTATTCAAGCTCTTGTGAATATATGTTGTTTTTAATTTACCTCAACTCGTTCAAAACAAACATTTAAAAGTGAAACCACAATTCAGTCCAGCAGGTGTCACTATAGCAAGTGCTGAGATCCAATACTTCTCTCTCAGAGACAGCAACTTGGATAGATACTCCATGTATGTCTGGCTATAACATACGTGGAGTATGCGGCAGCCGGGTGTTTAGCTATGAAAAACTCCATGTTCCCAGTGCAAATTGCTGTTTTGTGCTTTGAAATGTGTTGTTAGAGTATCTCTTTGCTTGTTCAGCGTAAGCTTGCTCACAGGGGCATTTAAACACATAGATTACTTATTACATTCTCACAAAGATGGATATGAGATCAGGAAAGTAAAATACCTCCTGACCTTTTGTAAAACAAATGGAACCTGCGTTAAATCTGACTTTAACTGGTTATTCATAAGCTTCGTGTCTGTGTCTTGTTTCACTTTTCAGAAAAAGTAATCTCAAACATGTCCAACAAGACAAATGTCTCAGAGGACCAGGTTTTCTGTCCCCAGCTTGAGATGATGAGGAGGCATGAACTTAATAACAACACACAGGTCAATCTGACTGTGGTTTGCATCCATGGACTGGTCTCTGGCCTGGGGATTTTGGAGAATGCCTTGATCATCTGGGTGGTGGGCTTCCGCCTAAGACAACGCACCGTGGCCTCCATCTGGGTGCTCAACCTGGCCCTGTCTGACTTCCTGGCTACCCTGACGCTTCCCCTGTTCACTTTATACCTAAACTCTGGTCACAGCTGGGAGCTCGGCAACCCACTTTGCAAAGTGCAGACATTCATCTTTTTCTTCAACATGTTCGTATCAGCCTTCCTTTTGGCAGCCATTTCGCTGGACCGCTTACTTCTGGTCACCAAGCCAGTGTGGAGCCAAAATCATCGATCAGTAGCAGGCGCGTGGAAAGTGTGCATATTGGGTTGGCTATGGGCAGCAGCTAATGCATTGCCATATTATGTTTTCCGCTCAGTAACTGAAACGAAGCATAAAAGAAAGTTGTGCTATCACAATTTTGCCATGTATTCCTCATATGCCACACCTGAGAGAGACTGTAACATGAGGCAGTGGACCACAGCTATCTCCAAGCTGCTGCTGGCATTCATATTGCCACTGGCAGTGATTGCAGGAAGCTACATCAAAATTGGTCTCAGTCTGAGGAGCAGGAACAGGAGGAGGAAGCAGAGTGCCCCTAGACTAACTGATGATCTGATTACGTTAAACAGAAATCAACAATCAAGAACTACACATGGAAGAACTGCAGCCACAAATAAATTATCTCTCAAATTTCTAATCCCTGGTCCATCATTAACCACTAAAGAAGGCCCCTTGACTCCTACCACCCCTAATCTGACGAGTCAGAGCCAGCTATCCCAGAGTTTCACTAAAATGGTGACATCTGTGATTACAGCGTTTGCACTGTGCTGGGCTCCTTATCACATCTTCTGTATGATTGAAGTGGCAGCCCAATATAATATGGATTATCTCAAACTAGTGGAAGTAGGTCTACCTCTAGCTACAACACTGGCATTCTTAAATCCACTACTGAATCCTATTCTCTATGTCTTCAGTTGCCCACGTTTCTGTGTAAGAATACGGCAGAGTCTGGGAGCAGTGTTTGACGGACTGGTAGAAGAAAGAGGGGTGTTACTGATGACCCCAGGAAAGAGTTTAATAAGTCACATTAGGAGGAAGAGCAGTCGAGATGTTGGCCTAGGAATCCCAGCATCACCCTGTCAGTCATACAGTAGCCAGCCCATCGTCTCACCAGCTTTGCAGGACAATATAGTGGAGCATAGCTGAGACATCAATTGATTTTTGGCTTTGTGCCTCGGGAAGTGCATGAATTACATTTAATCAAGCACACGTGCCCTACAGGTACTGTAAGACATACACTATATTACCAAAATTCTACTATCCAAATTATTGACACACTCCTAAAATATGTGGAAGAGTTGAAGCTGTTATAGTTGCAAAGGGTGGTCCAACATCATCAACTTAAGTTTATGTGTTTGTGAAGGCAGACAATCAATACTTTTGGCCATATAGTTCAATTCAATTTAATCTATATAGCACCAAATCCCAATAACAGTTGTGTCAAGGCCCTCCCCATAATACAAAGAAAAGCCCAACAATCATATGACCTCCATGAGTAAGTGCTTTGGCGACTGTGAGAAGGAAAAACGTCCTTTTCATACAATTAAATAACAATGTGTAAATGTATGGTTTGTGTTGTGTTTGTGCAGCAAACTATAGTTATCCATATGGTACGGTGCTTTGTTCCTGACTGAAATCACTGCTCACACTGTTGCTGAAGTTTCAACACCTGAAACTAAACATTTCCATGTTAACATCATTGATTGTCCCACCAATCAGTGTTTTGATTTAGGGCTTTAAGAAGAGTAGTTCAAATGTGGGAAATGATACATCATCAACAACTATATAGTTTTGTTAGTAATCAGTGAAGTTACATTTCAAATGTTTTTATATGGCCTTTTAAAATTGTACTACATTGTCACTACTACCCCTGAATGGCGACCCTATAAAGATCAATACATCAGCTTGTGCATGTGACTGAAAACTGGAAAATGTATATCCTTCTGATTTAGTGCAAGACCATGGCGATTTGTAGTTAGCTTTCCCGAGCTCTATCATGAGGTCGAAATTCAGTTTGTACCGTACAAAATATATTGTTCCATATCCTGTCTCATGTAAAAGTTACAAAATCTTAGCATTTATGCACAGCGTTTAACATTGTAAATGTGTCAGTGTTCGAATTTCAAGTATTTTTATACTTATCTTTTTATAGTGATGTATAGCTGTTTTAAATGTTTTAAATAAAAAGCTGTAATTGTTTGTATCACTTTGGTGGAACTTTGGTATTAAACTCATAAACATTTTTAAATGACTGGATGAATTTAGAGTGGAATTTAGCTTGTTTGTCTTTTCAGTCACTTTATTAACCTTTTTGTAAGAAGAAAAGATGCCATAGATAGATGGCCCCGTACTGCCAATTCATACTGTACAGCCGCAGTCCCCAACCTTTTTTGCGCCACGGACCGGTTTATGCCCGACAATATTTTCATGAACCGGCCTTTAAGGTGTCGCGGATAAATACAACAAAATAAAACTAGTACCGGTACCGAAAAAAAGAAAATTTATTCATAACACACATGAAAAGACCAAGGAAAACCGAGTAAACGATAAAAACAATAACAAAATAACGCTGAAAACCGATAAAAACCCTGAAAACTATTGTACTAATTTCACACCTGAGCCTCAACTCTCGCGGCCCGGTACCAAACGACTCACGGACCGGTACCGGTCCGAGGCCCGGGGGTTGGGGACCGCTGCTGTACAGTTTTTAGACACCAGAGGGCATGGTAGCACTGATTTTGAACAGGAGCCATGAAACCACAATGCAGGATTATGCTTTTCAGGTCCTGTCCTCCAGTAACACTTTAAATCTAAACTGCTGATTGCCCAACCACCTGAGTGATTGGATTTGATCATATCTGATATCCATTTTGATTGACTATCTCATCACTGCAATAGCAATTGTTTGCTTTCATCACACTGAGCAGAACACAGACTAACGTATAATGTAGGCCACAGAAGGGTGGGATTACCATAGAGGTAGTTGTAATTTGAAAAGAATATTAGACAGTGGAGAGCCAGAATATAAAGACAGAGCAGGATTAAACAGGTCAGGCAAGCATAAAAAATTCCTCTTTCCCCTCAGATTTTCACTTTGAACAGATTATCATTCTTTCTCCACCTCTGCTTATGACTCACTTCTTTTTTCCCCTTCAGTAATCATCTGTTTCTGACTGCATGTTTGCGTTGATTTCCAGCAATGATTTATTTTGCTTTGTAAACGATAGAGTAAAAGAAAAAGATCACAGTAAATCAAAGACACAGAAAAAAGAAAAGAAATGCAAAAAAAGGAAGACTCAGACAGGGATGGAAAGTGTTGCCTAAGCCTGGCATTTCGTTTATTAGTTTTACAATACACAGGGTTGCAGAACAGTCAAAGTAATTACTAGCATGAGGGGAAGTAGAGTTTCTTCTGTATTCTGTCTATTAAGTAATTTTTTATTATCATTTTTTTGTTGCCCAATATTTACATTCTGCTTATTTGATAATACTTTGTATATTTGATTACTTTACATATTTTTTATTGTTAGCCAAATAGTGTGTTTTGGGTTTGTTTGGGGTTTTTTTCTTGGTAATTGTAAAAATCTGAGGAAAGCATGAATAACCCTGAGTTATTGATATTTTACAAAAACTGTATATCCTAGTATTTAATCCACTACTGTGCTAACAAATTAAATTTCATATTCTATCTAAGTGATCGAGTGTTGAGTGGAGAGAGGGGCTAATCTTTATAGTCTGAATATCTCTTTAAATTCTCAATAATTCTCAGTAATTGTCAAAACCGAGAGATGTGAATCTAAAGATGAAAGATATAGAAGTAATAAAGATTAAAGGGTACTGACAGTCAACAAGAGACAATGAAACAGCAGGCCAACAGTGAGAACACTTGCAGCATAATATGCAGCAAATGATATCATCGGAGAGATTATATAAAATCTAAAAAAAGAGAAAAGGATGAAAAAGAGTATGGTGAGGTTAAGTATTGCTTTAAAGTATGTAATGCACTGCTAGAGCTGACAGATGCTGCCTAGAGAATTAAGCAAAGCTGAGGTTTATCACAGTGAATTTCCCATGACCATCATGTACTTAAGTGTATGCCTATGTGCACATTGGGTGATAAAGGTACAAACTGTCATATTCATATGTCTATACTACAGTGCCTCAGCCTTGGGGATAAGGGGAAGAGCTCAGAGTGGAGCTAGTGGTCCTCTGCAGCCCAGACAGATTGGTGAGATAAAGCATTGCCCCTCAATAATTCAAAACAGATGATTGGATGTATAACAAAGTGTTCTTCAAAGTATTTCTAAGCATTAGTGTAGAAATTTCCAATTTATATGGCTTTTTTGGTCGTTACAATGTGAGGAGTGTCTAGCTGCTACCAAAAACCTCAAATCAAACTGTTAAGAGCATTTTTCCTTTAAATGTTACACAGTTGTTGACAGAAAAAGTGTAAATTTGGTATAAGATACAAACCAACTAAATACTCTCAAATCCCAAGAACATTAATATTTACAAACAAGATAACACAATACAAAAGAACAGGTGACATTATGATTTATACATGCTTACTGACAGTGGCGGTCCTAGCCTGTTTCGCGCCCCGGGCGAACACTCCCTCTGGAGTGTTCACACAAACACACACATATGAAGAGAGAGAGAGAGTATGTATGCAAACGGCTACCAAACAGCCATCATAATTCCTCATACAATGAGAACAGGACAAATCAACAATTGACAATGACTAAATATTAAAATCTGTAACATAATGTATTGTTTGGAGTTTAGTCTGTCACTGTTACTATTTTTACCATTTCTTCTTGGACCAACCCATATAACCCACATAATTTCCTTAGGGATTAATAAAGTATTCTGATTCTGATTGTTTCAGGATGACCTGCCATTATCCAATGACACATCTACTTACCTGTATCTTTTGCTCGTTTCTCCTCCTCTTCTTTTCTCTTTTTTCTAAACTGAGGACCTGATGGCTCTGAACTTTTCTTGTCCATCTTCCATTGGATTTAATTTTGCACTCCAGTATGAACACCCATCCCTCAACCCCAGGATCACCACAACATAACCTAATAGACCTACACCTTAGTTCACAGATTCACTTTGTCTAGGGTGCATTTCTGAGATTTCACACAACCCAGGATTTAAATCATGAATACATAATGGGCTTGGATTTACAACATTATGAATGTTGTGTGTGAGCCTTTAAATCATCAAACTGTAAATTTTAAATTTCAAATTGTTATTGATCCCTTTACCCCGAGTCCTAAAGTGTATATTTATTTTCTTACTCTTCTTATATTTATTGTTTGTTTACTTGCACTGCTGTAACTGGAGCCTTGTCGTCTCTTCTCTCTATATACTGGACTGTATGTAGCGGAGATGACAATAACGTTTACTTTGACTTCAGCAGCGAGCAGGCGCACGGAGGGCTCTTCCGCTCACTTTTCGAGTATAGAATTTCGAAAAAACATCGGTGCAAATTATAAGTCTGTATCATAATGTCCGCTGTTTTCGTGTTTGTTGGTTTGTTTGTTTTTCTGTTTTATTTTGCGAGTTGGTTATTAGATGCTGCTCAAGCCGGTCAGAGAATTCCCCACCTCCGCCCCCCTCCCCCCCTCCTCCCTGCGCCGCCAGCAGCAGGCTCACCTCGGAAACGAAGGGCGCCCTTACCCCCAGCAAATGGGCGATAGAAAACCGATCGGTGCATATGTCATTCCCAGTATGCGCTGACTGACGCCGATGCCCGTGATGTCGCCCCCCACCACGATGCCGCCCGTGTCGCCCGTATCTAAAACCGCTACTGCTTACACATTCCAAAAATACTCTTAAGTTATTTTATTAGGTATGTTGTATTCTTGTACAGCACTTTGGTCAACGCTCCTGTTGTAATTAAATGTGCTATATAAATAAATAAACTATAAACTAAAACTATAATAAAAGATCACATAAACTGGAGAAGTGGAAGTATTTTACTTACCCCTGCATAGAAGAATGAGTCATCTAGGGTTTTTGTATGGTTACGAAGAAACTCCTGACACAAAGGCTGTTTGTTTGTGGTCGAGGACACTTCTAAAAGTTTGCACTCCTCCTCTTTTTTACTTGCCACTGCACAATATGTCTCAGTGCAAGATCAGGCGTGTGTGTGTTTGTCAATGCTTGAAAGACAAAATTTCCTGTATTACATTAGCCTACATATAGTTGTAACTGAATTTCATTTACTTCTTTGAATTTTATTTTAAAGGAAGTACATTTTGTAATCTTCTTTCTTCATTTCTTCTTTGTCTTTAGGCAGAATTAAGGTCAAACATAGGTGAAAGTTTTAAAAGTTGATAACTGGTTCATTACTGCTGAACTGATCGATTCTGGCTCCATTCTGTTTTTTCTTGTATTCTGCTGGAATCAATGTGCATGATTCACAGTTTATACAGCTTCTCGATTCATTCTTTCTCTTAATCGAGCTGTTTTAGCAGCACCCCC
Source organism: Copadichromis virginalis (assembly GCF_057382275.1). Classification (NCBI taxonomy): domain Eukaryota; kingdom Metazoa; phylum Chordata; class Actinopteri; order Cichliformes; family Cichlidae; genus Copadichromis; species Copadichromis virginalis. The sequence goes on from NC_140623.1 coordinate 38,568,921, forward strand.
TTTAAGCCTCTGTAACGCGTGGTTGAGCAGTGAAGGCAGAAATGAAGGACCTTTAAAAGAGTTCAGCAGTTCAAGCGTCTTTTTAACTGTCCCTTTCCCATTACAACAGTGGATTAGTGCAGCAGATTAACAGTGCAGGTCAATTTGGCCAAAACTAAGAAAATGACTTAAAGTAGATTGGAAAAAAAATGTAATTGGGAATCTCTAGCAATGAAGATGAAAGTCTCACAAATATATTAACTAAGAAAACAGATTTGTATCATGCATCAATTCAGTTGTGCCTTTGGCAGTACAGTCGCTGTGGCTTGCTTAAAACAGTTTCCTGAAATAAATGGATTCTTAAGAAAAGATGTCGATAGGAAGGAGATCCTCCCATAGGAAGAAATAACATTTTTTTCCACTATCCCAAGTGAATTATGTAACTAATCGAAAACCTGATTTCAAATATTTTGAAAACTCCCCGTCCTTCATGTCAATTTTGGCTGATTACACAGGAATCCATGGGTGACCAGAAAAGGAATTCAAAATGTTGCACAATGGTTTAGTTGTTCATGAGTCAAACCAAAGGAAGTCAGCAAAAGTAGTTATTTAGAGTGGCGTGGAGCCTGAGCTTATGGCTTACAGGGTTAATACATATTTATGACAACTTCATTATTGCAAACTCTCATGTTTAGCATGAGAATTCAGCAGTGAAACAGTAAATGCCACTAAACAAAAACACAAGGAAGGAATTACATGAAGACATAATTTGCGGTGCATTCAGAAATATACTCTGTTGTGGCTTCTGCTATCTTTTATCTTTTATGGTGTGGTCTGCTGGGGCGGCAGCATCTCTGCTGGGGACAGGAAGAGACTGAACAGGGTGATCCGAAGGGCCAGCTCTGTTCTAGGATGCCCTCTGGACCCAGTGGAGGTGGTGAGTGACAGGAGAACGGCGGCTAAGCTGTCATCCCTGTTGGACAACATCTCCCACCCCATGCAGCAGACTGTGACAGCACTGAGCAGCTCCTTCAGTGGGAGACTGCGGCACCCACGGTGTGGGACGGAGAGATTTCGCAGGTCTTTCCTCCCCACTGCTGTCAGACTCCATAATAAAGACTTTAACTGATCAAGCACACACATCCATACATATGCAATAATACTAAGTGCAATAATCCTTTCTGTCATCGTTGTATTTTTACTCAGTTGTATATAGTATTTGTATTTGTATTCTATTTTTATCTTATTGTATATTTATTTTATTTTATTCTACTGTATATAGTATTTTATTCTATTCTGTACAGTTGTGTACTGTATTTATTCTTATTGTATTCTAATTTTTGCCTCATAACTTTTGCACTGTCCACTTCCTGCTGTGACAAAACAAATTTCCCACGTGTGGGACTAATAAAGGTTATCTTATCTTATCTTATCTTATCTTATTCAGAAAGCACACATCAAAGTCACAAATATCTTATTTCTTTGTTCCCCAGTGCTCAGGACTTTCTATTTTATAGATATTTTAACAATACCACTGCTTAAAATTTAAAAGACCCAGGTACATCAAAGTGCTTCACAGATGAGCTACATTTGCAGGGTTACAATAATAAAGGAGCAAAGAAAATACAGTTATCATTACAGATGGTGGCGTGGCACAAGCGCAAACCGGGGAAAAGTTAAAATCTAATTTGTTTAGAAGGCTGGAAATGGATTCTGGGATATTGCATTTCATCATTTCGAGCTGATTGAAGACCAAAACAGCCAATCAGATTTTTTTGCATCCAAGTCTGGGATTGGTTGGTTTTGTTTCACAATTATAACGGTGTACAGAAAGAGTTGAATGCGCACGGGCAGAAATGTTGAGAGCGCAAGCAACACGTTGCAAGCAAGCGCAAATGTAAAAACTGAGCGAGAGGGGCTGCTATTGTGTGTGTGTATGGATAATAGCAAACACTGAAATACATCTTTTGCACGCAGCAATGAATTTTGTTCACTCAAATTTAGCTTTTCTTCGCTCAAAATAAATTTCTCCTCAAAATACAACACTTGCACCTGCAGATTTTTTTTTACGTGCACTCAGAATAGTGGCACAAAAATAACGCCATAGAATTTAAGCGTGCACATGACTCATAATAATAATAATGGGTTGCATTTATATAGTGCGTTTTTGGGACTGCTTTACAATACCACTATTCATTCACTCTCACATTCATACACTGGTGAAGGCAAGCTACAGTTGTAGCCACAGCTGCCCTGGGGCAGACTGACTCAACAGTTAAGTTATCAGTTTGCAATTCTCCCAGGCACAGAGACAAGAGGAGTTAGGCTACACGGTAAATCACAAACTTAACTAAAAATGCCCCACAAGTAGCAACATGAAACTAATTTTTGTTTCACTTTTTCTACATATGTGAAGCCCAATTCCAATTTGATTAATGTGAGCAAAAGGGCCACATGCTTTGGTATATGTCTAACAGCATTATGGTCACAGATATTTTTATAAAATATTACATTTAGTCTGTTTAATCCATGTGCAGTTATTTTGATAGTACCAAAAACGTTCAGCCAAATGGAGCATATGCCACACAACTAACATAACTTTATTTTACCAATTTCAGTGTAAGTTCTCTCCCATTGTGTCCATCATTGTTAATATGTGTTTTGCAAATGTTTCGTCCTTGCTCCATTTCAAAAACAACACCAAATATTGAAACAGATGAATGGAATTCAGCCTCAATGAACATTTTCCAACTGTTTCTAAAAATGTCTTCTCGAAAACAACTTTATATTTTAAACCACATAATGGTTTAAATGATAAATTACTGTAATTATGCAGAATGAAACATGTTGATAGTAGTTTGGCTTGGACGGAGACGGAAGTAGAGTGTTCTTCATAGATCCTTACAGTAACTGTGCTTCATCTTAATTTCTTCTAACCGCACCAGTTGGATTTTTCTCCTTTCCCACCCCGCTTTGTCATCGTTTTGGCTTCTCTTATGGGAAAACTGTAATTGCAGTTTCTAAATCATTTACTATTACCATTCCTGCCCCAACAAAGCTAGTAATTTGCTTTTTTATACACCCAGTAAGTGAAACATGGAAACATTATTTACAGAGATGTATTGCAGCATTAATCTGATAAACGTCTTAACCTTTTTAAAATAAGACAGACAGACAGACAGACAGACAGATAGATAGATAGATCCCCCTACTGTAAATCTATACTGTACAGAGATATAGATGGGTTGCAGGATATGAAAGAAAACAACCTTCTTCTTCTTTTTTAATCAGCATTTTTCGTGTCTACATGTTGGGTCTTTTTCTGTTGATCCCTCCTCTGTTTTTCTTTGAAATCCTTTTGGATTCTCTTGTGGAATCATGTCGTTTTCTTTCCCTGAAACTATTCCTGCCCCACCTATTTTAGGAATGGTTCAGTTCTAAGGGAGTCCTTCCCTCTAGATCTATGTCTGCATCTTCACATTTTGGTCTCGGAGCCAAAATTTTAAGAGACTTCTTACTATCATTCTGTACACTGTTTTGCGAGATACATTTCTATATTGGGAATATAGTAAACAATGGGAAGCAGTATTAGGTCCAGAGGATTGAGGACAAGCCTACATCAACATCGGAAGAGACGAGATCAGAGTGAGAGTGAGCAAATAAATACGGGATTACTGGAGATGTCACAAACACAGACAGGAAATGGTGTCAGGCTCAAAAAAGATCTATGTTAACCACTGTCATTGACACACTTATAAACATCTCAATATTTTGATACCTGCTTGTTAATTGGTCAGTTTCTACATAAACTGGAAAGAGACATTTAAAAATATATTTATTTACATTTTGGGAAGACTTCTGCTTATAATAATCTGTGCCTTGATGGGCTTTTCTGGAGAATTTAGCACATGTGTGACACAGAAGTATTTACAGGGGAACAACTACGAGCAAAGGATAGTAGAAACACACCGATTGAAAAGTGAGTGAGGGATGTAGATACTGTACAGGAGGAGTGAAAGATAGAGAGAGTAAAACTGAGGGATGAGAGAAGGAGGAGCGATAGCAGCAGGAGATATGCCTCAGATTATCAACCGGTGTCAGATGCTCTGGGGACAGATAAAGAGGAGGAGCGTGACACAGAGAGAAAGAGGACGTCTCTTTGAAGCAGGACTGTAAAAATGACTGATGTGAAAAATTCATCATCTGTGGAGTTGCCAGAGGGGAAGTTAATGAAGAAGGTCAGTGCATGTAGATGCAAAAATATGCAAACTCCTGTCAATGATGCTCTTAAACATCCCACGTGGTTTAACTTCTGAGGTCTGGCTGGTACTAATTTATTTTTTAAGTTAATGCCACAATGCTTAACGCTCATAATGTTACAAACCAAATGGAGTTTTATGCACTTAAACACAACATTATCACAGAAGACGCTTATATTTGTCAGAAACTAAACCATCAATGATCAACAGCTACATTTTTATTAATTTTGTGAGAGCCAACTTTTCTGAGTTGGTACATCATAAACTGTGTATTGAACGCTTATGATTTGTTTGTGCTCTCTTCTCCAGGGTTCAATCAAGAAGAAAATTGAATCATTCAGGAGATGGAGTTCAGCTAGCATCAAGAGACCACCAAAGCCCAAGGCCAAGACTTTGAGTCTGTCCTCCCCAGTGGGAGACCCAGATGACATCTGGCTGGAAGAAGGTGACAAGAGGAAGCTACGCCCTATTGTTGACTCTGTCTTTGGACAGGTAGGTGACTGAACTGGGAACTATGTAAAGCCAAGATATATAATTAGACTGTCATTTTTAAGGGTTCTTTTTTTTTTAAGGGTGTGTCTTTCCTTATAAGGCATGGGATGTTACAATATCATATTGCTATATGTATAAATCATATATAGCAGCACCCTTTTTGAAAAATGGCTCACAAATATAGTGTTAAAACATTATATATCCATATCTCTTTAACTATTTAGATTACGTTTAGATCTGTTGTGCAGTAGCGTGAGGTGTTTGTTTGCAGTAGTGAAAATTGTGCGCATAACATTTTTGCAACAGTATATTTTGACTGGTTACACATTAGTAAGAACCAGCCTGTATTATTAAAGAAGGATTATTTAAATTTAGATCAGCAGAACACTTGGAGGAAACACACATTCCTTGAGGATTGGAAGGGTAATAAACCTGCCAGGGCAAGCTTTAATTCAGACATAGTGTGAAACAGATGAAAAAGATAAAAATGTACCTAAAAAGTGTGTATTTGTTAGTGGCAGCCTTGTGAACTTGTTTTGCAGTCTTTAATAAGTAGTCAGCGTAGTTAGTAATCTGTCCCATAGTAAAAATTTCTGTGGGTATAAGCCAAGACTTCAGTTTCATGTATAATTTCTTGCCATGTACTTTTTTCTGTTCTCACTGGTTTGATCCAGATATTTTTGGTGTATTTTAATGTGTTGCAATAGCAAATCTTCCACATTGTTTTTGGCAGTTATGGCTTCCAGTTTCATCCACTTCCTGTTTATGTTTGTGGTGTTACTGAAGAAAAGACAAAAGCTTGTTATTTATATTCTCATATATATAAAATATTTCTTTTGCCTGTGTAGCTTCTTTTAGACACCAAAACTATTTGGCAGAAACAGCTGGAACCAGTGCATATGGAGCCAGTTTTCCCATCAATAATAATAATAGTAGTAATAATAATAATAATAATAATACACTTCCTGGGAAGGTTTCAAAAAACCTCCACGGATTATAATGGAAAGATTAGAGTTGACCTTGTTTAGAGGTGTCCTGACAACAGGTTTGCTTTTTTGTTGTATATGGGAGAAATGTAAAAGCATCACAGGAATTTCTTTTACCTTAAAAAATAAATCCCTGATGATGACTAACTGTACCCTTGTGTACCCTGTACCCTTTTAACATGAAAGGCAAACACTGCCTTACGGTAGTTCAAGCAATCAAATGTGTTTAAATTTAAACAAAATAACAGTTCTGAGGCACAAATGATAATCCTGCTTTGTGCCTTCCTTTCACTAGGCTGTTTTGAGACATGTTTTTATATTTCCCCTTTTTTTCTTAGTTTCATCTCCAGTTCTCATTATTCAGATGAGTCATCCATATGTAGCCGCTAAACTGGTGGAACTAAATCTTCACCACCACGCCTATACAAGCAGAAAGGGGAGTGAGTGGGTCAGCGCTCAGAGCACAGAAATTTAGCTGGCTTCAAACACACCATTTATTTTCAGGATAAAACACAGTCAGAACCCCAAATACAAGCTAAAATCCCCGTATACAATAAAAATAGTGTTTACAACCCGCTAAAAACCCTGCCGGCAGGAATGATTAAACGCTAAAAACACAAAGCTAAATGAATGTTTTTCCCTATACTAAAAACTCCCCCCCAGGGTCCTAATTCTCCCAGTCCAGCAACACACGGGCAAATTCTCCTGAGCTGAGAGAGACAGGAGAGGAACTCCTCTTCCGGGATGTGGACTCTCGCCAGCAGAAGACCAGGGAGGAGGCTCCTATCTCCACCTGACTGTGCGCAATCGTGCAGTCCAGCTACTCTCCACCTCCGCGCACGGCCTCCCTCGTAGCTCCGCCCTGAAACAACAGACACGGGCCAGCAACGTTGTCAGCGCAGCCGCTGTTACCCTTCCCCGGCAAAGCTACTCCTAGCGCCCAACAGTGGGAAAGCGATACTCACAGATGCAGGCAGAGGCGTACCCCTGCCCTACTGTGGATTTCACGCGTCGCCTCCCACGGTCGCTATTCTGTCCGTCGGGACTGGATCGCCGGGTTGTGCTGGCCGATCGCCGAATGTCTCGTGGCGCCCCACAGTCAGGCCAGAGGTCCTTCTTCTCATATGCTGGCTTGCACACGTTTTGTTTTCCAGCTCTCCACTTTTCGTGTGTCTCTCTCTTTTTTGTCTTTGCGCTCACTATCTCCCTTAAGTCAGTTTGGTGGCTGATAGGCCACCTCGGGGAACGCCCCCACCTCACAGGTGCCTACAATTGTCCGCTTAATCCACAGTGGAATAATAAAAAACATATTGTTCAATCAACACTATAAATATGGAGATAAAATCATGCAATAGGAATATCAATAAACAAACATGCAATATCACTATTACAATAAAATCATGCAAATAAAATCGACACCCTGTACCAACACAGTCTGATCCAAAACAAGATATAAAAACACAATTTTCCACTGTGTGACACATACACTGAGCAACAGACTGACTGAATAATGAATTACTGGATGTCTGGGTCTGGGATAAAGGCTTGAGAGTGAATGATAGTTGAATGTAATAAAGGAAGAAAGAAGAGACCTATTGCAACATAAAGCGAGATTAGAGCTAGAAGGAAGGAACTAAACTTTGAGCAGACAGATGTAGTTTAGTCCAACATCAGTGCTAAAAATGTCACGTCTGGCGAAGCAGACGTCATGGCATGAGGAGAGCTACATGTATGTGTTCCAGCTATGTGGGGATGCAGGGGGTGTTGGGCTTGTTCAAGTGGACAAGAAAATGCAGAACTCAACAGTGATTGGCAAAAACAATGTGGACCCAAATGCAGGCACGGTGGCGAGGGCAAATAATAACAAAAGGAGAGCCTTTATTTTGGCGGTGAAAAAAATACAAAGAAACACTAACACGACTGGAGGTACAGAGAAACTAACAAAAAAACGAAACTGGGAAAAGGTGAGAATAACAAATGACCTGAAGATGGCGAGTTAAGGCAAGGAACGAGGCAAGGAAAAAGGGCAAGGATACCTCAGTAGGTAGAGTGGTGGCCCCATGATCGTAAGGTCGGGGGTTTGATTCCCCTGAACAGCTACCCTGAGGTACCCCTGAGCAAGGTATCGTCCCTACACACTGCTCCCTGGGCGCCCAATGGCTGCCCACTGCTTCACTGGGTTAAATGCAGAGAGGAATTTCCCCACACGGATCAATAAAGTATACGTTATTATTGAAATAAAGAGGCGGACAGATCGACCAGGGACCGAAGGAAACACGATATATATACACACAGAAGGTAATGAGGGAATGGGAAACAGGAGGGTAATCAGACGGAGAAAGCAAAGCAGAAAACACTGACATAGGACAAGGACTATCAAAATAAGACAGGAAAACCCAGAACAGGCATGGAAACACAGACCAAGGAGACAGCTGACCAGGAAGACAGATGACTAAACGTATAGACAGAACAAAACCTATACTAGAGACACGACACACTTACACGGAAGGCCAGGGAACAAGCCTAAGAACCAGGAATCACAAAGACACTGACTGAGGAGATACATTGTGCACATATTCAGGGATTATTTATTTACTTCTGTTTATAAATGCGTTTAAAAGTTGGAATGTTTTTTTAACTGTATAAGGTGTACTTAATTACAGAAAAACAGCAAATAATTATAATTATATTGAGAGCTTTATTTGAGTGAGGAATTGAAAGAAGTTAATCAACAACTCATTTCATATGTAGGCAAAATCCAAATATCATGCACATGTCACATACATCCACCACATGAAACCATAGAAAGAAAAAAAATTATTTCAATAAATCCTAAAATTTATCCTCTAACTGAAATGTTAGCAGATGCCAGTGATTAGCTGGCCTTCTTTTTAAACTAATATATTCTAGCAAACAAGATTCCACACCTCACTTGCATGAAGGCATAACTGAACAGCAAGGAAACACTGTATAACAGTACATCCCATTGTTTACCCAGTATGTGTGAATAGCCGTTTTATAGGGTCTAATTTACACCACTCCACACATTTCTGGTAATTAGTATTAGTAACTTAGTATTCAGTGGCTTTGAAAAATATTGTATTATCTCACTTCTGAATGATCAAACACATTGGCTATATTTGAAAGATGAAAGACGAAATGCTACAGCTGCAGCTTTACGTCATAATATCACGAAACAGTAAAAACTACACCTTTATTTCTGATATATGTTAAAAATCACACACAGTTTTCTGAACTGGTCAACATTTTTAACAAAGCAACGAGGACATTGGTATAATAACCAGCACAGCTTTAGAAAAATGCTTTATAAGTGGGTTAACTGTTGTTCTATTTCCACTGGGGCAAAGCAGCAACAGTTGTTCACTGTTCAAAAAACAAAAACAATCCAACAAACACATATTCCGACATTACTGCGACTTTCTGACCCTTATTTTTGTTTGTAAGAGAAGTCTTTGATTTAATTTAACAGGACAGCCACATTTATCTTCTAGGTCACATGAAAATGCAGAAATAATATCTGGACAGGTGCAAAAGGCATTATCCTCCTTTTGGGAGTGGGGAAGTGGGCGAGAATGAGAGCAGAGAATGTGGGACAATCCAGACAGCCATATGTGGTCGCAGCCTGTAAAATGATGTCAGGTTAAATGGGAATCCTTTACTGACTATACCAGCATGTTATATTCCTCCTGTCAGCACAGTGCTGCTGCAATTTTGGACTTAGTTCAGGTTTGATTAGCGTGTCTATCAACCTTTTAAACAGAAAGCATGAGATTTTGATGAATGTGTGCTTAAGCATCACTAAGCCAATTCACCGTACATTCCATAAAAGAGCCAAGCTCACGTGGTGATCATCATTTAGTTATTCCTGGTAACATTGATCCAGCATATTTAATTCTTCAAAGCCACAAAAGGCAAGCCAGAGCCAGTTATAAATAATCTGATCACAGGCTAGTGGAGACATGTACTGAAGCTGTTAATTATAGCAAAAAGAAGGGGGGGGGAGGAACGAAGTTCTGTTAAAACTCTTACATGACATCTCAGTTTAAAGTATGTCATGAAAATCAAAGTGAACGACAAAAAAACAAAAGTGGGTAGCAATAAAAAACAGCCAATGTATGTTCTTTTCAGTTGTAGCAACCTGCAGCAATCTCTCTGTTTTACTGTTACTGTTTTTTTGCTCCCAGTTCAATTCAATTCCATTTTATTTATATAGTGCCAGATCCCAACAACACTTGCCTAAGAATGACTTCATACTGTAAAGTATTGTATTGTAAATAATACAATAATGTACCAAATGCATAAAATAACCCAGTACTCAGATGACCCCTATAATCAAGCACTTTCTTACAAGAGAAACTGAGGGGTTAGACTGGATAATGATAATGGCCAGAAACAGGTGAGAACACAGCTGGGATAAATCTAACTAATGAAACAGAGGAAGTAGAATAAAAAAATGCTGCACACAGACAGATGATTAACACAATATAACAGGTAAAAGGCATGGAAACTGACAAAGGCTCCATAACTGAAAACACCGGGTCAACAACCCAGGTACTCTGACAACAACCAAAGAAATTATTAGGTCATAAATGTCATTAAAATTCTCTCTCCTTTCAAAGTAAATAAGAATAAAACGCTACTATTATTGCACCACTTTAAGGGTGATAAAGGTGGAATTTGCCCTCTAAGACACAGGCAGCATATCTCAGGTAAAATGAGTTAATTATGATATTTTGTCATATCACAGGTCATACTGTGGTTTCAGTTGTATTCTTATCACACTTTTACCTCCCCATGTGTTTTGCTAATATAAGACATATTAGATAGTATTATTCTATCCTGACTGAATCAGTAATACGAGAGTATACTCTAAAGAAACATGATGATCATGCACTAGTTTCTCCACTTGAATTGTTCTTTGTTTTATCAGTGCACAAGTCGCAACCACTTCCTCCCACAAACATTTTTTTCTGTCATTTAATCTTGTTTAAACAGACAAGACTCAGAGACGATGTAACTTTATGCTCAAGCTGCTGTGATAACTGATCCAAATTCTGGTCTGAAGAACTGACATATTCATATTCGTCTACAGATTGATCTGGCTAAAATGATAAATCACTGTCAGAGGTCAGGCCCATGGAGCCACATGTGTCTCGTTCTACTTTTTTTTTCTCCACTATGTTCCCAAGCTAGTGTCTGCTAGGCGCAGTGTATGTTTTATAGTCAGTTACTGGGTTTGTGACTGACTTTTAGTGGTAAGCAGGAAGTCTAGAGTGAATTATAAGTAAAAATGTGGCTTGTAAAACCAATAAAATAAGATGGAGACAAAAAGGCTCACAATTTGTTGCAGCCACACTTACATTAAAGTACATTGATGCAGTTAGTTAAGTTGACTTCATAAGTATTATTTTGTACCTAGAGAACACGGTTTGGATTCCTTATTGCATAATGGTATTTGTCTCTACAATTACGCTTTGAAATGTAATAGAATGGGAAGTGCTAATACTCAAAACAGAGCGTGAGTTCTTCTAGTTTAATAATTGTCTCCATTGTTGTGTTGTCGCAGATATATATTTTCACGCATTAATATGTTTGCTGTGAGCTATGTTTGTGTTACAGCTCAGTCTTATCTTTGTTCAACAGGGTTAAGCTCAATTTAGCTTAACTTCAGCCACAACTCAAGAGATTATCGCACATTGAAGGTCAAAGGTATGAAAAGAAACAGAAACAGAAAAGAATAGAAAAAAACCAAATGAAGAAAGGACTCTTAATGTTTCCATTAAAGATGGGACATCAAACATGCTTAGTGTACTATACATATTCCCAGTCTTTAATTCAGTGAAAAACTTGTAAGAAGTGCAGAATGCTAGAATGGGTTGATGACACCGATGTTGTTCAGGCTGCAGCTTATTTATATAAGAAAGACTTCAAAACGGTTTTAGCAATTTTTCTTTAGCTTTTTGTTTATTTGTTTGTTTGTTTTGTGATAAACTTGTGTGTCTGCACATTTTAAATTGGAAAGCACCCTTTTTTGCTCATCTGACCTTACTACTTTTTTGTGTGTGTGTGTCATTGTGCAAAAAGTGGGCATGCAAATACACATAGACATCCCCCATCTCAAATGGCAAAATGTTTGACCTGACCCACCCTAAAGCTGTTTGCATAGCATGCAAAATCCTGGGTTTTGGAATCTGTCCATCATGCTGTTTACAGCCCAGCACTGGATTTTCAGTTGGCCTGTCTTCCATCCTTGTCTTTCAGGCATCTGGTATGCTTGCAGTTGTCGAGGGATGGCACATGAATTCTCACCCAGCTGCTTTGTTTGGGGTTTTGTGGCTGAAAGGCTTTGTGCTCACACCAAGCTGCTGATGAAGGCATGGTGGAAACGCTTCTTTTTTGTTGTTGTTTGGAGAGCAAAAGAACCTCTGTTCTGTATTCTGGGTGCTTTTCAATACCACTTGAACTCATTGGTCTAGTTCATCTAAAGTAATCTGTGCATGACTACCTAAGAGGCAGCACAAGCACAAAGCTTCAAAGAAATAGCAGGAAAATCTCACCAATTTTTTGGCATGCCAACAAACAAGCTAGCATTTCTGCCTTGTGGCCTTCATCAGAGCATGAAACAAAACTGAAGGTTGTAACATTTACAGTAATCTGACATTGTTTCTGATCTCATGTGACGACCTTCATACATTTTAAAACAGAGCAGAGTGAATACAGCCGGGGTTAAAGTTTTCTATACTATGTCACAACCCGGCTCATAGAAAGTGACAATTAAGAGGGAGACCACACACAGGCTTTTAAAGGCTGTAAGACATATTTAATGAAAATAAGGTAAAGCAACTTAAAGACAATTTAAAGGACATAACAGCTATAACTGAAACTTCCAAATGAACAAGATGGGTGCCAGACGGCGAGAGACAGAGCCAAAGCCAGCCTGCTGGTTCAGTCAAGGTGTCTTTATATACACTGGGACTGGTGTTGCATCACTAATTGGGTCAGCTCCACCTACCTGCAAGAAACGGGTAAAAGAAAAAGCAAAACACAAGGCCAGCCCACTGGCCGTCACAACTATTACATTTCATTTATATACTTATTCAGAGAAGATCTGAGCTAAAATCATTAGTCAGCCCAGCAGGTGTCATTGTGTTTAGTGATGAGATCCAACATCTATTTATTTGATAAAATTCCCTGGCAGAAATAGCAGAAAGAATTACATGTTCAAGTCCAGTGAACAGCAGGAGGAGCAGCAGGAGAGCCATGATTGGCTTCATAGTTGTGTTTGGCTAAGACAGACTCTATGTGCCCAGTTCTGTAACTCTTGTTTGAATATTCTACTTAACATCTAAAGTGTTGTTACACTCACTGCATTTTCCACATCTGAAGTTTCCTTTCGTGTATGTTTTGGTTTGATAGGCTGAAAAGTGTGTTTACAATTATCTCTGATTGTTCAAGCACTTCAAAATCACAGTGATTCCACTTAGTCATCACTCAGATTTTAAGATGTGTCAGTATTAGTAATGTCTCTGAGTTTCTTGTGACAGCAGTTAAATTAAGTGGAGAAAATTATTCTTTCCAGTTGATATTTTAGGTGTAAGCAGTTCAGATTTTAAAACATTATTGTAGGCAGTGCTGATTATTGATCGATGATACGCTATTTCATTAAATCTTGATTTCATCTGATTGCCATGCTTTAGAATATTGGGAGGTAGACTACAGGAATCACTTTGGGAAATATTTGAAAATTGAAATTAAAACAGTTTCATTTGGACTGCAAGCATAAAGACTCTCAGTGTCAGTGTTGATTTTGTATGATTTTTCAAGCAATTTAGTCCATCTTTGTCTCTTTAAAGAAATGAGGTGTTGATGGTACAATATCTTTTAGAAAAAACTTCAGTAGAGGTTCAGTAATAGATTTTATACCAGAGACAATAGTTCTTGATTAGGAATTGTACTGTTGCACTTTGGGTGTATTGCACTAAGAGGAATTCAATCTCTTGTGTAGCTCGTGAGAGCTACGCTAGCATGCATGAAGAGACTTTTAATTTAACTTTTGATTTCATTCACTGGATTATTTTTTAGCTCTTTATAGCACTCTCTATGCTCACTATCCCACTGCTTCTTTTGATACAATGTAGCTTTTTTTTTCTTTTACTAATATGATGGATTTGGGTCCTCCATAGTTAGGGATGATACTGGCATCTAGTGGTAGTGCATATGTATTACCGTTAAGCGTGTGTTAATCCCACTATTTTCAACAACCAAGCTTTGCTGCACTCTACTGGCAATACTGAGGCAATGCAGAGTGTTGTCTAGGAATACATTTTACATAATAGGCATATTAAAAATTGCTGAAACTATGTCTTGTAAAAAAAAAAAAAGCTTTACAAACTGCTTTATAACAAGTAACTGTGGAGTAATTTGTGAACCCAGAAGAGATTACCAGCATCAAAAACATGGGATTTTGAGAAAAAGATAACTAGGTTAAACTCAGGAAACAGATGGAAGAAAATGGGTGGTCTAATGACCAGATACATGGGAAAGTAGATAGACACAAAAAATGTGTTGGTTCTCCTGAACTGACCACAGAGGATTAAGGCTGCAAGCGATGAGCCTTCATCAAACTGCGTAAATCTCTGGCACACATATTACACCCAATACACATGTATATAAAAAATGCAGTATATATAACAACAGTGCTTCACATCTGGGATTTGGTTTCAACAAAGAACAGTAGATGAATTGGACTGGACAAAATAATCAAACAATGATCCTAAGAAAACAAGTACCAGTATTTTTTATTTCTAGAGGGAAAGGAATAAGCGTTGATGGTTTTAGAATGTAATTGTAAGGGAAACAATTAAAAAGCTGTGGTGAAGAGAATCATCTTTAAAAGCACAGATATAACAAGATAGTTTCTTAAACATATTCCTCATACCAAAAAAAAAAAAGCTTTTCAATTGTGCCACAAGACTGAAGCGAGACTCCATCAAGATTAATAACACTGGCCCCTTCTTTGGTGCCATCTGGTGGCTTTAGAGAACTTTATTTATATAACTTCTACTTAATCAGGGTTGAGATCAAAGTCAAGAATATAAACAGACAAGCAGCAAAATCACAGACACCAATGAGCAGAAGGCAGGTGATGGTGAAGACTTACATTCAGAGACAGATGCTGCAGGTGAGCATCTGCACCACATCAATGCTCCCACCGCTTCACGAGCAACACAGTTATGATTATCAGTATAATCAGCAATTTCATAAAGCTATAATTATTTTTAGTAGCACTAGTAGTAGTTGTTGTGGTAGTGTCTATACTAAGTCAGAAGTTTACATCATACAGTTACACTCACTGGTTTTATTATACACCCCTGCAATTTTACTTTCTAAAATGTTTTCGCATGCACTGTTATGTGCCTCTCTTTTCACTTTTCTCTTTCCCAGCGTGTCTCCATGTGTTTTAATTTTTTTTAATCGCCTTTTTTTTTGTCTCACAGTGACTAGTTGTGTAAAATAAATATTCAACTTCTATTTCTTCTACTTGCAGCCCCATGCTCTCGTAGCCTGTCAGCATAGTTCTTTTCTTCTAATCTGAACTGCTGGGGATTAAACAGACAGCCAACTCTTCATCCATAATTCTACCACCCCCTCCCTCCCTCTCTCTCTATCTCTCTCTCTTTCTGACTTAGAGACATACACACACACACACAAAGCTTTGCCAGACTAGTCATTTGGAAACCATAAGCATGATGTTTGTTTGAGAGAGAGGGGTAGGTGGGTGGGATGGATTAGATTAAGTTGGTCCAAATTCAAGGGATCACTTGTAGCAAAAGGGGGTTACAGATAAAGGGAAAAACAGAGCGCATGCCCGTGTCTGTGTGTGATAGAGAGAGACAGAGAGGGATAGAAAGGGAGAGAGAAAATGGTCGAGTCATGCAATCAGAGCCAGAGTCTGGCGCAGCGGGTTGTTTCAGCTCAGATATGACCCAACTCTCCCACCCCAACCCGTCAATCTCCATCACCCTGCCCCGATTCCATAATATCACCGTAAACATTTCAAATCTCATCATGGCAGCCGCCAACAACCCATAGGAGTTTAGGACTGAATGTGGCATCATATACACACCACTGGACCAATAGGATCTGGGACTGAAGCACATGCACTGAGAGGAGTCGCTTTTTGTAGTAGAGGTGCAAGTGGAAACATTTGCCCTCCTCCTTCCTGGGCGATAAAAGGCGTTGCCACCTAGGATGCATTGGATCTAGTATGGATTTTGGAGTTTCATGTGACATTTGAACAGAGAAGGGTGAGAAAGAGGAAAAGAGGAGGATAAACTTTGGAGAAGTGTGAGGACCAGCAAGGAGGGAAGGGAGGGGGGAAGACAAGGAGAAGAGGGCAGGGTGATGGGAAACACCAACCAGACTTCTAAAAAGAACAGTAAAAAGAAGAAGGTAAGGAAACATTTTGTTGTTCTTGGATAACTAAAACTAGGATTTCATAGCAATTTCCTATTTCATCTCTACTTGACACAAGAGACGTTTCAAATTTGCTTTTATTTGAAATATACAAAATAAATAAATCTATTGAAAATATCTGTAACAGTACAAAAAATGGCAAATTTGCCAAAATTTTGATAATAGCTTTATGTGTTTCATAATCCGATTGGTTCCTCTCCTGTAAGGTAATGTCACCCATAGAACAAAGTGGTACCCCGTTGGCTGCTGCCATGCTGGGGGGACTGGGTGATGCAGGGGAGATGGACACAGAGGATGAGGAGGAAGGAGGGAACGAGCGTGAGTTTGATGAACCCCTGTGCGCTCTGGTTAAGAACTGCAACATGCTGCATAACATAGTGGGGCCTGCATGTATCTTCCTCAGACAGGGCTTCGCCCAAAGTCAGCTTGTATGTATTTACCCACACTACAAACACACACCACACAAACATACAGAACTGCCAGAATTGTCATTGCCAAAATCTCCCATAAATCCTTTCATCCATCCATTTCCAAAGTGCCATCCAAAGGAAGGTTAAGGTGAAGCTGAGGTCATCGTCACGGCTCCTCTGCCCTTCATCTCTACCAATCACGAAATCAATATTCATATCTATAGAAATGTTTTAAAATGTTCTGAGGGCCTCTTACTTACAAACTTATATGTATTCTACTATTTTGAGTAAAGTTATTGTACACTGAAATTACTTTTTACACAAATAGCCAAAGTAAATTGAATAAAAACATGTGAGAAAGGACATGTTTTGGTCATTCTCATGTCAGTTGAGCTTAGTGAGATAGACATCTAAACATCAAAGGCTGTGACTACCCATGAAAAAAACCACTTCATCTTATAATTAAAAGATGATAATCACTACGCCTCGAACTAAAACTAACAAAAAACAAAAAATTAGCAAATAATTAAAATGAAATAAGAAATAAAAACTGTTGAAACGTATAAAACTACGTTTTTTTCACAGCTATAAAAGAAGGATAATGATAACGAGACCTGATACGTGACACAAAAATTTGTCCAGATTCAGGTACCTTTATAGTCTTGGAGTCTTCTATGCGCACCTCTTATTACAAATTAATGTCATACATGGGGAAAGTGGAAATGACACAGACAAGGAACTAGTTTAAAAGCGCTCCTAGAACAGTGGTGTATGATCAGAGGTGATACTGGATGCCATTTGAAGTGAAAATGGGCAAGAAGTGTAAAAGTATGAAAAAAGAGTATTCAGAATGTGGTTATGTAAATACTATTTTCTTTGCTGTATTGGTCGTAAGGTGAATGCGAGTTTCTGTGAGAATGCTAAAATCTGTCTCTCTGTGTTAGCCGTATAACAGACCGCGGTGTACCCCTCCTCTCACCCTAAAAAATCTTTTTGGGTGTGTGATTTGAAATAGTCTATTGATATATTTAACTACAGCCTTGCAGAGTCACTGTCTCGTTTATCAACTGATTGACAACCGCAGTTTAAATTTGCAGTTTACATTAGCATGTCTTTCACAGCAAGCAGTATATGATAACAATTGAACAAATGGCTATGTCTAATGTGAAAGTGGTCCCTTGCAGTTCAACACTCAGTCTCTGCAGTTCGCTTAAGATTTATAAGACGTTTTAGCTGATTGCTTTGCTTTTATGACACGCAAGTTGCACCAGCTGCAGTGGACAGCTGTTTCCAGAGGAAATACACTGATAAACCTTCTGTACACCACTTTCACAGCACCAGCAAGGAAGTGCTTAATGAATATAGTGAGGCGTTTAGCAGCTAAAAAGCTAGGTAATTTTCCTCAGGAGTTTGGACTATGTCTTGATCCAGCCTCACTCATTTCATATGCCACATTTTCAGCCACAGCAGGCAACCATCAAGTGCATGTAGTGGAGCATTCAGCAGACAAACAGCTTGATATTTCAGTCAGACACCAAAAAACAAGCTAAAAGAAGAGTGAACATTAGTCTTTCAGAAACATTACTCCATACTGTGTGATTAAAAAAAAAATGTTGCTTTGAATCTGCCGAATGTGTAAACAGGCAAATAATTTTGATAAATTTTGATATACACATGTGAGATTAGTAATGTTGAGGAGATGGTGATTAATTACGCCATTATTCGAATAAGTCAAGGAAATAATCTTGTGTTAATACAGGCAAACTTATTTTCCAGCCAACTTCAGCAAATCTTAAATTAATCATATCAGAATATTGTCATTTTGAGTAAAGACTACATAAAAGATAGACTAGTCTAAAAAGGGAAGTCAATGTGTTAGTGTCTTAAACCTGCATTCTTTCTAATGGTGAGCAGCACAGAGTAAGTTTGTTAATACTGAAGTCCATTACAGTCACTGTGTTACACACTTGATCTCTGACCTCTTAAACGCTTTCTGTAGTTCATTTTCTCAATTGCACAGCTACAATTGCAACGTAATGTTCATTTTATACATTTTAGTCCTAATTAAGGTATAATACACAAATAAGCAGGGTGTGTTTCAGGGCAGGCCTACCTTGGGGTTGACAAATCACTAACATAAGAGTGTACAGTGTCTGTGTTTCCATAATCAGATCAATGTCGTTCATCATCTCTGGGTTCAAAAATCCAAAATACAACTTCACAAAACATGACTTCATATTTTGTCTTAATTTTTATATACATTTTTTTTAGCAGTATTAGCAATGCTATCTGTAAGTTTAACTACCATCATAGTTATATTTCAAAGTGGCCAGGTCAATTCTCTTGCATATGAATGAATGAATGAATGAATGAATGAATGAATAGATAAATATGAAATCTCGTTATTAACTTTAGATAGGGACTGTTGACACTGATAAAACTGAGTTCTATAACATGTGCTTAATCTTGTAAACGGGTTTATTTCAACCCAAACCATAACTTGAACCCCAATCAAGGTTTTTTTTTTTTTGTTTGTTTGTTTTTTTGGCTAAACCTAAGCAAACGAGGACTGAAAGCAAAACTTGTTTCACATAAGATTTAAACCTAAATCTCGTGGCATTTTCATCCTGTTGTGTCGTGCTACATGCCTTCCTTCATAAACTTTTATTGTTGCTCAGTTTCTGCAGTCTTCTAAAGTCACGATTTAGCAGTAGTAACTGTTGTAGATTGGTAATGGACCACAAAAAAACAAAGGTAGGAGAAAACCGTTGCCTTTGTCTGTGAATAAATCTGTCACAAATTTTAGCAAAAGGTACGACAAAAAAAAAAAGTGGTACACGTTTTTCTGTTCAGCCTGTGCAGGTGTGTTAATGTTCGTTTAATCAAAAGCCAGCTGGACTGCAGATGCAGATAAGAAAAAAAAATTGCTGGCAGATAGAGAAATGAAAAACCGATAAGCCTTCATGATTTGTAATACAATTTACCGCTGTAATCTCCCTGCCACTGTTCGCTCTCCTGCATCCTCTAATCCAGGGCTGTATTATTCCTGCTGATGATGTCACAATCTCGAAGAACACATCACGTACAAATTTATCCTGGTGTCACCTTGCATTCCTTTAGCCAATTCAACAACAACCGTAAATGGTGTTTTATGTTGAATCAGAATCAGAATTAGAATATTTTATTAATCACTAAAGAAATTATGCATGTATTTGTTACTGCATTATGTTTAGTTTAAGTCATAATTCACTCTTATTTCTATGATTTCATTTTCACTTTATTTCTTAAAGTGGCAATTCAATATTTCACCAGTTTACTCAGCATATGATGTAATTAATTTTTCTTTCTTTCTTATAACTTTGTTACATGCTGCTTGTTTGGAAGGTAGATCTTTTAGGTGGTATGTCATTATGAATCTGCTGTTAGTACATTGTATTTCAAAAGCTTGTTGTGGAGCATATGCACAGCAGACTTTCTCCAACACGGGCAGAATGAGACTGGACATGAATGCTGCTGGGTAGCAGCAGTTTTCAACTAAAAAGGCTATTAGGGTCAGTCAGATCAAAAACCCAATAATCCTCTAATAGAATCTCTGGCTGAGCAGATGAACATAGAACAAACAAAATGTTTCACAGGATTGAGAGGAGTGGAGGAGTAAAAGCACAAGAAGCAAAAATGTTTCCAGCATTTTGTGTGACTGAAATAGAGCAGATTCAAAGTATAACTTGTCTGACTATTCATTTCTCTTTATGTATGCCCTTTCTTCTTCCACACCACCGCAGGACAGAGATCTACGACCAGAAGAGATGGAAGGTACAGATTCTTAATCCAGATTCTTAATCCTCACCTTGTCTCTCAGTCTATTCATTCCACTCTGTTCTTTTTCATCTACCTTCCTTTCAAACCTTCTGTTTAACTGTGAACATTTTTTTTTTTAATTTCCCTGTCTTGCATTGAAATGTGTAAGAACAAAGTGAAGGATTATCTTTCACAGGGAGGAATAATCCTTCACAATTTAACTTCCACTCATACATCGCTTCTATTCCTCAGTAGTGGCTCACAATTTAACAGCGTACATGCACATGAAAATGTCATTTCTATTTTAAATATAGATTCTATGACTGGTTTAGTGTAGTAGAAACTTGATATATTTCTTCTGCAATGATTTAATGGTGACAGGGGGATCTGTGTCACCATCTGTTCAGGTTCAGGTTAATTTTATTTGGACAAGTTTGGATATGGATTGCAATCATCCATGTCACACTATTCACAAACAACAGGCAGCAGAGTGCAAAGTACTCAGTGTTATAATGTTGTAAGAAGATTGAAGAAGAAAGAAAAAAGAAAGGCTCCATATAAATAATGAGATGAAAGTTTAAAAGCTCATTCAAAACATTAATGCCTCATAAGAAAGTGATGCAAAAATAAAAAGTTTGCAAATGAAATAGAAAGTCCCAGGAGCAATTTAAAAATATAATTTTTCACAATCCTTGCAGCTTCAGTTTCTGTTTTTACATTTTTATTGATATAATGATGAACGACCATAAGTATTTCATAAGTTTTAAAGAATTTTATTGGGGGCAAAAATATCATATTTATGCAAAAAAAAATATTGAATATTTACAGTGCACGGTGTTGCCAAAAAACTGTGATCATCTTCAAGCACTGATAAGACAGAAATCAGTTATTTGGTCCAAAGATTGTATCCAGCATGTCACAGAAAACAGAGAAGTCCGTGAAACATTATTGAAAAATTATTTTTTTACTATGTCATACTAACAACAAGTCAAAAATAGTTCAAATAAAAACTAAAGCAATTTGGAAGTATTAAAAAAGCACTCTCAGACAGATACCCCATCCCCATCTCAATGTACACTCACTGATCCAGGGCAGCTGAGACTGAAACTGTGTCTTGTTTTGTCAAGAAAGCAAATGTACTCTGTCATACTTTTGCCCAACGGCAAATATTTCGCATAATCTGTATTGATGTGTTCTACTTGCAGAGTTGCGTGAGGCCTTCAGAGAATTTGACAAAGATAAGGATGGCTTCATCAGCTGTAAGGACCTGGGCGAGTGCATGAGGACTATGGGATACATGCCAACAGAGATGGAACTTATCGAACTCAGCCAGCAAATCTGTGAGTCCTGAACACAGACAGATAATTCTGTAATTCCCTAAAATCTTTCACTCGGAAGACCAGTGAAGGAGCACCAGGATAAAGCAGAACTGCAAAGCAGTTGATGTCCAAAATGTCTGTTTGTCCTTTCTTCACCTGTAAATCTGTTAAGTCTGATGAACTGCCAAAATGTTCTCCTTACATTAACTAGCAATGATTTAATTAATTTCTTTACAAATAACTTTTTAACTATTGGAGAAAAAAATATTCACTGGTACTGTCATTAAGTACAGCAACTCTGTTAAATGGTGATATGAGTAAACTTCATATCAGCAATGTGTCAATGTGTCTTCTAGACCCTATAAAACTGCTCAAAGACATTTTACCATGAATTAAAACATAAATCTTACATCATTTCACATTTATAACCTTATTTATTTCCAAAATTCCTGAAAGCTGTCAAGTAGTTAAATGAGCTTTTGAAAATGTTTCTTTGAAGAGTTACAGTCAGGATTTAGAGTGCATCATAGCACAGAAATAGTGTAGTGAATTATATGAATGATGAATCATCTTCTTAGGAACTGTCCTGCAGTGGTTTGAATCACTGCAGTATAGTTTGTGCATGTAAATGGCGAGTCTTCCTCACATGCAAATGTTAATCACAGTTCCACAGGGTTCTGTGCTAGGACCATAACTTTTTACATTATAGATGCTTCCCTTACAGTATTATTATAAAACACTCCATTTTCATTCCTATGCAGATGACACGCAGTTTTAATTAACCATAAAGCCAGATGATACAAATAAACTAGTTAAATTATAGACATGTCCTAAACACAGCTAATGGCTGCAGTGGACAGTTTTCATTGCACATTTTCACATCACTGCAAATATGCTCTTATTATGACTTCTGTTTATAACATATTGACGTGGGTCTGCTAAGCTCTGTCTTATATGCATGCACAATTAACTCCGTACCACTGGATCTTCAGTAAATAATCCAATTTGTTATTTACTTGTATATACTATGCATGCATATTTATATTTCTTCTAGGTGGTGGCAGAGTGGATTTTGAGGATTTTGTGGAACTGATGGGCCCCAAAATGCTTGCAGAGACTGCAGACATGATTGGGGTTAAAGAGTTACGGGACGCCTTCAAAGAGGTCTGCAATTTTATTTTAGCAAAACAGAAAACCATATCCAGGCTTAAACTAGGGTTTAGAAATGAATGCGGTCCAGAATTTTTTCTCCTAATGTATGCTATTTAAGGTGCAACAAATGACTGAGGTCCATACCTCAGTCATGCTAAAGTTGGGCATACACTGTGCGATTTTTTTTTTTCTTCCTTTTAATTATTCTTCAAAAAATTATTTAATCAGCTCCTGCTCAAACTGTACGATTGAATCGCAGGGGTGAGAAGTTTGTAGGTGACGATGCACACTGTGCGTCCATAACATGAAGCTTATAACACAAAATCTGTCTCTCGCTCTCCCTCTCTCTCCCTCTCTCTCTTTAACTGACACAGACACACACACCACCATCAACTTTGTTAAATTGCTAATGAAAAACATCGACTAGCAATGAGCAGAAATGTCCATCCAACTCTTTTCACGGTTGGTCCAGTCATGATAATTTTGTGAGGCCACATCGAAAAGGCTCAGATGAGCTTGCCAAAGTTCTACACGCTGCACTGCCATGCTACTCCGTTTCTGTTTGCGCATGCATAGTGTGAGAGGCTGCGTTGACACCCTCATGAGGGCCGACAGGATTTCAAACAGGTTTGATTTTCTTGCGACTATACGATTGATGATTGGGAGCTGGTCGTGAGGTGTTAATCCCTTCTCGTTACCATGTATACTACACGATGCACGACACAGGAGAAACTCGGGCCGATCCCCAAAACGACTGAAAAATCTGCTCAAAATGGGCCAAAAATCGCACAGTGTATGCCCAGCTTAACCTGAGTAGGCCTTCCCTCAAACTGACACTCCAAAATGTTTTTGTTTTGCTTTTTTTAAATGCTTATTTTCCTTTTAAAGTCCTTCCATTCTGCTTTCTAGTTTGACTCTGATGGCGATGGTCAGATCAGCCTTGGAGAGCTGAGGGAAGCCATGAAGAAGCTAATGGGTGAGCAGCTCAACCACCGCGAGATTGATGAGATCCTGCGAGATGTTGACCTCAACGGGGATGGACAGGTGGACTTTGAAGGTGATACAATTTATCTCTTAGTTAAGATCGGTGGTAGTGGTGTGTTTGTGTGTGTGTGTGTGTGTGTGTGTGTGGGGGGGGGGGGGGGGGTAATACAATTAGGGATGATATAATCTTTTTAAAGATTTTTAAGATGACTGTGGATACTGTGGGAGTGCCCTTTTCCCAACAAACAATGCAAATATATTCTCTCTTTCCACAGAGTTTGTGAGAATGATGTCTCGTTGATTCTTCAGTAAACCTCACACTACTGCACTAAACACAACACTGGCAAGACTACGGACTGTTAATGTTTTTCTCACATGTACAAAGACATCTTGGTGTTTTTTCAGTTACGTGCAAAACCTCTTATAAAAATCCCTTAAATGTGTTACTGTTGTATAAATCTAATATGTATCATGTGTGTAACGAGAGATGAGAGTGATATTTCAGCGGGAATAGACCAAACCTATGGTGTCTTTAAAAGTTTATATTCATATGAATTTGCATAAGAATTGCATTTAAAAGCCTGAAAAAATAAGATCCTGTTTGCACTGACTAGATACTGTGAAACTTCAATTATAAGATGTATTTTCTGTTTCTTTATTGTATTTGTAATTTGGGTGAATTGGTCACTATGCAGTTTAGTATCTACAAGTTTGTTGAAACATTAATATGAATGTAAAAATGTATTTTCTGAATTTCAATATTTTAATGCCACTTATAGAATCTTCATCTTAAACTTGAATGCGTTAACTGTGAAATATCTAATACACATAGAAAACATGAATGCTTTGTTATGAGTTACAATATTTATTATACAGAGTAGAATCTGAAACAATATTTTTAATATCTTTTTGATACCTGTTTCAGAACAATTACTAGTGATTTGTGTCTACCACACAGTGAATATCAGTTTCATATCCTTGCACCATTTTTCCTCTTGGTGAAATTTAACTGACAACCTGCCTCATAGTACATGGTTATTTTATGTAAGCATACACAGTATGCATATATACCTCTTTGATGTTTCATTTGTACAGCGTTTAATGACTCAGAAAACACATTGTAAATAACAAAGATGAGTGAACAATATTGAAAATAAATACGTTTTTGTGGTCAGATAGCTTATGGCCATATACTAAGTCCATATCAGTTTCATGTATTTTCTTTACACAGTCTTCCAGAATTGCTCTACCTTCCCGATGAATTGAATTAGATCCCCTCGTTCCGGGCACTTTTGGAGGTCATTTATTAGAACCTTTTTCAAAGTATAGACAGTTGCACTGAAGCCAACATTGACAGGAGCCATTGGTGGAGTCCCATCCCACACTGGAGGAATGTACCAGCTCCAATTGTTTAGATCAAACTTGATCACATCTGAGAGCTTATTGATGTTGGCCTTCTTCATTTTAACATCTTTTCCGATCATTTCATTGAGCTGTTCCATCAGCTCTTTACTTCTCTTCAGCTGCTCCAAAGCAGGCATGTCATACATGTTTGTATGTACAAAATGACAAACTGGCTTCTTCTTGCTAACACCCTTCAGCCTTGCAAAAGCATGACACACCATTTCCCAGAAGTCTTTCTCTCTGGAGCTGTCGTTGGAAATACTGACAACTACAACATCACTGAGTGCCACTGCAAGGCTCGCAACTTCTTTGTCACGTTCATGGCTGTGATCATCACGAACCATCCGATGAGGCTTCAGGCCCTCTGTATCAATGAGCATGATGCAGTCACAGCCCAGCTCTTTCCTGATGTCTTTACTGACACTGATCAGCTGTATGAATACCCCTCTGGTGCATGTACCCACGTTGACGGCAAACCTGACCCCAAACATGGTGTTGAGCAAAGTTGATTTACCTGAATTTTCAGCTCCAATGACTGTGATGACCTTAAGCTTGCTACTGGAATTCATGATGTTATGCAATTCAGTAAGTACCTGGCTGATCCATTTTATTGGGATGTTTGCTGCATCTCCATCAACAAGCTCAAGAGGGAAACCATCAAGCATCATCTGAGCACACTGTCCAGGAAGCTGTTCGATGTTTTTTCTCTGACGACTGTATTCTGGCAGGCAACTCACATTATTATACAGCTGCCCACACTCTCTGACAAAGTGGACTACTCTTAAAGAGCAAGCTGAAATTTGGTTGTCAGTTTCCACAATTTCTTTTGTTTCCTTGAGAGATTTCTGCCTAAGCTCTTTGTATCGATCCTGGAGAGCTGACAGTTGATGCCTGGACAGGTTATCCAGTTCCATTTCCAGCCATTTGAGAAAATGGTAGCGTTGAACCTCTGAGGTTGTCATCCCATGGTGAAAGCATTCCACTGCAGTTGTCATCTCAAAACTTCGCTGCTTGTTCCTCAGCTCTTTCTCTTTTTCTTTTATGGACTCGCAGTAATTGCCAGGGTTATTGTTTCCAACTTTACGTAGCCTCCAGCACTCAGTTTCCACCCATGAAATTGCTTTCCAGATGTTTCCTTGATAAGGCAGTTGCTTGTCTTTGAATTCAGAGATGTTAGTTACCTTTGCAGTGATTTTACTCGCATTCTCCCAAGCAGTCTGGCATTCATCCCTATCCTCATCAACGAGAATCTGACAACAGTGAGCTGTGTAAGCCAAATCTGCCAATGACACTTTTTTGGTTTGGGGGCTTACTAGCATTTTAGAGACTGATTCCTGGAGTGCCTTTAGTAGTTCTGTATCAGTCTTTTTAATCTGACTAATATCAGTCATCTTTAATCTTGGGTTCACAGTCAGTTGTTTGAGTCTATAGCTTTTTCCCTGTGTGCTGCTTATCAAAAAGATATTTGCTTCCAGATGTTTTCCTTCCAGATGCTTGAAGTAATTAGTTTCTGATTCATCACAGTAGATGTAAACAGCTGCAGATGCCTGACAGAGGAATGCAAATTGTCTTTCAGAAGTCTTGATATCTCCTCTCATATTGGTAAAAGCCAATGGTTCTGTGAATTTATCCATCTTCCTGTTCCCACACGGGAGGTACCAGCTGATTTCCACCAGTCCATCTGAAATTCTTCTGGGAACATCACAACATGCCATGATACGGTGACAAAATGTGTGATGAATCTGCTGATTGTTGCACAGCAACTTGTTCAACATCTGAGATTTGGACAAAGATGTTTTTCCCAGCCTGACAAACGATACCAAAGGAATATCAGACAGCACAAGTCTTTCATCACAGTATGACTTTAGGAACGCCTGCTGAGAGGGTCTGAAAGTTCGGACAATGTCGCGCATAGACCACAGCATCATTGTGATTTCTCTTGTTTCAGAGTTTGGAAGCAAGAGCGGGACAGCAAACTGACAGAGTGACATTTTCAGGACCAAGTCCTGCTGAAGAGCACTGTCTGAACAAAGGAACAGTGCAGTTACCAAGTCCAAAAGATTGATAGCATTGCACTTGTCCCCATCTTGAGACACACATGTGGCACTTCTAGCATTTGTATTCAGCAACATGAGTTGCTTTAAAAAGGCCTCAGGAACTGCCCTTGCAGATTTTGGTTTCCTCTGTGATCGATCATACTGATTAATCTCCAGGACAGTGCTAAGTGTGAGCTTGGTGTCATACTGGTCTTCCAGTCCAATCTTTGACAACACCTGCCTTAGACTTGGCTCTGTGAATTAACAAAAGAAACCAGTAAGTGTACTAGGTCATTTTTACTGATTATGATGCATTTATTCTAGTGCTGTCAGCGCCATAACCGCATTAACATGGCAAATCTCAGTTAGCGAGTTATTGTGGATCACTCCATGCGTGGGGCTTCACGGCGTAAACATGTTAGCACATTTAGCTTATTAACGCCGCCTTAATGTGGTTATGGCATTAACGCCATTTTAACAAGATTAACGCTGACAGCACCAATTTATTTTTCACAACCGAGCATCAGGATACCCACAGAGGACGCATGATAACATACTAAGATAGTGACTGGATCATGGTAAAGCTTTAGTGTGAAGGGCTGGTAACCAACACAAAACATATATAATTCACAACTGCCTTACATCAACCTCAAGTCAAGCTAAAACCTGGCAATTTAATGGCATTTATTTTAAATTTAAAACAAGTGAAGCAGAATGTCTTAATAACAAAACATGACAGTCTAAGGCCATCTGCCTCCCTCACATATTCTTTCTTCCTTCTGCTAACGTTCATTTTCCTTTCTGAAGTGCATACCTTCACCTCTCCAGGTTCTCTTCACCTGCTCCCTTGTCTCACTACAGACCACACTGTTGTCTGCAAACATTGTAGTCCACAGAGACCCCTGCCTGACCTCATCTGTCAGTCTGTCCATCACCACTGAAAACCCCAATCGCAGCACCACTTTTAACCAATGTTGGGGAGTAATGGAATACATGTACCGGCGTTAACAATTTAAAATACAAAATATGAGTAACTGTATTCCGTTACCGTTTAAAGAGGTGGCATTCAGAATACAGTTACTTTGCTGAAATAAAGGGATTACATGATGGTCTTTTCCTGTTTCATATGTTACGCGGTCCCCTCTCTGTTTCCGGTGGAAACCCAAACAAAACACTCATTAAGAGGCTCTAATGCCTGTGTCTCAATTAGGGCTGCCACAAACGATTATTTTGATAGTCGACTAGTCACCGATTATTTTTGCGATTAGTCGACTAATCAGATCATCATCCATTGGACTTAAAACGTACAGCTTATTGCACCAGCAGCATCTGCTCTTATATAACTATCATTAGCTTACAGCTTTAAGTGTTTAAGGTATGTGCTAACTAAAAATAAAGACAAGATGATAGTTTGTTAAATTTTAATGAAGTTTGCAGAATGTTTCGGTAAAGTTTAATAAACTCCTTGCTATCTAAAATATAACAGGACACCGGAGTAAATTCTCCAGCATCTCACACTTCTGATAATCAGCTGTCTGCTTGATGTTTATTCAGCTGTGTAAAAACTATAACTTTAATCTCAGCCAAACCGATTTACTCAGGAACAAATAAAACACTGAAAAAAGCCAAACAATAACATTTTTAAGTTATCTATGGTAAGTGACTTATGTATCATGTTTAACCTGAGTAGCGAAAGACGGCGGTGGGTTTGAAAACGATTTTCCAGGAGTCCGGTGTTCTCACGGCTCTAGTGAGCCTCGCCCCCGGCTAGCTATCGAGCTAGTGGGTAACAGACGTCTCCGAAAACGTCGGAGCGCTTTTGAAAATATGTGGTGTCCTGATAAACTGAGCAGATATTTGAGGTTTACACAGCTACATTCTCGCCTGAAAATATGTTAAACGTTTATTTTGTGACCCAGAAAGAATAATAAGAGTAATATTAAAACTAACTAGCTGCCGCCATTGTTGGAAACTGCGCTGGGCTGCGCTATGAATTCTGGGACACAGCTTCTTCTTCTTCGGGGTTTAACGGCAGCTGGCATCCTTGTACATGCAGTGCTGCCATCTTCTGTTTCAGTCCGTTATTACACTCTTAAATCCTACTACTTATTCCTGCGTCTTTTGTGATCTTACAAAGCTTCAAACGACGTGTCGACTATTAAATCAGTCGTCGACGATTTTAATAGTCGACGTAATCGTGACTAGTCGACTAATCGTGGCAGCCCTAGTCTCAATCTCGTGGCCCATGTCGCCTCTACTTGCAGCCTGCATAATGACCTGTTTTATATATGCGCGGAAAAGTTTTCTATACGAGATTGCTGCAAAAAGTGCAGCCTTACCTAATGTCCACCTACTGTTACTCATTTTATATTAAGATTTAAAAATCTAGTTGGTGTTGGTATGACAAGTATCCTTCAGTAATAGTAATAAATCACACAGCAATAGTACATTCATGTAGTTGTAAAAAGCTTGTTACAAAATATATTTGGGGGCATGTATTCTGTAATCTGTAGTGGAATACATTTTAAAAGTAACCTTCCTAACACTGCTTTTAACTCATCTCTCACTCTTACCGCACACCTCACCACTGTCTCTGCTGTCCTCATCTCCTGCACCACCCTCACATACACATAGTTCCTCTTGACACCCTGTCATATACTTTCTCTAGATCCACAAAGACACAGTGAAGCTCCTTCCAGCCTTCTCTATACTTCTTCATCAACACAAACATAGCATGAAGCCACACTGCCGCTCGCTGATCATCACCTCTCTTCTTAATCTAGCTTTAGCATTTCTTTCCCATAGATTCATGGTATCATTCATCACCTTTATTCTTCTGTAGTAAAATTGTTCTTGAAAATTGGTACCAGTAAAGTATATCTGTACATGTAATGTGAGAAAATAAATGCTAGCAGTTGTAATTCTTCAAATATGTCTATATAGTTGACATTAAAAAAAAATAATAATTAAAAAGCAAGTGCTTTAACATCATCTCACCTGTGCGTGTGCAGATAGAAATTGGCTCGCTGCACCTATCATTCACCACTGTTGAGACAGAGATGGTGTACTTTGTGTCTGGTTCTAAATCAGAGACTTTTTTGCAGTAATCATGGGTGTGTATCACCAGAGGCTCTTTTCCTGGACTTTCAACAGCTATGAGAAATTGTTGAGGAATTCCCTCCATTTTTTCTCCATCCATCCATTTCAAGGTCAGAGATGTAGCATCGGAGTGCTCTTTTGTTAAATGTCGAGGGGGTGACACAACTGCAAGAGAGCAGTGATTATGTTTAATCCAATTAAAATATGAACAGTGAAGCAAATCTAAAAATGATGTGGATTTTCAGATTTTACCTGTGAAAACAGTTGCAGTGACCCATTCGCTTAAATTGCCATCTTCATCTTCTGTGGCCACGCTGAAGAAATACTGTTGTCCAAGTTCAAGGTTGCTTATTTCTATTTTATGAAAATTTTTGATGACTAAGCGACCTTCCACCTTCTGCAAAGAGCTCCACATGATCCTGAAGCTTTTGGGTCCTTCTAGTCCCTTTGGGTTTCCCCAGCTGAGGACCACCGAGTTTGGCTTCACTGACGGGAACTGAATCCTACCAGGAGGGGGCACCACTGGAAAATGTAATGTAAAATAAGAAAACATTTTCTTTCCGCTGTACTCATTTACCTAACGATAAAAAAAGATAAATATTTGAATTCATTTGATTCCAACATTATCATGACTTTAAAATTCAACTGATGTAGCAAAACACAATTTTTAAATATGGTTAAAAATAATAATTTCTTGTCTTAAAACCACAGAATGACTCAATAATTTAGTCATTATAAGTTATAATTGATAATGAATCTGTTAATACCTGAAAAACATGTTTTACACTTCAAAGTCTGTCTAATTAATTGGCTTTGGAGAGGCATAAATCTCTGAAGATAGTGCCAACAGCACACTTTTAACTTTGACCATTTTAGATGTTTCTATTTCTTTATTGGTCTGCTGTGGCATGGTAGCAGTGCGCTCAACTTCAAATCTAAGGTAATGACACACACTGGTGATTGTACTTCTGAGTATTTACAGATGGCAATATAAATGCATTTCAGGTATAAGCTGTCAGCAGTCCATCCATATATATTCATCAACGAAGGTCATTACTTTCTGTTTTCTGCTTTGAAACTGAACTTTCCGAACAAAATTTGATAGTCTTTTTCCCTGTATTAATTTCATATAAATTATATGAAAAGAGGAAAGTGTCAAAACTTCATTAAATGGTGAATCTCTCCATTGATTTCTTATTGTAGCCACAGATCATTGTTACTTAGATGCCATAGTGAATCATTATATAGTGTCAGTCACCTTTGTGTGGCATTTCATAGTCCTCGGGTTCTTCATCATCAGACAACTGTAATTAAATAGCGATTGTAAGAAAAATGCAGCACATCAGCGATGATTTCGATATCACCCTTTCACTTGACTCACGGCCTGTTGTGTCCTCCATGCCCTGTGCTCAGTGATGTCATGTCCCCTGTGTTTCCCCTCTGCACAAATGCTGCAAATAGACATCTGATCAGTCCTGCAGAAGAAATCCAGAGACTTTTCATAATGAAGACACCGTTTTCTCTCGACTTCACTGCACACATCTATGAGCTTATGTCTATTCAGGGCATCCACTTTGTAGTGTTGCCGGCCATCCTTCTCACAGAAGGAAACGTTGCAGGTCAGGCAGGTCTTCACAGCAGCAATTTTGCGACAAATGTCACAGATCACCTGTCTGTTTTCAAACAGAAAAGTAAAAGGTTGATTAGTAGTGGCATTGCCTTCTTTATCAATGAACTGAAATTCAGCAGTTATCTTACATATTATCATATATAACAGTCTCAACGTCAGAGTCGAAATCCCCTGATCCACTTGTTTTAGATGATGAGTAACCCGATGTAGATGACTTTGTGGATTCTGCTCTCTCTAGATCATCCTGGTGACGACTGAAAGGCAAAGGGGGGGGGGGGGGGGGGGTATTCCAACCATCTCAAAATTTTGTAATATGAGCAGGAAGAATTCAATGGAGGTATGTTGTTTTACTATCTAAAGTCTCTGACTTTAGGTCTGCATGACAATGCAACACTGGATCTACTTTCTACAGTTTATATACTGTGCATGTAGCTAAGCTGGAGACGACAGGGAAGGCGCCCTATTCACATGTGTTCCCTAGTTTGGGGGTATCCCAGACACCAATAAAAAGTCTGTAAGCAGTATCAGCAAATCATATTTAAACTGCTGGGGATAAAGTCTGGCGTACGTTTTGTTGTCCTCAAAAGTTGATTCTGTCTCTTGTTCAAAATAGTCCCAGTGTGGACTCTCCAATCTGAAAGAATAATGACATCATTTGTTAAGCTACTTCTTATCATGGATTCACAATTATGAACAAGGTAAGCAAGACTTTCAAGCTTAAACACATTGAAGTACCAAGCTTGGTTACCAAGATGGCTTTACTCAACAACTGAGGGTTGGATCTTTTTTATGCTTTCCAATGTCAAAATTAAATTTATGCATGAGCAGATTGAGCTGGATACTCCTAGCTTTAGCAAACATACGTGTCAGTTGTTCTTAATTGGGTGGAATTTTCAGTTAACGTTTTGGTGGCTACTCAAACCTGATTTTAACAACAACCTGCTTTAAAGGGTTCAAAAAGCTTAAAATAAAACTCGCCAGATTTGAGTGTCTTACTGATTTTGGGGTTGGTCATCAATGGAAGTCCTCTTCAGCAAACATGGAGAAAATTTAGCCTCCTCAATGATATTAGATGTCTTCACTGGATATACAGCAGCTGTAGGCCCCATTAAGTTTAACCTGAAAAATCATTGCAAAGAGCAAATGTTATGCTTGTATTTAGTTAATTCAACAGACATGCTGTATGGCATACTGTCTACTATATTTCAATGTTTAAAACATACTTGGGAAGACTCGCAACACCACTCATATGTCCACCCCAATATTTTGGCATTCCATATACTTTTCTGAAAGACAACAATAAGACTAGGACGTTCAAGCTTTATTTGGCCATTTTATTAGTAAAAATGCAAGGATAAAAGTTTACATTTCACCCATTCCAGCTAGACACAGTTAACTTTAATAAAATTGTCACTAATGAAGGTTTAACCACGGAAAGAAATTTTATTAAAATCTGGTATATATTACTGTTTTACTGTAAAACAAATTCAACAAGCTTTCTATAGGGCTTCTGTACTGCAAATTAAAAAAATAAATAAAAAAAGAACTAGAATCTTGCAGGTATGGGAACCATAACGTCAGACATTTGAGTCTAAAATCCACCATCAAAGTTAAAAAATAATAGAAGAATCGTGAGTAAATCTGCCTTACTGATCTTTCCTAAAATGGAGAGGTACATCTTTGGAAGAACTCTCTGATGCACAGACAGACCTCGCTGTTTCCTGACTGAGAAAAAAAATTGCATTTCTTTTAAACAGATGACAAAAAAAATAAAAATACTCAGCAGATTTTGTCCATTTTAAAAAAAATCCAACAAAACTAACAACATCACTGAGTTTACATTTAAAGTTAGATTAGGTATCCTTTAGAATATCAGGCATACCAGTCTAAAATCCATCACTCATAAATTAATAAATACTACTATTACTATTACTACTAATACTAATCAGCAGCAGCAGCAGAACCATAAAAAAAGAAATAAGAGAGAAAATTCACTATCAAAGATGAAAAAATAATAAAATCTGTCTTACAGATGTTTCTTGAAATGGAGAGGTACATCTTTGGAAGAGCTCACTGACTGACAGTCAGATTGGTGTTGATTTTTAGACCATTGTGTCTTTTTACTGTGTAGAAAAAAGGATTTAATGAGAAACAAAAACAACCTTTAAATTGTGTTTTTTAAAGAATAGGGAGGTTTGTCAGAGTAGGGTGCTCAAAGGTAGATCTTACAGATGTTTCTTGAAATGGAGAGGTACGTCTTTGGAGCCACTCTGTGATGCACAGACAGAGTGTGCAGACCCCGGTGTTTTCTCACTGAGAAAAAAAGTAACAATAAATTGTATGTCTTTTAAACAGCTGAGACATCTAAGGGAAGATAATACCATTTTTGAATCTCTAACAAAACTAACAACATCACAGAGCTTACATTAAAAACTACATGAGGCATCCTTTAAAATATCAGGCATGCCAGTATAAATCCACTATCAATGCTAAAAAATCAATATAAATAAAATAATTAAGTCATACTAGTACTACTACTAGTTATAACAGTAATAATAAAAGAAGACAGACAGACAGACAGACAGACAGACAGACAGACAGACAGACAGACAGACAGACAGACAGACAGACAGACAGACAGACAGACAGACAGACAGACAGACGTATAACAATGGAAAATGCACAACATGAGGAAAGACGAGGAGAAAAAAAGAACTCCCCCCAGACTGAGCTCCAACAGGGAGATCAGTTTGAGAACTGAAAAAAAACACCTCAGCACATAGCACATGAATCATCACATCTCACAACATAGAAGACACAGACAAAGATGAAAAAATAATAAAATCTGTCTTACAGATGTTTCTTGAAATGGAGAGGTACATCTTTGGAAGAGCTCACTGACTGACAGTCAGATTGGTGTTCATTTTTAGACCATTGTGTCTTTTTACTATGTAGAAAGAAGGATTCAGTGAGAAAAAAAACATCCTTTAAAATGTGCTTGCTACAGTAGGGTGCTCAAAGGTAGATCTTACAGATGTTTCTTGAAATGGAGAGGTACGTCTTTGGAGGAACTCTGTGAGGCACAGACAGAGTGTGCAGAGCCCGGTGTTTTCTCACTGAGAAAACATCACAAAATCCATGAATGTAAAAAATTTAATTAATGATTCCATGATATGATAACACACAAATCTCTCCACACATGGGCTTACTTGATATGTGTATTACATGTAAATGGAAGTTAATGAGTCTTTATCAAAGCTCTCAGTTGAACTGACAAAGCAGAGTACAGTTCCTTAAACTGCATCATACTTAAATGAGATGCTGAGATCTTACCTGAGGAATGCATATTGGTAGGCAGGATGTGTCTACCTACTATTTTGAGTCTTTTTGCTAAGACAAGCTAAATGGCTGTCGCATTTAACATGAGGTTAGCAATCTTTTCGTCTTCCTTAAACTACTTTTTTAATGTGTAAGTGAGCATGTTACTGTTTAATTTTGAAACTCTGTACCAAAACAGTCACAGGACTTTGGCCTTGGTGTCTTCAGTCCGAGTTTATGAAACCTTGGCTTCCTTTTCACAAACTGCAGGTGTTTTGAATATTGTCAGGTTCAGTGTCCTCTAACATTGTTATCAGTGGCAGCAATATTACTGTACTACTGTAGTTGGCCCTTCCTGCACCTTCTGGTTTGCTAAGGGGGCCATAAATCCTGATAACAGCATCATGGAGCATGTTTTGTTTCAAAATACATTTGCAAGGTTTATGCCTGGTGTCCAGTTATTTTCACTGCCTGACTGGGTCTTATCAGTCTCTGCCCATCCCTTGCCACATCTCTATCACATGAATCTTTTCCTGTAAGGAAACGAAGACATTAGTCTTGACTGGAGATTATACAACAGTACATCTGTTATATAATCTCCAGTCAAGACTAATTGACTAAAGTCTATGACAGAATTTTTTTCTGGAGTTTTTTCTGGAGTTAATGTCTCTGCTTTATCATGCTGCATGTACAGGAGGCATGACTAGTGTGTGTTCCTTCACGGGCGAATTGTATGGATGGAAAACGATTCTGGAAAGAGATCATTTTCATTTTTACATCAAACCATGTCAGTGTGAATGTCACCGGAAAACTGAAATAGCAGAAGAGTACAGATTTGTAAGTTATAGCATAAATCATTTGCTGGACCTTCACCCAGGAGACTTGGCTTCATAATCGAATGTGGACTCGTTTTGTGTTTTTTCATCTTCTTTTTCTTTCTGTTTTGTTTTGGGGGGGTTCTTGCTTTGCATTACATTTCTCAGACAACACCTGTGTTTTCATGCCTGGATGGGTTTATTAAACCACTTTGCCGTTATGCTGGGCTGGAGGACACCTGAAAAGATTTTATGTGCACTCATTCACTACCTTGAGGTGTCAAAATAATCAAATTTTCTATTGACCATTCATCTGAAGCATAATCATCGGAGTAGCAAGCACAGACTTAAGGCATGTAATGGGTTACTAAGGTTTGAAACAGATGGTTAAATACAGCACTAACAACTTGCAGCCTTTTCCAGTAAGTCACCATGTAATTGACATATCTCTATATTTTTTCAGTAGCGCTGTCATTTGAAAGATCTTCTCACCTTTTGCTCTTGTCGCTAGAGCCAGACGATATTCCTGTCAATTCTTTATCACAGAATTTAGACACAAGGCTCTTCACTCTGACCCTTAAAAGTATCAAAACAGTATTCTGTAAATCTGCTTCATTATTTGTCCTTGAAGAGCAAATCTTGCTTAGTAGATTTTGAGAACAAAAAGTTCAAAAAAGGATCCATACCTTGCATCATCGTTCTCCAAAGACTCCATATTTTTTTCTGATTTTCTGATTAAACCTTACACCATCCTCCTTTGGACAATACTGCTACTGGGCCATAGACGATGAGTACCAACCTGCAGATGTAATTAAAAACCACATATCAAGTGTCAAATCCTAAAATGATACTGAGTCATCTAATAAACATATGGTTGTGTTCTGATTTCAGTGCATAATGTTAGACACACTGGGGTAAATTTCACAATTTCAGAGGTTATAAGAACTGAAAAAAGTTGTAAACAGCTGTAAATTATGTTGCCCACAATGCCTTTAACTTTAAAGTTTAATGTGATTCCAAAAGGATACAGGAAAATTAAAGCTATTTCTTATATTTTGTAAACTTTGTAATATATAATAACTGTTACTGTTATTTTCTTGGCACAACTGTAACCACATAATTTCCTTAGGGATTAACAAAGTATTCAGATTCTGGTTCTGTTTAATTTATAAGACCTAGTAATTTGTCATTATAATAATAAAGTACTGATTTTAAACAAAAGTTTTACAATGTTTTTTAAAATGTTGATTCTAATAACTACTGTCACTTTCAAATTCAGAGGAAAAATAGGTCATGGTATAAATCTGGACTCACTACTACAAGACAGAAAATATTAACCCTCTGAGGTCCATGTGTCATCAGTAACAGGACCAGCCCTAATCCTAACTGAAGCCCTATAATAATATATCATTTCTGTTTTTATTAACTTGTTCTCTTAAGTCTTAACAATCAGAGAGCAAATAAAATTATTAGTCTAACTGACAGGCATCAAAAACTGTTAACTGTTTTAAACCAGAAAAGTCAGTTTGCCTTTCTTAGAAATATAGCATCATCAAGTATGATTCTCAGCATTTAGAGGGTTAGAAAGAGTTAATCACAATTTTGAAGAAGAAGGGTTTGGTAGGTATGCAAAGAGTGATGAATTAGAGTCAAGGTTAAAAAGAAGAAAAAGCAGGACAAAAGAAACCCCTTGATAATAATTTGTGTGGCCCATGAAGGAAAGACGAACCATTTACAGTTGATGTTAACAGTAAAAATCAGCACATAATTATGACCAAAATTTATTTTTGAAGTCACCATAACAGACCAAACTTTCCTGAACTTAGCAAATATAGATAGTTTCAGTTAATGGTACGTAACTAATTTGACTGTAAACTAGCAAGCGTACCAAAGTGGCAGTTACCAACAAAAAACACCATTCTCTCAATAAAACATTAGAAACATTATACTTGTGTTTGTGCCAGATTCTTAATTAGGCACTCTTTTAATAGCACTTTGAAAATCCTTGCACTCGAGTAAATTTAAACTTCTACTTAGAAAGGCTCACGGAAAATCTATATATCACGAAAGGCAGAAGTGAAATATTACATGATAACATGTGTAGCTACTTGGACAGTCCTTTCAGGTCAGGAAACTTTTGAAGGTCAGGAAACTATATCAGCCATTGTAGACCTTTTTTGAATGTCGCCTGCACTGTCAGACTATTATTTCAAAACAAGAGCAATTTGATGTAGAATAAAAAGTATATACCTGAAACACATCTGCATTTACATTCATCATCAACTGTCCACTTTGACAATGATAAACCTACTCTAAAGTGTTTTTCACTTATTTGACTTGTATGTGGAATTAAAATGACTTACCTGAGAGAGTC
This sequence comes from Copadichromis virginalis, assembly GCF_057382275.1. Lineage (NCBI taxonomy): Eukaryota > Metazoa > Chordata > Actinopteri > Cichliformes > Cichlidae > Copadichromis > Copadichromis virginalis. The sequence continues at coordinate 38,607,473 of NC_140623.1, forward strand.
TCCTTGAGATCCAGTTCTTAGACAAACCCAGACTCCACTGTAGTGAGCTGGAGGTGAGAGAGTTAAAAAGGAGGAGTCTGAATTGCACAGTATGACTTACACAATATGACAGTATAAAATGACTGACAAAGTTACTGGACTCTCATTCTCATATATTTAATAATTAACCTGTTCACATGCTAGCATGCTATGTGGTTTGGATTTATGATTAGTTATGACCTTGTGTCAAAAAAACGTATTCATACTTCCGTGAATGTGCCCTCTTGCAAACTGCATTTCAGCAGACTTTGAAGGAAAAAAAATAAACAGGCTCATAAAAGTTTTATTTTAGTAATCCAACCACAACTAAGTTGTAGGTCTTAAAAACACAGATTACAGCCATGTTCAAGGATTCATTAGGTGAATGATCCTGTACAAGGACTGTGACAAAGTGGGTGAGAAGACCATTTGTCTACATTCTTAGTTAACATTCTTGTTTTGATTTAACCATATTTCACATGTAATCTGCAATAGGCAAACATCTACTATCCCGGGTTTGTTTATGTTCTGCACTTTTACAGATTATATAATATAACATCTTGGTTTAAATCAATTCATGCAAGTTTGTTAAGTTAACATGTTATTTATTTCAACTGTTAATTTGTATTGTTTGAACTTACCTTTACCTACCTGTCTTCCAGAAGCAAAAGGAGGAAATGTAGTTCTACTTCCTGCTTTATACCTTCTGGGTTCATCTGAGGTCACAGGAAGAGACCAAGGGCAGGAGGGGAAGAATTCTTATAATTTAATAAAGTTGATTTTAAAGGGTTTATAAAGAAATAGATTTAATGTTGTGATATGTATTGATTACACCAGAGTTTATGTTGCCAGTCAAGAGGAGTAGTAGAGGATGAATATAATCATGTTCATCTCACCTACCTACTGAATGGAATAGTCCAGAGGAGAAAGTGTTTGATTAAGGGGACTATTTAAGCAGACGAACTCAGGTGTTTCAGAAGAAGGGTTCAGGTCAGTGTAGCTGTGTGCAGTTTGACCTTAATTTCTGTTGATTTAAGTTCAGTTATGTTTATTTGAATTGAGTTTATTATAGAGTTGAGTTTCTTATTTGTTTCTTTGTAAATATTCTTGGGCCACAGAATGGTGAATAAATCACTTGCTACACTGGACAGCATCAGTCTCCTGCACTTCTTTGACCGCTTAAGTCGAGTCCTACCACTAGTGATGGCCAAATGAAGCTTTCCGAAGCACTGAAGCTTGTATTGAAAAACGGTTCATTACTCGAAGCTTTTCAACACAGTCCTCTCCGGTGACATCTGGTGGTGAAAATTTTGAAGAGCAGCTTGAATCTGCAAAATAAAACGGACTGCTCAATTATCACTGCTCACTCAAGAGTGGAGTTCTCTCTGATATTGGGCCACCGTTCCGTTGCTTTGAACATGTAATTGGTTTTGTTTTCTCGATTGGGGGGCTGAAAAAAATGTAATGCGTATTTGCGTAATACATTTTGATCAATAAACTTTCCCTATTTAAACATGCACTATGGTGGCCTTTCTTTGCTCATAACTCCTTGATGTTGGTAAATACAATAAGTGAGCAATATATATAATATACATATGATAATGCACAGCACATTATGGAGTATGCCCCTGCTGTGAAGTCCTGCCTCCATCTACTTGTCGTTTAATCACTGGACAGCTAGACAGGTTCATACAAAATATTAGATTAGGCCAATTCCTATACATATTTTTGACCTAGGGGTGGGATTGATTGTGAACTGGAAAGGGAAAATGCTTAGGAAGCTGAGTAGGGCTGCATCGTCACTGATTTGTAGAATCATTTTGATTCGATACAGGATCCGATTCAATTTGATTGGAATCTGGAAAGTTTTGCCTCAGTCAGAAATATTACAAGTCTGATCATTTAACAGTATATATCCATAATTTCGTATCTATTAAAAGAAAGCTGACACATGTGAGACTTAATTAGAGATGTAAACAGAGAGTTATGAAACCTGCAGCTGCAGAAGCCAGCGAAAAAAAAAGAGGCAAACACAGCGCGGACCCGCCGACACATCAAAATCTGACTCTGACGCGTCGGGTCCGCGCTCTGTGTTCACGTTTGTATGCAGAATCCGTAAACCTGCTCCCAGTTACTGTTTTAGCTGTATGGTGTTTGACGACATGTTGTGAGGTTTAACCTGAGATGCTGGCGTTTCAGGCATAATAACGTTAATTTACAAATCGACACAGGATTTTAATGAATCAATATCACTTTATTCAATTTAGCATGGATTGTAATCAGAAAGGCGATAATCAAAACCCACCCCTAATCAAGAACTTGCAAAGTAAAAACATGATCAATGTAAGGTAGCCCTTTTGTTATTTACAGTTAACAAGAGGATTAGTGTTACTGTGCGCTGGCTGAGTCTGTTTCTTTTCTTAGAAATAGTTTCTCCTGCCCTGGAGAAAATCCACTTGCATGGAACAGAAGAGGCTGTGGAGTGCAGGAACTACACTGCAAGTTGGTAGATATGCAGGTATTCCTGGGTCCTGCAGACTATCACCTAAAAACAATAAACAAAATGATTTTCTAAACCGTGTAGCAATGTCATGTACGTATAGTGTCAAATACATTTTTGTAGTCTTCATCAGCTTTAATTCACATGGAAGTGTTCCTAAAGTCATATGCTGTAATGATATTTACATTATGAAAACATGATTTTGGACATTTCAAGTTTTTCACTTCGGCAGATAAAATGAATTGAGCAAAATCAACTCAAAATATTCCCACACGCCAGAACGTCCTCTCTTCCTCGCTGGCTCCATATCTGTCAGTGGAATGATCACCTCGTCGCTATCTGTCACCATCAACACACTCCACGAATCCCGTGGATGATTCACTTCCTTATATCTGTTTGAATCAGGTACCGAAGCAGTTACGTGCGTAATGAAGCTTCGGACGTCACTGGTCACGTGACTTTTGCCAAACGAAGCAAGCCTCGACACAGTGCTTCTGAACCAGTGTGTTGTTTTTTTCGACACACGCTCCGGAGCGTCAGCTTCAAGCGGGCCATCACTACCTACCACATTTGGTGGCAGCAGTGGGATTCCAGGCCAATTAAGGAGTGGAGAAGATGTCTACCCGAGCAAAGAGAGGGCATGTTCCAGAATGTGAAGCAGATGATTTACAAGATGGCAGCGACCAACAAGGGGCAATAAGTGGCCATATTTCTGGACAAGAGAATGTGGCTGAATTGTCCAAACTTTTGCAAACACTGATGCAACAGCAGGCTGAACGCGATGCTAAACTGGAGCAAGAGCACAAGTGCCAGGATGATAGATGGAGGCAAATCCGGCATCAGTTTGCCCAGCTTCAACAGCAGATGCAGCATGGCAATCTAGAGCATCAGTTACTTGAAGTACAAGCATCTACATCGGCTTCTTCGAGAGCACCTACTCCAGAACCATCTGCCAGCACACAAGAATCAAATAGGCTTGACTTGGAGCCGGCACATCAACGCAGTGAGGCACAGCTTTCAACACTGGTGAGACATTCAGGCTGGAAGGGGCCAAAAATGCAACCTTACAATGAAGGTGAGGACATTGAACATTATTTAATCACCTTTGAAAGAATTGCTCATGCTTGCCAGTGGCCGCAAGATGAGTGGGCTCTTCACCTAGCACCACTGCTAGCTGGCAAAGCACGTTCCGCTTATGTAGCCATGGATATTGATGACACTATGGACTATGCAAAAGTAAAGTGTGCTGTCTTGCAGAAATATGAAATAAGTGTTGACACCTATCGAATGAGGTTTCGTTCTAGTACCTTTGGAGCAGAGGAAACACCAAGGGAGCTGCAGGTCCGCCTAAAGGAGTTGTACATCAAGTGGATGAATCCTGAAACAAAGACAAAGGATCAAATCGGAGACGCCATCATCATGGAACAGTTTCTCAAGGTTTTGAATCCTGATCTTCAGACGTGGGTTAAGGAACGTAACCCAAAGACTTCCAAGGAAGCAGCAGAACTGGCTGAAGCTTTCTTAGCAGCTCGTCGACCATCAAAAGACTTCACACCAGTTAAGTCAAATTCCAACGTGCCATTCAACAAGTTAGGTGGTGGCCCTGACTTGAAAGTTAAGCACACAAGACAGAACTGGTATAACTCAGATCCTGCCAGATCTGAGACAAAAAATAAAACCAATAAAGCATGTCATTTGTGTGGTCAGATAGGTCATCTTAAAGCTCAGTGTACAAAGATGTCTGTTAGTAAAAATTACATGTGTTCTGCTAGACAAACTGAAGTCAGTGAGAATCACAAAAATGAAATTGATTGTCAGCAACGTGAGCCATCAATTGGGGTATTTGTTGAAGACAAACCCTGTGTAGCTCTGTTAGATTCAGGAAGTAATCGCTCTCTGGTTAGACAAGACAGTCTTCCCAGGGATGTGATCTTTTCAGGAGCAACAGTGGATGTGTGCTGTATTCATGGTGATAAGGTATCATACCCAGTTGCTGAAGTTGCAATTGAAGTAGAAGGCCAGTGTTACACTCTTTCAGTGGGAGTGCTGCAAACGCTGCCTTATCAAGTGGTGTTGGGCCGTGATCTCCCAATACTCACAGAGCTAATAGCCAAGCATCCCTGTCAGACTGAAACCGTTGAAAGTTTGTTAGCGGTCACAAGGTCAAAAGCTAAGGAGCTACAGGTTAATGCTTTGGGTTGGGATGAATTACCTTTTGCAAATGAGGATGCCCCATTGGACGAGTCTAGCACTCGTTCTAAACCAAAAAAGAGCAAGAGACAGAGAAGACATGAAAAGGTGAAGGGAACAAGAGTAGCTGAACACATTTTAGATCCTTTAAAGACTGAGTCTCTCCCCAGTGCTAGTCAGGTTGCTAGGCTTCAGAAAGAGGATCTAACACTTAAAACATTGTTCTCTAAATGTGTCCCAGAGTCAACTACAGTTGAGGGAAGGCAGGAAGTGTTTGTGGTTAAGGGAGATTTGTTGCATCGCCGTAGCAAGATTGGTGACCAGTTGGTGATCCCCCAGAGTTTGAGATCTACCATTTTGAAAATGAGTCATTCCATTCCCTGGGCAGGACATTTGGAACAATCTAAAACATTTTCTAGAATGATTCCCAGATTTTACTGGCCCCAACAGTTCAGTGATACGGTACAATACTGTAAAGCTTGCCCACAGTGCCAGTTAACAGCTCCAGGCAGGAAAGCAGATAGAGCTCCGCTTATCAGTATGCCCATCATTGATACACCCTTTTCACGCATTGCCATGGACATTGTTGGCCCACTAGAACAGAGTAAAGCAGGTCATAAGTACATACTTGTAGTTTGTGACTATGCCACAAAATATCCTGAAGCCTTCCCCCTGAAGAAAATAAAGGCTCGTCAGATTGTTAACTGCCTGATTCAGTTGTTTTCCAGAGTAGGTATCCCAAAAGAAATCATCACAGATCAGGGGACCAATTTCACTTCTAAGATGCTTAAAGAAGTATATAGTTTGTTAGGGATCCAGGGTGTCAAGACCAGTCCTTATCACCCACAGACTGATGGCCTTGTGGAGCGATTTAACAAGACCTTAAAATCAATGCTCAGGAAATTTGTGAATGAAACAGGGTCAGATTGGGACCAATGGCTCCCATTTTTGTTATTTGCCTACCGAGAGGTTCCACAAAGTTCTACTGGGTTTTCACCATTCCAGCTACTTTATGGGCATCCTGTCAGAGGTCCAATGGATGTTCTGAAAGAAGCTTGGGAGGGTTCGATGTCAGAGCGGAGGTTTAGTGAACTCTCACATGTCCTCAAAATGAGAGACAAGCTAGAACATTTCCAAGAACTTGCTAATAACAATCTGGCCCATGCGCAACAGCGGCAAAAACAAAGATATGATAAAGTGTGAAGAAGAAGAGTCTTCCGTGAGGGACAGAAAGTTCTTCTACTTTTGCCAACTTCTGAGAGCAGTCTTCTTGCAAAGTGGCAGGGGCCATATGAAATCACAAAGAAGACAGGCCCAGTCACATATGAGCTTCATTTACCAAACCGTCGAAAGAATCATCAAGTGTTCCACGTCAATCTTTTGAAAGAGTGGACTGACCAGCCACAGGACTCAACATCCATGTGGGCATGTACAGTTGTGGATGAGGAAGAGCCTCAGGAGCAGTACTTCCCTTCTTCAGCTGTCAAAACTGTGTTTCCAGATTTAAACCATTTGCCTTTGGAAAGACGTCAGGAGGTGCAATCACTTATGACCAAAGAACTCTTCAGTCTAAAGCCAGGTCGTACACACCTCATTGAACACAAAATCACTTTGCATTCTCCAGACCAACGGCCAATTAGAGATACCACTTGCCGTATCCCAGCTAAGCTATTGCCTGAGTTGAAAAGTGAGCTGGAGGAGATGCTGGCTGCAGGAATCATTGAGCCATCGCACAGTGAGTGGTGTAGCCCTGTTGTGCTTGTACCAAAGAAAGATGATCCTAAGCTTAGATTTTGTGTAAACTTTTCCAAGTTAAATTCTGTGTCTGCTTTTGATCCTTATCCAATGCCGAGGGTTGATGAACTAATTGATCGTTTGGGAAATGCTAAATTTCTGACTACCCTTGACCTCTGTAAAGGTTATTGGCAGGTTCCCTTGACAGACTCATCTAAGGACTTAACAACATTCAGAGTGCCGAGTGGACTGTTTAGATTCACAGTGATGCCCTTTGGTTTGCATGGAGCACCGGCTACATTCCAAAGGTTGGTGGATCGAGTGTTGAAGGGTGCAGAACAATATGCAGCTGCCTACATTGATGACATTGTTGTTTATAGTGGTACATGGGAAGATCATCTGAAACATCTTGCTGATGTGTTTCGACGTATCGCAAATGCTGGACTTGTCATAAATGCCAAGAAATGTCACATCGCCAAGCCCGAGGTGCAGTACCTGGGTTATGTAATAGGGGGTGGAGGCATTCGCCCTCAGGTTGGAAAAGTGGATGCAGTTGCTGCAGCACTCTTGCCAAACACAAAGAAAAGGTTGAGATCATTTTTGGGATTAGTAGGTTGGTATCGTCGACTAATTCCAAATTTTTCCTCAAGAGCAGCTTTATTGACTGACATGACAAGAAAATCTAGTCCTACAAGGATCAGGTGGACGAAAGATGCTGAGGATGCATTTAATGATTTGAAAGACTGTTTGTGTCAGAAACCTGTTTTGCAGTGTCCAGATTTTAACCTTCCATTCACAGTACAAACAGATGCCTCTGAGGTGGGTCTGGGAGCTGTTTTACTGCAAGGAGAGGAAGGGCAGCAGTTGCCTGTCCAGTACATCAGTCGAAAACTTTTTCCAAGGGAAATGAGGTATTCGACCATTGAAAAGGAGGCATTGGCGATTAAATGGGCTATAGACACCTTGCGATATTATCTTGTTGGGAAAGAGTTTGTTCTTGAGACTGATCATCGTGCTTTGCAATGGATTCATAATATGAAAGACACTAATGCCAGGATAACAAGATGGTATTTATCTCTCCAGCCTTTTCGTTTCCAGGTCCAGTATAGACCTGGACATAAGAATGTCATTGCTGATTTCCTGTCCCGTGACTCAGAGGAGTAACGGTCTTAAGGGGGGGGGGGGAGTGTGACAAAGTGGGTGAGAAGACCATTTGTCTACATTCTTAGTTAGCATTCTTGTTTTGATTTAACCATATTTCACATGTAATCTGCAATAGGCAAACATCTACTATCCCGGGTTTGTTTATGTTCTGCACTTTTACAGATTATATAATATAACATCTTGGTTTAAATCAATTCATGCAAGTTTGTTAAGTTAACATGTTATTTATTTCAACTGTTAATTTGTATTGTTTGAACTTACCTTTACCTACCTGTCTTCCAGAAGCAAAAGGAGGAAATGTAGTTCTACTTCCTGCTTTATACCTTCTGGGTTCATCTGAGGTCACAGGAAGAGACCAAGGGCAGGAGGGGAAGAATTCTTATAATTTAATAAAGTTGATTTTAAAGGGTTTATAAAGAAATAGATTTAATGTTGTGATATGTATTGATTACACCAGAGTTTATGTTGCCAGTCAAGAGGAGTAGTAGAGGATGAATATAATCATGTTCATCTCACCTACCTACTGAATGGAATAGTCCAGAGGAGAAAGTGTTTGATTAAGGGGACTATTTAAGCAGACGAACTCAGGTGTTTCAGAAGAAGGGTTCAGGTCAGTGTAGCTGTGTGCAGTTTGACCTTAATTTCCGTTGATTTAAGTTCAGTTATGTTTATTTGAATTGAGTTTATTATAGAGTTGAGTTTCTTATTTGTTTCTTTGTAAATATTCTTGGGCCACAGAATGGTGAATAAATCACTTGCTACACTGGACAGCATCAGTCTCCTGCACTTCTTTGACCGCTTAACTTGTGTTGTCCACGGGTCATTTTTGTCCTCTAAAGAAATCTTTTGCTATCAAAAATGTATTTGTTATTCATCAAATGGGCTGAAAATAACAGAAGTTATTCATTACTATACTATGAATGATTGGAATAAGTTTCAAGTAATTTGATTTATTTATGTGGTTTTTATTGAATTTTATAACGTTGTTGGTCCTCGTGGACAAAAATGACCCCAAAGTACAAAGTGTTGCAAAGAGCCGTATTTTCACACCATACTGTTTTCAAACATCTTTGATCTTGGATCACTGATGTGTGGGGTCAAGCACTGGTCATAACAACCACAACAGGCAGCACAATGAGGAGGCAGGTGCTCTATATTCAATGAAATTTTATTTATACAGCGCCAAATCACAACAACAGCCGCATCAAAGTGTTTCGTATTGTAAGGTAGACTCTACAATAATACATACACAGAAAGTATCCTCAAAAGCCTCCATTGCACTGGAGATTTGCATACTTTGATGAGCATACTTTTTTTTACCATGTTGTGCAAAGCAATGACCAGTAGGACAAAGCACATATTGTCCTCTAGTATAATGAGGAGGGAGAATCAATGTTCAGGAAGATCCAGGGTTAGAAGATATAGAAAATATTGTCAATATTTAGAGCACATGCTACCCTTTCTCTGAAAAAGCACATCAGCCACCTGCAGAAGTGGAAGAAGGCTATGAAGTGAAGAAAAGTGATGAAGAATCTGAACTATGTTCAAGTAGGTTCTCAGGCATCCAGGACATGGTAGTCTGAGGAGCTTGGAGAGAAAGTGACTGGGCTTCTTGAAGTTTCTTGAATTTTCAGAATGTGAAACTGAAATAGAAGATGTGTCAGAGGACTACACATCATCCATTTCAATTATGATGAAGACAAAGAATCAAGCAGGAAAGAGGAATCAGCTGAGACAGAGGAATATTTGCAGTAACGTGAGGAAACACTGATCTGGTCTTCTAACCTTCCCAGTGACAGACGATGCCTGACTCTCTCATGTGCCTCAGAGAAAGATGATCTACCACAGTCCAAGCACATGTGCCAGGTCCCATACTCCTTCAGTGGCTTTTCTACTCGAGTACTGAAAGCATTATACACAGTGTATTCTGCTTGTATTCTGCTTTTTAACGTTCACATGCCAATGGATGCATCAGAGACCAAGTTGGGGTTCAGTAACTTGCCCAAGGACACCTTGGTAAGAACTCCAGACTAGAGCACACAGAGATTGAACCAACAACCATCCAATTAGCAGATGACCTGCTCTACAGCCAACTCAATGATGAACAAGGAGGGACAACAAGAGAGGAAGAAAAATGGACCGAATGCAGCTGTAGGCATATGTGGGTGTGTTGATTCTTACTGCCGTGCATCCAGTAGAGTCGCTACGGCCAGTTTATGACATCCTGAGTCTGGTAGAGAAGTTTTCATGCTGACACAAGATTAATCATAGAAGCACAAAAAGGACATAATTTCTTGATAAAGACACAATAGATGATCGTCGTTCATGACACAAACGTGCTCCCATTTGAGGTGTATGATGTGTGTTGGTGTTGACTTGACTTGAAACACAAGTGGGTGTTCCTCCTGCTGTGATGTAAGATCCTGGTACTGATGTGACTGTATGAGCACCAAGTCCCCTTCAGAGGACTCTGTCCCCTCCAACAGAACATCCAAGTAAACCAGGGAACTTTGAGACAAAAACATGGGCAGCATGTGATGCAGGTCCAGCTGTACATGGAACATGCTCGTGTGCGATGGCAAACCGTCTGTCCTGCAGTCAGGACACGAGTTGTCCCTAACATTGCAGGTTTCCAAAAGAAAACAATCACCTGTAACAGCTTGTTTACTGTATATGACCCTTGGCCTGCAACTGCAGAAAGAATGCTGTCCATGATGGGACCAGTGCAGAGGAATAAACCTGAGCTTCCTCCTGCACTTGGGTCAAATATGGACACGCCTTTGTCCTCATGAAAGTTTGCCTTCACTCAGACTCATGCCCTCCTACCATGCCAAAATATAGAAAACTGTCAGGCAATGAGTTGGAATAAAGTTGAATAAAACCTTGAAACACAGAGATGGATGATATTTTATACTTGTTGCTTCAAAGCAAACGGGGTCATTTTTGAGCCCTGAGGACCACAGGTGTGATTATGTGCTGCCATTTAAAATTTATAGATGGTTCAAAAAAAGAATTCTCACTAAAGTTCAACATACAGCACTCTGTATGTTGAACTTTAGTGAGAATTTTTAAAAAAAAATTTTTTTTAAATATTTAATTTAATTAAATATTTAATTTTCTTGTTTTATTTTCGCTAAAAAACAGGGTGTATTTTTTGTAAACAAGGTCTGGTGGCCCTAAAATGTAAAATGTTGGGTAAATTATGTGTTAATGTGTTGGTCTTAAGTAAAACTAAGGTGTAACACTGAATTGATTGACAATTTATACTTTTTACTTTAAAAAACAGTCAAATGAAGTGGGGACATTTTTGACCCCTGAGGACCACCAGTGTGATTATTTGCTGCCATTAAAAATTTATAAACGCTTGAAAAAAAACTTCACAAGGGTTAAGTCGAGTCCTACCACAAGGAGGATCAAGCACATATCAAAGGGAGAGGTGGCGTTACTAATAACTCTCTCAGTCAATCACATCCCTCGGCTCCTTGCTCTGAAGCAGCTGTTCCCATCCAGTGTAAATATTCAGTTAGGTCGACAAGTTTTTGACAGCTCAAGACAACGAGTCGAAAAACTGAATTTCTGAATGTATTTACATTCATCAAGTCCCTGTTAGTATGAACTACATTACCCAGGAGGCTTTATTTAGTAATGGACTACAGTATCCAGCAGCCTTTGTGCAGTCATGGGAGCAGCTCCTGACCTCGTTGGCCTGACTTTGCTCCTGGGCTGAGGCTATAGGAGAGGGTTGCTGGGAACTGAAGGGAATAGCCCATCTTGGGGCTGTTATGACTGGTGTCCATCACATAAACCTGAGCTCATGTTCCATGTATAAAATGCTTCACACTCCACTTTGATCTATATTGTTTCTAGCTAGTGATGGGCAAAGCAAGGCACTGAAATATTCGAGGCATTTGTGTGTGTGAATTGTATCAAGGTTTCGAAACAATCTGAAGCCCATCTCCACAGTGACACTTGCCGGCTAGGTCTTGATATCGTCAGATCTTGATAAGGCTGTGTTAACAGTGATGCAGTCATGTCCTGCACAGTTCCAAACAAAACTACTTATTACACCAGACTGTCAATAATGATTTTAAAAACATGATTTGGAGAAATCTTCGCACAAAAAAAGGTGAGAAAAATATTGACCGTTAATGCTAGAAGCTTTAGGTTTTAATTCTAATTAATTTAAATATATATATTTAATGAAAAAGATTAAATGTGTGTCCCTTTTCTTATAAAAAGGGTGACATTTATTATATTTTCACATGCCAATTCTGACCAATCATAACAGTCCGTGTCACATTCACCAGTACATTTTTAAATCATCCTCTGGTGAGCGACCTCTGAACCATGACGAAACTTTCATTAACTTTACACTGCTGTGGATGCTGTATCTTGTAACACTGGCATGAACCTGCAAGTCTCCTGTTTATGAGATTTTCGCACCATAGGTGTCAGGATGAATAAAACAAGAAGGGAAAAAAGTTATTTGACATGATACTTGTTCGCCTGTAATTCATGGATATGTTTCTCTGACATTTCTTTTTACAGTATAAATTTATTCTTTATGGCAACACCTAATGTGAGTAACAGGTTATAGTGAGAATGACGTCATATAACAGTTTTTTGTTGAAAGCAGAAAAAAACTAGAGACCAGAAGGAGTCAGAGCTAAAAACTCCTCCCGTTATATTTTCTCATTGAATGCAGAGAGGAGCTTTTTATTGAGATATTTTAATCTACAGCACAGCATGCCGCTCTCTCTCTCTCCTGATATGAGTGAATGAAGCTCACCCACCAATCTCTGTTTCTTTCATCTATGTGACAGTCATTCAATCATTCGAATACTATATTTACATATTATTTATATATCTATATATGATATTCATTTAATTACACTTTTGATTTCAGCGTTTAAATAATTGGATAGTAATAATATAATATCTTATAATGTATTATCATATATAATAATTGGATATTATTCTTCATAATCCACAGTGAAAATAATAATGAGAGCGAGGGCATTCTTTTCTTTTGCACATGCATATGTAATGAATAGATATAGTAGTATCGAAAACATTCATTCAGTAGTTACCCATCCAAATCACTCTCGCTGATAAAAAAAAATAAAATAAATGTGAATCATTGCACCTGGCAATAACTAGAAGCAGCAGATACGCCACCTGCTGAAACTGCAGGAGTCACAACAAAACCTTGTTTAATCATGGTCACGTGACCTGGGTGTTTTGAACAGCGCTGTAGAGCAGCGTTTCGAAACATCGAAACTTCGTTGTTCGAAACGGAAGCTCGACACAGTGCCGTAACGTCTGTTTCGAGCTCCCATCCCTAGTTCTAGCCACCTTCTTAATTGCGCCTTGGGGATAAATAAAGTCTCTCTGATTCTGATTCTGATTTGGTGTATGTGCTAGTTAGCGATAACTGTATACTGTATACTGTATACAATAACTGTTATTGTCCTGCTGCAAAACCCAAGTGCACTTTAGCTTGTGGTCATGAACAAATGGCCAGACATTGGTTCCCTTTACCGTAGTGAGTCCTGAGGCAGCAAAACAGCCCCAGAGCTGGGCTGGAGCAATAGGCAGGGTACACCCTGGGCAGGTCACCAGTGTGTCACAGGGCTAACACATAGACACAGACAACCATTCACACCTGCATTCACACCTATGGCCAATTTAGTTAACCTGTCCCCACTAACTGCATGTCTTTGGACAGTGGAAGGAAGCTGGAGTACCCAGAGAGAACCCACACAAACACAGGGGGAAAATGCAAAGTCCACAGAGACAGAAAGACCCCGGCCTGATGGTGGAATTGAACTCAGAACAATCTTGCTGTGAGGCAATAGTGCTAACCAAGTGCTTTGCGCCTTTTTTATTTAATTAATGTAAATGGTAAAATGGTAAATGGCCTGTATTTGTATAGCGCTTTTCTTTAATGTACGCATATTTAAACATCAATTTTATTATCTGAGACCACTAATGAATATACTTCCATCCATCCATCCATCTTCATCCGCTTTATCCGGAGCCGGGTCGCGGGGGCAGCAGCCTAAGCAAAGAGGCCCAGACCTCCCTCTCCCCAGCCACCTCCTCCAGCTTATCCGGGGGAACACCAAGGCGTTCCCAGGCCAGCCGAGAGATATAATCTCTCCAGCGTGTCCTGGGTCTGCCCCGGGGCCTCCTCCCGGTGGGACATGCCTGGAACACCTCACCCAGGAGGCGCCCAGGGGGCATCCTTGTCAGATGCCCGAACCACCTCAGCTGGCTCCTTTCGATGTGGAGCAGCAGCTGCTCTACTCTGAGCCCCTCCCGGATGGCCGAACTTCTCACCCTATCTCTAAGGGAGAGGCCAGCCACCCTTCGGAGGAAGCTCATTTCTGCCGCTTGTATCCGCGATCTCGTTCTTTCGGTCACTACCCACAGCTCGTGGCCATAGGTGAGGGTAGGGACGTAGATCGACCGGTAAATTGAGAGCTTCGCTTTTACACTCAGCTCCCTCTTCACCACGATGGACCGGTGCAGCGTCCGCATTACTGCAGCCGCAGCCCCAATCTGTCTGTCGTTCGCGAGTGATGAATATACTTGTGTTATGCAATATGTGTGAAGCACTTAATCACAATTAATAGTACACTCTTAACAATTTTAGTGAAAAGTTTCATTTCTCAAAACTTGTATATGAATTTATGAATGTCTCATTCTCTGTTGTCCCATTTTGTCCCCTATTTAATAACAGCACTGCAGATGTAAGGACTCTTTTTTTTGTAGAACCTGATAACGTATGCTATCCCATCATGACTGAGATCACCAGAAGCTTGTGTGATGGCAGCTATGTTATTCCTTAGTTGTGTGAACATTCTGCTTAGCCTCCCATCATGTCCTTTTAAAAGGGTAGGAAACACTGGGATTAAATTAAATCATGACCATCCACTAACGATGAACTTATAATCAGTCCCACACATGTTCATATGCATAAGACTGATAATAACTGATAAAGAATATTCACAGGGGTGTTGACATTCAAAACAGGTGGTCTGGGGTTCGAGCTATTATTCCAACTCTTAAATGGTAAACGGCCTGTATTTGTATAGCGCTTTACTTGGTCCCTAAGGACCCCAAAGCACTTTACACATTCAGTCATCCACGCATTCACACACACACTGGTGATGGCAAGCTACATTGTATCCACAGCCACCCTGGGGCGCACTGACAGAGGCGAGGCTGACGGACACTGGCGCCACCGGGCCCTCTGACCATCACCAACAGGTGAAGTGTCTCGCCCAGGGACACAACGACCGAGACTGTCGGAGCCGGGGCTCGAACCGGCAACCTTCAACAAGACGAACTGCCAACTCTTGAGCCACGATCACCCTATCGCTCTTATTCCCTATTAAAAACCTTACATTTTGTTTGAATTTTCCTGCCTCCTGCATTATGGGTCCATTAATGCACACTCCACAGAGCTATATTGTGACTGATGTTGCTTTTAGCTCAGTAAGCAAAGCATGATGTGTTGCTCTTCTGAATGCGTGGTCACTTTTGGTCAGTCTGACTGTGCTTTATGTGCACCCTAATTCAGTTTCCACAGATTGTTTAGAGGTCCATGTGCAGCCTTGTTAGCAACCTTTAGCATAGCCATGACTTGACACTGTGAAAGAGCCTCTTGTCTTTGTATAGCATTTTGAGTTTGACACTTTAACTCAGTGTCAGTGTTTCCCACTATCCCAGTGTTTCACAGTAATCAATGTTCTGGAAACTTGAAGGGCAGATGTATTTGTAATAGCTGGCTGCAAGATCTTTTATTTGGACAAGCTTCAGATATTATGATCAAATCTACCTGAGTATCACCTGAGTTTTACTAAAGGAACAGAAGTCAAGTAAATCAAACCTATAGTTTGCTGGATGTGAAACACTGCATATCTCCTTTATTCTACATTTGAAAATGTGTCTAAATCCTCAAACTGTTTGATTATTTCCAGGTTTATATACAAACATGACAGGTACTTACACTTAAAAGATATTGCAATGAGGCTTTCCGGGTGTATTACAGAGGTTATAACCCAGAATACCAATGATATTATGTGTTTGATATTGTAAACAAGTGCAGTAAATGAATGTGAGGTGGAGACTTTGTATTGGAGCTCTGGGAGGGTTGGTGTCAGTCTACACAGAGCTGCTCCCACACAGCAGCATGGCCAAACTAAGAACTCACCACCTACTTGTACGAGTAGGTGGAGAAGTAGAGATAGACAGACAGATGGATGAAACAGACA
Source organism: Copadichromis virginalis (assembly GCF_057382275.1). Taxonomy (NCBI): domain Eukaryota; kingdom Metazoa; phylum Chordata; class Actinopteri; order Cichliformes; family Cichlidae; genus Copadichromis; species Copadichromis virginalis. Next base: position 38,623,361 of record NC_140623.1, read on the forward strand.
CACATAGAGAGACTGTGTGTGTCTCTCACACTTTCACTGTGCATAACAGAAAATCCTAATGGGGTCCTTCAAACCCATGTTGGACAAGCATCCGGACCAACATGGGATATGTCAAGAGAACACTTTTTAGGAAAATAACAACCAAAGAAGTCATGCACATGTCACAATTTTATATAAATTTACATTGTTAAAATTATAACTACACTCTCCAATTTTTTGGTATTTTAACAAATGTCTATAGCACGACATGTATAGATAGATATGCTGTTACACAGGCAGCCTGCCTGTCAACCCCAGAATAATTGTCAGAAATTTAGTCACAGAACAGATGGAGCTCAACTGTTGAGGAGCACAGCCACATGTAGGATGTAAAAACATCTGTGAATAAATGCCAACTAACAAGATAGTGGGAAAAGCAACAGCCAAAGTTATGTTGGTGAGGCTGTGTAAGTGTGAGTTTAAGTGTGATTGTTGGGGTTTTCTCCAGGATATTGTTGGGTATTTACCTTGCAGTATAAAGTCCTTTGAGGCAACTGATAGGTTTGTAGCTTGAACCTATTCGCTGGAACGTTGAAGACAATATAATTACACAGCAAGCAAGACACGAAGTAGGCAAAGTTCTTCTTGTTACTCATGCATGAGGGAGACCTGCCTGGAGCCAAGTGTCGTTCCACCACTTGACCTCCGTCAGACTCTCAGCCAGGTTCCCCATAGCACTCCTTTTATTGTGGTTACATGAATATGCATAGGGTCATTAACATATAACATCTATCATAGGTATACATGTGAACAAAGAATACTGTGTGTGTGTGTGTGTGTGTGTGTGTGTGTGTGTGTGTGTGTGTGTGTGTGTAGTCAGAGTGTGACCCCATAAATGACTTCCCTAAACCTGCTGGTCTGGAAGTCCAACAGTTCATTTAAACAAAAGGCACTTAGCCTAAAACAAATATAGCCACGTTTATCCTGCCATAAAACAATAAAACAAGGTACGACCTCTTCTCATGCTCCCAGGATGTAGGTGTGCATTCTAGTGTGGAATACACACCAAGCCTTTGCAGCCTGTTAAAGATCACACATCCTATCACTACACAATCGATTATACACCTCTAAGCATATATGGTTAAATATTTCTAAGCATAAATGACAATCAACAATACAAAACCTAACAGCAACTGTTGTTGTGATTTGGCCTAAATTGAACTGAACATTTACAGAGACTGTAACTGAACTCAGCTGTAAAACTAGCAGATTCAAAATAGACCAAATCAAAGCAGCAGGTTGAGAATTTATTTGGTCAAACTTTAAAATGCTCCTTTAAGAGTTCCAGAAAACTAGGTGTGTAGCACTCTGTGACAAGTAAACTGATCCTGATAAAGATAAGCAGAAGAGAACGGATAGGTGGATAAACCATTAAATCACTTTTAAAAGTAGTTACAGAGTAAAGATAATTTATATCTACACTATATAGAAGACTTAGAGCAAACTCCTGCCTGGAGTAGCCTGGAGAGAAATGAGTAGGATCTCTTGTGTGGGACTGCAAGGCCAAATGGTAGAAAGTGGTGTGATGCCAGGAGCATTTCTACTCTCTCCAGCGGCTGCTCGCCACATCAGCAAACCCTCATCCCTGAACGATTACCGGCCAGTTGCACTGACCTCGGTAGTAATGAAGGTGTTTGAGAGGCTGCTGAAGAACATCATCTCCTCCTCCATCCCAGACACCACAGATCCGCTGCAGTTCGCCTACAGATCCAACAGATCCACAGAGGACGCCATCGCCCACGTCCTACACACCACTCTCAGCCACGTGGACAAGAAACGGGGTAACTATGTGCGAATGCTGTTTGTTGATTACAGTTCAGCATTTAACACAATAGTGCCCTGCAGACTGTTCACAAAGCTCAGGGATCTGGGACTTAACAGCCGTCTGTGTGCATGGGTGTTGGACTTCCTCACTGGCAGAACTCAGGTGGTGAGGGTGGGCAGGTGCTTCTCCAACAGCATCACCATCAACACAGGAGCACCTCAGGGATGTGTCCTCTCGCCACTGCTCTACTCCCTCTACACTTCAGACTGTGTGGCCACCCATGGCTCCAACACCATTGTGAAGTTTGCTGACGACACAGTGGTGTTGGGTGCCATCTCCAACAACGATGAGGCGGCCTACATGGATGAAGTGAAGAATCTGGCATCGTGGTGCCAGGACAACCACCTCCAGCTGAACGTCAGCAAGACCAAGGAGCTGGTGGTGGACTTCAGAAGGGGTCAGCACAGAGACTACAAGCCCATTATCATCAATGGAGCTCCAGTGGAGAGGGTGCAGTCCTTCAAATATCTTGATGTCCACATCTCCTCAGACCTGACATGGGCTGCCCACATTCAGGTCCAGACCAAAAAGGCTAGGCAGCGCCTGTATCACCTACGACAACTGAGGAAGTTCAGGGTCTCTCCAAAGATCCTCAGGATTTTCTATACAGGCGCTGTGGAGAGCATCCTCACACAGAACATGACATCGTGGTTCGGGAACAGCTGTGTGAAGGACCAAAAAGCTCTCCAGAGAGTGATCCGTACAGCAGAACGCTGCTGCAGGATTGCTCTCCCCCCGCTTCAGGACACCTACACCAGGAGATGCCGGACTAGAGCAGCGCAGATACTGAAGGACCCGTCCCATCCTGGCAACAAACTGTTCCAACTTCTGCAATCTGGTAGAAGGTTCCGCATCATCCGGGCAAGGACAGAGAGACTCAAGAGGAGCTTCTATCCCCAAGCCATCCGTGCCCTAAACACACACACCCGCCCTCTCACATCATTTATAATTGACTGAGACAGGACTCTCTTCCAGACACTCTAAACCAAGGCACAATGTACATTTCAAATTCCTTTAAATTTAAATATGTTTATATTGTCTATCCTGTAAAATAGTCAGATGTCTATTCATATTAATGTACAGAATTCACCTGCTTGCTGCTACTACTGCACATTCACCCAGTGTATATACTATATGTGTGTATATATATATATATATATATATATATATATATATAATGTTCTTCCTCTACACCCCCCCCCCAATTTTTGCACATGTCGAGGAGCGTGTCAGGCTACATTTCACTGTGTGTTATACTTGTATAACTATGCATGTGACAAATAAAGAACCTTGAACCTTGAACCTAGAAGAAATTCAGGCAGAAATGTAACAGACCCATCCTCTTGTAACAACATTTTATTTCTTAGTGATGTAGAAGCGTATCCTCTGATGGGCTCAAAGAACGAAAATTTTGTGGAGCACATGTATTAGCATTCACTAGTGCCAGAAAGGACTGTTGACATGGGAAAAAAAGAGGGAGAAGGTACTTGAACCAACATGGGCTAATATGGTTGCAAAATTCTACTAAAAGTTTTCAGAATGAAAAATATAAAGCAGACAAAGCTGACGGGAATGTGTTGGCTGTACCTCCCTCTAGTGGACTGTTATTGTTAAATACTGAAATAGTCTGAGCTGTCACACCACTGCTTCCCTTTTTCCCTACTTTAACACATTCATTCCTGAAACTGACTGTTATCCTACCCTAATGTTTATAGCTGTGATTCTGTCAATTCCACTACATTGGTGAAACAGGAAACCACTGTGAGCACAGAGGTTTCAGCACATGTCACCCTTGACTATACGCTTGCTTAAACACAGTGTAACATATGAAACAGGCAGTTGTATGTAAAAACACAGCTTGATGTCAAAAACTACAAGGTCATAACAAGTCTTTGAATATAATTTCTGTAAAAAGTAGTGCAGGCTGTGTTATTTAATTTGCTTGGATTAATATCTAAATGAAAGAGCAAGATAAAAATGTTATTTCTTTTATTTTATTGTAATAATGAGAGTGAAGAACTGAATGGTGGTTAATTAATATATCCATAATTACACAGCATTTAATTTGGTACCATTTTCCTAGTTACAAAAAATCACTGATAAGCAAGTACAGCATAATTAAGTGATAATAACATAACTGATTATAACAGTACAAGGCTTTGTAAAGGCTTTCGTTAATCAATGTACTAAATGGTCATGATAGTAAATTAATTTCATGCAAACTGGCATATGGGTAAGTTACATGTGTCAAATTAATTGTACCTTCAAAAATATCTGTTGGCAAGTGACAGATACTGTGTCACCATCAGAGTCAGGAATAAGATGATAAACAGTATACGCAGATATTTTTGGAGTTACTTTTGGGTCACTCATTCAACAAGCTACATCAATCTGTATTTGCTCCAGCAAATAACATTTGGATAAATTGGTGAGTTGTAAAACATACTATTATAATCCTTAATGTGTTTCTATGCTTACATTACATGATGTTCATTGGTAACAGACAGTAACGCATTCCAAAGTTCTGGAAAACTACATCTCACAGATCCAGTTTTGTTCAATATTACAGTTCTCATCATTCCAATCACCGACGCCTGATGCGCGGTGCCAAAACTCCACACAGTCTTGGTTTCTCCCATCATAGCTGTTGGGCTGGCCTTTACCCCAAAACCTACAAGAGATGGGAAATATCAAAGTCAGAATAAAAATGTCCTTGGATAAGCAGAACTTTACAAAAAAAACAAAAAACAAAAGATATATATTAAATTTCCTACGTTAAGGTCACTGGAGTTCCATCCACCCATTTCCACTGCCCCTCTACTCCTTCATCAGTCAGTCCGATCCAGACTTCTTTGTCACTGCTATACAAGCCATTGATGAAGGTCTATTAAGAACGAGACATGCAAGTTACAGCAAATGTTTGTCATACAAAAGGATCAATTTAATTCAATTTTATTTATACAGCACCAAATCAAAACAAACAAGGCGCTTTATATTGTAAGGTATACCCTACAATAATACATACAGAGAAAAACCAAACAATCATATGACCCCCTATGACCCAGCACCCCGGCAACATTGGGAAGGAAAAGCTCCCTTTTAACAGGGAGGGGCAGCTTTCTGCCACGACCGGTTGGGGTGAGGGAAGGAAGATGGGATAAAAGACATGCCGTTGAAGAGAGCCAGACATTAATAACAAGTATGATTCAGTGCAGAGAGGTATATTAACACATAGTGAGTGAGAAAGGTAACTGAAGATTATCTGTATTTGTTTCTAATTTATCTATATTTGTCTCCCTATTGTTTTCTCTTGTTCTTAACCGATTGTGAAGCACTTTGGTCAACTCTGTTGTTTTTAAATCTGCTATACAAATGCATTTTGAATTGAACTGAATTGAAGAAGAAATACTCAATGCATGATGGGAATCCCCCAGCAGCCTACACCTATTGAAGCATAGGGAGGATTCAGGGTCACCTGATCCAGCCCTAACTATATGCTTTAGCAAAAACGAAAGTTTTAAGGCTAATCTTAAAAGTAGAGATAGTGTCTGTCCCCTGAATCAAAACTGGAGGCTGGTTTCATAAATGGGAAGATTGCAGATCAGACAGCACCAATCAGTAGTTTTATACGAAGAATGGATAATAACATCTTCAAAGTTAGTGACCTGTTGGTAATACATAGGAGAGAAAAAACTAATAAGCATTGGTGATGAAAGAGTGAGCAAGTAGACTTTGAATATTGTTATAATATCTGTATTAGCAAAGCTTTCTGTTTTTTAAGGTAACATTTTTATGAGTATGTCATTTATGTCATTATGATTATGTTATTGTGTTAGTTTTATGAAAAAAAAAAAGACTTAATAAAAAAACTTTCAGGAGCTGAAATTCATAGCATGCGTTGTCAGTTGATGTACTGGTGAAAATGGGGAGGAAAAAAATGAGTTCAACTTTAAGAAAAGAAAATGACCTCAAATACTATATATGGAGAGAAGACAAATGTAAACAAACCATTTCTTCTTTGCTTTTTATTATTGCCAGGTCTGCTCCTCTGTTCTGGCAGTCAGTTCTGCTCTTTTCCCACGTTTTTTTGCTAACTGAAGTGAAGTAGCAGCTGTACTCAAACTTCTTCCAGCCAGTGGGGCATTTCTTCTCTGTAATTTACAATTTTTGTTGATCAATAACCAAACACTGGGGCAAAAGTAAAGAGATGTTTGATAGCTGTTTTCTTTTTGCTTACCTTGCATTGTTGCATTCAGTCTGTTAATTTCCTCCAACAGCTTTACTCTCTCAGCAGTCAGGTTTTCATTATTCACCTTCAGCAGGTCTCTTTCTGATGTTACATTCTGAAAATTGCTTTGAAGAGCGTTTTTTTCCTTAACCAATGAGTCATAATTAGCCCGCAGGACATTTTCTGCTTTTTTGATTACATTGTAGGTAGACTGAAGATGCTCAAGTTGTACAGTCAGATTTTGGTGACCTTTTGCTAACTTGTCCTTCTCAGTTGTAGAGAAGTTGTAGTTATCTTGCAGATTTTCCACTGTCTTAATCAAGTCGTTGTAACGATTCAGCAGCTGCTCTCTTGATCCGGTTACATTGTTGAATTTGTTCTGTAAGTTGTTCCTCTCTTTGGTCACAGAGTTAAAACTGGTCTGCAAGTCATTTCTTTGCTTGAGGACTGAATCATATTGTTTTTGTAGCAAGTCTTTGCCTGTAGTCAAGGCATCATTGTTCAACTGCAGCTGGTTTTTAAGAGTTTCTAGCTTTTCAAAATTTTGGTTCAAAGCAGCGTTACTGTCCTTTAACTGGGCTTGGCTTTGTGTAAGCTGCTGTTTTTCCTCCATCAGTAAATTGTAATTGGTCTGCAACCGTTCTCTGCTTGTAGATAAGGAGTTGTAATTTTCCTGTAAGCGATCATAGCGTATCATCGTATCCTGTTTCTCTTTTTGCACAGCTTTTATGTTTTGCTGCAGGTCCTGATTCTGCATAGTCATGGCTTTTGAGCTATTCTGATAGTCTCGTTCCACATTTTGATCTGTTGGAGAGGAGTCATGACAGAGGTGAGGACAATCAATTTATTTCACCTTGATATAAGGAAATGTTAATACTTAACAGACAGAACAAAAAGGTAGACTCACAGTGGATGCTTTGACCTATGACACCAGCCAAAAGGAGTAAACACAGCAACCCCAGGCACACTGTGGCAAGCTTGAAAGGACTGGTTCTTACTATATAAACTGAATGACGGATGGCAAAGGAGAAGGAGAAACTATAAGTTGGTGAAGCATGTTAAGGAAGTTGTGGTTTTAGAAGGTGGTATTGCAAAATTACACTTTAAAAAACATTCATCTTGCATAAAAATGGTTAATTCCTCTTTCAAAATGTACCTAATTCAAATATTTTTAATAAAGCAACTTCAACCATATGTGCTTTATACAATGACTGTTAATGGAATAAATAATATTATGTTCGCTGCAGCCTCAAAAGTGTTCTGTTTGACTTTAAATACAATATATTCACATGAATGCTGTTATTTTGATAAAAGGACATATTTAAGTTAAATATTCATCTAGGTGCATTTTGGTTCCACCAGTTCCTTGTGCAAATAATAAAGAGATGAGACTGCATGGTGATGTTGTGCAGGTACTAGCCAAATGGTTGATTTTTCTATAAAACTACTGCTTAGCACTATCGTTACCAAAAAAGCACACCTTCAGCCACAGGAAGGTTACCATTTCCCAATTGCTCCATGTAGATTAAAATTTTCCATCGGAGCCAAGCATAAAAGTTGAGAGCAGAGCAATGTTATGTATTTGTGATTTCCTTTAAAAAAAAAAAAGACAGGAAATTTAAAATCAAGGTTCATTACCTGTAGAGTGAAATTTGCTGCCTTCTTCAAAAAACTGCTTGTAGGCAATTTTAGTGTCATCAATGCCATGTGTGGATGCATGGTACTCGACACTCATCCTTGCATCTGCCTTAAAAGCTGGAGTCCAATCTGTGAAATCAAAAATGTTTTATGTGAAATAGTTTTCACTATAATAAATCCCCTCCCTTTCAAACTATTTACACTGAGGTGTTGATTGCTTTTAAAATAATATAAGGTTAATGATAGATAATCAAATATATATATGCCTAAACTTTAATGAATGCAAAATATAATTGAAATAATCCTTACCTCCCCTTGCAGATCAAACAAAACAAAATCAATGGACGAGCTGGAAATAGAATGATGAGCTTTTTCAGTTTGAAGAGTTTAAAATCTAATCTACTTCCTTTTTTTTTTTTTTGCTTATAGGGCAAACTTTGGGGGTATTTTAGGAGGTGGAGCAAGAGCATACCTCTTTCCTGAGTGAGTCAGCTAGAAATGATGGGAAATCAAAAGATAATCTAAACATATGTGATGAATTTTAACAGTGCATTGCACAGAACACAAGGCAATTATGATAAACTTAATATTATAGTGTTTCTGATTTAATACCCACCAATAAACTCTCCAAATATTTTCCACCATAGAAAAGTTTTGATCCTGGCTGTCTGAGTAGGAATTTCGCAACATGAACCGCCTGCTCTTATGAATAGATATGCGGAACCGTAGATTTCACAAAAACTTAAAAATGCTGAGATTGAAGTTTCAATGTGAAGATATTATGCAAAAGTCTAAGTCAGATATGTTGTTCAAGTTTTATAATAAGATCTCTTATACGTGCCAACTTCTACATTGTCGATTCATTCTCTTAACCACTTTTCTATGTGGGGTTGTGGGGCCACTGGAGGTGATCCCACAAGTTGCAGGTTGAGAGACGAGGTCCAAAATGTGTGTATTTTGACATATGAAAGGAAGGCAGATAGAACACATAGGCTCCACATAACTATGAGGTTCAAACCCAGAACCATGTTGCTCTAAAGCAGCAGGGCTATTTTACCACCATACTGTAAGGTAAGGTAAGGTAAGGTAAGGTAACTTTATTTATACCTAAAGGCAAGGTAAATTTGCTTTACAGAAAAATGACAGCATTTGACATCCCTTTAAAAACACGCTGTGTGCTGAATACTGAGTTGTAATATAAAATTGTCAAGAGAAGAAAGGAAAATGCCATAGAGCTGCATTTTACTGCGATAACAGATTAACTGTTAGATACCTGTGTGATGCTATGAATAATACCTACTGCTGAAAAGCTGTGTTGTGTATGATTACTGTTTATCCTTTTCTTAGGTCAGCTCGATTTGCAATACAATGTGAAGCCAAAAATTATACATCTTTCAAAATAAAATTACTGATTTTAATCATTTTATGCTCAGTGGTTCTCGAACTATTGTTTCCATCTTTGACTGTTCATGAAGAAGTGATACTACAGCCTTTGCTTTTAGGTGGACCCTGCAACGAGTTTCTGCCGAGCAAGTGAAGTGATAAAAAAAAAAAAAAGTGAGAAAAGCAAGAGTGCAGAAAGTGTGGGTTTGACAGATACACCCTTTTATTATCTCATCCAAGCAGATGTTATAAATCAAATACAATGTCAAAAATAGCCACAGAGTATAATAGAACATGGCCAACCCACAGAGTATGCACAAAGAGTGTGGTTTGAATTGGAGTGCTGCGGTACCGTTACATTTACACACATATTGTGATAAATGTACAAATAAAATATAATGAATTTCAAACCAATAAATAACTATAGCCAGATACACATCAAACTATGTTTACTTGTTATCCAGTAGCCAGTATCAAATCAACAAAAAGCTCATTTGGATTCCATCAAACACTCACATTATTACACACCCCTAAACTCTGTCCTTTAACCTCAGTGCCTTCTCAACTGCCTGGCAGCCAAGCAGATGGCTGGAAAATCAGTTCTCAAGTTGCTCATATAACTGAAATTATTTTAAAATTAAAATAACAAGCATACTGTCATTCGGTCTGCACCAGATTATAATAGGTTCTTTTTTTTCTTCATGACAATAAGACCTTTCAGTTTCAGGAAAGCTGTTTTTTGGTGTTACCCTGACAACAGACAAATAAGCAATAACAAAAACATGGGGAGGTAACAGCAGCCATATAGTACTAAGTCAGTAAACACTATGACAATAATAATAATAATTTTTACTGAGTTCTTTACAACAAGGCACAAATTGGTCCATCACAAGATCCAGTACAGTTAAAAAAATAACACAGTTTAACACATGAAGTAGAAAGTAGAGAGAAAAGCAACAAAAGGAGAACCATAAAAATGAAGTGAAATGAGAACGGCTCTCTGATAAAAGTGTGTCTGTTACAGTCTCAGGTTTGTTTATGTTTCTGAGTTTTGGGTTCTTATTATGTTGAATTTTGGTTCCGGTGGTCATTGTTATTCTTTTATAACTTTGAGTTTTTTGTGTTAAGTTTTTTTATTTCGGTTATATCTTTAGTTTTCCTGTCTGTGTTCATTCTGTCTCATTTTGTCTTTATGGATTTTTCTTCATTATTTCTCTTTTTTTTTTTGGAAATTAATTTTCTTTTTATCTCTTTTTACTTTTACTTTTTGGGCCCTGTACTACAAAATTACTTTACAATACTCGGGGTATTGTTCTGTTATCAATCAGGCTAAGTGGTAAGATGAAGCTGGTCATCAACTCATTAATAAAGCCCAGCATTTTTCCAAGCTAGCTACAAGCATATTCACATGAAAGGGGTGGCATTGCCAGCGCCTGACCAGTCACAACTATGAATAAGTTCACTGGCAGCAGAGCAGCTGAATTTCCAAAGTAAAACTATAATATTAGAAAAAAATATGTAGAGATTAAATATAGACTAAAAACAACACAGCTGCTGTAGACAAATTAGTCAAGTATGTGTGTGGGAGGAAAAACTGTGTTCAGTAGTTTGCTGTGTGAATGTTTGCACTTTACCTTCGTCAATAAGACCAGAAAAGATTTACTATATTATTAAAGTTTAGCCTATTTTAAGGCAGAAAGGAAAGCCGGCAAATATGGTGACTATGCAAGTTAACAGACCTATCAGTCTCAAAAATTCCCTTCATTTTTAGTCACCTGCGCATTCACTGTAGTTGGTGTCCATTTGAGAGAGATGTTTTGCACATCAATTCTATAGTGATGGTGGAGTACTCTGTAGAAAATTTGTTCAAGTAAAGACTATCGTCCTCCTGGTGTGGCATACCCGTTGGTGACCCCCACACAGCAGAAACCCAGGCGCTGGTAAAGGCGGTGCGCTGCCGGTGCATATGCTGTGGTCCCAAGGATAACTGAAGAATATCCATAATGAGCAGCAAACTCCAGAACTTTCCTTCCCAGCACAACACCAACCCCACATTTCCGATATCTTTGGTCAACAGACATTCTCTGCAGGACAACAGAACCTCCTGATTCATTTTACTGGCCAACTGCTGCTACAGTGCCCACCACTTTGCCTTCTAGCACTGCTACCGAAAAACAGGAGCCTGGGGCAAGCAGACAATAAACAGAACTCAGCCTATTGCTTCAAATATTGGAAAAAACAAAATTTTGGCATAATATTGAATGCTGACCACATGAAGGTTAAAAGGGCTCTCTCAGAAGTTAAGAGAAAAATAGTTGTGTATACATTAGGTGCACTTGTTCAACTGCATATTAACACAAATATCATAATCAGCCAATTACACAGGAGCAACTCAGTGCAGTGCAAAGCAACATCCTGAAATTTAAAGTGAACATTAAAATGGAGCAGAGAATGCAGTACCAGACAAACTGGTTGTAATACTTCAGAACCTGATTGCACTGCCATCGCTAAGGTTTCAAGGTTTCTAAGATATGAATAAAATAAAAAAAAGAACATTTGAACACTGCTAGCATAATGGACATGGTTTTGACGGCGGTCCCATACAAACAAAAAACAGATGATGAAGGATCACCAAATATGCTTCCAAACCAACTTCATTCTGAGCCAAATACTAGAAAATATGATGAAGCATATCTTGCCTTTGGCTTCACCTGCACAATGGTGGTGCAAAGTAGGTATCCCCAGCAGAGTTTGTTTCCCCTGAGTCGACATGTAAAATAATTACAACATAAAGATGGTTTGTTTTTCTGTTCTTGAAGGCTACGTCCACACGTACATCACATAAATGTAATTTTAAAAAATTACATTTTTTCAAAACCGATGATGATGTTGGCGTCAGGATATGTTTGTGAGAGTGTCTGTGTTGAATGTAGAAGCCACGTCCGAACTTAACTCTGACACATCTGTCTTTCTAAATGGAGGAACAATAACTGCGTGGGTATATGTAAGCGTGTAAAAAACTGCAGCTAGTAAGATTAACAGCAACAGTATTTTGTCTATATCTGCCATTGTAGAAATTCACCTCACATAAACAATAACGTGGTGCACAGCATGAAGTCAAAAAAGGTGCACACCTTTGACATTCCGTGACTAAATCAACTTTTTCCTCATCCACACATAAACGTAAAAACTGACTTTTTGAAAATCTCCACCCTGACAGTTTTTAAAAATCTCTGTTTTCAGTGATCTGAAACGCCATTTCCATGTGGACAAAAGGCACGAACGCATAAAATAATCTGCATTTTCAAAAAAAGAAATACTTGCGTAGGTGTAGACATAGTGTAAAAGAGTTAATAGTTTATTTTATTGCTACCTGTAAATTATTGCAGTTTACCTTTATTTGTGTAATTGTTTACAAAAAGTTTGAGGTGGGAAATAAACTGCAGTGGAGTTTGACATTAAAATATGGGTGTATGTGGTTGGAGGATGTTTGTACTGTGCCTTGGAGGGGGGGCGAAGATTTTCTTGTAAAACAAAGGGGGGACTAGTAAAAAAATGGTTGGGAACCACTGATCCAAGTAAAATGAACTGCTTGCACAATCTAAGCATTCTTCCTAATAAGTAATGTTCATTTTGAAAGAAAAGTGATGTTGAAAGTTGCCATAGACAGTGGTTTGTGGTTTTCACTTACCGCATTCAGTAAAGACATTTGGGCAATAGCCTTTGGTGGCTCATTTGAATGAACAGAGTAACCCTTCAGCACTATTTGAATCTGAAAATTTTATAAGCTGATGACTCCGCAGTCATGAGTTTGACATCAAAGTTTTGCAATGCAGAACAGTCAGAAAAAGAAAAAAAGAAAAAAAAACATGGCACCACTGATAAAAGGAAATGATGAGCAACAGCTTTGATTTTGTGTTTTCCGGGACAGGAGGTCAACTATGTGGATGTAAGTAACACCAAAATTGTATCTGTAATATTTCTAAATGTGTGTTTCAAACCACTTCAAGCAAGGGACCATGCATTACAAACAGAAACTGCGAAAAGTCTTTTGTATTATGGCAAAACAGAACCTGGCAGTTTCTGGTTTCCGCGTAAATGTTATGTACCTTGTGGCTTCATGTAGAACTTCTCAATGTTCCCCATGTCTGTGTTCATAGCTCGCCTGAGGTAACCATGGATGACACGTCTGCTGCAGAAGTAGCGCAAACACATCACACTTGCTGGGAGGACTCCTATCACCCACCAACATTTGGTGATGACAAGAGATATAACTGCCAGGGGAAAGATATCCCGTGATGCTTAAATGTAAATAAATTATAAAGTTCATAAAGAACAACACAAAAAGCACAAATTTCAATTCATTCAGACATTCGGACATTAAAACTGAGTCTAGTAGAACTAAAAGAACAAAAGGTTTTAGTAGCAGACAAGTAGCTTTTACAGAACAGGTGGTTGGTCTTTGTTCAGGCACGGAGGTTCTTGGTATATCTGGAATTAGAATCTTACACAATGTTCAAATTACAAAAACAGAAAAATAGAGAACAATTTACCTTAAAAGATTGTTTGTTTCAGACATTAGATGGGTGATCTTACCTGTCATAGCAGCATAAAGCCAGAGACTCTCAGGGTGATGTCTTAATCCTCTGAAGGCAGTGTCTGGCACCATCTCCATCAGCCCTTCATAAAAAATTTGCTGCACTACTAGATTGTCATCTGGTTCAAATTTGCATACTAATGGAATGTATTCATTTTGCTCTTTCAGTCCATTGCTTTGTTTTTTGTAACACTTTTTTAGTGTTTTTTTTCTCCATATCACACTTGATGACACCAGCAGAGAATCTGAGTGTGTAAAATAAGAAGCTGAGGGCCAACAGGAAGACCTTTCAGCAACAGTGTTTTCTCATGTGAGCTCCTTAGACCACGATGACCTGAATGACTGAGAACCTTCACAGACATTTCATACTGCACACAATGTTTATTTATTCGTGACTTCTTTTAACTTGACCACTCTCTTTATTTTTTTATCATATTTTTTAAACTCACATTGCTTTTGTTTTTTTATGGTTTTTAGTTCTTTGAATGCATTTTTTCAAATGCTGAGGAATTTGTTTTTGTCTCATCAAACACATTTTGTTTTAATGTTAAAATTTGGCAAACAAAACTTCCCAAAACACTTTCCCCAGTCAGTTATGTCCCCATGTCTGTTTGAAGCATTAAGCTTGCATGTCCTTCTCCTCGTCTCCATATCTGTGTGTTTCCTGTTTTCCTTTGACAGTCCCGCGTCCTGTGTTTAGTGTATTCCCTTTTGCTTCCTCCCGGTCTCATTTTGTCAGATTAGTCGAAGCTGTGTTTCCCTCCTGTGTCTAATTCCCTTGTTATGCTTTCTGTATTTAAGCCCTGTGTTTTCCTTTGCCATTGTCACATCATCCCACATTGTTGTGTTTTGTGTGGTCCTGGTTTCTTGTTTCTAACTTTTGTATTTAGTAATCTTGCTAAAGTGCAGTAAAGCTGCCTCCTTCAGTTTAACCCTTTGTGTTTGGGCCGTCTTCCTGCCTGCCACAGCACCTGTACATGACAATGTCATGAAAATGTTTGTTTGACTGCTGAAGTCTCACTTCAGGTGCCTTTAAATGACTTGGTCATCACTTTGCAACACTGTGTACCACAGCAGTAAGAAAAATACTGCACCCACTCAACCTGGATAGCTACTAGGTGAGCTCACTGTAAAATAGGGGAGCAGTGCATGTGTTTGTGGTAAATAGAAGACTGGAACTATGACAGGTAAAATGGTCAGGTAATGGAAACCAACATGGTTTTAAACCAAACTGTCATTTAAATTCTAAGTTATCTGGCAAAAAATGAATTACCTTTTGTGCACAGTTCCAACAACTGCTTCACTTCCTCACTGTGCATAAAATCTCAAACCCAAAGAGCAAATTGCTCAAAATTACAATGCAAATGATTGCAACAGGATTAAAATTATTTGAGCACAATAAAGAATATACACAATCCCCAACTGTTTATATGTTGGCTTAAGGCTTAAACATGAGCCACAAAATTCCCTGCTTATTCATGAGCACTACAAAGGATGTCGCTAATGTAGTGTAATCACTTTAAGAAATGTTCCGCTGTATTAAAATAGAATACGACAGTGGCAGCAGAAGGCAAGAGGCTGAGAGGAAGCAGGGAAGCTGGTGCGGAGTGACTCACTAGTCCGAGAATTCTGGAAAGATCTGTTGAGATTAAAAAGAATCGTCGTACATCCGAAAGGACCAAACATGCCAAATGTGACATGAGGGTCGGATCAGTTAGATGCTATATTTAACAGTGATGACGTTTTTCAGTTGTGATGCATACAAAATGATACTGATGCAAATCCTGGGGGAAGGCTGGAATGGAAAACCACTACAAGGGCACGAGGGAAGCAAATGGAAGAACTGTGCTTGGATCACAGCGAGAAACTATCCTTCAGATAAGCTCATTGCAGAAAAGTCTGCAGACACTTTCTGTCTCTTTTAGATGCAAATGAGCAGCAATGCTGTCTGCTTGGAAAAAAATGCCTCACCACATCTTTCATACACAGGTGAATGTGACTGCTTCACAGTCTAGGAAGTCTAGGAAGGAGATACACTGAACAAAAAGCTCAGTAATGTCAAATTTCAATTCAGTAAGAACACAGTGAGTGTGGGGGTGTTTTTGTATTTGTAATTCTATGTTACTAAGCTACATTTTTATCCTCTGTGGTTTTTCGGTATACATACTATGAGCACATGTTGCCTCCCACTCTCAAGTACTCACTTCCTTCTGAAATCAATACTATCCTCGTTGTCTAGCTCTATTTAACCCTCTTTATTCTGCAGCACTATTGCATAAATGCAACACATTAAAACGCTGTTGTTATTGTGCTTACTACAGTAAAAAAATATAACTTGTATATTAGCTGTGTTCGATAGCTAAAATTTTCATTCATTGCAGAGTTAAATAAGAGAATTGAAACCATTCTCTTTTCCACGTATAGTGTTGTGGAGTAAATAGGCTGTTAACTTAGCTTAAGCTTAGCTTAAAACTATCATGGTTCCCCAGTCTCCTGTGCATCTCACATATTTCTATCAGTCTTTTCTTCTGTGTGTGTATGCAATAAACACACCTTCTGTTGCAGGACCGGGCCTTCCCTCTGTTCCCACCTCAGCTGTTGACACACCTGGTCTGATGAACTCACCTGTTGGTAATCTGTGATGGATCAGGCTGCTATGTAAGCTGGAGGTTTCCTTTCATTTGATGCTGGATCACTGAAGTGGAAGGAGTTGCAAGAGTTGCAGAAGGTCTGGCTCTGTTTGAAAGCGTGAAATCACAGTAGGTTGTTTTTGCAGTGGTTTTGAGATGTACTGAGAAGCAAGTTCAACATAATCAGTACACTTTACTAGTGCTGGGTTGGAAACATTTTTGCCTTCAGTACTGCCCTAATTCTTCATGGCATAGATTCAACAAAATGCTGGAAACACTGATTTGATGGTATCACACAACTTCTGCAGATTTATCAGCTGCACATTTATAACATGAATCTCATCCAATTGCAGTTGGAAACCACCAACTGCCATGTCCTATTTCATGAAAATACTAAATAATTACCTCAGCTGCTGTTTGTAGATCCATTGCATCAGTCCCTTCGATCTTTCCTCCAAATGTTTATGTAGAATAAAATACATTTTCTGATGAAAAACCCCTAACCTCAGTATTTTGTTGTACTTTGAGTTTTAGGACCTCAGAAAGCCAGCTACAAAATCCAGGCTGATACGATGACAAATCTACAAACTAAGCTAAAGATAAACCCTACTTTCCCCCACTTGCTGTAGTTTTGGATTATATAATATGATGACATTCTCCATCGTGTTAACAGCTAAATATTATGTCCTACACATTTAGAAATATTACTGATAAAATTTACTTGATACTTAGTACATGTAGAGAACCACCTGTCCTGGAAAACAATTAATCAAATCCTTTTTAAAGGACTATAACAGAGAAGGGATGAAATCTCCAGTCAAATTCTTCAGATGATTTTCAGTTGCTTTTATCAATCATGGCATGTTTTTCAGACTGTTTAACGTTGTAAAACATTGATTTCAAACTTCTGACTGCAGAGCTTTTGCATGCCACCTTTTTTATACTCTTTCTCTGCCCTGTGTTCAAATTCAGAGGTAATATGCTTTAAAAATAAATAAATAAAAACTGTTAAAATATTCATTCAGTTTTTCTGATGAGGAATCAGACCTCTAGGCATTTTGGCCTGTTTTAGGCCCTTAAACAACTTGAATATTTTTTTTTTAAAAAAAGATCACGTTTTCAGTTCAAAACAAAACAAACCACCTTATCACCATAAGCTGGAAGACAAACTTCTCCCATCTGCAGCAGTTACCACAGTTACAATGAGAACTATTTCAGATGTTGATTCAGTCCTGACAGGTTACCTTGTGCATTCAAATGAGCCACCAAAGCAAGTTGCCTAAGCGTCATCATTGTGTACTGTATGACAAGTCAAAGCCACAAGCAATCATCCTAGAGCAGGCAGACATATTTCAGCATTCCTCTTCTCCGCAAATGAACCTCACCTATCATGAAGAACACTCAGTGTATGCAAGCTGTTGAACTTAATGTATTTTGGTTAGTACTAACTTGCAAACTATCCTCAATTAGGTACACCTTGGTCCTGTCAGTTCTGACCACTTTTTGACTTTAGAACCACCTTAATTCTTTATGGCATATATTTAATAGGGTGCTGGAAATACTCCTCAGATGTTTCAGTATATAATCATGTAGCTGCTTGATGCAATTGCTGCCGATTTGTCTGCTGTGCATCCATGATGTGAATCTCTTGTTCCACCATATCCCAAATCTGCTCTGTTGGATTGAGACCTGGTGACTATGGAAGCCATTTGAGTACAGTGAACTCATTGCCATGTTTGAGAAAGCAGTCTGAGGTGATTTGAGGTTTGTGACATGTCATGTTATCCTGCTAGAAGCAGCCAGTAAAGAATTGGAACACTGTCGGACTGACATGGTCTGTAACAACACGTAGTAAGGCCATGGCATTAAATTAGTACTAAGAGGTTCAAAGTGTGCCAAGAAAATGTCCCTCAAACCTTTACAGCCCCACCACCAGCCTAAACAACTAATAGAAAGCAGGATGGAGATTGTCTTTGCTGACAGGCACCCAGTGTGGTCTTAGCTGCTGTAGCTCATCTGCCTTAAAGATTCAATCCTGGGGGAAGGCTGGAATGGAAAACCACTACAAGGGCACGAGGGAAGCAAATGGAAGAACTGTGCTTGGATCACAGCGAGAAACTATCCTTCAGATAAGCTCATTGCAGAAAAGTCTGCAGACACTTTGTCTCTTTTAGATGCAAATGAGCAGCAATGCTGTCTGCTTGGAAAAAAATGCCTCACCACATCTTTCATACACAGGTGAATGTGACT
This sequence comes from Copadichromis virginalis, assembly GCF_057382275.1. Lineage (NCBI taxonomy): Eukaryota > Metazoa > Chordata > Actinopteri > Cichliformes > Cichlidae > Copadichromis > Copadichromis virginalis. The sequence continues at coordinate 38,641,951 of NC_140623.1, forward strand.
GCTTCACAGTCTAGGAAGTCTAGGAAGGAGATACACTGAACAAAAAGCTCAGTAATGTCAAATTTCAATTCAGTAAGAACACAGTGAGTGTGGGGGTGTTTTTGTATTTGTAATTCTATGTTACTAAGCTACATTTTTATCCTCTGTGGTTTTTCGGTATACATACTATGAGCACATGTTGCCTCCCACTCTCAAGTACTCACTTCCTTCTGAAATCAATACTATCCTCGTTGTCTAGCTCTATTTAACCCTCTTTATTCTGCAGCACTATTGCATAAATGCAACACATTAAAACACTGTTGTTATTGTGCTTACTACAGTAAAAAAATATAACTTGTATATTAGCTGTGTTCGATAGCTAAAATTTTCATTCATTGCAGAGTTAAATAAGAGAATTGAAACCATTCTCTTTTCCACGTATAGTGTTGTGGAGTAAATAGGCTGTTAACTTAGCTTAAGCTTAGCTTAAAACTATCATGGTTCCCCAGTCTCCTGTGCGTCTCACATATTTCTATCAGTCTTTTCTTCTGTGTGTGTATGCAATAAACACACCTTCTGTTGCAGGACCGGGCCTTCCCTCTGTTCCCACCTCAGCTGTTGACACACCTGGTCTGATGAACTCACCTGTTGGTAATCTGTGATGGATCAGGCTGCTATGTAAGCTGGAGGTTTCCTTTCATTTGATGCTGGATCACTGAAGTGGAAGGAGTTGCAAGAGTTGCAGAAGGTCTGGCTCTGTTTGAAAGCGTGAAATCACAGTAGGTTGTTTTTGCAGTGGTTTTGAGATGTACTGAGAAGCAAGTTCAACATAATCAGTACACTTTACTAGTGCTGGGTTGGAAACATTTTTGCCTTCAGTACTGCCCTAATTCTTCATGGCATAGATTCAACAAAATGCTGGAAACACTGATTTGATGGTATCACACAACTTCTGCAGATTTATCAGCTGCACATTTATAACATGAATCTCATCCAATTGCAGTTGGAAACCACCAACTGCCATGTCCTATTTCATGAAAATACTAAATAATTACCTCAGCTGCTGTTTGTAGATCCATTGCATCAGTCCCTTCGATCTTTCCTCCAAATGTTTATGTAGAATAAAATACATTTTCTGATGAAAAACCCCTAACCTCAGTATTTTGTTGTACTTTGAGTTTTAGGACCTCAGAAAGCCAGCTACAAAATCCAGGCTGATACGATGACAAATCTACAAACTAAGCTAAAGATAAACCCTACTTTCCCCCACTTGCTGTAGTTTTGGATTATATAATATGATGACATTCTCCATCGTGTTAACAGCTAAATATTATGTCCTACACATTTAGAAATATTACTGATAAAATTTACTTGATACTTAGTACATGTAGAGAACCACCTGTCCTGGAAAACAATTAATCAAATCCTTTTTAAAGGACTATAACAGAGAAGGGATGAAATCTCCAGTCAAATTCTTCAGATGATTTTCAGTTGCTTTTATCAATCATGGCATGTTTTTCAGACTGTTTAACGTTGTAAAACATTGATTTCAAACTTCTGACTGCAGAGCTTTTGCATGCCACCTTTTTTATACTCTTTCTCTGCCCTGTGTTCAAATTCAGAGGTAATATGCTTTAAAAATAAATAAATAAAAACTGTTAAAATATTCATTCAGTTTTTCTGATGAGGAATCAGACCTCTAGGCATTTTGGCCTGTTTTAGGCCCTTAAACAACTTGAATATTTTTTTTTTTTAAAAAGATCACGTTTTCAGTTCAAAACAAAACAAACCACCTTATCACCATAAGCTGGAAGACAAACTTCTCCCATCTGCAGCAGTTACCACAGTTACAATGAGAACTATTTCAGATGTTGATTCAGTCCTGACAGGTTACCTTGTGCATTCAAATGAGCCACCAAAGCAAGTTGCCTAAGCGTCATCATTGTGTACTGTATGACAAGTCAAAGCCACAAGCAATCATCCTAGAGCAGGCAGACATATTTCAGCATTCCTCTTCTCCGCAAATGAACCTCACCTATCATGAAGAACACTCAGTGTGTGCAAGCTGTTGAACTTAATGTATTTTGGTTAGTACTAACTTGCAAACTATCCTCAATTAGGTACACCTTGGTCCTGTCAGTTCTGACCACTTTTTGACTTTAGAACCACCTTAATTCTTTATGGCATATATTTAATAGGGTGCTGGAAATACTCCTCAGATGTTTCAGTATATAATCATGTAGCTGCTTGATGCAATTGCTGCCGATTTGTCTGCTGTGCATCCATGATGTGAATCTCTTGTTCCACCATATCCCAAATCTGCTCTGTTGGATTGAGACCTGGTGACTATGGAAGCCATTTGAGTACAGTGAACTCATTGCCATGTTTGAGAAAGCAGTCTGAGGTGATTTGAGGTTTGTGACATGTCATGTTATCCTGCTAGAAGCAGCCAGTAAAGAATTGGAACACTGTCGGACTGACATGGTCTGTAACAACACGTAGTAAGGCCATGGCATTAAATTAGTACTAAGAGGTTCAAAGTGTGCCAAGAAAATGTCCCTCAAACCTTTACAGCCCCACCACCAGCCTAAACAACTAATAGAAAGCAGGATGGAGATTGTCTTTGCTGACAGGCACCCAGTGTGGTCTTAGCTGCTGTAGCTCATCTGCCTTAAAGATTCAATCCTGGGGGAAGGCTGGAATGGAAAACCACTACAAGGGCACGAGGGAAGCAAATGGAAGAACTGTGCTTGGATCACAGCGAGAAACTATCCTTCAGATAAGCTCATTGCAGAAAAGTCTGCAGACACTTTGTCTCTTTTAGATGCAAATGAGCAGCAATGCTGTCTGCTTGGAAAAAAATGCCTCACCACATCTTTCATACACAGGTGAATGTGACTGCTTCACAGTCTAGGAAGTCTAGGAAGGAGATACACTGAACAAAAAGCTCAGTAATGTCAAATTTCAATTCAGTAAGAACACAGTGAGTGTGGGGGTGTTTTTGTATTTGTAATTCTATGTTACTAAGCTACATTTTTATCCTCTGTGGTTTTTCGGTATACATACTATGAGCACATGTTGCCTCCCACTCTCAAGTACTCACTTCCTTCTGAAATCAATACTATCCTCGTTGTCTAGCTCTATTTAACCCTCTTTATTCTGCAGCACTATTGCATAAATGCAACACATTAAAACGCTGTTGTTATTGTGCTTACTACAGTAAAAAAATATAACTTGTATATTAGCTGTGTTCGATAGCTAAAATTTTCATTCATTGCAGAGTTAAATAAGAGAATTGAAACCATTCTCTTTTCCACGTATAGTGTTGTGGAGTAAATAGGCTGTTAACTTAGCTTAAGCTTAGCTTAAAACTATCATGGTTCCCCAGTCTCCTGTGCATCTCACATATTTCTATCAGTCTTTTCTTCTGTGTGTGTATGCAATAAACACACCTTCTGTTGCAGGACCGGGCCTTCCCTCTGTTCCCACCTCAGCTGTTGACACACCTGGTCTGATGAACTCACCTGTTGGTAATCTGTGATGGATCAGGCTGCTATGTAAGCTGGAGGTTTCCTTTCATTTGATGCTGGATCACTGAAGTGGAAGGAGTTGCAAGAGTTGCAGAAGGTCTGGCTCTGTTTGAAAGCGTGAAATCACAGTAGGTTGTTTTTGCAGTGGTTTTGAGATGTACTGAGAAGCAAGTTCAACATAATCAGTACACTTTACTAGTGCTGGGTTGGAAACATTTTTGCCTTCAGTACTGCCCTAATTCTTCATGGCATAGATTCAACAAAATGCTGGAAACACTGATTTGATGGTATCACACAACTTCTGCAGATTTATCAGCTGCACATTTATAACATGAATCTCATCCAATTGCAGTTGGAAACCACCAACTGCCATGTCCTATTTCATGAAAATACTAAATAATTACCTCAGCTGCTGTTTGTAGATCCATTGCATCAGTCCCTTCGATCTTTCCTCCAAATGTTTATGTAGAATAAAATACATTTTCTGATGAAAAACCCCTAACCTCAGTATTTTGTTGTACTTTGAGTTTTAGGACCTCAGAAAGCCAGCTACAAAATCCAGGCTGATACGATGACAAATCTACAAACTAAGCTAAAGATAAACCCTACTTTCCCCCACTTGCTGTAGTTTTGGATTATATAATATGATGACATTCTCCATCGTGTTAACAGCTAAATATTATGTCCTACACATTTAGAAATATTACTGATAAAATTTACTTGATACTTAGTACATGTAGAGAACCACCTGTCCTGGAAAACAATTAATCAAATCCTTTTTAAAGGACTATAACAGAGAAGGGATGAAATCTCCAGTCAAATTCTTCAGATGATTTTCAGTTGCTTTTATCAATCATGGCATGTTTTTCAGACTGTTTAACGTTGTAAAACATTGATTTCAAACTTCTGACTGCAGAGCTTTTGCATGCCACCTTTTTTATACTCTTTCTCTGCCCTGTGTTCAAATTCAGAGGTAATATGCTTTAAAAATAAATAAATAAAAACTGTTAAAATATTCATTCAGTTTTTCTGATGAGGAATCAGACCTCTAGGCTCACGTTTTCAGTTCAAAACAAAACAAACCACCTTATCACCATAAGCTGGAAGACAAACTTCTCCCATCTGCAGCAGTTACCACAGTTACAATGAGAACTATTTCAGATGTTGATTCAGTCCTGACAGGTTACCTTGTGCATTCAAATGAGCCACCAAAGCAAGTTGCCTAAGCGTCATCATTGTGTACTGTATGACAAGTCAAAGCCACAAGCAATCATCCTAGAGCAGGCAGACATATTTCAGCATTCCTCTTCTCCGCAAATGAACCTCACCTATCATGAAGAACACTCAGTGTGTGCAAGCTGTTGAACTTAATGTATTTTGGTTAGTACTAACTTGCAAACTATCCTCAATTAGGTACACCTTGGTCCTGTCAGTTCTGACCACTTTTTGACTTTAGAACCACCTTAATTCTTTATGGCATATATTTAATAGGGTGCTGGAAATACTCCTCAGATGTTTCAGTATATAATCATGTAGCTGCTTGATGCAATTGCTGCCGATTTGTCTGCTGTGCATCCATGATGTGAATCTCTTGTTCCACCATATCCCAAATCTGCTCTGTTGGATTGAGACCTGGTGACTATGGAAGCCATTTGAGTACAGTGAACTCATTGCCATGTTTGAGAAAGCAGTCTGAGGTGATTTGAGGTTTGTGACATGTCATGTTATCCTGCTAGAAGCAGCCAGTAAAGAATTGGAACACTGTCGGACTGACATGGTCTGTAACAACACGTAGTAAGGCCATGGCATTAAATTAGTACTAAGAGGTTCATAATGTGCCAAGAAAATGTCCCTCAAACCTTTACAGCCCCACCACCAGCCTAAACAACTAATAGAAAGCAGGATGGAGATTGTCTTTGCTGACAGGCACCCAGTGTGGTCTTAGCTGCTGTAGCTCATCTGCCTTAAAGATTCAATGTTTTGTGCTTTTGTACTGAGTGGTTACTTAAGTTCCTGGTACCTTATTAGCTTAAAACCATTCTCTTCTGACTTCAACATCTTCACTCAGAAACCTCCTCCTTTTTGGATATTTTCTCTTTTATTTGGAACATTCAATGTAAAAGCTAGAGATCATCCCATATGGAAAAGAAATAGGAAAAACTTATAAAAGACTTGCATCAACTTTAGCTTGCTTCATATAATGAATCATATAAGGCTTATATGATTTACTCATGAAAGTGGCCACTTTCTCATTACTTTCATATACTGTTTTAGGAAGTATCCAAAACATACAAGTTCCATTTATATAATTTTTCAAGGGATCTTATATCTGTTTTCACTCTTGTATGCTTTTCATGTTTCACACAAGACAGATACAAACCTTATAAGATTTATATATATCTTTTCCATATGGGATTGTAAAGGAGAATCCCAGTAGATTAGCACTTTCTGAAATACTCTGACCAGTCACAACACCTTTATAGTCACCTGCCATCCTGATTGTGAAGTTCCATTTGAATTTGAATAGGTCAACCATGTCTGTTTGTCTAAATAGCCTAAATAGCTAGCGTGGGATTGGATGGATTCTTCCAGATGCATCTTTATAGTGTTTAATGCACATTTAACCTTAATCTTTTTACTCCACCACTGATGGTGTTAAAGGTTCTGTCAGAGAAAGAAAAATCGCTTGCAGCCTGCACAAAAATTTAAGGAGGGGATAAACTCATCAATGTCCAAATTTCCTCATTGTTGCTAATCAAGAAAAAGGCAAATGGTAACCCTGACTGTATGATTACTCCAATTATCAGTCATGTCTCAAAATATCCTTGGGCAGGGTACTGAACCACAAATTGCCCTAGATGCATTCACTAAACTGTGCGTGAATGTTGGAGAAAAGTCCTTGGGTATAGATAAAAGCACTGTACGTATGCACGTGGTTGGGTGAATGAGATTTGTAGTAGAAAGTGATCTGAGTGCTCAAAATTGAGCAGAAAGGTGCTATATTACTACTAGTCCATTTAATAGATGAGGTCATTGTAGCCTTTCTCCTGATGTGTTGTTTCAAGATGCAACCAAAATATTTCAGTCTAAACTTTAGTCGGTTAACAGTTTCTGAAATGACCAGTCACATCACCTTTAGAGTCACTTAAATCACTTTTCGTCTCGATTCTGAAGCTCTGCTGGAAATTGAATATCGTTGTCTTGAGCATTTCTGCTTGTCTAAATGGACTGAACTGGTGGCATGATGGACTGAACTGGTGGCATGTGACTGGCTAATTAGGTATTTGCATAATATAGGATATATAATATATTAAAGGAGAAGTATAGTAGGTGTAACTAATAAAGTGTCTGGTGGATGTGTTCCTGTTTCTGGCTTCACTTACCCTAACATCAAAATAGTCAACGACACAAATGTAAATACAGTTTCTGCAAAAGTATTCGGCCCCCTTGAACTTTCCCACATTTTGTCACATTACAGCCACAAACATGAATCAATTTTATTAATTTCCACGTTAAAGACCAACACAAAGTGGTGTACACGTGAGAAGTGGAACGAAAATCATACATGATTCCAAACATTTTTTACAAATAAATAACTGAAAAGTGGGGTGTGCGTAATTATTCAGCCCCCTTTGGTCTGAGTGCAGTCAGTTGCCCATAGACATTGCCTGATGAGTGTTAATGACTAAATAGAGTGCACCTGTGTGTAATCTAATGTCAGTACAAATACAGCTGCTCTGTGACGGCCTCAGAGGTTGTCTAAGAGAATACTGGGAGCGACAACACCATGAAGTCCAAAGAACACACCAGACAGGTCAGGGATAAAGTTATTGAGAAATTTAAAACAGGCTTAGGCTACAAAAAGATTTCCCAAGCCTTGAACATCCCGCGGAGCACTGTTCAAGCGATCATTCAGAAAGGGAAGGAGTATGGCACAACTGTAAACTTACCAAGACAACGCCATCCACCTAAACTCACAGGCCGAACAAGGAGAGCGCTGATCAGAAATGCAACCAAGAGGCCCATGGTGACTCTGGACGAGCTGCAGAGATCTATAGCTCAGGTGGGGGAATCTGTCCATAGGACAACTATTAGTCGTGCACTGCACAAAGTTGGCCTTTATGGAAGAGTGGCAAGAAGAAAGCCATTGTTAACAGAGAGGGACACAGCAAACATGTGGAAGAAGGTGCTCTGGTCAGATGAGACCAAAATGCAAAACGCCATGTGTGGCGGAAAACTAATACTGCACATCACTCTGAACACACCATCCCCACTGTCAAATATGGTGGTGGCAGCATCATGCTCTGGGGGTGCTTCTCTTCAGCAGGGACAGGAAGCTGGTCAGAGTTGATGGGAAGACAGATGGAGCCAAATACAGGGCAATCTTGGAAGAAAACCTCTTGGAGTCTGCAAAAGACTTGAGACTGGGGCGGAGGTTCACCTTCCAGCAGGACAACGACCCTAAACATAAAGCCAGGGCAACAATGGAATGGCGCCTGTTACAGTTGTCTTAGGGCGAGATGCAGGGTACAATGTGCTTAATTTTACTTTCCCCTGTGGCACCATTATGTTCATCGGTGTCAGTTGTGTATCCAGGAGTTTCCAATTCCATCATTACTTTTGTGTGTATTAAAGTCCTCTGTCACTTACTGTTCTGTGTTGGGTTGTTTGTTTCCAGGTCACATCACGTCATAGTTTTCTCTTCTACTCTTCAAGTTCATGTTCGGTTTATTTCATAGTTTCATTATCGCATGTTCCTGTTCAGTTTTATGTTCTAGTCTATTGTCATTGTTTCCATAGTTAGTCATAGTTGTTTCCCAGTTTAGGTTTCAGTTTAGCTTCACCCTTGTTTCAACTCGCTGTGCTTTTCTGTTTTATTTTGTTTCTCTTCAGCCTAAAAAAACTGCTCACGTTTTGTTACACCGTAGTTAGTTTCTCCCGTGTCTACTTTTGAGTCTATTCCTCAAACACACTGGCTGCTAAGCCGTGACAGCCGGAGTACCTGGAAACACATAAACACGGGGAGAATATTCACGGAAAGACCCCCAGCCTGATGGTGGAATTGAACTCGGGGACTTCTTGCTGTGAGGCAACAGTGCTAACCACTGTGCTGCCCAAAACAAACTGTGGCCAAACAAACATGGATAAATTTACAAAGCAACTTTTACAAATAAAAAGCAAATTATATTTTATATAGCATAAGAGTCCCATTAGTGTGTATGTGCGTGTTTGTCTGAATACATCAGTGTCGTATAGTTAAAAAGTCTTCTCAGTGGTCAGTAAATCTGAAAAGGAGCTACAGTGCATTTAAAGCCAGTAAGTTAAAGATGGAATTGAGATCCATCAGCATCAGGGCCATCATTACGCCATGTACACACCTGACTAAGGCAATGCAATGTTGCCTATTTATGTATTGCTTGCTAGATGGATTCTTCTAGATTCATTAAAACAAATTTACCATTAATCTTATTGCTCCACCACTGAGGGTGTTAAAGGGTCTGAGCAGAAAAAGAAAATTTGCTTGCAGCCTGAAAAACAATTTGAGGGGATAAACTCATCAACGTCCAAAATTCCACCATTGTTGCTAATCAGATAAAACCAAATGGTAACACAGACTGTATGATTACTTCAGTTTTCCACATTCAGTGCTTTTATAGTTGGAAACAGGAGCATATCCTATAAATCCTTTAAATAGAGGCGGCTAAGGTTCAGACAGTTGGTGGATTTATCCCTGGCTGCTTCAGTCTATAGTGTCATCCTTGGGCAGGGTACTGAACCACAAGTTGCCCTAGATGCATTCACTAAAGTGCGTGTGAATGGTGGAGAAAAGTGCTTATGTATAGATAAAAGCACTGTATGTATGTGCATAATTAGGTGAATGAGATTTGTAGTAGAAAGTGCTCTGAGTGCTCAAAATTGAGCAGAAAGGTGCTATATTAGTACTAGTCCATTTAATAGATGAGGTCATTGCAGCCTTTCTCCTGATGCGCTGGTCCAAGATGCAACCATAATATTTCAGTGTAAACTTTAACTGACATAAGTGCTATGCTATCTGGAATTCAGAGAGTTTCCTGTCAGTTATTCATGCATCATCTTTCGGTGCTTGCCAGAAGAATATTTGCTGCTTTTGATTATCTGTGTCTATTGATTTCTGGGCCAGACTGACTGAAGATTTCTCAGAGCTGAGAGAGTTTCCTGTCAGCTATAATGTCATATAAGCCTATGATTGATTTGCCACACTTTGATCATCCATATCTGGTGATCCCCCGAGACACTTTTTTTTATTTTTTCTTGTTTGTTTATCCTGGTGTTGTGGTGACATATGTGATAGCTCATTTTTAGGAGAATTTAGCTTGTGACTCAGTCAAATCTAAAGACACCCACTGCTAAAGCCGTTATAGGACACACATTTTGTTTATGCTGAAAAATGTTGAACCTTGCCAAATGAGTATATTCTTAAAACCATCCCACAGAGGATGTAAATACTTCCCTAATTTAAATGACTAAGCAAGCCCATACCTGAGGAAGAGCACAGTGAGGAAAGTGTCAAAAAGTGTATAAACTCAAGGGCCAGAAACACCGCTTCTTGAGAAGAGCAGCAGTTTTCTCACTTGAACTCCAGAGAAACAAATGTCCTTGTTATGTTTGTTAGTGAGTGATGCCCTGAGTTAAATCAAGCTGTTCAGTTTGTGCTGTGTGGGCTAAATCTTGGAGGCTTCTGTCCTGGTCCGTCATTTTCTCGTTCCCCCACCATGCCTGCAGTCAGTTTGTGTTCGCTGCTGCTTCTCCTGATTCTTGGAGAGCATTAGTCACCCTCGATCAGTCTACAGAGCAGTGAGAAAAAAGAGATTAAGTGATATGGTTTCATTTTTTTTTAATTTAGCATGCTGAATTACAGTAAAATAGTACAGCGTCTTCTGTTCCAGGGGCTTCTTTAATGTTGTGCTGTTTGGATCCACAAACAGAGTGACGCTGTGCTGTGACCCAGTAATGGCAAACAGATCTGAATCTTAGGTTTCGAGTGGATATTTGCATTCAAAACCGAATGCAACTCATGTAGGGTGACTTGAATTTGGATGAGATGTACTTAAATTTCATCATCTGATCATTTTTTCTGAACTGTCTCCCCACTAACAGGGCATCTTGAAAAGAGAGCCATCATAGAGTCAGGGGAGATGCCACATTGTTTAAATCCACAGATAACAAAGTGCAATCAGGAGGTTTTCAAAGTCAAATGACGATACAACAAGAACTACTTAAGAGGCATACCAGCTCTCTTAAGTAACGAGCAGGTGGTGTCTTTAGAACATGCTAAGATCCGTGATTTTTATGTATACTATTATATTAACAACTCATATATTTGATTTTATATGACATAACAATGCAGATTTTCTTTTTCTTAAAAATCCTTAAGATCAAAGTGAACTGTTAAGGATTCACTGTATCACAGCAAACTGGTTAGATTCATCCTGTTTGCTTTAATTAACTTTAAGTCCTTGACTGATTCCTCTTGTGGAAAAAATCATTAACTGAACACACAATTTTTTCAAAGGTTTGGAGATATTTTGTGCTATTTTCTATTTTATTCTGATTTGTCCAAATATGAAAATTAAAATAGCTGATTGGCTACTCTTTACAAGCTATATTATTTTTCACCGATGTATTTCAATTCAAGTGCCTAGCTACGTTGGCTACTGTACAACAAATAGGTTTAAGTCAGCCAAGAGATCAAAAACATAAAATGTACATCAGACCATGTTCGCTTAGAAAAACATTTTTGTACACACTATATTTTTATACTTACACTTAACAATAAATCAAGAATAAAAAAGGATTAAACAATTAACAAAACAATTTAACATTTAGTGTTTTGCTCCTAAGTCACCTCAAAAACTCTGGTAGTTGTTTATCTCTGTGTTTGTCTATCCACAAACACACACTACATACTCTCACCTCAGTCGCCAGTATGCTACTTGTCCCTGTCTATTTTCTGGAGGAGGCTGTAAACCCTGGTGAAAGGATTCTAATGGGGGTCAGCGTGTCAGTGAAGCTTATTTCTGTCCAGTGACAGTGTTGCTGATTTGAGCTGTTGAAGAAATTTTCTGTCAGTAAGCGTGGTTGTTTTGGCCACTGTTGGCTGGCATTATTGCAACTTTCTTTGAAGTCACTCTAACATTGTTGAAAATGTTAGAGTGACTTCAAATGTTACAAAACTCACATTTAATGTAAAAATGTAATGAACCTGTTTTTAGTCTTCCTTCTTTTTTTAAGGGCACTCGAGCCTAATATTAGCTGGCATAATGTTAGCTTATAATCAGTTGTTGTCTAGCCTGCTAGCTGTCAGCTGTCCAAAGACAGTATGGTTACATATCTACTCTTCTGAAACATGTTTGCGCATGTTTTTTGTGAACTTCAGTTCAGGAGATGAGGCTTGAAGTGAGGACTAACACGATGAGTTGGAAATGAAGGAGGAGTGAGAAGGCAGATTAAGATGAGGAGAAGAAAGGCGCAATGAGAAAGAGGTGATGAAAATATACATGTACAAATTTTAAATAGTCATATATGAGATTTGAAAAATAAACTAATAAGGTGCTTTATGTTTGTGGCCAGTCTCTAGTTACATACATAAAACATAATTAGGCAGAATGACAATGTCCATCTCAGCCAATGTATTCAAGATACCGGGACAACATGTCGCCTTCCACAACCCGGCACCTGCTCCTGTGTTTTTAGCATTATATTATGTTGTTGTTGTTGTTGTCTCAATTTTTTAAAAAAAAGTTTCCTAAATATACTTAAGTTCAGATCTAGGTGTTGTGTTGTGACATGAAGAAACATTAATACTAAAGACTGACTACAATCATTTTATAATTACTTTGGCTTTAGATCGGTGACATAATTTCAATTCAGTTAAATTCCTTTTATTTGTTTAGCACGAAATCCCGAAAACAGTCACCTCAAGGTACTTTATATTGTATGTTAAAGACTCTACAATAATACAGAGAAACCCCAATAACCATACAACGCCACATTACCAGACGCTTTGGCGACAGTGGGAGGGAAAACTCCAGCAGAGCCATCTGCTGGGCGGGGCGGCCATCTGCTGTGACCAGTTGGGAGACGTGTTGTTGTTTTTTAAAGGTTTGGTAGTTTAGAAAGCTGATAGAGCAGGTCATCTATGAATCAGACGGTTGGTGGTTCCATTTCTGGCTGCTCCAGTCTGTATGCCAAGGTATGCTTGGGCAAGATACTGAACCCAAAGTTGCTCTTCGATGCATCCATCAGGATGTGAATGTGTATGAATGTTCGATAAAAGCACTTAGAGCATGTTTTTATAAATGTGTGTGAATGGAGTGTGCTGTACAAATGACTTTGAGTGTAAAGTAGAATAGAAAAGTGCTATTTAAGATCAATAAAGCACAAGTATGAGCAAATATATGTAAATGAGTGAGACGTTCCTGGTCAAAGATGTGAAGAAGACAGTTTGTTTAAAAGAGCTTCACATGTCCTCTGCAAAGATGAAGTAACCTGCCAGATGGATGACCATCTGAGCTGCACTCGTGAATCAGGCCTTTGTGGCAGAGTAGTAGACTGAAACCACTCTGAGAACAATGCTTATGACAGCCCACTTGGTGGTTTCCAAATTGCATCTAGAGGACTAAGAAATGATTATCTGGTGTATTGAGACAAAAATTTTCTCCTTGGGAAGAACTCCAAGGACTGCAAATGGTTGGCAAATCCAAGCATTGCTCATCGCCTACTAATACGGTCCCAATAGTAAAGCATGATGGCGGCAGCATCATGCTGTGGGGATGCCCCTAAGTGATAGAAACTGAGAAACTGATGGAAGGATGGTGAAAATCAGAAACAAAGTGATCACTGAGAAATGCCTGATCGAGAGCGTACAAAGCCAGAGATATTTGAAGGAGAATTACTGGTCAGTAGTCCACTAAATGTCCTCTAAATCCACCAGTCCTACCAGTAACCTCAAATTAGTGATACATAAGCACAGGCTAAAGAATAAAACAATACAAACTTATTTACAACATGTTACTGTCATGGCACCTGGAAGCTGCCCTTCAAGAATTGTATTTAAAGATTTATACATACTGTAATAAACTAACCAGTACTTTCTCTAACTTTTCACAAATTGTGGATACCCTGGATGTTTTCAGTGTTTACTACACAGGTTTTGTAAAGCATTGAACATATTTGCATAATAGAATTCTGTGTGCTGGAAATAACTGGATGACTTCAAGTTGTTAATATTCAGGCTGAAAAATATGTTTACAACCCACTTTCAAGTATGAAGTGTCGTTAAGCACAATTACAGTGCAAGAAAGATGACTACAAATGACTGCTGACTGAGGCAACACCTCAGTGACACAGCAAGTCATCGGCGGTAGAACAGAACAGAACGTACTGGTGGATGACAGAGGAGAAGAAAAGAGGAGGGAGGAGTTGGCAAGAGAAAGAAAAGAGGTGGGAAGATGTTGAAATGAACACAAAGTTTTATTTGGTGCTCCGGGATGCAAACGTGAAGCTCCATGTGAGTCCAGAAAACGTGGACTAGAGGAAAAACACGAAGCAAGGGTTGGTTAAAACATGTGATGTTGTTATTCTGCGACAGTTATAATCGGTGAAGCACAGTGGAGAATTAGGACACGGAGAAGTGGAAACTGTGGGTAGGAGGACTAATTTATTGGTGCTGTATCATGATTCTGTGTGATAGAGAGATCAGACATGGCCACCCCCTACTTTCTGGAAATATTCTCTGAGCCTTTTTGAGCCTGTTTATTAACACTGGCCAAAAGATTTCCCTGTGGGGCAAACCATGGCTATGAAATAGTTGCATATGTGGAGTACAGCTGCAAACCCACTTTTGGAGGAAATGTTGAATCAATTAACCATTTCTAAAGAGGAGTTGTCTCTTATCTCATTTTATAAGCAAGCAGCCTGCTCATCCTTCCCCCAGTACCCTCCTACATTTTGCAAAAATTAAATCTCACATTAGAGACTTTTGTAGTGTTTAAATCCGTGCTCTCCTCTGTGGTTTAAAATGGGGCACAGCCATTTAGCATGCATGCTTCAGTCAAGTTTTATCAGCAGCTGAGTGAGTGGTAAATGGACTGCATTAATAAGTCTCTTTCCTGTCTTTTCAACCACTCAAAGCACACTACAATGCAAGCTTCAGTCTCTATTAACACATCAGGGTTACTTTTAGGGCTCAACATTGTGCCCAATGAAACTTCAACATCCAGACTGGAGGAGCTGAGGGTTGACAGCTGACCTCAGCTATGACCCTGAGGTACAATAGAGTCTAAGGTGTAGTATAGGTAATAATGTGACTAATGATATTAAGGCTCATATTCCTTCCATGGAATTGATAAAAAGCTTCTTTATTGGTTAATCATCCTAATCTTTTGTTTTACCACAGATTTCAAAATTATGATATCAACTGTTAGCTTTTGTTGTAATTTCTGCTGTTAGATATTACAAAATGTCATCTTTACAGTTGATTTTAATATTATATTGACATGTTACATGTAGGATGCATTTACTGTTAACACATCGGCAGCGGTACTACTGTAGTTTGCCTGTATTTTATTAATATTTTGCTATAAAAGAGGATTTTTAAACAAATTGTCAAGAAAGAAGCCAAACCAGGATCTTTATACAATATTTCAAAGTTTGTTCTTTTTACAAATAATGTGAAATACACGAGAAATAATGTCATTTACCATATTTGGAAGGAAAAAGCATTCATAAAACTGTAGGCCTCAGGAAAATACTGCTAAAGACAGAATAAGCACTTACAGCAACCTTTAAAGTAACTGTTGTAACTCAAACGTTACGTTTTTTGGCATTCTAGGACACAAAATAGATTCCTGGGTCTATATTCTCTGACATAATCGTGCATATCTGTTTGTAACAGATGGCATAATTTGATTGAGTCAGAATTTATCACAGTTACCGAGTTCACCAGGTTCAGCATTGGGTGATAATGACAGGGAGAACTTTACAGTGGCAAAGTAAAACAAGTAGGAAAGGTTGGATAAACATGTCAGAGGACATGATGGAGTAAACATATAGCTTCCTTCCTTCTATGCCCCTCATCTCTCCGTGCGTTTGTTTCTCTTGTCATATTCTATTTTCAGTCCATTGTTTTTTCTCTCCCTTTCTTTCCCACCTCCTCGTCTCGCTCTTTCATCTCACTTTAAATGACAAACAGACCGATGATGTTAGAACAATCTGGGACATCTGTATGTGATTTCATCCATCTGTTTCCTGTGTGTTTTAGCTTCTTCATCTTTGCTTATTTGGTATATACTCAGCGCTCTGCATGGACTCTTTTTCAATCTATACATAAACATCTTTGTGAACAGGCAAATTTTAGTTTAAATTCAAAATTTTCAGGGGGATCAAGATGACAGCAGAGATCCTGACGTACTTGTCACCTCAGAAACACCAAAATACACATTAAATTGCAAATGTTTATGCCATGGAAAGATTATTTTGGGGCCACCTGGCTGGGGAAGCAGGGTGAGTCTGCATGTAGGTGTCAGTGTGTAGTATGCATGTGTGTGTGTGGGCATGCATGTGCGTGGATCCCGCTTGTGTGATGCGATGAGAAACGTCTGTCTCCCAGTGGGTCTCTCTTAAGGCGTACTAGCAACGCCAAATGCTGCCAACGGGGGTGCATTCGCACGTGTGTGTGTGCTTGCACACTTAAGCCTTCCAAATGTTCTCGCTGAAAAGAGATCCAAGTACATGACTCAAACGTCACACCTCTTCTGCTGCTAGCTTTCCGTCTCCCTCTCTTTTACACAAATCCTCATTTTCATCTCATTCTGTTAACAGCGAGCGGTGTTTTTTAACTTCATATTGGCGTCAGTGACTTTTCACTTTTTCCCGAGTGCACACATGATATGAGTAAGAGTGTGCTAACTTTTTATCTGCACAGAAGATGCTGTCTATATTGTCTGACATAACCATGCATATCTGTTTGTAATAGATGGAATGATTTGATTTATTTAAATGAATAGCATCAAGCATCAAATACTACCATTTCCATAAAGTTTAATACATGTGCTGTACTGCTGTTTTTAATGGGCTTACCTTGTGCATAATGCATGCATAACTCTTAACCTTTCCATGTTTTATATGAATTAAGTCAATGAAAATAAAAACTGGCCTCATGGCTGTACAATGGATCAAAAAGCTTTTCTCTCTCAGCTTGTTATAGCAAGCAACTTTTGTTGTCGTCTCTTTGATATGCAAGATATTTCTATTCGTACCGGCCGTAAAAAGGGACAAAAGAAATAATGAACAGTTATGTACAGTGAGATGTTTTTGCAGAAACTGACAAAAAATACTTTGAAGGATCAAAAGAAAGCATCAAACATAAATGTAAAGTAATTTAGAAAATGACAGTGATAGAGCGAATTCAGCTATCAGCCAAACACAAATACCTACAAATGAGAGGTTGAAAGGGTCACATTTCTATTTATCTCTATGAAAAAGGAAAAACCATGTATCAGGCAAGGTTCTTGGTTCAAATAGGAAGCAAAGTACAGAAATATGAGAAGAGCAACAGACATGACGTCAAGCGCGCTTTACAGAAAGAGATGTGTGAAAGCAGGAGCACAAAGACCTCATGTCAAGATGTGAAAAGATCTTCGATTTGTTGCACAGGAATCTGAGAGGTGGTGTAAATTCAGCTGCTCAGCATAAAGTCGAAAGACGTGCAAATTGCGTATGCACGTGAGGTGTGTGTGTGTGTGTGTGTGTGTGTGTGTGTGTGTGTGTGAGCGTGAGAGAGAGGGAAAGAGAGGGATGAGGCCCAGCAGGTGGAAATAAGTGTGACAAAGTAGTGACGCACTTGAACAAGTGCAGAGAAACGAGCTTCCTCCTCGTTTCTGAGCTGCTCCCTCACTTCTCTTCAATAACTCTGTAGTCATTAATATTCATCTATTCAACATACTGTAGCTTATACAGATACATTCATGCCCTGCCTCCCCACTCTACTCGCTGTGGCTCTGATTTTGTCTGATCTGATGGTTGAGTGACATGGACGTCATGCAATCAAACCCACACAGTTTAAATGGACTCTACGACGAAGTGCGTCATAGAATTTTTCTGCCAAACAAAAGCTTGGAGACCAATAGGAATGTGACGGATGAGCTGTCTGATGTGCTTGTTTCATCCTTATATAGGCATGACAAGCTGTGATTCCACGGAGCGAGCTCTGTGCCACAGAGAGTGGTGTGTGTGCAGCAGGAGTCTGTGACTTTTGCATGTAGCAGCTTTGTGTTTGCACAGATTGAAGTCTGCCACACACATGCTGTTGGACAATGTGAAAAGATTAGGAATTCGTTCCCATATTTGCATCAAAGCAATGAAACTATTTAAACCACTGTTTGTTTTTTGTTTGTTTGTTTGTTTGTTTGTTTTTATTAAAGATGTTTGCAATCTCTACTAAATCATCTATAGTTAAACTAAAACTCCCACCTGCCAAGTAGTTAGGTAATTACCCTGCCAGCTTGATAACTCTGTGCACGGTCCATTATTGCCGCATTCTACTAAAAAAACAAATGCTTCTCATTGATTTGTATAAATTATGATTTAATTTACTTCCAGAGCAACTGGAAGGGATCTCAAAGCACAAAGTTTTTTGGAAACAAGAATTTTGTGTGGGTACATCTTAGTTTATATACAGACTTCATTTCTCAGATACTCCCCAAAACACCTTTTTTTCCTCCCACTTTTCTCACTTATATCCAGATTTAAAGATATCCCCAGCCTGATGAAAGAGTTTAGTAATGTCCACCTCTCAGATCACTGAAATTTCTTGTATTTTCTACAATTTCCTATTCTCTCTGGATTCAACCAGTAGATATGCTACATGCAAAGAGTCCTGTGTGGCTACTTAGACCAGAGAAGTTTTGGGCACAGTGTTTCACTCTCTCTAAAATGGATCATTTATGGTCACCAGAGGATGAATCATAATTACTTTAATGATCTGCTGATGTATGACATCAATAAATGCTTTAGGATTTATTATTTCTTCAAAACCAGACTGTGCAGTTTAGATCTAATAAATCTGGTATGACAAGATTTGTCATACCAGATGTATGGAAAAGGTTAAATGAAAATAGGCACATCACTGTAATACACATCATATACTTTGCTGTAACCTGTCAGCTCGATTATCATCATTTCACTTTCCATGTTTTTGCTCTGCTTTTATTTTCCACCTTTTCTTTGGTCATAAAAGTGTCACAGTGGTAACTTTGAGCATGTATCACAGGATGTCTGTTGTAGCATTAAAGTATGGTGTTGGTCATCTTTCCTCTGAGTGGGTGCAAAATCAATTAGTCCAGCTGTATCCAACATAAGTCAGATTTTCACTCAGATTGAATCTGAGGCTTCAAATGACCGAGTATAATGGATTTCGTTACACTTAAAGTGCAACTTCCTCCCAGACATTTTGATCAGAGGAGAGTGTTTGAGTGTTGTAATAAAGTTTTGATGATATGCAACGTTTCCTTTAATATCAGTTGTTTACTGAAAAATGTTCCAAAGTTTTTACTTTTCTCTTTTTCCTTTTTTTGGCAAAAATAACCCTGTGGCCATAAACAGTGCTTATGATCATTATATTTTGATTACTATCATTATTGGTGTCTCTTTTTGATTATGTGATCTTACTGCAAGAGCAGGTGCTCCTTTTGAGGCAGGTTGAACCTTAAACAGTGAATAGTTTAACTCTCCTCACTGTTCTCACCCCCACATTGCCTGTTCTCTTTCTCTGTTGAGTAGTTGCACCGTTAAGAAAGCTGGATAACTGCCTGGAGGACTTACACAATGGCAACTGTGTCTGTGTGTCCACGTGATTTTGTGTGTGCGTGCATGCTTGCATGCATATGTGTGTGTGCAGTTTGATTGCTTTGGGTGTTTGACTGGACAGTTGCCTAGATATAGAATGAAACACCCACACATTCTTAGAAAATGCTTTGTTAAAACAAGTATGAATTTATTCTTTCTTTATGGTGCATCTTTGAAGAGCATCTTTTCTTTTCTTTTACAGTAAAAATAAATACCAAATAAGCAGATTTTCATATAGTATCATTTCTTTTTCAGATACAAAACATAGAACATGCAGACAGAAAAACAAACAAAAATTGGAAATGGTATAACTGGCACTTTGGTCATCTGACAGTGACCTCACTGTCATGGCCACTGAAGAGCACCCGGGCTCAGTTTGACCTCCTCCGTTAGACTGTGAAAGAGACTAAAAAGCTGACAAAGATGACACTGAATATTTTCCAAAGTCATTCCTAATGGGGAACTCAGTTGGCAAAAAAACAGAAAATCTCAAAGAGGAACTAGTTTTCTGTAACCCTTGCAAGGCCAGCTGGTTTGTACGTGGCTCACTACCTCCTACTCTTTCACTCCTACTACATCTTTGCCTTGCCCTACTCACCACCGTCACAGCCAGACATCACCTCCTTTCATCCTGTCTTTACCCTCGAGATCAAGAAAGCTTTAGGATAACAGTGAGTAATTTAAATGACTCTTAGGAAAAAGAGTAGCTGTGCATGAGTACACCTACACTATCTTTCCCTTTTTTCCAAGTCCTTACAGTAAATTGTTTTCAAGAAGAAGCAATTAAGAAACCCTCCTGATGGATATCTCAAATTTTCATGTATAAGGTAACTTCCTGCTGTTTCTTTTGTTTTTCCCTTCTTGTGCTGCTCCATCAGAGCATTTCTCCAGTCTGCTGCCTCAGCACATTTTTCCTGTTTCACCTCATATCATTTCCATTAGTCTTTCTGCATGTCAGTCTTTGAGCCTAAATTTAACTCTGATTTCTGTCTCTCTCCAGACTCTCTCATTGCTCTCTTGGTGTATTTACAAATCAGCCAGTTTGCGCTTTGTCTGTCCATTTGGCATCGCCTGTTGATGAATCACAAAAGTGAGAAACCTACTGACGTACTTGCCTTTTGCAGTGTTGCCTACTTGTGAATCCATTCATCCCCATTTATGCACACACACAGATGCCTGTTAAGTCAGAGCTTTCCATGTGGCCAAGTGATCAGTCCTTTCAGTCCAGTGTAGTCACCACACTTCAGATGAACTGAGACAATTTGTGCACTTTTGATCCCACATTTGTTTTATGATGGTGCATGAAGTGCACCTCAGAATTCCTTCAGTTAAAATATATTCAGCAAAAACTCCCCCAAAGAAAGGAATGATTCAAGAAATATTCAATATATCTTTTTTTATCAAGATCTTCATCTGCATCCAAGTCAACAATCATCACACATTATATCAATATGTCACAGAAAGACATCCAAAAAACAAAATCTCTGGCTTCCTGACAGGAAGCATTCATTCCCTGTGGTTGTCGCAAAACAACACTATATATACAGAAAATGGTGAACGGTATGAGTATAATGGATGGAACAACTACTGATGAGTAGATTTATTATTTGTCGCCTGCAAATTGCTGCTTCTACCGCCAGCACTGTCCTCTGTTCTGTCTCGCTGTTTTTCTGCTTCTTTTCTTATTGCAGCCTGAACACTCCCATCTCCACCCACATCTTCTTCTTTCTAAAGCTGTTTCCTTTGAAATCTCCTCCCCTCCTCTCACTGCCATTTTGTCTCCCTTCCCTCTTCTATGACGTCCGTGCATCTCTCTCTCGTTCCTTTTGCTCCCTCTCAGCCTCACAGTTTTGTTTCCCTTTCTCCTCTCTCGCTCTAAGGCCCTCAACTTCATTTTGCGCCTGGTGCTCTGTCCTGTAGAAGCACAAGCCTTCACAGTTTTTCTGGATCAAGATGAACATGATTGTGATGAACCACAGATATTAGTTTGAACACTCACAGTACACATAACTATTTACATGACACTTTAAGTGGTTACAGTATTTTCATTACTGTGCACTGATTCTAACAGTAATTGTAGCATTTGCAGCAACCAGTTAATTGGATGCACTAAAAGCACTAGTAGTTTTAAATAAGTTGAGGTGACAGAATTGACAACATCATTCACAGCTGCTATCAAATTGCGTTTGTACTAGAGATGGACTCAGCCCTCGTAGCCCTGATTACAGGGCATCATAACATGACATCATACAGGTAAGGCAGAGAAAGCCATACCTGCAGAGCATTGTAGATAAATATATACCTTAGCTGAAGAACTCTTAGCAGCCCTGAAAAGTGTTAAGCCCTGTAGTTGGTAGATTTCAAATCTAACCGTCCCCCCATCTCCCTTGCTGTGCCTTGAGGATTTGCTTACAGCAAAGCGGGCAAAGGGGGTGTAGAAAGTCTAACAGGGATCCTCACAGCCTTTAAAACAGGCTGGAAGGGTAGGGGTGTGGTACTAAGAGTCAGATTCAGCCGAATAGCAGGTGGAGGTTGAGGCAGAGGGTGAAAACAGAAAGGGCTAGTAGTAAAAGAAAAGAGGGTGAGGAGGATCTGGGAGAGGAGGAAGATGGAGGCAGGTCGAACTCAGGTGGACATTCAAGCTCAAAGCACCGCAGGGTGACACCTGAGTCCTCATTGCCATAGTTTGCCCAGTACTCTTCTTGCTCGAGTTTGGGCAGCGCCAGCTCATCCTCTCCCAGCTCATACTTGACTGCTGAGGTGATTGTTGATGGGCCCTTTCCGTACAAACCGGCCTTTACAGTCTCTGAGGCTTTCTCGAAGACACCTTTAGTGGATGACTGGGGCTTGTTCTTGTGGAACCACCAGCGGGTCTTGGTGCTGAAGGTGGTGGTGGTGGAGCCGGCAATGGAGCCAGGGTCAGGCAAAGGGCAGAGGGCGAAGTCCATCTCACGAAGGAAGCGGAGATCCTGGCCACGACGGGTGGAAGGGGAGGAGCAGATGACTTCAGATGAGGAGACACGGGCCTCACGGAACCACTCCCACAGGGCACGGGCCTCACAGCCACAAGACCAGGGGTTGGCATTGAGGCGGAGGAACTCGATGCCCTGGGTGTCCCTCAGAGTCTGGCT
The DNA here is from genome assembly GCF_057382275.1 of Copadichromis virginalis. Classification (NCBI taxonomy): domain Eukaryota; kingdom Metazoa; phylum Chordata; class Actinopteri; order Cichliformes; family Cichlidae; genus Copadichromis; species Copadichromis virginalis. Next base: position 38,664,476 of record NC_140623.1, read on the forward strand.
GGGCAACTCAGCCAGAGTGTTATTGAAGAGGAAGAGCATTGTCAGGCGGCCAAGGTCACGGAAGGCCCGGCGGTTCACCTGTCTGATGCGGTTGTCGTGGAGGAGAAGGCGATCGAGGTTGACCAGGCCGCGGAACACGTTCTCTGAAAGGGTACGGATACGGTTGCCATGCAGGAACAGCTGACTCAGGTTGATGAGGTCAGAAAAGATGTCATCCTGCAGGAAGTGAAGATTATTCTCCTGCAAATTAGAGAAAAAATGGGGTTTAGGCTGAGAAAATCAGACACAGTGAGTGTGATTGGTAATATTGATAACACGTGTGATGCTGCATGTGAAGGCACATGTGTGGGTGGATGCATGTGTTTCTATGTGTCAGAGTTATCTGTATGCATGTGCATGGCTTTCCAGCGCCCCTACCTGCAGATAAAGGAACTGCAGACTGTAAAGCTTGTGGAAGATGTCATGGGGCAGGGCAGTGAGCCGGCAGCGGTGCATGTGGAGGCTCTGGAGCTTCTCAAGGCCACGGAAGGCTCCCCCCTCCAACCTGTGGAGGTTAGGGTTATCCCCCAGGTCCAACTCCTCCAAGTCCCTCAGCTCACTAAAGGCCCCTGCCTCAATCCACGTGATGTTGTTGGAAAACAGCCACAGAACCTGAGGGGAGAAAACGTATTTATGAAATACATTTTTGATTATATTTTTCATTATTTTTAAACTTTCAGTGTGGAAAAGCAACAACTTCACACTGTAGATGCTGCTTTCTTCATTCTTTCTTACCTGAGTTCCGAAGCCAAAAGAGCCAACTCTAAGCTCCGTGATCCTGTTGTTCTGGAGAAACACGCGCTGCGACTCGTACGGCACTCCGACAGGAACAGCGGTGAAGTTCTGCGCCTGGCAGCTCACAGTCATCGGCGTCGGATAGCACACACACAGGTGCGGACATGCCGATGCCGGACTTGGCTTACCAAGGACTAGCCACACCACCAGCCAGAGGGAGAGACCGCCTAGAAAGAGCGGGGACAGAGCAAAGGAAGTGAGTGGGAGCTGTCCATGGTGCGATAATCATCCATTACCATTCAACGAAACATCATGCAGAGTGCATAACGGTAAATATCTGCCTTCATTTTTAGATAAGAAAATTATTTAATTGTTTTTGGCGATTATGGCTTGCATCTACTCATATTTTCTCTTAGGTTTCATGTACAGAAACCTTATCTGTCGCAGTAAATTAAGTTTACACCTTGGCACTACACTTACGCCGACCATTACGCACAGCGTAATCGGAAAGGAATTTAATCAAATCATAGCAACGATTTCTCTGAGTCAAAGAAAAAGCTCTTAACACACTTTTACATCCAATTTAGCTCGAATAAATCACCAAACAGACAGAGAGCTGACAGACTTTCATTTCAATTTTGTATCATCCATCCATATATCAATTTTGGATGTTCTGTTTCATATAAGTCAAAGTACTTCACACATTCTTATATTTTAAAAAACTTTAAAGTGTTCGAGTTCTAAAGCAAAGCAGCATTAACTGTCATTTGAATCCAATGGGTATCCAAAACCAAAGAAGATAGAGAGAAACTTACTTTTGCAGCTGCGCATGATGGAGCATCGTCGGCTCCGAGAAAAAGTAGAGGTTTCCATCCTGAACCAAAGCCCAAAGCGAGTTAGCCTAAGACCGCGAAGTAAAGCCTGCTATCTCCGCTGATGCCCTGGTTCCCGAGTCGGAGCGACTGAGAGCGTGCCGGTTGATGGCTACCAGTGTCCCATATATACTCAAGCACCTTGTCATTGCCTACGGCAGTAGGCACCGTGGAATCTCCTACGTCACTGATCGGGGTCATGAATGAGTGAGGGCGGTAAGAAACGGAAAGGGGAGGGGCCGGCCGTAGGGGATTCTCTTGGAGAGTTTGCTCGCGCGTAAAGGCTGGTTGGAGACGTGCGCTCAGACTCTGTGAGAGGAGGAGACTTTGCGACGCACATTGGGAAAAGAGGGAGGGAGTGCTAAAGAGTGAATGTAGAAGCAGTGTAGGGAGGGGTGAATGAGCTAAGGCACGGTGCCCGGTAATGATGACTGAGTTGTGGAGGAGCGGAGGACGGGTAGGAGAAGAGCGCATAGCTTGTTTCCTGGCTGACGCTTATTATGGTCTGCTTCCGGCGCGCAGCAGCCAGACAGAAAGATACAGAAAAAGACTTAGATGGTCCTGTCTTAGGAAAGAAGGATGCCCCCGAATCATGATTCAACCATAAGGGAGAGCTCGGTGCCAGAAGAGAGTCACTCAAAACAACAGTGATTGAATAGTGGCCTGTTTGGTGTGGAGGTTAATTACGACATACTCCAGTCATACTGTTGGTAGATTAATTATAGCTCCTGACATAATTTGATGATGAAGATATCAAATGGCAGTCATTAGCTAAACGAGATAGAAGTGGACATATGGAAGTGAGGTTTCATTTACTATTTAAGGACATTTGGGCGTGTTAAAGAAAATCGGAGATATGAAGATGAGGATGAGGGTTATCAAACATAATTCCTCTCTCCTCTAACGTCTTTCTTCTTGTTTTTCTACCTTTTTATTGCAGTAGTTGAAATATTGTTAATTAGGTTAATAATGAAGGGGTGATTTGCTTTTAATGAATCCAAAAGGGAAAAAGACAGTAAAACACAACAGATGCCTTGATATTCATGCCACTTGAAAACTGTTTTACTGTCTGTCTGTGCCTCAAGCTGTCATTGCTTGTGTTCAACCACCAGCTGTAAGATAGCAAGATAGCATCAGATGTAACAGTGTCACCATGTGATAAATTATGCTCTCATTTGACTTTTATTTGATCACATTAAGTTTTAAACATGCAGTCCACCATCTGAAGGAGTGTACTGGGTATGCAATCAAGGACAAAAGTCTTTTGTAGTCTTTCAGCCTTTTTAGATAAACTACCCTGTGATGGACTGGCAACCCAGGGTATGCCTTGCAGATAGCCCCCATGCATTATCTGGTTTGGACAATCAGTTAAACAAACTGATTGCTGTTTTGTGCAATTTTAACCATAATATGACATTAAGCAAGTATATTTCATAAGTAAGCAAACCTTTTTTTTGGGGGGGGGGGGCATTCCCCACCTAGAATCCAGCCCAAACCTCGGTTTTTATCCAGCAATAACAATACAAAAGAATCCGAGTTTCATTTCAGCAATAAGGGTCAGCACAACATCTTTGATCTATATATCCTAACATGCATCTTACATGTAACTGAGTTTCACTCCTGCTGTGGCTCAATTTCCCACCAGTGAGTCCAGCTCCACTATTTGAAACACTGGCCTAAGGGGACAGACATGCCACCAGGTATTGCATCTGCAGTCAGTAGGACAGAAGTGATTGCAAAATGATTTTTATTGGAAATTTTCTGCTCATCTGTTGAAGACTTGCAATCAGGTCTCTTCAGACTGATGAATGTGTTTTGCTGTCTACCTTCTCGAGATGACTCAGTTTTGCTTTATTTAATTATGAATTCGATTGACATGCAAGAGTTGAATAAAGCTGCATAAAAATCTATGGATAAACTGTTACAGTGTGTTTTTGGCGAGTACTTTGTTAATGTGGCATTACGCAAGCAACACTTTCAAAATACAGGAAAATAACCTTCACACTAACAATAACTGTGAAATTGCATCATTCAACCTGCACTAGAGTGGATCAGAGTTGACCTTGAAGAATAATTTCAGCTTTTCTTTGTGTGTCTGACATTAAAAATAAATGTAGACCGCTGCTCAGACCGAGAGATGTGAGAATGTAGACAACAGAAGCATACCCATTCATAGAAACACACAGGCGGCTCAACAGATGAGCGTATGAGTGAGGAAAGAGTCACACATTTGGGCGTGTGCACGGGTGCATACATAAGCGAATACACACACAGTTTGTAACTGCCATTCTACACAAAGCCAACTGAGCCGCAGGCACGATAAACAAATGAGTCATTGAGGGGATCCAATACACGGTGTGTGCTGTTATTCCTTCACACCTCCTGCTCTGTCCTTAACTGGACTTGTGGACACGCAAGCCTCAGTAGCCGCTGGTCATCCACGACCAGCACCTCATTGGCTTCCCCTTTCCACACACCCACGCCGCCAGCTGTGGTAGTGTGTCTGTCTGTGACTGTCTGTACTTGCGTGTTAGCATGCTTGCCTGTTGAGGCAAACTTTGTCTAAATGCCACCGCCGTGTGTCAGTCAGTCAGTGTTGTGCCAGTCACCCACACAGCAGGTTCGCAGTACTGTGTAGGCACGGTTTCGGTGTGTGATGATAATCGCTACGTCGTGTTTGTGTAATCCCCACACAAAAAACAAATCGAGGCTTCCCCAGCCTGCTCCCACTCCAGCACATCTCCTAACCCGTCTATCTGTCCATTTACCTTTCTGTCTTTCTATATCAGTCCTACATCGCTTTATCCAATCTATGCTGGGCTTTCATCCACCATTAGTAACGAACAGAGGCGTGCGTCACTGCACCTGCTGCACTCTAAAATAAACTGATTTCACTGTCAGCCAATCAAAATGGGCCTCTTGTACTCTCGTCTGCAGGTGTGCCTGCGCAATTCTGTCCCGTGTGACTTGACACTGATAGCAGGTTGCAGTGGATGCCAGTGAGTGTAATGGGATACTGTAGTAAAGGTGTGTCTGTTGCCAAGGTAACAACACATCCCTCTCTTCTCACACCTTATTTGGAAAATATTAAAAATGGGTTATAGCTTCCTGGTATTGGATTTTAGCCCCATTGTGAACAGTTCACTTAAACACTCTCGATTAGCTGTTCTTTCTTTAGAGTTGCTGATATAATGAAGTTCAGTAAAGGTGGACGACTTCTGCTTGCTCATTCCTTCCACGAAACTTAATCACAGAACTATTATTGCATGTACAACTTGTAGACTCAGTGTATTTGTGTCCCATAGGCCCAGAGTAATGAGAAGAAACGAGAAAGACAGGAGGATGTGACCACATGCCTTGCGGTGGTTGTGTTGGATGAGTAAAATATCTAATGAGTGAAATAAAATGATTCAAAGACACAGACAGCACATAGACAGTGCAGTGTCACGCACACAAACAGGAAAAACAAAAGGAGCCCCGGACATGTACTTCTTGAAGGTGACTCAACATGTCATATTGTTTTGAAGCAAATTAATACATTGCTCACTGGCACGGTCCGTCTATCTTCCACACGCGTTTACAGAGGCACCAGCATTTTTCAGCGTCTGTCCAATTGTCACAGACAAAAACGCTCGTGCTGTTCTCCCTCATCTTGCTCGCCTCCCCTTTCCTGCATCCCTTCGCTCTTTGTCTTCCAGTACTCCCTCCCTTCTTCTTTATTTTTTATTTTTTTGCCAGTGTCTTTCATTTGTTTTGTCTCTTGGCGTCACCACTTCCGCTTAACCATATACTGCGACTGTCTTTCCACACACTGGCACACACTCTGCAGCACAATGGTTACTGGTGTGGCATTTAATTAGTTCCTTCTACTTATAAGGCAAGTAGTTTTTTGAGTTTCAGAAATATAAGACAGCCCTTCAGGGAGCACGTCATCACTATTGTTATTTGATTTTAGCCTCTTTTTTTCAAAGTTGACTCCGTTCTTCTTCAATAATAAGATAAGTCAGTGTAGAATAATGAGATGTCTTCCTTTTACAAGAAAAGCTTGCTCACAAATTTTTTAATGAATGTAGATAAATCAGTAGAGAATAATGAACTTGCTACAAAGTAATTAATTCCACTTGATATCATTATTCTCACAGGGTAATTAAATTATAGCTGAATTTGGTTTGTCATTTTTCTTAGTCCCCTCTCAAATAAACATTCATAAGCCTACCAGTCTTTTTGATCTTTGAGTTGTATATAAAAAGCTTTGTTTATTCTTCTTCATATTAAGCCTGTGAAAACAGTGGTCTAAGGTTTTCTGGAAGGAGAGAATACCCATATTAATGGCAGCACTACCTGATTTCAGTCTGAGTTTTAAAACCTATATTATTATTATAATACAGCAACGTTTTACTGCTCATTTAAAAATACAGAATGAGCCATTGTTTAGTGTGACTAAAGAAAATGAACAAAGTCATAACATATTGCCTACTGTTGTGTACTCCAGCACCCTCAGTAAGCAGCCAGTATGCACAAATCAAGACTTTCCATGTTAGTTTTTTCTGTAGTTTTTGGTTATCATCTACTTTAGATACGCTAGCTGATTATTTAAGATCATCCCCAACATTAACATGTAAAATAATAACAGTGATAAAATGTTAAAAATCATGTTCATTTAAAATTTGAGGAGCTATGCTAAAGATATCCCGCAGAGGTTTCTTACAGAAAAATGCATTTATTCATCATTTCTTAAGAAAATGCAATCTGTGTCTTTGAGGTACAGTTCACTGCATACAGCTGTTGTGGTTCATCGTTTATGTTCCTTGCTTACTGCTTTGATATCATTCAGCTGCTAACATCTTTAAGTTGCATGTAATTTGATCTAACATTTAAAAAAAATTGCGTTTCTGTGTTTTCAGTGCCTGCCTGATGCAAATAAAAGAAAATCGCTTGAACAAGAATTGTTCCATCACACTAGTCAAAAACTTCACTTTTCACCATCCATCCACTTTTTTGACCACTGCTTAATCAGGTCAGGGTCACAGGAGGGCTGAGGGTTATTCCATCTATTCTATATTAGGAGCTCCGTGATGGATTGGCGTCTGGCGAGACTCTGTCTGTATTGTGATTTTGTGGACCTACACTAAAGTATCAACATAAACTCTTCAACAACCTGGGTTCATGTAGTAAATCCAGCTAAACACTGTTGGTTGTCCAGTTATGTTGTTAGTTGCAGGTGTGTCTTTATGTTTCTAAGGTCACACATTGTAATTGTTTGTAATTAATCATTTTAGTCACAAAGGTTAAGACATAGTGTGTATAATATAAACAGGGGCCACGCGACTCGTTGGCACACTGTGGCAGATGGCTGGCCCTCCTTGAGCCTGGTTCTGCTGAAGGTTTCTGTCATTAAAAGGGAGTTTTTCCTTCCCACTGTCGCCAGGTCGTTGCTCATAGGGGTTTGTCTGATTGTTGGGGTTTTCTCTCTATTGTTGTACAGTCTTTACATTGCATATAAAGTGCCCTGAGGTGACTGTTGTTGTCATTTGGCTTTACATGACTTGAACTGAATTGAATTTTATTAAACTGAAATAGGCTAAGTCCCTTTGCATTGCACTAAAATTTATTAAATCAATGTAACTAAAATTGACTGAATTCACATGAAATAAAAATAAATTAAATCAAATCAAGTTAAATTAAAATAATGCTGTCCCAATACCAGTGCTGAGTTACGTAGATAGGATTGGAGTCGCTCTGCTTTTTTGGTCAATACAGCTTCCTTTCCTCATCTTTCATCAAGAGAACAATTGTATAACTCTCAGCCATACATGTTTGCATGCATTCAGATCAATGTTTTCTACTCCTCCTCCTCCTCCTCCTCTTCCTCCTCCTCCTCCATCATCCCTCTCTCACTCACTCGCTCACTCACTCCATTTCTCTTCAGAGCTAATCTGCTCAGTGTCCACTCACTGCTTCCTGTTGGTATTACAAAAAACATGAAAGCATTTTCCTGACAATATCGCTCCCTCTATTGATCTACAATCATGTGAAAAAGAAACTACACCCTTTTTTTCAGTTTTAAGGTTTTACATATCAGAACATAAACAAATCATTACATTTATTCTAAAGCTATTTAAATATTACCCCAGATTAACAACAACACTTGACATATTACATCATGTCATTATTTATGATTATTTGATTATCAGCTAAGCTGGCCACCTCCACCTCTGTAAATGCAGAAGTTTTGACAGTTTTCTTGGAGCTATAAAACAATATCTGTTAACACAATGCCAAAGAGGAATGACATCAGCAATTATCTTAGAGAAATAATTGTTGCTGCCCATCAATGTGGGAAGGGTTTAAAGCTATTTCCGAACAATCTGATGCTGATGGTGATAAAGATTATTTTAGAGTGGAAAGCATTCAAAACAGCTGTCAGTAGAGGACATCTCAGCAAAATCACCCCACGGTCAGACCATGCAATGAAACTGAAAAGAATCAAATTCAGTTCAATTTATTTATATATAGTGCCAAATCACCAAAATAGTTACTTTATATTGTAAGGTAAAGACCCTACAAAGAGCTGCATCTCAGACACTACAGGCCTCAGATAGGATTTTAATTGTTAATGTTCACGAAAGGGCAATAAGAAGAAGACTGAACAAGTATGGCTTGTTTGGAAAGGTTGCCAGAGAAAGACATTTCCTTCCTTCCATCCATTCTCTTCCACTTATTCTTATCAGAGTCACAGGGGCACTGGAGCCAGCTACCATAGGACAAAAGGCAGAGTTCACCCTGGACAGGTGGCCAGTCTGTTGCAACCATTTACACAAACATCCAAACCTATGGGCAGTTTAGAATGATCAGTTAACCAGAATCAACCCAGCTGAAAGCTGTATGGAACCTTAAGAAAGCTGTATATAAACAAATGCTTGCAAACTTCAATGAACTGAAGCAATGTTGTCAAGAAATGTGGGGTAAAATTCCTACGTAATGTAACAGACTAATAATTTCTTGCAGGAAAAACATTGTGTCAAGTTATTGCTGCTGGTGGTAACAAGCTGCTGAATAATGGAATCTACCAAGTTTTTCACACACTGCTTCTTCCTTGCATTAAATGAATAATGGCATGCTGTATGTCATGTTTTGTTGCTCATATGAAGTTGCTTTTGTCAAAATTTAAGACTTGCTAAGAATAGATGATTATTTTATTGTCTCCTGATACTTAAAACTTTTGAACTGAAAGAGGGTACGCTTTCTTTTTCATGTCTATACAGTGGGGCAAAAAAGTATTTAGTCAGCCACCGATTGTGCAAGTTCCCCCACTTAAAATGATGACAGAGGTCAGTAATTTGCACCAGAGGTACACTTCAACTGTGAGAGACAGAATGTGAAAAAAAAAATCCATGAATTCACATGGTAGGATTTGTAAAGAATTTATTCGTAAATTAGGGTGGAAAATAAGTATTTGGTCACCTCAAACAAGGAAAATCTCTGGCTCTCACAGACCTGTAACGTCTTCTGTAAGAAGCTTTTCTGTCCCCCACTCGTTACCTGTATGAATGGCACCTGTTTGAACTCATCATCTGTATAAAAGACACCTGTCCACAGCCTCAAACAGTCAGACTCCAAACTCCGCCATGGCCAAGACCAAAGAGCTTTCGAAGGACACCAGGAAAAGTATTGTAGACCTGGACCAGACTGGGAAGAGTGAATCTACAATAGGCAAGCAGCTTGGTGTGAAAAAATCAACTGTGGGAGCAATCATCAGAAAATGGAAGACATACAAGACCACTGATAATCTCCCTCGATCTGGGGCTCCACGCGAGATCTCATCCCGTGGGGTCAAAATGATCATGAGAACGGTGAGCAAAGATCCCAGAACCACACGGGGGGACCTGGTGAATGACCTGCAGAGAGCTGGGACCAAAGTAACAAAGGTCACCATCAGTAACACACTACAACGGCAGGGAATCAAATCCCGCAGTGCCAGACGTGTTCCGCTGCTGAAGCCAGTGCATGTCCAGGCCCGTCTGAAGTTTGCCAGAGAGCACATGAATGATACAGCAGAGGATTGGGAGAATGTCATGTGGTCAGATGAAACCAAAGTAGAACTTTTTGGTATAAACTCAACTCGTCGTGTTTGGAGGAAGAAGAATACTGAGTTGCATCCCAAGAACACCATACCTACTGTGAAGCATGGGGGTGGAAACATCATGCTATGGGGCTGTTTTTCTGCCAAGGGGACAGGACGACTGATCCGTGTTAAGGACAGAATGAATGGGGCCATGTATCGTGAGATTTTGAGCCAAAACCTCCTTCCATCAGTGAGAACTTTGAAGATGAAACGAGGCTGGGTCTTCCAACATGACAATGATCCAAAATACACCGCCCGGGCAACAAAGGAGTGGCTCCGTAAGAAGCATTTGAAAGTCCTGGAGTGGCCTAGCCAGTCTCCAGACCTCAACCCCATAGAAAATCTGTGGCGGGAGTTGAAAGTCCGTGTTGCTCGGCGACAGCCCCAAAACATCACTGCTCTCGAGAAGATCTGCATGGAGGAATGGGCCAAAATACCAGCTACTGTGTGTGCAAACCTGGTAAAGACCTATAGTAAACGTTTGACCTCTGTTATTGCCAACAAAGGTTATGTTACAAAGTATTGAGTTGTATTTTTGTTATTGACCAAATACTTATTTTCCACCCTAATTTATGAATAAATTCTTTACAAATCCTACCATGTGGATTCATGGATTTTTTTTTTCACATTCTGTCTCTCACAGTTGAAGTGTACCTCTGGTGCAAATTACTGACCTCTGTCATCATTTTAAGTGGGGGAACTTGCACAATCGGTGGCTGACTAAATACTTTTTTGCCCCACTGTATCTATCATTTCCTCATTTTATAATGTAGCTAATTTAATATTACTAATATATGTTATTATATTTTAAAATTAAACATGACAGCATTCCTCAAAGCATGCTTGAGATTGCACTTTATTAACATTTTTATGACTAAGTTTATAATTTAGGAAGCCTTGTACACATGACACTATCCTTGATGTGCTGATAACTCATTCATCTCTGCATTTCATTTTATTCAGTCACATTTGCAATTTTGTATAGTTTTAGGTTGCCACCTTTTTAGGTGGCTGCTGCGTTTCCTGACACCAGCGTTATTTAATCTGCTATGATAGCAAACGCAAGCCCTTAATGACTCAGCTGAAACAGAAGAGTAGCACTCCCTTGGACTCACTCTGTGTAATTATATTGTGTTATAGTATAACATGAAGTGCTGATGAATGATCTGTACAGTGCAGTCTTTCCCTCTTATAATCAGAGAGGACCACAGCTGGACTCCAGCAGCCTTAGATAGTGTTCAAACAGATTTAAGTTTTCTTCATAGACTTTCAATAGTCCAGGTTCTTGGCATTAAGGGATTGAGTGAAAATGTTTACAGTAGTATGGATGGAAAGGGGCTGGGTAAAACTATGTTTCTATATAAATGTATATCATGTTATGTTTCAATATTAAGGCTTTGTTAAAGTTTTATACATGAAAACTAGACCAATCAGCCACAACAGTACAATCACAGACATGTGAAACAGATAACACTGCTGGTATTGTTGCTGCTGCGAAACCTTGAGTCCTGGCATTCATGCTTATGGTGTCTTAACAAGTTCCACCCACATAAAATTGGAGCAGAATAAGCTTAAACAGCATCATAGTAATGGTCCTCTTCATCATGACAGTACACCTCATTGCAATAGCTGAAGGCAGCTTAAGCAACATGGGAAAAAGTCCAGATTGTTCACCCAAATTCCAGACTTATCATTGCCTAGTCTTTTCAACCATTGTTTGGACTCCAATGGAAAAAGGCCTTTCCAAGGAGGTCTTCCTCTTGCAAGCATTTAAACCCAAAGTATTCAAACCAACACTGTGTCACCAATGTCGAGACCTGGACAGTACCTCTTACAAAGGGTATCTGCAAAATCTAAGACAGGAAGTTTTAATGTTGTGGCTGATGGTACATAATCAAAAGGTAAAGATTAAAGTATTATCTTTAAGTAAATCCTTGACAAAATGCATATTTAGCAGATTCCAAACAGTTCTGCTGGAAGTGAAACTATTACAGTATTAAAGCCACTTGGCAGCCGCAGCACTACCACCTGCACCTCATCTTCGTCTTTTTAGTGTCAGCAGTAAAAATAAATGTTCATTTTGCATGTAGTTCTATAAAAAAAGCACCTTGGGAAGCTCGATAAACAAGAGACGCAATTTGTTATGCTGAGTTTACAAAAACCTGCAGCCACTCCTCAGATAGCAACATAATCATTCATTTGGAGTCTCTCACCACCTGGCAAATATAAGTCCAATTTACACTATTGTTTGGCTCCGTTTTTAATTTTTACCAACTCCCAAAGAAAATGACTCTTTAGCTGCTCCACCAGCTGTCCTCCAGCTTGTTCCTAAATGAGCAGGGAGTGTATAGTTGGGTTTTGATGGAGATGATGCTCATTGCCAGCTCCATATTTATTCTTGGATTCTAGTCCAAGAATAAAATATGTAAGAGTAGCGCTGCTTGCTTCACAAGTTTAATTAAATTGTATTTAACTTATTTTTGGCATCCATGAAGCTCCTCCAGTATTTTCATTGACTGAAAAAAGGTGTTTTCAATGTTTAACCTTCAATCACACCCTCGCTTTAACCCAACTTTGTTCTGGCTGGCTCATCCTCACAAAAATAGTTTGAACAGCGGGTGTGTGGGGTGAGTGTCTTATGGCTAAAGAAGTATACCCCCTCATATAGAAAACACAGACATAGTACAGAAAACACAAAACTGCCTGAGCATTTGTCTCACAGGGATTACTTATACATACAGTGGCATCATTACTTAAAACTATGGCCATATTTAATATAAATTTCAACCCTTCTAAGAATATATCATTACCAGTGCTGGGTGTAACGAGTTCCAAAGTAATGCATTATTGTAATCTCATAACATTTTTCAGTAAATGTACTGTACTAAATTCAGTAATCGCATTACAGTTACAATTATGTTGCTGTTTGTGTTACAAGACCCACTGTGAATTACAGGCAGATAGAAAAGAAAAAACTTTTTTCCCCACACACGTGTGCTATAATATTGGTGCGGTCTGCAGCTTTTGGAATATGAACACTGGCTTTACTTTTATTGCATGAAAGGGCAACAGTGCAGTAGTAAAGTGCAAACTGTGTCCAGCACAGAAACATTTGCATCATAGTCAAAAGCAGCATCAGCTCTTTGCAAGCATCTGCACAGACAGCATGCTAACACAAAGCTAGCCAAGAACTGATAGCCAGGATAAAGCTAATTGTATACTGATCCCAGCCCAGCAGCCAGAGTCTGATCTTCAACAGGTAACAAAGGCACTTACGAGCAGCACTGTGGCCTCCTTTTTTCCATTTCATTCACTTTGCTTTATGCTGTTTGTTGTTGTTTTTGTTGTTGTTGTTGTTGGGGGGGTCAAACATAAGCACTAAAAGAAGCGTGTATGTGTATGACCTGTGGACTGTAGTGTGAGGTTTAAATAGTTTCTGATAATTGTGTGACAATCCATTTCATGTCTTGTTATGAAGTAACACAAATGTAATGTAACAAGAAGTGTAACAGATAACTTTTTCCAGCTAAATTAATGACTCCAACCCTGTGTATGACAAAAAGGCAAAGAATAATAGGTCCCCTTTAAATGCTTTTCACTGAAAACAGCTGCCTACTGTAGCCAAAAAATGCCACTATAAGATGAAAATAGTGAAGTTGTGCAGCATACAGTCCACCTATGATATATGGTTACCAAATAACAATGTGTTACAATTTCCAAGAATTTAAAACAGTAATTGATAATCCCATCGATGTCTGGCCTTTTAAAATGCCAAACATAAGGTTGAACCCATAGTACAATATAAAAAGATGGATGTAGCCACCTTGATGCTGGCTGATGATATTCTGTTGCGTTAAGCTGAGTATTTTGGCCATCTCCATCTTTATGTTTTGAAACTGGGTGGGAAAACTATTCATGTTCATATGGTAGCAAACCTCTCTTAGGTAAACCCTGCATTTATGTTTCTTCTGAGTAGTAATTGGCACTAATATTATACAAAATGAACATTATGTAAGATATGTTTATTCCTGTGGTTCTTTCTGGAACCAGAAGAGTTGCTGCCTGCTGGGTACAAGAAAGAAAAATAAAGATCTATCAATTTTCTTAAAACACGGGATCGTCACAGGAGTAAGACAGAGAGGCAGCTAACAATTCAGACTCACATCCACAGCCAGATTAAAATCAATGATTGATCTAAAAAGTCCTAAGACTCTTAGAGGAAACAGGAACCCACTTGGTGTAGGGTGACAGCTCTAACTACAGCTTCAACTGCCACCCTTATATATAATATACAGTACACATAAAAAACACTTCTGTTTAAAGAAAGCCAGCTCACACAGAGCGTCTGGGTCTTGGAAGGAATCCCTGCAGAAAATCTATGGCACAGCTTGCATGTGGTGACCCATAAACACTCCACTCTCCTTTTTTCTTTTAAAGCGTGCTTAATCTTCAGGGAGCAGGTGAATGTTAATATGGTTGATTAGGATTTTGCACAAAGAACAGATAGTAATCAGCTGAGGCAGATTTTCTGTGTCCAGTAAAAAGCTATTTTGTTTCACTTTTGTCTGATCTGTATCAGTGTTTAATTTGCTTCACTGTCCCCTCTTGCCTCCATCTGTCCCTGACGTCTGTTTGATTGAATTCACTGAAGCTTTGCTGGCATCATTATAGTCCTGCCGATGGTAGAACTTCTGAGAGTCACAGTTTTATTCTGTTCTCACATTTCTCCCACTTGCCTGACGTCATTGTTTCTTCCAGATATTACCTGTGATTATTTCACCTGTGTTTTTGTGTCTGCCTACGTCTGCACATACATTTTCTTATTAACACTTCTCTCCAGGTGTTAAATCTTCTGGTCTTGTGAAAATGTTTTCACTCCTACTTCAGGATGTTGTGTCTGTTTCAGTTACATTGAAATAAGGCAGCCTTTAATAACTGCTCTCCTGTAATAGTAGTGCCAAATCAAATCTGCGTGGATCAAATCTGTAGTAATGACATTAGGAGGAAAGTAAATTGTAATGTTTTCAAACAGTAGCTTTATAAATTAATATGAGACTGCATTAATGGATGCACTCAAGAATGTAGGAATGTAACCTCTAACAAGGCTGTGAATCTGAGAAAATCTACCAAGGGTTGGATCAGACCAGTTCCAAAAAAATCTTTCACCAGCAAACAGGAAATGGGAAACTCAGACAAGCCACAGCAGCATGACAGGATAAACCAACAGACAATTAACCTCAATCCATATGTGAGGAGCAAGTAGGCTGACGTCAGTGATGTGACGCACAGAGACCAATGTGAATCTCTCAAATCCCAGCAGCTACCCATTGGAGGTCAAAATGAAAAAATAAGTCAACGAGATGAGTATCAGAATAATGGATTCTTAGCAGAAGTTATTCAGACTACAGTGAAATATTCAGAAGATGAAATCTTTCCACATTTGATGTGTGAACCAGATTCTGACTAATCAGGAAATTTTCTTGTTACTGAGCATCAGGAAATATTAATTACCCCCATTTTCCATCATCTATTTTACACCAGCAATTTCAAATGATAATGTGGCTGAAAAGTAATCCTTTTCGTCAGTGTGTGCCCCCATTCGACGGGTAATGGTGAAGAGGTTGATGAAAAACAAGCAGTGTGAGAGAGGGCGGCAGAACGTTCGGTTCAACAGTGAGAGAAGGAAGGAACAAAATTTTCAGTCCTGTAAAACGACAGAAAATAACGACAGGACCCCCCACTGCCGTACCAATCCTGATGTTGGAGCTGATAGAAGGGCTGAAAGGCAAGGGGAGAGATTAACATGAGATGAAAGAACGTGGAAGATAAATCACTGAATAAGAGTAGTGACGTTAAAACTGAGAAGGGGGTGATTTTGACATCGTGGGAAAATATAAGTGACAAATAAAAGAGAGACTCAGGAAATAGCCACTACCACCAAGAGGAGCCAAGACAGTGTGTGAGAATAGAGCTCCTCCTTATTGAACTTGTGCATAAGCTGCACGGCAAATATTCCTCCGGAAATGCATTATGGTCATGTGGCATGTGCTGGAAGCACTCAGGGTGCTTCTAGTGAACTTTTAACATTAATCTTTAAAGCAAAGGTCATAATAGTACATGAAACTTTGTTACTATACTTAAGTAGAATTTTCAGGTGTCTGTACTTTACTTAAGTAGTTATTTTTCTGACACAGTTTACATCTGTACTTTCTACTCCTTGCATTTTCAAAATGGGCTCGTTACTTTTGGTTTGACACCTAAACAGCAATCCTGTTTGCGTGTCAATCCCATAAAAAGAGATGAAAGAGGAAAAACTGTGTGCACACTGTGTGGCAATGGGGGTGTAAAAGTGGGCACAACTTTATTATTTGGCACAACATCGGAACAACTGCAGGTGTCCATAAGTTGCAGTTTGTCACACAGTGTGTTGCTATAGCTAAAGGTCCAGCTGCTGTATTTCACAGAAAGAGATAATTTCACTCGGAGATGGAGAAAGATAAGAAACACAGGACAGGAGGGGAAGAAGAGAGGTTAGATTTAAAGGTAAGGACTGCTCAGGGCTGTTTCATAAACTGTCTGTACATGTGAGATTATGTTTTCTCATATTATGAAACCTGCTGCAAAACAAACCGAGGTAGACTGAGTTATTTAAAGGTTGCATGAAAAATCCTCTGCAGGTTAGTTTACTGTACTGTGATGGATTTAAAGTAAAGAACAGTCTGTGACTGGTGCACAGTGGCCATGGTTTCATGGTCAAAGTAAGGTACAGAAAGGGTAGCAGAGATGATTTTGAATTTAAGCTGATGATCACTGAATTTCACCTTCATACAAACTTTATACCATCAAGAAAAAAGACAGCATAAACAGTATAGAGGATTGAAATCAGCCAGCCCAACTCATGAAACATCTGGTTGAATTCAGGTGTGTACGTCCACAAAGAGCAGCAGGTCAGATGATCACAGCATGTACACTAAGACAATCTACCAGAGTGCTCAATAGAAGTTGAGCCATTACAACTCATTTAGGGTTCCTCACCTGCCGAGTCCCACTTTTAAGTCACCCTCTACAGTGTAGGTTACAGAAAATAGAGCTATATTTTTAATTTTCCTTCTTTTTCTCCGCTCATGTTCTATTTAACTGATTCAAGCTCAGGGCATTTATTAGAATTCAAATTTAGACTGAAGTTTGTATTTCTATCTATTCATATTATTTTATTATTAATATTATACAGCACACGGTTCAGTTAGCTTTGCATAAAAATAGATGGTAGAAATTTTAAGTACATTTCAGAGCCTATAACTTTTCACTTTTATTTGAGTAAAGAAGTTGGAATATTGGAGTAAATAGTAAATAAGTAAATAAATATTTTTTAACACTAGTATCTGTACTTCCACTCCTGCTAGTTACCATCATATTCATAATTTCATTGGAAAAAGAGAAAGCTCTTTGTACAAACAGCTAACACTGCATTTAAAGGGATAATAATCAACATTTGGCAGCAGCACTCCAGTCCTCACACTGATGATGTGGGGTTCACACATCCTCCAACACTGACCAACAGGAGCTGATGTCTGTAGGATTATTAGCCGCTAAATTTAGTAAGCTAACAAACAGTGTGTGGCTCCCTATAACTCCTCTGCTTAGCAGTCTGTCCATGAACACACACACACACACATCAACACATTTTAAATCCAGCCCCAGTTCCAGAAAAGTTGGGCTGAATGCAATGATTTGCAGATCTCATAACCCCATATTTTTATATCTTATAAACACGAAATAAGAAAAGGTTTAAATGCTTAACCTGAGACCCGTGTTGGTCAAGTTACTTAAAAAAAGTAATCAGTAAGAAATTACTGATTACCTCCCCAAAAAAGTAATCCCGTTACTTTACTGATTACTTATTTTCAACAGTAATTAATTACTTAGTTACTTAGTTACTTTTTAAAAACACAATTTACAACCTGAACAGGTGATAAAGCGATAGATCTTTCAGCCCAATTCTACTTTTTCTGCATATCCATCATACAAAACGTAATCAAACAGAAAAGTCTCTTTTTAAAACTTGTTTTATTAGTTTTAATCTTTTAACTTTATGCATCAAGCAAAAATGCAACATTCTCTGACTGGAAGAAATTTGTTTAACATTTAAACCTATTTTCTGCACATTCCAGCACATAAAATAAAATATTTTTGTCTGTTTACACTCACTCTTTCAAATAGATGCAAGTGAAACACAGCAGAAAATAAATAAAATCAAAGACTCAGCGGTCCTGTTGTTCTATTTTCACCTGTAAAGCAGGACTGCGGTAGGCGGAGGTTTACCCTGGTGCAGGTGTGCCGCAGCGGTCAGTTGAAGAATCCGCGAGTTTCTCTGTGAATTTCCCATTACGTCGTTGCGCACTCGGTGCTTGTTTAGGGTTTTTTTTCGCTGTAAAAAGAAGTTTTCTTCCCACGCAGTGAACAGTGGACGCTAATGTTTTTGTCACTTTTTATGGAATCAAACTCAAAGTAAGGTCAGTACTTCCACGTTTTAAACGCTGCACGCTCATACTCTCTCCCGCACTCGATATATGATTCATTGTTGATCTGCACACAGCTGTTGCCACGAATGTTGCACTCGCTTACATCACTGTCATGAGACACTCTCTCAAGAAAATCACGGTTTTAGTAACACAGTAACGCAGCGTGCTTATGTGAAAGTAACAGTAATCTAATTACCGCTTTTGCAATAGTAATCCCTTACTTTACTCATTACTCGAAAAAAGTAATCTGATTACAGTAACGCGTTGCTGCCCATCTCTTCCTGAGACAACAATATGATGATAGCAACACTTCATGGAAAAGTTGGGCTGCGGCCATAGAGAGGAGTATCAGCCATCACACTCTTCCACTACAAAGCCACACTGTTTTAATTGATGCATTGTGCACTTTAGTAATGTCTTGCTGAAATCTGCAAGGCCTTTTCCGAGAAAAATGTAATCTAGATGGGATCATATTTTCCTGAAACCTGTAACATTGATGGCGCATTTCCAGATATGCAAGCTGCCAGTTTATTAGGCACTAATGAGGCACCCTCATCCCATCAGACATGCAGCCTTTTGAACTGAGTATTAATAACAAGTCCCCCTCCTCTTCAGTCTAGAGCAGGGGTGGGCAACTCCAGGCCTCGAGGGCCGGTGTCCTGCAGGTTTTAGATCTGTCCTTGATCCAACACAGCTGATTCAAATGTCTAAATGACCTCCTCAACATGTCTTGCAGTTCTCCAGAGGCCTGGTAATGAATTAATTATTGGATTCAGGTGTGCTGACCCAGAGTGATATCTAAAACCTGCAGGATACCGGGCCTCAAGGCCTGGAATTGCCCACCCCTGGTCTAGAGGATGTAGTATAGGAATTTCAGAATTTCTAATTCATTGGTATTTCTGGATCATGTTTATATGTCTTATTTACATACAGCTTATTCTTTGCATGAGAGATTTTAAACTTTGTGTATGGCATGGTGAACTGCGTTCAGAGACAGTGATTTCTGGGAGTGTTCCTGAGCCCATGCAATGATTTCCATTACAGATTCCATTACAGTGCCCTTCTAAAAATCACAAGCTGATTTTTGTGCTGATTTTTGGCCTTGTCCCTTGTGCACAGAGATTTCTTCAGATTTTCTGAATCTTTTGGTGATATTATGTACTGTAAATGAGGATGTATAATTCTTTACTATTTTACATTCATTATTACATACCTTATTCTGAAATAGTTCCACAATTAGTGGAAATATTTTCTTGCAGATTGGTGAACCTTGGCATATCTTTCCTTCGGATAAACTGCATCTCTAATCTTTTTATACTCAGTCATTTTACTAGCCTGTTGCCAGTAAAGTTGTGAATAAAATATGGCTTTGTGAGATTTATATATATATGTCAGATGTCAGATGTCTATTCATATTAATGTACAGAATTCACCTGCTTGCTGCTACTACTGCATATTCACCCATTGTATATACTCATATATATATATATATATATATATATATATATATAAGTTCTTCCTCTACCCCCCCCCCCATTTTTGCACATGTCGAGGAGCGTGTAAGGCTACATTTCACTGTGTGTTATACTTGTATAACTATGCATGTGACAAATAAAGAACCTTGAACCTTGAACCTTATATATTATTATGCTTATTATACTCATGAAACTGGCCACTTTCATGAGTAATCACATATAAGTTTTTACTATTTCTTTTCCGTATGGGATTGTTCGAGTGCAGTGGAGCCTCCAAACACTAACTGGCACTGCAACTGTTGAACAACTTTAACTATCCAATAGCCCAGCTTCTGTCTCTTACAGCACTGTCATCTGAACTTGTTCATTACTTAGACTGATCGTAGTTTAGTTTGCCCTTGTGTTTAGAAGTGCTTGTGGGTGTGAATGAGTGAATGAGGCATGTTGTATACAGCGCTTTGAGTACTCCGGGAGAGTAGAAAAGCGCTATCAATCAGAATCAGTCCATTTATCATTTTACCACCAACATAAACATTGATATTCATCTGGCAGCATAATGTAAAGGCTGGATAAAATGACAGTCTCCACATCACCTGTTGGTTCAAACCAACATGTCAGTATTCTTATGAAGTACAATCCAGAAGTTCTACAGTTCTCCCTAATAAAAATCCAATATCATACCCAAACAGAATTTGCCTTCAACATTGCCACGTTGTGTACCGATGTAATACATCTGTCTTTTTGCTCACTACTTACACGTGTGTCAACATGGGCTTGAAACTTGACAGAGCAAACTGGTGCAATATAACCCAAAACAACTTTTAAAGTGTTAGAGTGTAAAGTTTTCAGGCCTGAAGGCAGTGCATCAGGTCAGAACTGCAAACAGAAAGTTGTCCCTAATGATCAGACTGAGTTTCACTGTAACATCCTGGGGCATCTGATGAAGAACATTCAGAACAAACAGTCTGAACTCTGGTGCATGCCATTATGCCACTGTAGATCAGAGAAGCCAAATGCAAATTGGTCCAGACGGGACTTTGAGGGAGCGATGTAAAACAAGCAGCAGTTGGAAGCAGTTCTGCACTGTACGAGGTAAGAACCTTAAAGGGGATTTCAGATAAATTTAATTACGTTTTTTTTTTTTTTTTTTAATCCAGAACTTTGACTGTACCTCTTAGATAAGGCAAAGAGGGAGCTGTCAGATTGTGTCAAATGGTTTGCATTAACTGCAGATTTCTTTGGTAATATCCACCACTAATGCACAAAACGGGAAAGTAATTTGCATTAACAACATGTATAGATCCAAAGGTTCTATGCATTTTTCCAGCATTGCACACTAGTAAAGGAAGTCGGGGGATGGGAGGGATGTTTTTATTGGGGTTTGTCATGGTTGGCTGTGTGGCAGGCGGGCAAGCAGGAGTGGTGGATCCAAAATGCAGGACTCAGACACAGAAGTTCAACTTAAAGCGCAGCTTTAATGCTGGAAAACCTCTTACTACTAAACTCACCAAAAGACAAACAAAAACGCTGGTGGACTAAAACACTGAAGCACAAAACGGCTGGAAACACAGAGGCAAAACACACACAGCTTGTTGAGGGTACGACGCAACACTGACTCAGAGAAACACAGGGACTAAATACACTGGGAAGTAACGAGGAGAATGAGACACAGAAGGAGAGCACAGCTGGGGGAAATTAGAACTGACGAGACAAGCAAAGCAGGACACATTCACATAAGACACGGACCTTCAAAGTAAAACAGGAAGGATCACACAGAGATGCGAACTTGACACAGTGGAGACAGCAACTAAGAAACACAGAGACATAAACCATAAGGCAGAGGACTCTAAGAACCGAGAGACACAGAGGGGAAATCAAACATGCAGACACAGACTTACACAGAACAGAGGGGACATAGAGAAACATGAAGGGCAAGGGATCGAAACTAGAAACTCACACCAAGTACAATAATACAAAAATCACAAAGAACTAAAACGCTGGGTCAGGAGACCCAGGACCCTGACAGTACCCTCCCCCCAAGGGCTGGCTCCCGACAGCCCAACACAAGAAAACGAAAAAAAACCCAAAAACCGCCCAAAACAGAAAACAACCCGACCAGGGCGGGCGGCGGGGGCCCAGGAAGGAGGGCACGAAACAAAAACACCAAAGCACAAGAAAGCCCCAAAACAAAACACGAGCCCAGAAAAAAGAACAATGCAGGGGGCTGGCCAGGGGGCCGACAGCACAGGAGTCCAAACAGGTCAGGGGGCCAGCCGTGCGGAAGCCAACGGCGGCGACGAAGGAGACAACTGAGCAGTGCAGGGGGCCGACTGCGCGGAAGGCAGCGGCGGCGACGAATGAGACGACGGAGCAGTTCAGGGGGCCGGCCGTGCGGAAGGCAGCGGCAGCACCCCAGTGTCAAGCGTACTGGCTGAGGCCCGGTGGGCACAGGACCAGGCGGGGCAGGACCAGACGACGGCGGGGCCGGACCAGGCGAAGCACAGGCAGAAGCTGGACCAGGCGTGGATGAAGACACGGAGGCTGGGCCTGGCGAGGCCGAAGGCTCTGATGGAGCCGGGCCTGGCGAGGCCGAAGGCTCTGATGGAGCCGGGCCTGGCGACGACGAGGCGGCCGCAGGTGGCGGCTGGACAGGCTCCTCGGGCCCTCCAGCTGACGCGGCGTGAGGCTGAACGGGCCCCTCGGACCCTCCAGCCGACGAGGCATGAGGCTGGTGTGGTTCTCCGGAACCACCAGCTGACGAGGAGGGCTGCTGGACGGGCTCCTCGGGCCCCCCAGCTGAAACAGGAGACAAAGGCCGGAGCGGTCCGTCAGACCCTCCAGCGGAGACACGAGACGAAGGCTGGACGGGCCCCTTGGACCCTCCAGCAGAAGCCATCACAAAGCCAGCAGGCATGGAGTCCACTGGCAGACATGAAGGAAATGGGTGCTGTGCTGAGCACTGGCCCTGCTCAGACAGCACTGACACGGGGCACTTCCCAGGTGGCTGCTTAAACTCCAGGGGTCCAGCATCAGCTGAGGACTGGGACCTAGCCTCTGGGGAAGCCCTGGAGCGGCAAACAGTGCCAATGGCGGCTGAACCATGAAAAGCACCTTGAGTAGGACTTAGGCTTTCTCCCTGCATGGAGTGAACGAGTGGAACCGGTAATGCTGGAGCCAGAGCTACTGGGGCCTGCGCTACGGGCGGCGCTGGAGCTACTGGGGCCTGCGCTACGGGCGGCGCTGGAGCTACTGGGGCCTGCGCTACGGGCGGCGCTGGAGCTACTGGGGCCTGCGCTACGGGCGGCGCTGAGGGTGGCTGCGGGGGAGCTAACTGGGCTGAGGGTGGCTGCGGGGGAGCTAACTGGGCTGAGGGTGGCTGCGGGGGAGCTAACTGGGCTGAGGGTGGCTGCGGGGGAGCTAACTGGGCTGAGGGTGGCTGCGGGGGAGCTAACTGGGCTGAGAGTGGCTGCGGGGGAGCTAACTGGGCTGAGAGTGGCTGCGGGGGAGCTAACTGGGCTGAGAGTGGCTGCGGGGGAGCTAACTGGGCTGAGAGTGGCTGCGGGGGAGCTAACTGGGCTGAGAGTGGCTGCGGGGGAGCTAACTGGGCTGAGAGTGGCTGCGGGGGAGCTAACTGGGCTGAGAGTGGCTGCTGAGCAGGCGACACTGGGAGCTGAGCTGCTGGAGACACAGGTGACACTGGTGTACTGGGGTGAAGGCAACGAGGATGCAGTCCCTCTCTTAAGGGAGGATGGAATGATTTAGTGATAAAGCTTGATGGGAACAGATGCTGATGCTGAGAATACCAGGCAGCGAGGGCTTCCAGGAGGGTAGCTGACTCTACCTTGCCTGGACCGCCCATGCCAAACAGTTCGAAGCAAATCCTGGCTCTCAGAGCTGTTATTAATTGTTTTAAT
This sequence comes from Copadichromis virginalis, assembly GCF_057382275.1. Classification (NCBI taxonomy): domain Eukaryota; kingdom Metazoa; phylum Chordata; class Actinopteri; order Cichliformes; family Cichlidae; genus Copadichromis; species Copadichromis virginalis. Next base: position 38,688,158 of record NC_140623.1, read on the forward strand.
CCGTTAATGTCCAAAAGACCAGCTGTGCAGAGGGTGGAAGACAAAAAGTTGTCAAAAAAGACCACCTGAAGGAGTCTCTTGGGGGTGTCCTCAGCGTGGATTACCTCCCGGCAGTAATTCCACAACTGCGCGAGATACTGAGACCATGAGTCCGCAGGATCCATTTGATGGTTGCGTCGTTCTGTCATGGTTGGCTGTGTGGCAGGCGGGCAAGCAGGAGTGGTGGATCCAAAATGCAGGACTCAGACACAGAAGTTCAACTTAAAGCGCAGCTTTAATGCTGGAAAACCTCTTACTACTAAACTCACCAAAAGACAAACAAAAACGCTGGTGGACTAAAACACTGAAGCACAAAACGGCTGGAAACACAGAGGCAAAACACACACAGCTTGTTGAGGGTACGACGCAACACTGACTCAGAGAAACACAGGGACTAAATACACTGGGAAGTAACGAGGAGAATGAGACACAGAAGGAGAGCACAGCTGGGGGAAATTAGAACTGACGAGACAAGCAAAGCAGGACACATTCACATAAGACACGGACCTTCAAAGTAAAACAGGAAGGATCACACAGAGATGCGAACTTGACACAGTGGAGACAGCAACTAAGAAACACAGAGACATAAACCATAAGGCAGAGGACTCTAAGAACCGAGAGACACAGAGGGGAAATCAAACATGCAGACACAGACTTACACAGAACAGAGGGGACATAGAGAAACATGAAGGGCAAGGGATCGAAACTAGAAACTCACACCAAGTACAATAATACAAAAATCACAAAGAACTAAAACGCTGGGTCAGGAGACCCAGGACCCTGACAGGGTTGATTTAAAAACCTGCAACCATGACAAAAAAATCCTGATTCATTACGTGAACAAAGCTAAGAACCAAACAATGAAAAAAAGAAGTCTAGAGAGACTAAACCTCTGCCTGTGTTTATCAATTACAGCATCAAGTTGATAATTTATTAATCACTGTTTTTTAAGTTAGTAGTTCTAAATATTTCTGGATAGAGCCACACAAAGCCAGTTTTGTAAAAATATGGCACGTTATGCATGTTTGAAATATAAAATATTGTAACCATAACTGTTCAGCTTAATCTAGAAGATCATAAAATAACTTCGATTTAAATCTTATTTAATCATTAACCTTTAACCCTAAACCTAAGTGACTAGCAACTTTACTTTGAGTGTGACTCAAACTAAACAAAAACTATACAAGTTTCTTCTTTTATATTTAGAGAGCAGACACCACACACGACGTAAGTCCTCCCATCACTCGGGACCCACATGCTTTCATTCAGATCTTTAATAACCTCAAGCAGACAGGATTCAAGCCCTGTTTAAGCCTGTTTCTGTGCCACCACAGTTGCAGATAATGGCCTTCAGAACAAATATATGAACAATTGATGGATGGGGTGGGTTTTTTTAGTTCTATCCTGCAGGCTGGTGCTTCTAAGGCCAGTCCTCCCTCTCTTCCTTCTCTCGCCTCCTCTCCCCTCCATATCCCTAACCCTAGTCATCAGCCCCCTCACCTCTCTTTTTGCATCCGTCTGTTCCCCTTTCATCTGTTATTTTTAACACTCAGCCATGCCTCATGCGTGACGCAGATGGGCGCGTAATGCGGACACAGTAAACTGAAGAAGGAAAAGGCCTTCGCTGGAGGCATAGAGACTGAGAGAGAGAGACAGAGAGAGTGAGGGAGAGAGAGAGAGAGAGACAAGGGAGGGAGAAAGGTGGGAGAAAGACTGAGCTAAAGACCACTGGAGGCAGATAGGTGGTGAGATATATTAGAGAGAGAGGCAGAAACGCTGTCAAGAATCATTTTACGCATATCGCACAGCTAAACAGGTAGATTTCCCAGAACATGTCAGACATGAGTGAAATACCGCGTCAACAAACTAGAAAACATAATCAACGCTGCATTATTCCCACTTCTTCCCTCTCCTTCACTACCAGATCTTCCTGAAAGCTTAACACACCCACTTGTTTGTCTGAGCAAAAAGAAGAGGAGTTACATATCAATCTTGCATCACTCAACAGTCAGCCTGAGACTTTTCATAGAGGCACTGAATGAGCATCAGCACCACATGACGCACACCAACTGTCAGGCTTGAGTATCTATGCGCTTGCACGTGTCCGCTTATGCATGTGAGAAGTAGTGCAAATATGTGAATGGTTCATTTGAGTGGCTGCATACAGATCTAGACATCTAGAAAGTAGCTCCACAGAATCATACAGCAGACCAAAGAAAGTTTTACTTCTCCATATGCTCTGCCACCTCACCTCTCCACCCTCCAGTTTATAATAATGAGGTAACATTACTCATAATTGGACAATGAGGCTAAAATCATCAGTAGACTCCTACTCGACATACGTGTTCAAGCTGTTTCCACACTTATACATCACAACTTCTGCACGTAACAATGGCTGCATCCAGACTGTGATTACTAAGGCTGTATGTAGGACTTAATTATTAAAATAGTAAAATTAGTACAGATGACGCATTCTGTTGCAAACAAAATTTTGTATTATAGCAGCTAACAATGCAAAGAATCCTCCAAATGATTATTTTATTTTATCTGCCTGCAAATCTGAAGGGAAAAGCAGTAAACAGTTACTGTGCAGTGAGTGGGAAGCAAAGGTAATTATTTCATACTTAAGTACAGAGGATCAAATGAGACAGAAATTTGCTTGAAAAAGTTGGAGAATACATAACTCCATCCACTTTTTTCTCCTTATTTAGTTTAGGGTCACAAAGGACCAGCAGCCAATCCATGCCATCACAGGGCCAGTGGCGGGGTACGCTCTGGACAGGCTGCCAGTCAAATGCAAGGCTAACACAGAGAGGCAGGCAACATTCACAGTCATGTTCAAGCACAAGCCAGGGGAGAACATGCAAACTCCACACAAAATCGCCCCAGCAGGCCACTATTTCTGAAGCCACAATCTTCCTGCTTTGAGCCAACAGTGCTAATCACTGCCCTGTGTTCAGAATATACAAATATAAAATAAACAAATGCATAAAATTATAAATACAAAATACAAAAGATAAATATATATTATGTGGATATAAAACACACAGGATGCTGAAAATACAGAGAAAGCTGATGATCAGACATGTGTCGGTTCAGGTGGGGGTGCCAGTGGGGGGTTGTCAGTCAGACTTCACTTATCTAATTTCAGGTATTCCTCTCAGGATTCTTCACACATTGGAGGGTCAGGGCAGCCTGAGAGGTGGAATCTGGGACCAAATCCAAAAGCACTCACTGCTGCTCCTGTAACTTATTACTGTGTGCAGAGAGCATCCCTAAGAAGCATGCAATCATTTTTATCCAGTTAGAGCTTTGCTCGTGGCTTCATCATAGTTTAGTAAGGAAAATAAGCCCCTGCAGTCGCGTTTGGTTTTGAAATTGTTAATGAACATTGTGTTTGTTTGTTTTTGTTTTTGTTTTATTTTATGTTTTTATTTTTATTTTGCACATTAGAACAAAGTAAATCCCCAAATGTTGATTCTGTTCACCTAGACATAGCATTTTGTCATGACAGTTTGCATATTAATGATCAAGGAACTGACCTCACAGCCCGTTGTTTATTCAGTGTGCTAGTTTCAGTAATTGTGCAAATGTACTGTTTATAAGGTTGGGAAAACCTGCAGTCAGCTGAGACTGAGGAAGTCACTTGGATGAGTGATGAAATGTTTCTCCCACTGAAAACATCACGTCCAGATGAACAGAATCAACTTTTTGGGAGGTTCAGCGTTCTCGGGGAAAGACACGACAAACTGTTGTGGGTTTCTTTCTTCCTCTAATGTGTCTTACTATTTTTTATTCATTTTTTATTGCATTTATTTATTTATTACCTCAAGTTAATTTAGCATCCTCATAGGCCTCCAAAGTGAAGAAACTACTGTACATTCTCACTTGTGTAAATGAAACTTAATTACTCTTTCAATCTCAGTCTGATCTTGACTACAGTTGAAATCTAATAATAACTATCCTTTCACCAACTCTTGAGACCTTGTGTGAACAAATTCATTCTTTTGACTTCAGCAGGTGCAGTTGTAAATTCCATTGTTTGTCACCTCCAGTTACAGGTACGCTAGAGTCAGAAAATAGATTTAGTCATGTTAATCCACCGCTCAGTTCTTGTGTTCCTGTAAATTGTGACAATTGTCTTGCAGCATGTTTCAGTGGCCTGGATATTAAATTGCCAGCTGTAGAATGTGTCTGAAATCCTTGAAGAGGAAACTCTCTATGGTTGTTGTTGCTTTGTGAATGTAGCATGTAGCATAACATCACTCACAGCACTGTAGCAAGCCTGGAGAGAAGGTCACTGGAAGAAATGGTATCAGTCATAGATAATCCAGACTACACACTGCACCGTTTACTGAACATGTAGAAGAAAACTTTCACACACTTTCTCAGTTCCACTGGCACAAGGACAATATGGGAAATGTTTATTGTTTAAATTGCCTACTTATTTTTTCTTGTGATGATTTTATTAAATATGTTTCTCTATTTAATTGTGTTCCTATCTTTTGGGTAATTTTTGCCTTATTGAGCCACTTGGTCTTTTCATCCACCCATTTTCTCCAGTGTATCCAAATCAGAATTATAGTGCAAACGTCAGGTACGCTGCAGACAGGTCAACAATCCTTCACAAGACTAAAGATACAGAGATGCAACTTATTGTCATTTTAGAATCACTAGTTAACCTAGATAGGATGCACTATATTTTATTTTAACAAGATATATTCTAATTTATTTAAGTAACTTTGTTCTAGGCTATTGTAGCACTTGATTTCACATCTCATCTTTTCTAATCTTATATGGTAGCACTTCTGGGTCTGGGCTATTTTTATATTGTTAGAGAAGACTATCAAAGAAAAACTATATTTATCCCTGTAGTGAAGAATATTTTGAACCCTTGGCTTGTGTCTAAGCCCTACCTTGCAGGTCACACCCAAATTAGTTTTTTCCAGGAAATGTCTCATTTGTCAATGAGATTATTGCTGAGCAGCAGTGGAAGCTGTCTTTTAAATAGCTGTTTTTGACACACTGCTCTGCTTTGCTAGCTTTATCAGTTAAATCTGATTCCCACAGGGCATAGAGGGTGTCTCTATGCCCTGTGGGGCATACGGTAATCAGACCCAGTGGGTCAAAGTGTTCGTTTGTGTTAGATGATGTGAGACAAGGTTGCTTGCACTCAGAGGAAGATTTCAATTTTGATATATGTAACATAAAGAACAAACATGAATAATTGGTTCAGCTGTTATTTAGGATGCTTTTGTTGCTCCTAATTTAGGATGGATTTTAATATGCAGGCATCCATTCATGTGGATGCCTTCATGCGGCTCATCTTTTTGAGCCACATGAGACACATGTTGCAGCCCGTGTATCATGACTTCGTAATTTTCCACACTGGAAACAGCTTTGGCAGCAAAACATTAACCTGCACTTATGATAACAGCAAGTCCTTGATTTCTGGATAAAACAAAGGCTTTAGAAACTAATCTATCCTACAGAGCTGATTTTTAAAACTAGAGTCAGTTCAAAGACACAGATAAAGTTGACCTGTTCATGTTTGTGAGGACTGGCCATGCAATGGAGGCTTGAATAAAAGCCCTTAAAGTAGTTCACCAATACAGTCTTTTTTCTGATTTAGATATTACAGAAGTGGATTATCAACCCTACTGTGGCCTAACCCTGCTATAGATGAGGTGCTGAATCACTTTTAACCCCTATCCTGCGCACAGTCAGGGAAAATGAGTTACTAACCTAGTGTCCAGTTGAGGTATTGAATACCTAAACAGCGCTGGTTTGTTTGTGCCATTCCCCATGCTAATGTTGTGGTTCAGTTGCTGCAGGGATACTCAACCAGAAGTCTGATTATGAGCCCATTTCCAGTTCAGAAGCTGTGTAAAATGTAAATTTAAAAGAAAATGCATTGATTTTCAGATCCCATAAACCCATATTTATCCACGGTAAAACACAGAAAACATGTCAAATGTTAAAATGAAGAAAATGGACATTTTTGGGTACATACATCACAAATAATCTGTAAATGTCTTGGAAGACAGGGATGACAGGAAAGTTGTCTCATTCGTGTCTGATATATGATGCTCACCTGTCATATGTTTTGAGTTGATGAAAGTTCCAGTTCATCATGCGACTCTTATAATAATGTAATAGATGCCTTATGCAGTTTAACATATTTGCAGATGCAGTTCATTGCAGATATTTGCTTCTGAGAAAGTCTGCCTCTCTGAGATGCTCATTTTTATACCCAGTCATGTTACTGAACTGTTGCCACCCACTCAAGCGAAATTATTACTACCAATTATTAAAAAATTCCTTTAGCTGTTTATTTTTAGTACCACTTATTTTTCACTTTCCTGATGCCAGTTCCAAACTCAAAGGTCCAGGTGTGCCTTTGACTTTTGTGAGAACCATACATTGTTACTCCAGTTTACAACTACAGAGAAGATTACAAACATTTACTATATCAGGACTTTGCACATTTTATTTATTATGTATTTATTATTTTTATTCATTAACAAAAAATCCTTAAGGAATGTTTCACAAGGCTTCCAGTTTGTTTGCACAGTTACAAGGCTGAGGCAGTAATTAAAGCATAACTCATGAAAACCCCTAACTGATGCTGTGGAGGTTAACAGCTCTCAGCCCGAGTGTTTCCTCTGCTGAGAGACGTTGCTGAATGCTAACCTGGTGCCAAGCAAACTAAAGATGCAATTGGACACCAATCCTCCCTTTGGAGAGAAACTTGGCAAAACACTGATCCAAACCAAAAGCAGCACCAGAGTTTTTTTGGATTGTGTGAAATTGTCTAATAAAGCAAATGAGGAAAGGTTAGCAGAGTGGGAACACATTCAGGTGTAAAGCTAAGTCAAAACACTGCAAATAGGAAAGGTGGCATGTCAGGTGTCAGGTTTGAAAGTTACTGGCATATTGCATATACATTTGCTAACATTTTATGCAGAAGAAATTACCCAAAGCAACCAGAAAGCTCTGCTATTCTGAGATCTGTTGCCCTATGAGGTTTGAACAATGTAGATTGCTCAGCTCCTTGCATTCCTTTTAGCATGAGTCATCCTATTCACACCACAGTCCCATTCAGGTTTAAGCAGACGAGAAGTTATACATGTAGTTATTCTCCATGAGACCAAAGGAACGACTCTTACAGGGCGAGATGTTCCACCTCCTGAGGTCATGGGCATGAATTTGTTTATATAAGGTCTTGAGAGTAGGTGTATTTATTTATACTTTATACTATCTTTTGGTTGCACAGATTCATTTTGTAGCTTATGTTATTATATGCACTTTAAGGTCGATACCTACGTGACCCTATTCTTATAGAAGAAATGTGATGAGGAACATTCTTGGCTATCAAAGTGTGAGCACCAGTGTTGGGACTAATGCGTTATTAAGTAACGCGTTAGTCGCAACACTGGTGAGCACACATCTTATATTCTACATCAGCTTCTAATGATTTATTCCTTCTTCTTAATTCTTTTTCTTCTTCGTGTTTTGGCTGCTCCCCTTTTAGAGGGTTGCAGCAGTGGATCATCAGCCTCCATCTCATCCTATGCCTAGCATCCTCTTCCGTCACACCAAACCTTTTGCGTGTCTTTAGCTCATAATGAATTTGCCAATGCTTACTGATGCGAGTGATAAGATAAGATAAGATAAGATAACCTTTATTAGTACCACACGTGGGAAATTTGTGAAGGACTACCTGTGCAAGCAGCCAGCCAGGCAGTCAACATTAAATCCCAATACGGAGTAAAAGTGGAGCTTTACAAACGGATTGTGGGAAAGATTTGCTGAACATGAGTGTATCTGTGTGTGCATGTTAATCCTTTGCTCTCTTTCACTCTTCCCATTATTTAGCAGCATTGTACCTCAAGGAGTCATTAAGCTCTCATAAGCCTTCCCATAATCCGCTGCTGAGACAGTCCCAATTCACAGAGTGACATCAGAAGCAGGGCTAGAAATAAGAGTAGCCTCATGTGTGTGTGTGTGTGTGTGTGTGTGTGTGTGTGTGTGTGTGTGTGTGCGTGTGTGTGTGTGTGTGTGTGTGTGTGTGTGTGTAAGACAGAGAGAGGAAGCGAAAGTGTGAGAGTGTGTTAGAGTGTGTGCGTGCATGTTTGTGTGTGTGAGGTCCAGCTTGCGCTCTGGTCTACTCACACGTGAAGGCCCATATGTGTGTGTTAACTTGTGTGTCTGTGCATGTGAGTGCGTGCGTGTCAGTCTGACGTCAATACTCCTCCGATCCATATTTAACTGCATAGTGAGGAATGCTCACAGCACCTTGTAGGTGTCTTTTCTCAGTGTATTTATAGAATGAACTAAACTGGGTGCCAGTGTGACAGGTGAAGTGTGCCTTTCCCTCCATTTTGAATGCTTGAGGACGGCTGAGCTAAAACAAGAGTGTTTATTTCTGGAATGGGTCTGCAAGGAAATGTGTTCTGGTAAAAATGGGTATGACTCTTTTTTACATAGAAGTTTGAGTGAATGTTAAAAATATGAGGAAAGTGCATCATCACTTATTAAAATAACTCTATGAAGCCATTTAGCCACTGCAAGAAAAAACTCATCCATCAGATGAGGATTCACACTTGTCTCCAGTCTTTCATGTTCCCAGGAAAAACAATTTTTCTCAACATTAAACCAAAACGACTCAAAGAGAGCTTATTTATTGAGCTCATTGGATGTGTCTTTACGTGGAGATATATTCACTTTCAGTCAGCTGGAAAACTTCTTCCCATTGCTTTTGCTATTTTTGTTGCTTTTTCCACCTACATGTTAGTGTGGTGATGACTTTGTGCTACATTCATTCATTCTGAGAATTCTCCATTGATTGCACAATATGCATTCATATAATAACATATGATATAATAATTCCTGATGGCCGCTTCAGGAGAGAACTTTATAAAAACAAATGTAATAATGGTAAATGTATATTTTAGAATAACTAGTTCCAAAAATGACTATAAACATAAATTTTTCTCAATGTTTCTTTTAACAAGCAAACCTGCATTTGCAGCATTAGTAAATGTCCAACCTAACCTGCTCCACAGAATGTTAGGTTCAAGATGACATGTACAGAATCACTGCTTACTAATGGATTAGTTCTCAGGGGGAAACCATGTTAGAAGATCCCTCAAACCTTAGTGTGTGGTTAGTAATAAGGTCTACAGTTTTGATAGACTAAAGGTTTAGAAGATATAAGTACTTGCAATCAACTGGTAAACGTGAATGTGCTCATAGCCAACACCGTGGATTGACTAATCAAATAGATGACCACTTTCACTTGACAGCTTAATCCATTCGTGGGGCTAAGGGATGAGTGAAGACAGATAAGGAAAAGACATCCTGATGTCTCTTTGTTATTCATGCCCCAGAGGTCCTTATTTGTAATTGCTTTTTAATCTGCATTATATTAAATTCAGGGAAAGTAAAGCAGCTTTAGGTGCTACTAATGGAGTAACAAAGCAATTAGTTTTTTAATCAGGCACTTAAGGCAAAAAGGAAAGCATCAACTACCAGGTGGGCAGGGCTTGGCAGAGTCGACCATGTCAGTGAGTAGTATTTTCACATAAAGGTATCTGTCCCTAACGTAAGGAAAGGTCATTTGGAAGAACTGAACATATTTTATTGCCATACAGAATATGATCAATCATCTATTTGGTGATCAGACTCTAATGAACCAACATAGCAGGAGTCCCAGCAGTTATAGAAATTAGGACAGGACCCTTTGGAGTCTTGCTAATGGTGGTGAAGATGAAAATGGAGGCTTGAATCAGGCTTTGAATGACCAGGGTGAGGCAGAGCTGGGGAGAAGGCAGGTTGCACTAATAAGAGTCTGAAAGGCAGAATGTCATGGTCCTGGGCCATGTTGGCCCAGTATTCTTAGTTTTCTTGTATGTTTGTATTTTGTTCCCTATTTAGGCCATGTTTCCTGAGTCGCCCTGTTATGTTGTTCCCTGTGTGCTTTCCCTTTGTGACTCTCACCCCCTGTGTGCCCCTCTATGTATTCATGAGCCCTTGTCCCCTTTCGTGTTTTATTCCATGTTTTCCCCAGCCTGTTATGTCTGTGTTCTCCCCGTGCTCTCTCCTCCTGTCTGAACCTCTGTGTACTTCCTGTTTGACTCTGCCCGTCTCCCGTCAGTGTTATGTTCACCCCGCCCTGTCTCGTTATGGTTATCTGTGTCAGCTGTGTTCCCCGTGTGTTCCCACTTTCCTCGTTAACCCTCTGTGTATTTCTGTCTGCGTCTTCCTCTGTTCGGCGTCGCGTTCTCCCTCATGTTGTGTGTGTTCCTCCCTGTGTTTCTTGGCGAGCTTTGTATTTAGTTTTCCCAGTTTAGTTTTGTATTTCCTACGTTCTGCCTCTCCAGCATTAAAGCTGTAATTTTTTAGTTCATCCCCGTGTCTGTGAGTTTTGCATTTTGGGTCCTCCTCCTGCCTGCCACACAACGAATCATGACAGAAGAACGCGACCCCGAACTGGACCCAGCAGCTCACAACCCCTCCGCGGACCTCCAAGAAGACTTGGTCTACACGGTGGAATACCACTGTGAGGAATGGGCGACGCTGCCTAGAGGCGAATACCGGGAGACCGTAGCCGTCCGTCTTCAGCGGATGGTGTCCGGGCTCCCGTGGCTATTCGGCGCGCTGCGCCCCCACATCCGGGACTTTCTTGTGTCCGCCGTGGGCATCCGCCCGGGGCAGCTGTCCCAGAAAGAACCGGAAACGGTCAGGATCGGGACCATGGGGCTCACCACCGTTACGCCGCCTGTTCGCTTCTCATCGGCTTCTACATCTTCGCCACCACCTGTCTACACTACGTGGCGCACGGAGATGCCAGAGGCCAGCGACTTCGGTGAAGAGGAGCGGCAGCAGGTGTTACGGGCGTATCGGGAGGACGAGCTCCGTTGGAAGCCCTGGCTTATCACCGAGGAGGAGCTCTCGTCAGCTGTCCCACCACAGATCGACCACCCACCCTCGCCGCCGCGATCGGGCTACTCGTCTCCTGCTTCCTGCCTGGCACGGATGTGGTCTGAGGGCGAGGAGCCGGTCGCCACGGAAGGCCAGGCTGAGCCCACGGCCGCCCCTAAGAGGAAACGGCGTTCCCGCCGCTGTCGCGCACCGCCACGGCCCGTTCTGCCCTCCACTGAGCAACACGAGGTGGCTGTGGGGGGCGCGGATTCCGACCTCGAGGAGCGGCAGCGCGCCGTATGCGCGCAACTGGAGGAAGAGCTACGAGAGGAGCCATGGCTCGCTCCCCCCTACGATGAGGTTTTCCGCGGGACACGGCTAGCCCTTGGGGGCCCCCGGAGTTGCCTGGGACTCCCGCCTGCCACTCCGCTTACTACCGCCTCCTCAGCCGCTGCGACGCCTCAGGAGCCTCCATCTCCCACGTCTACGGGGCCCACGGTCAAGAAAAAACGGCGTTCGCGTCGCCATCGCATCGCCCGACGCTCGGAGGTGAGTGAAACTGTCCAGTCACTCCAAGTTACCTCTGAGCAGAAGGCGTGTGAGGTGGCTACAGACTTAGCCGGTGATATGGCTAGCAACGAGCTGTTCACCAAGCCGCAGGCTAGAGACAGTTCTTCTCAGTCATTCACGACTAATTCACTCACTCCTGCAGGGACCTTAGAATCCACACATAGACTGAGAAAGACTTCCACTGCTTCTCATGTTGATAGTGGGAGGGAGGTGTTTCCTTTTGTGTCCCTTTCCGTGTCTGCAGTTCCAACCAAGTCTGAGTTGCCGGTGGCTAATGTCTTCCCTCCTGACCCGGCCCTGCTCCTTCACCAGTCTCTGAATGACGGTAACGGAAGCATAACTAGTGCTCCGGTTTGCCCAGCTACACTTGTTTCTCACAAACGGAAAACTGTGAACACTGATCATGAACCCATGTTAAGTCATCATGAGGCAAACATAACTGCAGATCATGGTGACCTGGACTCTGTAATGTCACAACATGACTTCTGTCTTCCTGAAGGTAATAAACAGGGTGATTTTGAACTGTTTTGCTCCAGCACCATTACCTCCACTCAGGAGATGGAGGCTGAGATCAGGGTTAATGTGACACCATTTTCTCCTGCCTCTGTGAACTCATCACTAGATAGGATTTTGGCCTCGAACAATGGTGTAACCACTCACTCTCAGCCTGAAGTGTCACCCGCTTCAGTTAATGGTTTACGTACCGTTTTACCTGTATCTGTCTCTCCACTCAATATAGTCATCACTCTGAAGCCACAGATCACTGCGGGTGCGGGTTCCAACAAACACATCCATCCAACACACCACAGTCATGCTACCACGGTGCCATTGGTTAGGTCCATACCTGTGTGTTTACTGTTTTTCCAGGAGTTAGCTCCTGGTGATCTAAGCCTTGTTTTTGTGGATCGAGTGGCAATTCTTGTTTTCCGTATGGTTGAACCAGCTCCTCTGAGTCGCACACTACCACCGGTTGAGTCCAACCAGCTTATGTTGACCTCTCCTAGGACTACACAGACTGGGCTAGTAACCTCTGAGCCACTTTGGACTGATGCAGACTTTGGGAACCTAGTGATTGCTGGCTCAGAACTGGTGGTCCCTACCACTGTCCACTTCATGGTTTCTTGTGTTAAGATGTTAAGCCCTATAGACTGCTTTTTACCTGCTCTCTCTCTCTCTGGGTTTGTGCCTCAGCAGCCTGTGTTTCCTCAGCTCCTAGTCCAGCCAGGGGCCTTCATAACAGTTTATCCTGCCTCTGCTGTTGGACTCCCAGGTGTGTCTATCCGGCACCTTGCGGCGACGCCACCGCTTCGCGTCATGTCAGCTGGAGGGCCCGAGGGGCCCGTTCAGCCACCCGTCTCCGCTGGAGGGTCCGAGGGGCCCGTTCAGCCTCCCGTCTCCGCTGGAGGGTCCGAGGGGCCCGTTCAGCCTCCTGTCTCCGCTGGGGGGCCCGAGCCGCCCGTCCAGCACCATGCCACCTCAGCTGGAGGGCCCGAGGAGCCCATCCAGCCACCTTCTGCTTCTGCTCCTCCTGGTCCAGCTCCAGCCTGTGCTTCGTCAGCCGCAGCTCCAGCCTGTGCTTCGTCAGCCGCAGCTCCAGCCTGTGCTTCGTCAGCCGCAGCTCCAGCCTGTGCTTCGTCAGCCGCAGCCTCAGAGCCTTCATCCTCGCCCGGTCCGGCCTCTGCATCAGCTGCTCCTGCTCCACCTGGTCCGGCTCCGGCTTCAGCCTCAGAGTCTTCGTCCTCGTCTGGCCCAGCCTCAGAGTCTTCGTCCTCGTCTGGCCCAGCCTCAGAGTCTTCGTCCTCGTCTGGTCGAGCTCCAGCCTGTGCGTCATCGCCTGGTCCGGCCCCGTCATCGCCTTCAACGTCGGCCTCTGCTTCTGCTCCGCCTAGTCCGGCTTCGGCCTCTGCTTCGCCCAGTCCGGCCTCAGCCTCAGCTCCTGCTTCGCCGTCGCCTGGTCCAGCCTCAGCCTCTGCAGCGACGCCTGGTCCGGCCCCCGCATCGCCACCGTCTGGTCCTGCCTCGTCTGGTCCTGTGCCCACCAGGCCTCGGCCAGTACGCCTGACACTGGAGAGCCGCCGCTGCCTTCCGCGCGGCCGGCCCCCTGAACTGCTCCGTCGTCTCCTTCGCCGCCGCCGCTGCCTTCCGCTGCCTTCCGCGCGGCCGGCCCCCTGAACTGCTCAGTCGTCTCCTTCGCCGCCGCCGCTGCCTTCCGCGCGGCCGGCCTCCTGAACTGCTCAGTCGTCCCCTTCGCCGCCGCCGCCGCTGCCTTCCGCGCGGCCGGCCTCCTGAACTGCTCAGTCGTCCCCTTCGCCGCCGCCGTTGCCTTCCGCGCGGCCGGCCTCCGGACCAGCTCTGTCACCTATGCCACCTGCCCGGTCGGCCCCCCGACCGTGTGACCCGTGAACTTTTGTACCGGTGGGCTCTGGGTCGGCCCCCTGAACTTTATTTGAACTATGGTCTTGTGCTCCTGTGTTTTCTGTTGCTCGTTTTTGTTTTCTGTTCCGAGCCCTCCGTCCTGGGCCCCCGCCGCCCGCCCTGGGTCGTTTTCTGTTTGGTTTTTGTTTTCCTGTGTTTGGGCTGTCTGGAGCCAGCCCTTGTGGGGGGGGGGGGTGATGTCATGGTCCTGGGCCATGTTGGCCCAGTATTCTTAGTTTTCTTGTATGTTTGTATTTTGTTCCCTATTTAGGCCATGTTTCCTGAGTCGCCCTGTTATGTTGTTCCCTGTGTGCTTTCCCTTTGTGACTCTCACCCCCTGTGTGCCCCTCTATGTATTCATGAGCCCTTGTCCCCTTTCGTGTTTTATTCCATGTTTTCCCCAGCCTGTTATGTCTGTGTTCTCCCCGTGCTCTCTCCTCCTGTCTGAACCTCTGTGTACTTCCTGTTTGACTCTGCCCGTCTCCCGTCAGTGTTATGTTCACCCCGCCCTGTCTCGTTATGGTTATCTGTGTCAGCTGTGTTCCCCGTGTGTTCCCACTTTCCTCGTTAACCCTCTGTGTATTTCTGTCTGCGTCTTCCTCTGTTCGGCGTCGCGTTCTCCCTCATGTTGTGTGTGTTCCTCCCTGTGTTTCTTGGCGAGCTTTGTATTTAGTTTTCCCAGTTTAGTTTTGTATTTCCTACGTTCTGCCTCTCCAGCATTAAAGCTGTAATTTTTGAGTTCATCCCCGTGTCTGAGTTTTGCATTTTGGGTCCTCCTCCTGCCTGCCACACAACGAATCATGACACAGAATGATAGAAGAGCACTATTATTTATTTGGAATCACCCAGTGGTGAGCTAAAATATTTTATAATAGATTAAACTTGTTAAGTCATGTTGTTTCCCAGGGAGTAAAAACTGGGGACTTTACTGGAGCAATTTTCCTTCTCTGTTGCAATGTTTGTCTTTGTATTTTGATTTGTGAGCTTTATTTCTCTAGAGCATGCACATGCTATAGCATTGTTTACAATTAGTATGTTGTCAGGTGGTTGCTAGGCAACACAATGACTTCTTAACATCATGCCTAAAGCAGTTTTGTGTTTGTAAACTAGTTATTAAGTTGGGTTCAAACTGATATGAATCTTTTATAAAGAGTTGACTACACATGGATCAGTTTTGCCCATTGGTAGGTTTTCTTTTAGTTAATATGTTGAAATATCATATCTGATACATATAATAACCTTACACATATCAGATTATGAAAGGAGAATCTTGTGGCTGCCATAAAATCTGGTTTATAAAAGTTAGAAAACTTTTTTTAAAAATGTGTTTGATAATATTGACACATAAAATTCAGTCCATCTTTCTAAAAAGAAAGATTTGGGCTATGAATTTCTTCACCCATAGTTCCTGTACAGTCCAGATTATCCACTCGTTAAACTTATTCAGCTTTTCAAACTTTTTTTTAATGCATTGGCTGCATTTTAAAAAAAATTTATACTTTATGCCTTTGTATTAAGGATAAAAAGAGGGTATAAGATAAAAAATTATCTCAAAAGCATTAATTCTGGATAGCAAGGATCAATTTCTTTGAAGCTTTATATGAACTTAGTTATTGTTTTTGTATATTTCATTTCTAAAGTTGGTTTAAAAGTTAGTTGTCCTTGATTAATGTGATTAATGTGTTAAGAATTGCATATTTAAATGTATTTCAAATAAACTGGTACACTGAAGCATGTTGTTGTACAGACTTAACGATTGTGGCTCAAGAGTTTGCAGTTCGTCTTGTAACCGGAAGGTTGCCGGTTCGAGCCCTGGCTCAGACAGTCTCGGTCATTGTGTCCTTGGGCAAGACACTTCACCTACCGCCTACTGGTGATGGCCAGAGGGGCCTATTCTGCCCTCCCTGTACGTTGATGCCCAGTTTGGCAGATAGATAAACAGTTCTTCAAAAGGAGAGGCAAAGGCTTCCAGTTCTCATTGCAGGGTTTATTTGTCTCCCTAATGGAGGCACTGTAAAACTACAAACATAAGAAAAGCATATTAAAACATACATCTGGAACATAATATATTTCTCACATTACAAAGTACAGACTGAAGACTTAGCAACTTGAACTATAGCTGGTATAACCAAGAAAAATAAATGAAAACATGTTAACTCCAAATCCCGCTAGCTTGATGCTAACACACAATGGAATTTCCTATTGACATGCTAACACAATTAGCATCGGCAATGCAGCTAACATGCCGGCTTCAAATATGAGAGTCAACAACCCATTTTACATCACATGCTTAACATGAACACAGAATATAATCGTACTTACAAGCATATATTTCTCATGCTCCAGTACAGCCAACTTCAGAGCTAATATTTTGTGTGCTGGTATCAACTTGGCCAGACTCCATGAACTTTTCCTATATTTACTAGAGAAACTTGAGTACACAAACCCGCTTCCTCCCCCTAGTGGGGTGGTGGAGCTACTGCACCCAGCAGTGGCAGCACACTCCCCGCCTGGTATAATGAATTATACCACTACCCATTCCCTGGATGTAGTAGTAAAACAACCTCCGACACTGGCCGCAAATACACTTTAGGAGTGCCATTCTTGACTACCTTCACTTCCACCTTACGTACTCTATGATCTTGGCTAGGAAAGGCTTTAATCACAAGTCCAACAGGCCACTCAGTCCTTTTTACTTGCGAATCCTTCATCAGTACAACATCTCCCACTTGAAGGTTTGGCTTCTCTGTTGTCCACTTTCTCTGTGTTTGAAGCGTGGTCAGATACTCCGTTTTCCACCTCTTCCAAAATGCATCAGCAAGTGCTTGGACCCTTTTCCAGTGTTTGTTGGACAGATCATTAACATCAAAATCCCCAGAGGGAGCAGTCAACGTATCTCGTTTCTGTGTCAACAACATTGATGGGGTGAGAACTGCCGGTGCTTCTGGGTCAGAAGACACTGAGACCAATGGTCTTGAATTTATAATGGCGGTAACCTCTGCCATCAGGGTGACAAGTGTCTCATGTGTGAGGTACAATGGATTCAGCCTCAGAAGAAGAGCATCTAAGATTCGCCGAGCGATACCAATCATCCTCTCCCACACCCCACCCATGTGGGAAGAGTGGGGAGGATTGAATATCCAAGTACACTTGTTGCTTTTAAGGTAATTCCTCACCTCAGAATCTGATGTGTCAAGTCTGAGTTCTTTACAGGCTCCAGTGAAATTTGTTCCCCGGTCTGATCTGATTGTTTTGATCGGCCCTCTTATGGCAATGAAACGTCTGAGCCCATTGATGAAGCTTGTAGTGGTCATAGTCTCTATAACCTCAATGTGCACAGCTCTGGTAGTCAAACAAGTGAACATTACTGCCCATCGTTTACTTTCCGCATGCCCTCCTCTTGTTCTTCGGGCAGTCACCATCCAAGGTCCAAAAACATCCAACCCTACATGAGTAAATGATGGATCTGGTGAAAGTCTTTCAGATGGTAAGTCTGACATCTTCTGGTCCTCCATTTTACCTCTCAGCCTTTTGCAAGTTACACATTTGTGTATCACACTAGATACAAGCCTTTTCCCCCCAATCAGCCAAAGTCCTGCCAACCTAATAGCTCCCTCCGTGAAATGGCGTCCTTGGTGCGCAGCCTGTTCGTGATATCTTCTGACCAATAATGTAGCAATGTGCGTCTTGGGAATGACCAGAGGATGTTTATCATCAAAAGACATAACGGCTGAGGACATACGGCCGCCAACTCTTAATAGCCCATCTTTGTCCAGAAATGGTGTCAGCTTTCGCAGTGGACTTTGTTTTGGGATTCGGTCCCCTTTGGCTAGACACTGCAACACCCTTGCAAAGGCATCTTGTTGTGCAGTTTTAATGATCACTTTTACTGCTTGTTCTTCTTCATCCCCAGTGTTGCCACCATGTGTATCTGCAACACTCCTTGCCTTTTTGATTAGTGTGGAGACTGCACGAGTCAAAGCTCTCCAAGTGGAAAATGTAAGAAACCTTTGAGCTCCAAGCGAGCTTTCTTTAACCATTGAGCTGAAGGTCGTTACTTCAGAGCGAACTTCCGGATCCACCTCCGGATGTATCAGCTCAAAGTCATCACTCTGGGGAAGGAGTCGTTTTGAAGGGCCCAATAGAAATGATGGTCCAGTGAACCAATTGGTGCCTTTGAGAGCTGCAGCAGTTGTTGGCCGAGTTCCATGGTCTGCTGGGTTTTCTTCAGTGGTGATGTAATGCCACTGATCTGGACGAGACGACTTTCTGATCTGTGCTATCCTGTTTGACACATAGACATAAAACCTGCGTGAGGTGTTATATATGTAGCCCAGTACTATCTTGCTGTCAGTATAGTACTTCACAGAATGAATGTCAATATCCATTTCATCTTGGATGAAGACTGCCATTTCAGTTGCCAAAACCGCAGCACAAAGCTCAAGACGGGGCACGGTGTGCGCTGGGTGTGGGGCCAGCTTTGCCTTTGCCATAACAAATCCCACGTGGATATCTCCTGTTGCAGAAATTGTTTTCAAGTAAGCCACAGCAGCTATAGCCATGACTGATGCATCTGAAAACACGCACAACTCTCTGTGCTGAGTCTGTGTAGACAAAGACACTGGAACATATAGTCTTGGGATCTGGAGCTGATCTAAGTCTTTCATAGAGTCTTTCCAGAGTTTCCAGTGTTCTTGTTTTGAAGCTGGCAATGGTGTGTCCCAGTCATACTGTTCAATGGAGAGGTTTTTCACTAAATGTCTTCCTCCCACTGTGACTGGCACTACAAATCCCAAAGGGTCAAATAAACTGTTCACTGCAGACAAAATCCCTCTTTTTGTCAAGGGTTTTTCTTCCTTCGACACACAGAAGGTGAAGTTGTCTGTTTCCAGATTCCAAATTAGACCTAGACTCCTCTGAAGAGGTAGTGACTCCACTCCTAAGTCTAGATCTTTCAAATCCTTGGCCAAGTCTTCTGGTGGGAATGCTTGCATAACACTGCTGCTGTTCGATGCAATCTTGTGTAGCTTAATGTTCGATTTAGCTAGCATCGCTTGGGCAGTGCGCAGGACACCAGTGGCTTCTGCTTCATTAGGAAAAGATGCAAGTCCATCATCCACATAAAAATTGCATGTGATGAACTCCCTTGCACTGGTAGTGGAGTCATCTGCTTGCTTAGCAGCTCGTCTGAGGCAGTAAATGGCAACTGCTGGTGATGGACTGTTGCCAAATACATGTACTGTCATTCGAAACTCTTTCACTGCTTTCTGGAGATCATTGTTTTCATACCATAAGAACCTCAGATAGTTGCGATGTTCCTCGCACACCTTGAAGCAGTAGAACATCTGCTGCACATCCGCTGTAACTGCTATAGGTTCTCTGCGGAAGCGGATCAGAACCCCAAGGAGAGTGTTGTTCAAGTCGGGTCCACTCAGGAGCACATCATTGAGGGAAACCCCTTCATGTTTGGCACTTGAATCGAACACTACCCTTATCTGGTCAGGTTTTTGTGGGTGGTAAACCCCAAATATTGGTAGATACCACCTTTCCTCACCTTCTTTTAATGGAGGGGCCGGCTCTGCTTGCTTTTCAACAAACATTCTTTGCATGAAATCGATGAAGTGTTTCCTCATTTGTGGTTTTTTCTCCAGAGTTCTCCGAAGAGATGCAAGACGCTTTAAAGCTTGAGGTCTGTTATTGGGAAGGTGGTTTCGTGGTGACCGAAAGGGTAATGGGGAAACCCAAGTATTGTAACTGTCTTTATAGACTTGTTCATCTAATGTCTTCAAGAAACTCTCGTCATCGATTGACATTGCCGGGACGTCATCATGTTGTGTCCTTTGAAACACCTGACTGGCAAACTCACTTTCCTTACTTTTCAAGTGTTGTGCAGAGCTTTGAAGACTTAGGTTCGAGGTGTGACAACCAAGCTTTTCTTTGACTAGCATATTGTTTGGACATGCACTCAAGAGTGAAGCTCGTCCATTTGGTAGAATGTTGGTCTTGTATACACAGATGTTGGATGTCTTATGCACTTCTCCCAGACACACTTCCCCTACGATCACCCAACCAAGGTCGAGTCGTTGAGCATATGGTTCATTATGGAGACCATTATGTTGTTCTCTGACTTTGTGCACACGCAGAATGTCTCTGCCAAGGAGAAGGAGGATGTCAGCTTCTGGATCAATTTCTGGGATTTTTCCCTTGATTGCCTTCAGATGTGGGTAGAAATGAGTGACTTCTGGGGATGGGATTTCCGTCCTATCATCAGGTATCATATCACACTCAATAAGAGTAGGCAGGGGAAGCTGTGTGGTGCCATCAAGGGACTCCAAAATGAAGTCACGGGCTCGTCTCCCTGCTATCTCCACAACACCTGAGCATGTTTTCAGTGTATACGGCTCAAGCTGTCCTTCAATGTTGAAGATGTCAAAAAAGTATGTTTTAGCCAAGGAGCGATTGCTTTGTTCGTCTAGAACAGCATACATCTTGACAGCTTTCTCTGGTTGTCCAGCAGGATACACTCTGACCAAACATATCTTAGAGCATGACCTTGAACCAACTGAGTCTCCGCATACTTCTGTGCTTTTTGATGTCACGTCAGCCACACTTGCTTCTCCTTCTCTTTCTTCCCCGCCATACCCTTCACTAGCCACCAGGCTCTCTGCATTTTGAGGACGAGGATTGGGGTGTAGTGCGGTGATATGTCTTTCACTACCACAATCTGTGCACTGCACTGATTTAGGACAATCTTTGGCCATGTGCTGCACAGAAGAACAACACTTGAAACAAATGTTATTGTCCTTTAAGTATGCCTTTCTTTCTTCCAGGGTCTTACTTTTGAAAAGACGGCATTTTCTGAGAGGGTGAGGCTTGCAGTGTAATGGACACTGTTTATCGGGGTCCAAGTTGTTCTTGCCTGTAGGAACGTTTGGGCTGGCTGCCAGATTACTTGCTATCTCCGTCCTCTTAGCAGAGACATGTGAACGATACTTCTGTTGTGTCATTGTCTCGATTCTAGGATTGTTGGCGTTGGCACCGGTTACACACAAAAAACTCGGGTCATTACGAATTTTAGCTTCTTCGTTCACAAGTTTCACAAAAAAGGAAAATGGAGGATAAGACACTGCATTCTCTCTCTTGAACCTCGAGGCAGCTGCAACCCACTTCTCCTGAAGGTTGTATGGGAGTTTTTCCAGAATCGGATTCACCCCGTGGGCTGTATCGAGGTGTGAAAGGCCTGGGAGATGACCGCTTGTCTTTGCAGCATGAAGTTCTAGCAGAAGATCCCCCAACTCTCTCAAACGCTGGTTGTCTCTGTTCGTCAGCTTCGGTAAATCCTGGATTTTCTTTAAAAGTGCATGTTCAATGACTTCTGGTGCGCCAAAACACTCTTCGAGTCTCTGCCACACCATCTGAAGACCTGCAGTGGGATTGTTTATGTACGCAGCCCTGACTCGCTTGGCTTGTCCTGCTGATTGTGGCCCGAGCCATTTGGATAGCAGGTCTAGCTCTTCTTGAGGTGTTACACCCAGATCTTGAATTGAACTTAGAAAAGAAGCCTTCCAAGCCCAGTAATTTTCTGGTCGATCATCAAACCTCAGCAGGCCTGAGCTGATCATCTCTTTCCGTATCAGGTATCTCGTTAGATCAGACGTGTCAGCATGACTACTCCTTACAGGTGTGGGTGTCCATACCTTAGACTGAGGATGGTGATATCGATCATAGTTTGCTGGCTCGCCTCCATAGCTCCAGTTGCAAGATTCTCTCTTTGGGCTCAAAGCACGGAAGACTGGCAAAGGTGTGAATTCTTGGTTGTTGCTCCTACTGGGCTGATGGATACTTGGTTCCTTGTGAGCTTTTGGTGTTGCATCGATGGCCGTGGCTGGCTGTGGCACCAGAGAAGATAGGAGTTCTGGATGATTAACTTGTGGAGTCTGCAGATCGTCGCCGAGTTCTGACTGTTGCTGCACATTCAAATTCAAATTCAAATTCAAATTTTATTTGTCACGTACACAGTCATACACAGTACGATATGTAGTGAAATGCTTGGACAACTGCTCGTGACCTAAAGAGAACAAAAAAGGAAAGGCTATGAATAAGATAGGAAATAAATATGAAAAATTAAAAAGGGTAAATTTAACTAGGAAGGAATAAAATATAAATCAAGGTTAAAAATGAAATAACTGTACAACACAAATTAGAATGAAGGGTAAATTTAACTGGGAAGAATAAGATAAAATATATAAATTAAAGTTGAAAATAAAATAACTGTACAACAAAATACACAATACACAGTATAGAACTATATAAGAATGTATGAAGAAATCTAAATATAAATAAATATATACACAATAACAGCAGCTGTACAAGTATTAACTGGAAATGAAGAATATAGTGACCAGTGTTGTGCAAAAACAATGTCCAGAAAGTCCAGTGTGTGTGTAAGAACCATATGTGTGGGTCAGTACTGTGTGGTGGTGTGATTGAGAGACCGTATCGCCTGCGGGAAGAAGCTCCTCCTCAGTCTCTCTGTGTTGGTCTTCAGGGAGCGGAATCGCTTTCCTGACCTCAACAGAGAGAACAGTCTGTTGTTGGGATGGCTGAGGTCCTTCACGATCTTCCTGGCCTTGGTCCAGCACCGCCTGCTGTAGATTGAGTGCAGGTCAGGGAGCTCGGAGCGGATGGTGCGCTCAGCTGACCGCACAACCCTCTGTAGAGCTCGTCTGTCCTGCATGGTGCTGTTCCCGAACCAGGTTAAGATGTTTCCCGCCAGGATGCTCTCTATGGTGCACGAGTAAAAGTTCCTGAGCACCTTGGAGGTGCTCAGGAACATACTCTTGGACTCGTTCTAATGGGCTGATTTGCTGCATGCCGTCCAGCTGGGGCTGTTGTGGGTGCTCACTCTCTTGCGTAGATGCTTCCCAAGCTTGAGCCTCAGCTAGGGCTGCTGCAGCTGCCTTCTGCGATTTGAGTACGTGTAGCTCTGCATCCAGATCTGCTTTCTTTTTAAGCTGCTCGGCCTGTTGTTTTAGGATGCTGGCTTCCTGCTTAGCAAAGGAGAGCTGAGCACGGGCAGCTTCTGCTTTTGCTCGTGCTCTGGCGGCAGCAGTAGATGATGATGTAAGCTGGCTGGAACGTAAAGAACTGGACACTTTTGACCTTGTTTCCAGCGTCTCATCCATCCTTTCTTTTAGAGAACTATCTGGCTGATGAGAATGATGTTTTTTTACTATTCTGCCCTCCCTGTACGTTGATGCCCAGTTTGGCAGATAGATAAACAGTTCTTCAAAAGGAGAGGCAAAGGCTTCCAGTTCTCATTGCAGGGTTTATTTGTCTCCCTAATGGAGGCACTGTAAAACTACAAACATAAGAAAAGCATATTAAAACATACATCTGGAACATAATATATTTCTCACATTACAAAGTACAGACTGAAGACTTAGCAACTTGAACTATAGCTGGTATAACCAAGAAAAATAAATGAAAACATGTTAACTCCAAATCCCGCTAGCTTGATGCTAACACACAATGGAATTTCCTATTGACATGCTAACACAATTAGCATCGGCAATGCAGCTAACATGCCGGCTTCAAATATGAGAGTCAACAACCCATTTTACATCACATGCTTAACATGAACACAGAATATAATCGTACTTACAAGCATATATTTCTCATGCTCCAGTACAGCCAACTTCAGAGCTAATATTTTGTGTGCTGGTATCAACTTGGCCAGACTCCATGAACTTTTCCTATATTTACTAGAGAAACTTGAGTACACAAACCCGCTTCCTCCCCCTAGTGGGGTGGTGGAGCTACTGCACCCAGCAGTGGCAGCACATTGCCGATGGCGCGATATGGCAGCCTCGCTTCTGTCAGTCTGCGCTACAACTGTAGCTTGCCATCACCAGTGTGTGAATGTGAGAGTGAATGAATAGTGGAATTGTAAAGCACTTTGGGTGAAAAGCACTATATAAATGCAAACCATTCTTATTTTTAACATTTCCCGTTTCTTAATAATAAAGATTATGTTTTAAGGCAGATGCCAGGAAGCCGAAGTGCTGCAGAGTTATTTTGATCTCTCACAGAAATCTTTGCACATTGAAAATGATGTCAAAATATGTATTTACAGCCACTCTGCAGTTCCGAGAAAAAGAAGTGGAAAAAATGACAACCTTGGTGGGCCTATGTATGAAAAAGGAAAAACTTTTATTTAAAAAAAGAAAACATGATGTTATTGTTAGTGTCTTCGCTAAGATGTGACTTTCAGTATTTTAGAAAACATTTTAATTGAGAACTGATGTGTAGCTGTGAGTCAAATCCCTGAAAAAAAATCCAAAACATTAAAAACTCTGGTTTTACAAATTAATATATTCAATTAAGGCCACTAAGGCCAGGGTATGAGTCTACCCACTAACAGTTGTTTTTTTAGTTAGCAGTTGCAGCCGTTTTACATTTTAATTATTGCAAATATTGCAAATATTCTTCTAGTAAATTCATTAATAATACTGAAAATGTCTGAAATATGGAGAGCATTTAAGGACTCATTCTTTAAAATATAAACAATCTCAGTCATCTTTCAGAAAACGACTTACTGTGTCGTTAGTTTTAGTTTTACTGTCTTTGATATTGTGACCTTGTTTCGTCTCTTTATGTTTTGAATCTAGCAAGAATGAATAACAGCAGCTCCCACTTCAGAAGGCTTTGTTGTTGCAACTAGGATGAAAAACTCAGAAATGAGTAAATTCTTCCAACTCTGACCCAGAATCAGTCAGTGATGACATTTGAAATGCAAAAATGTATGAATTATTAACGAGCGTCTGCAACCCACAACCCTTTAAAATTTAACCTCAGGGATTCTAATTTAAGTTCAGGGACTGAACGTGTCTTAATACTTCATTCAGAGTTACTCTAAATCCCTCTCCAATAAACACACACTGTTTATGTATATGATATTTTAATCAGTGCTCCAGATCATTTCAGCAAAAATTATTACCTAAAGTGATTAGTCAGTAAACAAAAAACATTTCATGGCCAAATAAGTACAAATAAAAATGCAAATATGAAAAAAGGATATAATTATTAAACATACAAGATTAATAAAGCTGAAAGTGTGACGAAATAAGCTAAATGGTTTGTAATGACAAACATAAATTAGGGTGCTTTTAAAAGAGGTTCTAACAGATGAAGCATAAAGAAATGGAAGCAGTTTTTCCAAGCTCAGTCCACACTTGCAGTGATTGCCAGTCAGTACATTGAGTCTGATATGGCCTGGAGCACCAGCCTAGCACAGAGGTGATGTAAAAAGGCATCTTTGCCACGAGACCTTTGAAGATGAACAGAAACATATCCCTCTGACGACTTTCAGGCACATAAACGAGAAAGATCGACTTGCAGAACTGGGGGAACCTATATAGATGACAGCCGGAAGGAGCGTGTTTGGAGGCATAGTCCCGCTCCTGAAATTCCGAAACATAATCTCCACTTGTTAACTGCAGGAATTCAGAGATGCACATAATCAACTTTAAAAACTTTTCAATGATAGAACACGAGACAAGTCTGATGATGATCAAACTTTGATCAAATGATCAAAATTTAAACTACAAATTAGTTAAACTTTGCTCAGATTAGTTTGTACTGTGTGTCTCAAAGATAAACCTACTGAAACTTTCGTCTTGCACATCTGCCTTGTCATCCAGTCTTCATGGCCAGGCTGATATTTGGGAGGCACCAAAAATCAAAGCAGCCCTGTCCCACACTTTAAGCTTTACTGCCATCCACATACATGAGAACAAATGCACTCACCTGCCAGCTGTTACGAGGAAGAAACAACGTGTGTAAACCTGCTTTTAATCCTGTTTAACATAATAATCTATGGGGACTGATTCACTTTTCAAGTGGTCTTTAGAGGAACTCCAGCCTTTGGCACTTCTGCTCTGCCTTTATTTTTGAACCCCGGAGGTTGCCAGTTGGCTTAGCTCAGACATATTTCGACAGTGATTTCGTGGGCCTGCTAAAGAGGGCATTCCTGTCCACTCTTTGACTGCATCCTATCATTGTTGGTTCAGCCCTCACTTTTGAAATGAAAGCCATGTTATGAATGATATGAAACAGCAAACACTGACTCATTGTGCAGCGCTGCAAAGCATATGCAGCCCTGCACAACAACTGATATAGTCACCTGGGAATGAAACACTGAACCTGACTTGGGCGCTTAACCTAAAATTCACATTTGCAGTTTTAAAGAAAGCAGACACATAAGCATTTGCACAACAAAAAATCCTTGTATATGTTTAATAATAGACAAATCAAACATACAAGCCCCAGCCAGACGATTGTCTGACACTTAATCAACCATAAGTGAAAACTGAAGGCCTCAAAGAGTAGGATTGCAGGTGCATCACGCTGAATTTCATCAGAATGTGCAGGTGTTTGAACTTTAAGGACTTCTTGCATGTTTTATGATCATACAACTAGACAGCATTATTTTGACTGCAAAGAAAGGTGAATGGAAACTGTCTCTCTTTTCAACAAGGTAGTGCTGAAGGAGAGAAAAAGAACCCCAATACTATAAATACAGTGGGGCAAAAAAGTATTCAGTCAGCCACCGATTGTGCAAGTTCCCCCACTTAAAATGATGACAGAGGTCAGTAATTTGCACCAGAGGTACACTTCAACTGTGAGAGACAGAATGTGAAAAAAAAATCCATGAATCCACATGGTAGGATTTGTAAAGAATTTATTCGTAAATCAGGGTGGAAAATAAGTATTTGGTCAATAACAAAAATACAACTCAATACTTTGTAACATAACCTTTGTTGGCAATAACAGAGGTCAAACGTTTACTATAGGTCTTTACCAGGTTTGCACACACAGTAGCTGGTATTTTGGCCCATTCCTCCATGCAGATCTTCTCGAGAGCAGTGATGTTTTGGGGCTGTCGCCGAGCAACACGGACTTTCAACTCCCGCCACAGATTTTCTATGGGGTTGAGGTCTGGAGACTGGCTAGGCCACTCCAGGACTTTCAAATGCTTCTTACGGAGCCACTCCTTTGTTGCCCGGGCGGTGTGTTTTGGATCATTGTCATGTTGGAAGACCCAGCCTCGTTTCATCTTCAAAGTTCTCACTGATGGAAGGAGGTTTTGGCTCAAAATCTCACGATACATGGCCCCATTCATTCTGTCCTTAACACGGATCAGTCGTCCTGTCCCCTTGGCAGAAAAACAGCCCCATAGCATGATGTTTCCACCCCCATGCTTCACAGTAGGTATGGTGTTCTTGGGATGCAACTGAGTATTCTTCTTCCTCCAAACACGACGAGTTGAGTTTATACCAAAAAGTTCTACTTTGGTTCATCTGACCACATGACATTCTCCCAATCCTCTGCTGTATCATCCATGTGCTCTCTGGCAAACTTCAGACGGGCCTGGACATGCACTGGCTTCAGCAGCGGAACACGTCTGGCACTGCGGGATTTGATTCCCTGCCGTTGTAGTGTGTTACTGATGGTGACCTTTGTTACTTTGGTCCCAGCTCTCTGCAGGTCATTCACCAGGTCCCCCCGTGTGGTTCTGGGATCTTTGCTCACCGTTCTCATGATCATTTTGACCCCACGGGATGAGATCTTGCGTGGAGCCCCAGATCGAGGGAGATTATCAGTGGTCTTGTATGTCTTCCATTTTCTGATGATTGCTCCCACAGTTGATTTTTTCACACCAAGCTGCTTGCCTATTGTAGATTCACTCTTCCCAGTCTGGTGCAGGTCTACAATACTTTTCCTGGTGTCCTTCGAAAGCTCTTTGGTCTTGGCCATGGCGGAGTTTGGAGTCTGACTGTTTGAGGCTGTGGACAGGTGTCTTTTATACAGATGATGAGTTCAAACAGGTGCCATTCATACAGGTAACGAGTGGGGGACAGAAAAGCTCCTTACAGAAGACGTTACAGGTCTGTGAGAGCCAGAGATTTTCCTTGTTTGAGGTGACCAAATACTTATTTTCCACCCTGATTTACGAATAAATTCTTTACAAATCCTACCATGTGAATTCATGGATTTTTTTTTTCACATTCTGTCTCTCACAGTTGAAGTGTACCTCTGGTGCAAATTACTGACCTCTGTCATCATTTTAAGTGGGGGAACTTGCACAATCGGTGGCTGACTAAATACTTTTTTGCCCCACTGTAAGCTTCAAATTACTTCAAAATTCCATTGTGCTATATTAGCTATTGTCCTTTTAGATTGTGTCATTAGTGTCAATAATCAAATTTTGGTGTCTAATAGAAAGTAGAACAATGATCAATGGGCTGGATGTGGTGAAAACTAATGGAGGGAGATATTTCTGTACGATATCTATCATTTCTGGGTTAATAGTGATTGAATAATAGCCTAACGCTGTTTACTGAAAGCTGCCTTATTATATTTGCATGATTTCAAACACTCAGCAATACAAAAGCCCTCTTCTATAAAATTGATGTCATTGATGATTCCCTTGATAAACCGCAAAGCATCGATATCGTGTGCAGATTACATCATGAATGATGGAGTTTGGTATCATGAATATTTCATAAGCTTGAGGGGAAGAAGAAAGCATTGCATAATTTATCACATATGGAAAAGGATGTGCTAAAATGCAGTCATATCTGTCTTTGGTGCTGACGTTGGCACAGCTGGCCATTAATGATCTCTTTGGTGAGAAAGACCTAAAGTGCTGCTGTAGACAGAGTGCTGCGGTGGCACAGATTTTGATTTTCTTTTATAGAATAACAAATTGGTCCAAATTGCTTTCCATCAGTACAAATTAAATCTGCATCTTTGGAGCAGGCATTATGCCGGGTGAATACACAGTGGGTGGACTGGGGATAGAAACTGTAAATTGCCTCTAGATGTTCTCTAAAGTAACAGATTTATTGGGATGCTGTATTCTTTGAGTTACTTGGAGTTTATGGAATCAAGAAAAGTTGATTTTCTGAGAAAGGCAGACTCTTTGGTGTGGTGTTTAATAACAGAGCCATCAGCCACAGCATTAAAGTCTCACCCAGTTTTGTGAACGTCTCCCCCGTGATGCCAAAATAGCTCTGATCCATGGGAAGATGGACACAGGGCATTCGTTTGCCTCCTGTGGTTTGCAGTGGTCGGGTGCTGGCAGTGTATCGTTTAAGTCTCATGTGCTGTAATGTCACCTGTTTTTCTAGTTTTCTAGTTCAGGATTTTAAAAAGGTGAGTCTGTGGGGAATTTTAACAAATAGCTTTTAACATTTATTAAGTCCAAGATACTAAATATGTTTAACATTCTAGTTTGCAAGTCACACAAGTGAGCTGTTGAACTTTACAGCGTGCATGAACATTGTTTTAAATAAGTTAGAAGAGGATTTTTTTTAATGTTCGGTCCTCTCTCAATGATGTTATGAATACGCAAATGTATCTGTTTTAAATATATTTGCGAATGTTTCTTACGTCATGGAGAGAGCAGCACAGGTTCAACTATCCACGTTACACTTCAGAAAGTTGGTAACTGGGGCAGGATCGACTTCCAATCCCTTGAATGACTCCTGCTCGCATATACTTGTCTTATTATAGGGGAGCTCCGAAAAACTTTCTACTTCCAGCAAATTAATCTGAAAACAGCTTTCATCTGTCAAACTGTGCAGATGCACCACTCTGCACAGTGAAAGCTAAAAATCAAAAAGAAGCACAGAACCGTGTTTCTGATCCGCAACCAAGTTTTTTAGCTCTTAAAATATGAAGGGATTCTTTAATATTGATACGTTGATAACCCTCTCTTGCCAACTCAGATCTAAAGTTTATTTTCCTGTTTTGTTATTTTCCCTCTCAGCTGCATGATCAAACACTTCTGGAGATCTGAGATCAGGTTGTATGTGATGTACAAATGCAGCAACCACCATTTTTTGAAGTTTGTCTTACAACTAGTTATCTAGTTGTCTTTTATGTGGATTGTGTACACCTGATCTCATTTCCTCCCAGTTGTCTAATCCCCATTAGCCCGCAGTGTGTGAGTATATAAAGCAGTCTAATTAAATAGCTTGATTTTTGTTAAATCCTGCATCCCTCCCGATTCCAAACTTGGCTCTTTTTCCTTTAGCCATGTGACAAAAATATACCTCAGGTTTCAAATGACAACAAATTAAACTCCGTCAATTGCCAACATTTCATACTGGCATCACAAAGGTTTCTGAAACAAAGTGGTAATGAAGCTAAAATCTCTGTACATCTGATTCCAATAACCTCTGTAAAGGTTATTCAAAGATTTAGGTGTGCTGGACCAGCAGTTATGTCAAATATAGATGGAAGAACTGAATCACTCAAGAGTCCATCTGGCCATGCTGGATGATGTGTAGAAAGTGAAGAAAGAGAATGACAATTTATTTAGACTTAGTGTGCTGAAAATCACGGTGGACTGTTTTTCCTCTTCTTTCCTTATACGATGGAGCAGATTTCCTTAAAATGATAATATCCCGGGTTCACATCTCTGACTTTGATCACAGAACTTCCACCAACTTGTTCTTCAAACTTTTTGTTTACAAAGGACAACCAGTCAGAACCAACTTTTCCTAAAGAAATAGATGAGCTGCTTTCAGGCACAGAAGAACCGAGAGGCTGCACCAGTGCACATGTGAACAGAATAGTGATTATTTTGAACTGTGAGTGATACAGAGCTACTCTAGCAGAGTCAAAGAGTAAAAACATGTTGATGGATCCACTTTAAGATGAGTCAGATTGTTCTGAAGAAATCTCAGGCAGTATATTTAAATGTGCAGTCAATTAAATGTGGACGTTTTCATAATAGGCTGTATTATGATATTATTAGGCTCATGGACTAAAATTAGTTAGACTCCCTGGACTAACTATTCCTGAAAACCAGCTTTAATTGGCATGCGTACATCCCTTGGGCCACTCGAGGCTAAGAGAAACGAGTCACAATAGCAACAGTAAAGCTGTGTTTAAACCAAATAAAATTAACTTGGTGTGCTTATTACACGCTGAGTTCCCTTGTTATACACACGAGTGGCAAATGCAAATGCACAGGACTTATTTTGGAAACACTCTAATGTATTACAAGTTAGCTGATACTTATTGAGTCTCCCTGTTGTTCTTTTGTGGCTCTTTAGCCATTGAATCCAGCACAGTGTTCATCAGCTATGATAAATAGTTCCATGATAGCCATGAGAGTGCTTTAAGGCTCCACAGAGTTGTAGACAATGACTGACTCAGCTGATTCTGCTGTGGGGTGTTGCTCCCTCTGTAGACGGCGAAAAAATATTGATTGTAGCAGCTTTAATTTGAGGATCTGTTTTTACTAAATATAACAGGGTCTCATGCTGGGTTCAGTTTTTTTGTGCATTTGCTAAATATATATAAAAGTCTGTTGAATAAAATGTCATTCCAAGTAAAGCAGGTAGTGAGATGATTTATTGGGGTTTAAGGCTGGTGTGGTAGCAGGATCTGAGCAAAGAGCAGTCACCGCCATTTGTCTCTGTGGTTGTTTTCTTCTGTCTCAGTGCCCCGTTCACACAAACAAACAGAAATCTACGCTGGTACCCCTTCAGTCAGGCTCTGACAGGTCGAGCGAGCGCTGACGTTGGTGAGATGTGGAATAATATATGTGAGGGGAGAGAGGGAGGGAGGGGAGGAGAGAGAGGAGAGTGGGGAGCCAGAGGCTGACAAATGGAGACAGCGAGAGAGGAAGAACAAAAATGGAGAGAGCATTTATTATGAGAAGCAGTCTCTGTGGTTATCGTAATTATCTCCTCCTAAACTTTGAATAACTTTTCATTGGCCGCTAAATCACAACTATAAATAACAACCTAATGTACTCCCCCCATCCTGCACTCAAACCGTCAAGAGATTTAAGGACAGGGGAAACATTATTACACCCTCTCCCTCCTCCTCTCCTTCTTTGCTCTTCCTCCTCCACCTCCATCTCTGTGCCCGCCTTCGGCCTCCGCCTCTCCTCCAGTCCCTCTCTTCCTCGCCCTCGGTGGGTTTCACTTGGAGGACATGGTGTAGCAGCCGTGTGGGTGCCACTGCATGTCACGAATGCGCCTAATGGACTGCATCTGGGGGCAGCGGGCACCAAACTCATTGAAATGCCTGTAATCACCCTTCTCCAGCAGAAACTGGCTGCCACGGTAGCCGGGGAACTGGTAACCCACCCAACTGAGGAGAGAAAAAGGGAGAAGAGAGGCAAGGATAGGGAATAATAGAGAGGGATTACAAGGTTGGACAGCAACTGTTCAGCAGAGAAAATGTGAGGCAGCAAAAAAGCATGAGGTGAATCAGAAACAGCAGACAAGTGAGAAACATGATGAAAGATGCTAGAAGGACACATGCTAATAATTTAGAGAGAGTAAACATCGAACAAATGATGTCATCGATCTGTTTATCATGCTTCTAGGTGTTAAAGCACAGACTCGTCTGCCTTCCAGCTGCCTGTTTGGAGACTGCGGGTAGCAGTCCAAATAAAGTAATCACAGCAGATAAAACAACAGTGTACGCTGGCTGCCACGCCTCTGGGAGCGCAGACAGAGACATGGAGCTGCTGACGTTCGTGACACCCTCATGTAGCTGCTGATGAAAAAGCCTCTATTCCTGAGCACATTACCAGACAGAGTGCTGTTTCTGTCAGTTTAAGAATGACGCCACCGATGTAGAAATGGTAAAAGGAGCTGGACTTTTTTTGACGCAGCTGTTGCAAAAGCAGAGTGTGGTGTTTGTGGTCAGTGCTGCTGAAAAATGCATGATTTATCAACCAGAAGGCTGGAAAAGGTAGCAGAGTTACAGCTTCACAGTCAGCCTTAAAGAAAAAGCAGGTCTTCTAGATTTCTGTTTGTTCACAAGGCTGATAGCACTCATATTTGGGGCTTGAAACAGTTCAAGTCTTGGTCTTTCACACTTGCAAAAAACACCCCCAGACTGTTAAGGTTCGCCAATTAAGATGTTATACATTGTTTATTGAATTCTAAAAGAATAGGAAGTGTAAAAACTTCATGAAAGCTGAGTTTTATGGGGTGCTTTGCTAGCTTGTTACCTCGTTGACAGCAAGCTTGTTGAAGCTGCTGCACCCAAATCAGGCCCACAACTACAAACTCTTGTTTTATACCAATGTTTCATGGTTTTGTTGGAATCACATAGCATATAGCAAGTTAATTTGTGAGCTTTGCATGTGCTGTTAAGCTGACTATTACTTTCAAAAAAGATCCAGGTTAGCTTAAGCCCTGTTTCCAGTCTTTATGCAAAGTTAAGCTAGCTGGATGTTGGCTTTAGCCTCATATTTAGCACACTACAGAGTGGTATTATTCTACTCATTTAACTCTTTGGAAAAATGCAATAAGATGTTGTAATTTCACAAACTACTCACGTTCCACAGCTGACCATGATGCTGCCCACCCTGTCAGTGAAACCATAGGAAAACAGGCTGGGAACGTCATCATCCATGATTTCCATCTTGCGGCCCTTGAATTCTCCAACCTCATACAGGCATATCTTGTGCTTCTCGGGATCCTGCGAGGTGGCGGGCATGAGGAAGGAGGAAAAGAGAATAAGGATGTAAAGAAGGCAAATAAAAGTAGAGCAAACTTCCACCAGTTGAGTGGCTGGAACATAGGACTCACCATGCGGACAGGCCTGAAGGACAGCAGGTAGTCATTCTTCTGGCAGTTGCTCCAAGAGTCCCAGCGGGGGTACTCGCCCTTCTCCAAGATGAACATTTCTCCACAGAAGTTCATCTGCTCAAAACCCACGAAGCTGAGGACGGGGAAAAGGAGAGGAAGGAGAGTGATCATTGAACGTCCCTCAAGAAGAGTCAGCTCACTGATTACATTCAAATGAATGAGCTGACTCCTCTTGAGGAGTGTGCAGCTTGTAAAAATCTTATAGGATCTTGGCCTCTGCTGCTTTGATTTTTAAATGTGTCCCTTGTTGCACTACTCCTTATCTCCTTGCTTATATTTTCTTTTATTAACTGACATACTTCCATCACTTGTGCTTTGTGTGCTTTATTATGTTAGCAGCCAAAGTTCTCTGCATTGCTGTACTCTCTGCAAAATCACTCGGGATAAAAGCATCAGCATAATGCCAAATGCAAAGTGGGGAAATGTCACATAATGGTGGAGTGTAGCTGTTAAATCACCTGCTCTTCTCTTAGAGGAGTGTGGGTGCTGCTGGGTACCACACTAGTACATGTGGGTGTATACGTCTCACAGCACGCAATCGGAATACTTACGGCCCACAGTCGACACGCAGGGAGCGCACCTTGTCCATGCCCAAGTCACACACGTTCATGCACTCGGCGTTGATCTCAATACAGCGGCCCTGGAAATTCTCCTGGTCGTAAACGCACATCTGAACGATTGCAGTGGGGAGCAAAGAAAATAGGAGTGGAGGTCACTGAGGTAGGTTCAGATTCAAGGGAAGATATATGAAGCAGGAAGTGTGACACGGGGAGATAAAGATGAAGTGCCAATGTTTTTATGACAGCTACCTCCACAGTGATTTAACACACTGGGGGTTTTTTCTGTCAGTTATAGTTGTCAGCCACCCCCTCAAAGAGCTATAAGAACCAGCAGGTCGCGCTAACAGACGTCCGCTCACAAGGTAAACTGTTACAGTGGTGTGAGGCCAGCTGCTTCCCACTGTGTGAAAAATACTGTATGCTGTATTTGTGATGTTTAATCATCTGTTTTACGTGTGTGTGTGTGTGTGTGTGTGTGTGTGTGTGTGTGTGTGTGTGTGTGTGTGTGTGTGTGTGTGTGTGTGTGTGTGTGTGTGTATACTGTACCTTGTAAGATGTTAAGCCCATCTCAGACGTCTTGGTCTGAGCTGCTTTCCCATCAGTCTGGGAAGCAGACTTGGATTTCTCTCCTCCAGCAGACATGACGACTGGGATAAAAAAAGAAGCTGTTATAGCTCTAGTTTGACTTTTACTGTCACACTAAGAGGTTGTAAAAAAATCTTTACTTAAGAATAGGGTCTAATGATTTGTTATTCAGTAAACAAGACCTTTAGCTTTCACATGTTCATCTGATCCTGATTGAAGTTGAATTAGGAATGACCAAAAATAGCAAAAATGAGGGTCGTTCTTTACAGACTCTTTTCTTTATACATTCGTTATTTTTACCTTCCTGTTAGAAAAAATGAATGCCCTCAGCTCAGAAGGTTCAAAGATTCATACATCCTGAGTCATTTCTGTACAGTTTCTAAGCATGCTGCATTTACAAAGCTGGCACATGTGTGTTAAAGTAATCGGCATTAAAAGAACCAATCAGAAAATGTCCCAAAAACCTTTACACAACTAAGATCTACTTCAGAACAAAAGCTAAAAAAAAACACTCATCAAAAGCAGATTTTAGTAGGTTGAAGCTTTTCTTGGCTCTGAATCTGAAATGTTGCACTTTCAATGCTGCATTTGTGAAACCAGCTTGATTCCCAGATCCCCATTGGAATTTAAAATGTAAACATTAGTTTCTAAACTCCAGTGCTTTTTTCTGAATATGCCCAAGTGCATTTACTGACAGCTGCTGGCTGCGTACAAAAGAAAAATCACATTTTTGCCAACATTTGACTTCAGTTATAATTAGCTTCCTAGCTTGTCCTCTGGGTTAGTGAAAAGTTTCTATCTTTCTGTTCTGTTCTGTATGTTTGTCCACTGTCTTACCTGTGGCTGTGTGTGCGTAAAGGAGTAGACTCAGGCCTGAGACTGGTGGTCTGTGTGAGAGTGCGCGGGGCCCCTCGTCGCTTTTATATGCTGGCGCCCAGAGAGAGGGGATTATAGACACAGAAACAAACTCGCTGAGCTCACAGCCCCCACAGAATAGAAATACCCCCATCATCAAAGAGAGAGAGACGGGCAGAAAGAGAGACAGAGCATATGGTTGAAATAATATGAGGAAGAAAATATGACAAACTCAGATATATCAACATATGGTCGACCTCAGATGACTTAACCGCATCTGGAGTTATAATCAGGATCGACTTTTGTTTTAGCCAAATGCTAAAACAAGCAAATTTTTAGAATTGTGAATTTCAAATGAAATCAAATACATTTTTGTGTAAATTTTTTTTTCTTGTCGTCAGTGATCTGCTACATTTTGATAGGTTAACAAAAGACAAAGTAACCTTATAAAAGCTTGCTCATTGTATGAACTCGTGCACTGAGTGAAAGAAATGACAGTCCAGCTGGAGTAATGTGAGATAATGCACTTTTCTACGCCCTTACAGTTTCAGTGTAATGACAGCCAAGCTGACCAGGTTCACATTAATGAGCCTATTGCAAAATCATTCCCTCCTGTTCCCTTCAGTGCTATAAAAAAAGAGGCGCTGGGAAAAACAATAACAGGAAAAACAATAAGCTGTGAGAAGCAATAACGGTCCAGTGCCTGCACCTCAGGGTGAGCAAAGAGGTTCAAGGTTTGCATGGACAATAATCTGATTCTGTCTCTGTTCATCTCAGTAGGAGAAGGCTTTTATATCAAAGCTTTGCCTTTTTTCCCTGTATGGGTCAGTAAAATATTACAGTGAGTGTTAGCTGGAAAATGTAAAAAGTGTTTGAGATGTTTATTTCAAAGCACTCACAAGGTCGCGTGTTGTGCTTCATCAAGGCTTCAGATGACGACAGGAGGGAAATATGAGGTGCAGCTGAGTGCTACATGAGATTGTGAGCATTCAGGTAAAACCATTCATGTCTTCAATTCAATGTTCAGACTTATTAATTTTGAAACTTGAATTTGCTCAAATCATTATGCTCAATTAAGCATCATTGAAAGGTCAGTGGAGGAAGTGATGCAGGAGTGACTCAGACCCAGTGAAGTGGCTGAGGACTGCAGAGAGTCTCTTGAAGGAGAAAAACAAGGGAAGCAGGAAACAGCACAATAATACACATGAAAATGGATTTAGCAAAGCCGTGGAGGGTCAGCACTTTTACCTCTTTGCTGTTAGCTGGTTCTGGGTTTAAACTGATTGGGGTATTGCTTGTAGGTGTCTTCCCACACTCCAAAGACATGTCGGAGACAGATGGACAGAAAACAATTTCTATAAGCAAAAGTGAAAATAAATGATAGGTCTGGGTGGCGCAGTGGTTAGCAATGTCACCTGAACCAGCCGGAGTCTTTCTGTGTGATGTTTGCATGTTCTCGCTGCACCTTTATAGGTTCTCTCTGGGTGCTACAGGTTCCTCCTAGAGTCTAAAGACATGCATGTTACATTAACTGGCGATTATATTTCACTATAGGTGTGACTGTGAGTGTTATCTGTGTCTCTGAGTTGCTCCTGTGATGGACTGGTGACCTGTCTTTACCTCGCCTTCCCACAGCTGGGAACACATTTAATCTAACCACCTGTTATGCGTCTGTTCCTTAAGCTAAAGATGCAGATTCATTTGTTTTGTTTCTGTTCTGGTTAGAGAAAGCTTTAATGTTTTCTGAACAAAGTTGTACACTCTGTTGTATGATATTTCCTTTTTTAACTTCCTGCATAAAATACCCTTCATAACCTAGATCAAGATTCTTTAAGAATCTTTATTTTATTATATTTAAACCCATAAGATGGTTCATGTAATCCAATAGTCCAATGCATTGTTTTTGTAAATAGATAAACTATTTCCAGCTGTTCTGAAATTATTTGAAAATTTTGTTCTGATGACCAGTTTTTCTTTTAGCATAATAAACTTATTTTAGATAACACAGTGTGCTGTTGGAACACAGAAGTGATGGCTGCTGAAAATATACCTGTGTATGTTTCATTAAATTTAAGTTACAAGCTATGATTATTGATTCCATTAATTATTATTTACAAACCTTCTGAATAGTGACATATTATAATAGATGAAAGCAAACTGACTTCTTTCAAAAACAGAGCCATGTCCAACTGGCTGTAAACATGTAAGCAGTTGTGTATATAATAAAATTCCCGTTACATTTTAAAGCAGGAAATTAATGCATTTTTCAGCATAAATCTCTTTGTAACAACCTAACACAACTTCAAATACTATGCAGAATTATGGAAGAGGCAGTCTTTATACAATATAAAGTCAGATCATATATGCAAGGCATGTGTACTAACATGTTTTAGTAGATCTGGCATCGAATAATGAAATAGCCAACAAAACTGTGACATTTTCCATGTGCTTTGATAAAAGATCCTCTTCAAAGAGCCCATTGATTGATATATGGAGCACAGTGGATGCATCTCCACAAATGTGAAATACTCTGAATAATGGCTGAATACTGGTTTGATTGGTTTTTCTTACTTGGGGAAAAATATGCTAGATTAGCTTTGCCTTTAATGACATTGTATGCTTTACTTTTCATACATAGGCTTGTTTTTATATCCCGTGTTTAACAAAGACAGCCCATTTTGCTAAATGACTCAAATCCAGTTTCATCCCCTTCACCGGGAGCTTTTACAACAATTTCTACAATGACTGAAAAACCATCTACTGAACCCTCTATGTGTCTATTTTTCATCATATAATTTGTGAAGCTGACATTTACAGCACAGCACTAAAAAACTTCTCATATGTGTATCAGTGAAATGAAAGGTTAGTTAATTATAGTTGTGAGTCAACTTAGTTTGTATAGTTATTTCTATAATTTCACTATTGCCAAATATACCTCATAGGTCTTTACAGTGTGTACAGCAGACAACACCATCGGTCCTTGTTGCCTAAAACATGAAACCTAAACATATTTGTGTTTCAGATGGGTATACATATATATATATATATATATATATATATATATATATATATATATATATATATATATATATATATATTAGAAGAGAAAAGACGGTGGAGGCAATGCTATGCCGTGGCCACATATGGCTGCTAGTTGAAGTGGGCCGCTGGTGTTTATTGACGTTGACAGAAGTAGTAGGATGAATTCTGAAGTGTACAGGGCTGATCAGACAGTGCAAATTGATATTGAAAAGTGCAAGATTGTCACTTGATCTCAGCCCAATAAAACGTGCTTTTCAGTCACTGAAGACAAAACTGAAGGGCAGAGAAGCCCACAACACAGCAGCAACTGAGGGCAGCTGTGGCCTGGCAGAGCATCTCACTGGAGGACACGCAAAATTTTGTGATCTAGATGGGTTTTAAATGTCAGGTAGTCGCTGACTGCCTGACATTTAATTAAAAAGAATAATTACATTTAAAATATTTTTGTCCAATTAGTTTTGAGCCTCTGAAAATACGGCTATTAAATATTTAATGTGATACTTTTGTAAAACCCCTTCTGCTAACAGTAACAACTATCAGATTTCATGGGTTTTTTCCCCCAAAGATCTGCTTAATGCTTTCTCCCTCCGACACCCAAATGAAACCTCTGTCCAGCCTCATTCATGTCTTTCATGTAAAACAGCAGATCGAAGCACTTTGTCCAAGACAAGTTTCTTCTGGACAAATCCACACAGTGTGAGTACATTTTTTTAGAGCACAGCAGGATAAAAGCTGGGAGTCGTGACTTAGCCACTTAGCCACTGCCTTTTCATGTGTGTGTTTTGTGTGTGTTTGCCTGTGTGATGTTAAACATGTTAAGGAGAATTTGAGGCTCTGTTGATGAAATGTCAAGCAGCAAGGGGCTGACCGAAGGAGGTTTAAAACAACTGAAGGGTCAAAATGATCTGTCAAAGGCTCGCAGTGATGTCAAAACCACTTTCCTTGTATTTTTTCACAACTTTTACGCTTTCTTTTATAGAATCTATATAACATGCATTATTAATTAACAGTTATCAATAACGTATTGAATTTAATTATTCGGTCCCAATTTCCTCCACTTTTGGAAGCCACCATTTAAACAGACTCCCCGGATGACTCTCCAAATCCTCCTCATTCTCTGCCTATAGCCCCGGCCATTGTTGCTCTATACGATGGCACTGCTGACCTATACGAATAGACTAAAAACAGCCACGCATTCATCGCCCGCATCTCTGTGACTGCGCTCTATATGATCTGCTGAGTCGACAGGCCCCATAGGGTTACAAAGAGAGAGAGAGAGAAAGAGAGAGGGAGGTAAGGGGGTGGGCGTGTGGGGGACATGGAACGCGAGCAATGAGCCCGTGCGTAAATTCGCAGGTGCGCGTGCACAAACCGTTTTTACGCACGACGCCAGGAGCGATCATTTTCTCACCTGCGGCAATTTTCCCACACTTACCGGATGTTTTCCTCAAGCTACCTTCAAAATAAATGTTGAGGGGGCTCCACATATTAGGCGTCGATATGATTAATATACAAAATACACTCAATATTTGCGAAGTGATTATTTTATTTATCTTCTGTAAGCAAAATTTACTAATCTCAGAACTTAAAGCTTATGACTTCAGAATGCTTGCTGCTGATGCTGTGAAAGTGATTCAGTAAGTTGTAAATTTGTTTGAATCAGAATAAACAAGCAGGAATAAAAACAACACTAACTTGAGGACTTAAAAATGTAATTGAATATGTCGGCAAGTTAGCTTCTCTGTGACAAGCTGATAGAAGATAATATATATATATATATATATATATATATATATATATATATATATATATATATATATATATATATATATATATATATTCTAAGAGTATAAAGAGCTAGTGTTGTACTTTAATTTTGAAGAATTTAGCCGGAAGACATCGGTCATGTTCCTGTCCTACTTCAAACACTCACCGCTTTCACGTCATTGGAAAAGAAGGGCGCACGCGCACACTAACGAGCATGAGCATCCCGCGTGAACGCCAGTATAAAAAAGAACCTCCAGGTTCAGACCAAAGTCTATGCAAACGGCATTTAGATTGTGAGGAGTGTCAGCAGCGCATCCAGGTAAGATGACCCGGAAATTTCCTGCTTCAAAACTTTCCCACGGGGTGGTTTAATTGATTAAACGGGCCTGATTGGTCCTATTGCAGATATGAGAAGGTGGAGGTTAAATTTATACAGAAAGAAATCTCAAACAGAAACTGTTGCTGTGATTTTAAAAACTACTCCAGACATGCTGCATTTTAATGCCTGTACATATTCTCATTCATGCTCTTTATCTCTCTTTACTCTAGAAATGAATAGAGTCGTTAGAGCCCACATGACCTCACCTATGATGTTCCCTAGAATGGACACTGCTCCTTTCTTTAAGGTGAATTCACACACTTTTTATTTGCACTCATAAATGTAAAGTGTAAACATGCCCAGCTTCACCCATTCTCCGTGTCTCCCCCCATGCGCAGGTGACTGTGTTTGAGCAGGAGCATTTCCAGGGCAAGTGTCTGGAGTTCACTTCTGAGTGCTGCAACATCCACAACTGTGGTATGGACAACATCCGCTCCATCCGAGTGGAGAGTGGAGCGTGAGTCACACAGCCTGTACGCCTGCAAGTCTCTGTGGACAGCTGACTGTGTGTGTGTGTGTGTGTGTGTGTGTGTGTGTGTGTTTATGTAATTGTGTCTCTGTGATACAAGGGTAGAGAATGAGGCACCCACTACCAAACATGCCACCACGAAGGCCACTGCATCCTACATGTAGGGTCCACACACCAAGGCAGTAATGGGGGGTGAAAAGGAGTCTTTTATTTTAAAGACATTCAAATTGCTTTCACCATTTCTGGCTTTAAAGGCTGTTATACATTCCTCATCATTTATTCTTTAAGGCCACATGAGTGGTTTTATTTTTATAGCTTGCTGTGCACCTTTTTTTAATTGCTTGTATGTGAAGGTCAGTGTCAGGATCTCTCAGATAAAGATGATGCTTTTAGAAAGAACTATCTGTTTAGAGTAGCTTTAAAAAATGATATCCATTATGTACTACCAGTGCTGTTATAATAACCTTTCGTGAAGCTTTACTGGACTGGAAACACTTTGTGCTACTCAGATATTTCAATTTCTTAATGAGTTTAGATATTTTAGAGCAGGGATGTCAAACATAAGCCCTGGGGGCCCTAATCAACCCAGCAAGGACGAGTCCACTGGACAGCTTTGTGAAGGACTGTGCAGATTTTAAACTTTTTACTGTATTTTCATAGGTTTTACAGCTTCTTCTATTCATAAAGACCTCCTCTGTTGTCCTTCGTACTACAAAGTAGTGAATTAACAGGCAATAAACTATTATCTACTGTAAAACTTCATTAAAAGTGTGAATTAATAAAAACTTTATGTTTTATAAATATGGGGCAGTCTAGTTAATGAGCTACCAGAACTTTTACAGTAATTTTACACATTGATTATGGAAGAACTGAGACGTACTGTTGGAATTGCAATTTTATTTCTTTAATTCTACATTAGTTCATCTCAGGGATTAAATATTTAGTTCAGTGTCCTTCACTAGTCCGGCCCACTTCAGATCAAAGTGGATGTAAAACAAGTTTGACATCCCTGTTGTAGAGTTTGGAGTTATCCGTGGTGAGAAGTAAGTTGAGTACCTGCTTTGAAGCACTTGAGCAGAGTATTTCTATTTATGTGAGTTTATATTTCTACTCCTTTTGGTATCAAAATATCGTGCTAATTTTCAGCAACAAATAGATGAACGTGCTGACTACCCAACCATCATAAACCATTAAATAACCAAGTACAGAAGTTGTAAAGGAATCGTCTATTTAAGAGACAAAAATCTGAATTACATTTTAAAATTATCCTCTTGCCTGTGATGCTCCGTGTGTATGTACATGATTTTGCTTTTGATTATAATGAAATGAGATGCTTGCTTTGTCCAAAGCTCCAGAAAATGCACTGGACTGTTCTCCGGACAGGAGCAATGGGCCCTTCCAGAAATCATGACCCAAACACAAACAAAACAAAAGCCACAAGCAATTTTGTTCTGAAAGATTTTATGTAGGACATATTTCTTTCATTCACCAGCCAAGAGTGGGTGCAGCTAGCTAACATTAACACAGCTGAAGGAGGACACCCTCCTTTCACACTGTCAGGTTAGAGACTCTTTCTTCTGCGCTGTGAGGTTAGCGGTGGAAGTGGACAGACAAGAAAACTGTTCACAACAAGGTTTGTGGATATTTTGGGCTTTTTTTTAAGACTTCATTTGATTTTTGGGTGAACTGTTCACTTATAATTGTGATTAATAACTTTTTCCCCCTCCATCTGGAGAAAAGAGTGATGTATTTCAAATCTTTCAAATTCCTTGTAGCTGTTTTTCGTCTTACCTAGCTCTCACTTTCTGACTTTTTAGTTCACTAGCTAACTGCTAACAGGTGTTTTTAAAGCCTTTATTGCAAAAGAAAATCTTGATAGTTAAGCACAAATGTACATTTGCAACATGTTGTTGAATACTGGGCTAAACTTTGCTGTAAAGTTCTGAAAAACTGAGCAGAGCCACACATTCAATCAGTAGCTCCTGCTGTTTTATCATTAAAAGGACTGCTCCACTTTTCATTTTCCACTTTAAAGGACACTTTACAGGTTTAAATAGTTTTACACTGTCATGATACATTTATCTTAGGTTTAAACTCAGCCAGCCCAGGAGTAATCAGTAGCCCTCACCATCCTGACTCGTGGATTCAAATATTATGTTCTTGGTTGAGCATGAACGTGTGTGACATTTCCGTCATTTGCAGATTTGTTTGTGTTTATGTAAAACATAACAAGAAGCTCATTTTGATCATATATTCTTAAGGACTTTAATGTGACCCACATATTTGTTCCTAAAATGTATAGAAATGTGTCAGTTTTATCAGTGTCAGAAATGTGTCAGAAAGTTTTATCAGACTCACAACTTGAACTGTGAGGCTCAAGTTGTGATTCCTAAAGGAAAGTGTAGTCCCTTCCTCTGTAAATAATGCAGCTGTCTGCTGGTGATGTCTCACAGGATCAGAAAGTCTTTGGACTTCTCTTAATTTAGGAGCAGAGCACTAGATGTAACGCTCTGGGACATTTATGCATGTATTTATTCTTAACGCTGAGTGTAAGAGCAAACTTGTGTCTGACGCACTTAGGACCAAATCGTTGCTGCTTGTATCTTCATACGTAACCGCCCAGGCCTTAGTCATGGTGTGTAAAGCCTGCCAGAGTAGTGATTCTCCAAACACATGCTGCTTTCGCCAGTTCTATCTTATCAGTGGAAAAACACACTGAAAAGTAAAAGATGGTGAGCTCTGCTTTTCACTAACAGCGCAGTGTCAGCTATTTGTACTCCCTTCCTCTGTGCAAATGTGTTACTATTTTGTGGGAACAAAAGTGGGGACTTAAAACTATATACCAGTTTTTAAATTGCGTTGATAGGCCACGTAAAACCAGAGTCATGATAAAAAAAAATATACGCAATGTTTTTTCCTGAATACTATCACTATGTTTACTGCAGGAAGAAACACTAAAACTGCGTTTTCTAAGGAAAGCACCCAGAAGCACTCTCTGCTTGCGAACAAAAACAAAGAAACCCTTTCCTATTGATGGAAAATTTACCATGTCGACCAATCAGAAAATGATTCTATTAATTCAAGTCACATGCACAATAGTCCCCGTTGGTCACTTTTATCAAAAGGCACAGACTATTGAAAAATGGGCAATGTGACAGCGCCTCAAAAAACTCTCTCGGTTGGCCTGGGGAGGGTCAAGTAAAGTTCACTTAAGTGTTTCTATCAAAAATACTCCTCAAAAATTTTTTGGCAGTTTTATTGTGTGGACACAACTCAGATTTTGGTTGCAATTTTTATCTAAGACTAATTTAATTACAAATAGATACTTTTTAAAAACATTGTGTTGCAGTGGTGCAGTAAGCACAGAAAAGAACTTTATCTGCCTGAGCTGGAGGCGGCAGAGCTGAAGATGCTTAGATTTTTGTTGGGAGTGACCAGGAGGGACAGGATCTGAAATGAATATAACCGAGGATGTAGAGAGCCAAGGCTGAGGCCATGTTGGCATGTGCAGAGGAGGGCTAGAGGATATACTGGACAAAGGATGTTAAAAATGGAACTGCCAGGCAGGAGAAACGAGGAAGACCACAGAGAAAGTTTGTAGATGTATTGAAGGAGGACATATGGGGTCGGTGTAACAGAAGAGGATGCTAGGTTCAGGGGGAGACGGAGGCAGATGATCCGCTGTCCCT
Source organism: Copadichromis virginalis (assembly GCF_057382275.1). Taxonomy (NCBI): domain Eukaryota; kingdom Metazoa; phylum Chordata; class Actinopteri; order Cichliformes; family Cichlidae; genus Copadichromis; species Copadichromis virginalis. The sequence goes on from NC_140623.1 coordinate 38,733,145, forward strand.
AGCATCCTCTAAAAGGAATAGCTGAAAGAAGAAGATTGTAGAGTAGTGATCCAAATTTTTAGACTATTTAAAATGAACTACAGGAGAGTAAAAATACCATCAAAGATTGTAGCTTGATTACTTCCCCTTTTATCTGTGTTGATATACATTCTTTCAGATACATTTACACAACATTATCTGAACACTGGGGGGAAAAGTTGAGCTGAAACTTCTTTTAGTTTGTTGATACATTTTTTATGAAGTATTGATTTGGGTACAAAATCCCATTTCAGAGCAGGTAGGAAAAAACACTGACAGCTGTTTGGTCAATAAAAAAAACAGAAGTTGCAGTGCATTGTGTTACGTTCTCTCCATTGTCTTTAAAAAATGTATGTTAGTCAGACTCAAGACAGGCAGTCTTTTATTCACAACTTTTTCTTTCTCAGACATCATTTGGTGGGGAAAAAACACTTTCAGGATTGTTTTTCACTTTTTGGTCCTTTGTCTTGTAGGAATAGGATGACATGTGGGACTGCACAACAATTTTATCCCTGGTGTTTTTGAAGTTCAAACATATCAAACATTCAGATCTCTCTGAATTAGTACGTATTAACGCATTCTTGCTCCACATTAAGTCTTGTTAATGGCTGATAACTCATTGTGGGAAAGTTACATAAGATGATGGCTGACCTGTTGGTTGTAAATATGAGTTCGAGAATTCTGTTTTTAATTTTGCGTGTGTGCAAAAAAACAGAAAAAAAAATCCAAAATAGGACACTCACAGCTTACGACATGATGCATCAGCACTCGTGAGGCTGACGAGCAGGCCCTCTCATCCTGTCTGATGTCACTTGTCTGATTTATGTTCAGACTGATTTCAAACTGTGCTGATTACCATTTTTGCTCTGATATTTTTACCTCTGCCACTCTTTTTTCCAGCTGGGTGGGTTTTGAGCACCATGATTTCCAAGGCCAGCAGTTCATCCTGGAGAGGGGCGAGTACCCCAACTGGGAAGCCTACAGCGGCTCTCTGTCCTACCACACTGAACGCTTCATGTCATTCCGCCCCATCTACTGTGCTGTGAGTAGCAGCAGAGGGAGGAAAGGGTTGGGGGATACAAAAATGAAAGGGTACAAAATAAGCGGGAGTGAGAGAGATGATGATAGTGAGTGACAGAAGGTGCAGTGAGCCACACAGCGGGTGACTGAGACAGCTCAAAAATAGAAATCAGACAGCTCACAGCTAAATCTGTGCTCCCTCTGCGCTAACATTAGTCTGTTTCTTTTTCTCTATTTCCAAAGTCTCACCACAGCAGCCGTATGATGATCTTTGAGAGGGAAAACTTCATGGGGCGTTGCACCGAGCTGTGTGACGACTACCCCTCCCTGGAGGCCATGGGCTGGTTCATGCCCGAGGTGGGCTCCATGCATGTGCAGTGTGGCGCGTAAGTTAGACACGTTCCTCCTTAATTCTTCAAGTTTAAGTAAAAGCCAACATGAGTGGCTTCAAAGATGCTTGCTCTCCAAGTGCTTGCACATTGGGGATCATTGGGCATCTCTTCATAATGTTTCCATTACAATATAAAATACTTTGGGGAGTAAATAAAACTGATTTGAAAGCAGCTGCATAGATAGAGGAGAACAAAATCCATTAAGAACTGAGACTAAAGACACACCCTGATTTACATGCTCAAGTCACTTTCACACTCCTGAAACGTCTAGAGTCGTTCTTTCTTACATGACTTTTCTTGTGTGGTATTTTCTCTCAACTCGAAAGGCTCAATTTGTTTTGATGAGGAAGTTTTGAGGTATGCAGGAGGTAGGTCACATGATCCACCATGTCACCAGATTATCTGCTAAACTCTCAAATGGGCCTGACTGTACATTATATCTTTAATTTGTGCCTCCTCGTCTCGTCTCCACCTTCTGACTGTGACCTAGAAATGATCTGAGATGTCAGTACTGAAAATTGTGTCAGTTACTAAAATGCACCGGAGAGGAGAGAGAGGAGGCTGCAGGTCTTACAAAGACCAAGTGTTTTTACCTCGGATTTTTTTTAAAAAGAATATTTTGTTTTAATAGGTTGTTTCAGTGATTTAAGGTGGTCAGCTATGTGACCAAAGCTTCTGTCCTTCAACTTTTCTGTGTAATTTAAAAAACAAAGTTTTCTTTTGATAGAGTAGATCACAGTTACATCTGAGATCATGAACTACAGCACTATTACAATTGTAGCTAATAAATTCATGATCGTGTTGTGTCACATCATGTTGAATTGACATTACTTTAAAATAAGCCCCAATTGCAAATATGTCTTAAATGCATGTGTGAAAAAGGGCTTCACTGTCAACATTCCGAGCAAGACTTTATTCCCTTCCAGGAGACATATTTTTATTTTAAAATACACGCTTAGTGCTCTACATTTCACACATGAGCTTCAACAAAAGGTTGAGAGAATAAAACTGAGGCTCTGTTCCAAGTTATCTTTTTGAAACGTGGATCGCAGAGCAGGAGATGCTTTGCGTCAGCAGTGCTGTCAGTGATGTTTAGGTGAAGATGCTCGCCGATGCACACTCTGTGCAGTGTATTAGGGAGTTAACAGTGCAACAACTCAGAAGAGAGGAGACTGTAGAGTAAATATATAATCCAAGCTTAGATCGTACAGTAGCCGGAAGTCAGTCAACAAAGCAACAAACGGGCAAAAACAAAGAAGAAAAAGTGAGAAATACTAGCTGCAGAACGCTGCAAAGTCTGAGTGCGCAGAAGTAAGTAATTAGCTGATGAGAAGCAGGTTCGACTAGGTAAACACAGATGATGCTAATGTGGGCGGGGCAGATCATTACAAATGTGGAAGAACTAACAAAACGGGGGAAGTAAAACTTTCTGAACACAAAAATATCCCTAACCGCGACGGGCAGGTGATAAACTCTCTAGCATCTGGTCTGATTGTGTCAAACATTTGCGCTGTCACGTGTATGTATGGCATGTGACATATAGAAAGGTTCAGAGAGCTACTTTCATCTTTATTTTGTGTTTTTTAGCAGCTATAAAAGGATGACACAGTTATTTTTAACACAGTTAACAGAGACGGTCGTGTGAATCAGGCAACTGCTTTGGCCAACTGGGAAATATCTCAGCCTGTAGCGTGACATTCAGTCTTTTCTAGATGTCCATGTTTCCCCTGGGGTGAAGTGCAATATCTTTTTATTATCCTCTTCAGCCTGGCCTCTGCTCTTTTCTTTATGACTGAATGTCTGCAAAATAAAAAAACATTTTAATGAGCATGCTAAAATATGAAGGGTCTACACGGTCTGCTTATCAGGGTAGCGGCTCGTGTGCCGATGTGACAACCTCTCACATTTCTGGTGTGTCCTGTCATATCAACTGCCGGACTTTGGTGTTATTTATTATGAGTGTCACAGCCTCAAAGAGCAGCTAACATGACATATTTTTGTTTACACATTTCCACTGAATTCGTCATGACACATTTGTTATTTACGACGATTTTTCACCAAAACAAGCCCTCAAATAAAATTGGCATACGGTTATGTGCCTGTCACAGATTTGTTGACTAATCACTAAAATCATATAGTTGTGCAGTAATATCAAAGATATGTTTGCATTCATTTAGTCATCCACATAGTGACTGTTCTTAATGAATCTCCTCCTCCTGCCTCTGTGTTTCCACAGCTTTGTGTGCTATGAGTACCCCGGCTACAGAGGCCAGCAGTACATCATGGAGTGTGAGAGGCACAGCGGAGATTACCAGCACTGGAGGAACTGGGGCTCTCACTGTCAGACTCCAAAGATCCAGTCCATCAGACGCATCAGGCACTGAGAGGCGGCAGATCAGGACAGCAGCAGCAGAACAACCTGGGCTCTGGCTAACACCTGTGTGTTCAAATTTAGGGGCCCAAATCATTAACCTACAGTTCTGTGACACAAACCATTAGTGATGTAGCAGCTACCTCTTTATTCCAGCACGTGTATTTGTTGCTCTCAAAAATGAAGTGTGTTGTTTTCCATCCATCCGTTTACACAATACAGGCTCACGGGACGGTTGGAACCTATCCCAGCTTACATGCGACAAGAGGCTGGGTACACAGAAAGACAAACATTCAGCTAACTTCACAAATATGTCTTTGGATCACGGTACAAACCAGAGAACCTGAAGAAAACCTCATAGGCACAGGGAAAACATGCACACTCCATGCAGAAGGGACCCAGCCGGGCGGTGGATTCAACCCCTGGACTACCTGCTCCACTGCTACCACTATGCCAGCTACGGTTTTCTTTTGGTACATGTAAAATAAAGATCAGAGTGAGAATGTGTGATGTTATTCCTGTGTTGTGTGTGAATGCAAGACAGTGTTCGGTGTCGAATCAGCTGATCTCCAAAGTGAGCGAGGTGACAGGACAGTAACAAAAGTCAGTGAATAATAATGACTTGATCGCATACTAGACTGTGCAAAACTATTAAGGTGTCAGTCGTACCTGAGCTGAAGAATCAGCTCTACGTGTGTGCACGCCTACAAAGTGTACCAAGTGTACCTCGTGGCGCAGTAGCTCATCCAGATCAAGGGCCACTAAAATTCACAGGTTATTGTAACGTGTGAAGTACAGAAAGAAAGTGGTACGATTTCTTATTTGTTTTCACTCATGCACAAACAAAAAAAAAAAATCCAATCCACTGAGAAGTCAGGTTCATGAACACTCCTAACCTAACTCAAGACATAATTTTGCCATAAATAAACCTAATTACAAGATTTGTGTATAGATGGTACAGAGGCACATACAAACACTTATATGAACATTATAATCCAGACAAATACTCTAGGATGAGTAGTGATACTAGTGCCCAGTCAACAAATAAACTTAAGATGACAATTGTGTTTAGGTTTGATTCAATTCTGCCCAATACTGTAGGAGGAGCAGTGATTTTGTGAACTGTGAACAGACTGACAAGTGATAAATACCTCGTGTGGCACTGAAGTAGCCTATTATTTATAAAAAAAAAATATGCTGTGTGACAATAATTGCAAGCCAATTTACTTCAGTCTTGCTGTTCCTTGTACTGGTTACACTCTGGTTACATTTTCAGGTTTCCATGGCAATGACTAGCTGTCACCACTACCTTAATATAAAGTCAGTGACTTTGACAACACACCACCCACTTGTCAGACGTAAACATCACAGTCAACAATAGTTTGATTCAGCACATCTTTTTACTTAAAACTGCATGTTTATACTGGAGAAAAGCACAAAATACATTCTCAGGGTCAGAAATTACATAAACTGAACAACATCAGCACGGCGATAATGCAGCTAAGCCCTCTAAAACACTTGCAATACCATATAAAGTTGAATTAAATGTTATACATCCACCGTAGGATGTTGATTACATTCCTTCCTCCTACAGTTGTTTAAAATAGAAATCTGTACCTTGATGAATAGAGCTGCTGTGGTTCAAGTACATCCAACCTTACTATATATATATATATATATATATATATACATATACATATATATATATATATATATATATATATATATATATATATATATATATATATATACATATATATATACATATACATACATATATATATATATATATATATATATATATATATATATATATATATATATATATATATATATATATATATATATATATATATATATATATATATATATATATATATATATATATATATATATAGATAGAGAGAGAGAGAGAGAGAGAGAGAGAGAGTAAGGTGCAAGCCTAGGTGTTTCTGCATGAAAACACCTAGGCTTGCAGTTAGGGAATACAGAGTGCTGTCCAGTAAATCTAAAGTTACCTCGGAAAACATAAAAACAGAGTAAAACAAAAGACATTTAAGTAAAAGAGGCACAGTAAGAAGAAGTTTTGGTATATATACACAGTAAAGGCTGCACAGTGATGTGCAGAATTCCCTCACGTTTACAAGGCAAATAGCTGACTTGATGCAGGTGAAATTTATGATGGTGAAGTTACAGCAAGTGTTTCTGCATGCCATGACGGCAAACCAGCCATAGATTGAATAACAGTTTAACTTAGACGTAAGTTTCCAGTCCAGAGGAACCGCAGTGCCTTAAACTTGTATTCTTTCTTATGGCCAGCAGAGGGTGACTCCTCTGGCTCCAAAGTATTGTCCAATATATTAACATTTGAAAGAAATTGACTGTAATGCTCACTCCATTTGTGACCACAGCAAACACTTTCAAGCATGATGATCCGTTTTTAAAAATACTTAAACTAAAATAGACTGAGTAAGCTTTAGGGTATGGAGACATTGTGTCAAGTCCCTACTTTACGACCATAGTGTTTCTTTGTCAGATCTACCTCTTGCTTGTTACATCACGATTTCTTTTTTTCTTTTTTTTTCAGAAAACATAAAAACATGATAATGCCTATGATTATAATATTGAGTTCAGGGCTCTAAAGGGGACTCCACTAACAAAGGATGTCTTCAAGGCACTCACATCCATCTTTTAAATAGCCTACACTTTAACATCTTTGGGAGTTTAGCCGTCATTAGAAATAATCATTCAGCACAGAAAAGCAGTTACTGCATGAGCAAAGAGGTTTCTATGTTAGACCCTTTGATACTATATTGAAATGATACTGTATGTATATGCAGGTTCAAAAAGCATATTTGGCCCTTTACTGTTTTGACATGTACAAAACACTAAGTTATGTATGAGTGTTTCTTCATCTAATGTCCCTTTGAGAATGGAATTAGTGGGTTTGCATTTGTAGCACTTTATTTTAGAGTGCATGAACCTCATCTGGACTTAGCATCGTCTTCGGCTAATCGGCAACTTCTAGCAATTATTAGCAGAGCAGAGTTCACAGACACAATGCTAATGTACTCTCAGCTTTAACATGCACTGTGCAACTAGTGTCTGGAATGCCCACCGTATCACCTGCTACAAACCAAGATGGAGCAAGTAATGTTGCAGGGCTACATGCTAATGTTAGCATATAGCTCGTGTGGCTGTAGTCCTTTCAGTTTGTTTGTTTCTGAATATTATTTTAGATTTCTAAAATCTATACCTTACTGGGATTAGTCAGAAAAGACTGAACTACGCACATGCTGAATGCTGCACTTCATCAAACATATATTCAAGCTCATCTTCTGCATCTCACAGCAGACAGCTTCTGACAATGCCTTGTGTGATTCCAGATTCTCTGACTAATGTGCAAACACTATTAAATGAAATACTGAAATTATAAGGAATTAAAACAACAAATATGGGGCTTTTTTATGTTGCTTACAAGAGGCAGGCTTGTTTTTCTATCAAAACACGCTTCACCTTGTGATTAAACTCAGAAAATCAATTCCTTCATTTTGTCGCTTGCTTTCAACTCTTTCTATGCAGATTTTTTTCAATAATAAACAACAAATTCTCATGAAGAAGAAGCACAAAAGCAAGTGAAATGCTCTCTGCACTTATCATTTGGTTAGCCAGTCTACATAGAAAGAAAAAGGACTCAATTTTTTGGTTTTATCCAGAATATGCTGATGTGTTATAACAATATAGCCGTTAAAGCTGGTGTACTTTTCTTATTGATGATTGTAATTTCACTTAAGCAGTTACCTATAGCTTTCCTTCAAAGTTAGAAAACTATAAACTATCGGGGCTTTTTCTTAATTTTTATATTTTCCACTGAAAAACAAAAATTTACAGAAATATTAATGAATAAAAGAGCGTCCAGTGCTATTTTAACTCTTCCTCTCCTCTTCTCATATCTCTCCGTCCCTCTCGTTCACACGGGCGTCGTCCTGTCCACGGCCCTCGGCTCCTCTTCTCCTGGCTCTGGGTGAGTTAGCTCCCTGATACCAACCCTCTTGGTCCCTTTCCTCCCCGTCCAAATTTTGCACTACATCACAGTCGTCTTCCTCCCTCTCATCTTCTCTGTCGTCCTCCTCGCTCCTCTCCGAGTCGGACTCATCGGAGTTGTCCTCTTCCAGGTAGCGGTAACCTTTGACCTGAGGACAAAAAGAATTAGTTGAATTAGTTGCTCTGATGTCAAAACCCGTTTCTAGCTTAGTATGCAGTAGCATTTTTCACAATAAAATGCACTGATCCTTGGATTACCTTCTTCCAGAAGAAGGACAAATCAGTTTTTAGCAATTCTAATCTAACCACATAACAAAACGCTATATTCTACTTATATAAAACGCTTATGTAAGCAGACAATCTCTCAACAGCCTGTTCTATCTACTTCTTTTGGTCTGCCATCACTCAGAAACCTCAAAATAAAACTTCCATTTACTTTAATGTAAAACAAATAAGATCCTTCAAAGCTTGATTGAAGCGCCTTTTTATATTTTTGCGTGAAAGGCTAAAATCTAAAATCAACAGAGAAGGAGTCAGCAAAATAAATCAGACTGAATCCACAAAAATGCCATCTCAAGGATTTTCTGTGTGCAAATACTTGTTTCTGATAGGTCACTGTTATACACAGCAAAATCCATGCATAGAATATAATACAAATATAACAACAACCATGTGTATTCAGTGACTTCGCACATGTTTAAATAGTGGCACGGACTTGATAGACATGTAATATTATTTTCAGACATTGTCCTAAAGGACACCTTCATGGGTAATACTGCTCATACATTTGCAGATAACTGTAAACTATGTTTGAAAAACTAATTTGCCTTTGGTGTGAGTTTTTTTTCTACAAAAGAAAATGAAGGAAAAAAAGGGAAAAATAATGAGCTTATATCTACTCATTCCTCTTCAAAGAAAAAGTTTTTACAGACTGCATGGGGGAGTTTTTGGCATGCCCCAAAGTAATTTCAGCCAGAGCATAAGAAAAATAATCAGCTGCCTCTTAATTAGGGTTTCATTTTTGTCAGATGATCAGAAATACAGGAATATGCATGGATGTCTGTCAAATACGGTAACATGCACTAATTGCCTGTATTGTCTGCTTACAAACACAGCCACCTCCCAAAGGCCCACAGAGACCTTTATGATATGTTCAGTTCCATATCACAGAAAGACTCTGATTGTTGTTGAAATCTAAAGAAACGATGACAGCTCGTGCAGAAAATGCGTCACTGCTCAGTTTGTGGTGTAGTTGATAAACAACACTGTATTTAATCTTCTTTAAACAGACTATTTTTTGCCTGCTGCCTTATTGCAAAACCAAAAATTCAGATCAATCAGAATATTTTTATTCTGATTTATGTATAATATCTAAGTATATCTTAAATCTAAACTAATATATCTTAAAGCCACTATAATATGTCCACAGAAAAGTCGACATACTCGACTCCACTCATGTTGATGAGATGACGAAGGAACATGAGAAGTTGGAGTCAGGTAGCAAAATGAGATCCTCGCTGCGTAGCTTCAGTTTACAGTCAATTAAATGTGAATTAAACATGAAGTTGGTCACAGCTGCATAATAAATTGCTACAGCTGTATTTTATTACGTGAGGTTTAACAGTACTCAGAACGTTTCATATTTAGGGACACTTTTAATTAAATTGATAACATGGCACAATGTGACAAGATTTTGAATTATCTTTTAACCACACACACAGAATCTATGACAAGCAGAGAGTCTGGTGAAATTAAATGACTGAAACAACATATGAATACAAGGTTTTAAAGAGTGCCCCTGTGGCCATGGTTTGCATATTCCAGCTGCGTGCCGGTGCCTGTTTTATAAATTGACAGTGAAAACACTTCACGTGTGCATCTTCAATTATAGCCTCTGCCCTTCAGGTGGATTTTAGGAATTGAGGCATCCTCCAGCCTGATGTACTGAGACCGATTTCAAGGGGACAAGGAGGCGGATGGAGGACAGAGGAGATGAAATTAGAGAAATGAGAAAAGCATGCCACACCTGAGTGCAGCAGCTGATCAGCATTCTGCTCATTAATGAAACTGCACTTCAATCCAGCACTACTAAACCACTCCTTACTGGCCACTGTGATCTGTGTTTTCGGGATGAGCTCAGTAAAATTCAAAACGTGACCTAGGGTAACCTAGGGTAACTTCTCTGTCTTGTTATGTTTGAGTAATTTTGCCTGTAAGAATGTGGAAGCTTGGTAGGGGTTCTCTGCCATGTTCTAAACTGTTTTCCTGTGTTTGTGAGTAGCAGCAGAGCCTAATTAGTTTATAGTCTTCAATGTTTTTATGTTTTTAACACAGAGCTCCGATTTCTTTTTTTCTTTTTTCATGGTTTTGGTGGCGGTGTTGGAGCAGAGGTCCAGGGGTCAAACCTTGGAGACCCTGAAGTCTAGCTTCCTCCTTATTTTATTCCCCTTTTTCCTTCTTTAATTATATAACTTGTTGACGTATAATGATTTATAGCAGAGGAGAGGCCTGTCCATTAGTTCTGACTTAAAGTTTTCTAGTGCCCACTATTCATGTTACACCTTGTGTCACCTTATACTTCAGGTAAAGACTATAACACACTGTGTGCGCAAAGAAACCTCTCAAGGTTCCCACTGAGTTTATCATGTCCCCAGCGCCCTGCATGCTCTAATCAGGTTTTTTTTTTTTCGGAGCGAAAACATGTCGGACAAACTCTCCTGCTGTGTGGAACGTGACAAAACAACTTTGATTTTCCTGAAAACATGCAGAGATCATGTTTGAAAAGGGCTCATTACAAAGACCAGATTCATGTATTGATCCTCGATGGACTGACTAGTTACCTTGTGTCGTGGCCGAGGGATGCGAGGCAGTCTGAATGGCACTCTCTTGGCCAGGCGACGCTCCATCACCCAATAGCAACAGCAAGCCAGCAACAAAGTGACTAGTAGTATGGAAAGTTTTGCCTTAAAGGAAAGTGAAGAAAAAAATAGGTTAGACTAGGAACAAAAAAATGGAGGGAAAAACTAACGACATAAACACCGAGTCACATACCCTCATAGGAAGACCATACCAAAGGTAGACTATAAAGATGGCGATTGCCTGCCACCAGTGATAGATGGTGTAGACAAAGTCCAGGCGTTCCTTTTCTTCAGCGTACAGCATTCCGAGTAGGGCTGGAACACACAGAGGAACTCATGTTGTCACGTGTCATAGCTGAAGACATGCAAACACAGAGACCATGGATGATACTCACTGCTGACGCCTGTCTTGTTCAGGGCGGTGCCGAGTCCCCATAGCGCAGAGATCACTAGTAGAGGGCCCTCATACTTGGGGCGATTCGGCTCTGGAGAAAATGCCATGAGAACCACCACAAGCACTCCATGCACAAAAGCACCACTGATGAGACACACCCAGCGTGGAAGCCGTAAGAGGGAAAGGCTAAGGGAGGAAAAGATGGAGGCGGAGAGGCCGTAGACGACGATGAGAAGCCACAGTTTATTTAGACCCAAAGCACATACACCGTAAGACTGTTGAGAAAGAAGGGGGGGGAGACACATTCTTTCAACATTTTATGACCTGATTCACAACTCTGCTTTCTCTCATGACATCCTTAAATCCTACATCTTTACATCTGTATTTCCGTTTCTCTTTAACAAACTTAAACTACTGTACAGACAATCTGCATGAGTTTAGTACCAGGGTGAATCCAGAGATGGCAAACAGTGTCTCGAATCCACTGTAGATGAAGAAGGGGCAGAGCAGCCGCAGGCGGTAGTCCCTCAGGTGTTTGAAAGGCAGCTGAAAGATGTTTCCCCAGCCTATACTGCGAAGGTCGATCTCTTCTGTTGGGCGGTAGGCGGCCCCACACAGCCCGAGGAACTGTGAGTAGCAGCACACAGAGATCACTTTATTCAGAATAATTTTCAATGGAGCTTGTGCTTCAGTTTGTTTTTGTCCCATGGTGAGGTTTTAAAAAATGTCTAAGAATAGAACAAACACAACAGATGCCTGAGAGCAACATTAGCTCTTAAACTAGCAGCTGGTACCCAGTTGGTACAGACTAAAGCCAGTGAAAAAGTGTTTTAGCATCTATTAGCTTGTTTTAGTTTACAGTCTCATCACTTTCATCGTTTCCAGCAATTCCTCGAACAAATTGTAAGCCAAATGGATGCTAGCTTCCCAGCAAGAATCCCAATTCACTGACTTTAAATACCAGAGCTCTGAGGTGTTTTCCAGTGCTTTGTTCATATCTTGCAAGTAGCCACAAGAACGGTTATAAAACGTCTGATTGGATCACCCTACATGGTATAATGTGAGCCTAACAATAATAGAATACTGTAAAACAACTAATATAGAACTTTCAAGCACATAAATTACAGCTAATGAATGTCGTAATCAACTCTGTTACAAGACCACCACAGACCTTATCTTTGGGGATGCCTGGAGTTGCGGCGCTCTGCTGCTTCTCTGTTTACGCTTTATAGTTTGCAGCTTTAGCTTTACAGTAGCTCTCCTGTGATTTCTTTTATAACATCAATCTGAACGTCTTGTTTATTGAATATTTATAGCTTCTTGTGGGTTACACATGCTAACTGTGAGAGAGGTTCTCAGCTGCACACAACATGCCATATTTTAGACATCAATACAGGTTTGAAAAAGGCTTAATTTTTTCCTTTATTTATAAAGATTTGATATTATCTAAGGATTAATTTCTCTTCTCTGTAAATCCAAACATTCTTAAGAAAACTTTGCAAGTCTTTTATCACATGTAATTCCATCTGAAATGGTTTCCTCAGAGCATTTTTACATTTATCTTTTAATGAGAAAGTGATGTACACAGGGATTTATAAGAATAAGATTACCGTTTCAGCTCGGTGTTAATTCCATCAGAGCATTTTTGGGTACCCAGTTCAATTTTCTCTCAGTAATTTGCTCTTTGTTTTGGTTTTATATGCTTGTCTAGTGACTACTTAATGCTGATGTTTTATTGTTGTTTTGCAAGAACGTCACAACAGGAAACAGCGACACAGATTATACAAAGCCCGTCTAGATAATTAGAAAACAAACACCTAAACAAACTGAATGACCTCGAGTCTACGTGTTTATGTGCCTGTGTAGGAAGAGAACTTACAATGATCATCGAGAGGAAGGCGAAGCCCATGAGCACGCTCTCCACTTGGATGAGCAGCATGGAGCTTGGCAGTTTTTTCAGCACGGTGTTGTTGAAGCCGGGGATCAATCCGGTGACTTTAGCACCTGGTTTAGGGACAGGAAAGAAATTAGAAAATAACTGATGTCAGCCAAACAGCCTGTGTTAATCCTACAGACTGTTAAAGTGTCTGTCTGTACATTTAAGCAACAAACTGTACTTTACAGACTTTTATTGCAGCCGTACTTTATAAAATTACAAAAATGCTTTAAAAGTCTGAGTGGATGAAAGGCAGATAGGAATGCTGATTTAATAAAACCTAACAGAGCTGCAGACTGAAGAAAACAAAGTTCTTTATGCAGTTGTGATGTAAATCGAAGAGGTCAGCTACAGTCATGTGATCCTCTACCTCAGGTCTGTTTCCTCCTACTGTTAAAATGTGTGTTTTTTAGCCAGTAAACCTACTTCCACTTAATGAAAACATCTGAATGGGGAAACTGTGACACAGCCTGTCAGTTGGTGATGTTTCTCTTTAAGTTTCATTTTGAATAATACCAATGTTACCAACTATTTTTATTTTTTACCACCTGTTTAGTTTTGCACTGCTGATTTTAAAAAAGCAGCTGTGATCATGGTGCTTAAATAGTACTGAAAGTACTGTGCAAAAATCTTAGAGGCATGCAGCAATTTATTGAACCTGCAAAAACAGCTTGAACAGTTCTAGCCTGTAGGCTTTTTGAAGGACATTCAAAGCTCTACTTTGGCTGTTTCTGCCTTTTGTTCATTTCTCTGTCAACATGATCCCCACTGCTTTAATAATGTTGAGGTTCAGGCTCTGGGGAGACCAACCCATGATGTGTTTTTCTATCCAGTTTTTTTTTCTGCACTGGCAGTGCAGGGATCATTGACATGTGGAATAATTAGGCTGAATCATTACATCACTAGCAGTCTTTGTAGATAAGATTGAGTACTGAACATCAGATTTCAAATTTGCGCTGAAAGTTGAAAATACAAATTGACATTTTATTGCTTTTTGAAATTCACAAATCCAGCAGACACAGAACAATGTGTGGATATTTCAACCTGTTTCCAGCACCTGGTGAGATAACGAGCCTCCAGGTTTGGCTGTGGTTTGGTCTCTGAGAGAAGTGTGTGGCTCTTTTACAAGCCTCTTGCTAATTTTACTTTTAGTACTTGGATTAAACCAGGTAACAAAGTGGCTGTGTCAGCTTTTTCTTTTCTTTTCTTTTTTAATAATTACGTTCTGCCTAGTCAATATTAACACTCGGGCAACAAAGTGTTTGTCTATGATTACTCTGAATCCTCCAAACACTCCACAAGGCACTAGGGGAACTAATAAAGAGTAAGACGGGAAGACTGATGGACTTCCTTGTGTGTTTTTACAAAATAAAAAGCAGGGATGGGAGTTAAAATCTCTAAAATATAATTTGTTATAAATAGAAAAAGTTACATTAATTAACTGGTTTTAAATGACAGCCTCACAATTAACAGGATAGATTGTTTTCTTTTTTTGGAATGATGATGGATTTAGTTGAAAAGTTGATAAACATTCCTATTTCCCATACTCTTCCTCTTAATATTAACATGGAAGTAAATTTAACTTTTATTGTCCCGAGCTTATTATGGTGTATCTGTACTGAGTCGCTACTGGAAGTGAGGAGGCAAGTTTCTTTACCGCAGTGTTTCACTTGGGCGAGGACGTGGGAGTTATCATGGAGGTAAACGCTGTTGAGGACGAAGGCCATGGGGAACTCGGCGAAGACAAAACTCAGCTGACGCAGAAGAAAAGAAAAAGGTTTGCCCGTTTGTCCAGCAAACAGTATGATATTAATAAAATCATTAATGAGGGAAAGCTGAAAGACTCACATTGAAAATGATGTTAAAGACCGACTGGAAGACGATGATATAGCTGTGGCACGCTCCCTTTGGGAGCTTCTTCTGCTCCTGCACGTGCTCCTCCTTATAGTTGACGCATTCATAGTACTGCTGTGCCATCCTGCGCATATATGAGAGTGTTTATGGTGTTAGAAAACAAATTTAGAGGCATTTATTTTGTACTTATCTTCAATTAATCACACGAGCCCCTTGTCTCTGTGTATGAAGTGTTTAAATTGATCAAAACCACATAGGCTGTCTCTGTTTCACACTAACAACTACGCTTTGCCCTATAAATGCTCTATATTCAGGAGGTGTAAAGAACTCGAGAACAAGCTTTACATTCACATTTCCTCTTTTAGGATTTAGCGACTTCATAAAAGGCAAAAACACATCAGAGCATTAAAAAAAAAGTATTCTGCCAGCAGCATTTATAATAAAAAGAAAGATCAATACAAACTGAACAGGCGGTGACAGAAAAAAAGATCTCAGCTTGTAGTCAGCGCAGCACGGCTCAAAGGAAATACAACAAAGAGCCTGGTAAATTGTTCTTTCAGTCTGCCGTTGATTAAACTGATACAAGGTTTTGTTACATCTGTTGATGAAAAGACATTTTAAATAATGCTCACTCGATGATGCTTTCTGAGAGCTTTGTTGTGCCGGAGGGACACGTGAAGTAGGGACAGGTATTCAGTGTCTTCATAAAGCAGCAGCTCTTATCATCCACATGAAACATGTAAACATTAGACCTTACATCTAGCAGAAATATGGAGCATTGCTCGATTAGCTACTAGGAAAATTGTGCCAGGCTCTAAAACTCCAGGAGTCCCATTTTTGCTTGAAGAGCTACAATAGCAAAATGTTCTTTACAGAGCTCTACTACTGCCTACACTTGAGATCTTCTTCTGTCGCTCTGTTAAATCCTGTAGCTACTCATGATAAACACTTAGTTTCAAGTAATGATGTCTGCATATAAACAAACAATTCCTGTGAGCCAAAAGTGTTTAGGGCTTCAGACTGCTCTAAACACTTTTACTGTAGTCTTGGCTGTTTGATGTCACTGTGGCACATGGATCTGGCTGTGACCACAGAGGCCTCCATTTGCTGTTCAAACCTTCTGCTCATGAGCAACTCAGACAAAAGCTGGGATAAAGGACTGGAGGGAGGAGCTGAAACGGCGTGTTTCTCACAGAGGACGAACTGAAGAGCCGCACTAAAGCCTTTTTATAAGGTATTGTTTGTTTGTTTTTTCAAGATTTCAACCGTCCTCTCTCATCTAAAAGTCTGCTGACAAAGCCCACTACACCACTGTATTGTGCCTCCCATGGAGACTTTCTTGCTCTTTCTGCTAGTTTGTTTTACCTGATCGGCCCGTGATTGGCTCGCTTTTAAAACAATGAATGAGGCAAGAGGAACAGCCGCTTTCTACTTCCTTCACTGGAATAGAATATCCTGAAAGGTTACTATAGTTTTAGGGGATTTTTTGTTTGTTTGTTTTTTATTTCTATAAATCTTAAGACGCAGCAAGGGTTAAGGAAGCACTTCCACCCACCCAAACTTCTACTTCTTCTTTCTCACCGTGTGATATAATTTCCCAAGGAGGCCCACAGGGGCACAATGGCCACACCGATGGCCACAGCCGATGGAACGAGGGTGTAGTAACGCTCCCAATAATTTGTAGAGACGAAGAGAGCGTAGATCCCCGAAGCCAGGAACATCATCCACTTGGTACCTAGAAACCTGGATGTGAGACAGGGTGTTTAAAGGAAGAGCAGGAACATTTATATAAAGACATGTTTTAAAACTTGGGTTTATGTTGCTACCTGATGAGGAGAGGCGTGTACAGGAGGCCTATGATCGGTGTGACATTAATCCCCATCAGCATCTTCTGGTCGATGTCCTGCAGGCCGAGGTTGCTGTACTTTACCTCACGGTAGGTCGTATCATAGTGGAGGATCAACTGCATCTGCAGGAGGCCTGTTGCACACATGTACAGGTACAGTAAATGTTCACGAATATTCAAGCTACCCTGTCTGTGTTTGCCAGTTTCAGTACCCCATCTTCAGGGAAACTCACCCATGTACACACTGTACACAATCATGGCTCCAATACTGGCTGCAACAACATTCTTGATGATTCCCAGCCTCTTCCTTCGATAGTATTTCTTCTCCTCCTCCTCCTCGTTGTAATCTGCCTGTGGGCCCAAAAACTCCTCCATCTAAAGAAAGAAGGACAAAAAGTTATGCAACACTTAAGCAGAGGCAGAGACGTGTTTATCAAATTAAAATCGGATTGTTCTGATCCGTAGTACACCAAAACTGATAACCAGAGAAGCTGGATTTATGAAGGTTCTCTGAAATCAGCTGAGCTCACCTGGCCCTGCACGTTGTCTTCGTGGTCCACATTGAGCATTTCGTTCACGTTGCCATTTGGAGGCACAACAAACTGATCATCATGAGGGATCAAAGCTTCCTCGCCAGTTGCCTCCATCTGGTGACCAGAAGAAGCAGCACGCTATATTAATACTTCACTGCACCTTCTGCCATCATCGAAACCAATCGGCCACCTGCAGCCACCGTGGTTTTCAAGCTGCTGCACATGAACGAAACTCTAATTATAGATGCTTAAAGTTTTCAGAATCAAATTAACTGCAGACGTAAATATCATTAGTGTAATTACTATAATGTTGTATCAAACACACCTGACTCCAAATCACTTTAGATGCATTTTCAGATTTATTTTTAAGTATTTTGTTCATTTATTTTTGTTTTGAGTACTCTGAGACAAAACATAACTGGCTAATTTTAGCACATGTATTTATAGCTTTAAAACTGAACACGTTATAAAGTGAGATTGTGTTAAAATTCACAAAAATGCATACAGAAGCAGCATTACAGAAGCCATACTTCCTCTTAATTGTTTCTCAACACAACGTGCCAAAACGTTTTAAAGCTTGAAAAGCTATTTTAATACAAATATTAAGAAATCATAGAATAGGGGGTGGCAGTTATATAGAGGATATGTTCAGATAAGGGACTACTCACATTCACATCAGGATATGATATTTTCATTTATTTTAAAAACTAGCTGAATGAGTACTTTAACACGCAACTGTTTAACTTATTTTATCCAAGTTTTTATTTCAAGTGAAATTATTATACGTAAAAGTCCAACAAAATATTCACATTTAATGAAACATAAAAAAGACGAGCAGTGTGTGATGTTGTTTAAAGAAATTCAGTTTCAGTTGTGTGTCCAGAGCAGTATGGCAGGTTGACCTTCCCGTGCACCGTGAGCTGCACGTTTATTACGCGTGCCGATCACGGTGCAGCTACAAAAGTCCAAAACCTTCACATGTGTTTTTGGAGCTAAACGACTGCAGCGTTTCTAAACAACTAAAACTAACTAAAACTTGCAACTCTTCTTACATTTGTATGCCTCTGTAATAATACTGGAATCACCACAAGCTGCAGTGCATTTTATAAAAAGCTGGTGACATTTATGACATCACTGCATTTTTTCCGCTTGTAAAGCCGTCCACTGTTCTATGCTGGACCTTTTGAACCAGTTCTGGTGTTGTGCCAACAACTGATTTCCAATGTTTCCAATGTGTTTTGATGTCTAATGTCTTTACGTATGTTGGCAGACTTTGGTGAACAGGATTCACACAGAGGTTATATATGAAATTAAGAAATGGCCTGTTTTGCAAGTATCTTTATGAGTCTGCATTATTGTACCTACATCATAACCAACTCGGTCTTTTTGGCCACTGTGCTTTTTTGTTGTTTTGTATAGATTCCTCTGGACTGTACATCTCTGCTGTTTACTCTTACTATTTATATCCTCCTGCATAGTTCGTGTGGAGTACCCATAATTTAATTGTGCATGTACAGTGAGGATTAAAGTCCTGTTTTATTGAACTCTCTTTATACAACTGTTATGTTAAATTGTTGCAGTTTCTGCTGCCCTCTTGGCCAGATCACTTTTTAAAAGAACATGTTTCCTTTCAGTGAGGCTTTTCAACCGAATAAATAAAGGATATAAAAAAGTCACTTTGACAGCAGCTTCTACATTGTGACAGGAATGTTGTTTGTAGCTCAAAATAACTTGATGTCATTCATGAGGGATACATTTGACATATGTTTCACATATTAAAGGCCAACAAGTCAGTAACAGAAGTTTAAATACATGCAATCACTTTGTTTAAGTTGTTAAGTGATAAAGTTTTCTGTTTTTGAATTAAAAACCTGCCGAATCAGTGGTGAGTACCATACTTGGTGATTCAAACCCCCAACAAGAGAAAATGAACTTGCATAGGATACAAGAAGTGTTCCTTTGTTTCTTTTAAATTGTATTTACATCACATTCCTTTGCATAATTAATATTATTCTTACTATTATAGGTTACCATTCACAGTTCATGGACTCCCCCTTCTCCTGTAATAATTACTGAAGTGTCTTTTGTTTCTTTTATGACTTTTTATGACCAGATTTATAAACTGCATTTTTATAAAAGCAGATGTGATCCATCAAAACACCTTTATCGACAGAAAAGCGTGTCTGTCTTAACAAACCAGCCTCATTCACAAGCCTTTTGTTTGCCTGACTTCTCTTTTCCTTCCCAGTATGGAAACTATGAAAGTTAAAGCCGTGCGGGATGGTGTAACTGCGTTTAACCCCTTATTTCAGATTTCTTTGACAGCGTCATATTATGACCCTTGTTATTACTTTCATGACAGTTTGCATCCGGGTCTTGTTGACGTTTCAGCGTTTCAAAGTTATTAGTCAAACCCACGTTCATAAAACAATCACCACCGTGTTTTGCCATCTACCCTGAAATTCACTTACCGTGTCAGTGGAGCGGGGCTGAAGCAGAATGAAGACGGGGACAGAGACACACGGACATCCCCGCCCCTGTGTCCCTTTCAGACCCTGTTGTCGTTACTTCTCCTTTCTTATATTAGGTGCAGTATAAATAAAAAGTTTCGTGGAGGAAACGAAAGTTAGCTATCTTCACTTCCTCACTTGTGCCTGCTTCTCTTAAAGCCACAGACGCGCTTTTAGGAAACACGCCCCCTTCACGCTCTATGTGTGTGTGTGTGTGTGTGTGTGTGTATACATGTTTAGACGTCTTTGTGAGGACTTATGAGGGACAAAATGTTCGTCCCCACGAGTTGAAGGCATTTTTGAGGCTCAAAATGTGAGTTTAGGGTTAGAGTTACAATTAGTTTATGGTTAGGTTTAGGCTTATGATTAGACATTCATTTTTGATGGTTAGGGTTAGGGTAAGCGGCTTGGGAAAGCATTATGTCAATGGGATGTCCCCACGAGGATAGCAAACCAGACATGTGTGTGTGTGTCGGAACTTTTAAAGAATTATTAATAATTATTAAGCGCGGTATCACGGGCTGGGGATGGCGGGGGCATGGGATATATAAAATTAATACTGAAGCAAACCGCTTGAAATCCACCAGTTATTATAATTCCGTCTCAGTTGCGCAGTTTGCAGTTCTGTTATAACATCACACGTGTTGTTCTGTTGAGCGGTGGGAGCAACAATGTCTCACACTTGCTCGGTTTGGTTGATTCAGAGCGACCCACCAGATGGCTTTGCAGAGTGCGAGAGCTGCAGTGAACTCATTAATTATACATTTAATAAAAAATAACACGCATTGCTGTTCCTGCTCTGGTGTAAAAATGCACAAACTTTACTTATTCTAGAGAAAGATCTTTAGATCCAGACACTGCCTGCATTATGGATAGAAAGCTGAAAGCCGGTTTCAGTTGCTGCTTGTTTGTGGCTCTCTCTGCCTTCAGTAACTGAAAAGCATGCTCTATTGGTCACAAATAAACACTAGTGGCACGGTTCCACTGCCAGCCATACATGCTCAAACTATAACACTGTCTCCACCATGTCTGACAGATGGTGCCGTGTTTGAGATCTTAAGGTGTCTCTCCTTCGACGCTCAGGTTTTCACTTGTCCATAATGACTTTTAGTTTTAGCCAAGCAGGATCTTTGACATGCTTTTTTGCAAAGTTTAATCTAGCCTTCTTCTTCTTGTGTAACCAGTGGTTTGCTTCATGTTTTAAACCCTCTATATCTGCATCTCTTGATTGTAGATATGGTTAATCAGCCTCCCTCCTTGAGCGCGGTCGTCCCTGGCCTGAAGTTGTAAAGCAGTTTTTCTTAAACCAGGAAAGAGTTCTGTGATCATGTTTCAGAATTCTTCACAGAAAATTTCATATCAACAAAACTTTTAGAACCTTTTTTTTTCAAAATGTAGAAAAACACTATGTTGTATCTGTAATAATCACTCGAGATTTCATTGTATTTCATCTTATAGTTACTGTATATTCATTCACACACTCTGCACGAGAGTGAAGTCGAACCATACCACAAACCTCGTGTGAGGGCCAGAATAAATACTTCCAACACTCATGAAGCTAGGCTACACGATGACAGCGCTTTATTAGAGTTAACAGCACACTGTGCAGCTTCTCTGCAGTGCAGATGAAAAGCTGTGTCACTGTGGTTTAAACATGAAGAAAAAGAGACACGCACACTAAAACATGGTCCACTGACACACAGCACAACACAGTCTACACAAGCATGACAAAATGAGCAAAGTTCAGGCATTGTTTTTTTTTGTTTTTATCTGAGCTGTTAAAGACAAAGAACCAACCAGGGTCAAAAGAGTAAACTATGAATAGTACAAAAAAGACATTTTGGCTCAGCCCATAATGAATTCTGTGCATGCCCTGACCCATGATTCGCTGTTTCTGAGGTGTTGCACAGGACTGACATGTCTGCATGACAGACAACTGTAAATAAACTAGTTCCACGGGTTGAACTGCAGCTTTGCAAAGAGTCTATATTTACTTTCAGTGCCTTCCAAAACCAAACAAGAAAAATCTGACCCCAGTTCAAAGGGTGAATTGAGATAAAGATTAAAGTTGAATCATTCTTTGCATTTGTCTGGACCTGTCACATGTAACCAGGTTTCTGGTTTCTAGCTTTCTGGTGTTACGCATCAGAGGCCTTTCTCCTTTTCAGTCAGATTTTCAAGTGACTTCGAGAGTCCAGGCTCAACGTACAGAAAGTGGAAAAGATCCAGAGTGTCTGGTCCACTGTGAGTAGTTTCAACATGTCCTTATGCTGCTGATCCACCAAGTTTCTGAGGAAGAGGCAGTTTCTCTCAGCGGGCCCTCGACAGCATTAACTCCACACTTTTTTTTTTTTTATTTCCCACCCTTTAATTAAAATACAAGTCTCTCATTGTTTGAAGCCACACATGCTAACCCCATCCCCATGACCTTTTGATCCCACATCATTCTCCATTTTGTTTTCTTCATCCACGTCTATCCGCTCCCCACAGCCGCCTTCCTCATCATTTCCTCGTCCTGGACTGAGAGCTCCGTCAGCTTGCGTCCTAGCCGCTCGTGAAGGTCCAGATATTTGGCCACGCAGCGGTCCAGGCAGACCGACTCACCCTTGGTCAGCTCTGCCTCCTTATAATGTGGCGGTACGCACTTCCTGTGGCAGGCATTAGTCATTCTGAGAGGAAAGGAAGGAAACAGTCAAGATTCTTCAGTATTAAGAGTGATGATAAAAATACATTTTTAAAACATAACAAACGTGTTACTACATGATATATTCACGCATAAGCACCTTATTGTGGGGTCCCCATTATGACTTGCTTACAACAGTCACTTAGTAAAACAGAACAGCGCCATCTGCTGGAGTTATTTTGTGAACCTAAAGTTGGCTCTGAATACTCTCCTTTTAAAATTCATAGTTTCATATGACCTGATATAATAGTTATTTAATTTCATAAAGATGTTAAATTAACCAACTTTTAGGTCAAGAAAAGGTGCATTTAAGAAGAGTATTTAGAATTTCTGCAAATAAAATGTATTCTGGCTCATGTCACAGCAGAAACGTGCTTCCCGGTGTTGACACAGATCCTTCATCAGAGCAGGGAGAGACACAGATTCAGTTTAATTATATACTTCAAAGAAGAACTAGCAAAAAGTTAAATGGCAACTAATTACTTCCTTTGTCCTCAAAGTCTTCACAGGGATAAGCCCCGAGGACAGAATTTCATTCATCCTTGCCCAACAAACACCACATGACCACCGACGGACATTAAACCCAGTTCCTCTTCACTGCAGGAGATTCACAAAGAGACCAAACTCAAAACACATGAAAGTCATCAATCTCTCATTTCATGTTGCTGAATGAGTCTATCCAACAGCACTTCATCTAGCCAAATGTCTTTTAATACAACACCATGCTCATCAGAAGAAGCCTTAAGTTCCTTCTGCAGGTCACCATCACCGTTTGCCTTAGGAGACACAGTGATGGTGACCTGATAAATCACATTTCAGTGGATTATTTCTTTAACCCGATTAAAATTATTGGTTAGGTTCTTCACATCCAGCCCCAGGATTCAAAAAACTGCAACAAGGTAGACGATAAGCCACGAACGCCTCTAACTGCCTGAAAGGCCCAGTTACTGTCACTGTTCTGGTGAACTACAAGAAACAGTTAAACTGTTAAAAACAGGCATTTTACACTATGTACTTCTAAAAGTACTGCCAGCATTGGGATACCAATAAAATCCCCTAAATCTGAAACATCAACTTACTGACGTGTCAAAATGTTTCCTGTCAAAAGATACCAAACATAACAAACAAACATGCCTCGCCTACCACCAGACCCAACTAAACAGAACAGCCCATCTGACAACGTCCAACAACTGTGTGACGCCATCACGTCAATACAGACCAAAATCTCTGAGGAATGTTTCCACCATTTTTTTTTATATCTATGCTAAAGGCAAAAGGGGAATTATCACGTATGAGCAAGCACTAATCAGGTGGCCAGTAACATATCTTTAATGGCTCTAAGATGTTGCCAGGTATCATATGAATGTAGAGAACTAGTTAACTAGAATTTGATAGAATTATTGCTCACTTCCATCCACAAAATGTAAACAAACATTAGTATTTGGTTTATGGAGTGATGTCAATAACTGGGCGCCATCAAATTACTGCAGAAGAAAATCCCAGTAAGCTGATAGAGAGCCAAGAGCCAATCAAACCTCAGTCAAAAAAGTAAAGCAAGCAAACTGCTTGTTTCTTGATCTGAATGGTTGAACAAACCCATAACTCATTGCTCATGTATATTTATTCGTCTCTTTCAAGCCAAAAACACCTGCATAAAAGTACATAAACTATTTTCTTTGGCAACTGACTGAATCTGACTCAGTGGATTTTAACTGCAAGACTTTATTAAAAGCACATGAATGTATAATTTGTGCAAGGTCATGAAAGGATAAATATTAACCAGGCTCGTCTTTTCTTCATTCAGAGATGCAGGTCTGTGCTGCTTCTTCCAAGTATAAAAATACTTGTGATCAAAACCACTTAACTTAATATGAATGAATGTACTCTTACACAAGTGACGGCATTTAAGTAGATTACTGTGTTATGACACAAGGACACATCTTTATATTATGAGAAAAAGCCGTACTGTGCTTATACTGTAAAATTGTGACATGTGAAGTAAATTCAGTGAGTTAAGCACTAAACTCAGGCCTTTAAATTTTAGTCACTATAGCTCTTTTTAAAATAAATGCTATCCCACACTGGATTTAACCCTTGCCAGCCTTTAGTAGAAGCCACCCTTTGCCTTAAACATGCCGGCTGGTGGGCCTTTATAATAATGAGCTTCACCAGCAGGACACTTGCTCGCATTAACGATGAGCTGTACAGGCTCAGCTTCACTAAACAGTAATTATCTTTGCACATTATTCTGGCACACTGTAAATACATGTAAGTTTGACACATAAAAGCCGCGACACTTCACAGCAGACTGCTGTGGCTAGCTGAGAGGTTAGCTTGTTTGGGCTTTACCGGTTGTACATGTCAGCCATCATCTCCACCTCCAGCTCCGCCGCCAGCTGCTGCGCCTTCACAGGATCCATGGCTCCGCTTCAGTTCTGCTCACACCGGGTCTCGAACCACAAACACGCCGTCCCGCTGAGCCTCTCCTCCGGACAGCAAGCAAGGAGCAGTACCCGCTGCTTCTGTAACCTTCAAACCTGCACGAAAACACGTGTGTGCCGTTTCCCTCACACACTTCCGGTGACAATAAAGTTGGATTCAAAAAGCAGAAAGTGGAGGGACCAGGAAGCGCGCCCTCTACAGGTGTGTGTGTGTATTTCTATTTGTCCAAAGTAAGATAAGAGCCTCACAGGGAAGTGAAGGACAAAAAACCTGCTTAAGTTCAAACTGAACATCAGAATGAGGAAGAAAGTTGGTTTGTTCTGTATTTCTGAAACTTCTGTCTCCATTTATTTATTCATGCTATTTGTATTTTATCTATTAGTACATATTAACCGGCATATGTGTGTGGACACCAGAGAAAGAATTTCATTGTACAGAGAAATGCTTTTCTTTGTACACATGACAATAAATGCTTTGAATCTTCTGAGATGTTCCAATGCAGAGAGATCAGAAAAAGATCAAATGTCCAGTGAGCACCAGCTCTCTGGGTAAAAATTAATTGTAGATGGCAGAGGACAAAGGAAAATGGGCAGACTGCTGCAAGCTGATGAGCAGGCAACAGTAACTCAACTAACCACCCGATGCTTGGTTTTGGGGTTGGAAAAAACTGCTTCGTAATTGGACGTCTCGGTTTCTTCTGCAGTATTTGGATGGTTCTGGTGTAAACATAAAAGCATAGATTTACCTTGCTTTGTGTGTCAAGTCCATCCCTTTATGACCACAGTGTACAAATCTTCATATGTCTGCTTCCAGCAAGACACTCAAAGGACCTCCATAGATACCAGAGCTCAATCCAAAGTATTGCATTATAAATGTGTAGCTCATAAATCTGGGGAGCAAACCAGCTGTAACATGTGATGCTGTCATGTCAATATGGACCAAAATGGAAAAGGAATATTTCCAGCACTTTGTTAAATCTATGCCAATTAGAATTCAAGCAAAATGTAACTAATAATGTGGCCAGTGAGTGTATATTCTGTAGTGCCCTCTTGTGTTCAGCTATGGTGCTTTTTAAAGAAAGCAAGCGGTCACATGAAAACGTTTAATAAACCATAATTATGTACTGATGTACATAAAACAGTTTTACAAATATAGACTTAAAACAACAGAGCTTTTCCACAATGGAAACATACAGAGGGACATCACTGAAGGCCACTCAAGTGCCTTTTCCTCTATTCATCAGACAATTTCGCTGAAAATGTAAAATTTATAAAATTGACAAAAGAAACTTTTTCTTTAGAATATTATTAAAGGAAATGAAACATCTTTTTGAACCGTATACAGAAGGAACTAAACGAAAACCCAAAGCGGTGAAAACATGAAGTGAAGAATGTAAAAATGAATCTTTAAACGCAACTTCATGTGACATGTGAACATAAACACAACCAGAACAGAGACAGCATTAGAGTGAGAGCCGACCACTGGACGGGGTAGAAAATACACAAGTACATGACGTTACTCTGCCTCGTCTCCAGTCACGTCAATCTCATTCACATCATCTTCCTCATCTTCATTCGGAGTCATGTCTATGTTGTTGAGGAACCCCTCACACTCTCTGGTCTGAGATGCTTTTTCTGGGGAGCAAACCAGAACATCCACATCTTCTTCTTCCTCCTCCTCCTCCTCCTCTTTTCCCTTTTTGTCTGTACTGGTTATCTTCGCAGTCAAGGGCTGCAACATGAAGTCCAAAGCTGTGTTTTCTTCAGGCAGGAGGGTGTCACTGTGAGAGGAGCAGTCATCATTGAGGAATGGAGACCCCGTTGTATCAGATTTCCCTGTGCCACAGAAGGAGACTGTGAGGGTAGCAGGAGCATGTGCGTGCATGTTTGTGTGCAAGCAGAAAGAGGCATACTCACACTTTCCGATGATAAATAACTGATCAATAGTCAGCTGCCTCTATAGCCAGCAGTGAGCTTTTGACGTTAGTGTCTCATCTGCAAACACCGTCAGCAAATAAAACACAAGATCAGCTGCCTTTCAAGTGATTCTGTTCTTGTTCTGCTCTGCAGCCCTCGAGAGCTCAGCGCACCAGCATGGACCAGCATCATCTCAATCGAGTGGCCACTGAGCTCACAGTGCATCTCCAGACCAAACAAGAACTTTAATCACCAGCTGAAGTCAAAGACAGTAGAGCAGAAGTCCATCCACCTAGACCAGGGGTGTGGAACTCCAGGCCTCAGGTTTTAGATGTGTCCTTGATCCATCACAGCTGATTTAAATGGCTAAATTACCTCCTTAACATCTCTTTACGTTCTCCAGAGGCCTGGAAATGAACTAATCATTTGATTCAGGTGCGTTGACCCAGAGCGATATCTAAAACCTGCAGGACACCTGCCCGTGAGGCCTGGAGTTGGACGGTGACCGCCACAAGAGCAACCTGGTCAGGCTGCCACCTAGTCTTGGTCCTCCACAGGAAGGAGCAGGGTTAGGTGGTTAGTTTGAAAATAACAGCTAGTAGATGACAGGAACCTGCACAGCCAAATGGAAAGAAAGCTTTATGGCATGCTTTAAATGCTCGAGTGCCATCCCACTGTTGTGACATAACTGAGGACATAAAAAAGGAAGAAACTAAATAGCAAAAGCAAACATGGACACATGCCTACAGAGAGAATTTTACAGTGTTTCCTACACAAAACACTGCATTCTCCTTCCAAGGTAGATTTTTTTTTAATGTAGTAGATCCACTGAGAAATGAAGGTGCCGTCCAACCAGACTGCAGGACAAACAGCACTTAAGTACATGTTGATCATGCACTGGATTGTGCAACAGCACGTTTAAAAAAAAATGGCCGTATTGAAGCTGATGTCTGAACAGATACTGAAATTCTGAGCAGACTTAAAAAGACAAAAAATATTAAAATGTAAATTTGCTCTATTGCAAGGTTTAACCTGAAATGATATTCAGTTTTTTTTATTAGTTTTTTCTCTTTTTTTATGTCTAAATCTGCATCTACTTTAAGAAAAGTTTTTTGGTCTCTTGAAGTGAAACTATGCGGCTTTGCGTCAGCCCACATGGGGGCGACACAAACACCGTGCCTTAGCTCCAACGTGACAGTTTATGGTCTGTGTTTTTACAGTTTACTCCCATCTGCAAGAGACAAATGGCCTGAAGCCACAGCACACTATGCCAACCCATCCTCGGAGGTGCCTGTGTGATTGGCATAGAGCAGAAAAATCAATACTACCAATGTAATCATTCATTCTGAATAACAACCTTCAAAACAAAATCCAATTAATTTACCATGGCAACAGAAACAGCAAAATTCAAAGTACCTTCATAAGGACTTCCCAGTGGTCGCTCTCTCTCCGGTGTCACCTTGGCTTCATCTTCTTCCACAACGTCTAAGGACACTGGGTGGTCTTCATCACCATCCAAACTCCTCTTCTCGCTCATACGACGGTTTGTCTCTGCAGACGGGCTCAAAAGAAGATTGTGATTTTTATCAACTGCGATGTTTGAACCTTTGTGATGTTCTTCAGAGTTTGTCCCGTCTTTAATGTCCACTCCTTTCTCCAATATGCCATCTGTGCCTGTTGCAGGTTCATGTGTTTCCTGGGTCTGTTTGGACTTCATTCTTCGTGCTTGTTGCCATTTAATAAGCTTCTGAATGTCCTTCAGAGTGACCACGTGCCGCTGATTCACTGTCCCGGGTTTTACGTTACAGTCATTATTGGTTTCTTCAGCCTTTTCAGTGTGCTCGACACTCGCAGTCTTCTTCACTGCGCTGACCTCCACCTCGCTCTCATTCCTCCTCCGTTTCCTGCACGTCCTCTCCATTTTTTTCTCCTCCTGCTCCTTTGGCAAGTCCCTGTCGACCTGCGCATTGTCGACATTTTCATTGTTTTCAACAACGGCAGGAACACTTTGTGTAGAGTCCTCTACAGGTCTTATTTTTCGGGGTCTACCACGTTTCCTTTTCGCGAGCGAGACGCCATCCTGACTCACAAGCTGAGCTCTGCTGACGACAGGCTTGAAAATGCAAGGCGTTTCAGGTGGGGTTGTGTTATTTGCTGCCTCTTGAGATTTTTTTATAAAGCCCCTGGTCCTGATCCGAGACGGCTTGGTGCCAAAGGGTTTTTCTTCCCCAATGTCAATGACGGGCAACATTTTGCTGGGTTTCCCTGGAAGTCCAGATGGTGCATTTGAAGACCTGATAGCCACTTCTCTTTCCTTCAATAGCACATTGTTACTTGACAAACTCACTGAACAATTCTTTGTTCCATCACTGACTTTTAAATCTTTGTACGCAGAACAAGAACCGGTGGAGTCTTGTTGATCATTTGTGCGCCTTCTCTTCCTCCCGTCTCCTGTAGAGTCATCATGTCTATATTTGAAACTCTCCTTCAGCCTCCTGGAGTACGATTTTACTTCTGCTGCTGATTTTTTTCCTCTCTTTTTCAAGCTATTCCCTTTGCAACCTTCTGCACTGGTTCCTCTATTTGTTAAATGCAAATCCTTCTCCTGCTGCTCTTGCTTTGACTGGCAGCTGTGATCTGGATCTGGTGATGGAGATGTACTTTTATGACCTGTGCAAATGATGCTGCTAAAGGGAAACTGCAGTGAACCAGCGTTGTCCGAGAGCCAGGGTCTCCTACGTAAGGATGGCTGCTGCTGGACATCGTGTTCAGGGTTTGCTGAGTTGTTGAGTAGAGGCTGACCTTTAGCTGCAGATGAACTTGGCTCTAATGGGGAGAGACGCTGAGGAAGCCGCAAGTCATCCATGCAAGGTGAGGAAAAAGTGGGTTTAGACTGTGTCCCATCTCCATTTGGCAGAGGCAAAAACTCGAGACTCTGTTGATCATCTTGTGAGGATGGTGGCTGAAATGCTGGGTAATGGAGTTTCTGGCCTCTGGTGGAGAAAGCTGAAGACAGGGCTGAGCCTGTGGTTGTTTCCGGATACAGAGAATTTTGACTTTTGAATGGGGGCAAACCCTGGCAGCTCAATCCATCGATTTGCCATAAAGATCTGACAGCTGGGTTGCACTGGGGAGTCGGCTGCTGCTGCTGGATCAACTTGGGCTGGTTTGGAGCGGCAAAGCAACAATGGATACCTAACGAGCAAGCGGAAGGATGACTATCAATTCATCTTAAATACGTGAATTGTAAGCCCTGTATTTTTATAGACATTTTCTGTGACAATCAAAAAATCCAATTAAAAGTACCAATTAATAAGCTCCTAAAAACTGAGGAGGAAGGGCAGCAGGACGGGTAGCAGTGAGAGCACTTGAACTGAGACTTAAGTCAGGTTCAACTCAGTCTGCTTCTGTAATAACATGTAATGTGCTTTAAAAAAAAAAGAAAGAAAAAGGTCCTACTGTGTTACTCTCTGAAAATACACCTCTGCCTTTTTAAAATCAGTATAAAAAGGACAGAAGTCTAAAACAGTCGTCTACAAACTGCTCAGCCTCAGCTGTCCCTCCTACTCACATCCAGATCAAATCTGAGCATCTTCAACTGTGCAACATCCAGCTCCTGCACTTTTTTGCCCATCTCCAAACCACAAACCTGCTTTACTCCCAGTACCTCTACTATTTGCAGATTCACTGTTACACCTGTCTCCCTCTCATTCATACACATGTATTCTTTTTTTGCTTCTACTGACTTTTTTATTTATTTATTTTTATTTCTCTTCTGTCCAGGCTCTCTTCCACCTGCTCTCAGTTAATTCTTCAAATTCATTTTCTTTGCAGAAACACTGAAGTTTAATCCAAGGAACGAAGAACTGTTTGAGGTTTTAGACAAAACAAGGTATAAAAAATAATAAAGACAAACTGTAAGGCTTTACATGTTGTTAAAATGTAACTAAACAAACACAAAAATCACCAATAAATGTTAAATGCTGAACAGTAAACTTCAGTACATTCGCAGTGAGGGGTGGTCAGGATTTTTGAGTCCTTATTCTAAAATTGATCAATGTCTTGTCTCAAAAAACAAACAAACAAACAAACAATCAACCCCAATACTGTTAAGATGTAATACACTACTGCATGCAGAAGGTGGCAGTAATGGACCTAAAAACTGTTTGCTAGCCACAAACAATAACAGGCCAGTAATGAGACCCTGGAGCCTGTGGAGCAGTGAGGAGAGATGCTAAGGAGTCTTTAACAAAAGAATAAAAATACAGAAAACAAAAAAAACTTACTACGGGTCTGTACAACTATTTCATAATGTGATATTAAAAATATATGTGTATTTACAAAGAAAGCTTCTACCTGTCTCCACTGACGTCTGGTTGCTTTGCGACTCCAAATCCTGAAAGAAAGCAACCTCTGCTGCACTGGCAACAGGATCCATCCGACCCTGGGCTGCGTCACCCTGCGAAACTGGGACTCGGCAAACATTGTGGCTCGACTCCAACTTCTTACAGTTACTCTCCAAGTTGGGCAGGATGTTCAGGCTCATCATGACGTCCTCTAACAGCTTCTCTATCTGCTCGTCACACTCGTCCACAGAGCCCTGCGGCTGAGGCGCCGGCGCTGATTCAAGCTCAGTGTCGGGGTTTGAGGTGAAGCTGCTGCTGGAGAAAGACTGGGATTCAGAGGTGGTGCTGTGGTGTTGCTCTGGTTGTGTGGGAGAGCTGGTTACAGCAGGTGGAAGGTTCTGGATCTCTGGTTTCTGAACAGGGCATGGGGGGACAGGGGAGGGAGGAGGCTCGAGTTCCTCAGCATCTGTCTGTGGCTTTTTGAAAGATGAATAAGAAACCATTAAAACCATTACAAAATATCACCTTTCATTCAAACTTTAAAACAAAGGTGAATTCATCTGTCTGCAGATAAACTGGACTAACAAACTATTTTATTGAGGTGCTTCTCTGAAAATGAGTCCCCAACAGTTGCCTCTAAGTGCTTTATAATGTAGGCGAGGTAATAATAATACAGAGAAAACAACGACGGTTGAAACGTGATTGTCGGATTAGGGGCGACGGGACAAAGACTTTATTTTACCACTGAAATCTAAGTTTCATATCAAAGTTTGGATTTTCATTCCTCCAGTTGAAGTTATTTGATGAGAGCTGGAAAGGAAGACTGAAACCAGCTAAAATATTTAACACTCACTTCTCTGATCACCACAGTTTGAATAAAAAAACGACTTCACTGTTTGCAGCACTCACAGGAAACAAGTGAAGAAAAAGAAATTAACTGGTGATCATGTCATTTTATAAACACTTTTTTCCAATTCCTGTTTTTCATATTCACATTAAACAATTGAC
Source organism: Copadichromis virginalis (assembly GCF_057382275.1). NCBI lineage: Eukaryota > Metazoa > Chordata > Actinopteri > Cichliformes > Cichlidae > Copadichromis > Copadichromis virginalis. The sequence continues at coordinate 38,765,316 of NC_140623.1, forward strand.
AAATTTCTCGACACGTAAATAAAAACAGATACTGCTTTACCATCAAGACATCAGAGATTCTTGTGGTAATCTTTTACCCTTTACCAGGTAAAAGGATGGCAAAGTTTCCACAGAGCAAATATGTCTGCTGTGCTGCTGATCTCAGGGGGAGAACATGATGAAACGCACCTTCTTTCTGGTCGAGCCTGAGGCAACAGCCGAGCTAAACCTGCCCAGCTAAGGTTTTACACCACATTTACATCATACCGCTGCTGCTTACTTCTCACAGAGCACGGAGTGAGCCTTTAACGTATCACCAAACCATCGGCCGGGCCACGTGCACCTCCTCCTCCTCTTCTTCAGCCTACTCTATTCTGCAGAAATGCACCTTCCCTCCTGCGGTCTCTATTCTTGTTGACAAATGGATATTTCTTGTTTCTTGCTTACCAGCGTGAGCTTAAGTTATATAAATGTTTAGTTGTCATGCTTTCATAGGTAATATTTCAAAACATTGCAAAACATCTGGCATCAAAAATAAGCCCCAATGCCAAGCAACAGTCTTCAAGCACATTTCAAAGTATAACAGGTATGATTACTCGTTTCTCAGGTCTCCAGCTGCCTGAGTCTATAACACAGTATAAACAAAGATTAAGAAGAAGAAGCTGGTTATTGTAAGGTTTTGAAAGGGCATCCTATTTTTTAATCAAAATAAAAGTTTTTATCACAGGGAATTCTTCCACTTCATGTTTCTTGATGTTCACTCGATTATGCCGTCTGTCAGACTCAGAACTGGGAATTTAAGTGATACTGAAATGTACTTTCCTAAATACTTCAAATCTCCCACTAGCTCATGACAAACCTCATGACACTGTCACACGTGTAAAGCCTGAAACCATAAAAAAAAAAATCCATCCATCCGCTTCTTCTCATCCTTTTCAGGGGCGCTGGAGCCTATCCCAGCTGTCATAGGGCGAGAGGCGGGGTACACCCTGGGCAGGTCGCCAGTCTGTCGCAGGGCCAACACACAGGGACAGACAACCATTCGCGCTCACATTCACTTGCACATTCACACCTATGGGCAATTTGGATTATCCAATTAACCTATCCCCACAAGCCATAAAAAATTGCCAGAAAATTAAAAAAAAACAAAAACATTTTTTAAGCGTTTAGTGTAGCTTCAAAAAATGTACCGTACTTTCTGGACTATAAGCCGCTACTTTTTCCCTTAGGTTTTGAGCCATGAGGCTTATACAAAGGTGCGGCTATTCTGTGGATTTTTCTTCCACCACTAGGGGGACTCTAACCAGAATTAGAATAAAAACAAGATAGATTGATGAAAAATCAATGCAAAGAAGAATACACTACTTTTTCTTTAGCAGATAGAACACCATCCATCCATCCATCTTCATCCGCTTTATCCGGAGCCGGGTCGCGGGGGCAGCAGCCTAAACAAAGAGGCCCAGACCTCCCTCTCCCCAGCCACCTCCTCCAGCTTATCCGGGGGAATACCAAGGCGTTCCCAGGCCAGCCGAGAGATATAATCTCTCCAGCGTGTCCTGGGTCTGCCCCGGGGCCTCCTCCCGGTGGGACATGCCTGGAACACCTCACCCAGGAGGTGCCCAGGGGGCATCCTTGTCAGATGCCCGAACCACCTCAGCTGGCTCCTTTCGATGTGGAGCAGCAGCTGCTCTACTCTGAGCCCCTCCCGGATGGCCGAACTTCTCACCCTATCTCTAAGGGAGAGGCCAGCCACCCTTCGGAGGAAGCTCATTTCTGCCGCTTGTATCCGCGATCTTGTTCTTTCGGTCACTACCCACAGCTCGTGGCCATAGGTGAGGGTAGGGACGTAGATCGACCGGTAAATTGAGAGCCTCGCTTTTACACTCAGCTCCCTCTTCACCACGACGGACCGGTGCAGCGTCCGCATTACTGCAGCTGCAGCCCCAATCCGTCTGTCGATCTCCGGCTCCCTTCTCCCATCACTCGCGAACAAGACCCCGAGATACTTGAACTCCTCCACTTGGGGCAGGAACTCATCCCCAACCCAGAGTGGGCACTCCACCCTTTTCCGGCTGAGAACCATGGCCTCAGCGTGTTCAGATAGAACACGCACAACAAATTACCAACTGGTAATTATTTTCAAATCCTCGCCCCTTCATCATGGAAACCACACGAAGAAGTTCGTATGATGCAAGTTTTAAGTTGAAGGCCATCGATCTTGCTATCCAGGAGGGAAACCGCGCTGCTGCACGCAAGCTTAGCGTCAATGAGTCTATGGTGAGACGTTGGAGGCGACAGCGGGAAGAGCTCATGCAATGCCAAAAGTCGAGAAAAGCTTTCAGAGGACATAAAAGCAGGTGGCCTGAACTTGAAAATGTCCTGGAGGAATGGGTGAACACACAGAGAGCAGGTGGCCGAGGTGTATCCACTGTACAGATCCGACTGAAAGCCGAAACAATCACCCGCGAAATGAATATTAAAGATTTCAAAGGTGGGCCGTCATGGTGTTTCAGATTTATGAAACGTAAAAACCACGGACCACTCTCTGTCAGCAACTCCCCCCTGACTATCAGGAAAAAGTTGAAAACTTCCACAAATTCGTTGAAAAAAAGATACAAGAAAACTCCATCGGACCAGACGACATAATCAATATGGATGAAGTACCTTTAACATTTGATCTGCCTCTGACCAGGACCGTTAACAAGACAGGTGCATCATCCGTGTTGTTGAAAACAACAGGCCATGAGAGGACGCACTTCACCTGCGTTCTGGCATGCACGGCATCCGGACAAAAACTTCCACCAGTGGTGATTTTTAAGCGCATAACTATGCCGAAAGAACAACTCCCGAAAAGGCATAGTGGTCAAAGTTAACACCAAAGGGTGGATGATAGAAGGTCTAATGAAGGAATGGTTAACGGAGTGCTATGGGAAGCGCCCGGGAGGATTTTTTCACCGGAAAAAAGCACTGCTTGTTTTGGATAGCATGAGGGCCCATATCACAGATTCTGTGAAAGCAGCGATCAAGAAAACAAACTCCATTCCAGCTGTGATTCCTGGAGGTACAACAAAGTTTTTGCAGCCACTTGACATCAGTGTAAATTGGGCATTTAAAGCTGCACTACGGGTTGAGCGGGAGACTTGGATGACAAGCGGTGAAAAGTCATTCACAAAAACTGGCCGCATGCGAAAAGCATCCTTTTCTGATGTCTGTCAGTGGATCCTAACAGCGTGGAGTGCTGTGAAAGAATCCACCATCACCAATGGGTTCCGAAAGGCTGGACTGCTGCGCGAAGAGAGCGGCGCACCTTCAGAGCCAACTTCACCGGAGGATGACAGTGACACGGAGAGCGAGACTGATGGAGACAGATGTGATGAAGCTCTTCTGAGCCTGTTCAACTCCGACACTGAAGAAGACGACTTCATGGGTTTCAGCGAAGATGATTAAAGTGACTTGTGGTTTCAAATACAGGAAAAACGGAGGTAAATAAATACTGTTCCGTTTTAATCAGCAAAGTTGCTGCCGTGTTAAAAGGCATTGTTCGGAAAGAATCTGTTCAGGTACATACTTGTACATTTGCAGTACAAGATTGTTCTGTACATGCAGTAAATATCTACTTTTTCATCATAGATATCTGCGGCTTGTATATCTTTTTTTTTTTTTTTTAAATAGAGCTGATGCGGCTTATATACAGGTGCGCTCTATTGTCCAGAAAGTATGGTAATTAAATATTAAGTTATTTTGCAATTTATTCCTTAACCCAGGGTCCAGGGTATAATTGGCCGTTTTTGACTACTTTTTGATTTTACCTCTATATTTCACCTTTAAAATATGTTTTTCTTGCCTTTTTTGGTATCATTATTTTCAGCACAACCTCAAATATCTGAAATTTGAGTTATTTTTTCATTTTGGTATACTATATTAGCACAGTTGATCTAAATTCAGACAAAAAATTCAAAATCCGAGTAGAAAAAAGTTATATTTTTTACTGTAAAACCCACAAACATGTTTAACGAATAATTTTCATAACTTGAAATGCAAATAGAAATTGTACATTTCTAAAAATTATGCACAAGTTTTGCAAACAACAAAGTTATATGGTACCATTTACCTAAAAATGCAGCCAAGGCCTCAGGCGTTTTTTATATAACCATTTAAATCTATTTACAGAACAATCAGGTGTTCTGCATCAAATAAGAAGGCACACAAATTATTTGTGCCAGTCCAAAAAATGTAGTTTGTGTTCAGTATAAGACAGAGGAGAACAGCACAGGCCTAAACCCTGCAGGTCTGACAGCAGGAGGTGCATCAGTCCAGTTTTCCATGTGGGAACAGCGTTTACACTGAAATCTGCCTTTGACGGCTTTTTTAGAGCAAATATGAAATTCAGCGGTCTAACTGACACACAATACAAGACAATAACTACACAACAAACTAACTACAGCCTCCAAACACGCTAAACGTCACTAATGTCTCACATATGAAAACTCGCTCACTCTCTCTGTCTTTCGCTCGCCCGCTTTCCATCGCGGGTGTCACTCCACTCATCAGTTTTTTGATTGGCTGACATGGTAAACTCTAACACCAATAGGGAAGGGATGTTCGCAAAGGGAGAGTGTTTGCTAGCGCTGTCTGTAGAAAACGCTGTTTTTACCGTTCTTCACACTGTAAACGCCACTGTTTTGTTCAGAAAAAAACATCGCGTGTATTTTTTATCATAACTCTGGTTTTACGTGGCCCATCGACACAATTCAAAAACTGGTATATAGTGAAGTTCGCACTTTCGACCCAAGTTGAAATGGGGACTCTGACCTGCCGCATCTTGTAGCTGTGTCGTCTTAAATTGGTCATGTGATTTTGATGCGCCGCCGCGTCCGGCGACCCCAGAGGGTTAAATACCTGAGTCGGTGATGTCAGGATGGACGTCTCATTTGGGCTTTGTACCGTCACCACCTCCCACATCTCTCCTGTTGTTCTTCTCCTCAGCTTCACCTGCACACACATAAGACAAATACAGTTCTGACAAAAACACACAAAGTGAGAAAGGTGTCCAACACATGTGGTGTGACATATAACAAACTAATCCAGAGACAACGAACATACATGATGCCTACACTCAATCCATGAAACGGAACTCCTGCTCACAACACGAAAAGAATACAATTTCTTTTCACCTTGATGGATATCTGTGCGTCTTCCATCATCTCCTTCATCTTGGTTAGATCTTTCACCGCTGCGCTGCATGGTGAAGGACTCTTTTCACTCGAGTTTTCTTTTTCGTTCATCTCATCTCTGCAGACCTGTCGTGGCTGCTCTGCATTTACGCTCTCAGCTGCCGTGCCGTTTGATTTTCCATCCTCCAATCCTGCCCTTTCTCTGGACAACCAGGTGATGCTGTCCCCAGACTCAGATGACTCTTGGTAACAGTCGCCCTGAGCTTCCGAGGAACTGGAATCATTACGGATGGTAGGAAAAGGCACAGTGTCAATGGAAAAAGATGAAGTGGATGTGGGATTCGTTACACTGTCACAAGTTTGGCCAAATGTAGACTCTGCATCACTGGCAACGGCGGGGCGAGGGGTGAGATGTGGAACAGTGATACAAACATCCGGGCTTTGAGCTACAGAGGAGGCAGGCTCCGGATTTCCAAAATCCACTGAATTTTCAGCAATGGTTGCTGTCTGTGTGCCAACAGACACACTGATTGTCTTTCTGACTGGTGAATTTTCCTCTCCCGTGCCCGTCACCTCAGCCTCAACATGTGTCTCCTGTATTTTTAGGCTTCCCCGTCTCTCTCTGCAATTCCCAAGACTCTGCCTCCTTTCCTGGACTTCTTTCGGCCCTCCACCCTTCTGTCCTCGTACAAGGTCTGTGATTCCAAACTGGTGGGCTGCAGCCAGCACATCACTCTTCTCATTGTTTCCTTTTACCTCCAGCACACCAGAGTAAAGCAGACCAACCAGCTTGAGCAGAGTCTGGGCCTTCACGGTCTGGAGCTGGAGCTGACGCTTCTGTCCAGATGGAGGTGAGGGGGAGGCTGAAAGCTTCTGAGACAAGTACGGGCTGAGAGCTGCAAGGATGCAGCTGTGGGTTGGGATTGAGATACCTTTACATAAAGAATAAGTCAGGAGAGAATGACTCAATTGTGCATTTTGTACATTGTCTTACATCACAAAGAACTTTGTAATTTTCCTTCTTTCTCACCCTCAGTTTGGAGCAGGGTGTCACAGAACTGGGCACTGTTCTGTTGTCTCTGCAGCCCCCCGAGAAGCTGCACCTCATAACCAGGCCACAGGTACCTCTGCATGTCCACATGAGCACTTCTGTTTGAAGTACAAACAGAAGCCGTCTTGAAGCAAAATCAAACAGGCACAAGAGCATTCGCAGGCAGAGGGAGTTTGCAATTCACATCCAAAGATACGTTTTTAATTTAAAAAAGTAATATGGTTAACATTCCAGGGCATGTGTGTGCAAAATTTATGTTTCCCTGCACAACATCAGAGGCAGAAGAAAGACATGGAGAAGAATCCTTAAGTGAGAATTCTGTAACAGCAAACACGGTGGCTGAAGCCCAACCTTCAGATAGAAAAAAGCATTTCAAAGTCTTATTTTTTTTAAGCGTTTTAAATCAGATTTAACAGGTGATTGTAAATGTGCAGCTTTTATTCTTTGGTTACCACTCAGATAATGATAACGATTAGATAGTCCTTCAAAGTAACTGCCCAAATAAGGGACTACAAGGATTTTTATCTCTGTCAAATGAACATGTGCCTGCATGACTTCCTGACTTATCTGACTGTGTGTGTGCTTGTCTTCATCTTCTCATCTGGAAGCTCATAAACCAGCTGCCATTTGGAATTTGTCTCAGACCTTTATGAGTCATTTCATTGAGCTTACGAAATGTCACAACATTTATTTATATGCAGGCACGCACATTCCAAAGATTCTCAGTGAGACCCAAACCACTTTGCCACAATTTGATCCGAATGAATGCGGCCATCTTGGAATATGTCCATGCCATCAGGGAAGAAAAAAAATCCATGGCTGGAAAAAGCTGCTCATTCAGTAAATTCAGGTAGCTGACCTCATTCAACAATGCTGAACCTAGATATGAGCAACTAAACCAACCACAGGACTGCCCCCATGGGCTCGTGTTGGTGCATCAATTTATCTGTATCCCTCAGTATGACGTGCTAATCATTCTTAAGCAGGATAAATCTGGGCTCAGACCATCTTTAAGCACCTAAGCAAACTGAAGTCTTCTTTCCACCCTTACAGCCTCATTGAGAAGTGGTTTTCTTAGGGCTATGATAGCATTTAGTCCCAGTGTCTTGAGTTTGCTACAATGTAAGATAAGGAAATGCCATGACTCTGTTTTTTTGGAGATTTCTTCCTGTTAAAAGGGAGTTTTTCCTTTCCACTATTGCCAAGTGCTTGCTCATAGATGGTTTTCTGATTGTTGTTGGTTTTCTCTGTATTATCGTAGGGTTGTTCTGTTACAATATAAAGCACTTCGACAAGACTGTTGCTGTGATTTGGTGTTATATAAATTAAATTGAAGTTTTTACAAACTAAATATTTCAGTAATCTCCGATCAGGATCATTCAAGATTTTGTCCATTTCTCCATCAAAGATGATGGTTCACCACAACTCTTACAGATTTCAATAATGCAATAATACACTGGGCAGTTATTAACCCAGTTTCCGTCATTTTAGGAATCTCCTGAGTTTTTCCCCTGCTCAGGCCAATAATGTCACCCTTCTAAAATAGAGTAAGATCTTTTCCACAACCCCAGGATACGTCTCCAGACATGGTTGTTTAATAGAAGAGAACCTACTCACTGCCTTAGGTAGGGTTAAATAACCTGCTGCCAGCTAAAACATTAAATCACTGTGATAATTATTTAGTGGAATGGGTGGACAATAGTCACAACCTATTTCTTTGGGTGGTGGCTACTTTTTTTCCCAGCTTGGCTATACCATATGGTTCATTAAAGGGCATGTGAATTTAATTTCAGCAAAAACTGGGACACAAAAACTGCTTGTATAGAAACCTTGTTCTTCTTTCGGCTACAATTTTAAGGAGGTCGCCACAAATCATCTGCCTCCAAACAAATCTGGTAAACACTTAAATAGCTTAAATAACATTGGGGGGGGGGGGCTCACTATCCTGTTGAATAAGAGCACAGTCATAAGGTAGTCAGTATTAGCCGACATGGAAAACGTTGTATAGAAATTACCAGTCAAATTAAATTAAAAATTGCTTTCAAAGTTTGGCTGATTTGCACAAAAATGAATTATTTGACCAACTTTGCTTAGAATGGCAGGAAACAGATCTTTTGATGATTTTTTTTAAAAAAAACCCAAATCAGATTCAAGGTAGGGTATTCCTTTGAAAGTACCAAAATATTCCAATTGCTATTTTTTTTTTTGTTGCTTTTATTATTGTATTATTGCTTTTATTGTAATTTAAGATACAATTTCGAGCTTTTCTGAATATATGGACGCTAGATAATGGTTTCATTTATTTTCTATTAATCTGAATAATACAGTTTATTTATACCTTTTATCTTTTGAGTTGAAGAGCTTTTTCCCCTAAAATCGAAATGAACATTTCTGAGTAAATTGCTCAATTGCTGCATTCATGGTTTGGGGGAAAGCCTCACTTTTGACCTCTTCTTATAATTTATTGCAGGTTTAAATTCTTGGTACAACTTGAGATCCTTAATTTAAGTACTAGGTACACCTCTAGATACCCGTTTTCTTCTGACAGTGTAATGAGTCACGGCTAGTTTCCTGTGTGCGGTGTGTACAGAGGTGGTCTCTCTGGCAGGATCACAGCTAACACCGACTCTGGGAGCATGTGGACCACGTGGAGGAGCCCTACAAATTAATTAGCATTAGTGAACTTCACTATCGGCTTGTTACCAATCAGACAACATTTTTATTTGTTTGTCTGTTTCATTTATTCCATTAATCGCAATTTTCTAGACACCTAAGCCGACTTTTTTTTTTTTTTTAAACAAAATGCGTTGGTTAATCGTCGCTGTCTAGACTTATCCTAGCTAGCTTAAGAGGTAGCTACATGTTAGCACAAAAATGCAAAAAACCAAAACGCCCTTCATTTCGCATAAAATTTTGCCACTTTATTCATAGACTACAACTTAATAATCCTTCCATTCCTTAGAATGAAGGTTTAATCGGCTTAACCTTATTAAGATGGCTAATTCTGGAGTGAGTTCCGACACTGTGGCTAATGTAGGTTAGCTTTAAAGTTACACTTACCAAAATCTTCCTGTAGCAGGAGCAGAGGGTTCATGGAGGATTATGTTTATTTTACCCACTGGAGTTAAAGCCAGAAATTAAAGTCGCACAGCCATATGCAACACATCGACGCCCATCACGAGTTTTTGCATCCGAGATGGTGTTGCAACGTGATAGCGACACCTACTGACCGCCCTGTGAAATGACACCGAGCGCTGAGTTATTAGTAAGTTTGGTGTCAGCTCAGAGTGGATTCACTTTTAGTTTCATTGGTTTAAAAATTTTAGTTCCAATTTGTTTTGTGATAGTGAAAAAATAAATTTATGAATTAAATATGCAAGCTGAAAATCTTTACTGACATATGTGTAGTTTGTTGATAACAAAACGGCGTTAAACAGAATCAGCGGAAACCAAAATGTGTATATATAAGAGGGAGAGTCCTTTTACTTGTGTTTGTGTTCCTGTTCCTTCTTCCTGATGTCGGCATCCATTGGTCATCACCATAACTATCACAACTACGGTCTTCTCCTTGTCAGCCACCACTATGTGTGGTTGGTTGGCCAGTAGCAGATTCTCTGTCTGGAACTTGAAGTCTCACAGGACCAGTCCTGTTGTTCCCAACCACCTTAAAGGTTAAAGGTTGTCGTCGTGGTTATTCTGCCAATGCTTTACAGCAGAAGGTGAAAAAACATTTCAAGTCACAAAATATGCAGAATTATGTGGAATATGGCAAATACTACCACAAAAAAAGCAAACGCAACAAAAAAACAATTTTGGATTAAAAACAAAAAAGAAAAGAAATAAAATGATGGATGTTTCCCCTCAGACGCCAAAGGTTTTGTAGATGAAACAGCAGCAGAAACATGTACAAAGGAGACTACATGAGTAAAGGGAGACCTACATAAGGAATAATGCTGGCTGTAATGTATGCTCTTTAAGTTTACGCAGTGAGGGCGTCAGGAATGTTGCTTTCAAATGGAATTTATCCTTCACATTATAAATGGCTCAGAATTAGTGTCCCAATTTTAATTGGCTGGAATTTGGTCACCTGACTCGCAGCCATGTGGAAATCCTACAGTGTCACTAAAAGTCTGGACCATTTCCTTCTCATGCTTAAATTACTGCTACTTAATTTCCTCAATATGTTTTTAAAAGTAGAAAATACTTTTTTTTGTAGTCTAGTTTTTATTACCCCCACTTTCAACTATAATAACCACAAGTAAATGATACTGAGTGACTACAAAAATCATAAACATCTCCTTGTTCCCATTTAAAAATAAATAAATAAATAGAATCTGAAAAAAGAAAACACGGGCACTGAGAAATAATTTTCTTTTTTATTAAAAACATTATTGCTAGTTACATAATTCATTCATAAATGAGAATGTGCAACTTTAAGAGCCAAGGCAAAGAGATTACATTAGTCAACAATCTGGTTTTTTCCTTCCCATTAGTGTATCTGATGATGGCGTTGGAGGATTTCTGTTCAGCTAACTTGGTTTTGCTTTCAATTAAGACAAACTGTTTTCAATCAAACAAAAAAAGAAAAAAAAAAAAAAAGATTGCATATGCATTCACCCAGAGCACCCAAAACAATTGAACCCAAATCAATATATATATAAAAAATAATAATACATAAAACCATTAAAATTAACAAATATTCTCTTGTATATATAGTTTAAATGTGCTTTTACTTTTTTCTTGATTTTATCTAATAGATTCTGGTCTATGCCTCTCTTTCTAACACTAGCCCTCGCTCGCTATCATTTTCATCTTTCAGTCAGTCCAATCTTGAAGACAGCTCGTTAATTTGAGAAAAGGAGGCTGTCATATTTCAACTGCCATGAAAAAAGGAGGTTAAAAAAAGAAAAGAAAAATCACACTTTACAACCCCGTAGTGCTTCTTTTAATCATCCACGCAGTAAGTATCTACATCTCACTCGGCACTAAGAATAAGCATTCCTCTTCAGAACAAACATCGTACTAAAGAAATGTGGGCAAAAAAAAAAAAAAAAAAACAGACAGCACTGTGTCGATCTGTAGTCTTAAAGCCAGGCAGGTTATGGATTTGTGAAGCAGTGAGTTATACAGAACTCAAGAGTTTAATTTAAAAAAAAATAAAAAAAAGAAATATCCAATAACATACAAGATCGCATATTCTTGCAGAATAAAAACTTCTGAGTTCTATATACAGTACTCCCAAATTGTACGCTGCTGTGAAAAAACAAAACAAAAAAAAACAACAACTTGACCAGTTACCCAGGTCACGCTGGACACACCCATGAGACCCATCCTGAATAAGCGAGGCACTCCAGTTAGCCCACGATTAAAGACAATCTTGCATATGTACACATTCATAAGATTATGGACCTGCAGATAAGGAAATGCGCCCACCGGATCCTTGAGATATCCACTAAGAATTACCAAGAAAAAGGGGGGTGCATTTAACAGAAAGATCACTTTAGAAATTGCCGTCTGTTCCAACAAGGAGGAGGAGGAGAATCATTCGTCTGCTTTATTTCTGGCTGTATAACTAACCTTGTACAGTTGTGGATCATCACAATCAAATGCAGAAAAAAGCAGCACGCCCGTGCATCTTTGGGCTGTCACCAACACAAGATGCCAACAGAACAAAGCGGATGACAAGTTTTCAGTGTGGCTGCTGGAGAAAAGTCTGAGTGTGCCATGTTGCGCGTTAGCAGTGGCAGTCACAGCAGTAGCAGTGTCATTTGGCACGCGTACGTAACTAAAAGTACACAGCAAAGCGAGTAGAGGAACAACCGCTACCAAAACAGAAGCAGAAGCTGTACACATATCTAATTAGACAGATAAATACAAGATCCCAGCGGTAGGAAATTACTCATATTTTGTAGTGTGTGACCATTAAGGAAAGAGAGAGAGAGAGAAAACCTTGATTTCTTCAAAACAGAGTGTGTTAGCCATTTATGGAAAATCTCACCATAAAGTGTCCTGATATGATTCCAACAGTTCCTTTTTAATTTGTTTAATTAGTCTTTGCTCTGACCTCTGAGAAAATACCAAAGAAGCCACAGTCTCAAAGAAAGAGAGCATTAGTGTTGTCCAAGCAAGCTGTAGTGCTGATGGAGTGGTTTTGGAGTCAAGTGGTCGTAGTGTCACATCCGGCTGTCAACAGGGAATGCAGAGCATCGTCAGTTTTCCATATGGTTTCATTCGAGTGTTTGAACTGCAATGGAGGAATGTAACAGAGAGAGAGGGAAGAAGAGAAGCTGCAAGAGAGTGAGTGTAAGGGATGAAGTTTAGTCATGTCGGTAGTGTAGCGGTAGTCCCCCATTGTCAGTTCAGCAAGGGCAGTAAGTGGGAGGAGGCTGTCGTCTTGTGATGCACACAATCAGTTTTTCTGCAAGAGAAGAAGAGGTACAAGTGTGTGAACGGATCACATGGAGCGGCTAAGGGCGAGGCAGCCATGCCTGGGTGGAAAGAATCACACTTTTAAAGAAAAATTTATTATTTAAAAAATACAATACAGTGAGTAAAAACGTTACTTAACATTGGACAAAACGAAAAATTACAAACTGTGCAAAGCAGAGGTAACAAAAAATATGTGTATATAAGATCCAAGGAACCACAAAAAATAAAGATTTGACACTTTTCACCAGCAGGGGGAGCAAAACAGTCTAAAAATAGTAAAATGGAAGCTCATTAAAAATCCAAATCACAATTAGAAACACACAAATATTCACAAATCTTACTACAAAACTAATATTAGGCCATGCGGTGAGTTGTGAGAGCAGCCAGTGGGACACACATACCATGCGGTGACATGCAGTGTGACACAGTGGGTGTAGCCTAACCATCGTAAGAATCCATTAGAGGCAAGGAGGCCTGCCTCTCCCCATACATCCCTCCCTGGGAGAGAGAGAGAAAAAGTAAGAGGAGAGAAGGACAGATAAAGATGAGGAGAGATAAGAGTCCAAAGGAGTGGGTGAATAAAGAGGGTTTAGTGTGAAAATCCAAAGAGGAGGTGAGTAGACACAGAAGGGGGAAAAGTGGAGGGAGTTCAGGATGACGAAAGACAGAAGAGTTGCGACATGTTAGTGCAATGTTAGGTCCTGTTTTAAGGTTGGAAAAAAGGGACAAGGGTGAGAAATAACGCACAAGATAAAGATCAACTCCTGTGCTGTACTGAGACATGCATCAACATGCTGCCTGTGGGTGTGTGTGAGAACATGTCCATTCACACGGTAACTTTCTGGGAAACCAGTGTGTGAAATTAACACCATTAATAGTTTTTGCCCTTTACATTCATTGAACAACAACTTTAGCAGCTTGTGAGAGCGCAGACTGAACTCAGATGGCGCCTAAAGTCAGGTGAAGCACTGCAGCTATAGCACAGCTCGGTGATTTTGGCTTCTCGGATCAGCAATCCTCAACCCCAAAATATTCCATTTATAATCAAAAACAACAACAACAAGGTGTGAACTGGCTAGATAACTTTAAAAATTAAGTGAGCATTACGTTACATTGGGGTCAGGAGAGAGATGTAGCAAAGAGCAAAGTGCATGTTAGGAGTGAGGCAGTAAATTCTCAGTAAAGGTGCAGACATGCGGGCTTATGTCTCTAGGCAAAGGTGTGAGGAGTGTCAGTGTGTGTCATGAGGTTGGCCGATACCTGATCTAAATCTTTGTCAGTAGGTCCGAGTGTGTTATCCAGAGTGTTCCTTCTCCCCGTCTGGTCCAGTGTGGAGTAGGCATCTGAAGAGGAGAAGCACGTGTTTAATTGGTACTTCCGATAAATACACAAAGGGCGTAGAATATGGAGCTGGCAGGAAAGAGAAAAAGAAGAAGACCGCAGAGGAGATTTATGATGTAGTGAAGGAAGACATGCAGTGGGTTAGTGTGACAGAGGAGGATCCTAGGGACAGAGGCAGATGGTCCGCTGTGCTGACTCAAAGGCAGCAGCTGGAAGTCAGTGATGACTTGATGCCAATGAAAGCAAAGGCATGTCGGACAGCTCTTCTGTCAGTTGTATCTGTTTGTGTGTTTTGTGTTTGCACACTTGCCTGGTCCCATGTCATTCATTGGAATCATTTCCCGGTCACTTTTGCCACCTGTGTGTCAGAGAAATATTAAAACAGTCAGAAATACATGTATTGCTCTGTAATTCTAAAGAATTAAGTCGAGACAAATACATTTTTTAATGCAACCAAAGTGCTCAACAGGTAAAAAATAAATAAATAAACAACTAAATAAATCACCACAACTAAAACAAAAGTAAAAGCAAATGTCCACATTCAGTCTACTTTGAAATTCAAAGAATGAAACGGTTTTTAAATCAGTACTAAAAATGTCCTGTGTTGACATTTCAAGAAAAATTGCCACACACTTCCGGAGGCCCGGTCCCTTCTATACCTTAAACCTGACCTCAGTACTCAGGGAGGAGTCAGGCAGGTCCCACACACACAGTAAAAAACAAAAACATGCAAAAATCACTTAGAAAACTGACTGGGAGGCAGTGCAGATCAAATATGCTTTCACTATTCTTGAAAATTCCCCATGTGGCAAAGCTGTAAATGTAATGAATCGAAAGTTGGCTGAGATGAGTAACTCCATATCAGCAAACAGCCCGTTATCATTCTGCACAATCAACGTCCGAGTTGCATTCATGCAGAGGAATCATTCAGACTCAAGTTTAGAGAGATCTAAGACGGAAATTATGTGAAACTCTGAATAGATACTTAAAAGGCCAATTTGAATAACAACTGACACCACTACATCATTTATTTTATAAAAACAAGAAGACTGGTAACAATCATTACACTGAAACCTTTTAAGCAAAGTGGCGGCTATTTTGACTCCTACCACTGACCTTTGTCTATAAGCGGCAGAGTGCTTTCCTCATATCCGTTGGGTTTGTTGGTGGGAGGGTTTAAGTTGACCATGAAATCTGTCTTCTTCCAGCCATCCTTTTCCAAAGTGCGCCGCAGGTCCTTGTAGCCCCAAACTGTCTGCAGCACTAGGCCAGCTCCACGCACCTCCCGATCTGAACGATTACTAAAGACGAGAGGGACAGAGAGGGAGAAAGGTGCAATTTATGAAAATAACCCGTTATAGCAATTTCAAGATGCTCTAAAACGTGGACAGAAAAAAATTATCCAAATGATCTGTATCCATCTGTCACTGCGTACCCATCCTTGTTGATGAGCACCAGTCTCTCGATGCCATTAGCAGCCCTGAGAGTCTTGGCTGCTTCCACACTGGAGCCCAGCACCTCATGGAGCGTGCTCAGTATAGACACCACTGTCTCTTCTGACACTGCTCGCACTGGCTGACTCTGACCAGCACCAGGCAGGTTATTTACCAGGTTAGGCACCGCATGTTTACCTGACAACACAGGGAAGATTAAGATTGCAGCATACTTACAACTGCTAACACTGGTATGTAATAAAGCTGGGGATTTTTTTTTAAACTCTGGTTAAAACCTTTTTACTGAAGCTCAGTTAGACAAAGAGTTAAATGTGTCACCTAGTAGCTCTTTGTTTCGTCCATCAATGGCCAGGTTGCGAAGGGCTCCGGACATGGCTCGGACTACGCGGTCGTTGTTATGAGCCAGCTGCTCCGTCATCATGGATAAACCTTTCTCCCTGCGCACCAAGGCACGGATGCATCTGCCATACTACAGACACACAAAGTGCTTTTATTGATTTAGAAGACCATCTTAACGACCATTGCTGCTAAATCTCGTGCTTGGTTTTTAACAGACTTTTCACTCAGTGGGTTACCGTTACCTGTCAAACGCTACTTACACAGGGTAAAATAAGTATTGGATACATCACCAATTTTCTAAGTAAATATATTTCTAAAGCTGTCACTGATATGAAATTATCACCAGATGTTGATAACAACACATCCACTCCACACATGCAAAGAAGTCAAAGATAGATGTTCGTGAACACACCGACTGAAATTCATTTAATACTTGCTACAAAAGTGGTTGGGGATGACCGCTTCGAGATGTCTCCTGTGGGGAGAAACTAGTTGCAGGTGTGATTTTGCGCCAGTCTTCCACACAAGCGGTCTTTCGAAATCTAAGCTTTAGTTCTTTCTAAAGGTTTTTAGTTAGATTCAGGTCAGGCGATTGGCTGGGCCATTCTAGCAGCGTTATTTTTCCTTCTCTGAAACCAACCATGAGTTTCCTTGGCTGTGTTTGGGAATATTGTGTTGCTGAAACGCCCCCCCCCCCCCTCGTTTCATCTTCATCATCCTGGTAGATGGCAGCAGATTTTCATAAAGAATATCTCAGTTTCCATCGATCTTTTCTTCAATTATATGAAGCGTGCCAGTACCATTTGCTGAAAAACAGCCCCATACCATGTTGTTCCCACCTCCAAACTTCACTGCTGTTGTGGTGTTTTTGGGATGAGTTGCGGTGCCTTTTGACCTCTAAACATGGTGTTTATTATGGTACCAAAAGAGTTCCATTTTAGTCGCATCTGACCAGACTATATTTTCCAAGTATTTCACAGGCTTCTCTAAATGCTGTCCACTTCTGTATTATGGCTCCATTACTGATAGATTTCAGGCGTGTCATGATGTTCCACACCTCCCTTTCTTCAGGAGTTCAATACCTTTTCCCTCTGTCATTTCTAATTATTGCACATAATAATTTAGGGACACCTACGGTTTGATTTTTTGCATGTGTGGACTGGATGAGTTGTTACCATCCAGTGAGTTGTTGCTTTTGATGTAAGAGAACTAGCAGCTCGGAGACCCTCTCAAATAACTGAGTTTATCACCCTCTCTCTAAAGCTGAATCCAACCTTCAGAGGAAGCTTGTTTCTGCTGCTTTGACCTGTAGCTCTAGGCCATATGTAAGCATAGGAATGTAGATCAACCAGTAAACCAATACTTCAGCTCTTTAGGTGGAGTGTTGACTAAACAAATACCACTGTGATTTTTCTCATGTGCACAAAGTCAAAATAATTGTGTGTTACATTACAGATAACCTCTAAGAACAGACAAATCTAATACAAATCCTCACATAGAGTGTTCACTAATGTTCCTGAAATAACCTTTGATTGCAATGACTAATGTTAAAACAGCACCATTTATTCAGACTTCCCAATCTGGTTTATTTACTTAGCACATAAAGTTCTGGTACTGTAAAATCGAAAAAGATCAGTATAGATGGCAGTTCTTACAGTCCAGTGTCCAGCGCACAGGTTCTGAATAGCTCCAGCTGAAGCTTCCAACACTGTGGCGTTTTGGGACTCCTTCACCAGAGACATGTAGATGCGAACCACCTCCGGCTGATACAAGAGCTCATAGCCTACAGGAAACAGGCAGAGAGTGGACACGTGTGTGATGGGAACATTGATAATGTAACAGGTCCTTCATAAAGAAATAATCTTTCAGGAGTATAAAATACAGACATATTAATTATTGAACAATATGTGCAGGGATATGTTAAGTAGTAATTCTTGAAAATCAAACAGGATAAGTGTTCCTGAATGCGGTATCAAGATTGAGTGATATCTATTCTTTATCCAAGTACACAGACAGTTTTCTTTATGCCACCCTCCAGATAAGAACACAGCAAACGTCTATACTATCATCAAGCCGATAGGCACTCTGTAAGGGCTTCAGTAGAGACAAAACAAATGGTGCCCAACTGTCTGCTCATTAAGCTCCAAAAGCCTTGGACAGAAGATCTTCCTCCAAATATTAACTCTTAAAACAGCAGAGACGATTGATGGAGAAGCAGAAGACTCACCAGCGCAGGAGGAGCCTGACCACTATCACACCTACATTTGTCATAGTATAATAAATCTTCCTTTACATCAAACCCTGCGATAGAGAGAACGTCTCTGTTGTGGTGTCCTGAAAGCCTCTTAAAGCACAGCGAGTCCAATCAGAGAAAAGGGCAGAGATCCCGTGTGTGTCTGTCTGTGAGATTGTTTCCACATGAATGCAAACAACATCCACTACTCCTAATCTCCCATGAAGAAGTGCACAACAACAACAGCTCATTCCAGAAGCACGTTATGATGACGTATGAAGTCGAAAACGACAAGAGAGGCAGAAATCTGCAAAACTTTCAAAAAGCAAAGGCTGTAACTCATTTCCTTTACTGTCCACATCCACTTCCTGTCTTTCTTTTAGCGCTCACATTGGTTGCCCTTACATGACCCCTCTGCTCAACAGGACATCATCTCATGAGTATTCATGGTCCAGATTTAGATTTTTGTCCTGTAGATTATTCTAAGCTGTATTGCAATAACGGTCGTATGTCACAAAATTTTGTTTCCAAATTCTAATTACAGAAAGTATACTATAATCAATGCATCACCAATTGCTGATGCATTATTGCCATTTGCAATCAAAAAGAGTGGTCTTCTGAGTCCATGTGGATGGAGCGAGGTACAGCTTACATCAAACTGCGCGTGCAGTAGCAAAGCCAGAGCAAACTACATTTTCAGAAGTCCGAGCGCTTTATCAGTTGACAACATATTTGGTGTCAAAAAAACCACCAAGTTTACCTGGCATTTGTAACAAATAAGAGATATCTCAGGTGTACTATGACATCCTCTCTACATGTCTGCCTGTGAATGGAGCTGTGGCAAACAGTCATCTAAAGGTGGATTACGTCTGAATGAGAGACCGCTGTCACCACAACACGTTCAGTGTTTTGAACCCCATTTCTATAAAGGCTTAATTCAATAAAAGGTGTTCATAGAGCCTTTGCTTACCTTGAGCAGGTGAGGTCCTTTTTGGAATGTCTATTGTATCATCAGCTGTATCCTCATCTTTCCTTCCTGGAAGCAACATTAAACATTAACATCAACAAAAATGCCAAAACAATCTGCTGTTGACACCGAGTGTGATGGCTGTTTCAGACTGACACATGCGCTGTTAGTACATGTGTTCTGATTTGGTTAGACACGTGCTCGTCAGGGCAAACATGAAGATTTAAAAACTACAGTGCACTTTCTACAAGTGTTCCGCTATTAAGAAATAGGCCATGTTAGTGCTAGTAAAACATTTCTGTTATCTAAGCCATGATCCTACTGCACCCACTCCAAGACAAAAGTACAAAGCAGAAGTAAAGTGCATAGCCAGGTAAAGAAAGCTTACCTTTGGAAAACCACTCATCTGCAGCCAGGCCGAAGGAGGATGTAGGGCAGGGAGGGGAAAGAGAAGAGCAGCAGAACAGGAGGAAGAGAGAGCATTTAAGTAAAAAGGAAAGCAGCCGTAATTGAGTCACTCAGTAAACACCTGTTTACACCCCAAAAGCAGCACTGCCACCACACAGAATCAGCATGTGACATGCCATGTATGAAGGCCAGATAAAGCAAATGCAGGGAAACGCCCAAACCAAACAATTTCATATTCACATAAAATTGTACATCAAATGTATTAATAACGTACAAGTGTAGAGTAGCTACAAACACATAATAACTACCTGCAGCAGTCTGAGTTTAGTTGTGCCCTACCACCTCACCACTCACTCTTATATCATCAGTCACTATCTTCTAAAAATAAAGAGTCAAATCAGAAATAAAGGGAAAAAAATAAAACTAAAAAACTAAACATTTGACATATTTATACCAGCATTAACACATGGTTGTTGCAATTGACTTTGTAATACAAAGCCAGCAAATTGTAGTGGGGGCTGTAGTCTGACAAAAACAAATCAATACTCTCGGTGAAACACAAACAGAGCAGCTGAAGAGAGGATAAGATTTCTCTAAGGGGGGGAGGGGTTAACATTCCTGTGCTGATGACTGGCTTTGTTTGTGTAATGTGTTTGTCTAAGATTGTGTGTATGTGCAAGTATCAGCTCAGTGAGATGATGTGACCTCACCAAATGCTCTCGATACTGAATGAAAACTACGCTATCTCTGTCTGTCTAAGGCACACACCTTTGCTCTTGCGGGAACCGAAGCAACTGCCCTTATTGCTGGAGTAGGCGGGGCCTTGGTGGTTTGGTGTGGCCTCCAGGTAGCGCTCAGGGTTGGGGATTTCACGGTGCACTTGGTAGGACAGGTTCCTCAGCAGACACACACAGTTCTCTGTCAACTGCAGAGATGGAGAGAAAGTTAAGAATCAAAACGCCGCCTTTCTCATTGTAAATTCACAGGTAAATGTTACTGAACACACAAAAGCAACAAGGATCAAACAAAGGTGTCAAAGGATTTAATCAATCAGAAATCCACATACCTTGTTGTCCACATCTTTACAGTCAATCTGGGACTTGACAATGTACATGAGCGAGTCGACCAATCCCGTGCACTCCCTGAGCTTCCTCCTCGCCTCACTTCGCTCTGAACTCACATTTCTTTAATCGAGAGGAAAGTTAAAAAGAGGAGAAAGAAGAACGCAGATTAGAAGAGGTTAAAGGGGAGCGGAAGGAGTCTGCTATAGTGACTACAAAAGGATTCCAGCACATAATGCCCGAGCACACCCCCATTAAGTTTGAATGAAACTCCTGTTAAATGTACTAGTTTACAAAGAGAGTACAGTTTGACAAGATCGAGTTACATCTCTGGGCCAATTTTCTCAACTGCTCTCTGACTCAGCCGCACTTAAAAGATTCAAGAGAGCTGGAAAACTGAGTGTCGTGGCCTTTTGTCTTTTATGTTTCCCGTCGGCAGACACACCCTTTCACATAATACCAGGACACATTCTCTTTCACTGCACAGGGCACTCATCTGACTTCACTACATAGTTTGAGAAGTTTATTTACATGCTGCGGTAGGCACACATTTAAAATAAAAAATGCTGACCGAATCAAATCAGGACAGCGGCAGGAAAAAGAAAAAGAGTGTCCCGGTTTTCAAAAAACAACGCTTGAAATTTGCTAAACTTATTTCAAACAAACGGAAAAAAGCAAGACAATATCTATTTACATATGTAAATAAAATAGTGTTTGACCCTAATCCTCTTCACTAACCTTAGCTATAAAAGAAGCCACATAAGCAGACATTAAACATGTGTGCCACTGTTCACGATATGCCTGCATGACTTCTGGAGCCATAAAAGTTTAACTCTGCCTTCCATCTGTCGTTTACAGTTCGATAGTGAAGTGACACGAAATCATAAAGTGAAACTAAAGGTTAGGTTTACAGTCACAGAGATGAATATTTTCAGGAAAATCCACTAAGTATTAAAACTTAAAGAGGAATTTCCTGAGTAAATATAGTCATTAAATACTCTGCAGAAAACAAGTTCTCTGTCAAAGATCTCCTACAAGTCTTGAATTGGAAAAAAAAAATAGCTTTAAACAGAAATGACACACTCATCGTTTCAATGACCCATATGTAGATAGTGGCTACCACATGCCCAAAACTGGCTATAATTTATACTATAATTAAGGCACTCATATTGCTGCGTGTATACATATCCATTAAGGCAAAACAAACTGCACTCATAATGACCTTAAATTAACCACTAAACCCAGCAGTGCAACTGAAGCTTCACTGACACAAAATCTCTGCACAACACTCCCCGTCTATTTGGCAACAATGAAGAGAGCGTTCTTGTTTGTCTGAATATTGTTAAGTGGAATTAGAAATGGACAAAAGCTTGTAGGAGCTTGGCATTCCCACTCCGTGTGAGCTCTACTCTTCAACTGGTCTGAACAACGTGAGCTGAGAAATTGCAGAGTTTGGCTGCAGGAAGGCCAATTACAACGTGCTACAATTGTCTGGGTCAAAAGGCGTAGTGACCCAGCACTAACTATGTCACAAACATGCTAGTACAACCGCCCAATTTTTAAGAGATTGTTTAGCTCTGGCATCTCCTGCGTAATGTCAGGCTGAAATTTTGAATTTATTCATTTAAAAGGGACAGTGCGGTTTAACATAGTTCAAGTGCAAGACATGAAACTGATGTACCGCACATAGGTTTATAGCTGCTGCTAATTTTCAACAATTGTCTCTTGTTGGGCTTACAATCTAAATAGATACATTTTACAATAAAACATACATTTTCATAAAACCATATTACATCATGAATACAATTACAATTAATAGACAATAATTTAAAATAAAATTAAAATCATTAGTTAAAATGACTACAACTTTGATTTCCCTTTAACCACACTTTAACCTTCAGTGTAAAGGATCTAATGTCTGTAATCAATTTGATATCGGTTGGAAGTGTGTTCCACAGGTGGCAAGCCTTTATAGAAAAAGCTGACTGACCGAATGTAGACCTGCGATATAATATCTTGCAGTTGCCGTTCACCTTACTCCTAGTAATACGATTACTATCTTGTCTCTGGATGTATCTATTGAGACACTCTGGGGCCACCCTATTTATACATTTAAAAACTAATTTAAGAAAACACAGATGATTAAAACTCTTAAAACTAAGTAGATTATATTTCTTTAAAATGTGACAGCGATGCCACCGAACAGATTTTTTTTATCCATTATTTTTAAAGATTGGTTATATAAGGATACCACAGGCTGAATTGTAGATGGTGCTGCTTGGGTCCAAACTGTCATACAATATGAAAAATGAGAAAATATCATAGAATGCATAAATAACTGAGCTGCTGAAGTGGGTATATAGTGCCAAGTTAACTTAAAACAATTCAGATGCTGTCCAGACCATTTCTGTAAATACTGAACTTTCTAAATCCTCAAGATAAGATGCGTTTCCACACCTGCAAGTAACCCTTTTATAATTAGACTTATGGCTGAGGGAAATCACAGATAACAGAGACAGGCCTGAACATACTGTTTATACTAGAAAAGTCAATGCCCCACTGTCCTCTGCTTGCCCCCCTCCCAGTAATCTCTGAAATTCCCTTCCTGTCACCCCACCCTCCCCTCCTGATAGCTCAGTTACTGGGCAATTTTTCTTTTCTTTGATATATAACTGACATTTAACCCAGAAGTGTTTATATGTACTAGTAATTAGAGTAAGAGTCTTTAACATGAAAAATATCTTTGATGCATCACTCCAATATACTCACTTTTTTAAGTCTGAATTTTTGAATCTGCTTGGAGTTTTTGTTCCTTCTACAGAAAAGATTGTTTTAATTAAAACATGCTTCTCCTACACATGTATGTATTTACACATAGCATCTTATAAAGACCAAGTAAATAGAGCTCTGATTTTTTTTTTTTAAAGAAAAAAAGTTTTGAGTTTAATCTGACTGAAGACATTTGTCTTCAGTATTTTTTTTTATTATGACTCTACCATCATTCTCCATCTTCACTATGCCTACTCCATGATGCATTTCCTGCTCTTCTGCTCTGTTAGCGCATCATTGCTTCCATCCTCCCTCACACATCCCACTGCTCTGTCAGTCTGTTGACCTGGCAACTTTCCACTTTCTTTTCCCAGCTACATATCTTGCTTCTCTAATGTTGCTTCCATCCTTCCTTTGCTCCATACCTCAGGCAGCCTGCTGTGTTGGTGAGGGCAGTCTCCCATTCAAGATGTCTGGGCTTGCAGTTTTCCTCCCCACCACCTGCTCCGTTGCTCCCTCGCTCCCAGCCTGAATGGGGAACCATCACCTCGTCGGAGAGGGCGTGCAATGCATGGTCCACAATCTCCATTTTCACAGAATCATGAGACGACAAGTTCCACAGCGTTCCTTCAGGGGAGAAGAAGAAAAAAAATGTTTGTTTTTTTAAAACATACAAAAAAAAAAAAAAAAAACCCAAACCAGACGAGAAGATTCAGTGAGAATTTTGCACTTTTCCTGCAACTGATATCACTGAGAAATTCTTAAAACTTTGTAAATATTGTTTTCTAATAAAGCACAAATATATTATTACTATAATGGACTGAGCCTTTGTGTGGTGGCTACACATGCAAGTGTGACTGGTCCCAAAGGAACGAGGAAGAGTCTGTGCTGCCTGACTCAACTGAAATGATTGGAATCACCCAATGACTGATTTTTGCACATTAGTATAACAGTTGTCATCAATATTGGAGTACTGTAACACCTCGGTGTGTGACAGAAAATAAGAAAATATGCAATACACCCACTTTATTTCCACACAAGTTTACATACATCCTACAGTCAGTTCAGGGTTTTTCTTGGCTCAAGCAGGCCTTTGTGGGGTGACTACGCTGGCTTACTCAAAAGAAATGTAAGTGTTTTTCTTTTACATCATAAAAAGTTGAGTTTAAGCCTGAGTAAATTAAACATTAAAAACACTGGTTAAAGATTTATCACAGCCTTCGTAACATTTTCTTTGGGGGAGGGCCAATGTCGTCCATGAGTGCCAACATTTTTTATATGCAGGATATACCCTGTGGACTATATTTTGATCATCATCAAGTCTTCTTGTGTTTTAAACTTAAAAGTACTGAAGGTTTCAGCAAACTCAGGAATCCTATAGCAAATGAATAAACCGAGCCCTTCCAAAAAATATTTTAAAAACGCTGGGCTGGCTAATAAGTAAGCAGGAGCTACATTATTTCTTTTTGGCACAATGCCAACTTGATGTGGCTTTTGATCCCTCTTAGGTTCAAGACATTGGCTGTCCAAGGTTTATTTGCTTTACTTTTGGTTGCATCACTCCCTCCCTTTTTCTGCCTCCTGCAACAGAAGACTTTTTCCCCCCCCGATAGTTTTTCCATATTTAGCTACCAGGAGTTTCCATGGAAAACAAAAGCCCTACCGACTTACTATTTTGGTTGTGCAATGTGGAGATTTGGTCCCAGAGGCAGACAGAGCTGCACTGTGAAAGCGAAGCTAACATCATTGTCACATTAAACCTTGGCAGTGTCATCAATTCTACAGCCATAACATTATGAAATAAATGTTGATTGCACAATGAAAAGCAACAATGTAGCCTATTGCCCATTTAAAATGCACAGTTTAAATAAGGTTGTATGACAGTTCTATGTATTAGTACAAACGTTAAATAGACAATCTGTTTTAAATCCTGACCTGACAAAATTTCTCTTTCCTTTGTGTACATTTTATATTAAAGTTTATCTTGGTGTAGGATTGTGGAGCTTTTGCAGGGAGCTGCATGGTTCTTGGTGGGATTGCTGCCAGTTGGCTAAATTACTTCTGTTGGGTTGCAACGTCATGTCCAATAGCTGTCCAACTGGTGGCAATTGTCAGCTTTATCTAGTATGAAAAAGCTAAATTGGCACACATTAACTAAATTACTAATAGCCACCTTAACAAAAGTAAACAACCACACTGAACAAGACTGAAAACAGAGCCCAGGATCTCTATGCACCGTGTACCTGTGATAACGTCTGTCAGATCCTGGTCATGAGTCTTCCTCAGCAGCCTGATCAGAGCCGGGACGCCATCGCAGTTCTTGATGGCAATCTTATTGTCTTGATCTTTGCCATATGAGATGTTCTTTAGTGCGCCACAGGCTGCGTAGTGAACCTGTAACATACACAAGCACAGCTTAATGGGCCATCAGCCACGATGGAGTGGTACTTGAAGGCATCGATTTCAAATGCATGGAGTGTGCTAGCAAGAAACAGTCATGACCTCGAAACTGTACTACACGCATTAAATAGGTCTTGGCAGAGCTCCTCATATGAGTAATTACTACAATTAGTGGTAAATTAGCAGGCTGCATTTTGTACACATTTACACATTAAAGAAATGTTAAAGGGGAGCTATTATGCTCATTTCAAGACTCATAGTTTTGTTCTTGGTCTCCACTGGCGTAGCTTTTCATAATGCACAGTTTAATTAATTATATATAAGGAAACTTTTTTTTTTTTTTTTCATCCAGTTGCTCAATTTTACTGGATCCTTATATATTAATATTTTTCAGAGTTAGGGAAAAACAAACAAACAACCAAAAACCTATACATGCTGCCGGTGTTCTGGGAATCCATCCTACCTCACAAAGTAGGGTAGGATCGGGTAGGAAACAACTACCCATTGTTTCTGCATACGCTGCGCATGCAGACAACACAAAACCCAAATTTACTTCATTTTTAAAGCCATTGTGAATATTTGTTATGGTTAGGGTTAGTCAGAAGTCACCATCACATTATCATACGGGTAGGACGATTTGCCAAAGTAGGACAGTTTCTCAGAACACCGGTATTACAACAACAGAAGGTGTGGCTGATGTATTTAGCCTTAAGTAAAAAATATAAGGTATGTCTAAAGCTGCTAAAGTAATAGATGGTAGCAAACTAAGCTAACAGTTTATCTGCATAAAGACTATTTGTAACTGCGTTATATTTCCATTTCTAAATGTGTTTCTATTGTGGTTGAAATGCAAACAGCCTCTTAATTTCACTTTAATGTGGCTACAATTCTTTCTGACAACAAGAAAGCATCATCATTGGGGATGACCACAAGCTAGCTTGTGGGATGCTAGCTTGTCCAAGAGAAGTAGCCTAAATTTCAAACTTGGCATCTTTAATTTGAGCAACCACCTTTATCACAGTACATATTTGGTTAGAATATCAGATATTTACAACATGGTAATTATGGCCCACGAATATACAATACTTCAATAATAGTATTTATTAGTGCCATTATACCTCAACTATTACTTTGTTTTGTGCATTTTGTCTGTATTAAAACTTGTATGTATTATATAATAATAAATGTATGGCTAATAATGTGAAAACCTACAGAAAAAGAAGAATTGCACAATGGTTTGCAACATTAGAACATTTGTATCTGATTTATAATCAATGGTGGTGAACGCTGGTGTTTATGACAGAAAAAAATAAAAATGAAAAATGCAATACTTCCACTTTATTTCCACTAAGTTAACAAACGTCCTAGAATTTTTTCTCCGCTGTTGCTTTGAAAGTTGTAATAGTCTGCATTCCTGGACCATTTTTTCATTATATTATACTTAATGTGGACTCGTTTTTCCATACACACAAACTTATTGGATGGACTCTTTAAAACCACTTTCAAATGTTTAGAAGATGCATTTGCAGTGTGACCCATTTCCTCAGTCAGCAAGTTATCGCGCACACACACACCAGACTTCAAACCTGTCACTGGCCACGGAGCACGAAATGTGAAATTAAGATGCTTCTTTGCCTCGGGACTGGAATGCATGATGTGGTTTCCTTGGTAGTGCCCTTACAAACATCAGCAAAATTTTGCCACAACTAGACCGAAATGAAAGGGAACTAGAGAAAAACCACTGAATGTTTCGGCCAAAACCGGATTTAGAACAAATGTCGCCCTCCAGGATTTGAAGTCCAATACATGCAGCTTGTTTATAGCTCACATTCATTTGGTATTACAGGTAAATCTACAGTTCACCTTGTCCTCACAGTTTAAAATACACTTCATCCCTTAAGCTTCGCTTTTAGCCCAATCATAACAACCTTCCAGAACAGCAAAGAGCGAACAGAAAGCCTTGGAGAAAAACAACAAACTGACCTCTCTGTGTGGGTTGTCGAGCATAGAAACCAGTGCTGGAATGCCTTTCAGACGACGCACATCGGACTTCACCTGCAAATCAAAAGGAGGGATACAGTGTGAATGGGCATTTGCTATATTATTAAATAGAAACCATGCAAAACAATTATTAAATCAAGAATGAATAGACAAGCAAGGGCCCAAAACAAGGATACAGAGTAACAAGTGAGAAACACTGAAAATCATTGAAAAGACAATAAAAACCTCAAGTATTTTAATCTGTGAGGGAATTTCCCATCAACATTGAGGGGAAAAAGCATGCACACAAAATACAAAACAAAATACTTCTTAAGCCCTTGAAACAATCAAAAATGGCTCTGTCAGCTCGTGCTATTTTACAAGTTATTATCTCTGATTTTGCCGTTGCTTATATTTATAAAGCTTAGTGACATGCTCAAAGTTTAGCTCTGGTCTGTTCTATTTGTTTTAATTCACGTCTCAATCATTCCTGCACTGTGCAAACTACCACGAATTAAAATTAAGTGAGGGAAAAAACATTTTAGTTAGAAATAGAAATAAAAACGACACTTTTATAAAAGATGAAAACCAGCTGAAAAGATATCATGTGCTTACAAGATGTGCTTTCAACATGACTTAAAGTCCACTACTTAAAAATCAGCCCTGTACATATCCAGCTGACATTATAATGAGAAAAATTAAACATTAAATCTAGTGAAAAAAATAATATATAAACATATAAAACCTTACAAACTTTATAACGGTGAAAAAAAAAAAAGAAAAAAAAAAAAAAGAGAGAGAGCTTGCATTGTTTTCGGATCCTTTACCTTATCATTCTTAAAGGTGAGATGCTGCAGATAAGCAGCTGCGTTGCTCCTGACGGGATCCAGCCTATAGTTGAGCATGGCGATGACCTCAGGCAACTCTGGCTGACGCCAGCCACCGGGGCCAGAGCCTTTCCTTAGAGTGCTGTCCAATGAAGCCATGCTCCCTCTTTCACCCTGAGCCAGTGGCGCACCACCACCCCAGTAGTAATCTCCTGCACCGCTCATGTCACCATCCAAGAGGCCCTCATAGCTCCTGAGAGGAAAAAGGAAGAGATCTGTAAAGGCTGACACTAAAATATATTATGGAAAATCAAAGATCACACAACTTACCCAGTCCTGCGAGGCGGAGCACGAGGGTAAGCATGGGGGTTGCGGGGCACAGTGCTGTAATGCATTGGAGGTGCCATGCCATAGTCGGGCTCATCAAAGCCCATACTGCGTTGGTCATCCTCCAGACCGTATGGCTCTGGAACAAACCTTGGAATGGAGGAAAGCTCCATACCACTTCCCATAGGCCCAACCTACACAGAGACAAAGACTGTGATCCAAAAACAACTGAAACTATGGCTGCACTCTAAAATACATTTTCAGTGGCTTGTGTCTGAGCTTGGAAACTCAGACATACACATTATGATAACAGTACAATTAATTGGTGGGAAGGAAGTGTTGGAGACAGTTTGAATTCCTTCTTATGTTCTCGCTGTCTCGCCAGAAAAATGTGTCGTGTGTAAAATTCCCGCAAAGTAAAATTCTGCCAAGAGAAAAGTGCCAGAATAAATTGGGCAATGATTGCTTAACACACCTGTGGCTGAGCAGCATAGGGGTCCAACTGGTTCCTGCTGGGGGCTCTGTAGTTGGGATCTAGAGTCCTATACCCATCTGGATGAACCGGTCTGGAAAGGAGGAGGAGGTTGACAATGAGACAAAACATTATCATGGAAAAGTTTAAAAACAATCTGCATGCCTTGAAGCCTAGATAAACAGGAATTTCATTGAACATGTTACCTGTAGCGATCATCCATGTGAGCTCCCCTGTTGAGGCTTGTATAGACCTCAGATGGAGGTCCAGCGCGGTAGTCGTCATAAGGTCCCACTGGAGGTCCGTAGTGGTAGTTTCGGGGCACAGTTTGAGTGGGGTAGTCCATTGGCACAGCAACTCCAGGGCCCTGCCTGTAGACTCGGTCCGCAGGTGTAGTGTATCCACCTGTCACGGAGCCTCCACCATCCATTGACAGTGTGTCTGACACAGAAGGGATGACTGTGCGTGTGGTGGTAGTCTTTACTACTTTCTTTACCTTAAAAGGGGATGACAAGACAGTAAAGAGATGAGATATCAACGCTGACTAATTACAAGTATGAACTTTTCTGCTTTACAGAGATAGCATCCAAAGCAAACCTTGCAATAAACCAGAACAAAAACAAGAATGAACCAGTTTGGCCAGAATGCCACTCTTCCCCTTGTGTTACAGCTGGAAACTCCTTCGCAAGAAGTGACTACTATTAGCATCTAGCTCTTACTGTGGTTTCTGTACGCTTCGTTGTCCCATCTTCACTGGTCTCCACAGACACAATAGGTGGCATCTGCTGGGGTTGTTCCTCCACCGTGAATGTCTCCTGCACCACCTGACCAGGCTCCATCCTGAACTGCATACATTTGGATACATTTCAGAGTAAGATACAAATGTAGGTTACACACTCAGTAACCTTGGATCAACACTATCTGAAAGGTGCTTACGTGATGTGTCCCGTTGATGTAACCCTCGTTCAATGTCAGCCTTTCTATGTCTGCATCACAAGGAATGCGGCCGTTCTGTAGAAATAGAGGAAGAAGAAAAAAAAGTACACATGACATGGCCCAACACACAAACTAAATGAAAGAGTATGTAGCCATGAGCAAATATGGACAACAGTACTGACAGAGCAGGTTTTCCACATATATTGAGCAATGTGCAATACATATATACATGCTTCCAAGTTTTAAAAAAAGAATAAACAAACAAAAGCGAAAGAGTCGCAACCATCGCCAACTTTCATTTTAACTTATACCGTGTGTGTGTGTGTAGGTGATGGTAGAGAGAATAGGTGAAGAAAGCTAGACTTGTAGAACTCAGACTTCCTCATGCAAGTCACCACCATCTACATTGCCTGTCCAGGAGTGGCAATGGGTGTGGTGTACTTTCTATTCCAGCCACAGATGGAGCCCTGTCTCTGTTACTACAGCAGGTAGTCACTACAAGGACACAACCAGGAGGGTAATTGCTCAACTCTGATTTAGAAATATGCGTCATACTGATAGAAAAGCCGTAGTCTCAAATTTACACAAGAAAAGATGTGAACACCATGCTGAAAAATGTGCTGGTTAGAGGTGCAATAAAACTGCAGCCAAGCTCTTACAGGCAACACGTAGATAAGCAAAACAGCCTTGTGATGAAGGCTCAGACAGAGAGAAGATCAGAAAGTACCGAGCAGAGGCGAGCGTGTGGGAACTTGTCAGTAAAGACTGAGGTTGTAGTGCGCTGCCTTGAGAAAGTGGCAGAGGCATGTTGAAAGCCTCTGGGCTATAGAAACACAGAGCAGCGATAAGAACTAGAACAGACTACAGTTCTCTTCTGCTGTCACTGCTCTTTATTAGCCTGGGACTGAGAAGCGTCCCACTGAAGGCATGCCACACATGCTACAGTGACAAAAGACAGAAGGAAAATAAGGAAGAGACCAAGTTTAATTGGTATGTTGCAAAGGCCTCCTCAGGGCCAAAAAGTGTGAGCATGGACACACCTGCTCTTTCAGGCATGCTAAAGGCTGTACAATCAGAAAGCGAAAGAATGAGTGAGCGTAGGCATCTGTGAGGTAAACTCAGAGCATGAAGTCACTCTGAAACAGGTAACTGACTCAAGGTGTGTGAGTGCATCATTCTCGGAAATCAACAGTTTTACAGAGAATTTCTGACTCAAAGTCTGACTGCGGCCCAGGCAGGGCATTGGTCTCATATGAAATCTGCTGGTTGTTACTGCAAAGGTGAAGTCTTGTTTCTGGCATAACAAAATGAAATATTCATTTAAACAGAAAACACATCTGCATACTAAGTAAGACATATTTTTTGGTACAGGAAGCGTTCTGCTCTCTTTATTTTTGAGCAGAGTCTGGGTGCATGCAGGTAAACAGGGGTTTTCCTGGATCACAATAAGCTTCTGTATAAGCATGATTAGCCCGTCTACTTTTAAGGAAAAAGGTCAAAGTTACCTGAAGTGAGAAAATAAATTATTTTCCTGTTATTTTGGACCATTTATTTTTAGTTTGAGTAAAGTAGACCTCAGATAGTTTAAAGAAAAATCTCATCCTGGTAATTTTCCTTTGGTGGAACCCAAAACTTCTTTGGAGGGACAGCAGAGTATTTTAATATTCAGAAAAAATGCTCTAAACTGCAGGTTTTAGATATCACCCAGAATCAAATGACTAGTTCATTACCAGGCCTCTGAATAACTTCAAGACACGTTGAGGTCATTTTGCCATTTAAATCAGCTGTGTTGAATCAAGGACACCTCTAAAACCTGCGGGACACCGGCCCTTCAGGCCTGGAGTTGGACACGTAAAGGCTAATGGACTAGCTAAAACACAATCTTGAAAGCAAAGGCTGTTGTCAGTTTAGCTTGCATTTGCAAACATTAACTGATAACTGATATCCACAGGCTACTCTGGAAATCCCCTCTCTTACAAATTTCCACTGTTCTCTAAAGGCTAAATAAGCACACTATCCAATTTTTATATTTATATGTCTTTCTATTAGAAGCCCAGAATGGGCTTCTAATAGAAAAATCTGGTCCGGGCTTTGCTGCTTAGGCTGCTGCCCCCATGACCTGCCCCCGGATAAGCAGAAGATGGATGGATGTTTTTCTATTTTTTTTTTTTTTTTTTTTTTAAATATAAATCAGAACAACAGAGAGATGCCTTTATATTGTAAGGTAAAGGCCCTAGAGTAATACAGAGAAAACCCCTACAATCACTTGGCCCCCTATGAGCAAATGCTTTGGCGACAGTTTGAAGGAAAAACTCCCTTTTAACAGGAAGAAGCCTCTGGCAACTCTGGAAACAAGTTGCAGTTATTTTGTAAAACATTGCAACAACTTATAATTTGTATTTATTTTTTTCTTTTATCTTCCCCCTGAGATGTCTGATAAATGTAATAATGCATTAGTCTCACTGGCATAGTTACTTTGGCCAATACTGGGATGAACAATATTTAAAATGATTACGCAAGTTGTTAAAAAAAATAGTGGATTTATAAAGATGTTTTTGTTTGTTTGTCTTCTCAGACTTTAATTGTAATTCAACCCAAAATAAATCAAGAAAAAAAACAAAGACAAAATATCAAATAAGACTGTTCTGCATGCAAACACATTGGGTTTGTAAGGTGGATGGAAGGATATGATGATGAGGATGATTAGACTTATGCTGAATGAGGAATGGGTGGTTTACTGAGGAAATGGAGAACAGGACAGATGGATGATAGGAGGAAATGTGTGAGTAAAAACTGCGAGGAGAAACAGCAGGTGTAAAATACCCCCTCGGAAGACTTTACTGAAAGGTGTCTTCGCTTGACTTAGCTTAAGTTCGAAAACTCAAGCAGAATTCAAGCAGTTATCAAGAGTCCAGTTAGATTAAACCCAGAGAGGAGGTATGTTTAACCCCAGTCCACACAGAGAGGATGGGGGTGACCGTGAGGATGAAACTCGCTCGGATTACAGATGAATCCAAGGGGTGTTTCGATGGAAAACAATGCGTGAGGGATGGTGGTGGTAGGGCGGGGTTTGTTTGGTGTTACCTGCATGTTGGGGAGGGGGCGGGGCAAGGTGCCAGCACACGACCTCCGCTCCTCCTCCAGAGCTCGGCTCAGCATCTCAAACTGCCTCTCCTGCTCCCGCACCGAGGCCAGCAGGGAGGCCGTACTCGCACACTGCTCCATTCACACGCTGAGAGCAGAGCACAGGACAGGAAAGGATAGGACAGAGTCAACACCAGAGAGCAAGATGAGATACAACCAACACCAGGATTTAACAAAGAACAGACAGAATCACCCAAGTACAAAACATATAAAAAGAAGAGCTGGCACAGTGTGCCTGGAAAGTGCTAATGAAGTTGATATTTAGAGGCTAAAAAGCAGCTGGAGCTGACGCAGGGAGGCAAAGCGAGGCGAGATCAACGAGGGAACAGGAGCGAGAAAACGTGATTAGGTTAGAGCATGTGTGAGAAATGCTGCAAGGATGAGCAGTAAAAAGAAAGCATATTTATTTCATTAAAAAAAGATTATTCAATTCAAACTCAAGGTGGAACCAGCAAAGCAGCCATGGATGAAAGCTCCCATCACCTTTTTTTTTTTTTTTTCCTTTTTCCCCTCCACCTACTCCTGTGCTGGGTTAAAAATAATAAGCGCGATGCATGATGAGAGAGAGAATTACAGCGTGTTTTCAGCTGCAGCGTGTGGAGCTTGTTAGCACTTCCTCACTCCAAAAATGCAGATGAAGTGAGAAAGGAAGAGGGAGATGAGTGCGAGAGCAGAGAGAGGAGATATCATGAGACAAGAGTCATGCCAGCAAGTTAAACTAAATTTAAAAAGCCTGAGGTGTTTAAAACTCTCAGGGTGTGACCTCCACAGCAAGGAGATGACAGAAAGTCCTGCATCCCTGACGAGGGAAAAAGTCAACATGTGTGAAAGCACTGTTCAATACTGCCATGACAATGATGAATACATGCAAATTACCTAGACAAGTCCTCTGTATTTAACCTCATTAATTTACCTGTTAAATTATTGTATGGATTGTGGGACAAGACCCTGCCACTTTTCCAATTCTGACTGACCACCTTTGTGTCTATTACACAGTTACTCTAAAGGGAGTCTGGGCTAATATTGCTATAGGAAAGCAAACTATGCTTTGCCAGTTTGCTGATGTGTTAAACAAGGGGGGCTCCAAATCGTTTTAGTTAATGCCCCACATGCAGCTTTACCAGTAAAACAATGATTTCATAACAAACAATTTAAAATAGCAACCCTCAAAGGGCATGTATACTCTAAAAGGTTATTAAAAAGCTGAAACTGTAAGCCCAAGTGTAACACACCCGCCTCTCCACTTACTTGTAACTAAAATAAAGCATCATCTTTGCTAAAATATGTCTCATTTAAAGCGTGAGTCGTAAAAAAGAAAGAAAGAGAGATGACATGACAATATATTGAGACATGAAAAACACTTTTTACAACAGTAAGTGTGATTTTAAAATCATCTAATTTTTTCCACATTCATTGCATCTGCCCTCATTACATGTGCATTTACAGTGGAAAGGCATAAAAACCCTCACTCCGAAGTAACCACTCCAATGCAGGTATTTGCTACTCTTACCAAAGACATCCTGAAGGAAGTCCTAAAGGGATGCTTCCCATACACAAATTACCTAATAAAAAACTGCCTTTAGTTCTTGCTCGAGTCTCTAGCTCAGTTTAAGATGTTTGCTTCTTTAGTGCTATTGATTCACTATCCTGCTTCATTAAAAAAAAAAAAAAAAAAAAAGTTCCAATGTTAAAGTCTATTTCTGCCACAATCTGATTAATAGTCACACTATAAGAATCTCAGAGAAACACAAGCTTGAATGGCTTTCAGACTTTAAATGTAAATAATCTTTTTAACTAGAACTTCCTGCTACTCCTACTGTGCTTTTAACTTTGCAACCATGGTGGGTTTACCAGTTACTTGAATATAAATAATATTGTCTGACAAAGTAAAGATGAAACCTGCAACATGCTCATACAATTCAAAATAACCAACAGATTTATATAAAACTTTTACTTATGTAAGCAATAAATCCTGAGCAACAGAGAAAAGTGCTAGCAAAGAAAAAAGCTGTAGCTGCAAAGGAAAGTAAGTACAAAACTTGTTGGGGGGGTTTTAAACATAAACTTGGATTTTATGAAGGAAATGCATCATGAAAAACCACAGATGACCTAAGCCTAAATTACAGAGGCAAGATAAAAAGGAAAGGTCCTTCTAGCCCAAATTAGGACAATGACAAAGTGCTTTTTCTGAGACGCTGACCCTCAGCAGGGACACTGGTGAGGAAGGAATGAGGAATTTAGGAGATGATTGCTTCAGCAGTGTCTGTCTAATAACGAGATGACAGGAGTGTGGCTCTTCTCCAACCCAGAGCAAAAACTGTTTTGTACCTCAAAGTTCACTGAGTCATGTAGATCAAATCTGCTCTCCATCCAAATATACAAGACGCTTGGAGCAAACAAAGACTCCAGTCAAAAGCCCGAGCGCACACTTACACCAGCACAAGTGTGTGTTCACATCTGTGTGAGGGCGAGTGTGTGAGTGTATGTGGGTCAGAGACTAAATAAAGGTGGCAAGTGAGTCCGGCTGACACCGCTTTTATCCTTGAATACTCAAACAGATACGCAGCTGCTTTAGGCAAATTTAATGCTGTTTAATTTTGTTCCCTGGAAAAGTAAATAGACACATTTCTGAACAAACGCATATGAGCCGCACAAAAAAAACACATGCACACACACACACGTCCTGCCATTGTCATACATTCCACAGTAAGATTTAGCGTGTCATATCCTGTCTCAGCTGTTGGAAGCTGTCCTAAAAAGGGAGCCCTTCATTCTTTCTTTTGTGCGCTCTCATCTGTCTTCGACAACAATGTTTTCCCCCCCAGACAAACATTTAAATCTTGGAAACGGAGCATAGGCACTGTTTTTTTTCTACAACCCAATCAGGGCGTCCGGGGCTCACAAACTAACAGATGTTTTAGTGTCAGAGTTTCTGCCAGAGGTACCTGATACATTTACCTGGTACATTAGTTTACTTCACAGTTTTTTATCCCAACTGTTCAATGTTCCTCAAAATAAATTTAGATGTTTAAACCTTAGAAATACAAAGGAAATCAAGTCGACTTGTTTGAAAGTAAGAGAACAGTCAACACTAAGCAACATTAAACATCTGCCATACATGCATTGTGCATATAGTCAAGACCCATTCCAAACATTCTGATTATCATACTTTAACCTGTGCGTAAGACTGTAAACTAATGTGATATTGTGTGTGCAGTGTGTGACACAAAGTGCTAGCACCAGAACCCTTCCTTGCAGGTTAACATAACGTGCATCAACGATGCTCCAGTCGAGTTGTTTTCTTCTCAGTCTACTCTCATTCAGCCTAAATACAAGTGTCCATTTTCTAAATTTCTAGAAACCCACAACCAAGCTTCTGTCCTCAGTTCTACTTTCCACCTTGCTTCTTTACAACTTTGTATCACAGAGAGACAGGTGTGCAACGTCTTAGAACTTCGTACATTGATAAAATAAGCAAATAATTAATTTAACAAACTGGTATTTCTAGTGCTAACCAAGCAGCAACATTCAACCACTAATGGTAACAGGAGACTAGGCGAGCCAACGGGCATGGAAAATATTGATGGTAATGCTGTATGGTCTCGAGGGTAACAACATCCTTGTCAGAAAGCCATTTCTGTTTCTCTAAGCCTCAACAGTTTTAGTGTAGGGATCTTTTTGCACCACTCCGCTGAACTTTATAGATGAGCTGTGGTTCACCTCATATATCAGCTTTTAGAATCTGAATTTGCCTCATATCTTACTTTTCCCTAGAGGCAATAATAACAAGAGCTGTGTTAGCCCTGTGACAGCCTGGCAACCTGGTCAGGGTGTGTCCTGCTGTTCACCCTATGACAGCAGCAATAGGCTCCAGCACTCCTGAACCAGGAAAGTGAAAGAAAATGGATAAATGAATGGATGGTTAAAGGCCTCATCATGTGATCATAATTTGATCTGAACCATAACGAACGGAAAGTTGCTGTTGTCCCTCGGTGGGACTGTAAAATGGTACAACACACCACTGTGGTTGCTACATCCTCCTTCCTGATGTTTATTTTCAGGGAGCAGTCTGTCATGTCTTACAGACACAAAAAAGCGTCATATTATATATTATTACTATGTACTTGCCTAAACTCTGACAATTATCTGAACCCGGCATTACAGAAAATGGAAATCAACTAACATCACAAAAACCAGATAACGCCATGGTTTAGGATGTTCTTTGAGGCTTTGTCAAAAACATCTACACTTTTTGTTAGCACTGATGAAGATTGAGCTTCAGTGTAATGGACTTTCAGATGCACACGGCCTCTACAGCCATGAGAGCCACACCACTAACATTCTTGTGGCAGGAAGTAGTTCCTTCTTAAAGTTTAATGGCTTTTGCCACTTAAAGTCTGGCCATTATGCTTTTGTAATCTACTGTAAGGCCATTAGCAGCAACGCTAAATTGTATCTGCTAATGGGATAGACTTGGAATTACACTGCTAAACCACTTACTACTCAGCCAGAGCTACCACACAACACTCACACACGCGCGCACACAGTTTGTGTCCACTACTCACTGCAAACTTGCTAACAGTTTGTTAGTCTGGAGAATTGCCTTATTATCATATGCTATCACGGCTATTTGAGGGAGTTAGTCACTGGTGGTTGTGGCAGGCTGAAATACACCCTGTCCCTGTCTATGCGCGCACACACAGCTGAGGTGAAGCTTTGGTAAAATGCTGTTGTGGCTTGGCCAAATGCTCTGCTGACTCAGCCTCATTTGAATGGTCACTCAGAGATTTGGCCCGTGTGTGTTAGTTTAGTTTTTCCTTTTTTTGTGTAGCCTTGGCTCACATCCAGCTACTACCACCTTTCCCATCAAAGTAAAACCATGTACCACCCCCTCTCCACACACACACACACACACACACACACACACACACACGTATACACAGCCCACCATGTGGTGTACAGCGTGGGCACGCTGTGGAGAGCACACATTCACACACACCCCCACACACTTTGCAGGGACCACCACAAGGCCAGCTGCCCAATCTGCACAATACCAGTGTACTATTCTTGGTGAGAAGGAAACGTGCAGCCCCATTTGAGCGGAGGGCCATTTAACTGCAGCTCGAGTCTAAAAATGAGCAAATAAGTTCAAATATGTGGACGTGAAGCTGGAGCTAGGACTACAGATATGATACCACCAGTTCTTGGGAGTTATTGGCCTTGCCCCAAAAGAAAAAAACAAAAACTCAGTACTGAATTTTTTGGCAGGTGGGGTTTCATTTAATCACGCATAAAATAATATTTTGTTTACCAAATGGCTAAAAATGACAGGAAAAAGCACAGACGTCTGTTAAATCGGGTAACAGACTCTTTGTGTTAACTACATGCAGACCAACTGCGGTTGCATGTGTAGCTGCCCTTCAAAGACTCATTTTGAACCAGGAAAAACCCTGATACTGATAGGATGCCATTAGTCACTGTAATACATTTTTGTTGTACTGCTTAGTCTCAAAAGCAGCATTACTTTAATAACTACATATCACTTACCTCTACTTATAATATAAGGTGGTATCAACAAATACAATATTTATTTTTGTCATATTTGTTATTCATTAAGTCAAAGTCAAGAAATTTTCTAACAACTCCAAGAACGCACTTTGAGTCCAACACATTAACTTTATATCATATAAAACAGATGGAGGAGTGACCTCTACCTGCTTGGTTTAATACAAAGCCAGTAGAGGTCAGTTAATTAATTAGTAATTAACTGAACAACAACATACTCTACAACTAGTGCAGCCTGCATGCCAATTCCAGAAAAGACAAGAAACCCGTGGAAAAAAATACTTTAAACTTCTTTTAGCTCTAGTTTATGTCACAGAACAGAATCATTTCCATCTGCGTTAGCTCGTCTTTCCATCTCACCAAAGCTGACTAAACCTTCCTGAAATTAATAAATAGAGCTGGTAACTAGAAAAGAAACCAAATCAATCAATCAAAAGGCCACTCTCTGAACAAACTGAGGCTGCTCGATTATGGCAAAAGTCCTAAGTACAGCAATTTTCATTGATACTGGCATTTAACACAATTACTCAGAGACCTTAGAGTGATTTATTAAACTTAAAAAAGAACGCACTTTCCTTTTTAATTAAGTGACTATCCCTGAACTTTAATTAGAACTGGAATAAAAAAATAAAAAAAACGACATAAATAAATAACTGAACTGAAATAAACCTGCCACAGAGGAGTGGCAAAAGTGCAGAAGAGAGAGATGTGCTGAAGGGCAAAACAGAACTTCTTTTGTCTTGTTTAATTAATCTGTGGAATCCAAAATGGGATGGAAATTAAATTCAACAACAAACATTTATAAATTAAATTAGATTTTATCGTGAGTCAACTAAATGTCATCAATTCATATTCTGCTGTGTGCTCTGTGATAGTGCTAGATTTAATTAAGCCTCTGGATACCCCGACATATCGAGCTTTTTGAATCCAGAAAAGACATTTGCCCATCTCAAGTGGCCGATATTTATCTGTTGTGTCGCATTACTTCACATTGGCTAAAGGTTCAAATGTTAACAATTGAGAATTTTTGTTTCTCTCACAAAAACAGGGGTGGGAAAGATTACAAAGATACAAAACTGTCAGCCAAATGCTGTTAAAGAGTTGTACCGTTAGGACCACAATTTTCCAATCAGTGCATCCCTGAACCTACCTGTAAAGGTTGCTCAAGATTCACCCACATAATTTTAGCTTTAATCAATATCACTACCAGAAAACACAGAAATCATGCATGGGGCAAAATATTCCCTCTTAACTGCTTCACTAAAAAATGGTCACACAAACTAAAATCCAATATTCAGCCATTGGTAAAGATTTGCCACAAGTGAACCGCAAACAAGCACGCAATCACTTCTAAATTGCTGTCATGAGGTTCATAAACGTGCAAACCAAACTCAACCTTTCCAAGAAAATAACCACCAGCACAGAGGGAGGGTGCTGTACGGCTGTTTTGCTTCACAGCTTCATACCCTGTACACTCTGATTTAACCCATTATCACACATCTCCCATGCACACCCAGCTGAAGTTTAAATAAAAACAGACTGCAGGTGTGACTGCTGGAAATAGACTGAGGAAGAGAGACATGTGGGGAGACATGGAGGAGGAGCAAATATAAGAAAACCCCAGCTTGTGTGTGTGTGTGTGTGTGTGTCAGTCAAAGGGACACACCCATGGTATTTCTCTGAAAGCCCGTCATTACAGAGACTCACAAATGATAGCCCTGGCTAAAACAACTGGCTGAGCAGCAAGACTTCAGCCTCCACAGACAACATGGTTAGGAGCAAGAGAAGTGCCCAACTTCAGATTTTACTTTTTTCCTGTCCCTCATTTCTAAATCTTTCGGAGAAGGCAAATCACAGCAAACAACTTGTTCAAACTTGTCCACAATCTCCTCCATCTCTGCCCCAACAAACTCAAACAGATATGCCCGCAGGGTATGAACAGGAATATGTCAGGCATGTCCAATCAGCTGACTGTATCAAACTAAATCAACAATCCAGTTACTTTAGATCAACTCTGAAAACACTAACTTATGCTGGTCTGTGTGATATTAATGTTTTTCTTAACATCACAACGAAGCCACATGAAGCAAACTGAAAGCTCAAAGCTCACTCTAAACAGGGACACACACACCTGCTCCCTCTGGCAATTTACTGTTTTACCTCTGTAAATAAGTTGTAAAACAGTAAATTGAGAAGACGTCTATGTTGTAAGCGTCTGCACAAGGGGCAGAATAACTAAGGAACCAGCACACCTTCCCGCCTGCCTTTCCAGCCAGCCACCTTACCACACCCCGTCCAGACCTACACAACAGGTTCTTGCTTTTGTCCTTGGCTGCCGTTGATCCGCCACCACAACAACCAGCACCACAAATCCCGTCTCTCTCCTCCTCTACCTGGCAAACCACATCAAAAGACAGCTGCAGAAACAATAAACAGTGACTAAAATGAACGAAATTAAAAGCACAAGCACACACCGTAGGCGCTGGAACACCTGGAAGCGCCAAGAGTCCACCGAGAATGGGCGTTTCAGGTGTAACATAATAGGAAATTGATAAGCCGAGATTGGACTTTGACTCCACTAAAAGCTACGATGCGGTCAGCCAGGTGCCTGGCCACTTCCTTGTTCTCTCTCACCTGCTCTGGATAGCCCCCTAGCTAGCTCGGGGAAAAACGGCAATACGAAGCTGTTCATTAAAACCTCGCCGTTTTCGTAAACAGAAGATTCGACGTGTAATGTAATAGCACTGCACACCTTCCAGCTCACCAAAACCACAAACCATTCAAACCACAAAGTCCCG
This sequence comes from Copadichromis virginalis, assembly GCF_057382275.1. Lineage (NCBI taxonomy): Eukaryota > Metazoa > Chordata > Actinopteri > Cichliformes > Cichlidae > Copadichromis > Copadichromis virginalis. The sequence goes on from NC_140623.1 coordinate 38,806,970, forward strand.
TGTTTACGGAGTGCGTAGTACGTTTATACCTTCATGTGTTCAAACCTTCATGTTATGAGTTTTCTTAAACTTTCCCCGAGCCTCACTCTACAAGAGTTATTCATCAAGCCAGTGCTAACGTAATTAGCTTCTACTGCGCCTCACTAGCCTGCTAGCGCGGTGTCTACAACAATCAAGTTCACTAAGAAAAACAAAACCTGCCTTCAACAAATCCTAAACACTTGCATCGAGCAAAAGGTAAAACAAAATAAAATAAAATAAACACCATAAGGCAAACCATTACCGATCCTGGAGACTGTTAGGTTTGTTTTGCAAAGTCCATAAGTATTTGAGATGGGAGATTCAGGCCTAGCCTAGCTTAGCCTCTGCCGCTGTCGCCGCTGCTGCGCTGACACGATCCAAATATCAGAAAGAGTTGGGATGAAACAACAAAAAACACCTCTACGTTGTCGAAGGTACGCCCTAAAAGAGAGCACACGAACTGAGCGCCGCGGAGCGAGAGAACTCAACATAAAAAAGGGGAAAACACCCACCTATACAGTCTCCTGTCTGCCTGGCTTTGGCTTGTTGTTCACTTGTCTCAGCTCTTCCTCCTCTGCTGGGGGGAGAGGTGGGGGCGAGCTCCCGAGAAAAAGAGAGCAGCATCGAGGAGAACAGACAACAGCAGGATAGCTTCATGTAATAGACACAAAAAAACGGTGTAGTAATATTTGTTGACAGTATGTCTGACTCCAAATCAATACTAATGATTTATTTTATTCATGTAATAATATAAAAAAGCTTCTGTTTGTCTCCATTTAATTTGCTCTCTTCCATTATAAAGGAACAAAAAAATGAATTTCCATGGGAACTCGCTCCAGCAGGTGAACTTTCAATCAATCTGTCAACTTTCAATCTGTGGAAATTTTTGGAGGATAAAATTCTATGATATTTTATCCTCCAAAACTGCAGGTGACATTTTTGGAGATCTCCTGTTGCCCTCATGTGGTCATAATGTTATAGTGCTGAACTTTATTTACTCTTAGGTCCCTAAATATTTGGAAGATTTTTGTAATTTTTCCCCTTTAATTACATTTCCCTTATACTTGAAGGGGTTTAACAAAACGATTGCGTTAACTTCTTAGGAATTAGCGATTTTTTTACGCATTCACAAGATTTTCAGAAACCTTCACCTCCAGCCTTGACGTTTCCACTTTTATGAGACTTTTATGAAATACTTATGGTGTTAATTTGGAAATCCTAGATCAGATCTTTCTTGAGTTGTTGTGCTCACAAAATATTCAGAAAGCTTTACCTCTGAACTTGACAGATTCAACCTCATCTGAGATTCTTAGTTGACGCACCTCTGGTATCAGCGTAAAACTCTACATTGCCTTGTTGTGTTCACAAAGCTGGGTGACCACGGTACCCATCTGGCTGGCAGGGTGATGGCAGTATCCCATCAACTTTTCAGGCCTGAAAAAAAACAAAATAAACCTTTAGAAAAGGTAAAGCTGCTACATCATCATACTCATCCTACTTTGCAAGAAAACAGTGCCTGTAAAGTGATGGGGGGAAAAGGACGTAGGTATTTTAAATTCACTAAATTTATTTATTTATTTCTAAGTTATGTTTGCATTTGACCTCATTACATAAGTATTTGTGGGTCTTTCTGGTTCAGAGCACCACAGGGGACCCACAGTGCAAAACACATGCCGGCAATCAAGCTCCCTTTTTTTTTTTAAGTGAGCCAATTCATTTACAGCTTTTAAGATTTTAGTCAAATGATAGATATTAGTTCATAATGAAAACATGTGCAGTCATACATTTCTGCAACACCACAAATCATTTTCAGCTTGTTTTTTTCCTTCTCTCAGATCTGTAATGTACAATATTGAAATGTCCTTCTAAATGCAACAATTAATGCAACAAAAGATCAAATCTGTCTTAATGTTTGAATCTTACAGTATGTAATACTGATTTTGATAAATATTAAGCATAAATGGCAAACATTCAAAAATGTCCAGAGTTAGTGACAGTATGTAAATTCGATCCGCTGATTATTCGGGATCTAATGGTAAATGATATTCTGTGTTCTTCTGCCCACACAGGTCAGCTGTAAGACCGTTTTCAGATTTACGAAGTGGAATAGTTTAATACTTTTTGTTTAATACTTGTGTTTTTTCCTTTGCAGCATCCCAGCATCCCTTTATCAGTACTGAAAATATAGTGAAACAGTGAAACTGGCCATATGGAACAATGGTTATAGGTTTTCCAGTTTTTTGAGCGAATGAAGACCTCCCTACAGGGGCATTCACACTACACTACCGTAACTAAATAACTGAAAAGTTCCTGATTTTTCACTATTGATTATAGAAATTTGCTTATTTGTTTTTTATAAATTTTCTACAAAAAAGGACTTTTTCTGTGAGTTCAGTTTTATAATTACAGGACAGTCTATTGAATATTTACTGAATATTTACTGTAATTTTACACATTTATTTCTTACAGTTTAAGCCCAAACAGTCATGGTGACAAATTTCTTATTCTGTAGAAAGTCTGACTTACTGCTCTTCTGTTACTTATATTTAGATATCTCAGGAATTAAATGCGTAGTTAAGAAAGCAGAGTTGCGCTGGTCCGGCCCACTCAGGATCAAAGTGGGCTCCATGAGTCCCGTGATATAAAATGAGTTTGACTTTCTTGTTCTACAGGGTTCGGTGTTCCTTTGTGTCAGATATCATGTCGGAATTTAAATTTAATCTGCAATCACACAACCTGTCATGCACAATAAAAAAAACCTGGGCAAAAACAGGAATACAGGAGTAAAAGTTAGACTGAGTTGTTTGCAAGCAGAGCAGTGAAAACAGTCATTTCCAGACTGGGCTTCACTGCTTGGCTAAAGCAGTAAATATGATCTTATGAAACTTATGAAACTTTAGTAGCAGAATTTTCGTTTAATTTTTCAACTTTATACAATCATTTCTATATTTGTTCTTTCATTTCTTCCTTTCGTCCACTAGGTGGCAGTACCACATCAAAATAACTCAAAAATAAATCCTTGGAGCGCCACCTGCCCTGTTCCGGTTTCCTCCCACAGTCCAACGTCATCCTTCAGGGTTCACTGGCGATTTTTCACCCGCGGTGTGAATGTGAGAGTGGAATAAGAGGTTGTGTGTCTGTGCTGCTCCTGTGCTGAACTGGCATATGAGTGGGTCCCAGTGTCAGAGCAGGAGACCTGTCACCCGAGGAAAACTTTTTCAGAATTACATTCCAAAAACATGTGATGAAACATAGTCTGGAATCTGGAGCACATGTTCTCCTCACATCCCAAAGCTTAGTCTTTAAAAGAACGGGTTAAAGAAAACGACGGCAAACAAAGCATAGTTCACACGTATTTTTCTAAATTTCATTTCCTAAATGAATTTCCTAAATTTCCATGATAATAAACTTGTTGGATTAACATCTGGTTTGTTGTCCATGTTTCCATTAGATCAATAAATAATACAAGTTTATAGGCAGACACCAAATTCTCACATTTGAATGTGTGTCTCTGCTTGAAAAGGCTTTCAGTTGATTAATGAATGTGACCAATGAACATTTAAATACACTGCTCACTAATAATAACAAAAATCATACTATAATTATTCTAGTGCGTCTATACATGTTTATATGTTCCCCTCCTCTTAGACAAGTGGACCAATCTGGATGAAAATTTCTGAGAGTTTCTGTGACAAACAGTGTGGCACCAGTGAGGGGCTTTAGGGACGGATACAAGGAATAAGACTTCTTTACATCTGCTCCACAGAAACGTATTACTGTGCAAAAGTTTCTTCTTGTGTTTTTCCTTCCTTTTTTCGATATTTGCAGGAGGATTTATTTTGCGCTGATATTCTCTGAAGATCCACACCCTGGAGAGATTTTTCTTCACTTCCTCTACAAGTCAGCAATGTCTTTTGATATTGTTTAGATTTACTGCTAACACAGGTAATACACTGCTCAAAAAATTAAAGGAACAGGCTGTTTGTGACAAGCTAAACCAATCACATGATGCTCTGCAGCTGTGCTTTATTTCAAAAAAACAAACAAAACACCTGTAATAGTGCCCGGCGTGCGCTGTCTCGACAAACAACATTCACTTATCTGTACTTACAGCACTTCATTTCACACTCGCACCAAAGAATGCACCATCTCCAATGAAATCTCACTTTGAAACTCCACGTGACACAACAGCTCAGATTATTATTATTTTATTCTAAATCAAGGGTGTGACTTACAAAACACAGCATGTAAGCAAGAAAACATAGAAAATGAAAAATTATCTACATTTTGTACAGATGCAGTAAATGCAAGCGTGTGTTTCATGACAAAACCTGTGTCTTTAGAGGACACTACACATGTTTGTTTTAAACAAATAAGTCAAAAAAAGGAGGCAGCGTAAAACACGTTTCTCAGTAAGTAATGCAGCTACATGCACACTAAACGGTCCTCCAGTTACTCATAAAGTATCACAGATACATACTGGTGTTTACAAAAAGTTTTCTTGTAAAGCTTATTTATCCATTTAATATTAATGTGTTTTTTCATGATCCAGTAAACAAAAAGCCCTTAAAGAAATTTCCATTATTTACATAAATGCTCTGAGTTTTTCTTCTGTTGCCTTTTCTTGCCCTACCACAGGTCAGGCTCCACCCACACAATCTTCTTTTGCTCCTCCCAGATGATGGTGCGCAGGCTGGTCAGCAGGGAGGTCTGGTCACACCAGGATTCTGGATCCACGCTGTGATACAGACACGGCAGCTTGTCCAGCAGCGGCTCCTCGCTCCTCGAACACGCCAGCAGCTGCTCCTCTGTCTGACTGTGACGGTGCAGCTTTGACCTAACGTAAAAGTTAGATAAATAAACTATAACCTCCTGCTTTTATGAACTTTTGTATTAACATGAAGTAATATCAACACATTTCTTTACACTTATTTATTTTTCTAAAAGTCGCTCACATAGAATAGGAAGGAAATGTTTTTGCTTTAGACTTGCTGATATTGTTTGTACATACAGTCAAAGTAACTGATCTGTAACTATGACAAAATGTGTTTACTTAGTAGGCATAATTGCACAACTGGCCTGGGCTCTTTATTCAACAATAAAAAAAATCTGGAGCTCAGTGGTTGAGCAGCTGATCCCTGATTTCCTGTCTCTGCTATTGCTGCACTAATAAAGGTGAGATTAGTTAAAAAAGGAATTTTACCATTAAACTCTATACATGAATACATCAGTCCCTTTTGTATTTTGTTTTACTTGTCTGAAAATATGAAGTTAAATTACAACTCTAAGATATTTGTGAATGAATCTGTGTGCCATGGAGTCTAACTGGAAAAACAAGGAAGGTTTTCTGGGAAAAATGTTGACTCATTATTTTTGCCCAGCATTCTCTCGCTGCTTACAATCGGAAGAAAAATGTAAAATCAGAAGCATGAGGTGGCATTGCGTGAGATGAAGAAGACGAATCTACCTCAGTTTACGTGCGCTACGTGCAGACTGGCCAATGAAGATGATAATGGGGAAGATCTCAGAGCGCTGCAGCCGGCGCACGCAGTCGAGGCCTAAAGGCAGCACGCAGTGGATGCCCTGCAGGTTATGAAGAAATAAATAAAATTAGCTTAAGTGTGATTTAAGCGCAGTGCTGTTACATGAAATACATTTTAAAGAATCTCTGGCACTGTGATAAAGTAAAATACTGGTTTAAACCTGATGATGGTGCTAAAGTCATCAGATAACCAAAATGTAAGTTTTACAACATAAATCTCATTCATATTTGTACAAAAGTTGCGGCTCAACTGGCCATCATCTGTTTAGCATTGCACACAGTTTGTTGACCACAGCTTCCTTCTTTGCTCTGACCTTCTTCATGACCTTCTCGACACTCTGCAGGGTGTAGCAGCGGCTCCCACCCTGCTCAACCTCCTCCAGGATCTCAGACCTCTGGAGCTGGGCTGCATGCTCACTGGAGCTCAGCACCTCTGAAGCAGAGAGGAAAGAGATTATAACACACAAGATAATGCTGTGTATTATTGGAAACACACATTAAATGATTTCGTTTGGTGTAGCCTGTTATTTCCTCTAAATATTCTACGCCTATGTTGCTGTAATGATGGTAAAGATTTACACTTTATGGCTGCTGTCCTCCTTTTATTGATATTTATTTCCTTCCTGGTTTACAGTAACACACAAACTCCATTGTACAGTATGAGACCGGTTATTTACTATGCTTCCATTACAGCATGAAATCGTAAATAGAGTGGGAGGTGTATGAGCAATCTCGCCCATAAAACATGAGTCAGCGCAGGAAACCGTGTCCCTCCCGCTTATCTAATAATTTGTCTTCAGCTGTTTATACTGTAGCCGAGATTCACATAAGATTTCATGTCAGCTTATATCGACAGAGCATTTCTTACCAGGCTCACAGAGCTGAAAGCCCTGCCAGCTGGCCAGCTTCTTGTCCAGGATGCGTCCCAGCACCGAGGGCAGCAGCAGGACAGGCCTGCAGACAGGCGGATAGCGTGGCGTCACCAGGGTGTAGGGCATGAGAGTTACACAACTTTTGGGTGCAGATGTTGCATCTGCAGTGGAAAGAATAGACAGTGCAAATGTTTATATCTCACTAATATTTCCATAGATCTCTTTTTTAAGTGCAGTTAAAGCTGAGATTCACTGGCTGTTTGTAGAATATGAGGCCCCGAGTAATTCTGCTGTTTTGTGACCACTGGGGTTACTGTACTTGATTCTGCACTCGCGCTCTTCTCCTCCTCCACGCTGACCCACAGTGGGTTCCTGCCCTGGCGCCCAGTGCTGACAATCCTCACAGTCTTCTGTGTATTCTGGGTCATCACACGCTCACCCTGACGAAGCAGAAGAATATTCCCAGGAGTTAATTAGGGGAAAGATGTAACTTGTGAAAAAAACTAAACAAAGCAACAAAAACCCAGTGCTTTAGTTTATTCTTACCTTTTCAGACTTCTTTGCTTCAAAGCTCATATCCTCAATAGCTCGAATCAGAAGCCGCTGTGCCCTGTGACATCAAGAAATCAGTGAGTAGTGATCTGACTCCATTCTCGAATAATCTGAAGAGCGCACAGTTGCCTTTTGTGAACCTGAACTTTTCATTCATCAGTGCACCAACCTGTAATAATTGGGAACAGTTCCGCTCTGGAGGTCCAGCTGCTGACACGGGTGAACGTGACTGGCGTGCCACGAGTCCTCGGTGCCGGCGGGCCGCGTGTTCGTCACATGCAGGATGTCGTTACAGGACACAGCCAGGGTTCCTCCGGGGCCGGCAGGGAGGGACATGTTGACACGTACGTAGAAGGAGTCTCCTGATGATGTCTCACTGCTCTGCAGCTGTTGCAGCAGCGCCTCGTAGTCTGAGCAGACAGAAGAGGACGTTAAACCACTGGACTGACACTCTGCAGTACACACCATGTGGATGATATTCAGAACTGATGTCAGTTGCTGTACATGCTCTACATTTCATCCCAGAACTAACATAATGTCAAGTTTAAAGAACAATATACTTTCATGGTAACTGTACTTTATTACCTCCTGTGCTTAATCCTCACACCCAACATAAGCACAAGCCTTACCTGTAAAGATGCGTTTATAAAATTCACAGATAAAAACTAAACCTATACTAGACCTTATTTTATCAGATCCCTTTCAAAGCTCGTCCCGTTTTGATCACTTACACCTGTGTGTCTGTGATGAGGGCTGGAGCTTCTCCAGAGTAGCAAAAACAGCACTCCTTCAAACTGAACTTCCTTGAACACTCTGCTCTCCTCGCGAGCAATGATCCACGCAATAAAAATTAAGATTTTACTCGATAGTTTGAGGGTCATGGTGAAAATGCAGAAGTGGTCAGAAGTGGACTGCCAGGGTGCAGTCACTAAGTAGCATCCAAGCCAGAGCGGGCCAGATGTGCACAAGAAGACGGGGAAATCAAATCAGGTGTGGTTTCTGAATACATGAGAACTTTGAGTTCATGTACATGCATAAAAAATCTGCTGAGAACATTTAAAAGACCAGTTTGTGATGCAACGCGTGAAGGAGAGGGAATAGCAAACAAACAATCATTTTATTATGTCAACCATGCAGGCCCTGCTTTTTTATTATGTTCTGTCTTCGGATACGTGCCAAAAAATGTGGTTTACTTTTTCAAAATGACAGGTTTCAGAGCTGAATTCTTTGCTTGACGCAAAACAAAAACACCCTCATGAATGCAGCATGTTCACCATATCCAGTTTCTACTTCCTCATGTCAGGCATCCTTTTAATGTCAACCAAAGCTGCCTCCTTCCTGAAGTCAGCTGTAACCATAAAGTCTTATTTCACGGCTACGCGTGTAAAACAAACACAAAGTATAATACAGTACTGCCAATACTCTTACATGTTTATGGGCATTTTTACAGCTTCAGTAAGTTTAGATAATAGTGTGGAAGAAAAAAATAACATAGAACAATTTGGCTTCAAGACTGCAGACAAGTCATAGAGCGAGATCTAACATCTCCACTAAAACGGCATATAAGTGATTCAAGATGAGACTAAAACTTCATTTAGGCTTTGCGGGAAATTTACTTCCTAACTTGCGTAGCAACTGGAAACTCTTTTTATCCCTATACCGCAGCCTTTAAGTGGTTGTGGTATGCGCTGACCCGACATGTAGTCACATTTCTCAGGAGGCACGCCAAGCTACATAGAAGACTGCGATGCAGGGTTACAGTAAAATGGTGTTCCGGTTATGGTGCAAGTTATATGGAAATCTGACGCAATTCGTGTGTAAGTTCTCGATGAATCAGTACAAGAAATATGACGTACCATCTTGCCTGGGGCGGAGGGAGAGATGACAGATGCCTGCAACCTGGCCAAGAGCCCACATGGCTTCCTCTAAAGTGGAATCTTCCAGCACCATCCTCAGAGCCTTCTGATTCTTCTCGTACTTCACCTGCAGACCAACAGCGTTTTCACAACAGGTGATAAGGAGAAAAACTGCTTTTACGCACACATTTGCACCTACCTCCACTATCTGAGCCCCGGGGCTGATGCCAACAGTGTGAGCTGCGCTGCCTTCAGTCACCTGATGCACAAACACTCCCGTCTTATTGCCCCCCACTACTGCCAGCTGGCTGAGGAGCGCCTCACCCTGGAAGGAGATGCTGAGAACTCTGCCACTGACACGGATCGCTTTTGGACGAGAACGCATCAGGAAGGGAGGGACTGAGGATCTTGACAGGCTGACGATGAAAAATTAGGGAAGTTATTCAAGCTATTTAGCAAATATTGATCACTAATAATTACAAATAATTCCTGCACACTGGGATTAGTAGAAAGTGGACCTGCTCTCCTGGACTGATTTTGCTACAGCAGTGCACACTAACAATATCCGGTTATTTGTAGAGCACTTTTTTTTTTTTATACATGGACATATGATCCCAAGTTGCTAAGTGTAAGAAGTAAGTGTGGAAGAATGTGATCTGAGACACTGAGGAGGTTTTTTATTGTGGTGTAAAATTCTCAACTGTTGAAGAGTTGTTTTCACTTCACCAGCTAGTGATCAACAATGTCCTGTATGCCCTGTGATTAATAGCCTGCATTAGATTTATGATTGGCCTTAAAAGTGTCCATACCCTTTGGGCAGAGTAGAATCTAATTCTATTTAAAAATTCGTGTCACTGTCTCACCTGTGAGAGCTGGACCTCCTACGAGAGGAAAGCCCGAATGTCTGCATGCTCTTGTTCACCACTGGACAAAAGAGAGAATGTTTAATGATTGGACATCACGGTTGTTTCCCAGGAAATAATGTGTTGGGGTTAATGTGTCACTCTACGTTGGCAAAGATACAACAGGGGACAAAAGCAAATGAAACTCCCCTCAAACAACAGCTATAAGGTAAAGAATGTACTACAATAATAGAGAGAAAACACCAGTGATCAGATGATCCCCTATGAGAAATATGGAGAATAGAGAAAGCACTTGGTGACAGTGGGAAAGAAAAACTCCTTTGTAACAGGAAGAAAAATCTGGCAGAACTAGGCTCAGGAACGGGCAGCTATCTGCCGTTCCAGTTGTGGGTGAGAGCAAGAAGGAAAGAAGGTCTCGTTCTGATATCTCTGCACACATATACAGTAATTTAAAGAAGAATAATGCTTTCAATACACACCGCTGGGGAGCAACACAAAGTCGTCCAATAGACTGTCAGTCTCTGCTGCCTCTGAGCTACAAGAAAAAAAATACAGACAAGTGCCCTTATCAGATCCAACAAATATGGATGCACACAACAATGACGGTATGCATTTTACACTGAGTTTACTTCGCAAAGAAGCGTGTGATAAATGGAGATAATGTCTACAGACTGGTTTGGTGGGTTGCTATGACAACAGCAAGACACTGTGACAAGTATATAAAGTCTACTCAATTTGTGATTTCAATAGAACTTCTGTGGCTCCTCAACAAACTTGTGTTCTTTAATTAGCTCTCGATTGCACTTTCTTTCTTTTTGTGTTGTAAATCAATAATCAACCTGAAACTGTGCCATGATATGAACACAGAAAGGAATGCAGAGTTCAGCAACACTGCTCATTCATCCGTTCTGGTGAAATGTTTCCCAAAATCTCATAATGTCAGTAAGAAATTATGAGATTTTGATATGCACTTCTAGGAAACACAGGCATACCTGCTCTCTGCATACAGAATTTCCTTCCTTCGGCGGAGAGAGTCTGGACTGGGAGGCTCAGCGTTTCGGGACCGCATGCTACACGTAGCACCATCTTCACACTACACACACAAGCCAATATACACGGCCAACACAGACACAGAACATAAAATCATGACTGCAGGAAAAGCGACAGTATGTCACAAGTGTGTAGTTTGAATGAGAAAGCAGGAACATACCACTCTGTGCACTGCGGTTAACTGATATGTCAGGGTTTTTCATTATTAATCTCAAGAGCAGTGCTATCAGGCTTTGATCACACATGATGGTATTTGAACTCTGGTGGTTGTCACTAGTGACTGGTTTTGTCTCCATCTCACCTTTTTTCCCACTGATAATGTGCCAGCACCCAATTTAATATTGGTTGCATGCAGTTGAACGCCATAAATAAATAACTTTTTACTCATGGCGAAGAGTTGCCACTATAAAACTGTTGGGTGCATTGTTGGAAGCACTAACAGAGACTGGTAGGTGCATCCTACAGATTTTGTCCATTTTAGAAATGAATCTAACCACCCTCTGCTGGCAGTGAGTGGAAGAAAAGAGGGATTTGTGTTGATGTGCTCAGGTGTGGTTCTTTAGTCACTCTTACTGTTTGCCTGACCGGCCACACCTACTCTTTGTCTATTCAGCTTGGCAGCTGTAGATTTCATCCATTACTCACTGCATTACTGAGTCTACCAAAGTGGCCACAGTGTTCATCAGGCCGCTAGACAAGAAGCCCTAGTTTCTCTTGTTGCTTTTTGTCTGCACTGTTTTCTTTGTGCCTAAGATGACTCCTTAGAATCATTCCAGGCTACAAAGCAAAAACTCCTCAGCCACTCCACACGTCAGCCAGCCACAGCCTTGCCTCCACCTCATCTAACTTCTACGAGTTGACCCTAATCCTCGTGACTGTATTAACTCTATTCTTTGAAACTGGAGAGCTGTACAAAAACATCAGATTTAAAATACGTGATTATATTATTACATGTGGGGAAAAATTAACAGAGCATTTCACAGCTATTTCACACACTCACACACCTCTGAACTGCAGGAAACCATTGAAGGATTAATTGCATCCATGCGGCAGAGTCTGCGTCGAGATGATACGTGGCATTCATCACTGCTGGAACTCAGACTATCCCAGCCGCCCTCCGTCTCCTTAGGGTAGACATGAAATTAGTCAGTAATAGCATTTTCCTCTAAGTGTTGTGCATACGTGAGCATGTGTGTGTTTAAAAAATTTACTTCGGAGCTCTGGTGCAGTTCTGTAGAGCTGCACTTGGTCTGTAAGCTGAACACCTTCTCCTGTAGCTCCACCAGCTGGCACCGCAGGGTGTCCTTCTCAGCCAGGACATGTGCGATCATGGCCTGGGCCTCATCCCTGGACTGATAAGCCTAGAAGCACATGAATGATTAATAATAATAATAATGGATTGCATTTATATAGCGCTTTTCAAGGCACCCAAAGCGCTGATTGACAGTTATTTAAAACCGTTTAGCTGACTGTGCATGAAACTACTTTGATTCTTAGTCAGACACACAGACCCAGCTGAGCCAAGTTTAGGCCTCTGTTTGCTGAGATACAAAAGTGGCTTGGATACAAGCATGTGGTATGCAGTCGATTGTCAAAGCGGCGCCAACAGCAGACAACGATCTATTTTTCAGCACCTTTCAGCAAACACACCTCTGGAACAATACTCGATGGAAGCTTAAAAATAGAAGTACTGTGTTTCCAAGTCATTGTGAGTAATACATCACTCACTTGAAAAACCTCATATAGATATAAATACCAAAACACAACACTTAGAAATGTTCTTTATGACATCAAGTTGATCGGTTTTAAATGAATGATTAATATAATTATATTAAATTATTTATAGTTTTTAATGAAATATACGGTATAATTCAATTTAATTCAATTTTATTTATACAGCACCAAATCAGAACAACAGTTGCCTCAAGGCGCTTTATATTGTAAGATAGACCCTACAATAATACATACAGAGGAAAACCTAACAATCAAATGACCCCCTATGAGCAAGCACTTTGGCGACAGTGGGAAGGAAAAACTCCCTTTTAACAGGAAGAAACTTCCAGCAGAACCAGGCTCAGGGAGGGGCGGGGCCATCTGCTGCGACCGGTTAGGGTGAGAGAAGGAAGACAGGATAAAAGACATGCTGTGGAAAGCATCTCTGTGGTGTTCCAATGGCACACTGAGTTACTAATTGATTATTAGGAAAGCTATTGTCCAATTATGTTTTAAATCACCACCAGAAAACAGGAAGTGAAACAGGAAGTGGGAGACTTTAAGGCACAACCGGGCGAGACAAGAGTATCAGAAGCTCTAGTTTGGGAAACAGCTTTGTTAAATAGTTAATGCGTCAGTTATATTTTTCAGGTGTGTAAGATATACTTTGATCACGCTCTGATAATTTACATGAAAAAAAAGTTCTTATGTTTTGGCATTTTCAGACAGTATTCAAAAACTGGGGAAAAAAGGGAGAAAAATCAGTGATTTAAAGAGTTTCCATCTGGGCTAACCTGAACATAGAGACTTTTAATGTGATAAACCTGCATTTGGTGACAGAGTTTCTTACTGAAACACTGAAATGGACATCTGTATGCCTAACATGATTCTCCAAGGAAATACTCGTAGGAATAGGAGCATTTTTTTATCCTCTTTGCTTGAGAATACTTGAGATACTTGTTATTAAAACTCAGAGGAAATGTTGTGCGCAGCGTCAAATAAATACAAATATACATATACATGTAGAAAACAAAGCACAGTGAGGTAAAGTAAGTATTTTTTGTCATTAGTTGATTGTCTTTTAATTTTTTTAAACAATTTCAAATTACACTAGATTAAAGTTTTTCTTTAAACAACAAGCAAAGCCAAACTATAAGCAGTGTAAGTCTGAATATGTTATGCCTACAGAAGTAGTTATATAATTGAAGGTACTGTCTTGATCTTAATTATTCTGTGCTGTGGAACTCCAACACCTGCACTCCTCGAGCTTGTGTGTGCGTCACACCATCCGCTCGAGACTTGTCTAACAAATCAAATTCCTCTGCTTCAGTGAAGCAGTTAAATGCTGTTAAATGCAATCTGACAGTTTTTAGGGTGTGGTAGAATTTTTTAATTCATTGTTTTCAGAGGAAAGGGTTCAAGTTAATGACAGCTGATGTAAAATGACTTTAAAGTGGATCATTTCTTCATGATGTTTTCATGTGAAGGTAAGAACATGTTAGAAAAAAACAGAATACCGCTCCTTTAAAAGAAAGGTATTATTTAAAACAGAGAGGCGCGTACACTGTGTCCTTTATCAAAGACACATAAACACACACCTACGCACACAACAGACAAGTACAGAAGAACGGCGTATTATCTGACACTTAAAGCACTGAAACAACGCAACAATGAACCAGAGCAAAACCGATGCTCTCCGTAAAAGTAAAGTCTAAAACAGAAAAATGCAGCTTGAAAATGTTAATTAATTTGTTTATCAAATTCAGGAAAGATTGATTAGAGGCACCGTCGTCAATTCCTTACCTGGTCTCTCTCGGCCTGGAGAGCTTTCATCTGGTTCTGGATCACAGCGCTCTTCTGCTGGTGCATTTTGCAGTCCAGAGTCAGCTGTTGCACCTGGAGGCTCAGAGACTCGTTCTGATCCAAGAGCTGACAAGTACACGCATATTTTGCCAATTTAGCTTCAATTTTAAGTCTATGTTACATTAGAAAGTCAATTATTATATAAAGAAGTATGTGGTATTCATGGTTTCATGGTTTATTTATATTAGTGTTAGGTAACAATAACTCTCCAAGTAGCAGCTGAATACTTTTGCCCATCATGGTGCTGAGTGGGAGTCTGAAAAGCTCACTTTCCATCAGAGATAACTGGTTGAATTTGTGTGACATTTCCTGATCCGGTTACTGTAACCACTGAAGGAAAAAAACCAAAACAAACACACCTTTTTTTTGTCTCTGAGCAACTGTTCGTTCTCCTCCCTGTATGATCGGAGCTGCTCTGCTAGCTCCACCTGACTGTCTATGGCCTCTGCCAGGTCTTGAGCCAGGATGTCCTGACGAGCCTGATGCAACAGGAGCAGCAAATAAGATCTCACCTTCTAAAGAATATGAGTGAAAAAAATGGTCTATATTAAAAAACAAAAAAGAACAATTGCGCTCACGGGGTCTAGTTTTTCTGCCTTCGCCAGCTGGCAGCGCAGGCTCCTGACTTCATCTTGCAGCTGTGGTGACTCAGGACAAACAGACTTGAGTGACCGCTGCCTCTGGAATTCATTCTCTGCTTGGGCATTTTGTAGCTCAGTCTGCAGCTGATACACCTGCCACCACACAAGACAAACAAGACTTGAGACACTGTACATCTAATTAGGTGTTTTATGTTTTTTTATAGTCTGTGGTAAGAAACAAAGAGTGTAAATCAGTAAATCTGAGACACTGGAGACAATTCAATTAAATTCAGGAATTAGATGACCCCCATTCCCAGATGAGCAAGCACTTGGTGGCAGTGGGAAGCAACCAGGTTCAGAGTTTACTAGAAACAAAACAAGGAGAGAGAGAAGCAGTGAAGGGAAAAGAAAAGCTCAGGGCATTATAAGAAGCCCACAGCAGCCTGAGACTACAGCAGCAGAACTAAGGGAAGGTTCACAGTCGTCTGATCCAGTGCTAACTACAAGCTTTTTGAAAAATGAATGTGTTAGGCCTAATCTTAAAGGTAGAGAAATCCAAATTTGGAACTTGATTCGCAGGAGAGAGGCCAGGCTTTGCCTCCTATTCTACTTTTAAATACCCTCGGCTTGACTATGTGAGGACAAGGATTTTAGATTCAATGATAGAGATGCTAGTAAAGGAGAAATATATTCAATTCATCAAATGACTTTGACCAGCTGGAAAACAACAGAGGTGAAATGACTTTGACAAAACAGTTCTGATGATCTGAAGTCAGTTCTGATATGCTTGCATGATTGAAGTAAACAGGACTCTTTTCACCAAGTTCTCTGTTACCCATCAGCTCAATTCAGTTTAATTCAATGTTATTTATCCAAATCAAAACAACAGTCTCCTCAAGGTGCTTTATATTGTAAGGTAGACCCTACAATAATACATACAGAGAAAAACCCAACTATCAAATTATCCCCTACAATCAAGCACTTTGGCGACAGTGGAAAGGAAAAACTCCCTTTTGACAGGAAGAAACCTGCGGTAGAACCAGGCTCAGGGAGGGGCGGGGCGTTGTTTTTTTAAACAAAAGTCTTTTCAAACATGAATATCTACTGTCATAAAAAAAGTTCTCTCACCCAACTAAACAATGTTTCTGGGAAATATAATAGAAATAACAATTTTGTTATTTAGAAAAAAAGACTTTTATGACCACATTCAAAATGACCTTTCATCATGCCTACGTACTGTCTCACACAAAAACAGCAGCAATTTAGCGCTATACTTCTCCAAGATTTGGAGACTTGTGGGAGGAATAACTGCAGATACTGAAGTAGCTTTACAACACCTCATATGTGCAGTTTAGAGCTTTTGCTGTGCCTTTAGAGGAAACCAGTGAAAAGTCTTTTGCAATATCCTTTTGTTTTGAATCTGTAGAGGTCAAATCTGAAGATTAAAAGTTTAAAGAAAAAAAAAGATAAATGCATTCATGACAGTGTAACCAAATGCAGCATATAAGAACTGTGGAGCCTGCTTGTTATCTTTGCTTGAGGATAGATATGGCAGCCCTTTCTGCAGGGAGGACAGAAGGACTTTGATTTTGAGTGGATGGGTCAATCATTAGAGTACAATTTAAAAAAGGAAAGTGTGACATGTTACAGAAGGAAAGATCCTGAACACTTCCCACTTTTGCCTTTCATTTGTTCTGCCTGGTAACTTAAACCCCATAGCTCCTGTATATAGCAAAGACTTTTTGCTAAATACCTATCTCAGATTACTTGTGAGGTGTCACTTGAGTCTGAGTCTCAAGCGGGAGAACATTTACCACAGCAAAATACACAACTTTTTTTCAGGCTGTGAACACAAAACAAAAAAAGCATCCCTTGGCACTGTCTAATCCTTTCAAGCTTTAATTTCACTTCTTTAACATCAGCCTTTTGAGGATTTTCCCCAGGGATGACAGCTTTGAGACTCAGACAGAAGGTCTCCTGCAGTGAACAAACAGACTCTAATGACATCCGCTGACCTGAAGGTTTAGCTCGTGGAGCCGCCCGTTCACAGCTGATTTCTCCTCGATTGCTGCTGTGTAGCGAATATACAAGTCACACTTCTCATCCTTCAGCTTGGTGACTTCACGTTGCAAAGAGCACAAGTGTCTCTGGATCCGTTCGTTGTCGGTGCGCAGGGTTCTGGACTTCATCTCCTGCTCCATCATCTGACTGATGTCTGCCTCCAGAGAGGCGCAGTGTGCTCTCAATTTGCTGGCCTCGTTACGGGCCTCCTGCAGCTCTTTCTGCATCCCTGTGACGGCTCTGACCAGATACTCAGTCAGCTCTGAGTATTTTATCAGGCCTGAAAGAGAGTGCAAGGATTGCAGTCAGCAGAACAAAGAGAACAAACACATCCATAAGACATACTAAGACTTTGAGCCACTCACCACTGAATCTTGAGGGCTCAGTGCTGGGTTTGCGTCCAGTCACCTGGGTGTAGAGTGCTGGGTAGTGAATCATTAAGCTCTCCAGCAAGGCCATACCACCATTCTTTCCCTGGGTTCTCAGCAGATCCAGCATGTGGCCTAGAAATAGTAGATTACAATGAGACTTCCAAATTAACCTTTGAGTTAATGTCATCAAGCAACAGCAGCGATGCAAATAATCACAATTCTAAATCTGAAGAATTTTGTTTTTACAGATACACCTAAACTCTGTCAGTGTGACATGATGATTTTATATGTTGCTGCTACACTTTTCTAAGTGGTTAACTCAGCAGTCTACTGTATCATCTCATGGACAGAGTTTCAACTGACTTTAAAATCCATGAAAACAATGAAAATCTCACTCGTTCTCATGCAGCGGTTTGTGAGGTTGTGGCAGGAAAGGATCTCGTCCTCGTCCATCTCACTGAGAACCCTGGCCTGCCTCAGGTACGGGATCAAGATGCACGGCCGCACTCCTAGCGAGATCCGATGGCGGTTGTCATTAATCAGCTCCCACAGCTCCTCCTCACCCATCCCTTTCAGGTCTAAATCCTCGGGGACACATTCCTCCGCCATGCTGGGTCTACTGAGTGTGTTTTAAAGCGTAATGATGTTGGCTGCCACAAAGATGACAGCTCTCAGTGGAGCAGGTGGACTGAGCACACACCTTTTGCAGCCAGAGCAGCGGACTGACTCTAAAAGGAAAAAACTGTTCTATAAACGTGTCAGGCATTTTCCACGCCCTGTGGGTGTTTATGTCCAAGTGCTGGCGTGTGGGCGTGCAGGAAAACCTGAAAGACAAGCTCTCAAGGATTCGACTCACAGGCTGATGCAAACTGAGTTAAAGGACACAAAACACCCACACACATAGTCACTAACACCCACACAAACACACACTCAAAAACAATCAGTCAGTAAAGCCATGATTAATGCCCATCTCTTATATTTACCCTCTGGGTGTTAGTAATGTTTGTTTACCCTGAACAGCTAGCTCGGTGTGTACTCGCGCCACACACAGGAGCCCCTCTCTCTGTTAATGAGTGAGGCAGAGATTTGTTTACTGAAGAGCGCCTATGGCACTGATGAACAGAGCCTCTCGCTTACAGAGAAACGCTGGATGCCATTTGAGCTCACCTTAATAATTTCTAATCACATAAAAGCAAACACACACCACACACACCGCAGTGCTGACAGGAGCAAACACTAAGCGGCAAAGTGCAAAGTCCTGTGTTAAAGAAGGAAATAAGCTCAGCTGTGGTCATCACAAGGATAATGCCTTCCTCGTAATAATAGCTAGCTTACAGTTCTTGTGTGTGAACTTACTGTCAGCTGTATTGTAAACTGTCTATGCAAACAATTGGAAGAAATCAGGGCAATCTACTGTATATATATACAAGCATTAAGACAATGGAGGATGTCATAACCAGTGAACTCACCAGGTTCAAACAGGATAAATGGGCATGTAGGCGTTTTCTAAGAATGTATTTTAACTGCAAAAGACATTAGATTTAAAAAAAAAAATTATAACAACAGCTGAAACATAATGTCAGCTTAGAAAGGGACCGACAAACATCTGCCAGTAAACTGTATTTTTTTTTAAATTTATTATTAGTCCTTTATTTATCCAGGTAAAAATCTCACTGAGATTAAAAATCTCATTTCCAAGCGAGACCTGGCATCATGGCAACAAAAGTCAAAATACATGTACTACCTAAGTATATAACATTTAAAACAAATACAATATCCCGTATGAACATGTGAATACAATAACAGATCAATTGAGAGCGACATCAAAAACAGTCACACTGAGTAAAAGAGTTATTCTCTCATTCCTTTAAGATGAACGTAATCTCTAATTGATGTAACCAATTCGGATAATTTCAGTTCCTTCTGCAGATTATTCCAGGAAGCAGGGGCAGCGTATTTAAAAGCTTTCCCCCCAGTCCTTTTCTGATTTTTGGGACAATCAATTGTATGAAATTGTGAGAATGAAGGCTGTGGTTGGTTGTGGTTTTTACACATGTAAATACATAAATAAGACCAACCAGTGGGAGAGTCTGCAAATATGCATAGATGGACATTTAGCAGCAGCATACAAAGAACGATGATGTACACGATTTCTATAGCCAGTAATAAAACGTAAAGCACAATGGTAGACAGTATCCAACCTCTTTAGGTAGTGGGCAGGTGCATTCATAAAAAGCAGGTCACCATAATCCAATAAAGGTAAAAAAACTTGCACGAAGCAAGTGTTTTCTCACTTGGAAGGAGAAACAGGATTGATTTCTAAAAAAGTAACTTAATTTTAGTTTTAACTTCGACACAAGCCTTTGAATGTGAGTTTTAAATGACAAATTCTGATCTATAATGATCCCTAGATCATTATAGTTTTAATCTTAGGAGACGTAGCGAACAAGTCTTTGCCATTTGAGAATAACATGAGCTTGGTTTTCCCTTGATTTAACCAGATGCAATTTTAAACGGCAAAAGTCTTCTTATTGTGAGCGAGAAATAAGTGTGTCGCAGATGTCCAGTCCACAAGTTCACTACCCCTTGACAAGACAGTTAACAAAATATCCTCTTGCCTGTCTTTCTGCAAAACTCAAAAGCCCTGCTCTCTACAGTACACGATCCAGTGCTCAGTAACCCAACCGGCTTCTGTCAACAATGCACAGTTTGTTTATCTCGCACATCACGTAACACCATGGGGACGGCTCAATACTAGGAATTTCCCCTTAGAAGATGCATAATAATATACAAGACAAACAAAAGTATAATAAAAGAAGATGTGGAGGAAAAAAACCTCTGTCCAACTCCCACATTTCGAACTGTAAGAAGGAAAAGAAAAAAATGGGCTATGTGGTTGTCCATAAAGACCATTTGTAATTTTGAAACTAATCATTAATAAAGTGGGATGCAAAAGTTTGGGCAATCTTGTTAATAGTCATTATTTTCCTGTATAAATCGTTGGTTGTTACAACGTTGTACTTGTTCCTCTGCACGAATGCCTTAGTGGATTTTGAGCAGTGTTTTGGGTCGTTGTCTTGTTGAAAGATCCAGCCCCGGTGCAGCTTCAGCTTTGTCACTGATTCCTGGACATTGGGTTCCAGAATCTGCTGATACTGAGTGGAATCCATGTGTACCTCAACTTTGACAAGATTCCCAGTCCCAGCACTGGCCACACAGCCCCACAGCATGATGGAACCACCACCATATTTTACTGTAGGTAGCAGGTGTTTTTCTTGGAATGCTGTGTTCTTTTTCCTCCATGCATAACGCCCCTTGTTATGCCCAAATAGCTCAATTTTAGTTTCATCAGTCCACAGCACCTTATTCCAGAATGAAGCTGGCTTGTCCAAATGTGCTTTAGCAAACCTCAAGCGGCTCTGTTTGTGCTGTGGGTGGAAAAGGCTTCCTCTGCATCACTCTCGCATGCAGCATCTCCTTGTGTAAAGTGCGCCAAACGATGGTTGAACGATGCACAGTGACTCCATCTGCTGCAAGATGATGTTGTAGGTCTTTGGTGCTGGTCTGTGGGTTGACTGACTGTTCTCACCAGTCGTCGCTTCTGTCTATCCGAGATTTCTTGGTCTGCCACTTCGAGCCTTAACTTGAACTGAGCCTGTGGTCTTCCATTTTCTCAACATGTTCCTAACTGTGGAAACAGATGGCTTAAATTTCTGAGACAGCTTTCTGTATCCTTCCCCTAAACAATCTTTGTCTTCAGCTCATTTGAGAGTTGTTTTGAGACCCCCATGTTGCTACTCTTCAGAGAAAATTAAAAGAGGAGAGAAACTTACAATTGACACCATTAAATACTCTTCCACATTATTGGATTCACCTGTGTATGTAGGTCAGGGGTCACTGAGCTTACCAAGCCAATTTGAGTTCCAATAATTAGTTCTAAAGGTTTTGGAATCAATAAAATGACAACAGTGCCCAAATTTATGCACCTGCCTGATTTTGTTTAAACAATTATTGCGCACTTTCTGTAAATCCAATAAACTTCATTTCACTTCTCAAATATCACTGTGTGTGTCTCCTATATGATATATTTAACTGACACTTTTTATTGTAACAACCAACAATTTATACAGGAAGATAATGACTATTATTACCAACAAAGCCTCCTAAAGCACGGCCAGCTTCGAGGTGTAAAAGGATGGTAGTGAGATCATTTCAGATTAGGAATTTTTCATGGTGTTTTGATGTTTATCTATTATTGTAGGGTCTTTACATAAAATTGAATTGATTTGGTGGTATACAAATAAAACTGAATTGAATTCAGTTGAGTGATTATGGGTGTTAATTTTACATTAACTCTAATTGATAGTCCTTGATGTGTGTCAGTCAGAATCATTATTGTATTTGTTCCCTGATTCGCAAGAGAACAATCTGAAAGAAGCGGTATTCTGATTCCCTGGGATAGAGTTAAGGTTAGAGTTGGGATTGGGGTTAATAACTATACACATTAACAGTAAAAGCTCAACAAGTAATTGCAGTTTACATATTAACAACGGTTTTCTGGAGAAAAAGAAGTTCCAGTGAGGTTTGCAAGTGTGATGAGCAGTAGCTATGCAGCACTATCTTTCTAAGTCTGTGAAGGTTCTCAGTCATCCAGGTCATCGTAGTCAAAGGAGCTTGCAAAGAAAAGCGTCTGGACTTCTTTAAGTTGCTTGAAAACATTGCAGCTAACTGTTGGCACACACTGGCTGCTGAAATGTGACAATCATGAAAATATCTTTGATCAGTGGCATCAATCCAATCAGTCTGGTGTTACCAACGTGAAAGTTTCCATAAATAGTAATCATCAAAATATGATCTTTTTATACATTTTGAAAATTTTGCATAATACTTGGAAAAGTTGTATCAAACTGGATGCATGTGCATGTGGATGTTTGCATGTTCTGTGCTTTAGGTCATTCATTGCCCGTCAGGTTGTGGCATGTGGATAAATAATGCCCCATCTCTTCCTCCTGGAAGTATTTTTAGAGGTGATTTGCCTTTTTGAAATCCAGAGTTACAGAAATGACCTTCAAATTAAGCTTCCTCATTTCAGTTCTTCACTTTTTTTTGCCATGAATATTTTGTGTTCTTTCTTTGTCTTGATTTGTGGTCTTTGAGGTTGTTCTTTGTTAGGACTGGTCTCTGATTTTGTTTTATTTTAGGTTTTTTTTTTACCTTTGACAGTAGAGAGATAATCTACCAAACACTCCAATCAGGGTTGGTAACAGTTATAGTACACCGAATGTAATCTGGTCCTTAGCACGCCTTAAAATTCGGCAAATGCAACCTCAGATGAAGTATACACCATGAAATATCACACCGTGATGCAGAAGCAGGCCTGTGAAAAACTAATCATACTCTACTGCTTCTATAAGAATTAAGGATTAGTAGCAGTCAGGAGCTATTAATAAAATTGACATGATGGACTGATCATTATTAATGTGAACTGTTAGGTGTTAAAGTTAATGACAGTACAATTAGAGCTAGAATGATCAAGTAAAGACTGTCTGGAAAGGTTGCCAGGAGAAAGCCTCTTCTCAAAATACATAGCAGCATGGCTTGGGTTTGCAAAGTTGCATTTGAAAAAAACCACAAGACTTCTGAAACAATGTCCTTTGGACAGACCAAAACCAAGTGGAATAATGCACAGAATCACATTTGCCAGAAACTAAACACAGCATATCAGAACAAACACCTTATATACCAACCGTCAGGGCTCATGATATGGGCTTTTTCTGCAGCCATAAGACCTGAGCGCTTTGCAGACACTGAAGTCCTCTGTATACTCAAACCCATGCTGAAGTTTTTATACTGTGTATAACCCTCAGTTTTAACTTGATTTACAAAGTCTGAGTGCCACAAAGTAAAAGCACATCATTGCACAGCAGTGGTTTGTATTATGGCTCGATACAAAGCTCAGTTTTTCCGTGACTAATAATAGTGACCATGGTAATTTTTCTGAAATAAATCTATTATTGTGATGAAAATCTGAACAGGTCCAATCTGCATTTCTAAAGAAAACTAGCATGTTTAGAAATGCTATGTTGAAAATGTCTTGCTCTATTAAAAAAGCACTTAGGAAAGATTCGACAAAAATGTTATTGGGGGGCGTGCTAGTAATTTTGTCCTCATTGGTAGCTCAGTACGTAAAGTGGCAAAATAAAATGAAGCTGCCAGAAGATAAAACAGAATAAAATAAATTTCTGCATTAAAACCTAAATAACAAAACTGCTTGAAATTGTCATGAGGAGACTCGTGTACTTGCTTTAAACATTCATGGATAAAATCACCACTTATACTGCAGGTCATGTAAAAGCTTTCTCCCTTTTAGTTTAGCTAGTGTCATTTGGGTGTGTCTGAGCGGACACATCATTTACAAGGAAATTGAATTCTCTGTATCAGCTGCATGTTTTGCTAAGCCTGTGCTATAACAGTGTGATGGTGAAATACTATAAGGTTTTCCATGTGCTTTGCAAGAGTCTGCTATTTGAGCAGCAGGTTTCACAGCATTGCAACATTACAAGGCTGGTGCTAACCTGACTTTAGGTTCTTTTCTCTGCTCTGTCACTCCAGATGGTACGTGACAGTTCTGTCCCTACTACGGTTTTGTGCCATCTTCAACTGATCTTTGACATCAACTGATAAGGAATGAGAAAAAAAACAAAGCATGTGTACTACTGACAATAGAAAACCAAAATAAGCTTGCGTCATGTCGCACCAAGTACTGATAATATAGCGTTTTGTGTACTTTAGGGCATGTGTACCGTGTAAAGTGGCACGTTTTCCATTTGATCAACACATTACCACGGCAGTATGAAAAATATTATATAAAAAGGTGTGACTGTGGAATATCAGGCTATTTTAAAATAAATATTTTTAAGTGAAATCCAATCTAATAGTTATGCGATGTTTTATGATACATAGTGTTTAGTTATAAAGCACTTTTTTAAAAAACACAATTTTGACAAAGTGCTATACAAATCACCAAAACACTACACAAAAAATCAGCAACAACAACAGTGATAAAAATACTACTGTAAATAAAAGCTAAGAGTACACCACTCTCATTCGGATTTAAAAGCCAAAGAATAAAAAAGAGTTTTAAGATATATTTTAAAAAGAGGTAACAAGGGGGCTGGGCAGGAGATCATTCCACAATTTGCGAGTGAAAAGGCTCGATCACTGGTTTTTCAGAATTGTGTTAAAGATTCCACTTTACCGTCGCTGAAAGCATTAACGTGGCTGCCTTAGCCTGATGAAGTTGACTGCTACAACAAAATGCAAGAATTTCTTCCAGGACTGAGCTGAACAAAGGCAGTTCACTCCCTGGTGATGAGTGTACTTTTACTGTTTCTTGGTTTTGAGTTACTGAACACTGTTTGAAGTATATAACATTTTTATAATTTCTCCAGTATGAAAGCAAGCAGAACTGAAGAATGAAAAAAAAAAAATACACAACAGAGATTTATATATTCAGATTAATATTATTATGTAATGTGGAACACATGTTTGACAAAATATCTGCAAAACTGTAAATGTAAAGTTAAAGGTTTAATGAAGAAGAGAAGGAAATGAGCTAAATACAACTGTTATGACACAGTGAACGGAAGCTGTTTCCAAGGTTGCTCAATCGGAATTCTTTGTGGGTTTTAGAGGTCAAAGACTTCAGAAATAGTTAGAAATCCTCGATCCATCAATTTCAACAATAGAAGATGAAACTATGAATACAGGAAACAACAGAGAGCTATTACTGTAAGTCTATAAGTGATGTAAGTTTGCTTTCAAACCAGTTTGTCTGTAATCAAAAGTTTAGATTTGTGACCAGGACAGCCTGGAGAACAATACTGAAGTCTACTTAAAATAAATCTCATCTAAGAGAGTTCAAGCTGAGCTGAAGAATAAAACTGGTCACACCAAATATTGTGTTTCAACAACATCAGAACTCTATAAACTTTGACTTTGCCTTATATACTTAGATTTACTTATGTATCTTTTAACAATATACCTGCACCTATTTTTCATAGCAAAACATAAAGAACTAATTGGTGGCTTTAAGATATTTGCACATTACTGTATATTTGTGACACACTGGTGAATGCTCATGTTAAACATGGCTGAGGATGGTGTATGTAAAACTAATCACTGCCAGGCTTCAGTTTTTGTGTGTGAGTAGATATCTCCAATATGGAAGTTTGTGAGCATAGACACTTCACTCATCTGCTGTTCAAACCTTCTGTTTGTAAGTTACTGCTGTACGATGCTGCAAATGTTGCCAATACCAATGCAGACACTTTGAACCTATAAAGGCAGCTTATGTAGGGCAGAGCAGTGTGTCATGGATTATCAGATGAATCGTCATCAATTTGTAAATTCAGGACATATTTTAATGATCACCAAAGTACTGTGATTTTTACTTTCCACAATAATTAGTTAATACAACAAAAAACATCTTTTTGATTTTCAGGTATTTTGTAACTGGCTTTTTGGAGACCCGGAATTTAAATGTGCCAGTCTAAAAAGCCCTTGGGGTCAACTTTAACACAATTCAGTGGGCCACATAATTAACTTTGAGATTAGAAACTTCATTACCTTTTATTTCTTAAATTTTTTCACAAACAACATTTCAATGCATCAACGAAACCACACATCAATGTGAACAAGTTGTCATCCTTCCCTGGCTGTTACTTATCTAAGCTTTCCCTTTTTTCACTCACATGTCATTCCTGTGCATTGTCCTTCCAGCGCGCACTGTCACGTCATCTTTTCCTGACTTTGGGATGTTTCCTATTCCACAGCCTGTGCATGTTCAGACAGTGCTCGTGACAGCCTGCGGAGCGCCCCCTGATGTTGGGGGAACTCCTCACATACGCGGTGCAAGATGGTGCTGATGGCATGCAAGCGGTCCGTCTGCCTCTGCAGGGCGGCTTCCACGGATTCGGGGGTGGACAGTGCTCGATAGCTGCCTTCACACACTGTACGCAACCTCTTGGCCCGACTCTGCAGAGCCACTAGGTGTCCTAGGTTCTAGAGAGAGGGAGCGATAATGACAGAGTAATGACATATTAATCAAACAATGAGTAGTTATATTTTATTCCTGATAGGTCGGATAAGTGTGAGTATTTTCCAAGAGTGGAAACTGTGATGAGCAAGTTCTGTGTACGTGACCCAAAAAAAAACAAGTTAAACATTCTCACCACACCTTCATTAAGTTGTGCAATGGTAACAGTTTCACTTCCCATTAGACATTTGTATTGACACATACCGGGTATCATTGTTCCTTTAACAATGAAGAGTGCATCGGATTAGAAGCCAATGAAAAGTGGATCACACCCTCACTGTACATGCAACCCAGTGCAATTCAGAAGAATAACAATTTTAAAGTACAATCACATATTCACATTCACAGTCTGTGACCCTTACCCTTTCTTTGGTATCCTGAAGATTAACAAAGTCAGAGTCGAGGATGTAACTGGTGCTGCACAGTTCTGTGAGATGAGTCTTCCTCTGTGTGATCCTGTCTCTCAAACTCTCCTTCTGTTTTTGTAGCTCCCCAGTCACCTGCTCATACTCTACCACTTGCTGAAGACAAATCCTGCATGTAAGATAAATGCTCAACCTGCTCCAAGCACAAATGAATTAATGTTCCGTCAGTCTCTTTTACCTTGTGTGCTTCCCGGATCTTGCGCTGTAGGCCCTGTATAGAGAGGCTCAGGTCACCCTGTGTAGCCTGTTTGAGGGAGTTCCTCATCATGGCCTCCTTGCGCAAGACGATGGTTTCCCTTCTCGCCACTGTTGCTTCGCTTTCCCTCAGCAGGCATTCCCGTTGCCTCATTAGCTGGCTGAGTCGCACCTGCACAGACACAAACACACTTTGGGTAGAATTCACAAACATTAATCACCCTAAGAGCAAATTGTTATCCAGCATTCTTACAACTTAGTTTTACGACTTTCAAGACAATTTTAAAAATATCTATAAATCTAAACCAAAGAGTAAAACAGTGAAATGTGGATTATTAAATATTAAGTCTCTCTCCTCCAAGTCTCTGTTAGTACATGACTTAATAATTGATCAACAAATCGATTTACTCTGCCTTACAGAAACCTGGTTGCAGCAGGATGATTATGTTAGTTTTAAAGAATCAGCACCCCTGAGTCATTCTAACTACCAGAAATCTCGAAGCACAGGCCGAAGGGGCGGTGTGGCAGCAATTTATCACAACAGCCTATTAATCAACGAAAGACCTAGACAGACTTTTAATTCATTTGAAAGCCTGATGCTTTCAAATGAATTAGGACCAATTCTGTTTACATTATACATGCTTCCCCTAGGCAGTATCATTAGAAGACATAGCATACATTTTTACTGCTATGCAGATGACACACAGCTCTATCTGTCCATGAAGCCAGATAACACACACCAATTAGTTAAGACCTGGATGGGCGCACATATTAAACAAATATGTAAGAATGCTTTCTTCCATTTGCGCAACATCTCTAAAGTTAGAAATATCCTGTCTCAGAGTGACGCTGAAAAACTAGTTCATGCATTTATTACTTCTAGGCTGGACTACTGCAATTCATTATTATCAGAAGTCCTAAAAACTCGCTGAAAAGCCTTCCGCTAATCCAAAATGCTGCAGCAAGAGTACTGACAGGGACAAGAAAGAGTGAGCATATTTATCCTGTATTGGCTTCCCTTCATTGGCTTCCTGTTAAATCCAGAATTGAATTCGTTGTTTGTTGGGTTTTTCTCTGTATCTAGTATTGTACGATCTACTGTACAATATAAAGCGCCTTGAGGCGACTGTTGTTGTGATTTGGCGCTATATAAGTAAAATTGAATTGAATTGAAGTCCAAATCAAGCATCAGAATGGGAAAGAAATGTGATTTAAATGACTTTGAACACAACAGTGAGTTCACTACCCTCAAACAGCATCTACAGATTTAATCTAAAAGAGCACCTTTGGGTTGTGGTAGAACGGGATCATAGATGTGCAGCTGGCAAATCTGCAGCACCTGTGTGATCCTATCATGTTGATGTGAACCAAAGACTCTGACAAATGTTTCTAGATTCAAAAAATTGAAGCAGTTCTGAAGGCAAAAAGGAGCAATACAATCAAAAATATTTGTATTTGTTGGGTCTATTAAAAATATTTGAACAAATCTGCCTCCTAATGTGATCCCAGTGTTAGTCCTTTCAAAACTGAGTTTGCACTGAGTTAAAGTGTCTATACTTTAATTTTGCAGTTATACGTTGTATGCATCAGTAGTTCATAATGAGAAAGCAAATGAGCCATAAGATCTAACACATTTACAAAAAGCTTCAATAAGATGTATTTTTGCGGCTTTCATATTTTCCGTCACCTTGTCTCTTACAAGCAGGCACTGATTTATATTCTGAATATAATCTGAATATATCAGTATTATGTGCTGTAATCAGACACCAAGCTGACAGATTTATCTGCTTCTATAGAGAAAATAACATGACTGTGAGTTTGGAAGAGCTTGAGATAATTTTTTCCCCGAGGAGGTACGAGAAATAAAAAGACTGAGCTGTTAGTTTTCACATCCAATTGGACCTGGAGCCCTTTTTTGTCTCAGATACCTTTTTTTGATGGAAACTCCTTATATATAAAATTACCCTTGCTTAGAGGTTTAACAGCCTTGAAACTATGACTGATAAAAGTGTCCACAATATAGTTCAATCTTCCTTTACAGTGATACCCATGTTGAGCAGTTAATGCTTAATTAGATCCTGCTGATGAAATCATTTTAATGTTAAAGATTGTTCAGGTAATGAGTAAACTGGAAACGAATAAGACTATGTTTACTATTCATTCATTATTCATTTCTGATCATATAATTGAGCTTTTAATATTTATTCCATCTAAAGAAGAACTGAGACTGAATTGTGGGTTAGGAGAATCGTTACACCACTACTGATGCTGTAAAGTCATATCCACATGTTGTTTCTATTCTTTAAGTTGTAAATTGGAAAATTTGCTGAACTTCATGCCTGATACATGAACTTTTGAGGCTTTTTCCCTTGAAAACTAAAAAAACATTGCACAATACATTTGTAAGCAATAAATTATAAAAAAAAAATTGCTGGATGCAAATTAAAACTTATATTAGCAAACTTATATTTATTTAATAAAATAAATTGTCAAAAGGTTCAATAAACAGTGAATTTTCCCAAAAAATTAATTCAAGGGTCAAAGTGATCGAATGCATTTCAAATAAAGCATATCCCACTCTTATGTGTTTATGCATTGTACATAAACAGCACATTTGCACATGGCAGGCTAAGGCTAAAATGTAGATGGCAAATCAGCCTTATAGTCTGTCTGTAATCGTACTGTGTTTACCTCCATACGATGTATTTCAGCTTTCATTGTGTGGCTTTCTCCCTGCCCCACATCCATAGCTGAACGCATCTCTTTTACAAGCTGTGTCTTCTTCTCCCACAGCATGATTTGCCGCCTGTATGCCACACGTGCCAAAGAAAAAGAGAAAATACACACACATGCAGAACAAAGTACACTATTCCATTAAAAATCAAAGTGTTTCTCTGAGTATGTGATTCTTCCGGAAATAACTCTGCATATTTAATGAAGCCCTGCAAAATTTTACCTTCATACTATGAATATGTTTCGAGTTAGAGGCATTTGAGTTACATGGAGCTGGGTTGAAATTTAAAAGATTAGTCGACTAGTCACGATTACGTCGACTATCAAAATCACCGACAACTAATTTAATAGTCAATGGGTTGTTTGAAGCTTTGTAAGATCCTGAAAGATGCATGAATAAGTAGTAGGACTTAAGAGTTGAGAGAGAGATTTAAGAGATTTAAGCAAATTAGCAAATCAACTCAATAATAAATAAATTGAATATGTTTAAGTCAGAAGAAACAAGGACAAAAAGAAAGTGACTGACTCAGCTTCCACCAGACTGTTGAGGAGCCTCTCCTTTTCCTCCTGCGTCTTCTCGACTTTCATCTGCATCTTAACGGCCTCCCTCTCTGCATCCTGGTCACATAATTTTACATAAAGTTATATATTAATATAAAACAGAAGAAAAGAAGAAAATATAAAATGACGAAACCCGCCTGTCATGCCTTAAGTCTGTGAATGAAATCTGTCTCCATCACGGCGT
Source organism: Copadichromis virginalis (assembly GCF_057382275.1). Lineage (NCBI taxonomy): Eukaryota > Metazoa > Chordata > Actinopteri > Cichliformes > Cichlidae > Copadichromis > Copadichromis virginalis. The sequence continues at coordinate 38,837,510 of NC_140623.1, forward strand.
TTTCCTGCTGCAGAGCCTGGCTCAGTTGTCCTTTCTTGCTGAGCAGCATGTTGAGCTTCAGCTGATCACGCTTCAGCATCTTTGAGCTCTTCTCCAGCTCAGCCTCCTCACGGTGCTCTGATTCTATCTGACCTGAAAGGGTTAGAGTTGGTGTGAGAATGAAGTGGAGATAGTAGCATAGTAGCATACAGGTTGTGACTTGGACGGAGTATGCAGCATGTGCGTCCTGCATACTCTCAAAGTAGAGTTTCGTCTGTTGCCATCCTGTGTACTCTGCCTGCAGTTTGAGCAGCTCCTTGCTGTTGGCTTCTATCATTTGGGTCAGTCCCATCAGAATCCCCTGTCGCTTCATCCAAAGCTGCTGGTCGCTCTTTATATTTGCTGCCAGCTCCTCAATCTGAGCTATTATTGACTGTATCTTGATGTGCAGAGGACCGAGGTCATCATGCTGCAAATGCAGGAAAAATAAATTAAAGCTGGCAGCCTCGTTTTTGAAAAGAATTCAAAATGACACTAAATTATTTTCATTCACTTTCTACTTTTAAAAGCATAATTGATCAATTGAGAAGTTTGAACTTGGCTCACGATTTCCTTCCATCCCGGATTTTAAAGGATGGGTTCGATGTTATTGGCACTGAAACCACAGCACAGAAACGGCATTGCTGAGGGTTTTCAATGATCTTCTAGAACATGTTATAGGCATCAAGGATTCTGCCCTTAATTGGTTAAAAAACTGATACATGCCTTTGTGACCTCCAGATTAGATTATTGTAACTCGCTCTACTCTGGACTCCAACTCGCTCACCTACAACGATTACAGCTCGTTCAGAATGCTGCGGCTCGTCTCGCAACCGGAACTAGAAAGTTTGCCTCTATTATTCCAGTGCTCTCTGACTTACACTGGCTGCTTATTAAATTTCGTATTGATTTTAAAGTTCTGCTGCTTACTTGCCTCACACTCCTCATCCTCCCTGGGAGAGTCTATGCCAGGGTGCTGGAGAGGAGAGTCTGTCCGTTAGTCGAACCTTGGATACAGGAGGAACAATGCGGTTTTCGTGCTGGTCGTGGAACAGCTCTTTATCCTCTCGAGAATACTTGAGGGTGCATGGGAGTTTGCCCAACCAGTCTGCATGTGTTTTGTGGACTTGGAGAAGGCATTCGACCACGTCCCTCGAGGGGTCCTGTGGGCGGTGCTGGACAGACACCCCATAGACACCTATGGGGTGTCTGTCCCATTGCTATGGGTCATTCAGTCCTTATACAACCGATGCAACAGCTTGGTCCGCATAGCCGGCAATAAGTCGGACTCGTTCCTGGTGGGTGATGGGCTCCGACAGGGCTGCCCTTTGTCACCGATTCTGTTCATAATTTTTATGGACAGAATTTCTAGGCATAGCCAAGTGCTGGAAGGCTTTCACTTGGGTGGTCTCAGGATTTCATCTCTGCTTTTTGCAGATGATGTGGTCCTGTTGGCTTCATCGGGTGATGGCCTCCAGCTCACCTTGGAATGGAGTGTGAGATCGACAGACAATTGGTGCAGCGGCTGAAGCGATACGCACGCTGTACCGGTCTGTTGTGGTGAAGAGAGAGCTGAGTGTAAAAGCAAAGCTCTCAATTTATCGGTTGATCTACGCCCCTACCCTCACAAGGTGAGGAGTAGTGACCGAAAGAACGAGATCGCGAATACAAGCGGCAGAAATGGGCTTCCTCCGAAGGGTGGCTGGCCTCTCCCTTAGAGATAGGGTGAGAAGTTCGGCATTTGAGAGGGGCTCAGAGTAGAGCCGCTGCTCCTCCACATCGAAAGGAGCCAGTTGAGGTGGTTCGGGCATCTGACAAGGATGCCTCCTGGGCGCCTCCTGGGTGAGGTTTTCCAGGCATGTCCCACGGGGAGGAGGTCCGGGGGCAGACCCAGGACACGCTGGAGATATTATATCTCTCGGCTGGCCTGGGAATGCCTTGGTGTTGGCCTTGGAGGGAGGTCTGGGTTTCTCTGCTTGGGCTGCTGCCCCCGTGACCCGGCTCCGGATAAGTGGAAGAAAATGGATGGATGCTTACTTTGAAATGCCTAAACAACCTTGCCCATGACTATCTCATTGACCTTCTCAGTCTCTATGCTCTCAGCCATTCTTTACGATCATCTGGTCAGTTACTTCTGGCCCAGCCCAGGCACCGTCTGAAGACTAGGAGTGATCGTGCTTTTGCCTCTGTAGCATCAAACCTCTGGAATAGTCTTCCTGCTAGCATTCATGCCTCTGACTCCATCCAATACTTTAAAGCATGCTTGAAAACTTACCTATTCAACCTGGCTTTTCCAACTCACTAATTCTCACCGCTCCTTAATTGCTGTATCGCTACTCATTTCTCTGGATAATCATGATTTCTCCCTATCTCTACTTACTAATGTGTTTGTTTGTTTCTCTGTTTTCTCTATTTGACCTTGTTTTAATCACTTACTGTTCAGTGCAATTATTTACCGTTATTCCTTACTGTGAAGCACTTTGGTGTACCCCCTGGTTTTCAATGTGCTATATATATAAAATTGCATTGTATTCTATTGTTTTCTATTTTATTTATGATCTTAGTAACAAGAAACCACAGCTTCCCCACAGCCACTCACCCCAGTGGTGGCCGCTATTTGAGAAATCTTCGTGTTGTATCCGATGATCGTTGACTGCTTCTGCTCGATGACTCTAACAGATGAAGTAAGCTTAGCCTCAATGGCTGTGATTAACTTGTTGTACTTTGTGATCTCCTGATCAAGGGCCTCCTGAGTCAGGGCCAGGCTGTCCACTCGCTGGCTGACCAGCTGGCTCTCCAGCTTCACCACCAACACCTCCTCCTCTGACTGCTTCAACTGGTACATCTAAAGGGGGGAAAGGAATGATGAGAAGCACATAAATCTAATATCTTCACATATTTGTTTTATTCTCTACACATTTTACAAAGAAAAAAAGCTAGGAATCAAAATGAAAAATGTAATCCTGTCACGTAAAAGCATGAACAAAAAATGTTAAAACTAGTAAAATAATAATACTGAAATTGAATAAAGCTAATTTGACAATATGAATAAATTGCATTCAAATCTCTATGGCTCTATAGTGTACATTAACCTTTATACATGTACTTATTTAACACCTGTTACTACTACTACTACTGTTACTAATCCTGTAGAGCTGTTGTTATTTGCATTATTCTGTCATTTCAAACCAAAAGACTTCATCAGTTGCTTGTGAATTCTCTCTCTTTCTTTATCTATAACGTGATACTGCTGGAGTGTGTCTTTCACTAAAACAAGCCCAAGCCAAAGACCTGGACAATATGTAGGGTATAGTGAATAACACTCTTATGATAATACTAGAGCTATCAAAGAAAGGGGATTTAGTGTGAATGGTCTGAAGAGTGTTATCATAAGAGTGTTATGACAGTCTAAGCATTTTCAATACTTTCCTGCTTTTAGTTACCTTCTCTTTTTTGAGTCTGGATATCTTCTCAGTGAGCAGTTGGGAGTACTTGGCAGCGTTGTTGTGGAGGAGCTTATGCTGCATGGAGCTCATGATGTTGTTTTCCAGCTCCAGCCGTGCAGAACTCTCTTTCTCCAGCTGCTTACTCTGATCGTTCACTTGAGCCTGGAGTGACCCAAATTCCTGGAGAAATTAAGGGTGAGATTAAAAAAAGACAAAAACAAAATCAGGCAATGTAATGTTTCTAACCTTGTACCACGACTGCTCTCTGGCCAAACACTGACCTTTGAGAGTCTAGCGAGGGTTCGCTCTGTCTCCTGCAGAGTGAGGAGGAATGTGCTGTAGTGGGCCTGCAGGGCCTCTTGCTGAGCCTGCTTGTCACTGATGAGCTTTCTGGTAGTGGTGCAGTCCATTTGAGACCAATTCAGCTGCAGTGTCAGTATCTCATTTTGCTCCTGCTCTGCATTGATGGACTTCTTGTAGCCATCAATGTCCTTGTCCAGCAAGATCACCTGGTGCTTGGTTTCACTGAGAAGAACAGAAAAAAATGAATGGCTGCTCACTTTTTGTTCTGTGTTACTTTTGAATAAAAAATCAAATAAGGGTTAATATTATCATTGAGTGTTCTAAAAAAATTTTTTTATAGACATCTGTCATTTTCTATAGACTATGTTTCTATGTTTAGAGCACTGTCATCATTTGTTACATGTACACTTGAAGCGCATTAGCACCTTTAACGTTTACTCAGTAGGACATGAATCAGAAACAGCTTCCCACATCCATCAGTCTCACCGGATGACTTCCTGCATCGCACCGAAGGCCTCGTCTCGTCTCCTCAACCCCATGAGGCAGCTGCTCCACTGCTGCAGCAGCTGTTTACGGGCCACCAACAGTGACTCCATCTCCATCTCAGCCTGCACAAAGATGTAAAAATGAATGACTGATGTTGTTTGACGACTGCCATAATCAGAGAATTCTTATTTCATTCATGAGTTAGTAAACTTAGACAAAAACATAACCTGTTTGTCTTTTTCTCTCATCCAAATATTTTTGTGTTGACTGTATCCATTTACATCATTAAATCAACTAGTAAGATACACCCACCAGCCACTTCATCAGTTACAGGTAGTTCAGGTTGGACAAACTTGCCTTCAAAACAGCCTTTTTTAAAATTGTGGCACAGATTCACAGATGCTCTGTTGGACGGAGATGTGGTGACTGCTGGCTATAGTGAACTCATTGTCATGGTCAAGAGTCCAGTTTGAGATGTTCTGAGTTTTGTGACATGGTTCAACATCCTGTTGGAAGTAGCCGTTAGAAGATGGGTAATATGTGGTTGTGGTCATAAAGGAATGAGCACCAACAAGAGTCAGGTAGGTGTGGTATTTCATCAGTGCTCAGTCGATACTGAAGGATCAAAGGTGTGCCAATAAAATATCCCCCACACCATTACACCAGCACCATCCTGAACAGCTGATACTGTGTGAATTGCCTCCACTTCCTGTTCTTATCTGAAGGGAGATTCACCCTTAGTGATTTTCTGCAGTTGTATCCCATCTGCTTCAAATCATGCATTCAGAGGTGCTCTTTCTGCATACTTTGGTTCTAGCAAGTGTTTATTTGGCTTACTGTTGTCTTCCTATCAGCTCAAAGAAGTCTGTGTCATGATCCTGGGTCTTATGACCCAGCGGTTTGAATTTTTGTGTTTTGTTATTTTGTATTATGGTTTGAGTCCACCTTGTTAGTTTAACGTTTTAGTCCCTAGGTTGTTATGTTTAGCTATTGGTTGTCAGATTTCCTTGTGTAATTGCTCCTATGTCTCCCTCTGTATATTTGTGTTTATATAATTCTGAGCTCCTGTGCGTTGTTTCCCCTCGTGTTTTGTCCCATGTTTCCCCTGCCCATGATGTCAGTCCTCTCTCCGTGCTCTCTCTCCCCTCCTGTCTGTGTCTCTGTGTTCTTCCTGTGTTACGTTTAAGGTCTGCACCTTGGGTTAGTATTTTCAGTTCCGTATCCTCCCTGTCTTGTTATGCGTAATTGTCCTCAGCTGTGCTCCCATATGTTCCCACCTCACTCATTACCTTCTGTATATTTATGTCAGAATCACCCTCTGTTCCATGTCGCATCGTCCCTCATAGCTGTGTGTGATTCTCGCTGTGTCTTCTTGTGCATATTATAATTAGTTTTTCCCAGTTTAGTTTCGTATTGTCGTATCGCCTGTTTCCCAGCAATAAAGCTGTGCTTTCGAGTTTACTCCCCGTGAGTTTGCATTTGGGTCGTCTCCTGCCTGCACACAGCCAAAACATGACAGTCTGGCCATTATCCTCTGATCTGTGGCATCAAACAATTTGTCTCAGACAACTGCTGCTCAAAGAATATTTTCTCCTGGTTGTGCAGTATATCAGCAGTTTAAAAAAAAAGACTGTCTCATGTGCTCCAACAACCATGCCACGTTCAAGGTCACTTAAATCACCTTTAAGAGACCTGTTCTGATGCACAGTTTGAACTCCAGCAGGTTGTCTTGTCCATGTCTAGATACCTAAATACAAGTACTTGAATGTGAATCCATATATCAAGGAAAATTTTCACTCAATCAATCACTGGATAAATGAACTGGGCTATTGTTTTAATGTTTTCAGTTTTACTAATCGATATAAAAGCAATATTCACATCAATGAAATATTTATTTGCTATGGGTAATATGAAAGTTGACACTTTTAATAGTGAAATCACCCAATACTAACTAGCACCTTATCTCACTAGCTCACTATTTTGCTTTTATGTCCAAAAAAAGGTCTGGTGGGCAACTAATTCTTGTTCAAGCTGCAGGGATAAAGTGCTCATCTCTTCATGTAAAGATGCAGCATATAACCTTTTACGGCACAGCAGTTACCTCTGAGAGAGCCTCTTTGGCTGTCTGTGTCTCCTCTGCATGAGCACTGGTTTTGGACTCATACATGGCTATCTGCTGCGTCAGCCTGTCCAACTCCTTTGTTAGTCGCTCCACATATAAATCCTGATGTAACAGATGAGTATTTTCGCTTAGTTAAAATTATGTTGATATACCAGATAGTGTATATATTGACAAATACAATCAAATCGTAATAATTTACATGTGAGTGTCTACCTGCTTTAATTTCTGGTCTTCTGCCTGGGTCTTCTCAGCTCTCGCTTTGCGTCTAGCGTTATTCATGGTTTTGACTTCAGAGCGCAGACCTTCACTGACTCCTTGGATGAAGATGAGATACTGTGTCATGCTGTCTAACTGCGCCTGTAGCTGGGACTCTGAGGGAGGACAGAGGAGAGAGCATAAACATAATGGCTCGAATCACAATTTCAGAAACATGAACAGATACAGATGTTGCCTTTCTGTTGCTCAAACAGTATTACATAGGCCCAACAAAGGCTGCTTTTAAAAGGGAAAGATTAAAAAATTATAAAATCTGTTTACATTTATTTTAACTTCTTAACTTGCGCCATTGAACTTTTAGGGTTTCACATCCATCAGATTCTCACTTATACTAACATAAAGCCAAATGCATAAAAAATAGTTGATCTTAAAGCTCCAGCTTTCTGGCTGAAACGTGTAAACCTAAGGGGTGAATATAAAGAAGTTGCATAAAGTGGAATCCTAATGTAATTGAATTTTACAGCATTTTATTTTATTTTACTGCAGGCTGAGTAACAATCATAAGTAGTACGAGTGAACTCACAGTGGAAAACAACCCCAAACAGAGAATGAAGCTTGATTCGGATGGAGGATAATAGTAGCAATAAAGTTCTCTTTAAAAAAAAACAACAACATAATTGTAATGTGGTCATTGGGACAGACATCAAGAGTCATATAAAATCAAAACTAATCCTGGATCAGCACAAAGACACAACCTCTAAATGACAGTCCAGGCTCACCATTGGCTCTGGCTTCGCAGACCTTTCTGGTCATGCTGGAATGTTGACTCTTTATCTCCTCCAGCTGGTTCAGAACCTGCTGGTGTTTGGTTTCGGCTTGTGTCTTGGTCTCATGGAGGTCATGCAGCCTGTTCTGCTGTCTGACCAGATGCTCCTGAATCCTGAAGACCTCCACACCTAATTCCTGATTGTGGCTAGCATCATCCTTCGCAACTGCATGCTGATGGAGGAGGAGAGCAGTTAGAAATCACAGAAAAATCAATAATTCTAGACGATAACCGACTTTATACATGCTTTTATGTTGGGTACTAAAATGGCTTTCCTTCATCCAGGACAAAGCCTGGTATAAAAGTACTGGTTCTACTTATTAGTGGTTGCCGGTTGGAACTGGAACTGAAAAAGATTTTATTGTATTTGTAACTTATTTCCAACATTGTAACCCTTTTGGGGACATTTTAAAAATAAATCTGTGACCTTCAAACATTAGTCATTATGTGAACATTATGTGAACCCATTATGTGAACATATTCAGATAATGAGGGGAACTCTTAAAATGTTTTATACAAAGTGCTTTAAATTTCAACTCATTACATATGAAATATACTGTACTATAAATCAATATTCGCTATATATACCATACATGACATTTAATATATTGTGTTTGTCATCATTACCCATTTGAGTGATGAAGGCCTCACACCTTAACCCTGCAACAAGTGTTTTTCTTGGAAAGGTAAACAGTTTGTGGGTGTTGCATCTTTCCTAAACACCTGTCGTATGTAATACAGAAGATGTGAAGTGTTCTGCAGTTGCCATACAGTTCTACAGCACCATCTTCTGGGCATTTAAATAGAAAAGTTGCATTTGTTTGTATAGAAACTAGCTTGTTTGCTCCTGCATGTGTGAATCAGTGTATTAACTGAGCAAAGATGGAGAGAGTTTTTGGTCAGAGAAGTGGCCGACCTTTTCCCTCAGTGTATGGTTAATCCTCTCCAGCTGTTTTCTAAGCTGGATTGTCAGAGCAGCTTGTTGTCTTCTGACCACGGGCTGCCAACAGATTAAATATAGTATCAGTAACGTCCCAGTGGAAGACAAAGATATGTAGTATTAATGCTTCACATCCATCATAATTCAATTTTCTTTCTGATGAGCACTAAGACAAAAATCGATTCATTATTTAGTAAACACACTGGTCGTGTAAAGATTAAAGGTGAAGCTACAAACATGCTCAGGATCAAGAATGATCAACTCCTCTTCCTCATCTTCTGGCAGTGGCTCATGATCCTCCATCTCCTCCGATGTGTGTGAACGGTGAGCCATCTGAGCAATATCCTCTTGCACTGAAATACAGTGAAAGGCATCATTTAACCAAAAAATAAATAATCATGTAAAAAGGGTACATATTGCTATAGAGAAGTAAATCCCACAGAGGATTAATGTGGGACTTACTTAAATTTGTGGCCGCAGGGAAGTTTTCATCCACTACAGTGAGGTCATGGTAACGCTGGGCAGCAGGGCTCTCTGGCTGTGGCAGTGACTGAGCCTGTGAGTCCGGAGACAAACATGAAGCATGAATAGAGCTCCTTAATAGCTGCTGTGATTTAAACATTGAGAACTGTTAGACTGAAGATGTCAAACATGAACCTGCCCACCAAAGGGGCCAAACTGGCTGAGTGAGTGGTTTTGCAAAATGTAAATTTGCAAAGAAGGAGGACACACTTCTTTAAGAATGGATCCTGTCATGAGAGTCCAAACTGCTGATTCCATTTGAGCCAAATGACTAACACTACTGCAATATTTTGTGCATCCAACAGTTAAGACTGTGAGTGCAGCAGCACAGCACCTGACCAAACATCCAAACTGCATCAGTGTTCAATGACCTGTTGCTAAAATAGCAACAAAGTAAGGAAACAAAACCACAGCAGATACACATATCAAACCTCTTTGTAATGTGAGGCAGTCGCTCCAATGTCTTCTTCAGCGTCGTCACTTCCATGATGCAGGTTGGGATCTGTCTCATTTCGGGGGGAGCTTTCCTCCCTTCCATCATCATCTCCTGGGTTCTGCATTGGACCTAAAACTTCACATGAAGATTTATATTTTCTCCAGGTGACTAATATGTGTATTTGCCCCAAAGGTCAAAGGCTAATGGTGAGAGAGAGAGGGCTTTTGAGAAATTTTCCGACTTTTTTCTTAGCAATGCTGAAAATATAAGAGCAAATATTTTAACTTGTGGCGCTAATCCCTTTTTTATTAGTCAGCTATTGCCACGTTTGAAGATTCTGAACATGTTTTCTTTTCTCAGATGTCATATGACATGTTTCACTTCTATAACAGATGTCCTGCCTGCCATCTTGGGTTTTGATTTAATGGGCTGTGGTGTTCTCTCAATTATAAATGCAAAACTGCCAAACAGTAGTCCAGTCATTCTTAAAGAAACAAAATTTGGAAGTGGATGTCTGGAGTCTTTTGGCTAAACAATATCTATGAAATCTTTTAATCAGGTTTCAGGGTTTTTCCACAGTGTTAAATCTTCTCTCTTGAAACTGAAAAATTATATTCTAGTTGATACCTGTTCAGGTGGTTGTTCAGTTTTAGTTCTGCTGAACTTGAGTGCTGCTTTCGACACCCCATGACTTACACACTCATGACTTACTCTTTGAGGGCTGTGTTGGAGTCAAGTTTTGACTCTTAAATGGTTTAATCTAATATTAAACTCAGAAATTTCTAGTTAGCATTGGATAATACACTTCTGCACCAGCATTATCACATCTACAGGTACACAGGGGTCGAGTTTTTTCTATGTCCACGCTCCCTCATGGTCAAATTATTTGTCAAAATAGCATCAGTCTAGATTTTGCAACCTATTTTACCTTTGAATCGTGGAAATGTTATATAAGACTGCTCAATGAGTTTTGGATATAAAAAATACAGTGTCCTACGGTTTCTTACACTTAAATGAGTGCAAAACAGAGGTCATATTGTTGTGTGTTGCCCTTCCACTAAGGTCCATATAGGTCTGCTTCCCTAACCTATGGAATCAGGGTGGGTCCTTCGTAATTAATAAATAATAATGATCAGAAACAATCATTATCTCTTTCAGTGCGCCCCAGGGCAGCTGTGGCTACAATGTAGCTTGCCATCACCAGTGTGTGTATGTGTGTGTGTGAATGGGTGGATGACTGAATGTAGTGTAAAGCGCTTTGGGGTCCTTAGGGACTAAGTAAAAGCGCTATACAAATACAGGCCATTTGCCGTTTTTCATTATACACAATGAAATTAAATTAGTAAATACATTGCACTCATTATTGATTTTTACAATTTCATGTGTTGACCAGAACTCACCTTATATATTCAAGTTTTTCTGAGCCTACTTGAAAATGAATAAAATATCAAGTGGAAATCTGAAGATTTCCGGGCTGGGCTTATGGGTAACAAATACCTTCCTTGCATTTAAAATTAGCTATGTTTCTGTATTCTTGCTAGCTTCGCGCTAAGTCCTCAACAATAGAGAGGGTTTGTGAGGATCACAGTATAATAACTGTCAACCTGACTTTGGCGCTTTAATAGTCAAAAGAACAATTTAGAGTTTGCGTACCAATACCATCGTACTATATCGTACCAATGATATAATTTAATTTTGCATTTAGGATACAACTTACCACGGTAGCGTTACGGGTACAGTCGATAAAGGTTACTAGGCAACCGTAAACTTCCGTAGCTGGCGTCTGCGCAGTCTCAGTCAGACATCAGTCGCTGTGGCGTTTTAACACACAGGTAGCACGTAGGATGTACGCGCTTATTTACGACCGCTTAAAGAATAAAAGTCATTTCTAGGAGTTACTGACATGTTCAAAGCTAATTTCTTAATGGTGTGGTAACATTTTATCTCCAGCCAACAACTGTGAGAGGGCTGGAGGAGCCTGTAAGAGAGTAGACAAATATTTAGATGCAATTTATGGCCTCATTTTGGGCAGTGATCTTTGTTTTGATAATCACATAAATACGGTTTAAATACTGCTTTCTATCACTTAAAGGTTATATCTAGGACTATAAAATTCCTGTCTCAAACTGACTATGAGATGCATTCATCTCATTCATGGGTTTAAGTTGGTTATATTATTGCAGCACTCTATTTGAAGGACCAAATCATCAGCACAACATCTCTGGCTTATTCAAAATGCAGCAGGCAGAATCCGTACAGGTAGATGGAAATTTGACCTCATTAACTTAGTTTTGAAGTTACTTCACTGGCTCCCAGTGCTATATATACACACATTCTTCTATTAGTTCACAAATCTCTCAATGGTTTGGCCACCCAGTATGTCTCTGACTTGCTGACTGTCAAAAACCCAGACTGGGTCTTTTAACTGTTCTCAGAATCAAATCTCAGTCTGTTGAGGGTGCTTTCAGTTTTCTGGAACAAGCAGCCTGCTGACTTGAGATCAAAAACAGACTCAAAACCTTTTTGTTCACACAGGTCAATAAGTGTTGTTGTTTTGCTTTGTTCTGTCTTTAATGCCTTCAGTTTCCGTACACATTCAGTCTCATGTATATCTTGTATAAATAAAATTGCCAGAAGGAGAAAAGAAAGGAATAGGGAAGAAGTGTTCAGTGAATCAATTCCACTTCCTGTCAGTTATGATCATAACGAATTACAGTAGTCCAGCCTAGAAGTAATAAATGCATGAACTAGTTTTTCAGCATCACTCTAAAACAGAATATTTCTAAATTTAGCGATGCTGTGCAAATGGAAGAAAACAGTCCTACATATTTGTTTAATATGTGCATTGAAACATATCCGTCTCTTGATGGCAACAGTTATAAAACAGTATGTAAGGACTGGAAAAAGTTACATCACAACTAAAACTTCCAGACGTGAAAGAAAACGATGAAGTTCTTGAGTTCTTTACCTATAATACCTTTAGGTACAATAAAGAGATGGTTACAGCTCCAACTATAAGCTTTAATAAAAATCAACGTGATTTAAGTGATGAACTGAGCCCAACATCAAATTATTATTAATCTATTATGAAAACAAGACCCACTGCTAGAGAAGATAAACTAAGCATTTGCAACCCAAATTGTGAGAAAGCAAAAAACAACAATAAAAAGCTTTGACAAGATTTATTTTGCTCTATAAATAAGGCAGATACACATAATCACTGGATTTGGCTTTGAAATTAAAATGTAAATTTTAAAAAGTCATGAATAATTCACAGATACAAATAACTTCATGAGCTTTACATATATCATCAAAAAATTCTCTTTTAATTCTCTTTATACCAAAAACATTGACACAAAACCTGAAACCATAACCCACTTAGACTTCCAAAATACAAGGAAAAAAAAACCCCTCAACATTAACGCATGTACTGTAGTACATCTGTAAATGTCACTTCACAATGCTTTGTCAATACAAGATGTGTACCTGTGAGCAGAAAGAGCAGTCCAACTCTGGGCCTAATTAAAGGACATTGGTTAAGATTAGAAACAAAGTTAACGAGCTTTTTTTTCTTTTTTCCCCCAGAAGGGTGCACATTCTTGGCAATAGGTTTATGAACCAGTCTGTACCTTAGCTTCACTGAAGTGTCCTTCTACATACAGCGTGGAGGTTAAAGTCGTTTTAAAGCACTGTCACATATCTTAATTAAAACTGTTAAGTGCATCGATAAATAAGCCACTCAGCTCTCCGTAAGCCCGATTATCGAATAGGACATGTCTAAAATGATATGCAAGGAGAGCTACTGTTTATCATAAGAAAACCTTCATTAGTATTTGTGCAATAATTTGCATATCCCAGTCAAATGTTTGCCGGGAGAAAAGACGTTTCCATTCAAAAACAACTGAAGCCACAAACACCCGTACGTACATTCAGCAGACGTGTTACAGGGCTCTTACTTCTCAGACATACACTTATAGTCTCTATCATTTTAAATTCTATGTAGCATTTCTAACATTGCACTTATTTGTTGCGTACTTGTCATAAGCATTAAATTTACGCTGTGAACGACAGTTCCTACATGACGCATGTTTGCTCTTGAGCATTTCTTCCATGTTAACACGGATAATGGCATCAGTGGCATTAATAAAAAAAACAAGGAAAAAGAAAAAAAAAAAGAACAGGGTTTGGCAAGTGAACGGGGTGTTCAAGATCTGGTCACAGCACAAATCAATACTGTAAGTTAACACCTGATTAAAAGTCGCTGACACAAAGCCACTTAAAGGTTTAATCTTTTTCGGTAAATAAACATCAAGTATCTGATTTATTTCGCCTGTTTCTCTAGAAAAATCTACATACATCACGCTGTGAGCACCACTTGCTCAGTCTCTAAACTAAAAAGGCCTACCATGCGCCGTCTCACTGTCTCATCACGTGCAGGCTGTAAGGTATGTGGTGAATGCTTTCACATTGACATGTTCATAGCACATTATATACTTATATGTTCTCCTCTTATTAGCTTAACCCCCTCCCGGTTTTGAGCCAAACGTGACTCCCTTCATATGTCCATCCTTAAACTCTAAAAGACAAATCAATCTATCCTCTGATAAATACCACTTAAGGGAGCAGCAAGCAACAGTTTGTTTGTCATTAGTGTTTATTTGGTCGACTCTACCTTGTTCTTGTAGAATTCATAGTCTATTCTATGGGAATGTGTTCGTGTTACAGTAGCGTCAGACCTATCGACTTTGGCTCCGGTTTCCATTCTAAGACCCTGTAATAGTTAGGAAATACTGTAAACAATCATCATGGCTGGCTGGTGCTCTCCCTCTCTGGCTGGGAAGGCTCTGGGTCCACTGGGGGGCCAACTAAAGGGCCACCAGCTGTGCGTGGGTCCATGGCAGAATGCATGATCGGCAGCCACACGTCATCCATGTTTGGCATTACAAGGATTTTCTAAAAGATGGAGAGATAATGGACAGGCAGTATTTAATATGCTTGATTCAGCGTGAAACCTAAAGTGAAGTGGTTAATTTGCCCAGTTTATTAATAAAATGCACTCATGTTCCTAGTGCATTAATTGACTAGACTGAAAATGGGTGGAAAATTTGAATAATTTCTAGGGATTTCTGTGTGTCTTGGGTCTGAGTGAAACATCTCCATTGGTAGGTGTTCAGGAAGCATCCTAGTCAGATGCTTGAACCTACTCAACTGAATCCCTTTGATGTGAAGTAGCAGCAGCTCCCTAACTAACATGCCAGATGAGTAAAAACTGCCAAAAAGGTAATTAAGGAGCTGAAATGTTGACTGTGTAACAATCTACAGCTAATGATGTTAACACTTGTTTTTAACCTTCACTCCATTACAAAAGTGCATGCACCCAAAAATGTGTCTCAAGTAGAGCAGGGCGATATGGCCAAAAATATTTATCACGATATATATTTGAAAATTTGCGATAACGATATAACCGACGATATAATTGATGCGAGACAAAATACAACTCCACAACATTACTAGCGCAAAAAGACAACCTTCCATTTATTTTCACTTAAACAAGAAGCTGGTTTTTATGTACATTAAAGCTTTATAAAAATGTAACAGTGCAAATGCAAATTCCTTGCTGAAAGTTTAACCAAAAGGCATTTCCAGTAGAAATGGGCTGACATATCCTGAGCATAACCATATATAATATCCACTGAAGTTAAAAATAGGTGCTTTGCAACATTAAACTGCAGTGTGCAGTACGCATTTTTCGGACCATAAAATGCACGGGATTATAAGGCACATTAAGCGAAACAAAGCAGTCAGATAAATCAAACTTTGTTAAACTCATTCTTCTTGCTTCCTCCACTTCTGTACCATTGATTCATTAATGTTGAATTCTCTGGCAGCTGCTCTATTCCCATGTTGTTGCAGTATATTAATGACTAACCTCGTATTGTGGATGGATTATCTCAGTTGTTCTCCTGACTGAAGTTTGGTCCGTTTACAGCATCCTGCCATGCGATTGCATTTGTCTCTAACCATGAAGAACCTTCACGTTAACTTTTATAAGTGGAAAAGTGTTAGTGTTCGTCCTCCAGCTTCACTGTTTATGTTATGCTAACATAGCTGTATCGCTAGCGATCACGTAGCACATCATTATATACCAGCTAGCCCAACTTCAGTAACCCTACAAACATCACTGCTGTTTAGTTTCCTGTCTTCATTTATGTTGGAAGTGATAGCAGAGCTGTACGTTTGATTTTTTTCAGAAATCTCTCAGTCAGAACATGCAATATCATGCTTAGGTAACTAGCGAAACTAGCGAGCTAACTTCCGCTAGCTTCCTGCTAACTTCTAACTCCGTTAAATGTAATAACTTTTGTTTTCATGGATGCCTGGAAGTTAAACTTTATAGTTACACCTGGTAAAGCAGCAATGCTGATCGTTTTATTAAAGATGAAAGAATTTAGACAGTTTTTAACTCTAAGTGATGCTGCAGTGTTGTTTGACCTGAAGCATACGGAGTTTAGGACCCAGATTACTCCCAGATTTAAGAGCATCTTAGTCCGACAAATATGACAATAACAACGGCCGCTTTGTTGTGTATCTGACGGACAAACACCAAACCAGTTCCACATCACGGAAGTTGCACCATTTTTACAAACCAATTCTGGTTCATCTGTTTCACTCAACAATCGGCCATGTGCGTATGAAAACAAAGGCACTGCGCATGCGCGTTTTACTCCCATTCTATCGCGATATTTCATTTTCCTATCGTTGCCTAACATTATACCGGTATTACCGTGAACGGTATAATATGGCCCAGCCCTAGTCTCAAGTGCATCAAATCCTCTAAACACCATCTGCTGTTGTCATAATTGTGCGCATGGTTGAGGACTACAACTGCTGGCATCACTGCCTTGCTCTACACTTTACCCTACATACTAATATGCATACATAAATCCATACATAGACGAAGACCATAAGCACATCAGCAAAGTGTGTCTTTTTAGCTCTACCTTCTGTACGGAACCATAAATAAATGTTGCTGTGCTCCGAAGTATGACTGTGTCAGTGACTTACAAAAATTAAAGAGAAATGTTGTGTTTACGATACCTCGAATTCCTGCTTCAGTTTTTTCTCTATCCAGTCTGTGACATGAGCCAGAGTGACTTCTCTTTCTCCCAGTTTAGGTCGTGCCTTCAGTTCCAGGTGAGGTGGTGTCCTGAAGCCATACCTGCACCAGAAAACAATCAACACCCTCACCATCACGGCTAACGACTGACATATGGCCACCACTAGAGGGCAGTAAGAGACTGTATAAAGAAATACACATTTATTTAGCTGAGTAATTCCACCAGTTCTGGGTATCCTCACAGTTTACTTAATAAACAAAGGTAGTTGGATTTAAGTTTAGGGTAAAGGTATCTGGAGTCTAAAAAACTGTTTACAACAAACGTGTTGTTGTCATTCTGGTAAACCTGCACCTTCACTCTGTGCATTCCACAGGTTACACAGCAGGACAAGACTTTCTTCACATACCATATCCTGTCAGTAGGAGGAGGGGGAATGTTGACTGCCAGTGTTCCTTGGAGCTCCTGCACCTCCACCGTGAGCAGCAGCGGTGTGTTGGACACTTCTTCCATTTTCTTTTTGATGAACTCCGTCTCTGTGGCCTTCTGGAAGTATT
Source organism: Copadichromis virginalis (assembly GCF_057382275.1). Taxonomy (NCBI): domain Eukaryota; kingdom Metazoa; phylum Chordata; class Actinopteri; order Cichliformes; family Cichlidae; genus Copadichromis; species Copadichromis virginalis. The sequence goes on from NC_140623.1 coordinate 38,854,497, forward strand.
TGGACTTTGTGATCTTGTCCACAAAGCGCATGATCTTGCTCGATTTATGTCCTCCAACAAAGCTGTATTTATTAAAAGGAAGATTTGGGTTAAACAATGCAAACTTTCCTGTAATCCAATAATTCTATTTTTTCATTTTGATTTCTTCTATTATTTAGTTTTATTAGTGAAATAAATACAGATGTGACAGGTGAAATTATTTTAGAATTAGTGATCAGAAATGAATTACACATACATTTTTTTTAGACAGTCCCAGTTCCAATTAAATTTAACCAGTACTTTTGTAACCTGAAGTAATCATAACACTCATTTCCTGTTTACATTTACAGTCCTTTGATTACAAAAAGCACGCCCCTTTACACTCACCCCTCCGCTCCAGTCAAATCATTGGAAACATCTGAGGAGTCTTCCTCATCTGATGAACCTGCGCTGGATGACTCTTCATCACTGTCAGCCAAGCAGTAAGTTCGTGGCCTGTATCTAGAAACACATGAACAAATAAATGAGGATTGTAATGTGCTGGCTTCTATGCATTTATTAACAAATGCAAACGGTTTTGCTTTGTGTTTTTTATCGTTTTTAATATGCCATCTATGATTACTCACATGCACACATGCTTATAACGCTGTTTTAATAAACAACTTAGTAAGTTACTAAAAAAGAAAAGAAAAACAAAGCTTCACGAGAATTATTTTCACAATTTTTCAGGTGGTGTACACCTTGTTTCCTCATGAGACCTTGAAAAAAAAAAAAAAAGCCCCCTTTCCCATTATTTTTGGGAATCCCCAAACATTCATATTGTAGACCAGTGGTTTTAATTTGCACCTTTTACACCAAAAAGCAATGGAAGAATTGACAGGACACCTGTATCCGTATCTGTCATGTGACATGTTCTCAGTTCTTCTTTTGATTGTACTGTGAGACAGAGGAATTTTTGACAGCCGACTTTGGTTCAGGCCCAGTGGTCTAATCACTTTCAGACGCGATGTTTAGTTTCCAAATGCCTCTTTGGCATGCTTAGCAGAATGGCCAATGTCTCCTGACAGTTGCTGAAATCCCCGAGCTGACTGAAGCCAGAAGATAGAAAGATTATTATTTTTTCTCTTGTCTTTAGACGGTGGGTTATCTGTATGGTTAGCTGACGTTTGCTCAACACAAGAAAAGTGATCCTTTGACAGGAGTGACTGGATGAGAAATGGATGGATGGCACAGATGACTGTCAATACATGACCTTATCCTTATTTAATGTCAGAAAATCAATGCTGTCAGATACTTTTTACTCTTTCAGAGCTTTCTAATAACTCTTGACAGTAGTACAGAGTGTCACAACATACCAGGACTTGAAAAAAGTGGAATCTGTGCCTCCTGATCTGTATTTACATTAACATACTAACATGTTACTGCTCTGTAGTGCAAAGACGTAATCCGAGGGATGAAAATGGAGAGAGATGAAGTAAAAGCTAATGAGATTATAGCTGGTATTAGGAAATGACGACTCCCAAACTAAAGAAACTGTAACTGGAAAATGAAAGCTGATGCTGATTAAAGCACTCACCGAGGGAAGAAATGCATCCGATTAACAACCCCATATAGGCAGAATCCAAAGTTAACAGCAGGGAAAAAGAGGGGGGGGGGGGAGGTATAGGAGACAGAAAAGACAAAACACTGAGAGAAACAGGTGAGGTACCGGACAGTGTACTAGATACTAAAGACCACACGCGTTGTTTAAGTCCCAGGAGAACCCCCCCCACCCCCCACAAAACTCTGCATTAAATCCAACAAAGGCTGTTCCAACAGGTGCACACAGTATTGTGGTGGAGATCGACTGTCTTACCCATCTTTGCCAAATTCGCCAGGGCGCAGGCTTTCTCCCTCCTTGCCCAGGCGAATGAGGTTCATCTTGGTTTCCAGGGTCATCAGGAAGGAGCCACTGTAGGTCATCTCTAGGTCAAACCACAGACCTGAGGGGGGAAAAAAAAAAAAAAAAAAAAAAAAAAGATTACTAGGAAAAAAAAAAGTAAGATATGAAACTGCAAAATGTAAGATTAGCAGATCACTGTTATATTGTAAAAAAATGGCTTCCCAATCTGAGTCTATTAGTGACAGTGGAAAGAAACATAATTACTAATTTTGAAGCTAAAACATTGAGAATCTTCCATTTCACAGTCATCCTCACCACCTCTCGTCTCAGACTTACTCTCACTATTCTCATAAAGCTGTGCTGCTCTTTCTGTGGCACCTCTCATTCCCCTCCAAGCATCACTAAAGCAGGGAACCCAACTGATTTTATTTTCTTGATCTCTCTGCTTAGATGAGAAAGACACACTGAAGCACCCCGAGAAGGAAGGGAAAAACTGGAAGACATCCTTTAAACGTAGGCGGAACAGTTGGAGAGCACACAGCTTTTCCCTAAGCCTCTGTTTGATAACAGCAGGGAGATCTGGCTGCAAAAAACAGGGCTCTCCTTTCCCTCCTCTTTTCTTGTTACCTCTGTACTACCAAATTTGCTGTAATCTGATAGTAGAAACTTGTTAAAAATCTCCATAGAAAGCTTGGCTTGACTGGGGCAGGCTGTGTATGCCCCCCCCCCCCCCATGTTTCCCCATTTTTTTCCACCCCCAATTCTCTCCTTATAAAATAGTCACATGGTCTTTGTGTGCAAAGACTTACTATAAACTTGTTAGTGTGTTTCTCTTGGCACCACTAGAGGGCAGCAAAGTTTGAGAGATGAAGAACTGATGAACAGCAGTAGGGAGCCAAAAAGTCCACAACCTGGGTAGTTATTTAACAGCTTCGTGACAACAGCCCATCGAGAACAGGCTTTTAAATCTGAACAGGATGAATTAAGGGTCTAATCTGAAACCTTTTTCCCTACAGTGGGCTCAGGTGGGCGAGACAGCTATTGTGGGTCAACTTGTTCCCCATCAAACAAAAGTGATCTTTTTTTATCCTTGACGAAACATTTTTGGGATTGAAAAAAAAAAAAAGTGCAATATAATTTGCATGATATATGACCTTCATAGTCATCAGTTCTATACGTGAGGAAGATTCTTGACTAATGTGTTAGACCACACTGTCCAACATCATCATTAAAAACACCAAAAAATGAAATATCTTTTGAAAGAATAGTCTTTAATCCCTGCAACAGAGATACAGAGACTTGGAGAATCAATGTCCTGGAGCAGATAATGGCCCCACACCTTTACAAGTGTTCTAATAACTGGAATGTTGGTGGTTTGGTTCCTGGCTGCTCAAGTTTATGCCTTTGGCAAGATACTGACCCCTAAAGGTCCTGTAACATTGTGATGTAGGAGAATGCTCTTTTTGGTTGATGCTGGATCTGACTTTAGCACATTTAAAGCACTTTTTCTTATCACTGCAATGCAGATAACAATCAGTTATATCTCTCCTTTAAGGACTAAGTTGCAGATCTTGCACAGGTGCTCAGACGTTGGGATGGCTGACAGTTGTCTCCACATTAATGATGGGAAAACAGAAGTCCTTGTTTGTGCTCCCGACACTTTTGTGGTAGGTAAGGTAATGGAAACTTTGTATCCTTGGTGTGCCAAGTGAAGTTCCATTGTGTCATGCTGAACTGGAGCTTGATGATCATGCCTTTATATCCATCACATTTGGATTATTGCAATTCACTGTTAATTTGTCTTAACAAAGCTTCCCTAAGTTATTCAAAATGCCAGTGGGAGGTTTCTGACTAAATCTTCTAAGTACTTATGCGTCACACTGTTGCTAATTTGGCTGCAATGGATCCCCATTAGCTTCAGGGTTCACATTATGATCCTGGTTTTGACTGTTAGAGCCTCTGAAGTGCTATGATTGGTCAAAAGACCAAACATGCTGGGATGTTAATATAGGTTGTTACTTAACAAATCATCTGTAATACAGATATTTCGGCTTTGGATACTTGTTGTTGCTGTTTAAGTATTAGTACTATCAAAATGGAAAGGTTATGATGGAAACTTGTTCAGATATTAACAAGAGCTGACATGTGGGGAAAGTACACACAGGACTGAAACTGCATGCTTTGTTTTCACTGTTTTGCTGCCTTGATACCGTTGGTTTGTGTTAAATGACTAGATAATGCCATAAGTTTGCTGTGCCAGACAGAAACACAGAGTTAAAGCCGTTAAAGACAAAACCAAAAGTCGAGGGGGTGAAAAAAAAAGGACCTGGAACAAATGAAAGTACAGAAAGTACAGAGAGTTAGTAATGTCTGACAAAACAGCTGGTTAAAAATAGACAGGAAGTCAGAAAGACTGTGGGGCTGAAAGAACAGCTTCGATCAGCTGAGCCTACAGGGCATTGATGGGCCCACCAATTTGGAGAGGTGTGAGCTGAGGCAGGTTGGGTTAGGAGCACAGAGTTTTTGTAAGTCTGGACAAAGAAGATGACCTCGGTGCAAGCAGCTGGATCAGAGCAGTGCTTCCCTAATTAGGGTGAAGCCCCACCAAACAAACTGCAAAGAAATACCTTCACATATACAGGGAGGGTACTTGTTTTCTTGTGTCCATCAGAAACTGACATTAAGAGAAAAAAAAAAAAAAAAGCATGTAACAACAAACATGCATGAATACAAATGTGCAGGCACGTAGATACAATTGCTTGCCAAGACATGCACACATGCACAGCTGAAAAGATTCATCGATCCATTGCACTCAGCAGGATTGTTACAGGAAGGAGCGGCATGAGACGAGATAAAGGAGGACCTGAGCTGCCTGAAGGATTCAGCCCCTACAACACCAGTGGAAATTTCCAAAGGAAACCTAAACTGACCATTTTGATTGCAAGTTTCCTAAAACCTGAAATACCTGGCATAAAAATAAGATAAAACACTTGCCCCCGACCTCCAAGAAATATGGCTAAAACAAAAATCAAAATCACAAATTTTAATTGAATGTAAGTGATATCTGTCAATTCACTTACTGTCTGTGATAAAGAAAAGAAACCTCTGGCAACCTTAGCTGTTTGGGGAGTAAGTGCGATAAAAACTGACAAAATATCAACATCATCAGTGAAAACGAGCTCCATGCGAACTGATTATGTTTAGAGAGACTTCTGATGGGTTTTTTGTCTGGAACTGAACCAAGAACTACTGTTGCCATCTCAGCTGGAGACACAATCAATTCCTGCCCTTATTATAGAGTTATGTGAGTGCTGCTGCAGTGATGAAAATGAAGCAGTGACTCATAGCGTTGGGATGAGAAAAGAGTGAGTAGAGGCACAAAGAGGAAGATGAAATGAAAGGGAAAGCAAGGGGAAGAGAAAACCAGGAAGAGAAATAGAAGATTGTGCATGCGAAACAGATGAAAAGAGAGATCAGTTACAGAATGTAGAATGACAAAGGTTACGTTGTACAAGCGAAAGGAAAGCTCAGTGCGCCTGCATTACTGAATAGTCACAGAAGTATTCATGTAAAAGCTGCTTGTGCTCTAGAACATGCATAGTTATGCAGAGCTAAGACCTCACATAGCTAAGCCTCGATTTATCTGGAGCACATAAAACCATAAAACCTGCTAAAGAGCCGTGAAGTACAACCTACCTGTATGGACTGTGCTGTATATGAGAACACAATTAAATTTCTTTAGACTTCTAAACAAAGCCTTACACTTTAAATAAGTTGTATTCTGTACAACAGTCTGTAACATGTCTGCTAAAGGGTTTTTTGTCGTTTTTGTTTTTTGCATGAATTAAATGTTACTGTACACCAGTTCCACTCATACATCCATACAGTTAGCCAAACTCAAGACAACAATACAGGAGCTCAGGGTTATGAGCTTTACTGAACCGACTCCTGCCCCTGCCTGACAGACTGAGTGAATAAACGGCTGTTACTGCCCAGTACAAAAATTTCTATTTTGCATGTTCTTGAATGGAGCAGTTTTTCTTTTTATAGGTGTTAGCAAAGACTTGTGTTATCTCCTTTGGGTTTTTTTTTTTTTTAAATTATAATTAGCAGCAACCACATCCAACCACAACCACAGAAGTTATACCAGGTAATGATGTGGCCCTAACTTTCATATGTTGCTGTTTCTACTGCTGCTATAAAATACTTTTAAAAAGACCTGTACTATACTACATATTATATCATTTCCTGCTCCAAATTTTTATTGTTGGACTCTAGCGCAGCAGTCAAAAATAATCCTTATTTATTTGTTCTGGGTCTTGTTGCAGCCCCTCGTTTTTGCCCTCGATCTGGGCCAACATTCTTCTGATTGGCTCGCCTCACAACTAGAAGGACTAAACAGCAGTCGTGCTTGGATATTCCAACTCACTTGAGGCAACTCTTGTGAACTGATGCAACAAAAATTTAAATAAAGATGAAAAAGCTGAGTCGTTCTAGTTTAACTAGTTCTTTTTTGTTGTCAGTGTGGACAGGGTTGCTTTCAGTAAAGTTAGCACAGCGATCGCCGGTGTTGTTGTTGTTTGGATGGAGAGCGCAGTCTCAGAATTGTGAACTTATTAGTCACAGCAAAAAGTCTGGGAAAGAGACCCACGGCCAGTCATGAGGCAAAATGTCATTTCTGAGTTTTTTTGTCCACCAAGCTTTAAAAATGACATTATCTAAAGTTTTGACAGTTTAAAGTCTGGAAGTCTGGACTGCAGAGGCGTCTGCCACCAAATATAAAAAGCAAAGTCATAGCAAAAAAATCTGAGTAGGAGTTTTTGTAGAAAGAAAGCTTTGACATATAGTGTCATGTTTGCTTATGAAAAACTTGTCTATGTGACCTAGAAAACTACAGTAAATAAAACTAGGCTACAGTCCGTTTGAGGTTAGTCACATTCATGTTTGACAAGAGATTACAGTGACATTTATAGTAGAGCTGATGTTCAGACAATATCAGCTATAGATAACAGCTACTCTAAGTGGTACAGAACTGTCTATATTTATAAATGGTCAAAAACGCTGAATATGTCTTAATTCAAGTTGTGTTTCCATAAGTGAGATTTCCAAAAGGGAGCAATTTTGCAAAAGTAAAGTTAAATTATTTTTCAGTTTGTACCATGGAGACATCTCCAGAACTAAGAAATGAAACCAGTGTTTGAGTGCCAAACCCTGCAGTTCCTTAAATGGCCACTAGAGGAAGACCCCGACAGCGAGACTCAATGGTAAAATGCCCAACAGATCACAGACATGTTCACAGCATGCTACAAAATATGATTTTGCTCACCAACAGTCAACTGTCATCCTATCATGGTTAGTGAAATTGCAATATCTAATCTGTATTTTGCTTAGCGCTAATTAGCACTGTATCTTGATAACAAAGCTCACCATTAGCCATTAAGTGTTAACAAACAAAAGAAAAATCCCCTGAAAGCTGGAACCCAGATCTGTGACAGCTTTATACAAGCAACACCAAACCACTTGTAACTTTATAGATAACAAAGATTAGAATTTTACCCCTTATCTTTGTTATCTCTACCATGGGCATAGCTATCTGACTATGAATGGCCTGTGTGGAGGTGCTGTGTTTTTAAAAACACGAGATACTCGAATGTTCTCCGTGGCAAATATTGCACAATAACTAGAGTCTTCTGAGAGAGAAAAAAAATAAAGTGCACAGAGCTCATGTTTGCCAGTGCATCTTTTAGTTGTTCACTGTGTGTGTGTGTGTGTAAGTGTATTATGGTTCCAAATTGATTTGTCTCTTGCCTCGATAGTTAATGCAGGGTTTAGATGCCCTGAGGATTCTGGGAGTGGTCGAGCCCATGTCCAGTTCTGTCAGGGTGAGCTCATTCATGAAGTAAGGCAACTGAAAGACACAAGCATACAATTTGGCTGAAGATACTCTCCGAGTATACTTAGTAAGCAATAACAAAACAACAAACAAAAAACCTTGACAACAGCAGATATAGAAGTTAGAGTATCATTTTTCAAAATCTAAATCAGTATCAAAATATTTTTCATGAAGTGAAATAGGTTTTGCCTGGGGGGGGACAGGATTAGAGTGAAACTGAGGGGCCAAGCAGCTTCTTCTACTGCACTAAACTGCATGTGGCGCTGTAGAGGGGGGTCAGGATCGAGACGGCTGGGAGGGGGTCTCCAACTTCTGTTTTGATTTCGACATATTCACACAAGCCAGTTTGCTGCATGGTGCAGCTGCAAGTTGTGGTTAGAGTGGGCGTCTAGTTCACGGAAGACGCTAGCCGGTAAACAACAATTGAACTTTCAAAATATGAGTGGATGGATGTTTGGAGGCGGGGAGGGTTTGAAAAAAAAAATACAAAAAAAATACAAAACAAAAACATGACTCGCAAAATATACCGAGGAGGCCTGCCCAATAAAGTCTACATGTGCAAAATGCTGGTTAAGGGATAGAATAAATGATGCAGTGCCTCTTTCTCTCTCCCTCTCCTTGTAAACCCGGTATGGAGCTTCTGCACTGCATCACACACACACACACACACACACACTGACATTTAGAGTTTGTTTGTCTCTTCTCTGTGTGTGGCCAGACACCTGTTATCAACAGGAAGCTGATCATGACTCCTTTTTCTCTTGTATGCCTGTCTCGGTCCTAAAGGGAAAAGGTTATGTGCTTTGTTCCACACACCCGTATTTTGCTGAGCTTCATCTGAATCTTCTTGGAGACCTGTTCAATCCAATAGGGCTCAGTCAGGAAGTCCCAGAAGAGCCGGCCTACAGTGGCATTCACCCAGGCAACCGAATCGTCCTCTTCTCCGTCGGGCTGCACCTGAGCCGATGTGGTGCTCTGAAGCTTAAAGACAGAGCAGATGAGTTACTGTAAACACCACATAAACCTTTTATCCCAAAAGGGATTCCAAAATATCACCCAATCCCCAAACAACACAACATATTGTGCCCCTCTTATTAGGAATACAAATAACTTTATTGATCTCAAAGGGGAATTCCTATGGGTACAATGTTGCAAGGATATGTGCAAATGTAAAATGTATTATTATATGTCACAGAATGATCTTTTTATTGCGTATAGTCACTGTTTAGTCCAACGAGGTTACACCGCAAATGAGACAACACCTCAAAAAGGAAATTAGAGAGAAATGTGTTACGAGTATGAATGTGAAATGAGTATGTGCTACCTTCTTATCAGCTCCAGGGCTGCTCTGTGGACTCTGAAGAACAGGGCTGGCAGCTGTAGGGCTGACTGCAGACTCTTTAGGCATTAAGGAACCCATGTAGACACTGTAGTCCAGCAGAGGCTTGGTTTTGGCACTGCCCACTGTTGTGGAAGAGACTGATGAGTCTTTTGACTTGGTCTGAGATGTCAGGGCTTCATCCAGACTGCTGCGGCTGCTGTTGCGACTGTGACAGCTCAAAGCTGTGGGTCACAGCAAAAGTAACAAAGAGTTGATGAATTCCTGCTATAAGAGCATAACTATATTGTAAGAATAAATGACTTCTGGCCCTTTTAGCCCTTACTCACCCTTCTTAAGTCCTACAACACTGGAACTTTTCTTCAAGCCCACCTTTAGCTTAGAGGCTGACAGAAACCGCTGGAACCACTCCTCCTTATCCCTGCCAGTCCTTCCAAATAGGTAGAGTGTCAGAATGGAAGAAGATGATGATGATGATGATCTCCGCTCTTGGAATGCCCCCGTTCCCTCTCCTCGCTCCCGTGTGCCCTCACTGGCCTCCATTCTTTCACCTTCTGCCTTTGACATGAAGTCATCCTGCCTGCCAAGTTCAATGCAGATAGGGTATTTTTTGTTCCAGACTCGCTTCCTGGCGAGACCCTGAGGCACGAGATACACCTGAGGGAAGAGTTTGGTTAACAAAAAAAGATAATAGCCAAACTGAAAAGTTTAACTTCTTTAAATTTCTTTTGGTAACAATTTCAAAATTTATAAAAGACTTATGATACATTAAAAAAAAAGTTAAGCTGGAAGAATGTATAAATTCTGTTCTAATGTATGCATGTAACTACTTACTTTGCTGTATGTAAGATCATAAATCTTCTGACTGATGTAGTTAACATCAGGTTTTGGTTCATTGTGCGAGGCACGGCGGGCGATGTTGTGGTTGGGTTTAGACAGTCGAATGATGGATCCCTCCAATCGGACAAAGACGGACTGCGTCAGTGTGGCATGATACGTCTCTGGGTCGTAGTTCTGTATCTCATTCATCCAACCCTGCAAAGATATACTGATTTTACGTGGAGTTGATTATGTTTAAGGAATGTGTTGCAAAATAGTTTTACTAGAAAAGCTATTGCTATCCTCACACACTGTATATTCTTTCCAGAATTCAAACAAGAAAAACCTTTTTGGAAGAGCCACAAACACAGAGACAAAATCAATCACTGTACCTGGAAAATGGAGTAAACTCTACACTTATGTAACATATTTCTACAGTGATTGAAAAGGTCACCCAAGTATCTCCATGAACCATGTGTTCTAACCACCAACTGAAAGTACAAAAGGCTTGTTGTATTCAAAGGCTTTTAAATTGATCTGGATATAGTTCTCCTAGGATCCTTCTCTACGTTTATTTGCTGCTTTTTTGCTTTGTTGTTGAGAAGAAAAAAAAAGATTTTAAATCGCACAGCTGTTGTAACTATGTACAAATCTTTCCTGAAGGAAAGAAAATGTGTTGATAAATGTAGATTATGTGATTTGAAGTTTGTCTGAAACAAGCCATGTTGGCTCCTCTCTGTTAAAAGCGTTTCACTGACCTTGTAGATATCTGGTTCCTTAATGTCCAACTTGGTCACATTGAGCAGCTTTCCATGCCGTCTAGGTCCCATGTTGTTCCCTCCAGAACGTTTTGGTCCTGCCAGCCACACAAAACCAATGGCTAAAAGGAATCCCAGCTCAATCCCAAGCAGCACTCCTCCAATATAACTAGGCAGAGGCAATATAAAACACCCATAGAGGAGTAGAGTAAGGATGATGAGAGTATAGTATGGAACACTAGGTAGGGGCTCAATATATTCAGATTCATCCTCGCTGCAGGGTTCAGTACTACCACTTAGTGGCACTTTAGTTAGACTACCGGTTCCAGTATTATCAGTTTTATCAACACTTTCACCTTCTGTGTCTGTAAAAGTCTCAAATTCCTCATTGGACAGAATGCAATAGTCCTCTTCTGCCTGCTTTGCTAGAGCAGACATGTAAAGCAAAGATGATTTGCTGGGACTTTTAGTGGCAAAGGCAGTGCTCAGCGGGGATTCTGCTGAAGCAGAGGCCTGTCTGCTCGGGCTTTCACCCTCCCATTCAGTTCCTTCTTCCTCCTTAATGCAGTAATTATTGTTAGTCTCCATTGGACTATTGATAGAACCAAGACTTGACAGTTCTGTGGCACTGGCAGAAAGTACCTTGGGCCGGTAAATGCTGCTTCCAACTAAGTTGCCACTCTTTTCATCCATGATCTTACTCAACAGCTGAAGCGGTTCAGAAATTGCCTCCGATAGACGACGCTTGGTGTCTTCGATTCGTGCCTCCACTTCTGAGACTTTGAAGAAGCTGCGGTTATCTGGTGATGTCAACGGTGAGGAGGGGGCAGTTTTAGAATCACTAGCTGATGACATGGCAGCAGATGATAACCGGGACTGAGCAAATTGCTTAAAGAGTTGCAGGTTAAGGCGGGATTCTGGAAGACGGTAGGATGCTGACGAAGAGGACAAATCCTGGGATGTGTCTGAAGACAAAGATTTAACGAGAGTCTTCATGAGATGCGTGTGCCTTAGTGATGGTGCGGGAATAGAGGAAACCCCATCACGTGACTCGGCATCAGAGGAGATGGACTTCGCTAGGCTTAGAAAAGGTTTGTCACTGGAGGGAAAGCTCAAAGATTTTGTAGGAGAGGAGTTTGAAGTTGAGGCTGAGGACAGAGTCTGAGTGGTAGAATTGATAGTGTGATGTCTTGAAGGGGAAGAAAGTCTGGATGTTTCAGGAATAACACCAGCTCCAGCTGCAGAGCCTGATGGCACCCCATCAAACATCTCCTCACTTGCTTCTAAGGCTGTCACGATATCTGAGTCATACATGGCAGCTGAGGGAGTGGAGACAGTTGTACAGTATAGCTCTTCTTCCTCCTCCTCTTCCTCCTTCCCAAGGGCTGAGAAGTGGATGGCAATGTTCTCCTTTGACAGAGGCCGCTGGACATGGAGCCTGGGTGTGAAGGCAGGTGGCTGTTTATCCGTGGAGTGAGTACTCTCTCCATGGCCAGGATGCCGGCTGGTCATCTCAATACTCCCACTGAAAAGAAGGTAGAGAGATTTCACTACACTACAGCAGGAACGGTCAGTCCATTAAACAGATAAATCAGCAAAGACTGTCTTGATACAAACGCTCATTAAGTATCAAGCTATTTTAGCTCTTCTTTCTTTAAGCACAGCTTCTTTAATTTGATTGACACTTAAACTCAAAAACAGAAGGCTTAAAAAGTGGGTGGGTGGAGAATCCATGCTTACAGTCAGAGCTGTCTGCATGAGATGACCATTTTAAAGATATGCAATATGACAATACAAATCTTCAAATCCATGCAAAAGCTATTTAAAAGGACATGCACAAACATAGGGGGTATTATTCCACAGTAGGAAGTCAGTAAGGGAGCACTTCCTTGTCAGTGCATCAGCAAATCCCACTGAGCAGTCTGAACACCAGCACAGATGGGGACTAAGAGCCGGGAGACTATGTGAACAACCAGTCAGTCCTGATCAAGCTTCTTGCGATCAGCATCGGAAGCATAGATATAGAAAATGTGCGTCTATATCTATTACTGTGTGGGTGCTCAAAGAAAAAGGAAAGAAAGAAAAGGTTTTTTACGGCTCAATCAGTTTATGTCAGACTTAAGAGGCAATCAGGCATCTTAAATTACCACCAAAACACATTTAGGGATTAGAACCCGACGTCTGACGCATTACCTGCTACCACTAACACTTCTTTCAAATACTTAGCAAATGACTCAGCAAAAATCAAGGAGCATCCTTAGAAGTAATCACTGCCAAAGTCTGATAGACTGAAGAAGCTTTTCCAAACAGTATATGTAACATGACTGACATTTTTAATGAAATATTCAATTTTATTAATGCAGCGCCAAATCACAACAACAGTCGCCTCAAGGCACTTTATATTGTAAGGTAGACACTACAATAATACATGCAGAGAAAAACCTAACAATCAAATGATCCCCTATGAGCAAGCACTTAGGCGACAGTGGGAAGGAGAAACTCCCTTTTAACAGGACGAAACCTCCGGCCGAACCAGGCTCAGGGAGGGGCGGGGCCATCTGCTGTGACCGGTTGGGAGAGAGAAGGAAGACAGAATAAAAGGTATGCTGTGGAAGAGAGCCATAACACAGGACTTCAAATTGACCCTATTTGGCTTTTTCTTATTTTCATATGTACCATTGTATTGGTGGTTGCTCATATCAAACAGTTTCAAATACTGAAGTCAGGGTATGTACAAGTAATCCTTTTGGACAAAAGGTTTATGCTTCAGAGTCTTTTCTTCCCTACTTTTAAACCTGCATGATATCCTATCCCTGATATCCCGAATTTGACTTTTGTAGACTTACAGGTTTGGTCTCCACCCATCGACTGTTCTAACCCTCCGTTTGTAAGGGCTAACCAATAAGAAGAAAGCTCGTTTGAAGGCAGAGGAGTCAAAATGGCTAATTTATGAGAGTAAATGAAACAAGGGTCTATACCGAGACTTCATATCTGGATGACCAAATTACCACTACCACCAATTCAGCCCTGAGATCCTCGCAGTTTTGCCTGTACTGGACAGAGAGAGCAGTGAAAATAGACAGGAAAGTGGGGAGAGAAGGGGAAGACACATAGCAAAGGGCAGTGGATCAGACTTGAACCCAAGATGCTGCAATGTGGCATATGGTCAAAAGCTCTCAAAGAAGGTGGAAACTCAGTGGAGGAGGGTCGTGTTCATCAAAGGACAGCTGGTGTTGAAACAGTGTTTTGATATGTAACCGAATAAGAATAAGTGAAACGATATTGGAGCTTACTTTGCTGGATTTTATATAGAATTTCTTTTTTTTTCCTAAAATGACCTTCCGAATACATGATCGGAATAAACTGAACAAAAACAAATAAGTATATGCAACTGCAGCATTGTATTGCCTTGCTACCAAATAGCCTACCAAGGGAAATTACCAGTTTAACTGTATTTGTCCTTGGAAGTTTCAGGATGGCAGCTTTATCGAAGTCATGGATCAATTTTCAGGTTTCCATATGTCAGAACTTATGGATTTAGGCCTAGTGTAACATAAAACAAGGTTGTTACAGTAAAAAGAATCCACTGTAGAGATGCTTTTTTTTTAAATTTTTATTACCAACACACTTCCTTGTTGCTATTCAACACTTTGTATGTGGCTTATGATAAAAGTCAAATGACAACACTGACACACAATTTGCAATTACTAACACTGTAACTAATGATTAAAAGTTGATACAGTGACTTGTCAGTCTAACTGCTGGCTCTTTGCTTACATCCTCTGGTAGTCAAAACAGAATTATGGTAATATCCTGTTGACATTTGGCACTGGCGTCCTTGTGCTTTGTCTGGATGACAGAGGTGGAATGAATGTTGGCTCACTCATTTACAGACTCAACTTGACCACTCATTGTGACATGGGTCACGAGTGAGCTTGTTACCCAGTCAGGCAGTCTGCCAGCCACCTCTGCCCCCAGTTAGACAGCCTTCAGTCAGCAGCAACACAATGAGGCCATTTCAGTGGACTGCCAGCTGGACATGAATTTCATTTTACCATACAAGACTCTAAGGACCTGGAAGTTTTTGCCAGCAACACATTAGGATTATTGATAGTGGGTAACTATGTACTTGTTTGGGTCAGATTTGAAAGCTGGTTCTATCTCCTAATTGAGCACTATGGAAATGCAACAAACAAACAGCTCAAAAAAAAAAAAAAAAGAAAAAAAAAAGTGGGCATGTGCTGTATATTTACATATTTATGATTGGCCTGTCCATCAGAGGCTGTATCTGTACACACAAACCATGGAGATTCCTGTTTGTCTTGCGTCTCCAGAGTTTTTCCTTGAGCCAATGTCCAGACTTGGTGGACAGAGAAGAATGAATAATGCCACTGATGCTGATAAAGCTAATCAGTGAAGCAAGCCAGCCTCATTAACCCTCATGTTTTGCACTCATTAAGGACATGTTCACAGTTCACTTCTTTGTAAAGCAAGCATACACTGGCAAGGAGAAAAGCTCCACAGAGCTATTGCATGCACTGAATGGCTATTCATAGCATTGCTTGTTTAGTGTTGTTAAAATGAACTGGAGAAAAATGACGTCACCTTAGTTCCTGTGCTGTAGCTTCATTCATATAATACCATACAAAAATCTGTACCAATAAAGTAAAATAAACCACACTAACATGAAAACAGACACAAAAATACATACAATAAAAATAAGATTTGTATCCTTATTTATGTAAAAATGTCACACAGTACTGACTATAATACTGAGAGGCAACTGACTGTAGTTTATAATCCTTGTCATAATCTTAACTATTAGTGTCATTTTTCTTATTTATTTGGATGCTGCAACAAGGAGCTTAATAAAGATAAGCCTACACTCTACAATAGTAAGCATAATTCCTTTAATGCATTATTTAAGATTCATCAGAAACTATTATCACAAATCAGTTAACCATTAAAAAGTGTATAAACAACTACTGTTTTTATACAGTTTTTGTGAAAATGGACAAAAAGATGTGAATAACTGCTGTGTTTATTCTATCATGAACTAACATTAAACTGACTGGTGAACTGAGGGAAATAAAGACACCTGAATAGGTGATGTGTCAGGCAGACCTAAATGATACAGTGTGGACAATAAGATGAAGAAAGTGAAATTATGGTGAATGAATATATTTTATAAGGGAATATAAACAAGCGCAGTTAAAACTCTGAGGGCTGCTATCAGACTACCTGACTTCTGACCACTGAGTTCAATGAAAGTTCACAACCAGAACTTTCACAATGTCAAAATAATAAATGTGGGAAGTCCCCAAGTGAAGCAGTAAATGCAGTCACATGATGAAAAAAAAAAAAATTGGTGCCATAAAATCTTTCTTCTTCTTTTTTGGGGTTAAATGGCATAACTAATTCATCAATGATCCAACATGTGTCATGGCCCGGGTGAGCACGGGGTTTTTCCACTCCGCTGGGTTCTACCTTCAGGCAGAGACTCCAATCAGCTTCCACACCTGGTTCCAATCAAGTCACCTGCATATAAGACCAGCATTCACAACAGACCTCTGCCAGATCTTCTGCTAACCCATGTCAGTGCTAGGCTGCGAACCCCTTGTGAGAACCCTCAACTACTGCTTTTCCCTCACCGTGTTTTTCTTTGTCATAGGACCCACCTGGCAGTCACGTTTCCCGAACTACTCTCATCTCCGCCTGGACGCTGGTTCTGTCATCTGGTTTCTTCTTCTCCACCATCGGACTACACCTGCCTGCCTCCCTGCCAAGTCCCTCACTCCACGCATATTCTGGATCCTCTCTGGACACTCCTCACCCGGAACCCCCTGGACACCCCTTCCTCGCATGACACTTTAAACCTGCAACGCGTAAGCCCTAACCTCCATAGCCTAATCCTGCAGCTGTGATTCACTGGACTGCCACTGACTACTTGTCTCTTCTCATTATAGTGACTGCGTACCTCCATCCAAGCCGCTGCCCCTTTTTTCCATCCGTGAAATCCAGCACCTAGCCATAGCACTCAGTTTCATGTTCACAGTTTGGCCTCACAGTTCACAGTTCATAGCATTTCATAATTCATAGCATTCATAGTCTCCTGTTGTGTAATTTCACTAGACACTTGTAAATAAAGCACTGTGTTCACGCCCGTTTGCCTCCCTCTGTGTCTGCATTTGAGTCCACACCCACAGCCGGGCCCTCTCGGCCGTAACAACATGAGGGCTATAAAAGCGAGAATATGCCTTTCCACATTATTTATACGCCATCATGCTTGAGGAACTTTAGTTCTCTTAATGGGGACAATTATCATAGTAGCATGACTCAGTGTGTCCAAGCACAGGACCGCCTCCAACATGACCTCACCAAAAACTTCAAATCCCGCTTCATCAGCATGTCTGGAACTGCTAATGTGACTGTAAGGAAGTGGAGAAACGCCTCCCTGGTACATGTCATGTGTCACTTACTTCACTTCTTTCTTACAACACATTCACAGTTCGATTTGCTAATTTGTTATACTCACAAGACTGTGGTTTTATCAGCTTTAGAATTTATTTTACAGCTAATAATTTAATACACTAACTTCTGGGTTTCCAGAAAGAAAAAGACTGTCCAACGTAAAGTATTACCCAGGTGAATCCAGAACAAAAGAAGTCATACTTGGCACTCGGGGAACAAAAATTATATTTCAACCGATATATACGTATTATAATCTTGTGAAGTGTGATTATTCCAAATAAAGATCAGCCAAAACAGAAGGAAAGAAAGTATAAAACCTTTTTAATGCCAAACACCCACTGTTTAAAGGTCACAGTGGATACCAACACAGTGGAAAACACTGGCTTATGGGTCTTCAAGTGCCTTAACTCTGTGTGTGTGTGTGTGTGTGTGTGTGTCTGTTACCTCGCTTTATGAGTTTATGATCTCAGCTGCTAGTTTTAAGTCTTACTGTGAACACTCTGATGTTACATTATAGTGACTATTAGGATCCACAAGAACAATAAAGCAGGATACGCTTTAGGGCAGTCCTACAAGTGTGCAATGTCTCTTGATCAGCTCTACACTTCTTACAAAACTAAACAATGTTTAATGACATGTACAGAGAGATAGCCACTAAAACATTACAGCACAAAAATAATAAATTAATAAAACTGACTAGTAGAATGTACAAGTATACAGAATTCTGTAGCTTTAGTGTGCTGCACAAAATCTGATTATTGTTCTCACTTCTACACACTGCAGGGTGTTTGTGTTTGTTGCAACGTCACCTTCACCCTATTTTTCCAGTGTGAATAAATAAATATTTAGCAAACAACAAACCATCAAGGAATGACTTGTGCATGAGTGACTAGGTTTTGAATTTTGACCTAAAGTTCCCTTTTTTCATTTTTCAGTCACTTCTTTAATTATGTGCCTGACACCCAAAATACGGTGGAAACACCCGTGACCCTCATGTTTTCTTCCCCCCGATGATCAGTATGATCCGGCACGTGATGGACATCATTTTCTCATACAATGTTTTCCCAAGACATGGTCACCTGTTCACTTTTCTCAAAACCACTAATTTGTAACTGAGTTATAATTAAATGTTCAATTTACGTTGATTAAGTAAATTGCCTCTATGGTATATGAGAAAAAAAACAAGACCGAAAATGATTTTTCTGAGCATTTGAGCCTAAAATAATCTTAAATTGGGCTAACAGCATTTCCACTGATTGCAGCTCAGTAACTTCACTACAAGAGTATTTTTGCAAGTCACCGTGCTTGATGCTCTCTGCCAGAACAGCACCACAAGCCAACCCCCTCAGAGAATCTCAAATGTCATGCTCCACTGTTTCAGATAATCAGCAGCATTAAGATGACGCTTGCTAAGGGATGGAGATGAAACTACAACGGCAAAACACACCAGTAGGAGGTATAATGAAATCCCAGAACACTTTCAAGTTGCCAGGGAAGGGATTAGAAGCAGTCCCGCTTTAAATCCAGCTGTTTATTTGCAGAGTTAATAGCTTTCCCAGTGCCGACACTCACGGCTAAGGAAAGTGTCACACCCCATAAACACTAATGTCAACATTGCAGAAACAATAAGTAATGGGTACAGACATCTAATAGCTGCACACAACATTTTATGCCTAATTTTTTGTGGCAGATAATAAAAACTAATGTTGAAGTGGGAGAAATGACTCAACTCATTTCTAGAGAATGGCTCCCTGTACCTCTATAAGCCTTCTCTCACCACAGCAATATGTGAAGGTGTAAGTCTGCTCAATAACTTGCCTTTACGGTTCTGATTCTTGTGCCCTGATTTTGTACATAATTCCACAGACAAAGCAGAAGAGCACACATCAAACAGAGCAGTATGGCACTGATGTGGCTCAAGTTAAAACAAAAGCTTTCGGAATATTGCAGTGTGAGTATAACAATAGAAAACTACTGAGGCACCGTGTCTTCTGCTAAGATCATACCTCATGTTTCTTAGACCAATATGTAGAAAAATCAGTTTAATCTTCATCAGCCTTCAATAAACACAAAATCAGACAGAATCAAATACCAGCCCCAACACATCTGGCATGGTATATAACTCATAGATGGCACTAAAAAAAAAAAAAAAAAAAAAAAAAATACTGGTCGTAGCAAGTGGTACCCCTAGGCCTCAAGGGCTGGTGTTCTGCAAGTTTTAGATGTGTGCTTGATCCAGCACAGCTGATGTAAATGGCTAAATTACCTCCTCAACATGTCTTGAAGTTCCCCAGAGGCCTGGTAATGAACCAATCATTTGACTCATCATTCGATGCTGACCCAGGGTGATATCTAAAACCTGCAGGACACTGGCCCTTGAGGCCTGGAGTTCCCCATCCCTGACCAAAGGTTTCAATTACAAAATCCTAAGTGACTTCCTTCTTCTTTATCGCATTCAAAAGATTTTATGGAAACTTGACCTCCGACCTTGACGTCTCTGAGATTTGAACTAGTCTGATATTTTTAGCAGACGCAGCTATGGCGTCGATTTGAAAGTCCTAAGTCACTTCATTCTCGAGCTCTCCCATTCACAAACCTTGGTTTTCAGGCTGCCCGCCCACTTGGCAGAGTGTTATCAACACTCCGTGAACCTTTTATGGGTCAGGGGTAAAAAAAAAAAAAAAAGCAGAAGCCACACACCAGTTAAAATAGTACAAGTAACAAATACTGAAGGATCATTATAAATTCAAGAGAAAAGAAAAACATGCCAAATTTATAACATTGCATTAGCATATATAAAACAGTAGCCCAGCAAATCCACATTGACATATCAAAAGTTTAAAACTTAAGGTGATGAAAGAAAAAGGCAAAAAGTCTACCTCGCCGCTCTGTCCTGGAAACTCATTAGTGATCAGCGACGTTACAATCCAAAATGTTTCAGTTGAAGAAACCTGTTACATGGTTCAGTGTCACTTTTAGAGTGACTGCTTTAAAAGAGGTTGGGGTCCAATGATCAGCTTGATTGTAATGTATAAGAAATACATTTCTTCATTTTGTATGAATATTTGAGTGATAGGCTGAGATTTTACTCAATTTCTGACACAGAAAAGGACAGCTGCAGAAACCACAGACTGTTCTTATCTGTGACTGTGCGGTCGTGTCAACAAGCTGAAGGTTACATGGGTATCCACACTGGGCTTTAGGTTTAACTTTCAATGACAAAATTGACATAATTCAGACTCTTAAAGGACGCCTAAATATTCACAGAAGCACATACTATCACATTGGTGTGGGAGGATCAGGAGGGCCTGCATTTGAATATAACCTGCATTTGAATATAACCTGCATTTGAATATAACCTGCATTTGTATAGCGCTTTACTTAGTCCCTAAGGACCCCAAAACGCTTTACACTACATTCAGTCATTCACCCATTCACACACACATTCACACACTGGTGATGGCAAGCTACATTGTAGCCACACCTGCCCTGGGGCGCACTGACAGAGGTGAGGCTGCTGGACACTAGCCCAACTTTATTCAGCAAAGCATCTCGAACAGTGGGTGGGTGGGGTTTCTGTGCACGTCTACCTGAGATGCACTAATCAGGGACATGTGCTGTCACTGACATCATACAGATTTGAGAGTAAAAACAAACCAATAAGTCTTTAAAATGGTGCGTTTGGAGCACTCTAAAGCCTGAGCTCTTGGTTTCCACAAACACCTTTTTGTTTCAAAACATTGGCTTGTTTAATATGGGCTTTTACAAAAGTTATTTCTCTAAAATGAGGCCATCTTTGTTTCCAAAGCACAAAAGTGGGGCATGGGAATAACAACACAAATAGCAAAAATCTTTCTCTAAACATCAACATGGAGTCATTCCAAGTGCTGGAGACAAACAATAGCAGCCCAACAAAACAGAAACTGTTCTGAAGAATGTTGAGGAACTGGTGCGACAGGCACGGACTGAAATGTTAGGCACTGGTATCACTGCAGGTACCAGCCCTCTCCGAGCACTCCTCGGCCAGCTAAAGCCACTGAAATCACACAACCAGCATAAAGCAATGAGAAAATACGATTATGCCATTGATATCTGAAGGTCAGTGTGCTCTTTTATCCTGCACAGTCGGGATAAACACAAACTACCAACTGTGATCATATTCTGCTCAGGCCTCACTCGTCACTGCTGTAAAACTGGTGATGAGCGAGGCTCCTTTAAATTCTAATGCTACAGTCGGAAAGGTGAACGAGCCTCACTCATTGGCCCTGATTAAAACCGAGAAATCAGTAGTGTGTGAAATATGACGTCCATAAATTATATCTGATTTCACCCTCTGCTAAACTCCTTCCAGGTGCAAAGTTTCTGATGCCACTTTATCAGAGAGTAAGTGCCATGCTTTGAAAATATATACCATAAACACTATAAAGGTTAGTATGACTGTGGTTGTGATTACTACTCATGCAGTGTGCAATCATAATGCATGATGAAACTGAAGAGGCAAGTTTCTGATCCCCAAATTAAAAGTATATTAACTACAGTTTTAATTTGGTTATTTATATATTCCATCAGACACTTGGGAATTTACATAGCACCTCTAAGTGACCCATTCACACAGAATTTGTGTGCACATTAAGGGCTTTAGTCATTTCACCATTAACCCAACATGCAAATCTGTAGAAACCACACATGTACAGGAAGAACAATGTTTGAAGCCTAAACCTTTTTTTTCTGAGGCAGTATTGCTAAGCAGTGCACATTTAATGTTAACTTATCCTGCACACCAGCTCCACAGGACGTCAGGTTTAGACTGGCTAATAAAAGGGTCCCATTTAAACAGTTTGTTTTACGATTATATTTTTAAGCAGGTAGAATCAAATGCTCCAAAGGTCTAAGCTTTATAACGACAGTATAATAAAACTTCAGTATATAGCGTCAATATATATCAGTTAAGCTGTGCACACAAGACTGCCAAGCTTTTAATATGTGAGTAACAACCTTTTATAACTACAGAAAGTACAACTAGCTTACATTTTCCCATCTTTCTTTGCAAATATGCAGGCATTTTTATGACAGTTGGCACGCAATAGTTTGGTGTTATGGATCAATAGAGTGAAAGAGCACGAAGACTCATGAAGAGCATGTGACGTTCCGTCTATCGAGACTAGGAAGTTAAAAAAAAGAAAGAAAAAAAAGCCTGTTTTCAGCAACAAACAGAGAGAAAGGCAAAGAACAAGGCCAACAGCAGGTTTTCAGAGCACAGTGACCCCGGCGTTACACAACCACATCTACCCAGACAAATCACTATTCTCATGATTCACAAACAAAGCACTTCAAATCCAATTTATACTTGCTCCTATGCATTTCAAACCCTGCCAGTTGTTCCTGCTAAATAATGCACTCCTCACTTAACTGCTTAAGCTCATCAACAAGCCCTCATTATTTTTTGAATGAGCTTCTTGGCAGCAGCGGTGACAAAACGGTAACAGATCCGCCTCTCTGCTCCAGTCACAGAGACTCGTTCAGCTACAGCCCCAACTCCCAGGAGACATGTCACCTTTTATTCTTTCAGAATAAACTAAACAACATTTGTGACCTACAGCACTTTAAGTAGTTTTAAAGCTTTTGCTGCTCTTAACCTTTTTTAGCTACTAAGCAATAGCCCTGAAGCAGCGAGTCACACAGGCAGTTCTTCCTGTAAAAAGCGAGACACTTATTAGAGTAGGAGGATTACCGTTTTATTGCTGAAGAAGAAAACCACATCATGTTTTGTGCAAATGCCATTAAGGCAAAGGACTCTTTTCATAAGGCCCTGACCTAGTGCTTAGTTTCTGAGAAAACTGATTAAGTAATAATGGCATAGGTCTCCTCAGGATTCAGCACAAACTCTTGTCAAATGTCAACATAATATTTTAATAAATTTTGTCAAATTATGACTGAAAAACTGATCATTTCTCAGAGTTTAAGATCATTTTAAAGCTTAAAAAGCATCCCTGAGGAGTCCCCCCCCCATCTGTAAACTGGGACTGTGGGTTTTTCCTGCTTCTGATTCCATCCACCACAACTGTAAAAGGCAGCTAATCTGTCTGCAGTAATTACATTTCATGCTACTCAATGCAGTTCCATAACAGTGAGCTTCTGAGGCCCACGTGAGACATCAAACGTTGCTGAGAAGCCACTTCACAAGTATTACAGATTGCACAGCTGCACATTTAATCAATAAAACACTGATGATTTTAAATGATTTCCAACATTTGATGCAATTAATAGAAAATGTAAAATAATGTGGTAAAAAAGAAGAACATTTTCCCTCTGAGCAGACACTTTAATTGTTGCCCACTTGCACAGTGAACAGAAATAAAAACTTTAGCAAAAGCTGGGAATGCTGTAATCGTATATTTTTCAGTGCTGTTCAAAGAAATAGGAATTAGGCAAAGCAGGTCCCAGCCAAACTGTGATGACAAAAGACCACATTGTGAAACTGTGAGAGAAGCTCATTGGAGACTGAAATAGCAAATGACTGCTTGAAACTGCAAAGGAGTGGCTTTAATCTTATGAAGCTGTGCTGCTCCTCTGGGCTGACATTAAAACTGTAAATAAATTCACAGATTCTCAGAAATCTCTCTGATTTTTGCTTTCATACAATCTGTTGCCTGCAGCTTTGTGAATTTGCCTCAGTTCCAAGAGAGAAATATTTTTAGAAAAGCTATATTTAAACACCTCCCCGCCCCCTACCTTGCCCGTGTCTCTCTCCTCTGATAACAGAGGTGATTATTATGATGGCAACAGTGAACTGAGTGTTCAGTACTGTGCAAGCAGAGCACAAGTGAGGCAGAGCCTGAAATCACAGATGGCTGATAGTGTGACACATTCTCCTGATGTCCCAGTAATGGCCATTATTCCAGTAAGGGAGCGGCACCTGTTTAAGGCGTCTGCTGGCACCTGCATCAAAGATGACGGAGCTTACAAAAGGTTCCTGGCTTTACTACAGGAAAGAGCTAGTTTATCTTTTTTTTTGTAAAGTATTAGGGCTACGTTAAGAAAAAACTATTATCGATCACTTCAAAAATCAAGTCAAAATTTTGAGATTAAATTTGTAATTCTAATTCATTGTGGTGATGAGTATGTGGATGTTGAACACATGATGCAGAAAGCCGAGTCTGCTCAAAAAACAAACAACAAAAAATAAATAAAAAAAATAAAAACTTTCACTAACTCGTCAAAACAAGGCATTTTGCAGGGGGTATTGCAAATGTGGCAGTTTGTCTTGAAACAACAATGGTAATCTCCACGCTCCCCATTTCAACCTTTTTTCCCCAGAATAATATTTTGACTTTTCTTTAACTTTGAATCTCAAAGTTTTGACTTTGTTCCCAAAATAATCAACTTAATGTTTATGTTAATGTGGCCCTAATACTCTGTCATACAGTATGGTTGCCCTGCCATGGAAACTACTGATCACTCTTATCTACTGAAGTCTCAATGGACTTGTATAAAAATCAACAAATCACACCCCTATCTGGAATTCTTTAAGCTCAACAAAGCCTTGGAAATTGATCTGATAACAGAAAAAAAAAATAAGTTGCCTGTAACAGCACACTCACATGTGACAATGGGCTCGGCTTATTGCCTTTTACATTGTTGTAAAGATTACAAACTATTACAAATCTGGGCCACGGTTCATGGAGAAACACTGGTTTCCTTTAACAGAGGCCTTCACTCACTCATTGTTTAACTGAGCAAGCTGTAAATCACAATGAGAGAGTGTACCCTGTGTAAAACTGCCCCACATAGCCTAAGTACAATAAGTTCATGTCAATAATTTTGTCATATTAACTCCCAATCATCTGTCTTCAAGGCTTTGTAGGTACAAATGCCACCAATAAACTTCCTGCCACTTGGCAGCTGTCTTGGAGCACATCGGGGTAGTTATTTTGTGTATGATACATAAATTATTTTTAATTCTGGTGAGGGCCAGGACATAAACATGTATGAAGAAAAATCAATCACAAGCCAAACACAGAAAACCAAAACAAAAAATGATAAGGTTTGCTTACCTTTCTGCCAAAAAAACTTTTTTTCTTCCTAAAACTTTATTTCATTTCATTCAGAGAGTGTCTGCTTCTTTTTACCTTTTAAATTTTTTTTTTTTTTTTAATAAAACTAAGTGTGTCTACATCTCAGCTGAAGAAAAATCTGATGTAAGAAAAATAAAAAAACAAATATTCCTGATGATCGAAAAATAGATTTGGTCTGCTGAGAACCTGGAAGACAAGAAAGTGTCTCAAAGCTATGAACAGGTGTCGAGTCACCAGGGTGCAGGTACATATGAGCAGCACATGCTCTTTGTCTCACAGTGAAAAATGAATAAGTCAAACTCTATTAGAGGAGCAACACTAAGGAGGTGATAAAGACACACAGCCACTACCTGTTCTACTGCATTACAACAGCATCAGAACATGTTTGGCTCGGAAAGTAAAACATCCACAACACAAACTAGTTGGTGTGTGTTTTACCAGTCGGTACAGAATTCTGTTTGGGCATACATGTGGAAAAGGCTTCCATTTTGAACGGCTTTCATTCGGCAGTTTTATTTGTGACATGCTTTCTGAGACAGGAAATGAAAACGTGATCCAAATCATTTAGATATGCTGCAGACACACTCAAACCCTAAGCCTCGTTCTGTCGCTCACAGGTGTTACGGCAGCTTTTACTTCTCCTTTGGTTGCCAAAATGACACCTTTCTCTCTGCATCCTTTCAACCACATCCTGTCCTTTAGTTTCAGCACTTTCAGCATGAATTCTTCCTACAGGTGCTGTCTGTGCAGCCGAGGTCTGAGTGGCTTTTAATGTGTTTGCTGACATATGCCAAATCAGGCTTAGGATACAAAGTACCTTACTTCATACCATGTAGGCTTCAAAAACAAACAAAAAACAAAACGCCACAGGTTGTGGCTCTGGATGCTTCTCTCAGGTTTACGTTCGACATGTCTGCTATTCAGGCCACCGTTATTACTTATTCAGTAATTCACTCATCCAAGTGATTTATTGAAGAAGTCACTTGGACGAGTAGCCAGATGTTTCCCCCACAGGAAACGCTACGTTCAGATGAACAGAATAAACTTTTTGAGTTATTAAATTTAGCTAAAACTAAACTAAAACTAAAAGGCAGAGTGAAAAGAAACAAAAAATAGAGTTTAGAGAGATGAAAAGTAACCAAACAATTAATCTGTAGTCACAAAATGAATGAAAATAAAGAAAAAATGTCTTTAGTTTTAATCTTTTACATAAAGCATTAAGAGGCTTTGATGCACATATTTATTGAGAACATAAGCATGAATGACCTAACTGACTGCCTTGACAAAATACTTTATAATACTTACATTCTGAAATTCTTCTTAAATCATACAAGTACATCCCATACCAACTACCAATAAAATAAAAAAGCTTCAATTACATAAAATTTTCTAATAAAAAAAACTAAAATGAAATGAGAAATACCAATTTTGAAAATTAACTGAAATTAATTTAATCAGAAAAAAACCCCTATATTAATTCTGATTCAGACACGACCATATCCGTTACATATATCCTTACCAGAAACAAATACAATAAAAAACATTTCTGAGAATGACAGCCTACATCAGACCAAACTTTTCGTGTGTTAAAACCAAAATGTTTTACATCTACCTTATTCTTTAGCTACATCTAGAATGGGTTCACTTTCTTATACAGACATATGAACATTATAACATGACCACAAAAATCAACATAAACATTACGACTACAGAGTTAACTGATTTGCATAAATGCCTAAATACCCGACCAGGAAGAGAGACCATAACGTTCACTTTTTTTGCCACCTTGAAACAGGCTTAACTGAAGTCAGCAGGAGTCTGGCTGCATTACTCGAGCTCTTTTAGAACAGCCTCATGCAAATCTTAAAGTCAAATTCCTCTGTGAATTACCGTGAATAACTGGCTCAACAACACAGCTAACTGCTACGCTTTATTTAAGATCTACTATGAGACAATGTGGCAGTTAAGGAACAACCTGCAAAAGAGAACAATGCAAGTTTAAAGAAGTGGAAGCCTAAAGAAGATAGCATTATTGGATTACTTGCATTAAACCTGAAACTGAACATGTGTTTAAAGGAAAAGAAACGTGTTCTGGTGTGCGGGCTTTTACCACAGCCTGTGGGTATTGCTTTGAATAGAATTTCACGAAGCAGCAGCTTTAGTCATCTAAAAATAATGACTACATGACTTGAAGCTTCTTTAGCACCAAAACAATAAGCTCCATGAAGCGGTTTGGATGACAACAAGTGAATTCTTATTCCTTATAACACTATGCAGCACTAGTGTTTCTTTTAGTATGAGCAATGGCTACTTGACAAAAGTAGTATTGTTCAATATAACCTATAGAGACCACTGAGAGGAGCATAGACTTTATACAAAAGATGGAAGTAAGTTTCTTGTCTAAAAAGTGAAGTCAATGCATTTTTGCACTCTTCAGGTTGCATAAAGTAGTTAATTTGAACAGAAGTTTACAGCCTTTTTGTCTACTTTACCATGTGACTGGGAAGTTACTGTGGTATCACTCAGTTTCTGAACCTGAGCCACCTCGCCTTGTCAAAACGCTAAAAATCAAGGCAAGTAAATGGTCATATTGAGGCTAACCAAGGAGTGACATAACGATGAGCTACATACGTTTTTATATACAGTGGGGCAAAAAAGTATTTAGTCAGCCACCGATTGTGCAAGTTCCCCCACCTAAAATGATGACAGAGGTCAGTAATTTGCACCAGAGGTACACTTCAACTGTGAGAGACAGAATGTGAAAAAAAAAAATCCATGAATCCACATGGTAGGATTTGTAAAGAATTTATTCGTAAATCAGGGTGGAAAATAAGTATTTGGTCAATAACAAAAATACAACTCAATACTTTGTAACATAACCTTTGTTGGCAATAACAGAGGTCAAACGTTTACTATAGGTCTTTACCAGGTTTGCACACACAGTAGCTGGTATTTTGGCCCATTCCTCCATGCAGATCTTCTCGAGAGCAGTGATGTTTTGGGGCTGTCGCCGAGCAACACGGACTTTCAACTCCCGCCACAGATTTTCTATGGGGTTGAGGTCTGGAGACTGGCTAGGCCACTCCAGGACTTTCAAATGCTTCTTACAGAGCCACTCCTTTGTTGCCCGGGCGGTGTGTTTTGGATCATTGTCATGTTGGAAGACCCAGCCTCGTTTCATCTTCAAAGTTCTCACTGATGGAAGGAGGTTTTGGCTCAAAATCTCACGATACATGGCCCCATTCATTCTGTCCTTAACACGGATCAGTCGTCCTGTCCCCTTGGCAGAAAAACAGCCCCATAGCATGATGTTTCCACCCCCATGCTTCACAGTAGGTATGGTGTTCTTGGGATGCAACTCAGTATTCTTCTTCCTCCAAACACGACGAGTTGAGTTTATACCAAAAAGTTCTACTTTGGTTTCATCTGACCACATGACATTCTCCCAATCCTCTGCTGTATCATCCATGTGCTCTCTGGCAAACTTCAGACGGGCCTGGACATGCACTGGCTTCAGCAGCGGAACACGTCTGGCACTGCGGGATTTGATTCCCTGCCGTTGTAGTGTGTTACTGATGGTGACCTTTGTTACTTTGGTCCCAGCTCTCTGCAGGTCATTCACCAGGTCCCCCCGTGTGGTTCTGGGATCTTTGCTCACCGTTCTCATGATCATTTTGACCCCACGGGATGAGATCTTGCGTGGAGCCCCAGATCGAGGGAGATTATCAGTGGTCTTGTATGTCTTCCATTTTCTGATGATTGCTCCCACAGTTGATTTCTTCACACCAAGCTGCTTGCCTATTGTAGATTCACTCTTCCCAGTCTGGTGCAGGTCTACAATACTTTTCCTGGTGTCCTTCGAAAGCTCTTTGGTCTTGGCCATGGCAGAGTTTGGAGTCTGACTGTTTGAGGCTGTGGACAGGTGTCTTTTATACAGATGATGAGTTCAAACAGGTGCCATTCATACAGGTAACGAGTGGGGGACAGAAAAGCTTCTTACAGAAGACGTTACAGGTCTGTGAGAGCCAGAGATTTTCCTTGTTTGAGGTGACCAAATACTTATTTTCCACCCTGATTTACGAATAAATTCTTTACAAATCCTACCATGTGAATTCATGGATTTTTTTTTCACATTCTGTCTCTCACAGTTGAAGTGTACCTCTGGTGCAAATTACTGACCTCTGTCATCATTTTAGGTGGGGGAGCTTGCACAATCAGTGGCTGACTAAATACTTTTTTGCCCCACTGTAGTGTCTATGGTGATGAGTAAACCAGTTAAATGAGAAGAAAAGATGCACTGCAAGTCTAAGAAATTATTTTTAAATATAACCTTAAGTCAGTATGTGCAAAACAAAAATAAATAAATAAATCAAACCAAACAAAATAAAACCCAAGAAAAATGGTAAAACTCAACTTTAACTATCTGCGTTTAAAAGCATTTGCTGAAATGTAAATTTAAAGTCAGAGCTTCAGAAGGGAGCCTTGGGCTCATCTCTTTTATTTGTATGTTTGAATATAAGACTCCATGCTTGTGCAAGGCTTTTAAGGACCACGGTGCTACCAATCATCTGGTTTTGTGACAACATGTTCAGTTTTGTGAATGACAAAGCTGGGAATCCCGGCACTTTAATCCTATGTGGTAAGACAAACACACGTTTCCACTTTATCTTCAGGTCACCAATACCTGAGGCCTGCTTCTAACTCAGAGGTTTTATCTGATCCCTATTCTGTGAATGCCAGCTGTTCTGTAGTACTACTCAGTTCTTCACCACTCAGAGCTATGTTTGTCCTTCCTATCCTCCACACGCACTCTCTCTTAAGCTTTCCTCTTTCCATCTAGACTTTGGCCCCACTGAGGTCATTTGTAGCTCAGGAAACCGATCAATAATCAGTCCAAATTTACTGGCTAAGTGCTTACCTTGTATCCTCAGTGCCATTCAATCCAGCCTGGGACTTGCATCTGCCTAGAGCAGAGTCAAGTATCACATGTCCATGGTGCTCATGGGGCTTCTGAGAAACACAAGAATTAAAGGGCCAAAGATAATTATGGCTGTAAAAAATATAAACACAGAGACCTAAAATATAAAGGGAGTGTGTTCTTCGTAGCTCAGCGTTTAGCTGGTAGCCATTTGTGGATGGAATATAACCATATGGCAAAATATAGGCTTTGACAGTAGGAGTTAGCATGAGGATGATACTGGGAGGTGCTATATGGACTAATATGGGTACTAACGTGGTCATAATATTAATTATGATCTTACACGGACCAGTGAAACACGACAGCATTAACTTACACTTATTTTCACTGCCATTAGCCCAAACATGACTTAATATCAAACCATAAACAATGAGTGGACGGAAAAGAATAGTTTTCCTGTTTAAAACTGAATCCCGAATTTGTTCCCAAGTCTGTTTTTAGACGAGCTTATTTCACCAAACTGGAAAAATGTGTTTCGTAATGATAGCTTACCGTTTGTGGGAGTCTCCATGTTCGCCTGGACACACACGAAAAAAGCAAAACTTCCAAACGGGCTCCAAAGATTCACGCACAGTAATGTGTGTGTATTCAGTTCCACGTACCAACTTATTTCGACCCGTCTTCTACCTCACCCTGTTGACAACGACTAAACTGCACTTAGTTCCTTAAAGAAGAATGGGAAAAAAACGCTGGAGTCACGGGAGGCCAGAGTAATCGAAACCGAGCAGACGGATAACTCCATTGCAATGCGGTTTGGGATAGCCAATCGATGTTTTGACAGAGCTGCTTTGCAGGCCTGAGCTGGTGAGGCAGATGTGTAAGGTAAACAGTGTAAAATGTAAATAAGTCGGGAACACTAGTGTACAGTTTTTTTTCTGGCTTATCTTGGGGACACAAAATTTACTAAATTAAAAGAAACTCCTTTTGTAGATTATCATAAAAGAAAAAGAAAGCAAATCCATCTTTTATTTTGCTTGTGTGCAGGCTAATCAGTTAAAAAGTGTGTGAATAACAGTCACATCTAATTAGTATTTAAGAGCTAAATGCATTAAAGAAGGATGTTATTTACAGCAGTTTTTATCTTCACAAAAAGGCGCAGCTGACACCTGCTGAAAATAAACATTGAGTGTAATGTACAGTTAAAAGTTCCCTCCTGTGATTTAAATAGTGGTACTGCTAATGTCGTGTTGCCATCTAGTGTTAGCAACTGGCAACTGGCCCCATTAAACTGATGGTACTGCAGGTTGTGTTAAGGTATGTAATAAAAAGAAAATAATTAGTCTTTCATGTATCCGTTACATTGGAAACAATTTTATTATTAGTCTGAATGCCTTTGGGTTAATTTTCTTTTTTAGACTCTTTATTCTGAATAACTAATTTACAGTTTGATTTGTTAAGCATCATGAGTAACTGTTTAGGAAGTTAATTATAGTTATCATACATTCAACATGTTATTTTCCCCATATTACACCCTTCAGAACACTTTTCACACAATATATGAGGACCTTCACATACGACCCCTGTCACACAACAGTTTGATGGAGAAAGCGAGATCCACTGTGTAAGCTAATAGTGTAATACTGGATATAACGGTTTCCATAATAACCAGCTGTTGTGTTATGGCGTTTTTGTTTTCATTCAGCTGCAGTATCTTGGTAAAACAAATCACTGTGGCCAACATGTAGAGCAGTACTCCAATTAGGGAGAAGCCAGCCAAAAATCTGTCAAAAGGCAGAAGACATCGCCCAGCAAAGTCACCTACTATAACCACCAGTGTAATTAGAGACATGAGGATGCAGACACCATATGACACACCAGAGACCGATAGCTGCCATGCTACTCCATTAAGGAGTTCATGGACCATCTCCACAACCAGAGGTATGATCATACAGCCCCCCCATAGCTGGATGATCTTGAGGAGACCCGGCATGGTGCTCATGTAGCCTCTTTGCTCGTGCGCTTGGGTGCGGAGCACAATTGACTCTGAGGTGTAGGCCAGGAAGGTGAGACCTGAGGCCACTGCAGCCGCCACAGGACGTGGTAGTTCCCCCTTATGATCCATCACCATCCAAGGGAAAATCACAGATGTACTGAAAGTCATCAGTGCCCCCAACACTGCTACCGTCATAGTTAGGTTCTTCCAGGATACTCGGATAAGACTGTGAAACTGGATGATGCTCAGGATGTGGATGAGCAGGGTAATGGTGAAGAAGAAGCACCAGATGAACATACAGAAGATCCTAAAGGTTCTGTTCCAAGTTGTGTTACTATGTTCCACAGAGGCCACAAGACTGAATGCTGTGCAGGTTGTTAGGACTTCCAATGTGCGCACCAGGAAAAGGGGACTGGTGAAGTCTCTGGCCTCTAGTACAATCACAGGCATTGTCACACCGTGCACTCTGAGCGATCTAGCATCCAGCAGTATATTTAGGCGTCTTGAACAATACCTCAGTCTCAGTTCCTCAAGGTTTATTTTTTTTATATCTTGTAGTTCAAAAGTTCAGCCAGCTTGTATAAATCCACAAATATCCGTTTAATCAAGGTTTTGGAGAATAGTCCAGTAGTGTCCATGGAAGCAGTTAACTCAACAAGATCATAATAATACAAAAAAACCTAATAAATCTTGAAATTATTTCACTGTCTTCCTTCCGTTCTCCAGCACCTAAATATGTGTAAAATGAAACTTCAAAACAGCACCTCTTGGAATATATTTCGAAGCACGGTTGGTGTCAAAATAGACCTCGCCTACTTCCTTTTTGAGGTTGCAGCCGTGCACTTTCAGTCTCAGTGGAGGTAGGTGCAAATGGCCACAATAAAAAGCAAATGCAAACAGAGCAATCTTCCTCCTACCTTCAGTTCTCATGAAGCGTTGTTCCTTTTTTTTCTTCTGAAGTAGCAGTAATAAGATAGAGCGGGGTTTTTTTTTATTGTTTGAAGATGTATGTCGTGCATTTGTTTTAGGACAATATTCACTGATCTGCGGAGTGCTGCACAGCAAAATCTCCAGTGTTAAATTAACACTAGAGAGTGTCTATATGGGTCCACACCTCTGAGTGTTAAATACAACACTGTTGAGTGTTAAATTAACACTTTTGACAGTGTTATATGTTTAAAAGTAACCTAGTCAGTTTTGAAGATTAACAATGGCTAACACTGAGCAGTGCTGATTTTCTAACACTGGAAAATAACTCAAAATGTTAGAAATATTCCAGTGTTAGAAAATCAGCACTTCTCAGTGTTAGCCATTGTTAATCTTCAAAACTGACTAGGTTACTTTTAAACATATAACACTGTCAAAAGTGTTAATTTAACACTCAACAGTGTTGTATTTAACACTCAGAGGTGTGGACCCATATAGACACTCTCTAGTGTTAATTTAACACTGGAGATTTTGCTGTGTGTAGATCATTTAGAGTTGCTTGGTGGATCTGTTTGTGGGTGTGCCCTGCTGTACTCTCAGGGGAGAATAGGCTGATATTGTAAAGAGCATCTGTTACCCCCCTGCCACTACCACCCCCACCCCTCACTTTTTTGTAACATTTGGAAATAAGTTGTGTTGAGAGCTAGAAGAAAGCTGTAAACATTTTACTGCTTGATTGCATCCATGGGTGTGACTTTGTCTAGCATACACTGTAAATAGATTTACGATGTAGAATCTATTTACAGTGCATAATTATCTGCATGCATGTTTTCACAGGGAAGATATAAAAGTGTTCCCGTGTGTACATGTATTTATACAAGCACAAGATAATCTCTGTGGAAATAACCAATCTCTTTGCCTCTGTGTTTTGCCACATGTCCTGTTTGTGTTATATATAGATGCTGTATACACCATTTCCCCAGTTACCGCAGTCTCAAGGCAAAAACTTTGACAGAAAGCTAAAGACACATCTGATAAGCAGCTGAGGTAATGGCTGTGATGCGTGTATCAGGGTTTTGAACACATCTGTATATAGCTTAACAAGAACCCAGATCTAAGACCAAGGCTTGTCTCAGTTTCAAAGATAAGTTTCAGAAGTTCCTTTTTAAAAAATCTCTTTTTACAAGATGTTACTGTAAAAACCCACATGATGAATGGCTTACATTTCTGATTCCTTATAGTGCCCTCATGTGGTAACAAAATGAAATGCAACTTTTTAAACTTACCACAGAATTTCAGTAATGATGGAAGGCTGTCTGTAGTTATGGATAAGCAGCAGCAGAGGGTGAACTTGTTTATAATATGAACAAAGAAAATCCACCTTAAAATTCTGAGTAATTGCACATATACACTAGTTTATACCCTAGTAGTTTTCCATTCAATTACAAGAATCTAATAGATGGTTTTAAGACAGGGAAAATTAAAAACAGTTCAAGTTCTTACAATTTACTTGGGAAATGTGGCAGGTTTTCATCTGAAACCCTTTCGTCATGTCATCTTTTATATACTGAATTCCCCTTTCTGTAAACTCCTGGTCATTGTGCTATCCTCAATGATGCTTGATTCATAGTGTAAGATCATTTATTAATATTAATATGTGAATGAAAACTTACAAAGAAGACTGGAAACATTAAGCTTGCTTGTTTTAAAAATGGTTGAGCCATATGAGTCTAGTGTGAAAAGTGTGACATTTTGGTTCATGTGTTGCAGCAGCTTTGCTGTTACAAAGTAGGTATATGGCAACAAAGAGAAGAACTGTGCTGTTTTTATTCTGCTTAAATCTGTCAGCTGATGCATTTATTTGTTGCATTAACTGACTTATAAACTTTGCAAAGCAGAATATATGTATACCAGTCTTTATATGCTGTTATACCATTTTAGGGATGCATCTGCAAACCTGCAGCACTGACAGTGCACGGTTCCACCACATCACAGGAAGTGATGTCTTTCTTGCGATGACTGTGAGAGTCATTTTTACTCTGAATGTTATTAGCACGATTCTCTGAAATGCCTTCACATGCCATGTAGCCTACTGAGTTTAAATAAAACCTTTACCCTCTGATCGACATTGTGATGATAACCTGAAAATTACAAATAGTACGACAATAAAAAAAGGCTTAACGTACATTTCACTTCATATGTTTTTACCACGTACTTAGTACAGTATTGAGTAGTCAATCGCTAATGGCTTGTACCATTTCCTGGTGATTTTTTTTCCTCAAATTTTGATGCCTTTTGTTTTTATGATTTCATGGTTGCGTTTAGTTTTGAGCCTTGAAAGCTGTAAGTGGTTGTACAGCTAATTATTTTATTACTGAGAGGTTCTTTGATGCTTGATGAATCATGAGAGATATTCTAGCAGCCTGAGTCCATGGTAGCATAACTCAGCGGCAGTTTAAGCTCCAACTTTAGCAAAAAGGAAATTTTAAACTCTGACAAGTAGAGCTTTATCTGACAACCAAACTGCTTCCATTCTACTTGTAAAAACTCTGGGAGACACAAGTAATCAGTTATGGAAAAAGTAGATTCTGTAGGTCTCAAACTAAGTGCATCTTCCCTGTATGTGTTCAGACGTATTGGGCATTTGGCTAACAATTCACTGCAAAGCAAACTAATAAGATGCAGTGTTGTGACCTTTGAGTGCCTTTCTTTTTTACAATAAATAGTATTGTGTGCTTTTATTCCGTTGAAATCCTGAAAGTAAGTCGACATTAACATACTAAAAACTTTTACATATTGTGAACTTTGCAGTATGTTTGATCATGTGTCAGATCAGTCTTTATATTTCTTTTAATAAACTGTACTGTACTGTTTAGTCAGAAAAGTTGCAGCAACAACAAAGCACAGTTCACACTGTTAACACTGTGTAATTTTAACACTGACTGCCTAATAATTCTGTGAAATGTTTTCCAACACCATGTACTGACAGTGTAAACACCCCCACCTACCCACCCCACAGACACGCACATGCTCACTCTAACCCTCAATCATAGTTTAGACAATTTGAACTTCATCATACTATTAAACCAATAATAGACATGAACTTTTTTTCATGATACCCTTTATTAAAATCTAGTCTGATGGATGTAGGTGGTAGTGTGTAACAAACAGCGTTCAAACGAAAAACACGAAACAAACCATAAAAGCAGACTTCATATGCACTTTTATTGTTAACTGGATGGAAATTTTCGGTACAATTCATGGCAAAAATATACACATACTGCAGTGTGCCAAGAAATCAATAAACTCACAAGGACAATGATAATATCTCTTGATTGAATTCCTCTTCTCAATGACAAGATTATTAAAGAGCACGAGCTTTCTTTTTTGCTAAAGGGTGGATTTAACTCTGAATAAGCTTTAAGCTGGAATTGTGTTAATGTTTACTGACTTCTTACCAGGAACTGCATTAGAAATGTCAAGTTGGCTTCAGTGGTTTTACTGCAGAAGAACTTAATCTTGAATTCTTAATGTGCAATAAAAAACAGTTATAACTAAAATGGTGGTTATTGATGAGACACATTTATAAGACAAATATGTGCTATAATTGATATAAATCTAATGCAAGCTTAATAAGGTTTCCCTATTCAGCTAAATTAGTCAGATTACATCAGACCACAAAGTATTGAAAACAAGATAAGCTAAAAAATAAACTAAAGAAAGATAAGCTGCATTTGAATAAAGGAAAATGGTGTAAGTACTTGGTTTATGTGGTATGAGAATAACACAGTCTGTGTTGGTTGAATACTACGGGTTGGTTGTGTATTGTTTAAGACCCTGAAATGTGTGTTACTGTTAGGGCATCTTATATATTCTAACTCAAATCGTGATGTTCTCTGTAGTCTAATCAAATAGTTTTTGAGCCTAATTCTAACCAGGCAGTGATTAAAAATGAAACTAAACAGTGGGTGAAACAGAAAACAAACTGCGGTCTCCAGCTTCACACTTTGGCCACTGTAACTGGTCACCTATGGGTATTTTAGGCCTTTGTTGGGTACTTGGTGGCTCCGGGGTGTCTGACTGAGTGTTTAGGTGTGATTGGTGAGCTGTTTCCTTGGGGGATGTGGCCAGGGGTGGCTTGGGCCTCTTTGTCGTGTGGTGGGGGCTCTGCTAGGTGTTGGGTGGTACTCGGGGTCTGGGACCCCATCCTCAGCTCGTGCTGAGGTGGCCGTTCTCTGGCGGGGGTTGGCTGGGATGGACACACGGTTGTCATCGGGAAGTGTGGCCTCAGATCTTCAGCTCTCTTGACTGTCCTCGGTCTCCTCTCTTTGTTTCGGCCTTTAGGTGCTGCGTATCGTTTGAGTGTGCTTTGTTACCGATGCAGCAGTTGGAGTCCTAGCATATCTGTTTGCTTCATCCTTGACCCCCCCCCCCCCCACACACACACATACTGTTTTCTCTCTTTTTTCCTGGTCCTTTTCTTTGTCCATTCCTCCACTCCAGCAATATTATGAATTACAGTGGGGCAAAAAAGTATTTAGTCAGCCACCGATTGTGCAAGTTCCCCCACTTAAAATGATGACAGAGGTCAGTAATTTGCACCAGAGGTACACTTCAACTGTGAGAGACAGAATGTGAAAAAAAAAATCCATGAATTCACATGGTAGGATTTGTAAAGAATTTATTCGTAAATTAGGGTGGAAAATAAGTATTTGGTCACCTCAAACAAGGAAAATCTCTGGCTCTCACAGACCTGTAACGTCCTCTGTAAGAAGCTTTTCTGTCCCCCACTCGTTACCTGTATGAATGGCACCTGTTTGAACTCATCATCTGTATAAAAGACACCTGTCCACAGCCTCAAACAGTCAGACTCCAAACTCCGCCATGGCCAAGACCAAAGAGCTTTCGAAGGACACCAGGAAAAGTATTGTAGACCTGCACCAGACTGGGAAGAGTGAATCTACAATAGGCAAGCAGCTTGGTGTGAAAAAATCAACTGTGGGAGCAATCATCAGAAAATGGAAGACATACAAGACCACTGATAATCTCCCTCGATCTGGGGCTCCACGCAAGATCTCATCCCGTGGGGTAAAAATGATCATGAGAACGGTGAGCAAAGATCCCAGAACCACACGGGGGGACCTGGTGAATGACCTGCAGAGAGCTGGGACCAAAGTAACAAAGGTCACCATCAGTAACACACTACAACGGCAGGGAATCAAATCCCGCAGTGCCAGACGTGTTCCGCTGCTGAAGCCAGTGCATGTCCAGGCCCGTCTGAAGTTTGCCAGAGAGCACATGGATGATACAGCAGAGGATTGGGAGAATGTCATGTGGTCAGATGAAACCAAAGTAGAACTTTTTGGTATAAACTCAACTCGTCGTGTTTGGAGGAAGAAGAATACTGAGTTGCATCCCAAGAACACCATACCTACTGTGAAGCATGGGGGTGGAAACATCATGCTATGGGGCTGTTTTTCTGCCAAGGGGACAGGACGACTGATCCGTGTTAAGGACAGAATGAATGGGGCCATGTATCGTGAGATTTTGAGCCAAAACCTCCTTCCATCAGTGAGAACTTTGAAGATGAAACGAGGCTGGGTCTTCCAACATGACAATGATCCAAAACACACCGCCCGGGCAACAAAGGAGTGGCTCCGTAAGAAGCATTTGAAAGTCCTGGAGTGGCCTAGCCAGTCTCCAGACCTCAACCCCATAGAAAATCTGTGGCGGGAGTTGAAAGTCCGTGTTGCTCGGCGACAGCCCCAAAACATCACTGCTCTCGAGAAGATCTGCATGGAGGAATGGGCCAAAATACCAGCTACTGTGTGTGCAAACCTGGTAAAGACCTATAGTAAACGTTTGACCTCTGTTATTGCCAACAAAGGTTATGTTACAAAGTATTGAGTTGTATTTTTGTTATTGACCAAATACTTATTTTCCACCCTGATTTACGAATAAATTCTTTACAAATCCTACCATGTGGATTCATGGATTTTTTTTTCACATTCTGTCTCTCACAGTTGAAGTGTACCTCTGGTGCAAATTACTGACCTCTGTCATCATTTTAAGTGGGGGAACTTGCACAATCGGTGGCTGACTAAATACTTTTTTGCCCCACTGTATAAAATGAAATAAATGAATGAAGCAAAAACATCAACAAGAAGAGTCTACTGTGCTCCTCTTGGGAAAGCAAACATGTTTGGCACAACAAAGCATTCGGACCATTATTCTGCTTGCTTCTGAGCAAGACAGGTTTAAAAAAAGAAAAAAAAAACAAGGGTAGCTAGGAATAATAAAATAATAAATGGGCAACCTGGGCGAGATGAAGACAAACGTTTAGAGATGCTGACAAGAACACAGGCTCCTGGTTTGATG
This sequence comes from Copadichromis virginalis, assembly GCF_057382275.1. NCBI lineage: Eukaryota > Metazoa > Chordata > Actinopteri > Cichliformes > Cichlidae > Copadichromis > Copadichromis virginalis. Next base: position 38,893,929 of record NC_140623.1, read on the forward strand.
CTAGCATCTCTCAGATGACTCTTGGATCACTGACAAAAATAAGCATGAATAAACTCATATTTAAAAAAACAAGTTGTTCCTGTATTATGGTTTCTACGGAAACTGCGAAAAACAACAGCTACAACAGCAATCAAAAATTTCACATTTATTTAGTACAGCAGCATGCATAAGACTCTCTAGTCCAATCATCATATAAATCTCTGGGAGTAACAATCAAGGCAACCTCACTAATCAAGGTGTGATGTGGCTGACTGGCACACACAAGGTCACACACACAACAAAAAAAACCCCAAAACTTTTTTTAAAAAGTGAGAGGCAAGTTGGCGCAATAGTCCAGCTGACTACCTTCACTTTCTGCTGTCATGCAAAAGCGCTACTGGCTGAAACTGAACACGGGTTACCTCATGTAAAGAGGCTACATTTGTGTGTATAGTCGTTTCGCCTGATCTAGAATTAAGCTGCATATCTGAGCCCTAGTCTTTTAAATGTCCCAATTCCTAATTAATGTAGCAGAGAAGTAGGTAGACGTTTCACAGCTTGCCGAGAGAGGGTGCATGCGCAGACGTTTTATGTTGGAGACTCGGAGAGGTCCGTCAGTAACGTGATTCCCGGAACGGTGCTCCTCACGGACAGTCAGTTTACTTTACTGTTTAGACCTTACCGGTGTAAAGTATTTACTAAAACGCGCACGAAAGAGTTTACGTGTAAATATGCGCGTCACTTCAGTCGTTAGATAATCAGTCCATTTTAATGCTGTTAGGTTGCTCATTTAGTGGAGTCCTACGGTAAAATACATTAAAACAGCAGAATATTTTACATTACAGTTTAAAAACCCTACGCAGATCTAATTAAAAAGTTAATCCACGCACACACAGGCGGGCTCTCGATCAGCGCCCTCACCCTGCAGCCAGTCAGAAATAAGGTAAACGAAAACAAATGCAGCGAAAAATTCAAATCGCAAAAATTGTTACAAGCATGATACCGGAATTACAGATATTTTTAAGAACACGTGAGTGTTGGTTTTTATGAGCAGCGACTTTATGAGCAGTTACTTGCTCTTCCCAGCTGAAAATTCCTGCGCGCTCCCAGAGACACCGCCGTATGCTCATTTGGAATTAATCAAAGGGATGTGCTTCTTTATGCCACTAGCAAATGTGCGGCGATCGTGGCTCAAGAGTTGGGAGTTCGCCTTGTAATCGGAAGGTTGCCGGTGTTGTGCCAAAAAGTGATTGTCTGCCAAAAACTGATTTCCGGTATTTGCCAAAAAGCGATTGCTCATATTTAAAGTGCTATAAGTAACTTGTTGGGCTATAATATGTTAAACATATGTCAAATGCATCCCTTATGGATGACATAAAGTCATCTTGAGCCACAAACAACATTCGTGTAGCAAGATACAAGCCGCAATCAGTTTTTGGCAGCGACTTTTATATAACCTTTATTTATGCAGTAAAAAAAATCTCATTAACATTAAAAATGTATTTTGTAAGAGTAAGTTGCCCAACAGGACAGCAGAAATGGCAGCAAATATTACAATAGTTCTGTAAAAATATTTTAAGTGGGGATAAAGGACCGGATTGGTTATAATGTAAGTACAAGTTGTAAAGATACTTAAAAAACAGATAATGTTTTAATTCTTTATGTAACCCCTTTGTATCCCCTGTTCACCGAAGTCTATTTACGAACATACGTAAAGATATTACACATAAAAAATACACAGAAACACTGGAAATCAGTTTTTGGCAGACAATCACTTTTTGGCACAACACCTGTTCGAGCCCCGGCTCGGACAGTCTCGGTCGTTGTGTCCTTGGGCAAGACACTTCACCCGTTGCCTACTGGTGGTGGTCAGAGGGCCCGGTGGCGCCAGTGTTCGGCAGCCTCGCCTCTGTCAGTGCGCCCCAGGGTGGCTGTGGCTACAATGTAGCTGCCATCACCAGTGTGTGAATGTGTGGATGACAGGTTGTGTAAAGCGCTTTGGGGTCCTTAGGGACTAGAAAAGCGCTATACAAATACAGGCCATTTACCATTTAGTAAAAAGACAGCATAAGCAGTGTACTGTCAGTGTGGAGGATGGAAATTAGCTGGGACAATTCATGAAACGTGCTGACATCTGGTTATATTCAGGAGTGTGGTTCTTAACACAACCTGTCGACAAAACAATGTCAAATAACACAGACTTATGATCTGAAAACACTGCATCTAAAATCATCAAGTTTAAAACAAGCAGGCTATAGGATGAGACAAGGTTCACTGTATGCCCACATGTATGCCCACATGCAGCCACCCACTGTGTGAGATTAAGCTAAGGCTTTTTAAAAAGTCATATAAGAAGTCCTTATTGTATTTAGGTGGACAGTAAATCACAACACATAACACTGGGTTAGAGCAGTCCTGCTCAAATAAGGTCAATTAAACACTGGAGGAAAATGAGGGAGAAAGCTGCTTACAGTCATATATACTCCAAAAAACAGTTTCTATTCCCCCACCTTGGCCTGAAGTCTGGGGAGAATTAAATTAAGCACAGTTAGGCAGTGCCCAGTAGTATTCACTTGTCTGTAGTCATACACAAATAACCTTAAGTAACATTCCAATCTTAATCCATAGGGTTTAATATGGTGTTGACCCACACTTTGCTAATATAACAGCATCAGCTCTTATATTCAGGCAAGAAGACCTGGCTTACTCTATTTCATCCCAAAGGTGTCCTATGAGATTGAGGTCAGGATTCTGCGTAGGCCCGTCAAGTTCTTCCACACCAAACATGCTCATCCATGTTTTTATGGAACTTGCTTTGTGCAGTGGGGTGGAGTTACGTTGGAATAGGTGTGAATAGACTGCACAATAGACTGGAGGGTGTTCGCTCTGTGTTGTAGCGTCCTGATGACACCCAGTTTGTGCTCCAGTGGATGATGAGAGTCAAACCTTAAATACTGTTCTGAATATGTTGGTTTACGGTACACATAAACTCTTACATGTCCCCCATTACTGATAGAAATCTCAGAGTCTAAGAAGGCTAACATGTCATTTTTCATATCCTTCCTAGTGAAGTTGATGTGTTGGTCCACCGAATTAATGTTATCTGTGAATTTTTACCCAGGTGTCATCCACATACCTGAACCAATGACTTGATGGTGTTCCAGGGTAGGATAACAAAGCCCTCTTTTCCACTTCTTCCATGTACAAGTTGGCCACAATAGGTGAAACCGAGGAACCCATGGCACACCCATGTTTCTGCCTGTAGTACTGACCCTTGTATGTGACATTGGAGGGATTCGGACACAGTTCCAAGAGCAAACACACTTGGTTGGTGCTGAAGGTGGTCGTGTTTCTGTAATCTCTTACAAACTACCTCCACTGCTTCAGTGACTGGAACACAAGTGAACAGACATGTAACATCATACAAGACCAATATTTCATCTGCCTCCATAATGATTTCACTTCCCTTCTCAACAAAATCCAAGGTGTTCTGGTTGTGGTGTTTAGAGCTGCCTGCCAGCAGGTTGAAGATCCAAGACAGAAACTTGGGTGACCAAGTTGATCACGAAGACAATTTGTCTTAAAGGTACACCCTGTTTATGTATCTTCGGTAAACCATATAGACTTGGTGTAGCTTCCCCTGGGTATAGCCTGTGGTATGAGGTCTGGTCCATAGTATTGTCTTCGTCTAACTGCTATCACCTTCTTCAAGTTCTCATATTTTGGCTAAAAATTTTTCTGCTAATTATTGTTGCCCCATAACTGACTAGACCTAGATTCTAGTACAGATGAAGAAGTGGCGTTTTGATTGTGCCTTGTTATTGTTGCACATTTAATAAATAAATGTTTCTTCTTAGTAAGATTTTATTATCTAAAATTTGTAATTCTATATAATAAATTTTATATAATATATTCTTAAAATAGTTTGTAAGAAATTATTATATAATTTTGCTGACAAAAGCAAAGCTGTCATGGGACTCTGCAGGCCGGTCAAAAACGACACCCTTACTACTTCCATAGGAATGCAAGGTAAGTAACGGCCAGGTGCTGATAATCCAGTGCACTTGATTAACTGATTATCAGCATGTCTGGCCACGTGTATAGAAGCAGAGGATTTGGCAGTTTGGGCTGGTCTGCAGTATTCAGGTGTATATTAACACAATGTCGCAATCTTCCTAGGAGTGGATGTTCTAGCAAATTTGTTTGGGTGTTGTTTTGTGCTTGTTTTGCATCCACAGCATTCAGCATTCATTCTTGCAATCACTGAATCGACCATGAACTTTTTTGTATACCAAAGTTAGTCTGACACCTAAATCCACCGAAACTTGGTCTTGCAGCAGGACAATAATCCAAAGCACAGTTTGGCTGAAAAAAAAAAGAATCAAGGCCCAGTTCAGAACTCAGGGGACTGAAATGCTGTTGAGTGCTGCAATATCTGCATAACTGCAAGATATTGCTGGTAAGGAGGATTTCACAATGGGTGTACTTAACCTTTGTTTTATTTCAATAATGTGTAAAGAGCAATAGTTTCCACACACATTAAATATGTGTGAAGGAAGTAAAACTGGTGCGCATATGACATTGACTTTTTATATGTTCAGTATAAAAACGCAACGTCTTCATCTGTACAACAGTCTAGATCAGATCATAGACTGTACTAACCAAAGCCTGCGGTCAACTGTCAAAGTAAGACCACCAAGTCCTTTGTTTCTTTAAGAATGATTACATGCAGGGTTAACAAGTTTAATAGCCTTTTATCTATAAATTGTTGTTTGCATGCCCACACTTTATGAACGTGGAGAAATTTGATTTTTTTTTTAAAGATATCTTAGCAGCATTTGTTTTCTGGAATTTTTTTAGGACAGTAAAGTCTGTCTAAATGTTTTCAAAGTGTACTCAACTTCTCACCAGATTAAGAAAAGCAAGCAATTTTTGTCTTTTTTTCCTTTTATATTACATTGTTTTGCAGTGGTCTACTTTAACATTTCTCTTCGTCTCTTTTTGTATCTTTACTGTGCTAAATAAGAACTGGTACTTCACTTTAGTATGCACAGGTACAATAGAAAATCACAGTAAACACAACTTTACCACTGTTTGGTTTAATTTAAAAAGCTGCCAGGGTAGAGTGAGGTAGGTACTGAGGCAGGATATAGGTTGACCACTCATACTCATACCACTACATAGACACAAAAGTTTAACTGTGTGATTTCTGGTTTCACATACATCTCCACTGAGAAATGACAAATTATTTGGGGGTGAAGTGAACATTTGAAAAATACTCTATTATATTGGTCATTTTTTTATATTTAAAGTTTAATCATCATTTAATCTCTTCTCATTGTTCCATTCAGATGGCAAAGCTGTGGCACGTCCTACTCCTGTGTTGGGCATGGAGTCCCCTGTGCCTTCCTTCCAGTGTGAGCTTCATTGGTACACCACAGGAGTGTGAAAAGGCTCACTTTGTCCCTGGTTACAACTTGGGTGGTGAAGGCTTTGACATTGTGACGATGGAGAGAAAAGGTGCCTATGTGATCGACACTGAAACATGGAAGATTGGAAATGGTAACTGTAGGATGTACTGTAACCGTTACATGAATGGCGAGAAACAGAAGGTCCCTGTTGCTGTGGTGGACTGGAGAACCCTGCCCAAGTGCAGTTTGAAGGTCTCCAGTGTGGTCTATGATTCTGTTGAAACTCTTGTCAGTGACTCGACATCATCTGTATCCAACAACTGGGCAATTGGCCTTGACGTCCCGGTAGATCCTTCAGCAAAGGTTGGGGTTGGCTTAGGAGGTTCTCACTCAAGAGATTCCACCTTTGCCATGAAAAAGTCAAAACAAGACCGCTACACCTTCTTACACCATTCGATCAACTGTAAATTCTATGGGTGAGTATGTCAGGGAATATTTATGGAAGCCCGTTTCCGAAACTCGAAATTTTGAGAAATGTAACTCGAAATTTCGAGTTAGCTCTGCCAATCAGTAATCTACGTGGAATGCGCACTCAAAACTGGATCGCAACAAATCGGCGCTTTCGAGAGTATGTTTGCTGATAGTAACACCATGTGATTCAGCTAATAACACAAGGATTTCATATTTTGTGAAGCCACACTGAAAATAATCAGCAATTTGTGCATTCAGGACTGACTGTAATAGTGGTAGCTTAGCTGTAGCATTTGTAGCTGAGGGCTTCAGCTTCTGGGTAACAAAGAAATGACGTAATTCACATAGATTACTGATTGGCAGTGCTAGCTCAAAATTTGGAGTTAATAACTCCAAATTTTGAGAAAAGTAAGTCAAAATTTCGAGCTACTTTTATTCTAAATTTCGATAAAATAACTCTAAATTTTGTGTTATGGATACATTTTTTTAGTGACAGAAATGCACTTTTTTTTATAATAACAAATTTTATTTCATTTGAATTTATGTGACGTCAAACAGATTTTCAATTATGTGTCACATATAGCCTATTTTAATTTTAAGTATGTAAAACATTACAGAAAAAAACGTCAGTGTAAAAAAGCCCTATCATATATAGAAAATGTTCACAGTTATTGAAGCACATCGTTAAGTTTGAGTTTTCCTTGTTTCTGTGTTTGGATTAATTATTGTTCCTCAATATGGCTGGCAATGGTTAATGTATTTGGCAGATATAATGTAAAACGGATGACGAACATCTAGTTGACATGAACTCAATATGCAAACTTATTATAATGATTTTTAAGACAATGCTCCCTGGTGCAATATACTGTGAAAAGCTAAAAATGATGCCCTCCTGCTCCCAGTCTGTATACTTTGCTAAGCCATCCACTGGATCAGATTGGCCAGTGAGTCATATGTTTGACAACACTGTTTCTTAATAGTTTGCTGCCATTTCCTCTGCGATTAATAAAGTATTATGATTTGACTTAAAGGAAACAAAATCTAAGGTGATTCACTTTTCTGTGATATGCTTTTCTGTTCCACAGCTACAGACTGGCAACAAGTCCTCCTTTGAGTCAAGAATTTAAGTCGGCTTTGGATATTCCCCCTTATTCCTCTAAAACTGCGCCATTATATCACAATCTGATTGACACTTATGGAACACATTACATCACACAAGTGTCTCTTGGAGGTGAAATTAAAGCAACCACTGCTGTCAGGACCTGCATGGCTACAATGAATGGACTAACAGATACTGATGTTAGTGACTGTTTGTCAGTTGAAGCTTCAGCTTCTTTTGCAAATTCTGCCAGTATTAATGCCACAATTGACCACTGTCAGAGAAAGAAAAACAAGTTGGGGTCTAATCAAACTTTCAGCAGTTCATTTAATGAGCGGCGCACAGAGGTCATTGGTGGAGATATTGATGGAGGTGATATCCTCTTTGTAGGTCAATCTGACCCCTCGGCCTATAAAAACTGGCTCATTTCTCTTAAAAGTATCCCTGATGTGGTCCAATACAACTTAAAACCCCTACACACCATACTGCCATTAAATCATCCTGCCAGGGCGGGACTGAAGCAACAAGTGGAGCAGTACATTAAGAAAAATGCAGTGCTGAAGAAATGTTCAGAAACCTGTAAGATTGGGCACCGATCAAACGCAAGAGATCCTTGTGCTTGTGTCTGCAACAGTAACCAGAACATCAAGTCAAACTGCTGTCCTGCTGGGAAAGGTCTGGCAACCTTAAAGGTGTTCAAACTTTATGCAAAGGGTCTGTATGGTGACAAGTGGACTGAGACAGATGGTTCAGTGGAGGTGACATATGGTGATCAGAAAAAGCGCACTGATATTATAAGTAATGATGACAACCCTAGATGGAGAGAAACATTTGAGTTTGGAACCATCACCATCAACATGAAAAACAAACTTAAATTTGCTGTGTATGATGAGGACACTTACTGGAACAGTGATCTGTTAGGCAAGTGTTCATTTGATCTGCGAGCAGGGAAGGTGAGCGACAGCTGCATGCTGAATCATGGGACCTTCTTCTTTTCCTACATCGTAGAGTGTGCACCAAGTCTTAGTGGGAACCAGTGTCAGGAGTATATCCCCTCGGCCATGAGTCCGTCTTTGGCTGAGGTTTTCCACACCAGAAATGGGGTTCTTCTTGGAAAGATTGGGAATAAGTATGAGGAGTCAGTAAATGAGTGATTTTAAACCAAATGTCATTGTTAGGAAATGAGTCAGGGGGAGATGATTATGTACTGGATATCTGTTTGCTTATGTTTTTGCTTTTTATTGCAGCTAAAATATTTACATTTATTTGTTCAGTGGGTGTAATGCATGAAGAAGTCATGACAAAGAACAGTTGCCCCAGTTTGTTTTAGGTGTGAAGGAAGTAAAACTAGCACACGCCTTTGTGGGTTTTAAAGTAGTTAAAAACAAAATCTGTGACAACAGCAGACTCAAGTCTCCACTTCTAGATCAGTTAGTAAAGCATAGGCCGAATAATAGATCTATGCTGCTCTATCGATCAGAGCCTGCTGTTCACCGTCAGTGTAATACTACAAAATGCTTTGTCATTTTTAAAACATTCTTGAGTAGCACAATTGTTCACATGTGCGTCTCCAGTGAGTAATGTGTGAAAAGGTTTAGAGCTGCAGTGCATGTGTGAAAACTGTTTTAATGTATTGGGAAAAAGTTGAGAATGTTTAACTTTTGTTATTTTTGTTTTTTTATCCATGTCATTTCATATCTTCTCATTCTTAAATGGTTCCATACAGATGGCAAAGCTGCGGCACCTCCTGCTTCTGTGCAGGGCTGTCTGGTTAGAATGTAAACTGCATCTGTCATGTTCATGTCTATTCAAGTTTCAGACATTGCATTTTATATCCAGACTGCGCTGCTTCTTCTGTATTACACTTTCACGTACTGCAAATTTGTAACTGTGCAGCTCATATAAGTTACAACTGTCCACTTCATTTGTGTCTTGCAGAGTACGGTACATAAACTCAGGACATGGCTGATCAATACAAGCATCATTCCATACTTTCTGTGTTGGAGTTTACTGCAGACTAACCATACAGTTTAAGTTTGTATTTAGAATTTGTATCTTTTTACTTATTCTCTATGTCAGAGTACAGTATCCTGCCATTTGCACTATGTGTAAACCTGGAGCTTTATAATTTGTCTCTTTGCATACATTTACATGGCTGAGATGACAATAAAGTTCACTTTGACTTTTACTTCATGGGTCACATACAACCCAGTGTGAATTTAAGTGGGATCAAACTGTTGAATTACAACAAAAAACTATTTTAATAAAAGTACTATTGCTGAAAACTTTGACATTTAATAAATGATACTTTATAAAGAAAATTAATATATTTGAGTTCTTCCTGTTTCATTTTGGATAATGTGTTTGTCAGTAAGAAGGATGTAAAGCTGATGATGAGATTCACTCATGATGTGATCTTATGACTTGCAAGATCATTCTTCCTGGTTTCAAAACAATGAGAAGCAGAAATTGTTGCCCTCCTTCTCTGAAACTGTCCACTTTAAAAAGCCAGCAGTTGGCCTGTGGGTCAAATGTTTGAAGCTTATTTTGGAAATATGAAGTAAATCCATACATATGTGAACTAGTTGTGTTTGTGAGGTTTTAATTAGCCTTTGTAAAGGGGCCAAACAATAATACAGAGTACAACAGCAGTCTGCATGGCTTTTTACAAAGATAAATAACAATCATAAAATCATTTAGAAACACAATTTATCTACATGGTCACAGAATACAGTCAGAACATTCAGTGCAAAATGTAACTTATACATTTAAGTATATTTTGTGTTAAAGGGCTTCTGTGGCCTTTGTTGCTCAGCTTTAACTATATGAGTCCTTCCCATCAACTCAGTTGCACCACACTGTTATCTGTGTAGGCTAAACCTATTTCATGCAGAGGGCCTCACAATATCCGATTTTCACTGCACATTAATTCATTTGTAGTTGAAAGGTGAACTTACTGTAACACCAACAGAAAAGTATAGTAAAGAAGTAATTTAAAAATAATAACTATACAAGAATATGCCATATTGTGAGTGAATGGAATCTGGTAGGAAAGTTATCCAAACCACATAACACACACATCTGGGAATATCAGCAAGATCCCCGAAACACACGCACACACTGGTGTCAGGTTGAGGTGAGCAACAGCCTTTTTATTTGTGACAACATGGACTGCGGTTTCTTAGCCTTTCAGTTCAGCACGCAGACACACTGGATGGCTGCCACCGACTTCTTTCCTGCACACCTGTTCTTCCCGCCCTGTGACCTCACTGCGTCACCCCTCCTCTGCAGCAGGCCAGAGACTACACCTCCGCCACACCAGCAAAACTAATCTTTGATTATCTAAATATTATATGTTATGTTATATTGTAGAAGAGCAGGTAGACGTGTTATGACCTGCTGCAACCAGAGACGTGTTTATGACAGAGATTCGGAGAGATCCGTCAGTTATTTCATTGCTGTTCACGGCAGGTTAATGTGATTCTCAGACCGTTACGGACAGTCGGCTGCTGGCCGTTGAGGTTACCTCAGTCTAGATTTTAATGGTAGTAAATTCTAAACCAGTTTACGTTTAAATACACGTATCACGTCACAGATTAAAAAGAAGAAGAAGAAGTAAAAAAGTGTTCGATAGATAATCATTCAATTATAACGCGGTTAGGTCATGACTAATCTAATTTAAAAAGCCTCTTGTCACCTCTCGAGGCACTGACCTACTTTAAAGACCCACAAAGTTCTGAGCAAGTTGCAGTGGTGATGGTGGGAGGACCTGCGGACACTTTCAGATAGGAAACTTGGTTGAGCTTTACACTTACGTGAGGCTCGGATTAACAATTATTTTTAAAAGATGAAACTTAGATGTTTCAAAGTCTGATATTCTATGTTTGTAAAAGGGTATCATGTCTCTATTTCCTGTCAATCTTTCTTGTTCTTTGCCTATATGGATAACTGTTTGTGGATTGCTAAGAATGTGCAGTGCTGAGTTTGAGGTACTTTGATGAGCAATTCTCATATGTTGGCTAAAAGCTTTTCTGCTAATCACTGTTTCCCCAAGACTCACAAAACGTTTTTTTCTGAGACTAACAAAGAACTTCAGTTTTGATTGTGCCCTACTGTTGTTGCAGACTTCATACCTAACCATAGCTAATAATTATATAAATATGCATGAGCCACAACTCCTCCACAATGGTGTTAAGGACCATTAAAGCCATATACGAAACGATTACTGAAAGAATTTGCTGCTCAAAGTGGTTTTACAAGGGGTGTACATATTCTTTTCCACAGGATTTTGTTACTCCTGAGAACATTTTCTTTCTCATATGACTGTCTTCACTTACTGGAACATATTAACAAGCCACAACAAAACAGTTCCCCCATGTGTGATATTGGTGTGAACCAGGTAAAACACGTCTTTGTGGGATTGTGGGTTTTAAATTTCTGAGGTATAAAGGAGCGTGGTGCAACCTAAACTTCACTCTTTCATCTTTACTACCCTCTAGGTAAGATAATAGAAGGTACTGACCAAAGCTTTCAGTCAGCTGTCAAGGTAAGACCACCAAGTCCTTTGTTCCGTATGATTTTCTTTTTGCCGTTTGGTTAATACTTTAGTGTAGTGGCTCTGAAAACATTGGTCATGCTCCAGTGGAGCTGCACGAAGTCACTGCATGACCAGTAGAAACTAGATAAGATGGTTAATGTAACAAAACTATGCAAAACAAGAGTTTTTTTTTAAATTCAACTGCTTACAGTTTATTTTGTTATCGTGAAATATTATATGTTCTTAGTTGTTTACAAGGAGTAACATGTTTAGCCAAATATTCTATTTATATTGCTGGCTGCCTGAGTGGTGTCCAAAAAATGACACGGGCTTTATAGATAACTGCAAAACTTTTTATGTTTTGTTATTAGACACAGCATCCATCCCACTTGGAGGGAGCAACTATTATTTCTAGAAATGTGGCTTATCTGGGGGACACCAAAGTGTTCTGAGGCCGGCCGAGAGATATAATCTCCCTCACAGTCCCTGTTAGTAAATTATTTACTAGTTGATCATCATATTTATTTACTTATAATTTACATCATATTTAGCTCCTCAGAATTTGAAAGCCTTGAATCAGAAGTACTTGGCTTGCTGGTGTAACTCTTGTACTCACATCTTAAAGCAGATAACCCATTAGCTGGAGAGGAGATGGTGTCTGAGTAATTTAGAAGGTCTACAACAAATTTGGGTCTAATAAAGGTTATCTTATCTTATCTTATGTTATTTATGCTGGAAAAAGAGTTTCTTGCTTTATAAAATAAAACCCCCTGTAAAGCTACACCTTGCCATTCATCACTGATTAAAGAAAATAAGAACAACCCCAGGCTTCTCTTCAGCACTGTCGCCAGGCTGACATGGTGACTGCTTCTTCACTCTTGAGGATTCATGTACATTAGAATATCAAAGTAGACAAAGCTGCCTGGATAGAGTGAGGAAGAAGCAGGATATATGTTGACAGCTCGCTAGCTATGAATTCAAATGTTACCTGCACATACTTCACATGAGCAAAATCAAATGTAGTCAGAAAAGATAGGATCTTTGGGTGAGGTATAGTGGATATTTTTGGTGTTTAAGTTTACACTGGGGGGCAGCATGGCGGTTAGCACTGTTGCCTCATAGCAAGAAGGTCCATCAGTCCAGGGTCTGTGTGGTGTTTGCATGTTCTCCCTGTGTTTGCTTGGGTTCTTTCTGGGTACTCCGGCTTCCTCCTACAGTCCAAAGACATGCAGTTAGTGGGGATAAGTTAATTGGTAGCTCTAAATTACTTATGGGTTTGAATATGAGTGTGAATGGTTGTCTGTGTCTGTGTGTTAGCCCTGTGACAGACTGGTGACCTGTCCAGGGTGTACCCTGCCTCTTGCCCTAAGAAAGCTGGAATGGAATTTTGCACTGTTTAACTTCCCCTTTGTTCATGTAATTTAATCTCCTCTCATTGTTAAATGATTCCATTCAGATGGCAAAGCTGTGGCACGTCCTGCTCCTGTGTTGGGCATGGAGTCCCTTGTGCCTTCCATCCAGTGTGAGCTTCATTGGTACACCACAGGAGTGTGAAAAGGCTCACTTTGTCCCTGGTTACAACTTGGGTGGTGAAGGCTTTGACATTGTGACGATGGAGAGAAAAGGTGCCTATGTGATCGACACTGAAACATGGAAGATTGGAAATGGTAGCTGTAGGATGTACTGTAACCGTTACATGAATGGTGAGAAACAGAAGGTCCCTGTTGCTGTGGTGGACTGGAGAACCCTGCCCAAGTGCAGTTTGAAGGTCTCCAGTGTGGTCTATGATTCTGTTGAAACTCTTGTCAATGACTCGACATCATCTGTATCCAACAACTGGAAAATTGGCCTTGACATCCCGGTAGATCCTTCAGCAAAGGTTGGGGTTGGCTTTGGAGGTTCTCACTCAAGAGATTCCACCTTTGCTATGAAAAAGTCAAAACAAGACCGCTACACCTTCTTACACCATTCGATCAACTGTCATTACTATGGGTGAGTATGTCAGTGGATATTTTTCTTATTTGAGTAATTTTTATTTATTTATTTTTTAATGTATTTCTTCTTTAGTTTAGCATCAAGAGTGATTTAAAATGTCACTGAAGTATTTATTACAATTACTGCAGTGGTGTCAAACATCCCCCCCCCCACACACACACACACACACACAGGGTCAGGGAGTGTTCTGGAATAATCAAATCATTATATATATATATATATATATATATATATATATATATATATATATATATATATATATATATATATATATATATATATATATTTATTTATTTATTTATTTATTTATTAATTAATTATTTTTTTTACATGTTTTTATTGTATGATGTGAAAAGTAAGGGTAATTTTTAAAAATTGATTTTCACCCTTCAAATTGATTTTAGTTTGAATAATGCGATATCGATTTATTAAACCCCCGAATCGACTTTTAAATATTAATGTATTTTGCCAGAAACGCCAGAATCTCAGGTTAAAGCTCACAAAACTGGTTTAACAACTGCCAAATAGCTAAAACAGGTGAAACATCTTCAAGCAACTTAAAGAAGTGCGGTGTTTTTCTTTCCAAGCTCCTTAGACTTCAGAAAGTTACACACACATAACAGGGGCGATAGCTTGTATAGCACACTGTATATTTCATACATAACATCTTCTCCCCACTAAGGTAAGCGACCGCAGCACTGCCCACAGAAATATTTCACTTAACCTAAATGGTACTTTTTTCTTTTCTTTTTTCTTCTTTTCTTTTCTTTCTTTCTTTCTTTTTTTTACAACACGGTAACAAGTGGGTGGCTTAGTGACCCTCACTAGATAATGTCTAACAATTTCTGTAACCTGTATACACTCAGTGTTTCAATAGACTGGTGTGTTTCTGGAGGTATTGTGGTCCGCAGAACTTGTTCAACAGTCTTTTCCTGATGAGATGTACCAGGGTGGAGCAAGGTGTCACTATCACTCTGGGCTGGTGACATTTAGAATAGAATAGAATAGAATAGAAAATTTATTGTCATTGCACATGTCACAAGTACAAGGCAACAAAATGCAGTTTGCATCTATCGAGAAAGTGCTTTAGCAATAATATAGATATATTACAAAATATATATTAGCAATAAAAAATGGATCTATTATAGGTATGAGGGTACAAAATATGGGTCTATTATGGTATGTTACAATGTACACGGTATGAAGGTAAGTTATGAATATGCTATAACTACAAGTATGTACAGGCAGTAGTGAGTGTACAAGCTATGTACAGGCTATGAACAGGGTATAAATATGAAAACTATACAAAAATATGAAACTATACAGAAATATGAACTATACAAGTTATAAACAGTTGTAGAACTATAATTATTATTGTACAGAATGATTGTCTGTACAGAATTTACAAACAGGTCCTCAATGCGTGGAAGTAGGTACTTATCCACACAGAGCTGTGAATTGAGAGTGACCTTGAAAGCCCCACACAGTCTCACTGAGCCATCCTTCTTGTTGACAGGCACTATGCCCCACTGGTGTGAAGACCCCAAGTTCAGTCAGGCGTTTCAGTTCAGCCTACACTCGAGGTCAGAGAGCATAAGGCATGTTACATGGTGGACAGAATTTGGCTACATTATCAGGCCTAAGAATCAATCTGGCTTTAATTCCTTTCATTGACCCAAACTCCTTAGAGAAAACAGCTGAGTGTTTTGTTAGCACAGCCCCCAGATTGTCATTTCCACTTTGCTCTCTGGCATGAATGTCTTTCAAGTTCAGTTTAATAATTCTCAACCACTCTGGTGCCAGCGGTTCCCCAGTGTATGTCTTCAGCATGATGTCAGTGGGTTGCAGCAGCAACTGACTCAGCATACTTTTGTACTGTTCTCATGGGAGCAAAGACACGCCACCCCCTGTATCCAGCTCCATCTTCATTTTCTTCCCGTTAACTACAGGCATCAGGGAGATAAGTGAATCCCTCTCTTTTCGAGACAATGAATACAGTTCCAACTCACTATCAGTGTCAGATCTGATTCATTCACTTTCACTTTCCTCACCAGCAACATGATGAATTCTTCTCTTTTTGTCCTTAACTCTGTGTTTAACTGCATTACCTTTCAGTTCAGGTTTTCCGTCTTTCTCTTTCCTGTTCCAATCTTGGCTGCTTCTGGCTCTACCTTTACGCATGCGTTTCGTGTGGCCTTTCCTCCCCAACTGGTGACAGTCACGGTCCTTGTACCAGCAGTCATCATCAGTATGATTCATTTTCCCACAGCGATGGCATCCATCACCTTTTTGCGACAGCACCGTGTTCACTTTAAGAGAGCCACTTAACTGCTGAATTCATGTGTTGCTGTCTCTGCCAACATGGCATAGTCAACTGCTTTGCAGAACATGAGATCCTTTTCTGTCAAAAGATGCTTCTCCACAGTTTCACACTTTAATCCACAAACAAATCTGTCCTGTAGAGCATCTTCCAGATACACACCAAACTCACAATGTTCTGACAGTCTTTTCAACACCACCACATACTGTGCGACTGTTTCCTGTTCCCCCTGATTCCTCTTGTGGAACCGGAACCTTTGCAAAACTCCCACAATATTGTCATACTGCAGGCTTGTTTGGAGCTACCAGGTTACGCAGCAGACCATACGTTTTGGGACCCATCACACAGCAGCACTGGCACTCGTTTCTCAGACTGAATGTCATTAGCCAGGATGCAATGCTCAAAACGTTCAATATATGTTGCCCACTGCTTACCAGCATCATCAAAGGGATCCATCTGCCCAATCATTCCAGCCATGATGCATCTACAGCCAACACTGTCGTTTCTGACTCGTTGTAGAAAAAGCAGCTCACCGAATCCACAGCTCGGAAGTCCTTTCACCATGCTATTGTTTGTTTTCCATCCACACTTGGCCACGCAGTCAGTACATGCACAGTAGACGGCCAAGTCTTCCAGACTTCACAGCACATAACAGGGCGTGGTGCCCACTACTGGTGATAGCTTGTATAGCACACAATATATTTTGGCTTATACATAACAAATTCCCTCTTGCTGTTTTGCTTGCACCAGGAAAAAAAATCACACTTCCTGCATGGCTTTCTCTCACTCTGTACTTCAAGACCAGTTTGCCATTAAAAATCTCTGTTTTCTGCATTACTCTGTTATGCACCAGTCTACCGTCTATTCAGTGCTTTCAGCCAAGAAAGCCGAATTTCTGCTGTTCAATAGCGAAGAAATATAAGCTTTTGCAATAATAATGACAAAACCGAATAAAACCTCTGTAACTTTGCTCTGCTTGACTTCAGCAGCATCAGATAATGTTCATATGTTGCACATTACCTGATCTACTGGAGAATATTTTTAAGGTGCGTATCTGCAATAAAAAGTCAGGATAGGAAAAACTCATTCATATTTTTCTGTTTTATCTTCACTTACTTTGACACAAAGGTATCTGCTGTGATGATTACACCACTGATGTGGTCTCACAAGTGTCAGCTTTGTTTTTATACATAGATATAAAAATATGGATATGTACTGATAAATGGTCAGAAATGAAATATTTATGAATGTTTGAGTCAAAATCGAATTGAATTGGAATCGAATCAGTTATAGAAATCGAAAGTGATAACCAGCCCTAGTGAAAAGCATTCACCATGTTACAAAACAGCTGATAATGTTACAGTTTTTCATTCTATGGCTAAACCATTATTAATTGGTGTAGATAGTCATGAGTAATGTGTTTGTCAGCAGGATTTAAAATGGATGACGAGTTTCCTGTTCAGTTGAAAGTATTATTTTCATCACTTGCAAGACAGTGCTTCCTGGTGCAAAATAATGTGAAAAGTCTAAAGCTTATTCTTAGCAGTTTTCCATTTTGAAAAGCCATCCAGTGGACCAGATTTTTGGTGGGCCAGATCTGGCCCGTGAGTCAAATGTTTGACATCTCTCTGATGTTGATAGTTGGAATCAATTTGAATTAACTTATTTATATGCTTTTCTGTTCCACAGCTACAGACTGGCAACAAGTCCTCCTTTGAGTCAGGAATTCCAGCCGGCAGTTGACTCCATTCCCCCTTATTCCTCTAAAACTGCGCCATTATATCACAATCTGATTGACACTTATGGAACACATTACATCACACAAGTGTCTCTTGGAGGTGAAATTAAAGCATCCACTGCTGTCAGGACCTGCATGGCTACAATGAATGGACTAACAGATACTGATGTTAGTGACTGTTTGTCAGTTGAAGCTTCAGCTACTTTTGCAAATTCTGCCCGTATTAAAGCAGAGTATGAACACTGTCAGAGAAAGAAAAACAAGTTGGGGTCTAATCAAACTTTCAGCAGTTCATTTAATGAGCGGCACACAGAGGTCATTGGTGGAGATATTGATGGAGGTGATATCCTCTTTGCAGGCCAATCTGACCCCTCGGCCTATAAAAACTGGCTCATTTCTCTTAAAAGTATCCCTGATGTGGTCCAATACAACTTAAAACCCCTACACACCATACTGCCATTAAATCATCCTGCCAGGGCGGGACTGAAGCAACAAGTGGAGCAGTACATTAAGAAAAATGCAGTGCTGAAGAAATGTTCAGAAACCTGTAAGATTGGGCACCGATCAAACGCAAGAGATCCTTGTGCTTGTGTCTGCAACAGTAACCAGAACATCAAGTCAAACTGCTGTCCTGCTGGGAAAGGTCTGGCAACCTTAAAGGTGTTCAAACTTTATGCAAAGGGTCTGTATGGTGACAAGTGGACTCGGACAGATGGTTCAGTGGAGGTGACATATGGTGATCAGAAAAAGCGCACTGATATTATAAGTAATGATGACAACCCTAGATGGAGAGAAACATTTGAGTTTGGAACCATCACCATCAACATGAAAAACAAACTTAAATTTGCTGTGTATGATGAGGACACTTACTGGAACAGTGATCTGTTAGGCAAGTGTTCATTTGATCTGCGAGCAGGGAAGGTGAGCGACAGCTGCATGCTGAATCATGGGACCTTCTTCTTTTCCTACACCGTAGAGTGTGCACCAAGTCTTAGTGGGAACCAGTGTCAGGAGTATATCCCCTCGGCCATGAGTCCGTCTTTGGCTGAGGTTTTCCACACCAGAAATGGGGTTCTTCTTGGAAAGATTGGGAATAAGTATGAGGAGTCAGTAAATGTGTGAGTTCAATGCTAAATGTCACTGATGAGAGATGAGTCAATAAGAGAATAAGGATTTGACCATCTGCTGAATATCTATGTGCTTGTACTTCATGGCATTCTGTGTTTCTGTGTGCAAAAATATTTTTTGAACTCAAACATGCTTGTGAGAACTCAAAACTGTAATGCACTTAGTTCAAAAATCTAGCAATAAAGAATCAGCAAAGACAACATGTGTGTTTCATGTAATTATTCAAAAAATAATGTGTTACTGTTTATTAGGTTTCTGTAATGCATCAAGAGGTTATCACAAGCTACAGTTGCCCCATGTGCTTGAGGTGTGAGGGGAAACAAAACTAGTGCACATTGTTTCTGTGGGTGTGAGAGCAGTTAAAAATAAAATCTGTGAAAAGAGCACAATGAAGTCTCCACTTCTACATCAGTACTTTAGCATACTTCAGATGACAGAAGCTATTGATCTGAGCTGGCTGTCAACTGTCAGGGTAAGACGACAGAATTATTTCTTGTTTAAAGAAATTTCTTGACTTGAGCATTTGTTGTACGTTTCTGGTTCATTTCTGGTCTCACTGCTGTTCATGTGTGAAAACTACTTTTCTGTATTAGAAAAAATGAAATATTCAAACTTATACATATAAAAAAAGTCATTTATTCTCCTCTCATTGTTAAATGATTCCATTCAGATGGCAAAGCTGTGGCACGTCCTGCTCCTGTGTTGGGCATGGAGTCCCTTGTGCCTTCCATCCAGTGTGAGCTTCATTGGTACACCACAGGAGTGTGAAAAGGCTCACTTTGTCCCTGGTTACAACTTGGGTGGTGAAGGCTTTGACATTGTGACGATGGAGAGAAAAGGTGCCTATGTGATCGACACTGAAACATGGAAGATTGGAAATGGTAGCTGTAGGATGTACTGTAACCGTTACATGAATGGCGAGAAACAGAAGGTCCCTGTTGCTGTGGTGGACTGGAGAACCCTGCCCAAGTGCAGTTTGAAGGTCTCCAGTGTGGTCTATGATTCTGTTGAAACTCTTGTCAATGACTCGACATCATCTGTATCCAACAACTGGAAAATTGGCCTTGACATCCCGGTAGATCCTTCAGTAACAGTTGGGGTTGGCTTTGGAGGTTCTCACTCAAGAGATTCCACCTTTGCCATGAAAAAGTCAAAACAAGACCGCTACACCTTCTTACACCATTCGATCAACTGTAAATTCTATAGGTGAGTATGTCAGGGGATATTTGTCTTCTTTTTTTAAAATTTACTGAGACTTTTTATTTTATTTTATTTTACAGCAGTGGTGTCAAACAATTCGTAATTATATGCCCAGTGATGGGGAGTAACGGAATACATGTACCGCCGTTACATATTTAAAATACAAAATATGAGTAACTGTATTCCGTTCCAGTTACCGTTTAAAAGGTGGTATTCAGAATACAGTTACTTTGTTGAATTAAATGGAGTACACGGTGGTCTTTTCCTGTTTCATGTGTTAGACTGTTCCCTATTTTTGGTAATTCCACGCTGGTGGAAACCCAAACAAAACACGCATTAAGAGGCTCTATTGCTTGTGTGTTGAATCAGCCCCCCCCCCCCCCCCATCATCTTTAAGTGACTGAGACAGGACTCATCACCACATTCTCATATCATCCTGACCCTTCTGGCCTCGCTAAAGCACAAGACACTTTAACGCCCTTCCCACGCAATGTACACAAGCTGTAAATTTCCACATTGTTTTATTTTATTTTATTTCTATTTATATAATTTGCATAACTCACCCATTTGCTGCACATAATGTCATCTTTGTATATACTCATTCACTGTATATAAAGTCCTGTCTGTCCCTCTCTCTTTTTTCCTTTGCACGGTCGAGGAGCGTATCACGTCACATTTCCCTGCGTGTTATACCTGTATAACCATGCACGTGACAAATAAAGAATCTTGAATCTTGAAAATCTTGTGTCTCAACCCCGCGCCCCATGTCACCCCTACTTGCAGCCCGCATAATGTCGTGAAGACATATTTTTAAAAATCATTATTCAAAAAAGTATTTAATATGAAGGCAATAGGCAGAGTGTTACAGGCATAGCCCTAAAGAATGTAGCCTTATGGGCAGTGTAGTCCGCGCTGCAGGGAGAATGGACTGCCATTCCCGTTATGTGTCTGTGAGCGCGAGGGAGAGAGGAAAAAGGAGAGTCAAAAAGTACGAGCTGTGACAAACCAGAAACGGGAGATGGAAGCATGTATATATAATAATAACCACTGCAGCCAAAAAGAGTGCCCGACGAGCGCAGTTGTAAGTAAGCTATTAAGACTCGACTGTACACTGTGTTCGTCTTTTCCTCCGAAACAATAAGTTCCGTTGAAGCAGCCTTTCAACGCCTCTCTCTGTCTCTCGCTAGCAAAGTTGACCCAGACAAGAAAGTAAAGCTAGTTTTCGGTTACGAGCCTGACACAGAACCCGACGTATTAGTCAGAGGTCCCTTTACTACGGTTCGGAGTCGTGGACCTGTTTTATATACGCGCGGAATAGTTTTCTATACGAGCTGCAAAAAGTGCAGCCTTACCTAATGTCCCCCCTACTGTTACTCATTTATATTAAGATTTAAAAATCTAGTTGGTATTGATATGGCGAGTAACCTGCAGTAATAGTAATAAATCACACAGCAATAGTACATTCATGTAGTTGTAAAAAGCATGATAATATATTAAGTAATCCAAAGTATTCAGAATATGTTACTCTGATTGAGTAAGGTAAAGGAATATGTTACAAAATATACTTTGGGGCATGTATTCTGTGGAATACATTTTAAAGGTGACCTTCCCAGTACTGTATATGCCATGTATAACCCAATTGCACTTTATGTGGCGTGGAGCAGCCAAACCATCGCATAAAAAACTATTAAAAACATTGTCAAATGTAAAGAAATGATATACTGAAAATTTTTATATTCATTGTATCATACTTTTACTAATCAGATCATTAAGTCTGAGTTTTTCCTGTTTCTGTCTGTAGCTTAATTATTGTTCCTCAGTATTGCTGGCCATGGTTAAAATGCATTTTTCAGTAAGACGATGTAAAACTGATGATGTACCTCTAGTTAAGACTGAGTAAAGATGCAATCATTTCATAATGATTTTTTTTTTAAAAAAATGCTTCCTGGTGCAAAACACTGGATCAGATTCACTTGTGGGTCATATGTTTGACACACCTGTTTCTCAACAGTTTGAGGCAGTTTCCTTAGTATTGTGATTCTGTTTTGAATTAATAGAAAGAAAAATCTAAAGTGATTCAAATAAAATGGTTCAGACATTAATGCATTTATATGCTTTTCTGTTCCACAGCTACAGACTGGCAACAAGTCCTCCTTTGAGTCAGGAATTCAAGCCGGCAGTTGACTCCATTCCCCCTTATTCCTCTAAAACTGCGCCATTATATCACAATCTGATTGACACTTATGGAACACATTACATCACACAAGTGTCTCTTGGAGGTGAAATTAAAGCAACCACTGCTGTCAAGACCTGCATGGCTACAATGAATGGACTAACAGATACTGATGTTAGTGACTGTTTGTCAGTTGAAGCTTCAGCTACTTTTGCAAATTCTGCCCGTATTAAAGCAGAGTATGAACACTGTCAGAGAAAGAAAAACAAGTTGGGGTCTAATCAAAGTTTCAGCAGTTCATTTAATGAGCGGCACACAGAAGCCATTGGTGGAGATATTGATGGAGGTGATATCCTCTTTGCAGGCCAATCTGACCCCTCGGCCTATAAAAACTGGCTCATTTCTCTTAAAAGTATCCCTGATGTGGTCCAATACAACTTAAAACCCCTACACACCATACTGCCATTAAATCATCCTGCCAGGGCAGGACTGAAGCAACAAGTGGAGCAGTACATTAAGAAAAATGCAGTGCTGAAGAAATGTTCAGAAACCTGTAAGATTGGGCACCGATCAAACGCAAGAGATCCTTGTGCTTGTGTCTGCAACAGTAACCAGAACATCAAGTCAAACTGCTGTCCTGCTGGGAAAGGTCTGGCAACCTTAAAGGTGTTCAAACTTTATGCAAAGGATCTGTATGGTGATGACTGGAGTCAAACAGATGGTTCAGTGGAGGTGACATATGGTGATCAGAAAAAGCGCACTGATATTATAAGTAATGATGACAACCCTAGATGGAGAGAAACATTTGAGTTTGGAACCATCACCATCAACATGAAAAACAAACTTAAATTTGCTGTGTATGATGAGGACAGTTACTGGAACAGTGATCTGTTAGGCGAGTGTTCATTTGATCTGCGAGCAGGGAAGGTGAGCGACAGCTGCATGCTGAATCATGGGACCTTCTTCTTTTCCTACATCGTAGAGTGTGCACCAAGTCTTAGTGGGAACCAGTGTCAGGAGTATATCCCCTCGGCCATGAGTCCGTCTTTGGCTGAGGTTTTCCACACCAGAAATGGGGTTCTTCTTGGAAAGATTGGGAATAAGTATGAGGAGTCAGTAAATGTGTGAGTTCAATGCTAAATGTCACTGATGAGAGATGAGTCAATAAGAGAATAAGGATTTGACCATCTGCTGAATATCTATGTGCTTGTACTTCATGGCATTCTGTCTTTGACTTTTATATGCAAAAATATTTCAGCCATGCTTGTGGGCAATGTAAGCCACTCTCTATGCTTCTTTTCCATAGTCGTTCAAAAATCTAGCAATAAAGCATCAGCAAAGACAATGCGTGTGTTTCATTTGAGTAATTAAAAAAATTGCCATGGTCTAAGGTGTTTTTGGCTGCCTGTTTTTGTGTTTTTGGACTTTTGGACCGTCATTTTTTGTTATTGTGTAGTTCCTGGTTTCTTTGTCTTGAGCTTTGCTTCCTAATTTAATCTTTTATATTTCTAGTTCCTAATTAGTTGTTCATTTAGTCTTTTACCTTTTGTGCTCTGTCTTCGTCACTGGCCTCTTGGTTGCCTTCCAGATCCCCATTGCCTGCACCGCCAGCATGAGGTCGTCCTGCAGAGCTCCTTCGTCTGCATGGCTGTCCACACTGTTGGCTCCGTCTCCTTTGGCCACTAATAAAGGAACTAATAAAGGTTAATAAGAGAGGACTATAAACTACTGGCATACATGAAACAACTATCTGAAGTAATCATTTATTAAAAATGTACAAAATTTCATAGTAATATTTAAATTAAATTTACATTATAAGAATTATGTGTTGAGGAGTAAGGGAATTCCAATATACATGGACTGGTTCTTATATAGTGCTTTACTACTCTTCTGAGCACTCAAAGTGCTTCACACAACTTGTGCATTCACCCATTTGCACAATTTTCTTAGTGCTTTCTAACTAACATTCACACTCCAGATGGATGCATCAGAGAGCAATTTGGGGTTAGTATCTTAACCAAGACTAGGGGAAGCCAGGAATTGAACCACCAACCTTCTGATCAGTAGATGACCTGCTCTATTGCCCGAGCTACACCGTATATAACAAAGACATCCAAACAACCTCCCTGAGCGAGATCATTTTCACATAAAAATAAAACTAATGGACTTACATACTTTTTATTGAAAGTTTATATTGGTAACTGTTTATTCAGTTTCTGTAATGCATCAACAGGTTATCACAAATTACAGTGGCTCTATGTGTTTTATGTGTGAGGGGAAATTAACTAGTGCACATTGTTTCTGTGGGTGTTAGAGCAGTTAAAAATACAATCTGTGAAAAGAGCCCAAGGAAGTCTCCACTTCTACATCAGTACTAGAGCATACTTCAGACGATGGCAGGTACTGATCTGAGCTGGCTGTCAGGGTAAGACGACAGAGTTATTTCTTGTTTAAAGACATTCCTTGACTTGAGCATTTTTTGTATATTAATAGTCTCACATGTATTTTCAGTAAGTAATGCCTGAAAAGGTTTAGGGCTGCAGTGTGAGATGTGTAAGAATGTTTAACTTTCGTTTTTTTTATCCATGTCATTTCATATCTTCTCATTGCCATACAGATGGCAAAGCTGTGGCAGCTCCTGCTTCTGTGCAGGGCTGTCTGGTTAGAATGTAAACTGCATCTGTAATGTTCATATCATTTCATATCTATTCAAGTTTCAGACATTGTATTTTATATCCAGACTATGACTTTCACGTACTGCAAATTTGTAACTGTGTAGCTCATATAAGTTACAACTGTCCACTTCATTTGTGTCTTGCAGAGTACGGTATATAAACTCAGGACATGGCTGATCAATACAAGCATCATTCCATACTTTCTGTGTTGGAGTTTACTGCAGACTAACCATACAGTTTAAGTTTGTATTGATATTTTGTATCTTTGTCTGTGTGAACTTATTCTCTATGTCAGAGTACAGTATCCTACCATTTGCACTATGTGTAAACCTGGAGCTTTATAATTTGTCTCTTTGCATACATTTACATGGCTGAGATGACAATAAAGTTCACTTTGACTTTTACTTCATGGGTCACATACAACCCAGTGTGAATTTAAGTGGGATCAAACTGTTGAATTACAACAAAAAACTATTTTAATAAAAGTACTATTGCTGAAAACTTTGACATTTAATAAATGATACTTTATAAAGAAAATTAATATATTTGAGTTCTTCCTGTTTCATTTTGGATAATGTGTTTGTCAGTAAGAAGGATGTTAAGCTGATGATGAGATTCACTCATGATGTGATCTTATGACTTGCAAGATCATTCTTCCTGGTTTCAAAACAATGAGAAGCAGAAATTGTTGCCCTCCTTCTCTGAAACTGTCCACTTTAAAAAGCAAGCAGTTGGCCTGTGGGTCAAATGTTTAAAACTTATTTTGGAAATGTGAAATAAATCCATTCATAGGTGAACCAGTTGTGTTTGTGAGGTTTTAATTAGCCTTTGTGAAGGGGCCAAACAATAATACAGAGTACAACAGCAGTCTGCATGGCTTTTTACAAAGGTAAATAACAATCATAAAATCATTTAGAAACACAATTTATCTACATGGTCACAGAATACAGTCAGAACATTCAGTGCAAAATGTAACTTATACATTTAAGTATATTTTGTGTTAAAGGGCTTCTGTGGCCTTTGTTGCTCAGCTTTAACAATATGAGTCCTTCCCATCAACTCAGTAGCACCACACTGTTATCTGTGTAGGCTAAACCTATTTGATGCAGAGGGCCTCACAATATGCAATTTTCACTGCACATCAAAACATTAGTAGTTGAAAGGTGAACTTACTGTAACACCAACAGAAAAAAGTAAATGAAAAATAATAACGATAAAAAAATGTTCCAAAAGCTATGTACATGTTAAACTAAGATTTATTTAAAAATATATATATTATATTTTAAAAATTGCGAGTGAATGCTCGTTTTCCCACTATGTTCATCTTGTAGGAAAGTTATCCAAATGACATAACACACATCTGAGAACATCCAGCAAACCAATCTCTGGTTATCTGAATAT
Organism: Copadichromis virginalis; assembly: GCF_057382275.1. Lineage (NCBI taxonomy): Eukaryota > Metazoa > Chordata > Actinopteri > Cichliformes > Cichlidae > Copadichromis > Copadichromis virginalis. The sequence continues at coordinate 38,920,056 of NC_140623.1, forward strand.
TTTATGTTATATTATATAGTAGAGAAACAGGGAAACGTTTCATGACTTGCTGCAACCAGAGACATGTTTAATGGTGGAGACACGGAGAGGTCCATCAGTTTATTCCTGCTTGTTATATTATCGTTAACGTGACTCTCAGCCCGTTACAGACAGTCGGCTGCTGAGTTTACCCTGGTTTAGATTTTAGTGGTAGTAAAATCTAAACTAGTTTACGTGTAAATACACGTATCATGTCAGGGGCTAAATAAAAAAAGAGAAGAAGACAAAAAAGTGTGTGATAGATAATCAGAGCATCTTAACGCAGTTAGATTGCTATTTTAGCGCAGTCCTACGAACAAAGTACAGAAGACTATTTATATAACAGTTTAAAACATGATGTAAATCTAATTTAAAAGCCTCTTGTCAGACCTCCCGCAAAGTACAGACAGGAAACCTTGGTTGTACTTCACACTTACGTGAGGCGATGATTAATAAGTATTTTTAAAAGATGAGACTTAGATCAGATGTTTCCTGTCTATATATTTTGGCTGAATGCTTTTTCACTAATCACTGTTAAAGAACTTGAGTTTTGATTGTGCCCCACTCTTGTTGCAGATTGTTGCAGACCTAACCCTAGCTAATAATTATATAAATATGCAGTCACATGCATGCAGCCTTCAGAGCTGGGGATGAGGTGAGCCTAAGAACAGCAAGGGCAAAACTGTCACGTGGCATCATAGAGGCAAAATGGCAGTACTCCAGGAGGATTTCTCAAAGCTTCAGTGACAGCAGAGACACTCGGAGGCTGTGGCAAGGGATATAGACCATCAAAGGTTACAAGCCCACTTGGCTACAAGCAGACTGTGGACAGAAGACGCCACCCCCCCTAACGATCGAGTGGTGACACTTTCCCATGAAAGTGTGTTCCTTGCCAGGATCAATACACACAAAGCCCCAGTACCTGACAACATCCCGGGACGAGCACTGAGGGACTGTGCTGCGGAACTCACAGATATCTTCACAGACATCTTTAATACGTCACTGAGTCAGGCTGTCGTTCCCACGTTCCTCAAAGTCTCCACCATCACTCCTGTAGCAAAGAAGTTATCTCCCTCCTGCTTTAATGACGGCCATCCGGTCGCACTCACCTCCATCATTATGAAGTGCTTTGAAAGGTTAGTCATGCTTCAAATAAAGACATCTCTTCCCCCCAACCATTTCGCATACCTGTCAAATCACTCAACCGATGATGCAATTTCAACTGCCCTTCACTCAGCCCTCACACATCTGGACACTAGAGACTCATACCTTAGAATGCTGTTCATAGACTTCAGTTCAGCATTCAACACCATCATTTCCCAGCAACTCATTCACAAACTGGATCTGCTGGGGATCAGTACCTCGCTGTGTAACTGGCTGCTGGATTTCCTGACAGAAAGACACCTCCAGCACAAGAACACTGAATACAGGGGCTCCCGAAGGATGTGTGTTTAGCCCCCTGCTCTTCACTCTCCTGACCCATGACTGCACACCATCACACAGCTCCAACCTTTTCATCAGGTTTGCAGATGACACAACTGTGGTAAGTCACATCAGCAACAACGATGAGACCTGCTACAGGAGTGAAGTTAACCATCTGGCAGCAACAACAACCTGTCCCTGAATGTGGAGAAGACTAAGGAGATCCTCATAGACTTCAGGAGAACTCACACCCTGCACACCCCACTAACCATCAATGGTGCTGCTGTGGAGAGGATAAGCAGCACCACGTTCCTGAAGTCCTCCTCTTGCTGTTTAGATGTCCTGCCAACAAGTTTTTTCAAAAAGTCTCAAAGACTTTGGAGTCAGACCTGTTACAAATTGTCAACCTTTCTTTAATGTCAGGTGTGTTTCCAGAACCACTAAAACCTGCTGTAATTAAACCTATACTGAAAAAGGACAATCTTGACAGCTAACAGGCCGATCTCAAACCTCCCATTTCTAAGTAAGATAATTGAAAAAGCAGTTTCTCAACAGCTCAATTACTTCTTAAAACAGAATAATTGCTACGATGCCTTCCAGTCAGGTTTTAGACAGAATCACAGCACTGAAACTGCTCTGACCAAAGTGTTTAATGACATATGTCTGAATACAGACAGTGGAAAAATGTCAGTCTTAGTTTTACTGGATCTCAGTGCAGCATTTGATACAGTTGACCACAACATATTACTCAAACGACTGGAGAACTGGACAGGTCTTTCAGGAACTGTACTAAACTGGTTCAAAACATACTTAGAAAACAGGAAATACTTTGTATCAATAGGTAACTTCACATCTGAGCAGACAAGTATCACATGTGGAGTTCCCCAAGGTTCCATCTTGGAACCTCTTCTGTTTAACATTTACATGCTCCCACTGGCACAGATTATAAAGAACAACAAAATAAACTATCACAGCTATGCAGATGACACACAAATATAAATCACAATGTCACCAGGAGACCAAGGCCCTGTACAGGCTCTTGGTAAATGCACTGAGGAAATTAATGACTGGTTGTGCCACAATCGTCTCCAGCTAAACAAAAAAACCAAATAAATAAAAGGAAGTAATAGTCTTTGGCGCCAAAGAAAAACGATTACAGGTCACTAGAAAACTTCAATCTATACACCTAAAAACCACCAACCAGCGAGAAATTTGGGTGTAGTGATGGATGCAGACGTAAACTTAGAAAAACACATTAGGACAATAACAAAATCATCTTACTATCACCTCAAGAATATTTCAAGGGTAAAAGATCTGATGTCTCAACAGGACCTGGAAAAACTAGTCCATGCATTCATCTTTAGTAGGCTTGATTACTGTAACAGCATCTTTACAGGTCTACCTAAAAAATCAGTCAGACAACTACAGCTCATTCAGAACTCTGCTGCTCGAGTCCTCACTAAGACCAAAAAAGTGGACCACATCAGTCCAGCTCTGAGGTCTTTACACTGGCTGCCTGTCTGTCAGAGGATAGACTTTAAAGTTCTGATGCTGGCCTATAAAGCTCTGAATGGTTTAGGACCAAAATACATCAGTGACCTCCTGACCCAGTATGAACCTTCCAGATCCCTCAGGTCATCTGGATCTGGTCTTTTATCAGTTCCCAGAGTCAGAACCAGACACGGAGAAGCTGCATTCAGCTTTTATGCTCCTTATATCTGGAACAAACTCCCAGAAAGCCTCAGATCAGCTGAAATACTCAGTTTATTTAAATGCAGGTTGAAGACTCACCTGTTCTGCATTTGAATAAAGCACCAAATCCACACTGTTTTACTTTTAAGCTTAAAATTTAAAACGTACTCTTTTTTTTTTTAATCATGCTTTTTATTTGTTTCTGTTTTTTAATGTCTCTGTAAAGCACTTTGAATCACCTTGCTGTTGAATTGTGCTATATAAATAAACTTGCCTTGCCTTACCTGGGTGCACACATCTCAGAAGATCTCTCCTGGTCAAAAAATACTGCATCACTGGTCAGTAAAGTTCAACAGCAACTCTACTTCCTCCGCAAACTGAGGAGAGCAAGAGCCTCAACCCCTACAACCTTCTACAGAGGCACCATTGAGAGCATCCTAACCAGCTGCATCACTGTGTGGTATGGCTCCTGCACTGGGTCCTGCTGAAAAAAAGTTACAACGGGTAGTGAGAGCAGCGGAGAGGATCCCTCCCTCCAGGACATCTACTGCACCCGCCTCATCTGGAAATCACAGGTGACTTCACTCATATGTCCAATAGCTTTTTCAGTTTGCTGATATTAGGAAGGAGACTGAAGAGCCTCCGGGCCAAAACAAGTAGACTGAAAGACAGCTTCCTCCATCAGTCAGGATGCTGAATTCACTCCCCTGCTCTCACCCTCATGATCTCCAGACCTGCATTCACTTATTTCCTCTGAACCCCCCCCCCCCAATCCCCCCAAACATTCGACTCTGACCCACCACCATTGCCCCTTCACTGACTGGCCCACTCCCACTGCACATGCACTTGCCCACATTTACTATGATTGCTTTGGACACTACTGCTTAAATAATTAAGTATTGTATTGTATTGTACATAAGACTTTTATTTTATTTTATTTTTTTACTTTTTTATCTTTATATTTTTAGTGTACACTCAGGGCCATGGGAGCATTGCTATTTCAAATTCCTGTGTATGACTGTACATATGGTCTTTGACAATAAAGCTGACTTTGACTTTTGACCCTGACTATATGTGTGTGTGGGCATATACATGATAAAAAAATTTCAAGGCTCCAACGTGAGCTAGAATTCTTTCAAAATGATGTGAAGGACCATTAAGCCATATATGAAACAATTACTGCAAGAATTTGCTGCTAAATGTGGTTTTACAAGGGGTGTACATATTTCTTTCCACAGAATTTTGTACACTTCTCAGAACATTTTCTTTCTCAAATGACTGTATGTATATTTTTACTTCGCTTACTATTATGTATTAACAAGCCATAAAAAGACAGCTTCCCCATGTGTGAAATAGGTGTGAAAGAAGTAAAACACATCATTGCTGGATTGTGGGTGTTAAAATCGTGAGGTATAAAAGAGCGTGGTGCATCTAAAACTTCACTCTTTCATCTTCACTACCCTCTAGGTAAGATAATAGAAGGTACTGACCAAAGCTTTCTGACAGCTGTCAAGGTAAGACCAACAAGTCCTTTGTTCCATATGATTGTCTTTTTGTCCTTTGGTTAATACTTTAGTGTAGTGGCTCTGAAAAAAGTGGTCATGCTCCCGTGGAGGTGCACGAAATCACTGCATGACCAGTAGAAACTAGATAAGATGGTTAATGTAACAAAACTATGCAAAACAAGAGTTATTTCAAAATTCAACTGCTTACAGTTTATTTTGTAATCGTGAAATATTATATATTCTTAGTTGTTTAAAAGTAGAGTAACATGTTTAGCCAAATATTCTAACTAAATTGCTGGCTGCCTGAGTGGTGTCCAAAAACATGATGTGGGCTTTAAAGATAAATGCAAAACGTTTTACGTTTTGTTATTAGATTCCCCCACCTGAGCTGTATTTGTACTGACATTAGATTACACACAGGTGCACTCTATTTAGTCATTAACACTCATCAGGCAATGTCTATGGGCAACTGACTGCACTCAGACTAAAGGGGGCTGAATAATTACGCACACCCCACTTTTCAGTTATTTATTTGTAAAAAATGTTTGGAATCATGTATGATTTTCGTTCCACTTCTCACGTGTACACCACTCTGTGTTGGTCTTTCACCTGGAATTCCAATAAAATTGATTCATGTTTGTGGCTGTAATGTGACAAAATGTGAAAAAGTTCAAGGGGGCCGAATACTTTTGCAAGCCACTGTATATGTTGACAGCTTGCTAGCTATAAATTCACCAAAGTGTTACCTGCACATACTTCATCAGAAATGATAAGAACTTTGGGTGAGGTATATTGGATATTTTGGGTATTAAGTTTACACTGGGGTGCAACACGGTGACATGGTGGTTAACACCGTTGCTTCACAGCAATAAGGTCCCGAGTTGAATTCCACCATCAGTCCAGGGTCTTTCTGTGTGGTGTTTGCATGTTCTGCCCATGTTTGCGTAGGTTCTTTCTGGGTACTTCCTCCTACAGTCCAAACACATGCAGCTAGTGGGGATAAGTTAATTGGTAACTCTAAATGGTGCATAGGTTTTAATATGAGTGCGAATGGTTGTCTGTGTCTGTGTGTTAGCCCTGTGACAGACTGGTGACCTGTCCAGGGTGTACCCTGCCTCTCGCCCTAAGAAAGCTGGAATGGAATTTTGCACTGTTTAACTTCCCCTTTTGTTCATGTAATTTAATCTCCTCTCATTGTTAAATGGTTCCATTCAGATGGCAAAGCTGTGGCACGTCCTGCTCCTGTGTTGGGCATGGAGTCCCTTGTGCCTTCCTTCCAGTGTGAGCTTCATTGGTACACCACAGGAGTGTGAAAAGGCTCACTTTGTCCCTGGTTACAACTTGGGTGGTGAAGGCTTTGACATTGTGACGATGGAGAGAAAAGGTGCCTATGTGATCGACACTGAAACATGGAAGATTGGAAATGGTAGCTGTAGGATGTACTGTAACCGTTACATGAATGGAGAGAAGCAGAAGGTCCCTGTTGCTGTGGTGGACTGGAGAACCCTTCCTAAGTGCAGTTTGAAGGTCTCCAGTGTGGTCTATGATTCTGTTGAAACTCTTGTCAGTGACTCGACATCATCTGTATCCAACAACTGGACAATTGGCCTTGACATCCCGGTAGATCCTTCAGCAAAGGTTGGGGTTGGCTTTGGAGGTTCTCACTCAAGAGATTCCACCTTTGCTATGAAAAAGTCAAAACAAGACCGCTACACCTTCTTACACCATTTGATCAACTGTCATTACTATGGGTGAGTATGTCAGTGGATATTTTTCTTATTTGAGTAATTTGCTGATAATTTTTAATTTATTTATTTTTTAATGTATTTATTTATTTTTTAGTTTAGCATCAAGCGTGATTCAAAATCAAATGGTTTCTGTGTCACTGAAGTATTTATTGCATTTACTGCATTGATGTTAAACACTTTTTTTAGGGTCACCCAGAACACATACATACAGATCTGGAGTGTACTGGAATATCATATCATTTTATAAGCTGTGTATTAACATTTTGTAGGATGTGAAAAGAGTGCGTTTAAAAAATTGATTTTCCCGATTCAAGATTTTAGTTTAAATAATGCAATATCGATTTATTAAATCCTGAATTTTGCCAGAGACGCAAGTATCTCAGGTTAAGGCTCACAACACTATTTCAGCAACCACCAAACAGCTAAAACAGCAAATGAGAACAGGTAAACGGATTCCCCCAAAAATTTAAACACAAAGCGCAGCTCATTCACATATGCAGACATGCCTTTGGGTGCTGAAAGTCAACATCGCACAGACTCTGAAGCTGCAGTTGGGAGTTTGCCTTGTAATCGGAAGGTTGCCGGTTCAAGCCCTGGCTTGGACAATGTAGCTTGCCATCACCTGTGTGTGTGTATGTACATGAGCTTTGGGTCCTTAGGGACTAGTAAAGCGCTATACAAATACTGGCCATCTTCACAATTAAGTTAAACTTATCTATATGCTTTTCTGTTCCACAGCTACAGACTGGCAACAAGTCCTCCTTTGAGTCAGGAATTCAAGCCGGCAGTTGACTCCATTCCCCCTTATTCCTCTAAAACTGCGCCATTATATCACAATCTGATTGACACTTATGGAACACATTACATCACACAAGTGTCTCTTGGAGGTGAAATTAAAGCAACCACTGCTGTCAAGACCTGCATGGCTACAATGAATGGACTAACAGATACTGATGTTAGTGACTGTTTGTCAGTTGAAGCTTCAGCTTCTTTTGCAAATTCTGCCAGTATTAATGCCACAATTGACCACTGTCAGAGAAAGAAAAAGATGTTAGGGTCTAATCAAACTTTCAGCAGTTCATTTAATGAGCGGCGCACAGAGGTCATTGGTGGAGATATTGATGGAGGTGATATCCTCTTTGTAGGTCAATCTGACCCCTCGGTCTATAAAAACTGGCTCATTTCTCTTAAAAGTATCCCTGATGTGGTCCAATACAACTTAAAACCCCTACACACCATACTGCCATTAAATCATCCTGCCAGGGCAGGACTGAAGCGAGAAGTGGAGCAGTACATTAATAAAAATGCAGTGCTGAAGAAATGTTCAGAAACCTGTAAGATTGGGCACCGATCAAACGCAAGAGATCCTTGTGCTTGTGTCTGCAACAGTAACCAGAACATCAAGTCAAACTGCTGTCCTGCTGGGAAAGGTCTGGCAACCTTAAAGGTGTTCAAACTTTATGCAAAGGGTCTGTATGGTGACAAGTGGACTCGGACAGATGGTTCAGTGAAGGTGACATATGGTGATCAGAAAAAGCGCACTGATATTATAAGTAATGATGACAACCCTAGATGGAGAGAAACATTTGAGTTTGGAACCATCACCATCAACATGAAAAACAAACTTAAATTTGCTGTGTATGATGAGGACACTTACTGGAACAGTGATCTGTTAGGCGAGTGTTCATTTGATCTGCGAGCAGGGAAGGTGAGCGACAGCTGCATGCTGAATCATGGGACCTTCTTCTTTTCCTACATCGTAGAGTGTGCACCAAGTCTTAGTGGGAACCAGTGTCAGGAGTATATCCCCTCGGCCATGAGTCCGTCTTTGGCTGAGGTTTTCCACACCAGAAATGGGGTTCTTCTTGGAAAGATGTGGAATAAGTATGAGAAGCCAGCCAATGAGAGACTTTAAAGCCACATGTTGTTGTTAGGAAAGAAGCCGGTATGGATTTGACGACATGCTGAATATCTATGTGCTTGTACTTCATGGCATTCTGTCTTTAACTTTTATGTGAAAAAATATTTTTTTGAACTCAGAACTGTAATGCACTTCCTATGCTTCTTTTTCCATATTGTTTCAACTATCTAGCAATAAAGCATCAGCAACGACAACGCCTGTGTTTCTTTTAAGTATTCAAAAAAATATTGCGTTATTTTTTTGGTTTTGATATAACACGGCAATGAAGGGTGTTCTATCCATTTTTTGCATAGAGAGTGCAAAAGTGTGTTATCTATATAAAAAGATTAGAATACTGAATTGAATCTAACATTCACCTTAAACACAAGTAAATGTTTCTGCCAGAAGCAGAAACATCCAATTTAGCATCTTATCGAAACAACCCATCATTAACTCTAATACTAGGAGACTCATAGATAACCTCGTGGCCATCAGGAGTTTAAACAGAAACAGTAATGAATCTACAAGGGTTTCACCAGTTTGGAATTATTAAAGTTTCAAAGGAAAGGACTATGAAGTATTTTTTTCTTATACTTTATCTCCTGTTGGGAAATTATTCTCAGCATTTAACCCATTCACTCAGGGAAGCAGTGGGCAGCCACCAATTCAGCACCAGAGGAGATGTGTGTAGGGAGGGTAAATTACTCAGTGGTACCTCAGGTTAGCCGTTCGGTGGATTTGAACCCTCAATCTTCCAATCATGGGGCAAATGCTCTACCTACTGAGCTATTGACATAGATGAAACAAAGACATAAAGTAATCATGTATTAAAAATATACAAAATTTCATAGTGGTATTTAAACTAAATGTACATGATAATTAGAATGATCAAAAATGTGTCACAGAATTAGTGAATTCCAATATAAAGACAAACAAAGACATCAAAACAAGCCCCCTGAATAAGATCCTTTTTACATAAAAATCAAACTAATCGACTTACAAACTTTTTATTGCAAGTTTATATTGGTAACTGTTTGTTCAGTTTCTTCTTTAAAAAAAAAAAAATCCTGACCTTTGGGTCAGGAATTAAAATGCCGGTAGAGGAGACAATTTTATGTTTGGTCCATTGGGCTTGGACATCTTTTAATTGTCTGGCAAGTAATTTATGGGGTTTATCTCCTAATTCAAAGTTAAGAATATCGCTTTTGACTTGGATCCCAAATCTGATTGTATTGAAGTTTTAGTTTTAGAATAGAATTAGAGATATCCTCAGTATTAGTTTGGAGAAGTGACTCCTTTAATGTTGATAATTCTGACTCGATTTGGGACAGACGAGTTAATCTCGATCTACGAGCAGGGAAGTTGAGTGACAGCTGCATGCTGAATCATGGAACTTTCTTCTTTTCCTACATTTTAGCGTGTGCACCAAGTCTTAGTGATAACCAGTGTCAAGAGCAGACATGGGCAGTAACGTGTTACAAGTAACACATTACTGTAATCCAATTACTTTTTTCAAGTAACAAGTAAAGTAAGAGATTACTATTGCAATAAAGTAATTAGATTACTACTACTAGAGAGTATGACCATGTAGCGTTTAATGTGTGGAAGTACTGACCTTACCTTGAGCCTGATTCCGTAAAAAGTGACAAAAACATTAGCATCCTGTACACTCTACTTGGGAGGAAAACTTCTTTCTACACAGAAAAATTTAACTGCAAATGTGAGCAAACACATAGCACGCTGCCACGAGAATGTGAAATTCCCCGAGAAACCCCCGGATCCCCCCCCGGGCAAATCTCCGACTGCTCCACTTCTACTAAACAGGTGAAAATAGATTTAAGAACAACAGGACTTAGTGCCGCCGACTCTTTGATTTTATCTATTTTTTGCTGTGTTTTACTTGCATCTATTTGAAAGAGTGAGTGTAAACATAAAAAAATATTTTATTTTAAATAGGTTTAAATGTTAAATAAATTTCTTCAAGTCAAAGACTATCCATCCATCCATCTTCTTCCGCTAATCTGGGGTCAGGTTGTGGGGACCAGCAGCCTAAGTAGAGAAGCCCAGACCTCCCTCTGCCCAGACACCTCCTCCAGCTTGTACGGGGGAACACCAAGGCATTCCCAGGCAAGCCAAGAGATAAAACCTCTCCAGTGTGTCCTGGGCCTACCCCGGGGCCTCCTCCTGGTGGGACATGCCCAGAACACCTCACCCAGGAGGTGCCCAGGAGGTATCCTATTCCAGCTGAGGAACATGGCCTCCAATTTGGAGGTGCTGATTCTTGTTCCCACCGCTTCATACTCGACTGCACTCGACTTCATCGGGTGAAGCCATCACCCGATGAAGCCAACAGAGGCACATCATCCACGAAAAGCAGAGATGAGATTCTGAGACCACCCAAGTGAAAGCCTTCCGCCACTTGGCTATGCCTAAAAATCCTGTCCATAAAGGAAACCCGAGGGACACGATCGAATGCTTTCTCCTGTACACCGTACACTGGTTGGGCAAAACTCCCATGAAACTCAATTATCTTTCAGAGGATAAAGAGCTGATAAAGTTTTGACTCAACAGTTTCAGTATTAACAGAGAAGATAGGGCGTTCCCTTGAGATGACTGTCATGGGCCTTTTTACTTTTAACTCTGAATGCTATTAGCACTTCATTGCAATAATGTATACTATGTATACTTTATTAATCCCCATAGGGAAATTAGTCATCTGCATTTAACCCATTCACTCAGTGAAGCAATGGGCATCCACCAGTCCAGCGCCCGGGGAGCAGTGTGTAGGGACGGTACCTTGCTCGGGGTACCTCAGGGTAGCCGTTCAGTGGATTCGAACCCCTGACCTTCCGATCATAGGGTGACCACTGCCCTGGATGATATACTCTGAATGACTACATACTTACTGCTAAATAGTGTCATATGCAAATCATCAATAGGGATTTGCTGGAGAATCTCATGCTCAAAGCACTGATAGATGTAAATTTGAAAAGTCCTTTTTCTATTATCAAGACTCAAACCAGTGCGGTGTTAACAGTAGAAAAGAAAGCAGACTTCATTCACTTTTATTGCCTACTCAATAAAAATAACAATGATTCTGTACACTTAACAGCAAAAATGTATGCAAAGTGAAGTGAAATAAATTTACAGAGGAAGTGGTACGAACCTTTAAAAGAGTGACACATTTATTTAAATGTGAGCTGTTTTATATAGTGCACAGCTGAAATTCAGTTCAATTTAATTTTATTTATATAGTGCTAAATCATAACAGCTGCCTCAAAGCAAAACACATGCACAACGGCCTTACAGACAAGAACGCATTAGTCTGGAATCAGAATCAGAAAGAATGTCAGGTTACTGAAGGTTGCTTCCTTATCAGGAACTGGTTTCAGCAGTTTTATTGTAGAAGGACATATAGTTAAAACCTTAATATGCAACATAAAGAATAAATATAAATAAAATGATGTTTTTAATATCGTCACACATAAAAGCATTTTATTAGAAAACTGATAAGATCTCCTGCAAAATGAAGCTTCCTCATTCAAGTAAATGAGTCAGGCTTGAGTCTCAGTGTGAAGTACTTAAACATGTGAGAGATAAACTAAAACAGACAGTTTGGTTAATGTGGTGTGAGAGCAAGGAGTCGTGGTCACTGAATCATGTTACAAGTATGTGTGCTAAGTTTTCTATGTGCCGCAATGAGCTACTTCTGCTTTTTATTTTTTACTGTTCAGTTACCTTTCAGTGTTTACTGGTTTCAGTATTAGTTTTAGTTTTTATTATTTTTATTAAGTTTTGTAATATAGTGAGCATTTGTCTGGTGCAAAAAAGTGATTACCGGCAACACATTGGGATATCTACAAGATGACAGCCTTTACAATCAGAATTTGCACCAAACTGACCACAATTAAAACTAAGAACATTTCTTGTCTGTTTTATTCCTGTTATTTATATATTTATCAAGTTTAATGAGTAAATTTAATGAGAAACACACAGAGGTCATTAGTGGAGACAATAATGGAGCTGATATCCAATTAGAATCATCTCTATTCAAAAATGGGCTCAGCTCATTTAAACCCACAACTGGTGTGGTCTGATACATCTCAAAGTCCCTGCACACTACAGCACATTAAGAAATATGTAAGATTGGATGTAGATAAAAATTTAAGAGATCCTTGTGCTTGTGTCTGCAACAGAAGGTGCAGGTGACATATGGTGATCAGAAAAAAACAAACTAAACCAAAACAATGGTCCTTAAGGCCCAGCCAGCTTTAAGACACACTTGTATTTAGTATTTACAGATTCTGCCTGTTCGCCATTTATAATGAGAGGGCAATGCACCTGTCTGTGCCTCCTGAGCACCAGTGGGACAAGATCTCTACCTTGGCCCTGTACGCTGTCTCATCACCATCATGACCCCAACCATGGTGACTGAGGCCACGAGGAAATCTTTGATCCAGATGCAGGTGTCAGGGAGGGATTTGAAGGTGGCGAAGATGTCTGAGATCATGGTGTTGAATGCTGAGCTGTAGTCCACGAAGAGAATCGCCACATTGCTCTTCCTGTTCTCCAGATGGGTCAGTGCTCCGTGAAGGGAGACGGTGATGGCATCCTCTGTGGACTAATTTGCTCTGTAAGCAAACTGGTGGTGGTCAAGGGAGCGGGGTAGACAATGTCTGATGTGCTGAGAGACTATCCGCTCGAAACACTTAATGACTACAGATATGAGGGCTATAGGTGAGTAGTCACTGAGGCTGTCTGTACCAGTCTTTTGGGGGACGGGAATGATGGTGGAGGCCTTCAGACAGGTGGGAACGATGGCACAAGTCACTCTCAGTCTCCACCTCCTTGCTATAGACGTGTGCTTCAAGGGGACTTCCACTGATTTATTAGCATCAGTTTCTTCTGCAATCACCACTTTTTGCTCATAATGTGTGTATATGAGACTACTTCATGTCATTAGCTTGTATCTAAACTTTGCCATAGTTTGTGGGATTTTTTTTAAATTCTTTTAAAATTTCCAGCAGGAAAAATCTATTTTTGTTTATGTAGTTTGCAATCGTCACTTTGTGTTGCAAAGCCTTAGCCTTTAGCCTTGAAATATGGTTTTATGGAGCAGTCACATTATTAATTTTATATATTTAACATTTTAAGACAGAAATACTTTTTTGGTTCTTTAACTGAAGACAGTTAAGAAAATTTATCAAATTATTTTCAATTCGTTGAATCAGCCTTGCAATGGATATCCCATAAATGAGAAACAAGAGCCGCAGAAAGTCCCATTTATGTCTACAGCACCATCCACTGGGCATCCATTAAAATATGAAGATGATACTCTCTGTGTGTGAGGTAGGAAGGAAGTAAAATTCACACATTGTTATCTTGGATGTTCTTAAGTTAATATTTGGGAGATTAGCGATCAGGTCTCCACCCCTACATTAAAACTATAAAATAGGTCAGAAGCTGCTGATCAGAGCAGAGTCAACATTGAAGGTAAGACTGCTAAGTCCTGCCTTGCACTATTTTTTTAAGTTGTGCACATTCTCATTTTAGTGCACTTGTTCTGATTCTTTATTTGTGCTTGATTTGTCCTTGATGTTATTAATACTGATTTGCGATGCTCTCTTATTTGTTGTGACACTTTCATGACTTCTGTAATGCGAATGTGAACCTGTGAAGTCTGACAATCATTGCTTTAGTGTACTGATTAATCTTTGTTTATCTCCATCATTTTTTTCTTCTCTTATTGTTTGACTCTTTCATATAGATGGCAAAGCTGTGGCACGTCCTGCTCCTGTGTTGGGCATGGAGTCCCCTGTGCCTTCCTTCCAGTGTGAGCTTCATTGGTACACCACAGGAGTTTGAAAAAGCTCCCTTTGGTTACAACTTGGGTGGCGAAGGCTTTGACATTGTGACGATGGAGAGAAAAGGTGCCTATGTCATCAACACTGAAACATGGAAGATTGGAAATGGCACTAAGATGTACCAGAACAGCTACATGAATGGAGAGAAGCAGAAGGTCCCTGCTGCTGTGGTGGACTGGAGAACCCTCTCCCAATGCAATCTGAAAGTCTCCAGCACGGTCTATGAGTCGGTTGAAAGTCTTGTCAATGATTCTACAGCATCGGTGTAGGAGCACATCCCTTCTCCTATGACAGTGGTTCTTAACCTGGGTTCGATCAAACCCTAGAGGTTCGGTGAGTCAGTCTCAGGGGTTCGGCAGAGCCTCCGCCATGACATGCATGGCTCATTTTGTGCACCAGTAAAAAACATATCTATGTCTTGAATTTGAAAAAAAATCCTATTTTATTTTTCACTAAAGAGGGGTTCAGTGAATGCGCATATGAAACTGGTGGGGTTCGCTACCTCCAACAAGATTAAGAACCACTGTCCTATGAGCTCCTCTTTGGCTTACGTTTTCTACTCCAGAAACGGAGTCCTTCTTGGAACGTCAGGGGAGAAGTATGGTGAGTCAGTCAGTGTAAGAGCAGCTGTTGATGTGAAATGAGTTGATGACTAAATAACAATCTGATTTTATGCTGAATATCTTAGGTTAATATGCTGGTTTGATATGTAAGATGACCTGATGTGCAAAAATTATTATTACTTTTAAAATAGGTCAGCTGTTCAAGAGTCTGATAGCAGTGGGGAAGACGGAGTTGTTGAGTCAAGATGTTCTAGATTTCACACTTCTAAACCTTCGTCCCGAGGGCAGAAGTGTGAATAGTCTGTGTTGGGGGTGTGTGGGGTCTTTGAACCCGCAGAGGATCTTGGCCGACATACTAAATTTCCTCAGCCTCCTCAGGAAATACAGCCGCTGCTGAGAACTATAAACTTATTTCACTAAAACTATTATTTATTTACATAGTGCCAACTTACAGATGAAGTCCCTGCAAGAGAAAACGCCTATGAGCAGCACTTGGTGATAGCGGAGAGTGAATAAGTCCATTTCAGCATGGGGAGAGCTCCAGCAGAACAAGAGTCAGGGACGTGTTCGAGTGAGGAAAAAGCTAAGAGAAAGAAATGATGAAAAAAGAAAAATGACACACAGCAAATGTGACAAACCACAAACAGTATAGCTACAGAGATAAAGGCCTGGTGAGAAAAGCACCAGAGGGGGTGGAGGGGTGAATAGCACCTTACAACCAGAAAAACAACCAGAGCGCTATTTTGTTGATCCCGTTGCCAGTTTGGGTTCAAACCATCCTTTGTCATTCAGCTCACCCTCAAACATATCTTAGTCATGTTGCTATAGACTCAGGCTGCTGGAGGACTTCCATTGATCTATTAGCATTATATTCTTCTGCATTCACCACTTTTTGTCCTGCTGTGTTTACATGCTACTACTGCACGCCATTAACTTGTATCTAAACGTTACCACAGTTTGTGTTTTCCTTTCTTTTCCGTTGGTTGTTTGTGCTTTCTATTTCCTGGCCTTCTGCACCATTCATAGCAAATCTTCCTGTTAAAAGCATGTAAACACCAGTAAAGACTCGAGTGTTGCCAGCACTAAAATTTGTAACATCACTTAGCATTGCAAGCCACGTGGTTTATTTACAAATCTTGTTCCACTGCCCTGTGTCCTCCACCTGTTCTCCCGCTCATCGAGGTCCCGGCATAACTGAAATAGAGAGACCACAATTACTGGTTTTCAGTTGCCCTGCCAGCCTTCTTGGCTCGGTCCCTCGAGCCCGCAAACCACACCTCCGTCACAGAGGGATTTCTTCTTTCTTACTATCGCCAAGTGTTTGACTCATAGGGAATCATCTGATCACTGTGATTCTCTCTATCTAATATGCTATGTGTGTTTTTTAACCTTATAATATAAAAAACCCTTAAGATGACTCATGTCAATTAGTTGTATGGCTTCAGTCAAATTGATTCATATATTAAGTCTGCACATATTACTGTGTTTGGTGTCCCATTGTGGTCATATTATAAAAGAAAATGTGGCAGTTCAAATGAACTGTAATTTTAATAATGTTTTTAGAAAATGAAGCAGAATCTTTTACCCTCACATGGCAGCAGGAAAAATCCAATTTTGCTGATGCAGTTGGCAGTCATCACTTTGTCTCGCAAAGTTTGCACAAACAGATATATAAAATATACGGTATGTGTCATATCATTTAGTTAACATACGGTTGTGATCAAATACTCGCCTATTTCTTTTTAATTTTTATTTTTTTTACATTTGGAAAAAATAATAACTTTATTTAACTAAAAACAAAGTTACTATTCTTAAAAAGTCAGGAAAAGTTATATTTGTCAATTCTTTGCACTAGGCTTGTAATGCATGTGCCATAACTGAGAAATAAGATCAGCATAAAGTGCAAATTTATATCAACAGCGCCACCTGCTGGACACTCATTAAAGTAACAAGATGAGAAGATGATTTTCCCTTTACGTACACTGCATTGACAAAAATACTCACTCGTCTGCCTTCACACACATATGAACTTGGGTGACATCCTGTTCTTAATCCATAGGGTTTAATATGATGTCACCCTTTCCACCTGTAACAGATTCAACTTTTCTGGAGAGATTTAGGAGGAATTTATGTGTTTATGGGAATTTTTCACCATTCTAAACTAAAAATGCTCCCGATAGAACTCTCAGGTCAGCTGATAAGTTGCTTCTAGTTGTTCCTAGAAGCAGGCTAAAAAACAGAGGAGATCGGGCCTTTGCGATTTCTGCGCCCGAACTTTGGAAAAGTCTGCCTCTTGAAATTAGGATCTCTCCAAGCCTTGACATTTTTAAAACCACATTTTTGATCTCTAGCTTTTAATTGTGACTGAGTTTTTTTTTTGTTCTTTGTGTGTGTTTGATCTACTTTTTACTTGTTTACTATGTACAGCACTTTGGTCAACCTGTGTTGTTTTTAAATGTGCTCATAAATAAATTGATTGATTGATTCTTCAATAAGTGCATTTGTGAGGTCACACACTGATGTTACAGAAGGCCTGGCTTGCAGTCTCCACTCTAATTCCACTCAAAGGTGTTCTGTTGGGTTGAGGTCAGGACTCTTTGCAGGTCAGTCAGTTTCTTCCAAACCAACCATCATCCATGTCTTTATGGACCTTGTTTGGTCCACTGGTGCTCAATCATGTTGGAACAGGAAAGGGCCAACCCCAACTGTTCCCACAAAGTTGGGATCATGAATTTGTCCAAAATGTCTTGGTATGCTGGAGAATTAAGAGTTTCTTTCACTGGAACTAATGAACTAAGCCAACCTGTAAATAAACACAATTTGGTCAAATTATTTTACATTTACTCATATTTGAAAAACAAAAACAAAACTCATAGGAGTCTTTAATCTCCTAAAACATCCAAAGTCAAAACAAGATACAAAACAAGTACATCCTCACATAGTGACAGTGGGGTTTTTAACAGCATAACAAAATTTAGTCCCCATTGTTTAAAAGTATTAAACATTCTATTAAACAAAACAATATATAAGATTCAGAAACACAAAGTTGTAAATTTCCCAACATCAGGATACAGGATCTAAAAGGTTAAAACCTTTTAGTTGGTTATTGCCATTTACATATTCTTCATACTCATATCAGCCTGCAGCATGCAAGAGCCTATAGCAATGAGTTTTTCTATTACAGCAGAGAAATATTGTAATAATACTAATATTATTGAAGTTTTCACAAAATGTTTGTAAAGCCTTTACTTTTTAGACAATTCTTATTAAGTCACTAGTTATATAAGAGTTTCTTAATTTAATTCTTAATTATTTTCAAGAAGTAAAAAGCCAAAGAGCTGAAAATAGACACGTACATGTAACTCAGTAAAGAGTATTTTTCCTCCTTATATTTTTTGATAAGTAAGTATGAAGTGACTTGAAGGTAAAATACTCAAGTATTTTGAACTGTTCTGGAGTCATTCTGCCTAGTGACGCTCCACCACTTCCCAGGACAACATGCTTAACATTTTTGAAACTGCGATTTTATTACATTGTTTTCAATTATATGCCCCTCGTTAATGCACATTCTAGAAGCATTGTTTCCTGTCTTGAAATTTTGCACATGGAAAAACAAACAAACAAATAAACAAGTGTGTTCCTGATGTGGGACTCCTGTGAAGTCCACACTGTCTGATGAGTATCGGAAACTGTCATTTTTGCATAAACAAGAAAACACAGATGAAAACTTTTGCAAAAGACTTTAACTGTGCAACACATTTGCAAAGCATCAACTAAATGCAGGACTAATTTTCAACTGAACGGCGCTCTGTGAACATAAACAGCGTGTTTAAGAACTTGTAAGGGTGAGGTGTGAAGTGTTGGTGTGAATTCTTGCTCTTGCATCTGTTTATTTAATATTCAATGTTATAATAACATCTGCTCAGCCCAGTTACCTCTGGACAGAAGTCCTGAGTGTCTCTCCGTTCAAAGGGTCCGAGTCTCTGATTCGAGGGCTATTACTACAATACGTTAACAGAAACTTATTTAAGCTGATTACGGCACTAACTACCTCCATCTGAAAGCCTAACCAACTGTGAGCTAGCTGACGCACCCCACAAAACACCAATGTTTCTTTTATCCGGGATATATAAAAATATGCTTTCCTATTGTACTTCATAAACATGACAAGCAGGTTTATATTTCAAAATTCTTTGTACGTATCCTGGTAGGCATGTTGGAATTTCCTTGTGCCTGAATGTGTCTGTATTTTTTATCAAACATTAGGTACAGTAAGAAAAGGAATGATAACACTCATCTGTGTGTAAGCTATTAATATCCTTTCAAAATCACATTATAAGAAATTGTATCAAATTGCAACAGAGTTCTGGCAGCTGGGCTTGCCAGCAATAAACTCTGTTTTCATGGTTTGCACAACAGGTTTGCAAGAGCAAAGCTTTTTACTGGGTTATGATGCTGTGTTGTCAAGAAAATATAAGTTTTATGCTGTTAGCCATTGAATTTCAGTGAGTCTTTGCATTAACCAAAGGGGGAAAACCATTTACAATACAGTACTGTTCAGAATTCAAAATAGAACAATTACAATTAGATTTACAACTTAACATTCACTTTTGCTTCCAGGATGATAAATTGCTTGAATCCTTGTTGCTAGATACAAAGTAGATATAAAAAATTAATGTTATAAAACATTTAGGTTAAATGTAATAAATATTTTACAGAATATATAACCAAAAAATATTGACAGCAACTTAAAAGGAGGAGGTCAAACATGAAGATCAAATACACAAAACATAATCATCAACATCACCATAATTTGCTTTACACTTTACACTTCAGGTATTGCGTGATAATGTTCCAACCTCTCATTCTGGTCTCTGTTTGACCCTCTGGCTATTTATTTATTTGTCTTTAACAAGTCGCCTTCTTTCTTCTTCTAGTTCTTAGCAGAAGTTTAATTAATTATCGTCAACGCCTAATGGAGGGTGTGGGGTGTGTAAAAATGTGTGAACAAAACTGATTCAATATAAAACTTGTGAGAAATTTGTTGGAACCTAGTTTTAAATACCCTTTCAAGACTCCACCTCCTGGACACTAATATCTTAAGCTGTCCATTTTGAGGCATCAAACAGAACTTCCTGTTAATGCTGATGGTAAGACACCCAAAACCTTCATTCTGTGAAACTCTGAGATTTTCCAGTTTTCATGGCTTTAAATTTCCCAAGATTTTAACTTGTATTGCCTTTTATTATATTTCCTTCTATTGTTCTTTATTTCCTTCATATAGATGGGAAGGCTGTGGCATGTCCTGCTCCTGTGCTGGGCATGGAGCCCTCTGTGTCTTTCATCCAGTGTGAGCTTCATTGGTACACCAGAGGAGTGCAAAAAGGCTCACTTTGTCCCTGGTTACAACTTGGCTGGAGAAGGCTTTGACATTGTGACGATGGAAAGAAAAGGCGCCTATGTCATCGACACTGAAACGTGGAAACTTCAAGATGGCACTTGCAGAATGTACAGAAACAGCTACATGAATCAGGTAAAACAGAAGGTCCCTGTCGCCGTGCTGGACTGGAGAATGTTCCCCAAGTGCAGTTTATCAGTCTCCAGTACACTCTATGATTCTGCTGAAACGCTTGCTAATGATTCCACATCATCTGTGTCCAATGACTGGAAAGTTGGCCTTGATATTCCTGTTTCTGGTAGCGTTGGACTTGGGCTTGGTTTTGGAGGCTCCCACTCCAAAGAATCTACCTTCGCCATGCAAAAGTCTAAACAAGATCGCTACACTTTCTTTCGCCATTCTGTCAAGTGTAACTTCTACAGGTGAGTATTTGAACAGAATTAATTCAATTCCTAAAAACTACAAATAGTAAACAGTCCTATATATGCAAATCTTTCTATGTTATTCCAGTAGTTATGTTATTTGCAGACAGACAAACTCATCCACAGTATTTTATCATATGGGTAAAATTTTATTACCTTTATTATATTATTGCTTACATTTTTTAATTTTTTGTTTTATTTCTGTCCTTTACAGTTACAGACTAAAAGCAAATCCTCCACTGAGTCATGATTTTGAATCGGTTGTGAAGGCCCTTCCTTATTACTCATCTGCAACCAAGCATTTATACCGGAATTTGGTTGAGACATATGGCACACATTACATCACACAAGTGTATCTAGGAGGAGAAATGAAGGCCGTCACTTCCATCAAGACCTGTCAGGCGGCCATGAATGGCCTGTCAGCTACAGATGTCAACGACTGTCTCACAGTGGAGGCCTCAGTTAATTTCATGAGCTCTGCCAGCATTAAAACCATGAACAAAAATTGCAAGGCAATGAAAAGGAAGTTAAACCATGGGCAAAGTTTCAGCAGTACATTTAGTGAGCGATTCACAGAGATCATTGGTGGACACATTAACGGAGCTGATATCCTCTTTCAAGGGCAATCAACATCCGTTATGACGGACTGGGTCAAGTCTCTTAAATCCATACCTGATGTGGTCCGATACAATATAAAGCCCATGCACATGATTCTGCCAAGCAGCCATTATGCCATTGCGGGACTGAAGCTAGAGGTGGAAAAGTACATTAAGAAAAACGCATTGATGAAAAAATGTTCGGAAACATGTAAGATTGGATCCAGATCCAGCAGAAGAGATCCTTGCGCTTGTGTCTGTAATGGTAATAAAAATATCAAGTCGAACTGCTGTCCTGCTGGGAAAGGTCGTGCAACATTGAAGGTGTTCAATCTTTATGCAAAGAATCTATATGGAGACCAGTGTACTCAGACAGATGGTTCAGTAGAGCTTAAATATGGTTACCAGATAGGGCGCACTGCTATTATACCAAACAATGATAACCCCAGTTGGTCGGAGGTATTTGAGTTTGGACCAATCACTATTAACACGAAAGACAAATTGGTGTTAAATGTATACGACGAGGATAGATACTGGAACAGTGATCATCTTGGGCAGTGTCAGGTTAAACCACGCAAAGGCTGGTTTAATTACAGCTGCATGCTTAATCATGGTACATTATTCTTTTCCTGCAAAGTAGAGTGTGCACCAAGCCTAGGTGGTGACTACTGTGACGAGTATATCCCCTCACCCATGAGTCCCTCTTTGGCCAAAGTCTTTCATACCAGAAATGGTATCCTCATTGGAGAAACTGGTGAGCAGCATGGCAAATTAGTCAAGCCGGGACTTGAAGTAGGACAAAGGGAGACTATGTGATGCATACATTACTTTTATATTGTTGCTTCTCATTTCTGCTTAACTGCTTATCATGTGGAACCATTCCTGCCTCATATAGTAATCGCAAATATATTGCAATATTACTGCATTCATGTATTCTTATTAAAAACGTGCCAGTAAAGCAGTCACAAAAACAACATCAGTGTCTGTGCGTTTGCTTCATTTGTGGTGATGTTCATTGACTTGAAAACATTGTGAAAAGATAAATAATAGAAAGAAGATCCAGGACTGTTGAGCAGCTAGAATCTTGTATGAGAAGTTCAAAAGACTCTGAGCTGGTCTCCTGAGTTCCCAGACATTTACGGGCCGATGTTAAAAAAGGGGGGTAAACGTGACCCTGTCTCAACTCTTTTTGCGATATGTTGCATCAAATTCAAAATACCCTTGAAATTTTTGTTTATGTTTTCTGTTTTATTATGAACAAAATATGGGTTCATGAGATTTCAGATGATAACACTTTATTTTTATTTAGATTTTACACAGCATCACTTTTTTTTTTTTTTTTAGAATTGGGGTTTTATTTTTGCTTAATTTATTAATGACAAACATATTTGTGACACTTTCAAAACCCAGCATTCTTGTACTCTGTAAAACAACATCATTGCGTGCATTTGCATGTGTCTCTTGCATTGTTTGTCCAATAAAATCTACATTATCTATCTGAATTATTGTGTCAGTAGATGTCAGACTAAAAGCTATCCATGAGCCAGTTTTAAGGCATTAAAGGTCTGTGGGTAGTGATTTGACATGTGCCACTTTTCACTCTTAAATGAAAGAAAACCGAGGCAGTTCTCTCCGTGAGTATCTGTTAACGTGAAGTTTAAAGCTTCACGTGGGAAACTTATATTAGGTATGATATACACATTCACAGACATCATTGGTGGATGTGATATGTGTGTATTTGTTGAGCTTCTTTGAACCTTTAAGGAAGAAAAAGCTCATTTTGTGCAGAACATCTTGAAAATACGTACGTATGCTTCAATAATGTGGGAGTGCCAGCAGCAAACTGTAACTCTTTCATTGTGAAAGTGTATAGGCATTAAAGCATACATGTGAATTTGTTTGCCTTCTTGTATGCATATAGGGCATGCATGAACACATCTGCAATCTCCAAAGAATTCATTTCGGTAGATCAATGCGTGGATGGTTGCATGCATACATGTTTTCACAGAGCAGATGCAACTATGTTCCCCATGTGTATTGCGTATTTACAGAAGCACAAAGAGTCCTCTGAGGATCCCGACCAATCACTTTGCCTCTGTGTGATGGCACACCTCCTGTCTGTGTTATAAATAGAGAATAGATGCATCAATTCCCTCGGGTCAAACAGCTCAAGTTCAAAAACTTCATCTGGCTGTTTTGACAGAAGGGAAAAGGCACACTCCACAAAGACAGACGGTAGCTGGTAAACAGTGTAACCCTGCTATTACAGAGTCACGTTATAATGTGTTAACTGCATAATGAAGGGTAAAATGCATGTTTATAGTTCTGACTGTTATGCAGCCAGCAGCATCCTGACCAATCATCGATTTCACATTGAAATATTAATAGCATTATTTATTCCTGCACAGAGAAACATGGAAGGTTTATAAATTATACAGAAAATCTAAAAAAAAAAAAAAAGCTATGGAAAAGTTTGAAGTCTGTTATGTGTGTTTCCATCATTTCTACATGAAACTAGCGCCGCTTTGTGGTACATATGTGAACTGCAACTACTTACAGCACTGAAGCAGAAATCCAGTATGGATGTGTGCAGTAACACTGCAGCACAGGATGGACAGCAGCAGAAGAAGCCGAACATCTTTATGCAAACCAAACAGCCACATTTATGCAAATAAAGGAAACCTTTGTTCTAAATGCACATGTGCAAAATTCCAGATATTTCCCTGTACAAACCCCACCAGTCATGATCTGAACATACACACTGTTTTTGCAACTATTATGTCAACATATGTATTTAAATACAGAGACATTCCTCCAATCCACAATTTTTTCAAAAAAAATAAGATGAAGGAAAATGAATAAATGGATGGATGAATGAAGAAATGTAAAAAAACAAACAAACAAAAAAACAAACAAAAAAATCAACAACAAAAAAAAACAAAACACATCAGAAGTAGTGGAATATAGCTGGTCTAGGTACTGGTAATTTGATAAAATCTTTGGGGCTTTTTGGCTTCTTCAGCCAGAGCAAAGACACACATGCTTGAGCGACTGGTGATTTTAAATTTGTTATAGGTGTGAAAACCCGCCTTATGACACCTGAGGCTCCAGCATACCTGTAACTCCAAACTGGAGAAACAAAAGAAAATGGATGGGCAGATGGATGGTTTTATTGTTTGTTTTTTTGATGGAAGGAATCTGTTTGGACTCATTTCTGTTTTTTATTGTGAAAATATTTTACAAAAAGGTCAAAGTAAAGGTGGAGTGGAAATAGTTTAACTCTCAGACGTTCAAGGATGTCAAAAGCTTACTTGATCTCACCAGCTTTAAAAAAAATATATATATATATATACACAGGATTAGGATTCCGTAAGCTTATGTACAAACATGTTACATTGATAGGAAGTTTTTCCTCTAACATTGTGCAACACATTTAAAGAACACAGTATCACATTACTTTCTCAGAAACAGAACTACGCCCTGTGATCGCAAACAGGCTGTTTGTGTACGTGTAAGGGCGAGGCGAGCCGTAGTGGTGTTAACTCAGCCCGTTTTCAACTTTTCACCCTCACATTTTTAGGTTCTTGTGTATAGTAGTTTTTATACGACCAACTCCTTTAAAAATGCGGAATCCAGTAGCGAGAAGTTCCACACATACGATTTATTTTATTCTGCACGCCCACAATCAATACTCTTCACATTTTTTATTTATTAAATACTTCTCTGGACTTCACATTTGTTCATTTTGGGTTGGGATACAGGACATATTAAAGGACACCTTTAAACAAAAGATGTCTTGAAAGATGCATTTTGCTTCTGTTTTGCATTCGTATTTATTTTCTAAACGAATCCATTTATTTGGGACTCAGTCTGACAAGTAAACATTTTCTTTTTGTTTTTGTTCAGATTGATAATTTCAGAAAATTCTTCATGTGAAACAAAAAACAAAAAAAACTGTTTTAAAAAAGTCTCTGTGAGACTTTTTGAACATGGTGAAGTGCACATAATGTCATGGTCCTGGGCCATGTTGGCCCAGTGTTCTTAGTTTCCTTGTATGTTTGTATTTTGTTCCTTGCTTAGGCCATGTTTTCTGAGTTGCCCTGTTGTGTTGTTCCCTAAGTGTTTTCCCTTCATGGCTTTTACCCCCTGTGTGCCCCTCTGTGTATCTGTGAGCCCTCGTCTCTCCTTATGTTTTATTCCATGCTTCCCCTGCCCATTATGTCTAAGTTCTCCCCGTGCTCTCTCTTCCCCCTGTGTGCCCTCTATGTATTTATGAGCCCTCGTCTCCCTTTGTGGTTGTTTCATGTTTCCCCAGCCCGTTATGTCTGTGTTTTCCCCGTGCTCTCTCTCCTCCTGTCTGAACCTCTGTGCACTTCCTGTTTACTTTGTGACTCTCACGCCCGTACATGTTATGTTCAGTTCACCCCGCCCTGTCTCGTTATGATTATCAGTGTCACCTGTGTTCCCCGTGTGTTCCCACTTTCCTCGTTAACCCTCTGTGTATTTCTGTCTGCGTCTCCCTCTGTTCAGCGTGACGTCGTCCCTCATGCTGCGTGGATTTCCCTGTGTCTCTCTCGCCGAGTGTTAGTTTACTTTTCCCAGTTTAGTTTTGTATTTCCTATGTTCTGCCTCTTCAGCAATAAAGCTGCCTTTTGAGTTCATTCCCTCGTGCCTATGAGTCCTGCATTTTGGGTCCTACTCCTGCCTGCAGCACAGCGATTCCTGACACATAATGTGTGAATGCTGATAATTAGATGCGACAGTATTGACTCCACCTCCTGCATATTAATGTTACAGTATACAGTCAGTCGGACTTTGACAGCACGATCACAGTTTGCAGTTCACAGTCAAGGTAAGGTCTTCTTCATAGTCATTATGAAACTATTGCACTGGGCTGAAAGTGTCAATTTAAAGATTGCTTTGTTTAACCATTTTATTTTTGTTCTTCTGTTATTTTTTTATTTCATCTACACAGATGTTTATGCTGTGGCACTTCCTGCTCCTGTGCCTGGCTTGGAGTCCTCCGTGCCTTCCTTCCAGCGTGAGCTTCATTGGTACACCAGACGAGTGTAAAAAGGCTAATTTCATCCCCGGCTACAATCTGGGTGGAGAAGGTTTTGACATTGTCAAAATGGAGAGGAAAGGAGCCTCCATCATCGACACTGAAACGTGGAAGACTGGGAATGGCTCTTGTAAGCTGCAGAGAAACCCCTTCATGAAAAAAGAAAAGCAGAAGGTGCCTGTTGCTGTGGTGGACTGGAGAATCATCCCCAGGTGTGATTTGAAGGTCTACAGCATAGTCTACGACTCCGTTGAAAAGTTTGCCAATGATTCTGTGTCAGCTGTCTCCAATGACTGGGAAAGCGGCCTTAATTTCTCTGTAGACGCCACTCTGCCTTTTCAGCCAATTTATGGAGGTTCCCAGTCAAAAGAATGCACCTTTGCCATGCAAAAGTCAAAGAAAGACCGTTACACCTTCTTCCGTCATTCTCTCTCTTGTAATGTTTACCGGTGAGTGTGGTTTGCTCTTTACCAAATGTGTATGTTGCTTAACTTGGAAATCCTTAGCTTGAATTTTTCAATTTTTTTTTTAAACCTATAGCAAAAGCAGTTAAAAAGCGAATTGGTTAAAAAAAGACAAAGAATTAACTTTTTCTTTGATTGAGATTTAAATTAAGAAGTTAAAACCACTGTTTGTGATCCATGTCTTTTACAGCTACAGACTGGCAGCAAAACCTCCACTGACGCATGAATTTGAATCAGCTGTGAACTCCCTTCCTGCTTATTCACAAAAAACAGAGGAATCATATCGCATTTTGATCGATACCTATGGCACGCATTACATAACACAAGTTCTTCTCGGAGGAGACATGAAGGCCATCACTGCTGTCAGGACATGCGAAGCGACCATGAACGGCCTGTCAGCAACAGTAATCAATGATTGTTTGTTAGTCGAGGCTTCGAGACGCTTTGCTCATTCTAGTAGCATTAAGTCAATGATGCAGTACTGTAACTCAATAAAGAAAAAGCTGTCCATGCCAAGCTTTAGTGGTAAATTTCATGAGCGGTTCACAGAGGTCACTGGTGGAAACATCGATGGAGCTGATGTACTCTTTCAAGCGCAGTCAGATGCTTCTGTTTATAAGAAATGGCTCAACTCACTAAAAACTACACCTGATGTGGTCCAATACAACTTAAAGCCACTGCACACCATACTGCCAACTAATCATTCTGCCATTGCTGGACTGAAGTTGGAGGTGGAGAAGTACATTAAGAGAAATGCTCTGCTGAAAAAGTGCTCAGAAACTTGTAAGATTGGCCACAGAGTGAACAAAAGAGATCCTTGTGCTTGTGTCTGCAACAGTAACCAGAATGTCCAGGCGAACTGCTGCCCTGCTGGGAAAGGCCTCGCAACATTGAAGGTGTTCAAACTTTATGCAAAGGGCCTGTATGGTGACTGCTGTACTAAGACAGATGGTTCAGTGATGGTTAAATATGGTAAACAGGTAAAGCGCACTGCCATTATACGGAACAATGATAATCCCAAATGGTCAGAGGTATTTGAGTTTGGACCCATCAAGCTCAACAGTAAAAATAAACTAAGTTTTGTGGTTTATGATGAAGACACATACTGGAACAGTGATCTGCTTGGCAAGTGTTCAATTGACCTGCGTAGCGGAAACGTGACCGAAAGCTGCATGTTTAAGCATGGCACCTTCTTCTTTTCATACAAAGTGGAGTGTGCGCCAAATCTTGCTGGTAGGCTTTGTCAAGATTATGTGCCGATACCTTCTAGTCCCTTTTTGACGGAGGCCTTCGCCAACAGCTATGAGATGCTTGTTGTAGAGCCAGGAAAGATTTATGCTAAAAGACTGAATGATGATACCGAAATCTGATTTTTCATTAACCTTTGATGTTATTTCTTTGCTTTTTCATTTTGCTTTGTCTTTTATGTAAAAACATATCTTTGCAATTCATCAAATGCATTCAGAGGCAGCTTTATGAAAAGAATTGTTGATTCTTTTTCAGGCTTTTCTTTGTACTATCAATGTTACAAAATCTGCAAATTAAAGCACCGGCAAAGACAGCGCTGCTTTTGTGTGATTTTCTTATTCAGTGCAATTATTTCAATAATATTGCCAAATCACAGCTAAATGTTTTTATTAATAATAGCACACTAACGTAATAGCCTGCAGATAGGTCTTGTTTTAACTGCTTAAGCTCAGTGTTAGGTTACAGTGTTAGGTTAGTTAGTGTTAGTGTTACCAACTAACTAACTAGTGTTAGTTAGTTAGTGTTACCAGTGTTAGGTTACAGGTTTATTTTTCTTACTGCATTCAGAATGTCTTACTGCGTGTGAAATAAACAAAGACTTAGTTAATAAATAAAGACATGTTTACAACAAAGACTGTGTTAAAATATTCAGTAAGATTCTGACAGGCTTCATGGCATTCGGCTTTTTTACACAATGACAACAAAACATTTAACAAGTAAATCTAAACAGGTTCATATTAGAGTTAGTTCTCATACTGTGCTCAGCTTCTTGGGTGTTTGTGTGTGTGTGTGTTATGTAGTTGAATAACACCTTTCTCTATACGTTTGGCCACCATCGTTAAAATGACGTCTACGGTATTTGTACATTTTTGCAGCCTGCTATGAGATGAACTGCAGTTTTGACACTTCCATGTTGGCTTCATTTTTCAGTCTTGTGGATGCTTGATAACTACCAATATAACTGTCCCTCAATCCTAACAAACAGGCTTGAAAAAGAATCAAGAATAAATTAAATAGTAAAAATAAAATAAAATAAAAATAAAATACCAGCTTTGTGGTGCATTAACTTTTAAATATAAACCATCCTTTAATGTTAATATGTAACATCAAAGACCCTTTTAAGCCTTCTTTAAAAGAACTAATAAAGCTTTTTTGAGCTTTCTTTTCCTTTACAGTGCATCGTCTCTACAAAGGGATCTCATCTTTAAATACTTTAAAATAAATAAATACAAAAATGTGTGAATGCAATTTATTAAGTATAGACAGATTACACTTGCAGATGTGACTCCTACTTGCACATATAAATAGCCCAGATACCAGCAGCTTTAGCCTGTTACCATTAAGCAGTCAGGGCAGGCAGTAACCTCTGTGCTGCAGGCTTTGAAAAAGACTGGGTTTCAAGGGCTACAATTGTGTGTATTCAAGGTCCATCAAAGCTTTTGCACCGTATAGAGTAGCAGCATGCATCACGCGTGCACACTCTGTGTTGTCCTCGGTGCTGACAGTCATAACTTCAGAATCTAAAACATGAGGCGATGTGTTGCCGCTGAAGCAACCTCCCCCATGGGAAGTCCCTGCAGGGACCAAGAAGCTTTTGAAGAATTCAAATTGTCTTCCTGTTTCAACCAGAGGGACCAGGGTCCAAATGAAGCTCTAGGGACATTGTTTTACCCCAAGAAAGTCCCTGATCATGTGGCAGTATTTGAAGGATCAGGAACCTTTCCCGCTAGGGCTTGTAATGTTGAATATTTCTAGGCAACTTCCCACTACATGATTTTGGAGCTAGCGTGAGATGGCACAGTACACAACAGATGCCTAAAGGACCGTTTCAGCATTGGTGTTTGCGCTGTGGTGCAGGAGTCAGCTAAACTGGGATGGACTGTTATCTCAGCCTACTGCAGATTTTATATTTCAAAGGTGGTGTGTTTCCATGTTTTAGGAACTGTTGGTGGCTATACAGACATGTATACCATTACACAGATTTACTTTGGTACATTTTAATTTATGGCTATATTTAGACTTCACAACACAAGTACTGCTTGCCCTGCTTGTCTTAAAGGAGTGCCACAGGAATATGTAGAATAAGTACCTTTTAAAAATATATTTGCATTGCTGAACAATAACGAGCAGACCAATAAATGAAGAGGTAAAACCAGAAGCCCGAAGAGTCTGCCAGTGCACTTCCAGATTCATACAACATTACCATATGTTTTGGTTTTGATAAATCTGTGGAATTAAAATCCCTATTCCAGACTCTTAAGTGGATGGTTACACAAATCAAAGAGTCAGTAATAAATAATCGAATTATTTTATGCAATCTGATCAGGGATGCAAGACAATACAGAAGAAAAAAAAATAAGAAAACAGGAATTTATTTACAAAAGCAGTTCTCACAGAATGCAACATTTAAATGTTAAACTTTATGGAATTAAATGGATATTTAGAGAATGGTACAAATGATGAATTTGACCTGCATAGTTTGCCTCTTCATAACAGTGGGGGTGAGTTTTGTAATCTACCTGGTGAGCTACCTGGAAAGCATCTGCTTGACACAATTCTGCTTCATGCCATTGAAGTGGACGTCTTTCCACTGTTGGACCCTTTTTCATGGAATACGTGACAAAGATTATTGCTCGTACAAACCAAGTATTTCAGTTAATGTGGTGAAAT
This sequence comes from Copadichromis virginalis, assembly GCF_057382275.1. Lineage (NCBI taxonomy): Eukaryota > Metazoa > Chordata > Actinopteri > Cichliformes > Cichlidae > Copadichromis > Copadichromis virginalis. The sequence continues at coordinate 38,950,628 of NC_140623.1, forward strand.
TCTCATATTTTCAAAATACATTATTTAGTAAATAGTAATGTAATTAGTGCTAACTACATCTGATATGTAACTTCATAACCAACCTAAGTGGTATTAGCTGATAAAAATAAGCACACTCACAGCAACATGTAGGTTGTCCACTGAAAATTTCATTGGTTCAGATTAAATCCATTTTAAATCAGTAAACAGTGTGTATTATTAAGAGTAACTATACTCATGTTTCTTTGAAACGGGTGATGGTCTAATATCATTTATAAAATCTCTTTGTTTGCCCACAAACTCCTCCTACAATCAGAAACAAGCACATGAGCTCTTTGGTGGAGGTAAGATGAGGAGCTGAGCAAATAAAATTGGCACACAGGTATATTTTAGGACTGTGAAGGGTCCAACCTGTATCAGAGGTGATGGTGGTGATGATATGTATTGTATTGTATATGGTTGTGTTGCCTAGTAACAAGTTATTAATCCAAATCTAAAACTTAATATGATACAATGCTTTTTGAAGCATTTTTTCATTTTCATTTCATAACAATAGCATTTACCTAAAATTTAAATGGCACACGATACATCATCATGTTTACTGGTAACCAACCACAATGGACTAAAATCACAGACCAAATGATACTGTCGAATGGGTATATTAGTATACGTAACTGACCATACATAAACGATGACGGGTTTACTCCTTATCTTTGTCAGAATCAGCGGATTTACTAGAGTGATACACTCCTTCCTCTCAGACTGTGCAGATATTAAAAAAAAAAAACACACAGTAAAGAAAATGAGTCCAGTCCAGACAAATACTTTGACACAGAGTTCATTACACAGTACAGTACTGTTATGTATAATAAAGGAAAGTACATCAAAGTGCTGAGATCTATACCTTTATCCTCAATTTCTTGCTATCAAACAATGACCCCTTTACCAGCAGCCATTATTCAGACTCACTCCCATTTCCAAAACAGGTCATCTTAGTTCTTCAACTTGACAGTCTCCTGCTGGTCTGGCTTATCCACACCCCATTCCTTCCTCCTTCCTTTGCTCTTAGAAGAAAAGAGACAGAGACGAGGGGATTTGCCTCACGGTAGGTAGCTGTTTTATGTGTAGCATATGAAAAAAGAGGTTTTTTGGTGAGGCTTGGCAAAGAGAGCCAGGAGCCCACTTGACGAGCAGCGGGTCTTAGAGCTGGATGATTTGTTTGGAGAAGCCCTCTCCAACCAAAAGGGGGATTAACTGCACACAGGTTCCCATGGAACCACAGCGAGATGGAGAGGGTTTGTAGAGGTCGCCACACCCCCACTTGACTAGATATGCATGCATGCATGTACACACACGTGAACAAAAACATAGATATGTACAGCATGCAAGACTTTGCACCTGTCCTCAAAGTACATTCCCATGGGCACAGAAACAGTAAGTAAGTAGGTGGGTCTTGTCTAGGCTGGTTTGCTGTTTACTTCACAACCTCTGGTCCTTCTTAACTCGCAGCGCAGGATTTAATATCTGGTCGATCTATAGTTAACCACAGTTAAACTTAGGATGGTAAAATAAAGATCCTGAAATGCACAAGTAAATATAATCAATTTCTCTTTATAGCTAAAATAAATCATCTTGCTTCTGAAGCCTGTTGTATTCGCCTCTTGTGTGAGATACTCTAAACTGACTAAACAGTAGCAAACATACTTTAGGTCCCAGTAGGAATTCATCAGGGAAAATAGAGATAGAATTACCTCAACTAAAGAGGTTATGTACCTAGTTTGATTTATGTGTTTGTTAGTTTGTTTCACACAGTAAAAAAAAAATTGTGAGAAAATTCTAAAAGAATTGGAGTTTTTGGTTTTCTGTATTTGTATCCTGTATCAGAAATTTTGAAGAGAGATTTTGCTTCATATTTTCACAAATACATCTCAAATTACAGTACAAAAAATTGGGAGAAGTTGTCTCCATGTTCTCTAGAAAATACCACAAATCATTCTGGAGCCAGGGAATCAGTTCATGGACAGTGTGAATGGATGTTTTATGCAATATAAAGCTGCTCTTGCTGATAAGCTGCTTCAGGCTTTATCATTATCCATCAATTTTTTTAACTGCTTCTTCAACATAGGCGTCGAGGCCTATTCCAGCTATTCCAGCTAGAACTGCCTTTTCCACTGCAGGGGAACTGACAACCATCACATCCACACTTATAGTCAGCTTTTGAATCACATGCATGTATTTGTAATGTGGGAGCACTCGGGAAGTGCAAGCAGGCCAAAGAAGACAAGCTAACTTTACACAGAAAGACCCTAACCAACCAGGAAGTTTGAAACAAGAAATCTCGTCACTGTGCTGCTGCATGGTGCTTTGGTGAATTCATCCTCAGACTGTAGTGGCTTACTGGTCCTCTCAGGTTTTACTTAGTACATCAGTGATGCATCACACTATGGTATGATAAGTCAAAATGCCTGGTGTGGTTTTTGTTTGTTTGGTTTTCTTTTTAGAAAAAAGCAAAATGTTTCTTTATATCCAGACTACGGCCACCATGAGCTGTGATCTCCAGCATGCCCAAGAAGAATTCAAGCAAAAAAACAAAAGATGAATTAGTTGGTTTCAAAAACTTAGAGCTTGTGACCGAACTCTAGATCTCAGATGTCCTTTGTAATTCTAAATGTAATGTCTCTGTTTACAGTATTTTATGGCCCACACAGAGAAGCACAACATCCTGTGTTATTTTCAACCTGCAGACCTTTGATCACTTCTACTGTATCTAGCTGCACCTGCAAAATAAAAGTAAAATCACTCTCTTTACTTTCTTGAATCTATGTATTTGTTGATTTGCTTTTTTTTCTACTTCAATAAATATGCCCTTCAGTTGAGATAAAATATTATAACTTCTCACCTTGGGGACGAGGAACATTTTTAACACACTGCATACTCAGGTGATAAAAATATTGCAGATGATCTCTTGTTCGTGAAATCACTTGGTCAGCAGAAGTGAAACAGTGGTGAGAGCTGTGCTCTTCTGAGTGGGACGAGTGTAGAAGCAGTGTTCTCACAGCCTGTTTGCAGTAAGATGAGGAGGTCACTGATGCTCCATGCTGGTGCTGAGCTGCTGCCATCTGCTGGTGCCAAATGTATTTTCATTGTTTATGTACCAAGAATCTGAAGTAAATGTTTGGTACATTATCTTTTTGCATTTAAATTAAATTTCTTTCAAAAAATTATAATTAGGGCAAATAAGTTTTATAGTTTTGCTGGAAGATTTAATCAGATAGCACCCCAAGAAGGAGTGGTGTTGGTCTTAAACGTAATGCTGTGTAAGCTTATCAAAAAAAATATACTTCATATATTATATTTAGGTAAAATTCATTCTGTATTTCAAATTTAATGTAACTTAAATGTTTTATTTTAAATTCTTTTTAAAGTACTTTGATTAATCCTGTTAACTCAGTTAAAGCCAGTTAAAGCATGCCCTGTGTCTAACAAAGACAACATGTTAATACCATCGGTTTATGAAGCCAGCATGCAGAAATACACCACAAATATGCATGTTCGCATGTTCGTTCATTTTCCCAGTTGAGTTGGATTTCTTTCAACTAAGAAAAAATATATTTTAAAATTATTTCCATTGTTATGAAAATAAATAACCATGATTTACTTTAACATGTGTTAGAGACACAGAGCTACTTTCCAGTATGTCTGTTTTTTAAACTTATAAAAAAAAGTAAAGTAAGTTGGGAGTTAAAATTATTTGATTATATGTTAACTATTTGAATGAGTTCGTTTTACTTGTGAATTTATTATTTATTTATTCATCTTATACTGTTGTAAGCTAAAGACAATCCCCTATATACAAGGGAAAGTGGGGAGGGCTAGGGAGGTCAGCCATCTGCTGCCACTGGTTAGATAATCACAATTTGACAAAATGATCTTATTCAGTTCAATTCAATTTCATATTATTATAAAATGATAAAATAATTTTCTCGTGCCAAATAACAACAACAGTTGCCTTAAGGCACTTTATATTGTAAGCTAAAGAAATGACACTGAGAAAAGAGAAAAAACCCCAACAATCAACAACAACCCCAACCTATGTGCAAGCACTTTGGTGACTGTGGGAAGGAAAAAAGTCCCTTTTAACTGGAAGAAACTTCCAGCAGAGCCAGGCTCAGGGAGGAGTGGCCATCTGCTGGTCTGTTGCTTGGTTGGGGCTGAAAGGAGAAAGACACAGACATGCTGTGGAAGAGAACCAGAGATTAATAATAACTAACTTAATGTTAACTGTTTCTAAGTTTTAAAACTCATAGTTTTAAGTTTTTGAATTGACTCTAAGACAATACCAAATTAAAAGGAATTTATGAGAACACACATATTTATTTTAAGCACAAACTCATCAAATTGTCTGTAGATTTAACCTCTACAGATTTTATTTACTGAAATAAAATTAATCTAAACAGAGAAATAATAAATGAATAAAAATAATTTTTTGTTGCCAGATGCAACTAACATGAACTCCCAGGTTTGATTAATAGTACAATTAGACTGAAAATAAAAAGCTTCATTCATTCATTTCCGTGCGTGGAAATGAATGAATGAATACTGTCAGTTCTGTGTAACGGAGGGCAAACCTTCAGTAACGTACACATTGGTGGTTTGGAGATTAAAGTCAACTGTCACAGAAACAGATTCATCACCGTGGCAGCTGAAGTGTGAGCTAACTTTATTAATGTGCTCTCCAGACAATGATAACGTCTGTATTTCACACAAACCCTCATTATGTGACATGCAGCACATGTGGGTATATGACTGAATTAGTGTAGCTTGCAAGCTCCATGCTGGTGCCCCTGCTATTAGACTCACCCAGTTGTTGTGACCGTCCATGGTAACCTGGGAAATCAAAGCTCCCTTTTATCTCCCAGTACCACCCCAGTGGTGAAGCCTGAACAACTGGTAGCACTACTGTCAGCACCTCGCTTTATTTGCCATGGACTGCTCAGTTCAGCTCAGCCTTGTGGCAAACATAGCACAGATTAGCATGCCAGCAGTTCTCTTCCCAAACATCTCTGACAGCATTAGCACATGCTCAGTGTAGGGCGTACGTGAGAGCCAGCTGTCAAGTGGAGGGAATTCCTAGTGCTTCAATGAAGGTCGCTCCCACCATTCAAAGTAATGGTGCTCTGCCAGGACTCCCACGCAAGGTGTTAACTTGGTATTGCTCACAGTTTAGCTTGGACGTCCTGGCATTTCTAAGAGAGACTTAATTGCTGCTTTACATTTACACAGCAGGGCTACAGTGTGCGATCGGCACCTGTCGCACCACACAGGGGGGTCGCAGCAAAGGCATCTGCAGCTTTATTTAAGGAAAAGCAGCAAACACTAAAAGGTAGATTTAAAAAAAAAATCAGCTAAGTGCTGATGAATAAATATTACTCCTAATAACCCATATGGAAAAGAAATAGTAAAAACTTATATGATTTACTCATGAAAGTGGCCACTTTCTCAATACTTTCATATATTGCTTTAATAAGTATCCACAACATACAAGTTTCATTATATAATTTTTCAAGGGATCTTATATCTGTTTTCACTCTTGTATGCTTTTCATACAAGTTTCACACAAGACAGATACAAACTTTATAAGATTTATATACACTCAACAAAAATATAAACGCAGCACCTTTGTTACTGCTCCCATTCCCCATGGGATGGACGTAGAGACCTAAAATTCATTCCAGATACACAATATAACCATCCCTCCCAAACAGTGGTCACAAATCAGTCCAAATGTGTGGTAGTGGGCACATCTGCTATATTGAGATAATCCATCCCACCTCACAGGTGTGCCACATCAGGATGCTGATCTGACACCATGAGTAGTGCACAGGTGTACCTCAGACTGCCCACAACAAAAGGCCACCCTGGAATGTGCAGTTTTGTCTCACAGCAAAATGCCACAGATGCCACAAGCAATGAGGGAGCGTGCAATTGGCATGCTGACAGCAGGAATGTCAACCAGATCTGTCGCCCGTGCATTGAATGTTCATTTCTCAACCATAAGCCGTCTCCACAGGCGTTTCAGAGAATATGGCAGCACATCCAACCGGCCTCACAACCGCAGACCTCGTGTAACCACACCAGCCCAGGACCTCCACATCCAGCAGGTTCACCTCCAAGATCGTCTGAGACCAGCCACCCAGACAGCTGCTGGAACAATTGGTCTGCACAACCAAACAATTTATGCACAAACTGTCAGAAACCGTCTCAGGGACGCTCAACTGCATGCCCGTCGTCCTCATCGGGGTCTTGACCTGACTCCAGCTCGTCGCCGTAACAGACTTGTGTGGGCAAATGCTCACATTCGATGGCGTCTGGCACGTTGGAGAGGTGTGCGCTTCACGGATGAATCATGGTTCACATTGTTCAGGGCAGATGGCAGCTGAGAATGTCCCAGTTCTTGCATGGCCAGCATACTCACCGGACATGTCACCCATTGAGCATGTTCAGGATGTGCTTGACCGGCGTATACGACAGCGTGTACCAGTTCCCACGAATATCCAACAACCTCGCACAGCCATTGAAGTGGAGTGGACCAACATTCCACAGGCCACAATTGACAATCTGATAGACTCCATGCGACGATGTGTTGCACTGCATGAGGCAAATGGTGGTCACACCAGATACTGACCGGTTCTGGGTCCCCAGACCCCCAATAGCGCAAAAAACTGCACATTCCAGGGTGGCCTTTTGTTGTGGGCAGTCTGAGGTACACCTGTGCACTACTCATGATGTCAGATCAGCATCCTGATGTGGCACACCTGTGAGGTGGGATGGATTATCTCAATATAGCAGATGTGCCCACTACCACACATTTGGACTGATTTGTGACCACTGTTTGGGAGGGATGGTTATATTGTGTATCTGGAATGAATTTTAGGTCTCTACGTCCATCCCATGGGGAATGGGAGCAGTAACAAAGGTGTTGCGTTTATATTTTTGTTGAGTGTATATCTTTTCCATATGGGAACAAAGCACAACTGAGAGCATCGTCTACACAAAACAGCAGACACTGCTGAATCTTTAACCTGCCTCCGTTAGTTTTTTGAAACACTAGCTACCCTGGATTAGTGTTGGGTTGTGTTGATTTGTCCAATATATCACTGAGGATAAAATTGCTAATCACAAATGTGTCTTTTGTTGGATTCTGTACTTTCAAAGGTGACAATCTTTACTTTGCATGCAAATCCAAAAAACAAAGCTCGTGTGGTATGTTAGGGTGTGAATAGAGTGGGGGGGCCTTTGGACAAATTCAACAATTCACGCTGATTTTAATTAAAGCCAACAGGGTACTGCATGCAACATTAAAGGCACAAAACACACAGGGCTACGTTTCAGACAAGTCGTCCTCTCTGTATTTTTCTCCTTTGTCACTCTTTCTAGTCCTCCCACCCTTGGTTGCCCCCTCCTTCACTTTAATCCAGTGGCAGAATTTCACTCGACAAGTGATCAAAGACCAGTAGCACGATGCCAGGTGCGGCTGTAGCTTCAACTGTTGACAACCACCAAGCAATTTTTCCCCCGTTCCTTTTTCTCTTCTCAGAAACCTAAACAAAGCTGGGCGAACTGCTGTGTGTGTTTGAGTCTGAGAAAAACAGTTTCTCCTTTTTTTAAGACTTTATTCGATTTTTTTCCCAGAAGGAGAAGTAGAAATGTTTTTTTTCTTTCTTTTTGACGGTGATCTGTATTACCTAGTCTCCTGTCCCCCTCAGTGCACGGTGTGGTGGCCGGTTTGAGGAGTTCTGTGACAGTAAATTACAGCACTCTTGAGACAGACGAGCAGCAGGAGTTGAGGTACAGAGAGAGGATGCACGGCGGGGATTAGGCTTTATTAAGACTCAGCCACCACTCATAGGCACAACAACACAACATGCAGGTGTGTGTGTGAGCGAATAAGTGAAGGATATACAGCTCAAAGCATCTTTCTCAACCTATAGGTGGTCGGCAGTGAAAAAAGATACACATCAGCTCTAATAGGGATCTCATGTCTGAAAGTGTTCACTACTTTCTTGAAGAATGTTTCCAAACTGTACTGTTACATTGCTCACCAACATATACTGACAGTATATATGGAGTATATGGTGATTTCTCATTATGTTTAGGCCTGTAAAGGATTTGTGTGTTCTGTTAGCAATTTTTACTTTTATTTTGTTTAAGTCTCATAATATTTAAAATTGTGATACATACCTATTTTTATTTAAATAGCAGAACATGAAAAAACATTGTGAGGCCTCTAACACTTTGAGCAATGCTTTATTAATGCCATTTGGAGTGTATTGTTAACAAAGGAAAAGCTTCGTTTTAAATTACTTTATACAGTACAAGTGAAAAATGTACAAACACTCCAAGCAAAGTATGACAGGTTTCATGGACAACAAGAAAATAACCTAATTGGCTTCTTAAAGTCACCTCATCTGCCCTAACAAAGAAAAGAAAAAGAAAATTACGAGTTTTCATAAACACAAAGCAATAATTGTGACTGAAATAACTACTGTAAATATAAACTCTATTGTTTTACATTTTACTCATTAAACAGAAATAATGGGAAATTTTCACAAAATCAAATTACTTAAAGTCAGTATTTTGAGCATAAATATTACTTTTGAGTGTATAAGACACAACACCATCACAGATGGGAGCCAATAATGCAACAATCCCATATGAGAAAAAAAAAATCAATATAAGCACAAACATCTGTTGGCTGTCAAATCTGTCTGTGATAAAATGCTGTTGGTGCAAACGGTGTAACATTATTACAGCAATACTGTACTGCAATAAGAAATATTCTAACTAGAATGGATGGAAGAAGCCTGGCTGACAATCTGGGTGGAGAAAAAGGTTCATCCCAAAGCAACAAAAGGAAAATGCCTCAGACCCTTCATGTGATAACTGCTACGGCCATGAAGATGGTTTGGGATGAACTGTGATGCACGAGTATAAACATTTGCACTTTTTCAGCAACGCTGCAAAGACTTTTCCAAACAATGTTTCATTTTCTTGATGAAAAAAGAGTACTGCACGGTGCTGCTGGATGATTCCTTTTGATTAAATTTAGATTTTGAAATTCTACAATTCCTTTTTTAAAAACTTCTTCAAATTCAACCACACAAAGGTAACCCACTCTGTAACAACATTAAAAAACTGCTGATGTGTATCACAAAGTCTGCTCTTAATCTGCTGTTAACATGCTTTGTGATTTATAGAGAACCTTTGTATGCAGAAATGAAAAGTATTTTTAGGTGCTGCATATATTGTGGAAAAGAAATGCTGAAGAGGATCTCTTATCTGAACGTCCTGTTTTGAGCTCAAATTTACAAGAATTTCACTGAGACGTACATGGTGGGTATACAAATTAGAGTCTCCCAGGAGAGACTACAGCTTGGATATGGACACAATTTGCAAGTCCAAAACCCATACTTGAAATAACTCTGTTATAACTTGACTCTGATGAAGCTCTGAGTTGCCCTTTGCCCTTTGTGATCAATATGCATACGTTTGTGAATGAGCCAACACTGCATATATTTTCATATTAAAACTTTCTTCATGTGCGTGTGGGTGGATATGGGGACTTACTGACAGGTGGGAAAGCAAGTGAAGCAATGTCAGGCTCCAGCTGTCGTGAAACGCCTCCCAAACACTCTTTAACACATCCACATCATCCACCCCCTTCCCCCATCTTTGCTCTCATGCCTTAACTATCCTCTCTTGTCCGAGCACTGCTGCGTCCAGCTGGAAGCTTTGAACTGGTCCAAACACACACACACACACACACACACACACACACACACACACACACACACACACACACACACACACACACACACAGATGGATTGAAAAAACAGTAGTAGAGATCTGTTCAGACTGATCAACAGATCAAAAGAGTGACTAAAGAAGACATTTATTTCAAAGCCTATTCCACTATTTCATGAACAGTAAGAGAGTTGTAGACAGAGATTTGTATCTGTGATGATTAGAACTGTCATTTAGTGGTCTGGGGTAAATCTCAGCATTTGCTTCTTAGTCACCACCATGTAGATTTTTTTTTTGAACTAGTAGTGACCATATTTAGATGAATGCGTGGACTCCCCGAGCTTGATTAGCAGGCTGCTTCCATGTTTTATAAGATTGTCCCGATGCCTTCAAATTAGCCCCAATTAATGGAGGGCTGCTACATTCACATCCACCTACCAGTCAACGCAGTGTTATGTTAAAACTCTATAAAGTTTAAAAGTGAAGGAGTTACAAATAATAAACCTCCTGTGTAGTTGTTAAAAACAAGGCAATAGTTTATACTCAATCAAACTCAATCAAACAAATACAGCTGAACCTAGCATTCCTGATGACTGACACAATTTGCACAGTGAGTTTCACTTTCTTCACCCTGGACAAACGTTTCTGGTACCAAAGTGCAAAGCAAAGAGGTTTAAAAACAGCTTTGCTCCAGCTTCCATCACGCCGATGAACAATTTATGTCTATATTGTTTTATCGGTAACATGATGATGTGCTTTCATGTGAGGTTGGTTGATTCATGACTGCAGAACAAATCAATTGATCTGATCGAGAAATCGAATACAGACCAGGTTGTAACGTTTATTTTTTTTTGCCTAAGTTTTTAGGGATTTACTCTCTGTCGGAACTAACCTCAAGTGGCCATTAGTACAATAGCAATTTTTTCTGTGTTGGCTTCACTTTTCAGCCCCAAGTGTTGCAGTTTGAGTGGCAAGGATTAGCTGTGACAGAGGCGTCTTCATTAAAAGTCACAAGTTTGCAGCTCCTCTTGACGCCATCTCTTTTCTTGAAAAATGAAGGGTGGACTACTTCCAGCAGAGCAACTGTTGGTGCTGGAAATAAATTGTCTGTTCCTGCATCGTCTAGTATGAGCATATATAATTACTACAGACACAGAGATGGTCAGCATGTAGGCTTACCACAACACAGGCCTTAGAATGAGCCTCATCATTTTTAAATATCTTTGCTGACTGACAATTTAATGGAGGCTGCCAGAGCTGTTTGACCCAGTAAAAATAGGGTTGAAAGAAACCCGGAAACTTATTTTCGGAGCAGTTGAAGAAGTCTCGTGCCGCATATGAAAGAAAAGGTTACCCGAGTTGGTTTAAAGTGAAAGAAAAGGCGATACGCAAGTACTGAAGGTTCTGTTGTCCTTTTGAGAAAATCACTTGTTTTCTCCCTTTGAAGAATTGGTTATGAGAGTAAATCTGACAGAAAATTATCTGACTAAAACAATATAACTCCAACACGCTGAGCGACTGGAACAGTGATGATCACATTAAAGAAAATCAAGCAAAAATATTCAGCCAATTCCTTTCAAGTTGATATGAAAATGGATTGTTGCGAAAAAGAAAAAAGGGGGCCAAAGAAGTCTTTTCTGGCTGTTAAATTGGATGTGCATATGACAAATTTCAAAGGCTGTCAAAATAAAAAAAATGGAGGGGGGGAGAAGAAGAAAGGGCTGGAAAAAAATACATTTACATCATAAATGCACAGGTTCCCTTTCAATAGGCCTCTTCAAAACTCTGTCAGGCTTTTAATGGTAGGCAAGTTCAAAGTGGCACTAGACTCCCACTGCTTCCAAAGATAGAAGTAGAACAGTGTGTGTGAGTCCGGATCCCTATGTGGACACACACACACACACAGTGTAGCATGTGAACTATTACCTCTTCTGTCCGAAGTCCTCACACCAAACCCTATTGTGTGTGTGTTTGTGCATGCACTTGAGTGTACAAGCGTGCGTGTGACTGACAGGTGTATACGGAGAACTGATAGCGGGAATTCTTCCTCTTCCTCCGCTCTACCTCTTTGATCCACCCATCTCCCTTTCTGCTTTCTTCCATCCACTTTTCTTTCTCTTTTTCTGCATTTCTTCCGCTTCGCTCCTGGTTTGTCCTAAACTGTTGGCGAGAGATTGCTCGAAATGGTATCTCGGGGAGCATTGCAGACATTCTGAAAGCGCTCCGGATCCCGGTACCAGCCAGCCCCAGCCAACCAGCCATGCCCCACGGTGATATCCCTGCATCAAAGCCACAAATCTTCCCCTCTTTCTTTGCCTCCCTCCCCTTTTCTCTGTCTCTTTTTCTACGGTGGCACTTCCAGCAGCTTCGAATGTTTAAACTTCATATATCAGCCTCATTACGGAGCCTCAAAGCCTTCCATCGATTCTAAAGGCGCTCATTTGAATTTTTAATCACACGTATGTACGAGTGCTGCGCTCAGCAACTATCCGACGCAAGCATGCACATACACACCCTCGCGCTCTCATCTCCGCTCCTTCAGCTCTTTCAAAGTGCTCTGCCTCTGAAGTTTTGGAGTTCAAACTTCCACTTAGAAAAAGTCTCAGTTAATATTGCTCCGATGAGTTTGAATTTAGAGCGATAACTGTGGGCACACAGTTCAGGCTCCATTGTGGGCACGGTCGCATTGCTTGTGGGCGGCAGGGTGCTTGACTTGAGTTAACACAGGTGCTTCTTTAGACTTACTTTCCTCTTTGATGTCAAATATGTAGTTCGAGCGTAGAGAATATTATATAAAAAATATACAGTTATACATCACTCGGTCCTCTTGGTGCACATACTGTAGCTATGTAGGGCCTTCTCACGCTCAGTTACAATGTGCATACAAAGTCCTGGCTAAGCTAAAGAGAGACTTTGTCACTCAAGCAATAACAGGGAAAGGGAGAAAGACTCCTTTAGATCTTCCTGCAAGAAGTACACCTTTGAATCTGAATTTCCTTGCAGAAAAAAGCACTTTGAAAATCTAATGCATAAACATTATCTTCTTTCCCCCCACTTCCACCCCTCTTCTACTTCTTCCTCCCTCCATTCCCTCCCTTCACCTAAAGCGCACAAGCTTCTGAGCGACTTTGGAATAACTTCCCTTTTTTTTAGAGTCCTCAGTAACTTAAATAAGAGGCGGTCGGGGATTTGGATATTGTTACGTCTCATCAAAGGCAGAGATCTTCAGCTATCCTCCCTTGCCTGTTCGCTTGTTATCTGTCAACGCCCAGTCTTCAAGAAAGATGCTTCTCCTCAAGACTGATGTACTGTAATTTGATATATCCCCACCCCCACTCCCCACTCCACCTCCCCTACTTTTTTGAAAAAAATCTTTGTTAGGGCACAAACTAGCTCAGGGGAGCACAGACGAAGACGTTAGCACTGGTTCAATCAGTTAGTTATCGTTTTTTTAATGACAAAAGTAACTAAAAAACACAAAAACCCCTGCAGTTGGTTTCTTTACCTGCTGAATACTCTCACAAACGTGGTCTGTTTTCACAAAAATATGAAATTATTTTGTTTAAAGGTTAAATATCTAATTTCCACGTGCCTTAAAAGGTTCAAAGCCATATTTCAGAACCAAATTGTAGAGCTTCATGCTTTGCAGAAAGGCAAAAGACTTTTGTGGCTACATGGTTCACATATTTCAAGCAACATGGAAGATTTATGGCATGTGATTCAACAAAAAAAAGACTGCACTTACAATCTTCAGCTAGGTCAAAAGATATTTCTTGATGTGCCTTTTGACAGCCAGTCGCTGCTATCTGCGCTGTTTACCTTCACACAGCGGGCAGCAGACAGCAAAGCGTGTGCCTTCCTGCTGTCGGCGGTGTCGGCTCGAATGCCGCTCGCAGTCCGGAGCGTCATCAGAAGTTCAATGGATCATAATGAAAAGCTTCACGCTAGCACAAAATCAAACAGGGATTCTATTTATTGAAACCCATGTGGGGACTCCGTCTCATTGGCTTATAAGCAGTGAGTATGATTTAGTGAATGCTACCCATATGTTACCCCCCCTACCCACGAACCCATCACATGCTCTTTTTTCCATTCCAAAAAACCCCTGAACCCCCCCTCCCCATCACTTCTACCCCCTTCCTTTCTCCCCTTGCACCTGCTGCTGTGAACAGCAGGATCCCAGTGTGTGATTCTGTTCATCCCTCGCTTTTCTCCCCTGCGCTCACCACTCCATCCCTCCATCCCTTTCTTTCATGTGTGCTCTGCTGTCAAGCCCAGCTGGATCAGGCCTGCCAGTCTAGTCAGATGCAGTCTTTGTTGGTGTTGAAACAGGCAGTGCTAAACCCATGTCTTGCAAGGCCTTTTATGTCTGTAGCATTTATGTAAGATATTAGCATTTATGTTAAAATGATACTCACAGGGTGCATAATAGACATATTTTCATTTCTTTTTTATTTATGATAAATGGCAAGTTTGGACTGAGAAAAAAATCTTTCTGTACAGTCTTTAAGGGAAGTATCACACAGGTCAGTGTTTTTGCTGAATCAAATTTCCTGAGTCGCGCAACTAACAGAAACTTTTTATTCAAAGCTGCTTTAGTGCGCTGTAGACATGTAGGTCAGCAACACCTAGCTGTGAAAAGTTTTAGGGACTATTTTCCACGAAACTACATCCATCTGTTGTATCATTGTGTGTAAGGAAGTCGGTGCCTACCCATGAGGAAATCATGGCAACCACAGTATACTTTGTTTTTTGGATGATAAAAAAAGGTACAGTCAGTTGTTTGTTCAGTTTATTCAAAGAGAAAAGTGTATTCCTGAATATACAATTGGTTAATGTGTAATTAGATTTTCCAGTTTGTGGAAACCGCTGTGTTGCCCCACCATCTTAAATACAGTGACCGTGATGGACACCTCATCTCATTTTGTGTATGTGGCTAGAGCCATAAAACATCATCCTGTTCCTTTTTGACTCGTCTCTTAATCTGAAGTCAGGGTTCCAACACACACAAAAATCTGCATAAGAATGCTTATTTGTTTCTGATATTGTCACATAGTGGCAGCAGATGAGACATGCGACCCTTCCATTTTCAGATAACGAGTTAGCTAAACTGCTGGTTATAAGCTAGCACTATGCCAGCAAATGTTAGCTGCTATTTAGTGTCCTAAAAATCCCACTTTCTCTTTGATAAACAGTTTGATTACATTCTCTCATCATATAAGAGTTTATTCCCGAAATGTCCAACTATGTTAGATGTGCTTCACTAATACTGGGTAACAGCAGCTAACAATGGTAACAACAGCAATGCTTACCAACAGAATAGTTCAGGATATCCTCAACAACTCACCTTAGTACATATCTATCATCAGCCAGAACTGAGATTCACTGATTTATCAAGTTGTATCAGATTTCTTTTTACAAAGTTTTACAGCCTCCTCCTGAGATGTGGATACTTCTCACCCAGCATATTGACAACTGAGGTAAACAGCCTACACTAACAGGGAAAAACTCAGATCCAATCTGGACACACCTCTGGGTACACTCACCTAGGTGAATGGTGGACAGATTGTTTGAAAGGCGACCGGGATACAAGCTTAAAATACCATAAAATATTTGATTTACATATATCTGTAATTTATTCCAAAGTTATTGCTAAGTGTTGATATTATTAACATATGTTACAAAACAGTGTGTACAAATTTTGTACATAAACAGAAGTAGAAACACACTGGCTGGTCGCGGCTGTTATGAGGTTATGATCTTGGCTGGTTAAAACATTGTTTGTCATATAGCGGCCGCGGTAGCTAAGAGGATACACTTGAAAGTTGACCAAAATCTGCAATCTGCTGACATCTAGTGGTGACATTTAAACACTGTAACTTCAGGGTTACCGTTCTGTAAGCAGCCAAGATTTTAAAGATTCTCCATCAATGTGTTTTTCCATCTATTCCTACTGTGAACGGAATGCTGCATAAACCGTCCAAGAATTCTATGCTCCAGTTTTTGGTGAGTAAAATCTTAGTAGGTGATTTTTCTTACGTATCACTATAGGTATCTGTGATATTGCGTTGCATTCATATAGTCAGGAATAGCTGATAATTTAACACATTAACCTCATGTCCAAATACGGTAACTTCAGGCTGCTGAAAAACCAAGATGGCAGCAATGCATCGCAGTGGTTAGTCCATCGTTTATATACAGTCTCTGGATGTTCCGTCTTTAACACACTTTCCCACCTGATTTAAAAACTTTACACTCATACATGCACGTTAGTAGATGCTTACACACACACACACAATCCCCTTTCAAACTTTGTCTTAATTCCTTGAAAACACCTGCCACTTTCTTGATGTTAAATTAACATGGGGGGGAAAAGGAGAAAAAAAACATCAAAGATGAACACTTCAGCAATCAGCTATCACTCAATTAGTGCTCAACAATTTTTTGTCTAATGCACTGCAGAAGGAACGCGTGGAGAATGTTGAAGAGAGGAAGAAAACTCTTTGAAAAATCATATTTTTTCCTTTATTGCTTCATCTCATAGCAAAACAATTTCTTCCTATTATCCTCCCAGTAGGTGGTCCACTGTCCTGTAAAGGGGTACGGTAATGCTTTATAGGCAGAGAGGAGAAGATTCCTTTTTTCTTTGCACCTTGTACCCTGGATACATTAAACAGAATCAAAGACGACATTTACATACCATTTGTGTTTCATGTTTGAGGAGTTTAGACAGAAACAGCTCTCATCCTGTGTGAAAGTAGGGATGTTTTGACTTTCTGAACTTTTTGCAGAGAGATAGAGAGAGGCGGGAGGGATGATTGAAGGACAGAGGAGGAGGAAGGGAGATGAAGAGTGAAATAACTCTCAAAGTTTTTCGCTACAATTTTCTTTTGTCATCTTGTCACCGCTTCTCCTCCCTCTTATCCAACTTTAGAGTGAACATGTCATAAATTAGTGACAAAAGCCTTTGAATGTGATTTTCTCTTTTTCTTTCTAATCATTTGTAATCTAACAGAGCTGAGCATTCTTCATGTCTAGTATAGTCACATTAGCAGTATCTTTATCTGACTAATGTCTGAGTTGGCGTTAACAATTACAGGAAGCCTACAAAATTAGAGCAGCATGCAACTGAGCTTTGACCTCAGTATATGCATGTGATTAGTCTGCGCTAGTGTCTGGTCATATTACCAGTGACCTGCAGCGTCATCCAGCTGCACATGAAGCTCTTTTTTGGATTCATTTTGATCAAACAAAATTT
The DNA here is from genome assembly GCF_057382275.1 of Copadichromis virginalis. Classification (NCBI taxonomy): domain Eukaryota; kingdom Metazoa; phylum Chordata; class Actinopteri; order Cichliformes; family Cichlidae; genus Copadichromis; species Copadichromis virginalis. The sequence continues at coordinate 38,967,670 of NC_140623.1, forward strand.
ACAGGAGAAGATTTCTAGGTTTCCTCATGAATCTCGATTTGTCTCTTGTGACATGCTCACTCCTCATCTTGCTTTGCACCTAAGCTGCTCTGGTGTTGTTTCAAAGCCTGCCATTTATGAGCTGGCGCTGTACATTCTCCATATGGAGTGACTGTTCTGCTTATATCCCTCCAGCTGTTTGGGGATGGACTTTCATCAACAGACAGTCGCAAAGGAGATCCCTTTAGTCCATAAGTGACCTGCTATACAGTTGAAAGCGCGGTGCCGCAGTGTTTCATCTTTAAATGTTCACTTGACAGATGAGGTGGTGGTATTGTACCCTCCTCCCATACATACATGCGTTTTTTTTAATGTCTGCATTATTCACAAAGTGACGTTTAGAAGATAGTAATGATGATAGCAGCTCTGTAACATTCTGTTTTATTTCTTTACAGATATAGTGATTTCAACCTTATTTGAAGTCACTGTTAATATTTATACTATTAATACTGGGAATATGTTACTAAATGGTAAACAAAGCCACAAAAACACAATGTCCATCAAAAACACAGGAGCGCAGGGAACAGTTCACAACTCCTCAGGGGGCCGACCCGGAGGGTGACGGTCCAGAAGTCCATAGTTCATTTGATCAGGGGGCCGGCCGTGCGGAAGGCGACGGCGTGGAAACAGTTCAGGGGGCCGGCCGTGCGGAAGGCGACGGCGGCGACTCAGGCGATGGCGATCAGGGGGCCGGCCGTGCGGAAGGCGACGGCGGCGCCCAAGTGTCAGACGTACCGGCCGAGGCTGGGAGGGCACAGGACCAGGCGACGCTGAAGCAGAGGCAGGACCAGGCGACGCTGAAGCAGAGGCAGGACCAGGCGACGCTGAAGCACAGGCAGAGGCTGGCCCAGGCGTAGCAGAAGCACAGGCAGAGGCTGGCCCAGGCGTAGCAGAAGCACAGGCGGATGCAGCCGGACCAGGCGTAGCAGAAGCACAGGCGGATGCAGCCGGACCAGGCGACGACGAAGACTCGGATGCAGCCGGACCAGGCGACGACGAGGCGGTCGCAGGTGGCGGCTGAACGGGCCCCTCGGACCCTCCAGCTGACGAGGCGTGAGGCTGGACGGGCCCCTCGGACCCTCCAGCGGAGACAGGTGGCTGGACGGGCCCCTCGGACCCTCCAGCGGAGACAGGTGGCTGGACGGGCCCCTCGGACCCTCCAGCTGACGAGGCGTGAGGCTGGACGGGCCCCTCGGACCCTCCAGCGGAGACAGGAGGCTGGACGGGCCCCTCGGACCCTCCAGCGGAGACAGGAGGCTGGACGGGCCCCTCGGGCCCTCCAGCGGACGAGGCATGAGGCTGGACGGGCTCCTCGGGCCCTCCAGCGGACGAGGCATGAGGCTGGACGGGCTCCTCGGGCCCTCCAGCGGACGAGGCATGAGGCTGGTGTGGTTCTCCGGAACCACCAGCTGACGTGGCATGACCAGTAGGTGCAGAGACCACCGGCTGAACAGAAGGCTGAGTGGGTGACGGAACAGATGACTGAGCTGAACAATGGGGAGCTGGCTGAGCTGCACAGTGGGCTAAGGGCTGAGCTAACGGAAGCACGGGAAAGTGTACTATGGACTGGGTGGCTAACAGCGCTAATGACTGAGCTAAAGACTGAAAGGCATGCAGTAGTGATGGCGGTGTGGATTGCAGACCGAATTCTCCTGAGCCCTTAGTAGAAACAGGGACGGGCGCAGGCACATGCCGGACACTAGCCACTCCCACCCGAGGAGTAGGTACGGGTGCGGAGACGGGCTGTATCCTGGCTGACCTCACCCTGGGGACCGGAACAGGCACCGGCAACGGCTGGGCAACTGCCCTTCCCACCCGAGGAGCTGGTACGGGTGCAGAAAGGGACAGAGCCTCAGCCGGCCTGGAAACCAGAGCGGGGACCAACTGGGCCTCAGCCTCCCCCACCCGAGGAACTGGTACGGGTGCAGAGGTACGCTGGGCCCGAGCTGCCCCGGGAGGAGAAACACGAGCAGGAAAAGGAGCAGGCTCAGAAAAAACAGTCTTAGAAACAGCAGGCTCAGGGTCGACAAAAACAGATCTATCAAAAATGAACCCGCCGTCCACTTCATGTTTTGCAGTCTTAGTATTAGCAGTCCTTGTTTTAATAGTTTTTGAAATCCTTGGGTTGACAGTTGTAGAGTGAGCTGACTTGGGGATGACTGAACCGGACCTGACAAAACCCGAACAGACGGAACCGGAACTGAGTGTGTTTGACCTGGTAGAGTGGTTCACAGTTTTCCCTTTAACAGCATTTACAGCCTTTGGCGAGTGCTTATTGTCTGTGATTTCTCCCTGTTCAGAGGGAGCAAAATGAAAAAACTTCTCCCAGTCTATGTCATCGTCCATCAGGGACACATCGACAGGATCAGGAGTGTGTCTATTGTTCTTAATGTCCAGAGAAGCGGAAGAAGGATAATCAGTGTTACTCACCACCGGGAGTTGCTTAACATGGTCCATCTTATTGCGGCGTGTGCGCCGCTTCCTACGGGGAGGGGAAGCGGGCGGAGAGAATAGCCGAGCCTCCGGCGTGCAGAACGGCGACACGGAGGCTGGAGCGTGGGCAATTGAAGGGACGCGGAGAATTCCCAACTGAAGCGGCCGCGACTTGGGTGCAGGTGAAGCGGCAGGTGGGGGCTTTCGGCAGCTCCGGGGACCACCGAGAGCCAGCCGCGTTCCTCGGAAAATCCACCCGTAGTCAGGAGTGCGCCACGGCCTCAAGCGGAGCTCCTCCTCTAGCTCAGCAAAGGCAGCATCCTGACGCTCACGCAGCTGAGAGCGGTTTGCTGGGTCCATGTAATGGTCGTAGTCTTCTGTCACAGTACGGCTGTGTGCAGGCAAAAGTAGGACCCAAACGCAAACTCACAGAGACAAAAGGTAAACTCAAAAAACACAGCTTTATTGCTGGCGTGGAGTGGGACACGAAAAACAATACAAAATAAACTAAACTGGGAAAACTAAAGCACAAGGAGCCACAGGGAAAAATCACACAGCTATGATGGAGACTACGACACTGACAAAGAGAAACACAGGGCTTAAATACACAGAGGGATAACGAGGGAATGAGACACAGAAGGAGGGCACAGCTGGGAGAAATCAGGACTGGACGAGACAGAGACGCAAAACTAGAAACACTCACATGAGGCATGGACCTTCAAAGTAAAACAGGAAGTATCACACAGAGACGCGAACTAGACACAGTGGAGACAGCAACTAAGAAACAGAGACAAACCATAAGGCAGAGGTCTAAGAACCAAAATACACAGAGGGAAATACTCAGCTTTGAACACAAGAGACTAGACTAGAGGGAGTAACAAAAGACCAACCATGAGAACATAATGCACAATGCAGGGTGACAGAAAACAAGAAACTCAAACATGCAAAGACACACCATAAACAGAACAGAGGGGGCACAGAGAGACATGAAGGGCAGGGGAGACTTAACATGGGTTGAAACACAAGGGGGAACTAATAAGCAAATCAACATAGGAGGCCTAATGAGTTAAACATACTATAAACATCAAAATGAACTAAAACTCAAAACACTGGGTCCTAAGACCCAGGATCGTGACACAGCAACAGGCAATAAACAGTGTGTAATCTACATGAAATTTTCATTCATGTTTTACACAATAAAATGACATATATTTAGTTTATGTTCTAATAAACCATCCACGGGGCACAAGATGTCATGAGCAACTTGTTTGTGCAATAGCCAAATGAGAATTGAGGGTATAAGACATCTCATTGACTGCATGAAATGCCTCGAACGCACCACGCCCGACCCTCAGCACACTTTCACCGCAGCATGCCTCAACATGTGCCGAGACGCGAGGGCCCAATCATCGTTACTTGCAGCTTTAATTACACTTGCCATGACATCTCAAAATGTCAGTACATTGGAATTAATTGACTGAAATAAGCCTGGATAAGAACAGAAAGCTGGTTTACAGTCTTATGGTTAAGTTAAAACTTAACAAATGCGACTGTTGCTCACATCCAAATTGTTGTTTGGTGTTGTGGTTATTTCAGTCTGTGCTGTGGAGCTATGGTGTAGTTTACAGTGTTTATGTGGCAGTGTTAAAGTTTAGTTAGTAGTGAATGAGCAGCTACAAGTGTACAAATACATACATACACACACCATGGTATAATCAGGTTAATGAGACAACCCCTCGGCAGGTTGTGAGACTGAGTCAAATTCCAGTGCTGCTTTTATATCCTGGTCTGTCCATGGCCATATCTGTTGACATATGCACACAGGACTACTTTCTTCTTCTAGAAAATAAATGGAGGCAACTGCCTGCCATGTGAACTTGCACCTGCTGTGCATCCACTGTAACCTTGTCTCCTCTGTCCTCATATTGTTACATTAGTTTTCATTCATCATTGAGCTCACTACAAGCTCCTTTTCCACTCGCCACATTCCCCTCATTCGTTTCTCCCCCCACGTTCCCTTTCTCCTCCACGTTCCTGCACCTTTTTATCTTTTCCTCCCTCCATCCCTCCATTGCCCCCTCACGTTTAATGAAGTCTGCTCTTGTGTAATCTTACAGTGATCGGGCCCTCTCACCTCCCCTCTGTGACTCAGGTGTGTTCTCCAACAGAGAGCCATTGTTCTCAGGATCCTCTGCTGAAGCCTGCCTGGCACAAGCACACACCTGCAACCAACAATGATACCTTTATTCGCCTCACACACACACACACACGCACACACACACACACACACACACACACACACACACACACACACACACACACACACACACACACACACACACACACACACGTATGAACTCTCAGACAACATGCCGACATGCAGAAGAACAAGCTCTCCCGCAACATATGAATGTTGAGGGTTTGAAATCACCTCTGGTTATCTACGGTGAAGGAATGAGGAAGAAAAAGTAGCTGGGTGAGGAGGGGTGAAGGAGGGGGAGAAAGAGAGAGAGAGAGGGGAGGAAAATGGCACAGATTACATAGCCAAGTTGTTGTTTGCACAAGCTGGTGTCATATTTGATTACATCGGACAGAGGATCAGCTGTGTTGGTGTACAGAAGAGGGGTGGAGGCAGGATCAGCGGTGCATGCTGGAGACATTGCACCCCACGGCGATGGGCAGTTAATGTTTAGTGCACAGTGACGGAAACATAACTCTATTTGCATTCACATGCTCTCAGGCGATGCGTCTCAAAAATCAAAGGTGATCTCTGCTGCACAAAGGCACGGACGGGGTATTTCCAATACACCTGCTGCAGTTTATGTTTAGGGAAATGGCCAACTAATCCTTTTATTTCCCTGCAACTGCCACTGAAACCTGAAGTCACCTCTTGCCTTAGGGTGGAAAGAAGGGAAGGGAAGATCACAAGCAGAAAGGAAAGTAGAAGGGACAGAGTCAGGAAAGGGGGAAATATGGCTGAGATAAGGCAAGAAAAAATGTGACTATAATAGAAACAGAGAAAGGAGAGCTGGGGAAGACCTCTGTGGCTTGTAGATGAGATGTCATGCTAGAATCACCTGTTAACGGGTGCAGGCCTGCAGGCAGGCCTCTCAAGGTCTCAGATATCAGTGTTTGTATGCATGTTTGTGAGAGAAAGATGGAGTCAGCTATCATTGCGATAGGATTTCAACTTACCGTGTACAGTAAATACTCCATCTTGCCCAAGGATCACACGCACAAACCAAGTAAACTCTGTCCACCCATCCCTTGGGTTAGATGGAGACTGTGTGAGCTGCAGGTTTCCTGTTATAGCTGCACATATTTACAATAACAGAATCAAAGTTGAGGGTGGGGGATTCAAGATGACAAATCCTTCCCATAACACAGTTATCATGTGTACACAGTGTGTGGCACAGTGGAGCTACAGTAGTTTCCAGTATGTGGGAATGTCTTGGTTTAAATTGGGAGATGTGCTTCATGCTTCAAACCAAAAGAGGTTCACAACCTCAGCTTTCCAGTTCCAGTTCTTTGCCTGAACTCCAATTTGCGGCAGCAAGACTGTAAAGTTGTGAAGTATTTTGAGAATAATCTAAGTGGGTTATATGCCTCTGTGACGTTGGAACATGGGGAAAGGGGTGGAATATGAGTGAAGGGGAGGTGTACGGGTTGGGGGGGGGGGGGGTGGAGGGGTATAGGAGGCCTTTTGTAATTTTACATGTGACAGGAGCGAAGCGAGGGATGGAAATAGAACAATGGAAGAAATGCTGAGCTTCTGAGAAGGCCCTCAAAGACTTCCAACTCAGAGGCTGATAAAAGCCCTTCTACTTCATATCCCAGCACCCCCTTTTCTGTCTCTCAGACACACACACACACACACACACTTCTCTCTGAAGAGAATATCTTCAAGCTTTGTGCGCGTGCAGCTGAGCGACAGATCGCCAGGGTGTGACAACGATGACGGTTTCAAGCTGAGGAGACGTCTTGAAACAGAGTCACGGCAGTGTCACATCCTGATCGTGGTGTGATGAAAGTAGAGTAAACATGGTAAACATGCCAGGAAATTTTGGTCAAAACTCTGAAAGCGAGCAATACAATGGGTGGACGTGAGCGTCTGAAAAGTGAAACAGTCTCTATCCACAGTCAGAATGACAGTGTCGGTGACACTGTATCTCAGGAGGAGTCTGCGGGTAAATAGGAATGTGATGTTTTTTGAAAATCATGTACAGTGACACAAACAATGTTCTGTAATTACAGAAGAGGCAACAATAGCTACTCTTTACTTTATTATATTTCAATAATTTTTTACCTGTACTATTTTTTATAGAGAGTTTTAAAATGCACATAATTTACTTGCAAAACTAAAATTTAGATCAACAAATATCACATGAGAATTATATGGTAGCAAGTAGAAACAGGCAGTAGATCAGGGATTAAACTTGTGTTTTTAGTCAATGGGGGTTTAGTGCAAAACTTACATTTGGGGCTTCTGTGAATGTTCCTCACGTTTTTCTTCACTGAAGAAGAGAAGAATTTGACATATTTTTCATATAAAATGTGCTCAAATTTCGTTATTTTTAGGTTAAGTGAAGTGGTGAAATGTTAAAGACTTGACTGGCTTTGGAGAAAAATCTTTTACTACACTGAATATGAACTTGTTTTTTTCAGTTCTTTAGTATTGGCCTATATTAAAAGCAGACCTTAACAGAGCACTTTTGTTGTGCGGTGGTTAAATCACTAATGTAATAGTTGGTGAGATGGTGAGGTAGCGACCCTTAAAGGGAGCAGCTGAAAGAAGACTTTTGTTTTAAGCTTTTGGGTTTAACCTGCCTAAAAGCTATTACAAGGAAGTCTTAAACTTGGAAGGCTTCTTAGCAATGTATTTTAAAAGCCACTGTCCAAATGATTAAAAAAAAAAAGACATAGCTATCGAAACTTTTTTTCAGATTTTTTTTACAATAATTTAAAAACTTTTAGTCCTGTTTGCGTGGGACTGCTATAGCCAGTAACTCTATGTAATTTAGAAATTACTCATGTGTTTTTCCTGTGGTCCGTTTTACTAAAATTTGAATCGAAGACTACAGACCTAACATAAATGCTAGTATGCTGACAGATTATGCATGCACTCACAATAAAACAATAAAAGAGACAGATAACTAAGTTTTCAATTCACACAGACTAAAATAATCACATGTTGGGTAGTTGGTAATTTGCCATTTCTGCTTTACAAGTTACAGAGCTGGCTGCTTATTATTATTATTTTAGAATTATTAGGAGTCCAGACATAATGCTAGTCCTGAAAGAAGAGTGCTTTCCCCCCAAATATGTTTAAAACTATGTGTTTCTACCTTTCCTGTTGAGCATAGTGTTGATGTGACCATTGTGACTGGCCTTAAAAGTGCAAACTCACGTTATAGTTTCATAACAATTTAATGGGATAATCTGCATCTTTGACATTGTATTTAGGAACCACGTGTCTGCCTTATAATGTCTCTGATATATTAACTTTCTGATTGCTCACAGGTATGTATTTACTCTCAATAGCTAGCTTTTTGCATGTAGCTTTAATAGCATTTAGCTCATCATCTCAGCTGAGAGCGTGTAGATAACTGGTTTCTAAAAGGAACATTTGTTCTCTTTGCACTCAACCAGAAATATTTTGTACTAATGCTCCCATTTATTCTCAAACATCTGATTGTTGTGTGATAGAGTGATAGTGTGTTTCATGTTTGCGCTGCCTGTGAGTGTATTTAATGTTTGCACTTCACACCAATGCTGAAGAACTTTCTTCATATCTTTCTTAGTTCCCTCCCTTCTGAACCATGTTGAGAGAGGGAAGCTAATTAGAGTTGCGCAGCCTTGGAAGTTGAGGAGTAGGGGGGATAGTTAGCTGGCGGACTCATGGCGGCTCCCTGTGACATGATTGATTTGGACTGTCACAGCTCTCAGCTGGGTGTCACTGCATGGCGACAAATAAAGGATTACATCGTCTCATGGTAACATCCCCCCCGCCAGTGCCGCCACCATTGTTCGTCCTACATCAAAGCACAAAAGAGGCACATTAGCATTTTTAATCAGGGGAGAGGCTGGACGCTGTGCAGGCACCCAGCACTGGATTGTTACTTTAATCTCTGGGCGCCCCCTCTTCTCCCCTTAAAATGATCTCATCGAACACACACACAGACCATCGCTACATTTAGACAAACACACATATTCGCTGGCTTAAAAGCCCATGTCTAAGGTTACAGAGTGGCCCAGTGGTGGAAAATTAACAAGACCCATCTGCAGTCACACTTCAATTAGCACTCGAGAGTTTGCCCTCATTTCACTGGACAAAAAGTCTCTCCTTTCGAAATCTTTTTTTTGTTTTTTACAACTCAGTAAACGAGAGCCACCAGAAGGGCCGGAATACAATTGTCCTCCTCTGTCTTGCGTATAGCCTCCCTTGGAACATGCAGATGGATAATTAGGGCTACACTCCTGGTGAGAGTACAAAGATGATGCTAATTCCATTCATGAAGGGGTCTTCCGCTAATTACGTACAGAGTTGCTCTCTCTACTGAGTGAACAATTGCACAGCTGAGTGGTTAAGGTTAAAGGGAGCAGCGTTCATGTTTGGAATCAAACGAGATTAGCTCTGATTGGTGTGTCCCTTCAGCCCTCTCAGGAATAATTTACCTAATAAAGTACCTGAATTACTGCTTTCTTTTCTCGGAGTCAGGCTGAAAGGAGGAGGGGGGGATGAAGGCAAATTCTCTTTTGCAATTCAGATGCTTTCCAAACTTGGATTTAAGCAAAATGGCTTAAAGTGAAGGATTTTATTTCTAATTTGGCGCAAAGTAAAAAGCTCACAGTCTTTGTTTTGTCAGTGTTTATGTCTAAATAACGAGTGACTTGATATCATCAGGAGTTGGGAGAATAAAAGGGAGGAACACAGCAAAAGAGAGACAAAGGAGGAACTGAGACGGGAAATGTTTAAACAGTCCCTCTCTTTTTCTAAACTGTGGTTTTGAATCTACAAACCATTAACCACAAATGGTGTACACTGTGTATTAATGCTGACTGCTTTCCAAGACGTGTTGCTGGACTAATTTGGTGGGGAATCAGCTCATTCGTTTTACCACAGAGTGAAAATGTCCTTTCAAATCCTGAAATAAGCAGCATGTCTCATGCTGTGTGTGTTTGTGTCTGTGTGTAATATGACTGCAAACATAGGATTTTGTACCAATTCGTCTTAGTGATACATTCAAGTACGCTCTGACATTACAAGCCCTCCTTTATTAGCAAGCATTTAAGCTATTCAAAGTATACAAGAATAAGTTCATCTTGTGTTGCTGTGCGTTGTTCAGAAGCTGACTCCGAGATCTGGTTTAGAGGCACTGATAAGGACTTTTTTTTTAAAGTTCTAGTTTGTTCCTCTGTTAGACAGGACAGGTGGTAGGAACAAATAAAACCAGTGCAAATTTGATGTAACCTTATTTAAGGCCGTATTAGACGACTTATATTTCCAGGTTTCTTTCCTTGCTTTGTTTCTTCTTTTGCTTAATTTCTTTTGCTGGATAGTTATAGATACAGTTACAGATATAGATATATTTACTGATGAATGCAGCTTCTAGACCTGAAACTGAGGCCAGAGCAGAAGTGCATTACACCCTCCAGCAGTGCGCAAAACCTTTGGTTTCAAAACAACACTCGGTTGTATAAAAGTCTATAGAAAATGTCTATTAGTCTACTTTTTCTGTGGCCTCAGTAAATAGCCGATGACTTTATGGTCTAAGCCACTTTTAAGTCTTACTGAATACATTATGTTAATTTCATTATTATGGTCAAATTAGGGTAAAGAAGGAAGACCGGTAACAAAATATTCAGCATGTGCTTTCACATTGGGATTTCACCTCCAAATCTTTTATACACAGTCTGTGGCTGCTACCTGAACTTAGTATCGTTGATTCCGTATCGATAAGTAATATAAATGAAATGGCTTGCTGTGCGATTAATAGTATCACTATAGAATTGGGATGCACTCATACACCTTATGGATGCAGCGTGGTAACCAGCCTTGCTAGCGTTAGCTGATAGCTAAGCACTCTGTCCTGCCTTCCAAATGTGGTCATTCCATGGCTCCAATAAGCAAACTGGCAGTAACTTTTCTTGTTGTGTGTTTGCAGCTTAAGCAGTGCTTTGTTATTGATGGCCTACAGTGACTTTCAGACTTTCTTTGGGTATATATAAAGTATCGCTGCTTTGGCTCATCGACACCTCGAAGAGAGGCAAAAATGAAAATTCCTTAACAATAAAAGCAAAGAAGTTTAGCGGGGCGGCTGCAAGAAACAGGCCCTAATCTGCATGATCATCACTATGGCACGCGCTAGTGATCAAATACTGAGGGGGCTAAATAATAGATCACAATGGGGCTGTCACTGTCTTTTGTTCTGATGTGTGCACTGTGATGAGCCAGAGAATGTGCCTTGCAGTTTAACTTACAGACTACTGCTCATCTACAGTAGTGTGGCACATTTGCCCTATCACCCGCCGCACATGACTCGATTTGGGAAGAGGAAGGAGCGGGATAAGAAAGAGCTGTCACACAGAGAGACGATGCAATCTCGTACTAAAATTAGATAGTGGCAAGATTTTCTGGAGAGAGAGCCTGAATGAAAGTGAACGCACTGAGGCAAAGGTTGTCTCACCCCATCGCAACTGGTAAGATGACTTTGAAACAGTGACTATGATGTGCGCTCAAATGAAAGAGACAAAAATACAGGAGGGAGCAAACGGGTGCTGATTACAATGATGAGGAAGAAAGAGAGAGGAGGGGAGGGGAGAAAACAAACCCAAGTCATCACAGCTAATCGTGTTATCATACTTTGATGTGTCAGTGGCGTACATAATGTACTTCTATCATTTATGACTTTTAGTGAACACATGATGGCAGAGGATTACATTTGTCAGTGGGGGAGGTGGTGGGGGGCTTTGAAAGAGATATGCTAATTTAGCCAAGGAGCAAAAGAACAACATCAAATATGTACCAGTGAATAGCCAAGGGACTTTCAAGTCTTAATATCCTTCAGAAGTGCTTTATCTTCACACCACAACCTGCATTTACAGCACAAACAGGAAAAGAGCCAGTAGTGGCTTCAAAGCGCCGCTGGTCTGTGAGTTTAATTCCAGATCAGGCTTAATAAAGGTTATCAGCCAGACCACTAATGAAACAAAGGCGAGTGCACATATGCAAGCGGTGTTAGCATGTTTCGCATCGCCCCCTCTTTCTCTTCTCCCCTCTCTCCCTCTTCTCCTTTTCCTCTTTCCTTCTTTTATGGCAGACGTTTGATTTTTTTTTTTTGCCAGCGTTTTAAGTTCTGCATCAAAGTGACTGGAAACAATATGCGACCCGCCTGACTCTGACTCTCTTCTCGCTCTCCCGCAGTCAGCGTTTGGAATCATAGCAGGGTGGTGCTTGTTTGATAGCTTGATAGTCATTTGTTTTGATCTGCGACTCCTTTGTCTCTGTTTGGGTCTGAAACAATGAGAGATTAGAACCCTCGACTGAGGGTGCAAGCACAGAGAAAGAACAAATGCTTTCTTTGTTGTTTTCCTTTCAAGTTTGCTTCTTTTTTACCACAAATCTTGCAAATCTTTTTTTGTTTTTTGCCTCCTAGTGACTCGCTGTGCTCTTAAAGCCCCCCAAAAAGCCTCTCTCAGAGGGTTGTTATGAGCCCGGGCACTAATGATTTTGAGCTGTTGCATACACAAAAAGGTCGCCTTGCTAACTTTTTAGCGCACACTGACAACAGGCAAAATTGGCTCCTGCCGTTCAGTGATGGCATCCCAATTATGAAACCATGAAGACAGGGAGAAAGGATGCATGATGTGAGAATCACAGAGAGGAGAGTGGTAATCGAATGGGGACCATATTAAAGGTCTTTTTCCCTCCGTCTTCTCCATCAAACATCAAGTCAAGAGACAAAGAAGAACAGGAAAGGAGAAAGTGCCGTCTTCCACTGGAAGCCTTGACTGAAGATGAAAGCTTTCGATTAATCAAAGAAGTCCCATCACTCATTATACCTTTACCTTGGTGGGCATGCTTCAGTCCAGATTCACTGCAGTCATGGTGCCGAATGCCACGCTAGGTGGACAGAGGATTCCAGGTGGAGGTCAAAAATTATTGAAATCTGTCAAAGACAAAGAGGGCATCTCAAATATTATGCCTTTAGGTACTAAAATTCAGAGAATTTTAGCCTTGCTAGACTGGAAAGTGGCTAAAAAATACCCAGAAACCTCCGGGCTGAAAGACAAGCCATGTGTGTAAATATCAAAAACTGTAGTTCTTCAAATGGCCACTCAAGGTTCCCTCCAAAAAGAGTCCCGCAGACTTCCGTGTCAGAATGGAAATGTGTCACACTTCAAATATTAAATTACATATTTACAGCGTAGGACAAAAACAGTTTTGGTGCCTATAGCTAAATTCCCTGCTCTTTTAAATGCAATCAAACCTTAAAGTTATGCATCATTATGGACACGGTCACTCTGACAGCCAGGTTCTTACATAGGCAGCTGAAGATGATGGGTATCTTATTTCAGTACACTGATTGCTCAGCTGGTTTGGTTGCATTTCTGTCTTTTGATCATTTTTGATACAATTTTCTGACAAATATCTGTGTTGTTAATTGTGTCAATAGTATACATGTGATTAATGAGTGAAATTCTATTATTTTATGTGTACTTTACTGAGCACTTATTGGCAGCTATCTGCGTCTGTGTGTTATACCTACCCAGTAAGCTCTACCCTTTGCTCATTAGAAAAGAATGGGGAAAACATAATGTATCATAAAGCCACAGCATGATGGCTACTTCCATTTTTAATATGCCATCTAGGAAAATGTTAGAACGAGTTTGACAAATTGACAGTATAGGTAAGATAATGACTTACTTCTGTCTCTTTGCTCAGGGAGAAGGATGAGGCTGTAAAGAGAGACGGAGAGGTACAGCGAAGGCAACAGGAGTGTTGGCAAGAAGGTCAGCGCTTTTAATAAGCAGGGTACACAATCTGATAAGGATGCAACTCCACATTGACGCACACACTCACACAGTCTCTCGGGCGATGTTATGCTCGTCCTGGACAGTCACCTACCCTCCCTCATTTCCTCCCATCATGCACCCCCCCCCCCTCAACACACACACACATACACACCACCCCACCACGTCCCTCCCATCCCTCTGTTGTTTCGTTTTATCTCTGTGAAAAATAATGAAAGCAAGCACTTGCAACCGTGGCTCCATTGATGTTCGAATACACAACCAGCAAATTCAAAAACACATTCTGGGATCAAAGTAAAAAGGGGAGGGTGGGGGTGTGTGGAGGGGGTGGGGGGGAATCTTCTTCTTTCCAATGAAATTAGGAGCGCAGTGGAGTCTGGGGTGCAGAGCTCATTTGCTAAGACTGTGAGGCAAATAGTCGTTAAAGAATGGCCTATAAGTAGGCATTAAATGGAAATGCCTGCGATTCCTGTGGATTAGCATAAGAACCTTTTCTTGCCAGGCCAGCTAATAATATTCATTTAAAATAAATACATGGGAAACGAATCTGTTTGAAAAGCGGGGCGATTGCACATATTTACTGAAGGGGCCGTCGAAATGAAAGAATGGAGATTCACAGAGTGCTCAGAGGGATGTGGACTTGCGAATCGTCAGTTCTTTGAAGTTCCAGAAACTGGAAAATTAAAGTCTTTACAAAAAATTAGAGGAGGAGAAAGGTTTTATGATTCAGTGGGCTGGCGAAGGAACACAAAGCTGAAGATGTCAAGTACTTACAGTTATGTTGGATGAATTTATTCATCTTGTTTGTCATAATCGTGCTGTATAGCAGATGATAACCTTTGATCTTTCACCTATGGCAGCAGAGCTAAACTATGGGGGCTTAGATATGCTGCCACGGGTTTTTGTCCCTGATTCAGCATGATTCAACGCTAACAAGAGATGTGAAACTTTTATTTTGTTGGCAAAGTCTTAAATCTCTGACATGAAAAAGTGAGTTCTCAGTTGTCCAAACACATCAGGCCTCTGTTGCTCATAGGTTCTTTGATGCTCGTAAGTTCGTAGGCCAAGCCAATTAAAGTGACCCCCCTACCCCCCTAAAAACAAACACACTCGCACATACATACGTCCACGGGGCCTTGTTTATACACCCTGTCTCAGCAAATGTATCAATGTGTGTCCTATGTGCGGCAGCTTCTAATGATGCTGGCCCATCACGATAGCCCAGTCAGACACTGACAGCCAAGCGCTAAAGTGGAGGAACTCCAGCCGTTTCTATAGCTACTGTGGAGTTCAAAGGCGGCCATCTTTTTCTAAGCATAACAAGAAAAGAAAGAGGCCATCACAAAGCAGGAGACCAAAACGACCTCCGGGGTTACACGTCAAACCTAGCCCCCTCGACCCAGAGACCCTCGCGGATCCCCCCCTGCCTCCTCCCGTACCTCATGGTGTGAAGGCATTGTCCCGAGATGTGCGGCTGGGCTGTCAGAAGCTTCAGACGGGGTCAGCAGAGCCAGGTAAAGATTCTCCTATCAGTATTATATTAGCCCACTTTCTTAAAGCGCAGGCTTTGAAGTGACACCAAAGTCTGTTGCAAGTATCTCTCATCTTATGTCCTTTTTTCTAAAACACTGCAGTGTCGACATTTCAAGCATCTTTCTGCGTTTAATGTTGAGCCTTTGATTTTTTTTTAAGACACTAATTTTAACATCTTCAAGAGAGAAGTGAAGTCTCTGCGTTTGGGTCTTTTGTCTGCTGTCTTCTGCCCTTTCTCTCTCTTTATGATATGAAGCAAGCTTAAAAGCAGAACTTGTTAAAAGGCGGATCTCCATCAAAAGTAACGCAGAAAGCGCTTTTTGGTGACATTTTTGCTACTTGGCCATTTTAACATGATGCCTGTCATCCCAGGGCTACTTTTTCTCCTCTCAAAAGGGAATTTTTACAAAGCGTACAGACAAACACTGCATTTCAAGAGGCAAACAAACTTAGATTGGGAAATCTTTGATATATTATCATGCAAAGTTGAACAGCAACCGCTACAGACAAAGGCCGTAAAAAACCTTAAATGCACTGTGAAATTTTAGGTATTCAGCATGGAGTGTTGAGACATCTGCCGCACATTTGCTAGAGAAATCATCTCAGTATCAGAGGAAAATATGGATGTTGAAACAGAGAAAGTCACATCAAACTTTCAGTCAAGTTTCCATAACTCTATCTAACCACAATGTGAAGACTGAATGCTCACACAATAGATGTAGATGTATTATAATCTTTTATGTAGGCTGAAAAATCAGACTTTTCTCCTTAATAGCAGTAGAGAGATTAATCTCTCATTTTAAACCCAGTGAGGTCCAACTTGTAATAGGCAGCAACTCTAATCCAGTACTTTGGAGAATGTGAAAACTGTGACTTTTTGGCTTTTTTAAAAACAAAATGTGAGTAGTTTTTATCTTACCTAGAATCATTGTACTTGTTCCTTGATTTCCAGGATTTGGGAGAACTGTTGAAGAAGAAAACTACATAGGGTTCGAAACAGGGTTAAGCCTGGAGTCGTTACCGGTGTCAATGTAGATCTCAGAGGCGTCTAGAGCTTGGATGACCTGGATGACTGAGAACCTCCACAGACACGATAGATCTCAGAGGGTTTCTCCATTTTTAGGAACAATGGGACATCATTTCAGTCTATGATTTGTGCAACAGACTACTCCAATGATGCATCATGGACATCACCATTCACATATATTGAACAAATATTAATGGCATATATGCAAATGTGTGTTCCTGGTTCTTAAGGACAACACGGTATTTTTCTCTATAGCGAAAAGTCATGGTGATCAAATGATAGAAATTTTTTCCAGATTTATTAAATGCTGTGTTTTCTTTTTAGTTTATTGAAAAACTGACTTTTTACTGTCTGAAAAACCTTCATACTCATAGATCTGTTGTTCAAGCTGGAGTTCATTTATCACAGTAAATTGTTTTATTGACTGGTGAAGCTACAAAACTCCCCAGCAATGAATTCTTCTGGATTGTTTTGGGCTGTTTGTGGAGAACAGGGTACCTTTCACTTCCTTTCCCCTTTCCTTTTTAAGTCACAGTGTTTCCTTACAAAGCCACGGAGAGGGAGCAAACTTCCTGCTCGGTCACTGGATGGGGAGGTCATCGATAAAGCTCACAAAGTCTTGCAGCTGCCTGATCTGAACAAAGCAAAGCATTTGTATTCAGCTATTTTACAGTATAATTTCATTAGTAAAGGAATATTTCAAGGCCCATATGGAGATGACAAATGATTATAGTGATTAGTAATTCTTTCAACATATGTGACTGTTGGTGGGGGAGGAGCAGAGCTTTCCCTCTAAATCGTATTTGCCTTCTACTCTTGGCTCAGCAACACTCTGTAACAGGTGTGGTGCAGCTATAATGTCAGACCTGTCTTGTCTTTCCATCTTCCTTTCCCCTCTCTGCTCCTTTTCTCACTCTTTTCCAGCCAAGGATACCAGTTTGTATCTATGTATGAAATCATCAAACAAAAGTGAGCTTCACATCACATCAGATAAAGAAGGCATGCCTGGGCACTTCTAACAGCCTCCCAAAGATGCCTGTTTCAAGTCCTCACAAGAAGGCTGCCTCTCACTGAAGTTCAAATGGATAGCTCTTGGGCACAAGCTTTCCAGGGGGGAGGGAGGGAAGCGTGCTCACCTCTGTACCATACTCACACATCCTACCAGGGAGCTACGTGAGGGGGAAAAAATTAAAAGCGCAGCTCATGGGCAAACCAACTGATTCCCTCTTTTCTGTCTCTCAAGTAGCCCCCCTCCATCTCCTTTTATCACCCAGCTGCCCCACGCCACCCCCATGCCCTTGAGCTGCTACTGCAGTGTCAACAAAATTGAGTTTGAGAATATGGCCGTCTGATGAAAATCAGCTTTGCTCCATGAGATCTCTCTTTATGAGCCCCATCTATCACGAAACTGAACTAATCGCCTGGTTATTGGCCGCGTTATCCACAGTTTGCCCCTTCTGAATGGTCTTTTGCCACGAGGACATGCCATTGAATGAAGACAATTAAACTACAAAGGGCTCGATTACAACTGTACCACTTTGATGAGGGAACAATAATTCTGCCAATACGCATCCTTATGAGTTCCTCCGGGTTAAACATTTTGGGAAAACAGTGTTAAGCTGTATCAAATTAAGTCAGAAGGGGGAAGTTCATTTAATAGCTTGGAACTCCAGACTCAAGATTAAATATCTTTTCCCATGAGCCTTTGCCCACTGTGCCCCTCCTCCCTCCCTACAGTGAGGCCTAATTTTCCTGTTTTCAGCAGGAAGATTTCACGGTTCACAAGATCAAAAGCTCGCATAAGCTCTGTGTTTGTTTACATCAGCCTACACCCAGGCAAATAAAGCACTGCTGAATATCTTTCCTGGCTTGCGCTC
The DNA here is from genome assembly GCF_057382275.1 of Copadichromis virginalis. Taxonomy (NCBI): domain Eukaryota; kingdom Metazoa; phylum Chordata; class Actinopteri; order Cichliformes; family Cichlidae; genus Copadichromis; species Copadichromis virginalis. The sequence goes on from NC_140623.1 coordinate 38,985,613, forward strand.
GTCCGCCATCGCATATGACCGCCCACCTCTGTTCGCTGCACATGCTCTCATTCACTTTCATTTTGCACTTCTAACAATCCCAAGCGATAGATAGAATCTCAACTCGGTCCATATTCATGAAGGGATCCCAAAGAGTTTACAGCTAAGGCTAATGCTAAACTTGGATCCTCTGAAAATGCCGTCTCTATCCACGAGAGCGACTGACAACTTCTTCCCTGTCTCCACATGGTGCATTTTGACACAGCCCAAATGAGGTCCTTTGACATTTGAAATGGAAGTGTGACAAGAGGGACAAAAACAAGCACCAAATCAACACATGAATAAATAATCTGTTTGCCTTTTCAGCGTCCCATTTCGACAAACCGCAGGCCATCCCTCCTGAAAGATGCCTGTGACTCATTTGGTGCTGAACTGTTTTGAATGAACACGTCTCTTTGATGTTCGGCTGAGTTTTGACATGCCTTTATAGTTCTATTGTTTTATACAGTAATTTTCCAGTGACTGGAGTCATTTAAACAATAACAACCAGACAAGCAAGCATCTTGAACAAACTTGTTGAATATTACATATTGCAATAACTGAAGTTACTCACTTTTGCACATTTCGGTCCTCATGTGTATATGTAGTTGCTAGTCAAGCCACTTTTTTAACTATGGAAACTTAAGAAATTAAGTGAATCACAAAGAAATGTCTCAGGCTGCAGTAACATCTTCCCACAGTGCAGGTTAGAGCAATAAGTAAGTAAGTTAAAGACAACTTTTCAGTTTGCAAGACAAACTCTATTTAAATGCCTGTACGTCTGAGAACAAGGCAGCTAGTCCTGACTAGAGGACAAGCAGCTCTGCTGAGTTACAGCTGAACCACCTAACAAACACAGGAGGACAGGCATGATTACTTAACTCATTTCAAAGGTAGATATCAAGCAACACCTATGAAACAGTCCAATTTTACCTGCCGCAGAATAACACCTCCCGGTGGAGAAGGACTTCCAGCTAGCAGGAGACTAGGAGGTAAAAGGCAGACATGCTGTAGAGATTAAGTCTCTTGGATGACTTGGGATTTCTAAATAGGCCCTACAGCATATCAACACACTTGGGCTTGCTTTGCAGCCACAGCCATTGACTATGAACTCAGTATCAAAGTATAACAGGATATCATGCAACAAGATAATTATCCCATAGACACCACCAAAAGTACAACAGAATGGCTTAAAATGAAAGGAAACAAGGTGTTGCAATGACCCAGTCAAAGTCCAGACCTAAACTTGAAATCCTCTGGCATGGGCTGTAAATAGGTGAATGCCCACAAACCTCAATGAACTGAAACAATGTAGTAAAGAAGAGTTGGTCAAAATTCCTGCACAATAACGTAAGAGTGATGAAATAATAACCTGAAGTTGTTGCTGCTGAAGGTGGTTCCACTCGCTGCTAAATCACAGGATGCACTTACTTTTTAAATTCTATTTTTTCACATCACTGTTTGAGGATTTATTACTTTTTTCTTTCAGTCTCTCAAATTGATTTTAAATAATCCCAATTGTAGTTCAAATAAAGTATTATTTTGGACATGTACTTTTATTTGATTTATAAATTTATTTAAAGCAGTATAATACTTCCCAAATTTTGGTGTTTCAGTCATAATAATGACTTAATACTCTTGACCAAACTATCTCACTTATATTCAGGCTATGTAATCCTGGAGGCCTTGTCATCTCATGCAGCCCTCAATACTCTGCTTCTTACACAAATAGCCGTTACAGAGCTTTGAGATGTGATTTAGTGCTGGAAAACTAATGATGGTCCCATTAAGCTCAGACTAGATGGGATTGTGCATCCCTAAGCGGTGCTGTGGAAGCCATACTAGTTAAATGCTGCCTTAAATTGGCCTTAACCAACAGTCACAGCTCCTCCTCTACATATTCTACATATTCAAACGTTAACCTTCACCACTTCTCACAAAGACGCAGCATCTGTAACATGAAATCTCAAATTAGACCAAAAGACCAAAGTGCATGTTTCCCCGGCACAGATGTCCACTCCAGTTTCTTTGTTCTTCCTCAGCAGTGGTGTCTTTGCAGCAGTATCAGCCATGAAGGCCCGATCCGTGTAGTCTCCTCTGAACAGTTAATGTGTCGACTAACTGTGGAAAGCTGATTTGGGCTGTAATCTGAGGTGTTTACTTCTCATCAGAGGTAACACTTGTCCTTCTAGTTGTGGCCCTTGAGCCAGCTTCATCGCACTGTTTTATTCTTTTCTGACACTCAACTTGAGGAAACTTTGAAAGTTCTTGAAATTTTCTGTATCAGCTCTGTTAAAGTAATGGAAGAGATATTTGCTATTAACCAACACTACATGAATTTTCACAACTTTAATTCAAACAAGGCAAAGGCATTCACCTGTTATCAGTAAGAAGCTCAAAATTCTTCTTCTTTTTTCCCCCTTTTACATCTGTTGGTACCACATTTGTTAGCCTGACATGTCATCATCTGTTTTCAATCATCATGGATCTTTCTGCATGCAAACGTTCTTTCAGCTGTGAGCACGGAGATGTTTAACCCTGCCAGATTCCCCGAAAACAATCATTAGAAACAGCAGAATAAGCATTGCATGTGCATGGATGAAAATCACTGTTCACAAATGACTGATTGCACTGTGGTCTTTGCATTTCTGGTGTTTGTTTTGATTTGTGAATGTGTCAAAATGAGGAGAGTCATCTCATGCTGCAAATTTAGTGAAATAGGTCCCAGGTTGGTTCCATATCAGGTCCAAAAGATTTTACTGTCATTGCCAAAAACTGAAACTTTGACAAGTTGAAATGATTGCAGATTTAGAGCTTAACTGAGTGTAGACTGATTGTAGACTGTACATCATTTTCAAATTACGGTAAGTATTTTACACCTGGAAACAATGTACTGTTAATCGGCAATGACCTATTAGGGCTTTTCCCACAATAGTCAGCCAAAGACTGTATATAAAGGATGGATGTAGATGTGCATTGCACAAATACCTGCTAATTAGTAAAAATGAATAAAATTAAAAGAGGCCACCTGCTGGTCATTAAAGATAACACAGAAACCTTTCAGTCTCTAGTAGTAATTTTATACTGTCTAAATTTTGAAGCCAAAATGAAATACTTGCTTAAAAGAACTATATTTTTTAGCAGGTGTGAAATCTGTGTTTTATTCTCATTTCAAATTAGAAGTTTTGCAATAATTTCATGCATACAGTTCTGACAAATGTGACTGCAACTTTGCCATGCATCATACAGCTTTTGCTTCTCATCAATATCTTAAAAATAAACATATGCCTTTTTGTGAGTGTGTTAGCCCTCTTTTGAACAAGCTTTACTAACAAAGGCAACAAAGACAGGCGTAGCCATACGTGCCAGAACAAGCCCATCACCACTTCTCTCAAGAAAGAGACTCTCCTGAAACAGTAAATATACCACATTTGTTTTTTAGTTCTCCCGACACACTGATGGATATATTAATGATTTCTTAATCACAAACACTTTCTCTTGCCTAGGTCTAAAAACATATTTCCACTTCATCTGAAAGCCACTTGTACAAATAAAAGCTTTTCAGACATCAAAACCATGTGTAGTGAAATTATTTAGTGTCAGTCCCACATAATCAAGAACGGATGACTTTTGTTGACTGTTATTTGTGCTTTGATGTCTAACAATGATAAAGTGAGAACTCAATAAAAAGCAATAAAAGTATTGATTTTGATAAATGATGCAAAACAGCCACACGGTTAAGAGGTTATGACTTAAAAAGGAAATCTGGTTTGATTTAAGGATCTTGAACTTTGAATCATAAACTGCTACAGGTGAAGTGCAGTAGGTAAAGGGTAAATTACGCAGCTTTCCAAACACTTTTGCAACACTAACACCTGGAATGCTCAAGGCTGCACTTCCGAATGAAACCAGGCATCCAAGATCTTTACCTCCCACAATCGATTTAAAGGATCTCATTGCATGTAAAGTCTGGTCCTCGGCAGATTACAAGCCAATTGCACAAAGGAAGAAAGCAATGCCTCCCACGCCCCGACTCTCACTACCTCTCCTACAAGGCAACTGGACCACCACCGACTGGTGTGGATACACCTCAGACACAGGAGAGGAAGAAGGAGAGGAGAAAAGTGTGTGGTTCTCATGAAGGCTCCTTAATGGCAAGGCCAGTGCCAGCAATTTGAGGTGCCCAAGGCAAGTGAAAGGATTACAGCAGGGGAGTGTGAACCGCTGAACTTGAGCCAGAGAGCGAAAAAGAGACACTGAAGCAATCAGAGTTCATGATAAGAAAACATGTTGACTTCACAATAAAACTAAAATATGTCTTTCAACAGTGACAACCTAAATTTTGGGTGCTTTCAACAAGATATACATACATGTATATGATCTAATCCAAATATCCCACATTAAGGACGACTCTATCAATTGCCAGGGGAAAAGTCAGATTTGAAGATGATTAGGCCAACGTACTTCCCTCTGCTCATCGCAGGAAACAAACAGTCCGGCTCTGAATTTAATTCAACAAACAAGAACCATATGCCTGTCTTTCTTCTTCCGTCATCCTCTTCCACCGCCCTCTTTTCCATGAGAAACATGTAAATACTAAGACCTAGAAACACATGTGGTTAGTCATAAAGCTGGAAATGCAGCCCCCGCTCCCACCCCTTCTCTGTTTTCCACCCCCAGCCTCGACCTCCTCACCCAACAAAACCAACCCGCAAGAAAGCGGGCGAGAGAGAATAAACTTAAAGGAATCGGACAAAACCAAGAACAAAGAATGTTGGTAGAGCAATCACAGCATTGGGAAACTGACTTAACTGCCTGTGTGTGAAAAGCAAAGGAGAAGAGGGACAAAGTGGCGACAGAGAGGAGAGAAAAAAATAAATAAATAAAAAAATCACACAGGGCTGCTCTGGGCTCCTGCTGACTCTAGATCCATTTCCTCACTATGGTGGACTCTCGTTAAACTAAGGAGTCCATGCTGGTCCATCAGGAAGTTACGCGAGAGACGAGGAACATAAACCAGAAAAGACAGCGCCACTGCAATCCTCATTAAAAGACTGTTGTCTAGTTTGGACAAAGAAAGATTCCTTCAGAGACAGCCATTTTGTTCACACAACTTTCTACCTTCTCATCTAACTTAGTCCCTTCCCATCATCAGGGCCGATTAGCCTAATCGTTTGTGCTTCAGGGGTAGTTATCTTCTTGGGTGTTAGATGAAAATGGCTTGCAGCTGGGTTGTGTAGAATTCAATCTCTAACAGGTGCTGGGCTCTGTGGGTAAAGAGTAAACAATGGTGGCTAAGCCCTGAGCTTTGCCAGGCAGAGTGTTTAGGGTGGGAAACAGTCAGGCTTGAGGGCTCGCAACGCAGGTGGCTTTCAGAGGTTCATTTAGGCATGTGTAAACTCTTAGTGTGGCTTAACTTGTTTTGGATGATGAAAATCAGTGATAAAATAAATTTAAAAGGTAAGTTTAGATATTTTACAAGTTAAATCTTAAGTGTGAGGCAAAAGACAGAAGATGAAAGTGTCATGGAACTGTTAAACAAGGATCAAATCTGTGTGTGCTAGAATTTCTTGTAGATTATAATATTAAGGAAGTTGATGAAAATCACTTGTTGCCCGGTCTTTCCCCTCTTCGCTGGACTCTAGTTCCGCAAGAATCACATGACTGCATCACATGACAGAGGTTTTTTTTTTTAATCCCTGTGGTTTCTGGGAGGCTTCCAAACCTAGAGTGGCCTCACCACATTTCCCACAGCCGTCTAGGGAATGGACTGCGGACCTGAAGGTATGTGTGAGGCACAACACTGAAGGACTATGGCTGTCTTAGGATGAAAGCAGAGAAATTCCCCAGTTTCTAAAAACAAGCGCAGTTCAATATTTTCTGAGGCAGCCACACCCAAGCAAGACAACATGTACGGACAACAACGTTTGGTCGCTGCTGCAGATTCTTTCTCAGGATCTTGGAACACAAAGTTTTTTGACTTGTAAATCTAGAACGTGACCGCATCAGTGTTTAGTTCTTCTATGCTACTTATCAACAGTGTTCAAGGGAGGTGTTACTGCAGTAACATGCATTGTACTAAATTTAGTACTCATATTCTAGTTACTAATCGATGAGTTGTGTTCTTCTGTCTTCTACATGATGGATCAATAGAAAAAACCAACAACCAACAACCTTGTTTTGTTCTGTGTACACTGATGCAGCCATTGCTTGACCTTACGGCATGTAAGAGATGACAAAAATGACAGAGTCATCTACAACTTCAATCATTTTTGCATGTATGACTATGCCAAGGTTTGCTTGGGCCTGTGGGACATAAATTTTCCTCATCAGATGGTGCTTACTAATTTCTACGACCGTGAGGACTCATCCACAGAGGCTCCAAATATATGTCCTTCATGTGGACTTCAAAGAACAATAACAGGAATGACTTCTCGTCCATGGTGACTGCAGCTGTCTTTGTCCATGCCCCCAACCGAGTATATAATCCTCGTCTTGGGGAGAGAGACAATTACTGTTAATTTTTTGTGCAAAGGGGCAAGAACATGACATTAAAGAGCAAACTGTGCTCAGTCGACGAACAGCAATCCACCGCTGTGGATACAACATCAAAGCTCTAAGAGCAAAAGCATTATGGTAACCTCCTTTATGTGCAACTGATAAATAACACAACCACATGGTGGTAAGTTGTGTTGCCGGTTTGAATCCACAGGCGGGCTGGGACTCTTCTGTGTCAAGTTTGCATGTTCTTGTTGTGTTGGTGTGGGTTCTCTGTGGGTACTGTGGCCTCCTCCCACAGTCCAAAGACATGTATGTTAGATTAAGTGGTGATTCTAAACAAGCCATAGGTATGAATGGTTGTCTGTCTGTGTATGTTAGCCCAACAATAAAACCGTTCCCTCAAAGCAAGAAGGTCTTGAGTTCAAATCCACCAACACTGTGTGGCGTTTGGATGTTCTCCCTGCATTTGTGTGGGTTCTCACTGGGTACTCTGGCTTCCTCCCACAGTCTAAGGTTAGGTACATTCATAATTCTAGATACCCATAGATGTGAGTGTGAATGGTTGTGTGAATGGTTGTTTGTTTCTCTTTGTTAGTCCGGCCATACACTTGCAACCAGTCCAGCGAGTACCCTGCCTCTCCCCCTATAGCAGCTGGGACAGGCTCCTCATGACCCTGAATTGGATAAGTGGAAGAGAACGGATGGATGAAAACAAAATCCACCAACACATGAAGGGGCATTAACTGTTGGTAATTCAGAAGTAACTCCAATGAGTTACTTTCTCAGTTGGTAACAATGTAACAGATTATTTTCAGCTCTCAGAACTGTTACCATGTAACAAGTTACCTTTTAAAAGTAACTTTAGCCAACACCACTTACCATCCTGAACAGCTCAACAAAACAGAAACAGTGACAGGTAGTACAACCAATGTGTGAGTATACATATGCGAAGAACAAGCTGTTTTATTGTGTGCTTTTTGCACTTTTGATAAAGGTAAGCAAAACCATAGTAGTAATGTGATGATAGCAGAAGAAAACCAGTTTGCACTGCCATATCTATAGAGAAGTGGAAGAGTCCACATCTTTGACCTCTTTTCTCTCATGCAAGTGAAACATAATATATGGGTTTTCATTTTATTGTTTTCAGCCATACACGTCTCTCACACCTCCTCTGCCTTGAAGCACTTTTCTCAAGCTGTTAACATTTTTCTTTCAGATTTATCAAGTAAGTCTGGTGCTTTTCGGGTAAGAAAGTTTGGGTTTTATGGCTATTGACAGATTTGCTCCATGAGCTGAAGATATTCTACAAACTTGTTTCCACTTGTGATTCATTTATTTCCTCTGTGGCTATAAAAGATGCAAAATCTTTAATGACACCAGTGCTCTGACCATAATTGTCAACATGTTTCTATCTAGTGCTCAAATGCAAGACCACCCCAGTTTTTTCAAACATAATAACCAGGAAAATAAAGAAAAGAAAAAAAATCTTATGAGCAAGATGGCAACAGCCAAGATGATCATTTCAAGCAGGTCATCAAACCAGTGGGCTGTGTCCATCTTTTTTATACAGTCTATTGTTTGTACAAAAGAGCAAGAGAAACAAAAAGAAGAAAAAGACATTGTGAGTTGTCTGCAAGACAAACAAAACAACAACCACAACGGCAACAATGTAGCGAGTCTTGTCCAAGAGACCGCAGTTTTATTGTTGCTAAAGTTTAATGGCTTCTTGACAAGTGAATGAGTGTCACAGACATCTGAGTCAGCTTTTCTGCTAAACTTACAGCAAAGACAATTTTCTACAAGTGATTACTTGTCAATTACTTGTCAACCAAAAACGCTGCTAGAATCACAGAAGCAGCTTTTATCCGTAAAGGATTGACATTTTCCTTCTTGTCTACACCACCAATTCATGACCAGACTTCATAGGCGACAGACTGGTACTGGTTTATGGGTCGCATCCATCCCAAATATGTCTTTATTGTAAGAATATGTTTAGCTTCAAAGCCTTTTCTGACCCCAAACTCCAAACCAGTTCTCTGTTTGCATACCAATCTGCCCACTGTGTAATGTAGGCCAATGTGATAACAAGACTCTGGGTTGCCATGTATTGACACATTAACATACTTTGTATATGTACAGCGTCCCTAAGGGAGTTTGAGTCAAGCGTTCATGTGAAAAACCACAATACCTTAATCAATGTATTTTTAGAAAAGTGCCTCCCAATATTCAGGACGGTACAAGAAAAGAGTCCAACGGATTCAAAATACACCACACACCCTCCAAACTGAGGCCACAGGCGAAGCCTTTCGAGGGACTGCATTCCTCGGTCACTGAGGAATGTGGACAACGTTACGTGCCATGACTAACTTGTGTTATCGGATCATTTGGCCATTCTGAACTTCTAAACAATGGCGGTCCAAGCAGCGGTCAGAGTAGACCAACTTTGGGCCGCATGGCATAATTCTATCTGTTTCTGCTTTTGAGATCTGAGAAAGATACCGTCCTGTGGTGTTTACTGACGAAAGAACATTGCTAAATGGAGCTGTGGCTCACCAATCTGTAAATATGGCCCTAGCCAGCCAAATTGTTCCCCTTGTTGACAGTGGTTTTGGCCCGAAGCTGTATCTTGCCCAAAGAACACAGGCTTCCCTTGGGGGTGGTTGAGACCCAACAGGGGATAGTTAGACAAAATAGACAATGCCTATCCACCGCTGACACAGAGTTGGCACAGGTAGAGAGAAAGGGAAAGAGACGGATGGATGAGCCCAAAATAAATGAACGAATGCCATCCAAAAAGAATGCTCTTAAATCCGAGCCGAGTGGGCCGGAAAGCTGCTATACACTTCTTTGAGTTTGTGATTACTGTAGGCACAGAAAGAGATAATTAATGCCATCAAAAGAATTCTGGAGAATTTTTGTAATTGCATTTAAGGTTCAGGCTTCCAGAAATTCCAAGAAAAGAAATATATCAAGTTCCTCTTACAAGGACAAAAAGTTCATACTTGTATCTTTTCCAGTAGCGAATAAAGGATATCCTTTGAGGCCCAAACTTTCAGAAAAGTTGGTTAGTAGCTATTTTGGTCCATCAAGCTACTAATCATCTGCTGTTTTGTAAAACTGTTGAATCAGCTTTTTATTTTTCTTAGATCAGAATACGACTTTCTGGACAGCAAATTTGTCTGACAAAATGTTTTATCTCATGCACTCCTGAACTTTTCTGGGACTTATCTGACAGAGGTGCATGTAAAATGTCAGCAGCTCTTTTTCTCTGGCCGGGGGATGTCAGTTTGTTGCAAAGAGTGAGTGGGGCAGCTAATATTGTAGTGCATTCACTACTAGCAATTGGGGATTGTGTGCATGCTTTATTCTGGCAGCATCCTGGCATGAAGCACAAAGAGTATTCCCAGTTGTGCATCTAAAGTTATTATTTCCTGCTTTGTGCGCCACGTGAGTAGAACAACTATGTGAAATAATATCAAAAGTTCATTATCCCTTTAATTAGATAGATTATTTAGAAATGGGGTTGGCTGTACCAATGAAGCACATCAGCACAGTTGAAGTGGACTCTGACACCTCCACCTTGCTTACAGATTGCGTTAAGGCTTCTGTATTTTCCTGAAAATGTATTTGCTTGCAGGTAGTTAATGAACTATAAATCCGGGTGTCATTGGACTACCAGTTTATTATTTAACTAGAAAAAAAGGATTGTATCAACAGTCAAGAAAAATTCCCTTTCGTTCTAGCCTCCTGTCTTTCTCACATCATTGTACATACCAGGATTTATTTTTGGGTCTGGTTAAGTCAGTAAATAAAGTAGGGCTATGTACTTGCTCAGCAGGCATACTTGCTAGTCAAGGTTATGTTGAATCTAAATATTCCCTCCAGATAACAGAAACACCCTCATCACCCACATACACATCACCCTCATAGTAGAATGACAGAGAAACAAGATAGTTCAGGGAAGCTGGGAAGATAAGCAAACCTGACAACACAAGAGAAAAGAGGAGAGTGGGTGAGAGAGACAGACAGACAGACTGGAAGAGAGACAGAGAGAGATCTCCGACAGTGCCAGCCAAAAGAGGATCAAGGTGGTCTTGGATGAATTTCAGAGGTAAGCTGCAGTTAAAGCTGCTAGCTTGGACCGTTCACACGCAAAAGCCAAGTCCCACCGCACACATCATGAAACACGAGACAGCATTCAGGTGTTTGGTGACAGCAGCGAGGACAGCTTCCACTGTTTGGGGTGTTTCACGAATGCAAATGTTGCATTGTTAAGTCCTGCAGAGGAAGTAGTCTCATATTTTTCTCCACTGACTTGATGCCAAAATCTTCCTACTTTCATATCATTTCCAGTGTGTAAATGTTGCCAGCTGTAGAAACAAAAATCCCCAAATCGTATTTGTTTATTTTGATTGCTTTTTCTAAATGAGTAAAGCAAGATTTTAAATCTGTTGCTGCTGCACAGTCGGTGGTTTCTTACATGCTTTCACAATTCACCCACTTTTTCAGCCGTCAGCAGTAAAGCATAGAAAAATTGTAGCTTATTTAATGCAAACTTCTCCAAAATGTATAGTTTTAAACAGGTGACACATGGAGTTTTTGAGAAATTACTAGTTTACTAAAGTTCACTAAAGTTAATTAAAACCATAAAACCAAAATGAAATTTAAAAAAAAATACAAACCTTTAACTTAGCTGTACAGTAAGCAGATTTCAGTCCAATTGAGCACCTTTGGATGCAGTGGAATGGAAGATTGCCATCATGGATGCGCAGCTGACAACTGTGAGACAATATTAAAGTCATTATGGTGCAACACACCTTTCTGTGCCATGAATTAAGGTTGTTCTGAAGGATATAAGAGGGCCTTGTATATTCTAGGTAGCTGTGATGGTCAGCAGTGAGTGCACATAAGTGGCTGCTGCTCATTTGACTTTTTTGAAATCAGGTGTAATGTCAAATACTTAAAGAAAGAGATTAATACTCTAATCTAAAAATGCCAGAACTGTTTTAACCCTATTAGGTTACAGTTTGCAGCTGTAGCTGTTATTACATACCAGCCCTAACACCAGTGGAACACAATTACAGTCGCTTACAAGGCAAACTAGCTGACATTCCTGGACTTATGTTTGTGTCAGTGTGGCTTTGCAGCTGACTGAAGTTAGGAGGCACAAGTGTAGTCTCCTCTGCAACAGGTGTGCAACATTTTTGCCATACCGGATCCTTCTGAATTATACTCTACTGCATTTTATATACATACACCTACATCTACTTTTACATTAGCTGTGATATTGACTAAGATGCTGAGCTTGTCTTGAGAAAATCAAGCGACTGACGTTTTCTGTCAACCCTGCTGAACTGAAAACACACTTGTGAGTTTTAAAACAAAAGCACAGTGAAAAGCCAAAAAATTATTCAGGGCTATTTTAAATGTAAGCATTGTCATGATAGGCACTGCAGTGCCTAAAACCTGACTGACAGGTTGCTGTGGGAGTGACTTGTCAATCACAATGTAACAACACCCCAAAGCATGCTCTGTTTATCCAGTTTAGTCTAAATGGGAACAATCTTTACACATCAAACTGTGTTGCAGAAGACTTTAGCTTCCTGAAATTAGCACTCAACTCTACAGAAAATCTTTACTGTGGCAATTAATCTAGTAGCAGGAAGGGCAATATGCTCTCTTTCTGTACAGACGTCTTTTTGCAATCAGAGATTCTCTTCCTGAGAATTTAAAGGATGCAGGTGGAAAGCAGTACACACTGGCTTCACTCTTCATACCTGCGGGCTACGTCCACTTCTTTGATTGCAGTCTATTGAAGTTCTAAAATGTGGATCAAACAGTTAAAGTGCTCCCTTAGAAGATTCCCTGCATTTATGGATTTGCAAAATCAGTGCACGGGAAAAGAAAAAGCGAGGACATTAGTTAGCTGTGGGATGAAACACAACCCAATGTATTGTTCTTTTGGGTCCTTGTGACTTGTGATAAGTGAGCAGACGCTGATTTGAATCTTCTGGTCTTTTAACCTAAAGGTTTAATGTGCTGACAGTCTCCTAATCACCTCCAATCAGTCCATTTGACCCACCTCTTCTTCATTACTCGCCCTTCAGTCATTACAGGAAATGAAAGTGAAAGTGAACAAGCCAACTGGCTTCTCTCACTTTCTTTCTCTCTGTTCAACCCCTTCTATCTGGCACCGGGTTTCAGTGTTTATGCATTTACTGAGATGGCTGGCGGGATTGTCAGAGAAAAAGGAGGGTTTATTTTTTCTTCTCTCTCTTTCTTTTTTTTTCTCTGCAATCTCTTGCCTTCAGAAACCATTAATGCCCATTCAACATCAACATCAAGGCACGGCTTTGATGTCTATTCTGGCAACAGACCCCTTTTCTTTCTCCGCTGCCTGCTGCTCTCTCTCTCACTCTGTCTCTCGCCTTCTCTCTATCCCCCTTTATCCCTTCCACTTCCCTTCGCTCACTCTTTACGGTTACTGTACAATCAAATAATTAAACGGATTGTCGACAAAATGATTTTACCTGGCAATTAAATATGCAAAGCGAGTCGGCAGGCGGTGTATGAGAAGGCGATTAAAATGGGGCCCACTGCAAATCTACAAAGGCTTCACCAGCACAATAGGCAGCAGCCCCTGCCTGCTTCACACACTAGCTTAGCCTGGGGAGTGACTGGTGCCTCTTTATACCAGTCTCACACAGGCATGTTTACAATAGCCCCGACCGTGCTATGCCAATTACGACAATGCAAGGAGAAACGAATGCCAGTGTTTGGAGAAAAGACGGAGATGAAGGTAGCAGCGTATGGGACATATAGGGCGTACAGGGTGGCGGGAAAGAAAAGCAGTGCTGCCAACCAAAATCAAAGTTACAACTCAGAAAAGTTTCCCGCTGATGAAAAGATAGAAAGAGTTGCACGCTTCAACGAAATTAAAATTTGAGTTAAAGAAGTCTGAAGCAGCAGAAGAAAGGCGAGTTTCTGTGACAGCCGAAGCTTCAGAGCCCGTATAACCTGCATAGCACTTCAACAAAGCAACTATTAGAACTGGAATGTCATAGAAAGGCTGAGCGAAGATGACAGGGAGGGAAAAGAGAAGCAGGGGCTCCTGATGGGCAGGAGAGGGAATGCGACAGTCAATGTCCATCTATCAGCGCTTCAGTGGGGAAAAATGCAAGCAATTTTCCTGGATAGGTTTCCCTTCAAAGCCGGAGCCCCAAGAAGCTGTAAAAATAGAGTTGGGAAGAGTCGGCGAGGGCGGGGGTAGAAGGGCGGAGGCTTACACCTGCCCCGTTCCAGACAGTTCCTTATTGTGGAGTTTAGAGCATGGAGGAATTGATTTCAAGGTTGGGCGAGTATGCAATGCATTGATTATGTATTGAAGTTTCACAGCTCAGTGCCTTTGATGAGGCTGGAGAATTAATCTGCTATTTGCGGTGTTAAAAATACAAACTGCTCAGCTGCAGAAATGTCGTTTAAAGAAAGGGGCTTTGGGAAAGGAAAAGCAGTGTCTCGCAGATGTGGCGAGCATTGTCTGTTTTCCTTCTGCAGAGGGGGAAAAAATGAGAAGATCATTTAATGAGAAGTGAAAGCTTGTCAGTAATGACTGTTGTTATCTTTGTTATGTGGCTACCTTTCTGACCATTTCAAGTCTCTGCTTATGTCAACAGTTTCAACTGAGTTGTAACAAGTGAGTGAGTGTGCACATGGCAGACGCGTTCCCCACCATCGAGTTATTCCTGGTATTAAATGATTTCTTTCCTTCCCCCCACTGCTGAAATAACGCCAGTTAATTGAGGCAAACATGACTAGGCCCTCTGATGGGGGATGCAGGGTGCTTCATTAATGTTTGTGTTGACTGTCAGAGAGTAGCGCTGGTTCTCATTGCTCTTTAATAGGACCAATTAGCCCATGCCCTCATTTCCATGCCTAATGTCTTCCATTTAAGTGCTGAATACGGGACCCACACATTTAACCACCGAGGGTCTGCAGCACATCAAAAGGTTACAAGCTTTCAATGATTTCTGTTTGCGCTGTGAATTAGCAGCTGGCATCTGTGAATTTAAAGTTGTATTTTATTTTCAGCACAAAATTGTGTCTTTTAGGTTTTTGAAACTCCTGGAAGTGATGCGTCTGAGAAGAGACTACAAGAATAACTCGTTTATTTTGTTTTACTTTCGGCTCAAATTCAGTCACCTCTCCACCTTCAGTCTGCACCGCGCTATGATCACAGCGCTACGATACTGTACTTCTTTGATGGTGATAACAACATTTTATGTTCTTCATTACTAAGACGTGAAGGTTACAGAGAAGGCAGGTAACTGTCAAGACTCATTTTTGTGAGTATTTAACAACAGGTTCCACACTCTTGGCCTACTTATTGGAATCCTGCCATCATCGTTGTACATCATTTAACTGTACGGTGCTATGAGGTGAGATTTTCTTTTATCCAGCACTGGTTGTTATTTAAGTAACATTTTCTCTATTTCTAGTCAAAGAGCAAAAGCAGGAAGGAAAACTACAAAGACCTGAGTGTGACATTTGACCTGACCTCACATGCAGAGCTATGACACGCAACAAAGGTCTCTGACTAGAATCTGTTACGTGTTAAACTACAAGGTGACTCAAACACCCCGAAAGGCGATTTTAAAACCTTGAGCCTAAGGCTACCTTTTGACCTTGTCACCTCAAAAACATCTAGAAACTCAGTTGATGACGGTTTCATGTCTGTGAGGCCAAAATAAAGACCTTTGGGCGTGGGGGAACTTTGAACCGAACGCTGATGTTAACCAGTTCTCACAACTCTCGACTGCAACAATGCTAAAATGTAATTCAACCGAAATGAAGCACAACAAATTCTACACCCGTTTTATTTACAGTAGAACTCTTGGAGTGGTTTCACTTTCTTAACAGTTATTGCCTGGTTTCTGTGAAGGGGTCTCTGGGGTAGAAATGGTAAACTATACGATAATTTAAAAGTGTGAAGGTGCCGAGTTACTCAGTTTTGAGTTTTTCAATGAGCACAGCTTCAAGAAGCCCGGTGTCTAAGCTATGTAAATATGGCCATTTTCATCTCTTTGAGAGATTGCTAAATGTCAATGGGAACGCCTATTACATGTTCTTTGACCTGCCAGCTTTCAGGTACAAAGGCCATGTGAGAATAGAGCAGGTAACTGACTTCTTATCGAACGACAAGGCCCGCAACGTGCTGCCTCCTGCACGTTTTACTTAGGCAGCACACACTGAGAAAAAACACACCAGCAAAACAAAAAAACCACAGAGTATTTCTAGTAGTATACTTGACTAGAAATAGTATAGTCCGCATCAGAAGCAGATGCTCTCCTGCTGTGCGCTACACGTGAGAAAGAGCAACTTGGACAATGTCCCGACCTAATTCCCTTCACACTGTCCGAGGTTCATGTGTAAAAACAGCCCCTGTTTATGCATTACCACATGTCCCAGACCGACTGTAGCACTGTAATTTTCTTTAAGTGGACAAAACACTCCAGTCAACTTGTATCATGTCTAAATAACTGTCTGAAAAATATGGCTACGCTGTGAAAATAAGTCATTTTCACAGCGCAGCAATAAAAATAAGTTATTCTGAGTCAGGAAAGAAGCAGTTCCAAGCACATCAGTTTTCATTTGAAAAATATAAAACTTTAATAAAGGCTACATCTCTCAATAATTACAATAATTATAGGTCCATGTAAATCTTTAAATGAAACTCTTTATATAATGTATAATTTACAGTTTAGATAGAATGAACCAAAACAAAAAAAAGGCTGTGGTGTAAAAACAAAACACCAAAACATGATTACAGGATATTAAAAGCATAAAAATATCTTTTCAACATAAAACCCTTCTGAAAACCAAGGGATATATATTAAAACCCTGAAACAGGGTAGCACATGGTATGGCATCCATGTAGGCACAGGTGCTGTACTCATAAAACACCAGCGATCGTGTGTTTGTACGTGTTTTGTTTGTGTATGTGTGCATCACATGTGTCGGTATCCATACTTCAGAATGCATAATTACAATGTATACAGGAGCTCTGCTATATACGGTGTTATTGTAACAACATTCAAAAGATATTGGAGCCATAATTCTTCAACGTTCACTTTTTTTTGTCTTTTTTTTGTCTTTTTTGACACGCTAGCTGAACTCCTCAAAGAAGTCGTTCTCGGTGACCCAAACTGGTTCTCGTTAGCACAAGTCATTTTGGTGTGGGGGCTGTAAACACTGCCATTATTAGGTGGTGCAACTTGTGCTCCGGGTCTCGTCTCTGTGTGTAATCTACAACGGTTTCTACCCCCCATCCCTGTGCAATGCCCGGTTTACAAACAAAGGCACAACAAAAAAGATTGAACTTTGTCGATCGAGACAAAGCGAAAAGGAGGGGGAGGGAGGGAGGCCGAGAGGACGAGGGAGAGGAAATGCTAGTGTGAAAAACTTGCTTATTATAAACTATCAGCAGCATATAAGACTGGGATTGACCATTAAAAGAGTGGAGGGAGTGCGCCTCGGACAAGACCACCGCTAAGAGACGTGGCTACAAGGCTATAAGAAGTGCTAGGCTAGCGTCACGTCCTCTGTGTAACTTAGAACACTAAACTATATCACCACAGTATTCTCCCAATATTCAAAGCAGCTTACCCATTGGCTGTAAAAAAGGGAGGGCGAGGAACACAGGTTTAAGAAGACTCGGGGGAGGGGACAACAGGGGGAAGGTCATTTTCAATAAATACTTAATAAAAACTTTCAACTCATGACAAAAAGCATCTATATATATAATACATGTATATATACATATATGCATGTATGTATATGCACACGTATGGACGTTTTTGTAACGATGTTGGAGTGTAATGTTAAGAGCAGGTCGGTGGCGCTGCGCATTCACCTCCTGCAAGTCCATCAGTCTGTCACACATCACAAGACAACAGTCATCTACATCTTCAGTGGTTATATTCAAGAAGAGGCGGGGTCTCGCGCCCGCCACTGGCCTCCGGTCATCGTCGTCATCCTTGGATTGGTCTGTCATTCCCTTGTGTTTCTAAGGCTGATTGGCTGAGAAAGTCGGGGAGGGGCAGCGCCTCCTCTGTGTTCGGCATACTTCATTGGCTCGTCTTCCTTCAATCGCTCCTCTTGTGCTGGATATATTAACTCTGTTTAGCTTAATATTAAGAAAAAGAAACAAACAAAGAAACCAAAAAAAAGGAGTCCAGAGTGTTCTTGTAAATTACAGTCTCTTGCTCAAGTGATTTAGCTTTTGGTTGGGTGGGGGGAAGGGCATTAGTTGGTTGGCACAAAGTGGCCTTTAGTCCATCCTCTCCACCTTGCCCAGGACCTTGCCCTCATACATGGGCAACACAGTGGCATCCTCCCACACCTCCTCGAACACTGCACCGCACTCAAACTCATCACTCGCCTTCTTGAAGTAGTACCTGAGAAGGGAAAAACAAAAAAGAGAGGTTTGTGATTAGAAAACGTGGAGCGTAGGTGAGAACTCAAACAAAACCTGACAGAGTGGCAGCAGGATGCATCTGATGTATTTCATCGCGTTTTAAAGCGCTTTGAGGCACCTACACGACTACTTACATATACACGCTCGCGCACAACTCCCTTTAGTCCAAATCAAACACAGACACACACACTCTGAGAGCCAGAAATGGATCCTGCTCAAAACAACTTAGTCATAGCCTTCAATGCCATCCCTGCTCACTTCAAAGGTAGAGCCTGACTCCACATCACACCGCTGCGCAAACAGAGTTGAACCCTCCGTTTACACACTCCCTGTGATAATTCAAGCTGCTAGAAAAAGCCTGTTTGTGTGCGTGTTCATCTATGTGTGCTCATCCACTTGTTCATCCTGACTGCTAGCCATTCTGCAAATGCCTTTCTGTCCTGTAAGGCCTTATTAAAGTTGAAGGGTTAATTAGACGCTGTCTTAAGCCCCCCCCCCCTAGCCTCTCTCTCTCTCTTTTTCTCTCTTCTTCAGTGCCTTTCCTCCCTCTCTGTGTCTCCATGGCTTATAATTGGGCTGGCTGTCAAATGAAGGGCATTTCTGTCACACAGGTTGACATTTCAGGTGCCCGAGAGTCTGCTTGTGACTGCAAGACTGCGCTCTGCTGTCTGCACGTAAACACACACGTACTATGTTTCCCTGTTACGCACATGCACACACACTTCGGGCAGCTTTCCGATCACCAGCCGAGAACAGAGGAAAAAAGAGGCAACAGGAAGGGAAGAAAGCAGGGGGAAGCAGAGCAGAGGCCTTCCCTGGCTCGGTGAGTGGGTGTGATGGGTTGGATGCGTGCCGAGACTGAGGGGCTTTACCCTAGAAGGGGGAGGGACGGTGGCGACTGCTCAGACGGGCTCCTGGAGGTCAAGGGGTCACCTAGCTAACCCACTCTTCTTCTTCTCTCAAGCAGAGATAACTCACAGGGTATAGCTTGGTTCCAGTGACTGTGAAGTCTCCTGGAGCTCCTAATGATTTCTCCTCTCTACTTTAAACCCAGCAAAAGATCAGCAGGAGGGGATATAATGATAAGCTTTGTAATGGAAAAATGCCTCATTTTGCCCATGTGTGCCTGTGTTCAGAATATAAAAAAGGAGAAAAAAGGGGGAAACGGCTCACTGTTTTATGAGCTCAGCTTAGAGTCATTCAAACAACACATGTACAGAGGGGCGTACAAAAATGTACACATGCAGCCCTACTTTCCATGTTGATTGTTACACACAAATAAAAGAGAGAGGGGCCCGCTTTATCACAGCTGCAAAACTTAAAACTGTACTACAGCGTGCAGAGGTGCGACAGCAGCGATAGTTTTCTTTAATCATCTGACATTTATGCACACGTTTCCTCTGTTGATTTAACTTTCTGGTTTAATTCATTGTTTCATTCCTAGCTCTCGAAGCGTGTTACCCTTTTTTTAAATTATTAATAGAAGAAAACGCTACATTTTCACTCACAAATAGTTCAAAGTCATCACTTTGTTGCAGAGAGTGAGACAGAGAGACACAGGAGTCTTTCCATTGGAACATGTTTTATGTGGCAGGATTTTTCTCTCTTCACAACATCTGGCACCAATATCGTCTGGCAGAGCTGCGGCGTACTGTTCTCAGCTGTACTGCTGCCATGTCCAAATTAACCAACTCCACACATTCTGCTGCCATTGAAGCCAGACGCTTCATCCCCACCTCCCCCCCTTTTCACTCGCTCGCTGAAGAGTTATGGGATAGCAGGGGTGCAACGACTTGTGTTTTGCAGGCCTTCTTCTTCTTCTGTCTTGCCTAACAAGCAGATGTGACTAAAACCTGATGTTGATGTCACGGGCATGCAAGGCTACATTTGTTTTCAGAGGCACTGGAACAACTTTTTTGATAAATTAAGGTTGAACTTCCTGGACTGTGGAACCCCTGATTCAGAATTTTCTTTAAAACTGTCTATTACTTTTGAAACTACCTTAAGTCTTCACTATGTGAAGGAATTTCCCCTCATCATTTCAAACAGGAGGTATTTCTCCTGCATTAACTGTCATTAGAAGAAGAAGGTGCCTCCAGCATTTGATTCTAATGCCTGATGCAATAGTGTGGAGGAGGAATTTGAGGGCCTTGCAATGGTCTTTGTGCACAAAATAAAATGGCCCAGGCTTCAAAGCCATATTTATTAAGGCTGCCTAAGCATGGAAATCAGTACCAGATGTGAGAAAAAAAATTGCTGCAGAATATCCCCTCTGCTCCCCTCCCCGATTTTTGTAAGCTTCGAATACAGCGGATCAGCCCAGTTTCTTTTCAACTATCAGGCTCCAGTATTTCACACTCCCACTTAGCAGACAAGCACATAAAAGCACAATAACAAATGCCCATCCAAACACAGATGACTAGCCCTGTCGTGACGCTAAACACATCCGAGCATGTATCTGCAAGTGTGATCTGTGCGCACTTTCCAGTGGCGCATGCTTACCGGTAGTTGCCTTTCTTGCTAAGCTGTTCCTTGAAGTGGCCCAGGGTGAGGCAGTGGGTCTTCATCATGCTGCGATAAGGAATTTCCTCTCCACAGAAAAAGTAGGTGACCACCAGCTCCTTAGACCTGAACATGCAAAATCAAAATTGTAAGATTTAAAACTTGGTTGTTTTCAGTTGGCTTTAAAAATCCACCACATTCACTGACATATATATGAAGGGGGCTGATTATTTTGAAGAACCAGGGGCTATTGGGCAATGTGGGAGAGAGGTAGAATGTCACATCTAATCCTATTTTTCTTTAAGAAAGGAGTTCAAAGACAAAGCAAAGCTGACTCTCTAAGAAGAGAGGAGAATGAAAATCTGAGGGTGAAAACTCATAAATGACAGAATTACAAAATAAGTGAGTAATGGTGTTTGGAAAACTAGAAAGTAATTGTGAAAGTAATAAAGACTGAGCTTTAGAAACAAAGGATTTAGCAAAAGTACAAATAAAAGAGCTCTTACTCGTCTGCTTGGACTCCAGGGCTGGCTAAAGAGTTGCTTCCCGTGGGGAAGACAGCTGCCGGGTGGTTCCTGTCTCTCTGAAGGTTGCTGGCTCCAGTTGAATGTCTGTGAAAATCACAAGATTAATGACAAATCAATATTCTTCGTATAAATACAAAGAAAAGAAACTGGACTTCATTTATAGAGTGTTGTGTTGTAGCAAATCAAGTGCACAACTGTTTTGTCTACAAGGTTTCCTACCTTTGTTTTGGTGGCTTGGAAACCTCTTCTAGTCTGCGACAGGCTTCTTCTAGCTGTGCCAGGGTGTTGGGAGGGGGTAGGGGTGGCATTGCTGGGTCCTGAATGAAAGGGTGGCCTGGGTGATGGCCACGGAGGTGAGCCCCGTTGCCAATGCCACCACCACCCCAAGATGAGGAGGTTCGACCAGGCAGGGTCTTGGAGTCGAGCGGGTTGGACTTCTTCAGGCCTTGAGTGCTGTTAAAACAAATAAAGGGTCAGCCTCTTGAGCTGAGAACTCAGTGCACTTTTCTAAAGATCATTTCGTGCAAACAGACACTTACCTGTGTGGCTTGTGCTTTCCCTGCCTCTCACTCTCTAGGATCCACTGCCAAACATTCTGAGAGCGGTCGGTGGCAACTAGAGGAAGGCGTGGTGAAGACACGCCCTCATCGGAGGCCTTCACTGGCCGTTTGGACAAAGTGCTGCAGCGACTGGAGGAAGAAGGCAAATTAGCATCAGAGGAAGAGCAGCTCATCACAGGAAACATTTAAGGGACAGCTTATAAGTAAAACTCACGCAGGTGTGAAGTCGGAGTAATTGGCGCCCCCTTGAGGGCAGAGGCACTGCACACGCTGAGCCGCCTCGGCCTCGATTTGCTCCTTGGTCTTTGGCCCAGCGTGGTGATGGTGAATGTAGTGGTGGTGGATGTGCTTTGTAGACTGCCTGCCTGTCATCAGCACCTTAGAAGCCCCAGGATAAGCACCAAAGAAGGGCCCGTGGCCAGATGACACCACAGCACCAGTCCGGTCTGGCGAGCGTGAGCGTGGCGAGTGGCGAACCACTCCTGGTGACTGGCAGCCAGGTGTCTTGAGGACACGTGAAAGGTGCTCGTCTAGGATAGCTTGAGGATCTTCCTCACACTGGCTCGCAGACGGGAGCAGGGGGTGTTGGAGGGAGGTGCTGCTTATAAGGTCATTGCCCTCCTCCCTTTCCTCTTCCTGGACAATGAAAAGAGAATTTTTTACAATTTAAAGCAATTGACAAAACATTCATACAGTCACATGTGGGAAATGCAGCCAGCAGAGAAATTCATGTCTCAGCTTACACCAACTTATATCTATCGTTCTCTGAAGTCAGGGAGAGCAAACGCCTGGATAACTTGATTTGAGTTTCCTTTTTGCCGTACTGTTATCTTCGCTAACAGGCTTTGGGTGCGCTTCATCTATAATGCAGAGTGTGCCTGTGCTGCACAAAGAGACTGGCACTACACATATTCAGCAAACGTGCCACTGGAGAGTAACTAAGTACTAACTATTTGAAGGAACTTCAAGTGTGTCTAGAAACATAAGTTTGAAAGTTCCTCCAGATGAAATGGGGGAGGACATGGAGGAAAAGCGAAGTAGCAACTAAACCAAGACAGACTTTAAATCCCTTGGTCTGTACCCCGTTCTTCAACATGCTCAAACTGAGGTAAAGGCTTTTGTAGTGCAGCACAGAACCACTGCCTGAGCTAACTTGGATACAAGATACAATTTCCAAATAGCAGTAAGTGGAAGTAAGTGGAAGTGTCACGACTTAGAACATTTTTGAGAGCATCCATACCTCCTGGATCTGCTGCAGCCTCTCCTCCAGTGAGCTCATAGTCTCCTGCTCTCGCTTTAGCTTCTCCAGCCGGGCGATGAGTTGGGCAGCGAAGGCCGAGGGCTCAACGGGGGTCATCTCTTTAGGCAGCCGGTGTGTCCTCTGCAGGGTACACAAGACAGAGAAGAGGACACTTTAGAGTGTGTGCTAGTGTAACGACTTAGTGTTTCTGATGGATGCAATATGGTGCATTAATCCACTGCCCTTGCCCTAATCCTATCTTGTTCCAAAAATCCTGCTACTATTCCAAAGGCCTAATCCACATGCCCTTGCCCTCGAGCTAACCTGAACCTTCTCCGCTGCCCATCCCTCCCTAGATCTTCTCATGCCCAGTGCCCTTGGCAGTGCCAGGCTGCTGGGTGAGGGGGAGAGAAGGGGGTAGCAATGGCGGGTTAGCAGTTGGTCTCGCTCGGAGGGGAGGCCCCCTGCCTGCACCCTCTGTAGCCCGACCAAGCCATCAGCTAGGCAGCCTCTGAAGTCAGCACACTTCAAAGGGCCCTTGTCAAACATCAAACGCACACTAGGGGTGGGAGGGACATGCAGCTTTAAATCTCCGAATAAAAGCCAGATATCGACAGAGAAGCGAGAGCGAGGAGAGAGGGGAAGAAAAGGGAGAGGGGACAAAATTAACAGTGAGAAAAAAGAAGAGGATTGAGACGTACATTCGTGAAGTGGCAATGGTGGCAGAGAGAGAGAGGGAGAGTGCGAGACAGAGAAGGAGGGAAAAGAGGGAGGGAGAGGATAGAGGAGTCAAATACTGGGAAGATCTGAGGGGAAGTAGTAATTTATTTCCCGGCTGCATGCAGGGCAGCTCAGAGGTACTCTAGTCACATTATCCTCCTTTTTCTTTAACTATATGCGCCGGCTTCTCTCTCTCCCTTTCTTACTTTTTTGTTATTTGGCACACTGGCTTTCTTGATTTTGACTCTTTTTTTGTTGTTCCTCTCATCTCTTTGTAAACACGATGAAGGGAAGAAGAAGAAAGGCAAGCGGAGCTGCTGGCAAAGGAGCGCCAGCCCTGCACGGGGCCCCCGCTGCCTGGGGCTGGTGCATCATGGGAGACAGAGCCATCTCCAAATCAGGAGGGAGACATTAAAGGAGTGCAAGTGGGAAAGGAAAAGAGAGAGACTGAGAGAGAAAAAAGACAGAGAGGAAGAGAGAAAAGTGGGTGTGTGTGCGTGTGTGTGTGTGTGGGGGCGGGGGGGGCATTACTGTCAAATGCATGCACACACACACGCACACACACACACGCACACACACACACACAAACACACACCTGTGTTTGGATATGAAGACAAAAGAATTGAATATTTATTTTCTTGCCTCTGCTAACCTGTGTCAATCTGTTTTGACCCAGTTCCTTAAACCTTTTCACAACTTCAGAAGGTCAAAAAAAATATATCTTGAATTCATCAGCGCACACAACCTGACCCAAATACTGATGGGACAAGATGGGAATACAGCAAAACTGGAACTGAATAGTGATGTGTCTCCTATTCATGTGCTGGAATTTAAATCGTAGTTTCAATAGCCGTACAGTTATTACTATTCCAGAAAACATACAACACTATCAGCTTTGTGACCTACAGTGACAGAGACGTGACAGCATTTACATTAACAGCCCCAGAGAAGTGACTCTAGATGTGGGAAGAAGGGGGATTTGAAACAGCAGAAGAAGAAGCAAAGTAATAGGCAAACCCTGCCGCCTTTAATGTGAAACTAGCGAGGGAACGAAATATAGTATTCTGTCACAACGCGAGCTCTGAAAATAAATACATAAATAAAGTGCAACTCCTTGAGGGGATTAGGACCCAGTTGTCTGTCAGTTGTGTAAAAGTTTGAGTTCACCAGATTACAAAAAAAGAAACACTAAGACAGGAAGCGAAACTTAAGGAAGTAGGACTTACTGGAAAGTGGGGTAGCGTAACCTGGCCATTGATCTTGACGCTGCGGTGCATCTCTCGCTGAAGCTGCTTCTTGGTACCCAGCTTGTAAGGAGGGATTCCATCTCTGTAACACAAAAAGACGGCATACATTTACATTAACTAATAAAAGACAATGAAGAACACACAAAATATCCTTATTTAGAAGTCGCTGACTACAATCATCCACCCGGTTTTGGATAGTTTGCCGATACTCATCACACATGTCACGCTACCTCTACATTAACCACTGGTGCATTAGCACTATTAGCCCGTCTTTGCGGAGGAGGGCCATTTGGCAGCAGCTCATCATGGAAGTTACTGACACCACCCAGAAATCACTCACTGGGCAAAGTACTGCTAAATCAAAAGGCCAGGGACCCCTTGAAGCCAAGACAAATAAAAAAACACATAACAAAACTCACCAGGACAATGGCAGGGATATGCAAAACATCTCACTGTAGGCTTCAAAAGAAGAGCCCCACTGATAAGATTACATTGGCTCGTGTCAGCCCTGACTGTGGTTATTCAAAAAGCAAAACAATTATCACCAAACTGAGCAACTTGTTAAGAGTCAGAAAGTACAACAGACTAAAGCAGCCTAGCAAAAACTGTGATATATTAACATGAAAATAAAGATAGAGCCAGGAATGCTAGAAGTCTCGGGACAATTAGGCATTTATTCTGGGAATCTCATTCTCCGTTTTTCATTCTGTCTGCTTTTCCAGTCAGTTGCCACTTAAGCTGGGCCAATTATCTTGGCCGTTTTGGCTGCTCAGAAGTGCCTGACCTAGCCCAAACGCTACTTTTTCTGCTGCCTCTTTGAAATCTCACACTCATGCACATATGCACCCGCTGCCATCTTCGTTTGGCAAGCGCTCTGCTGTGAGCCTCTGATCTCAGCAACATCAAAAGGCTGGTTTGTAAGATAAGGTAATGTTTGAAGTTGGTGCTGCAGCATTCCCCAGCGTCCAAGTAAATCCATAAATAAGATATAAGCAAAAAGAGAAGAAAAAAATCCCCCTCCCACCCCATCTTCCACCCCCTTCCAAATCCTTCTCTTCTTGTTCTTTATCTGGGAAATGAGATTCAAATTTGCAGTGTCTTTTAACCACTATAAAAGGACACACAATCAAATTGTTCCCTCGAATGAGAGCCGGAGAGAGACAAGAGCTCAGGACAAGAACCAGAAAGATCTCTATGTCAAAGACTTTGTAAAGAACTGTTAAAAGGAGATGACTTTGACACATATCCTTGTTCAACAATTAGACATTTTTTGCATTTCTGTGCAAGATTTTCAGTGTGACATTGTCAAGAAGAGTCAGACAGTGAAGCCAGGCTGCCGATATCACCTGTGTTCCAGCGAACTTCTTGTAAGAGGGGCCTGCTTCCAAAATCAATGCTTCACAAACTGCACCCTTGAGACTACAAGCCATCATCCCTCAAGGCGCAGGAAGAAACACAGGAAACTCTTCAAAAGTAAAACTCAACAGCCCAGAGGAACTCGTGAGCTAACAAGAACCCCCAAATTAGAGGCAAAACATCCCAAACAAAGCTCGCCAACTTCCCCCTCGCTAACTATGTTTTTAACAATCCAAACTGTCCCCACCCCAGCGAACCATGTGATGGCTGAGCGCTTTGTCCAGGTTGGAGAAGAGAAAACATACTCTTTCATGGTTTCATGGGCCCTTACTTTATGGGGATCTCCTATTCAGTTGTGCAAGTCATTTTCAAAGCAGCCAGCCACCCTCTTATCCCGCTAAGCTCCCCTCACCTAACAATAGGCTGAAAGCGATTCAGTTAAGCCCTTTATACTCCGTGCACTTTATTTTCTCACTCCCTTGCACTTCGAGCCTCACCACTCCTGCTATTGGCTCTGGAGAGTGGAGGAGAGAAGCTGTGAAGCGCTGGGAGGTGATTTTTTTTCAGGGGTGTCCCTGCCTGGCCGTGAGGGGCGGGGGGGTTCCTTATGTCTTGTCCCAAGGTCTAGAAATGAGTAACCCCTGTGAAAGCCTCGCAGACACATGATCTCAGCACGCCACAGAGGCCAGTGGCAGGAAACCGACCCACCATGTGAGTAAGCCTTCTTTCATTTGGTGCCAACATTTTTCAATGAGTTTGTCTTGAGGCCCGAATGGCCATTTCCCTCCCCCCTCTCCTTCAGCTCTTCAAAGGGAAAAAGCGATTAGATAATATAAAAAAACAAGTCTGTTGTGGCAGAAGGGTGGGTGGGATGGATACATATCAACTTTGAGGAAAATGAGGCAACACCCCCACCCACATCAAGACGTTCTCATTTTTTCCTCTCCTCTCTACAGCCTGTAACACATCAGAATAAACTTCAAAAGGTCTTCAGACATAATGACTTTCCCAGAGTTATCTCCCTGGAGGCCACAGCAACAACTGCACATTAATAGAATTACCTGGAGTCAATCATAGAGGATAATTGAAATAAATTACAGACCATTATTTTGCAACAGTGCAGTCCCCTGGCCCCAAGAAAAGCTGATTCTGTTGAAGTACAAGGCCAAATATTTTTCTTCACACCCCTACACTTTTTCCTGGAAAGTTGATGACTGAAATCTGGACCAGGCACGTTCAGATACTGGTGGAAATAAGAAAATTCCCAGACCTTTGGCCACTGTGAGTTGAAAGGAAATGAGCTTTTTGAAGCTGCTACATCTCCAGAGCCAGCTGGGTTTCAAATGAAACTGAACGGGTTTTGATTCCAATTTTTTTTTTTTTTAATGCAAACACTTACACACTGCTGTCTGTCATCGACATGGAATCATCTGTTGTGGCATCGCTGGAGATCTCGCTGTCATTGGCACTGGTGGCAGGGGCAAAAATGTAGCCAGAGTTCACAAAGTACGGGCTGGCGGGGTCTCCTCGACGGTGGGACCTGTGAATGATCCGGGAAAACATTTGCCTAGAGTTATTGTGATGTCTCTAGATATCAAATCAATACAGTTAAAAGAGGTGACACCCCTGGGGTATGGGGGTTGTGTTTATTTGCTGTTTCCTGCTGTTGTTTGTTATATCATAGTTATAAAAATGATTTGCGTCTGCTTGGACTTTGTCTTGCCGTCTTTCTCTGCAGATATCTCTGAGTCACTTTACTGAGAGTTTGGGGCCTGAGGAATGTGACAACAGTGCAATAGATGGAGCTGTAAGTCCTCTTTTTCTTGCCTCGTCTAGTATCACTCTCTCTTTCATGTTTTGCCTCCCTAAAATACAAGCATTCAGTTTTGGGGGGTGGTTATGGTTGGAGTGGGTGAAATGAGCAGCCGTGCTGTGTGTGAATGAACACCAGCGTTTCCCTTCTTTCTCTCTCCTCTGCTATCCCTCTACTCTTTCGCCATACTCCTGCTCTTTTCCACTTTGAAACTCCACTCTTGTTCCTTGGAGTGTTTTCTCCTCCATACCCTCCCTCTTTTATCTCTCTCTTTCTCTCTCTCGCTATCATCCAGTCTGGGGCCCCTCCTCTACCAACTCTCCCCTGCTTTCCTTTCTAAAGTCTCTCTCTTTCTCTGTCTTTTTACTCTCTCCTGCTGTGTTGCATTCCTGTTCCACTAGTGAAGGGGGTGGACAAGGAAGAAAGAGGGAAGAAGAGGGAGGGGGAACGAGCTTTAGAGGGGGAGTGAGAAGGAGAGAGGGAAAGGGGGAAGGAGGGCCCCTTTCTTTATGAGAATGCCTTCTGCCGGCAGTGCTGAGGAGAACCCCAGCATGACTAAAGCCGTAGGCCCCAAGCACAACCCTGACCTTTGGAAGGTCCACGCAAAGAGTCAGGTATTTAGCACAGCTGGCTCCTCACCCCCCCCCCCCCCCCCCTCTTTCTCCATCTCTTTTCTTTCTTTCATGATCCCCCCCTTCCTGTATTCCCCCTTTCCCTCCTCTTGTCTCTCCATGTCTCCCTCCAAAGCATGCTTAGTCTCTGTCAGACAGATTTTTCTGTTAAAAGAGGAGAGATAAAAGTGCTGGGCAGAAAAGAAAGAGGAAGGAAAACACTGACACACACAATCTATGGCAGAGTGGGATTGGTGGTTGAAGCTGCGGAACTGAGCTGAGGATGTTTTTGTTGTTGTGTTTCTGTATCACTTTGGAGTTTAGTGTTGGAGGTTTCTCAAAAAGAAGGGGAAAAAAGAATCTGTGCAGTGGCAAAATTAGTTCCACATGTTTGAGATGGAAATTGGTTGACCTAAAGGGATGGTGAGGGGCAGGCAGGGGGAAAGGGGGAGAGTGTGGGTGACGGAAGGGAGAAAGGGGCTCTCTCTCCCCCCTGCTTTTCTTTTAGTGAAAAACAAGAATGCAGGGGATCACACCAGGAGAGCAGGATATGCCCACATGTCAACAAAACCCGTGCTTATTGGTTCCTAACCCAACAAGGTCACTTCCAAGCAAATGAGCAACTGTGCTAAGATGTTATCTGACATCTGCTCACATGAAGGCTAAAACCCTCGAGGGAGTCCTTAGGTAGACTTATTGCACTCAATCAATTATTTTTGTACACTGTTATTAAAAAAGTTGGGCTTGAGACAATTTTTATCTCAGCTCATTAAATGTTTAGATAACTTGACAGGAAAAGTATGGATTATCTATAAATTGCACTTTTCCTACCAAACCACAAGACATTGTCAAACCTCTAAGTAATAATTGCCTCCAGATGTGAGGACAAAGTAGTTGAGTGGAAAAAATAAGTACCCTTTGATGGAGGTTCATGCATAAAATCCACTTTTTGAAAATGTTCCTGGCTTGAAAAGATTTCAGCTGTTGGACAATGTGTGGGACGAGCTCTTAAGATAAAAGCACAAATACTTTGCACAAACAGTTCTTTCATCTCTGACCAAGAGAACAATATCTCCGCTTGGCATAAGACTGACTGCACAGTTCTTTTAACTCTCTATTACCATTTCTATGTATAAATGAGATTTGTGGCAGTATACACCAGCTCTATGGGTTATGGAGCAGAACAAAGAAGGAAAAAAAAGCTGAAAAACTTTACAATAGCACATCATACTGTTTAATGTAGCTGTAACAGTCATGAGGTTTGGTGTCTAAATTCATTCCTGAACCGGAGGAAGGGTTTCAAAGCACAGGAAACTTGAGCAAGCCAGCAGAGGGCTGCCTGCAAGACACCATTTACTTAAAAGGAAGGCTCAGATGCATTGATGTTTTGTACCCACCCCGCCCCTCCACCCCTCCAACCCCTTGACTAACTGCAAGGCAGGAGGGCACAAATATACAGGCATGTTCCTCTGAGACCCTTTGATCAAGTTCCTTTACCTCTCTCGCAGGCATTTGTGAAATACCTGCCACATATTCAGTGTAGTTTAACTAATGAGGGATCATGACCACAGTAAGCAATGCTCAATAAAGCAACAAGCACTGAGAAGTAATTACACAGGCATGCACTTCTAGGTGGGCGCTGCTCTTACCTGCAACTGTTTTCCAGCACTTCAGCTGCTGTCCGGATGGTAGCGGTAGCCCTCAGGTTTTTGGCAGACAGTCCGACCACAGACCCTAACGTTTTTGCCTTCAGGTCGTTACAACTCCATTCCTCTTCTTCCATGAGAGGAGGAAGGTATCCGCACATCAGCTTGAGACTGCCAAGACCGCCGTGGTTCATGTATGCCGCGTTCTCGCAGCCGGTGCGCACGTATTCGAGGTATATGTCAGAGGTCAAAAACATCTGGTATGCATTCTCTTCCATGTTGGACTGAATTTCCGTCTGTGCTTGGTCAAACATGGACGAGTCTATTTGTTGTTTCTTAATACTATCCCTTATGAAGGCCTTGGTGGCCGGTTTCAGTTGCTTGGCGACAATGCTGTTGTTCTCGATGTACCGCTTGAAAATAACTTTGGCAACTCGCAGCGTTTTGGTATCCTTTAAGTCCATTTGCCTGAAGCCGTTGCAGGCGAACCAAAAGTCCAAAGTGTCCACGCAATTCTCCCGCTCCA
This sequence comes from Copadichromis virginalis, assembly GCF_057382275.1. NCBI lineage: Eukaryota > Metazoa > Chordata > Actinopteri > Cichliformes > Cichlidae > Copadichromis > Copadichromis virginalis. The sequence goes on from NC_140623.1 coordinate 39,016,353, forward strand.
AAAAGGTCTTAAAGAGGTGAGCGCCGTCTTGGTCGCCCAGGAGAAAATGCAGCGACTTTGTCCACCGGACTAGAGGCGAGTCCGGGGACGCGCTGCCCTCTGGCTCCCCGAGTCCATCCTCGTTCCTCCGCGGTGTGGAGCCGGGAGGAGCGGAGGCGGCGGGGATATCTTTAACCTTGCTCTGGGCTCTCATTTTGGCAGATCTGCTGGGGTTGTAGCATGACGCCTCTCCCTCCTCCCCCGGTACCGGAGGACGAGGAGCATCTTCTCGGAAGCTACTGCTGATGTGCTCCGTAAGCGCCCTGCTCATGGCTCCAGCTCTGGTTGCCGTGTGAGAGTGCCGTCGTGCCTCCACTGAGCTCCAGCCTAATCCTCCTCACTCTCTAAAAGCAGCAGGGGAGCTTCTCAGCTCCTCTTCACTCTGAAACACAAAGTATTGATCTAATCAAAGCCAGATCCTGCTGAACTTCAAAGAAAGACATCAAGTAAACAGTCCCTTTCAAAAAAACCTCGCCGGGTTCACAGAGAAAGGAAATATGAAAGGCTTTCTTCGTTTCATTTATCTATTTATAATCTAAATGAGAGATCAACTGCAGCCTACATTCTCAACGTGCATTGATCTGCCACATCAAAACACATTTTACAAGAATAATCATCTCACACAGCCACACTCTTCACCAAACCGTATTCTCACAACTGTGGCTTACACGTGTTTTCCTAACGAGTCCATGTCACAGGCTTCAACTCCAATTTATTCCCAATCTGTTTCGGACGACCGTACTGTACCCCTTGCCTGCATCACGCACACTCGCACTCACTTCCACACTTGTCCTCACTATCCCAGAAATGAACAGCCAAACTGCACCTGATCTGCACCACAATGACCTTAAAACGCTGTAATGTGCGAGAGGTAAAAAGCCCCGCGGGAGAATCCGGTCGCCCATGCGTAAGTGGAAGCGATCAGTCGCCTAAATATCTAGAAGGTTATTACAGCACATTAATAAAGCCACAGAACCGGTAACGTGTTTAAACTACCAACACGAAAAGAAACACTTAATATTAGGAGGGGGAAAAACAAAATAAAAAAACTGATCCCGTGCCAGAGATTTTAATCGGAGCCTGAGCGTAAAAATGCAGACTACTAAAGCACTGCCACCATAAATGACAAACTTCTAAAAGGCTGTTGCAAGTGCTACACAATCATTTACAGTCTTAACAGCCAGTGTATACACCACGGTGAAACCGACACTAAAATCCAATGGATGAATTAACGAGCGTAAAATAACATACCATCGCAGACAGATCCAAACACAGTGAAACCCGTTAAAAAGTTAAACTGTTACTCCATTTTTTAGTTGAGACGAATACACTCCAAAAACTCCCCGAACAGTAATCCAGCACAATAGAGATAAAACGTCGTGCTATTTCAAGTCATGCCACATGTGTCCGCAAAACAAGCGCCGTAGTTTAATGTACCCTGTCCCATTCAACAACTGACCTCAGAGTAGGCAGGCTCAGTCCCTATGTAGATCACTGGGGGTGTCAAAATCTGGAGGTTGAGGGGAGGGGGGCTCCGACTGACGAATGCATCCCACTTTCTCTCCCCAGTCAGAAGACGCACCATCCGACAAATATTCGGTTTTTATCTGGGCTACACATTCATACGCGCGCGCGCACACATAAGCTTCTTATCTATCTCACCGTATTTCTCGCCCACAAACAAGAAACATAGCCCGCATTTCTCAACTTCAAAGCTCAGCAGCAGCACATCAAAGCGGCCAAGAGAGGGGGCCTGTGGAACAGCTTTCCTACAACTTACCATCCATGTACCCGAGTAGCCTCTTCGATTAGAAAACGTGAAAGTAAAGTAGTCCCAACAACAGGCTGCGCATATATACAACCAGCCCCGGCTCTGCTCCTTGTACCGTCACATCGGACAGTTTTTTTTACCCTTAAATGCGAATAAAGGAGAAGAGCTTTTCTCTCTCTACTTTTCTCCCCAGGTAGTGTTTCAAGAAATCATGGCAGGCGGTAGAAATCCTCCGGGCTGTTTCTACACCAACTGGGCTAAAGGTTTAACTGTGGACTTCAAAGTAATGAACCGCTGGCCTGGTCCCGGAAGATACATAAAAACCCAGCGCTCCGGCTTCGCAATATTCAACAAAATAAAAAAAATAAAAGCGAGTAGGAAGACGGATAGTTAAGTGGGATTGTCTGATAATTTTATCGTGTATTTTGTTCTGCTGCTCTTAATCAGCAGACTTTAGCGTTTCGACGTTTATTAAGGTTTATTAAACTTTTCTAGACGGGGACGGGATTTAGTTGTGTGCCAGGACCTTATCAAAGACAAGCAATCTCGAGCCAACTCCCCGAGGCTTTGGAGCTTGAAGTAAGTGATCTGCCGCGCCAATGGCGTTACTCTCACAGTCTGTCTGTTACTACACAAAGTTTCAACAGAAACACAAAGCAAACAAAAGCGATACTTTTGTTGTATGTGGCTCCTTGGAGTGACAGCAGTAGCAGAAGCCATTATAATGAATACTTTTCTGTGCATACTGCTGCAGCCTTTATGTATCACCTGTTGTACAGCAGGATATTTCTTAATTATTCCACCAGTTTGTGGCACTATTATACTCCCAGTTTTTCCCATATTCCGTCTAAATGACAGATTCCCCAGAGTACAGGGAATGACAGTAAATAAGTTATGCTTAAATATGACTTCAAACAATGTCCACGATGATTTAAAACTTATTCTTTTGGGTTATAGCACTGCTTTGATAATCCCATGGAGTGTAACTGTCAAATAATTTACATATTAGTCACAGGATTTTAGCCACAAAGATGTCAACCTAACTCACTTGCCAGTTCCACATTCAGCTAAAATGGCACAGCATGACATTTTGATTGAAATTGGACACAGAGCAAAGGCAAGAGCTGTTCTCTAGTCTTTTAATTCACATGACTTCCCTAATGTCATTGTGACAGAATCTTAAAGAGTGGGTTAGACAGTGATCCAATCCCATGGTACTTCAAAGGCTATATTGTCCCTTTGATGTTGGAAATCAACTTTAAAGGAGAATATAATTATATAAGTCAGAGGATTCAAATTCACAAAACTCTCATGATGGTACAGGACAAGAGAAGTAATGAAATCCAACTTCTCTGAGGTCCCCAAGTGGTGATTAATTCATGTCATACATCGGGAAATAAGCATGCTTTGTACCAGATCCCATGTGGATTCACCGTTGTGTCTGCATGTCTTTTGTATTTACATTCATTTATGTTCCCAGTTGGCATTACTAATTGCTGAGTAAGATCAGCAACCATAAACCCAAGACAACATATGTATAGATATGTATATGTGTGACAATCAAGACATCACCTGCTGGTTTCTGGATGTACAAACCCAATTCCCAAAAAGTTGGGACTTTGTGTAAAATAGAATGCAATGATTTGCAAATCTCACAAACCCAGATTTTTTTCACAATAGAACATAGAAAACATATCAAATGCTTAAACTGATACATTATAATACTTGTGAAAATTGTAGCTCATTTTGAATCTGATGGTATTTAATGTCTCAGAAAAGTTGGGATAGGTGCAACAAAATGCAGAATAAAGTAAAAAAGAAACAGACATTTCCTGAACACAGAACCTTTTGAAATTAATTAGCACAGTTACCAACAGGTCATTAACATGATTGGGTATAAAAAGAGCATCTTAGGGACAGAGTTTCTCAGAAGTACAGATGGGCAGCAGTTCACCAATCTGCAAAAACCTTCAAACTGGGAAATTCTGAATAATATTGCTGAGTGTAAAACTGCAAAGCCTTTGAATATCTCGTCAACTACAGTAAATAATATCACAAATATTTGGAGAAATCTCTGTGCGCAAGGGACAAGACCAAAAATCAATACCTGATGCTCCTGATCTCCAGGCCTTTAGGCAGTTCTACATAAAAAAAAACCAGTCATTTAAATCACTGGATGAATTCAGGAACACTTACAGAAATCACCGTCTGTGAACACAGTTCACTGTGTCACAAAGGTTAAAGCTCTATCATGCAAAGAAGAGGTATGGGGAAACACTGTAATCTTGTTTAAAATGGACTGGGGAAAAGTGGAAAATTGGAAAGACAACATTTTAAAATCCTTTTGGAAAACATGAATATTGTGTTCTCTGGACAAAATAACAGAGGGACCCTCCGGTTCGTTATCAGCACTCAGTTCAAAAGCTTGCATCTCTGCAAGCTGAATGGGCGCGCATTAGTGTCTATGGAATTGGCAGTTGCACATCTGGGGAAATCCCATAATTGCTGGAAGGTATAAATTAGTTTTAATGCAAGATTTTCTCATTTTTTTCAGGGGTGACTTTGCATATTTTTGCAAGACAATACCAAACTAAACCATATAGTGCATTTATTACAGCAGCATGGCTGTAATATGGAGTGAAGAAGAAAATGGGTGAAAAATGGCAAACGGGAGAAGTAATTATTTTAAATGACACATTTTTAATATCATAGGTTATATCATAAATGATTTTTTTGTCGTGTGTTGAGTATTGCAAAATCACTGTATCATAATTCCATTCATCCATCTGCAGTAGTATAAGATCGTACTGTTTCTGTTATACTTGCTCCCTGCAACGATATTTTGTTTCTGACATATTGTGTTGTGTATTTTTGAAATAGTTCAGCTTTCTACAGAAAACTAGTACTTTCTTTTTTTTTTCTTTACAGCAATGGAGTCCAGCTGATTACATTGACATCCTGCCAACCACTTCCTGAATGTTGCATGTTTTTAGGAAATTTTCACTGGTGTTATCAGAAAGCTGCATGACAGCAGACAGCAGAGTCTCTCTCTTTTGTGTGTGTGTGTGTGTGTGTTTGTTTGTGGGTGTGTGTGTGTGAGAGAGAGACAGTTTGAATATGAAGAGGTCATTCATCATTGCTTTTAGTTTACTACTGGATGATTCTGTAAATGGAACATTGCACAAATCCAAACAATCCAGCACCCAAAATGCTCCATAAGTGCCTCAGTCTGCGAGATGTAACGCGAAATAGGTCAGCAGCATTGGCACTATGACGTTCAAGTGACATTTGGCTGATCGTGAGGTCCAAATTAAAGCCATGAAATATGTAGCCGTAGTGTTATCTGCACACTGACATCTTTAAAGTCAGCTTTGAAAGGAGAATTGTGATATAGAGGGGTTATAAAATGTAATTTTTGAAGTGCAGGACAATCTTAAAAGTAGGATATTTCACATTTTGGATAAGATGCTATCTTCACTCAAATTAAATTAGGCCGCACATATCACTGGGAAATGGAGAAAAAATGAAAAAATGAATTTTTGCTGACAGGCCGAGAGCCTGCTCGTGCTTTGCTAAGTCTACTTTTAATGACGTGCAATGTTAGGCTATTGAAGATTTGTTTGTTTTTAATCCGTTTTCTATGAGTCAGACTGCTGTGATCAACAAAGATGGAAGAAAAACTGCAAGCTGCTGCCTACTTTAATTCATTTGACAAGTGTCATGAGATTCTAAGCCCATGAGACCACACCTGCTGACCTTATGAATGTGCGCTCTTCTGCTTAGCAGTGTCAAGAGAGAGAGGGTGCTGTAAAGTGGCCGCAAGAAGCCCCTTTTTGAAGTTGACCCTGCCCTGACCCTTTTGTTGAGGCCCTAACCATTTCACAGGAAGATCCAAATGCTTTAAAAGCACAATACAGGACGAGAGTGCTGCCACTGACTTGCTATAAAGCCCCAATAAAACAGGGTGACCTGGAGGCTAATTGGGAGCTCGTGGTTCCGAAGAAATTAAAGGCATCTGGTGCATCAGCATAGAACATAGATGAAGATCATCTTAAATTGTAGCTCATATTAAAGGCAGAGACAAGGTATGTATTTTCACAGGAAAAAGGACATAAATTTATGACAGTGAAAATTAAGGAATGATTTTTCTAAAACAACATTATTTTAGCTTTTCATTGCATTAATTGCATCACTCAGACAGTAGGCCTCTATACCCACTTTTTGTCGCTTTTTCATAAGAAACTTTGGATTTGCATCACATCACAGCGAACAATAAATTCTATACAGCTCATTTTTAGTCCTCCTTCCTCTACTCAAAATCCTACACTTGAGCTAAAATAGCACAGAAGCAAAAAAAAAAAAAAAAAAAACAGTACAGAGGGAGGATAATTGCAAATAACCCAATATTTGGGAGTTCAAAGGCTGTGGTGGGTTTGAGTGATAATTTTGGCTGAAGCATCACCATAAACACTAATAAAATTAAGTGCGTCGGAGGAAAGAGGGGGCGTGGCCAGGCGTCCCTTTGAACAGACCCTGTGATCAGTTCCCCCTCTCAATTAGCGTATTGTCCACTTCTCCTTTCAGCTGGGAGGGAGGGGGCAGTCTCCCCCTCAGCTTCCCTTTGAAGTGATTATCCCTTTATCTCAAGCCTGAGCGAGGAATATCTTGGGGGACAATGGCAAATTAAAGCCCATATGGAGAGAAGCGTGAATGTCTGTTTGTAGGCTCAGAGAGAAATACCAAAAAAAAAAAGAATAAAGAAAGAAAGTGGCAGTAGAGAAATAAATAGAGCGGATGAGCGGGAGGCAAATAGCATCATTCAGTGTGAATGAGCTGATGACTGAGTGGTAGATGTCAACACTCATCCAAAAAAAGTAATTTGGGGCTCGTGCTTGAGTTGACACTTGTAGCAAGGAGACTTTGGAAGAGCTGGAAGTGGGGGGTTGCAAAGTTGTATCTGCCATGACAGATGGAGAAAGACGGAGAGAAGAGTGCAGCGATAGAAGGATGAGCATGAAGAAGAGAGAAGAATGTAGTTGTCAGCAGAATCAGATGGCGGTCAGGCAGACAGGCTTGAAGAAGATACAATTAAAGTGTGGAGTTAAGACGGGCTTTGAAGTCGGACATGGTGCATAACACCCTTAAAGTTTGAGAAGGCAGCCATTCATCTGCTTGTTATGGCTTGTTAAGACCATTCCTTTAAAAAGAACCAATTTGAGAAAATAAACTTTAATTTCAACTTCGGGGAGAGTCTAAATAAATCAAGGGTGACAACAATCAGGTTAGGCTTCCAACAAGGTAAAAAATAAGAAATAAAACTTGAATGGTCATCTTTTGAAAGCTGAGTGAGGGATTTGCTATAGAAGCTGTGGGGTGCATGTGAGTGCTGAGGATGAATAATTACTTTCTCTTCCCACTCTCCCCGTTTTTTTTCTTACAATCCTGTTTTTCGGTGGCTTAAAAGTTTAATAATGTATAGAAACAATGCTTGTGATGCTTGGCCTAATCCGTTTTGGCTTGGCAAACCTTTGTGGTAACCCAAACTCTATCTGATGTGAGCAAATGTTTGCCAAGCCAGTCTGTACAGACGGACAGAGTGTGCGACTGTTTGTGTTTCTTTCATTCTTCCTAAGGTGGAAGACAGTTTGCACAGCTAGAAAAACAATCTGCTTGCTGGATTGCTTTGTTATAAATGTCTACAGAACTATAAAAAAATTACCCTGCTAAAAAAAACCCCCCAAAACAATAATAAATAATAATGAAGGGACAGTTTGAAATCACATCAGATCTCAGTTTGTGGAAAGAAGTCATATCTATACTGATATGAACTGGGAACTGAAAGATGCCACATAGTTTAATGGAAATTAATTTATCAATCTATAGAGGGGTGAATTCAAAGGTACCCCAAAAAACAATGTGAAAGAATGATGTGGCATGCTACTTCATTGCAGCACAGAGAAATGCAAAAGTAATGTAACAAGTAGCGTAACAAATTACTTTCTCCTGGGAGTAATTAAATAATGTACTGCATTACTTTTGAGAAAAATGTTCTGTGTAATATGTGTAATACATTACTTTTTGGAGTAATGACCTTAACACTGATCACAACAAAGAAAGCAAAGACTCAAACATGGACAAACATGTGACAACATAACATGCAGTTAATTTGCATAAATGTAATGTCTTTGATGTGCTGCTTAGAGATAGCGGCAACTCTCAAATTGGAGCTAATTAGAACCTAGTAAGAACTGATAACAGAATTGATAAGGAATCTAATCGATGAGTTCTTATTAATTCCCATCTCTACTGATACCTAATGACAGTCGGTGCCGTTGCGTAGCTCATGGAGCTCTTTAAGTCCCTCCATGGATATGTCTCCCCAGGCCATCACTGACCACTGACGAACTGGACACGCTGTACAGTGTTACAGGCAGTTTAATGTTCTCCACAGTGTTCTCCTGCTCTCATCTGTGAAAAGTACCGAGCACCAGTTGGGGACCTGCCAGTTTTGGGATTCTATGGCAAATGTCAACCGGGCTCATGGTGCTTGGTAGTGAGCACAGGGCCCAGGAGAGGATGCTGAGGCCACCCTCATTAAGTATATTTGAAAATGTTTGGTTAGAGACATTCACAGCAGTACCCTGCTGGGCGTCATGTTGTAGAGCTTGGGCAGTTCTCATCTTGTTCCTCCTTGCAAAAATGAGCAGATACAAGTCCTGCTGATGGGTTAAAGTCCAGCTATAATAGAGGATAGTCTCCTGGAATTTCCTCCATGCTCTTGTGACTGTGCTGGGAGACACTCCAAAACTTCTGGCAAAGGCACGTATTGATGTGTCATCCTTGAGGAGTTGGACTACCTATTCGGCCACATTAAAGCGCAGGTATTGCTCAGTAGTGACGCTGACCTTTGCAAAACGCAGAACTAATAAAGAAAAAGTCAGAAAAGCTGAGAAAGAAAAGAAATGTCAGTTGCGTCCACCTGGAAAACCATTTGTGTTTTGGCAGTTGTCTCATTGTTGCCCCTCTAGTACACCTGTTGTTAATTTCATTAACATCAAAGCAGCTGAAACTGATTAACAACCTCCTCTGCTACTTAACTGACCAGATAAATATCCCAGAAGTTTAATTGACTTGATGCTACACTCTGTGCATACTGTGCTAAATTTGCTGTGTCAGTTGTTCCTGCAGTTGTAATTCCATAAAACAATTTCATGAGTATTAATTATGTTTGTTAATTTATCATGCATGAAAAATCAAGTGATTCTCGATTGTGACTGCGAAAGCAAGGCAAATGTTTGAGTGTTCACTTTGAGCTCATTTAGCCGTCCTTAATGAGCATCAGACAAATGATACTGAAAAGTGCTTGATAGCAACGAGCACTAAGACCCATTAGAGGCCAAACAAAACGCTAGTTCAAACTGACAACTGCTAACTAACCGAGGCTCTGCTGGACAGCAAATTCAATGCACTGATAAGGAAAATGAATTTGCCGCATAGATCTGGCACTCGGCTGTTGAATTCTGGGCAGAACAGCAAGAAGAGACAACAGTACACAAGAAAACCAGCAGAGAAATGTGACAGCAGTTCATTGTTTAATGTACAACATTTATAGCCATTGTGATTTCAGCACATACACATCTTGCCAGTACCGACACGCTCCAACAGACAAGTATGGCTATGTCCTAACACAGTGTCAGACTCTGCAGCAAAACGAAACAATTCAGTGTGGCTTAGCATTAACCAGACAAATATTTCATCACCTGTGTGAAGGACTGGTGTTATATTAAAACCCTTTTTTTAATTTCTACTTTTAGCTCTGCGAGGTTGGAGGTCCTTCCTACTGTTTGTCACGAAGCCTGTCACAGCAACGAAAGTGGCACTCACAGGATTTAAGGGAGCATAATTACTGAAGATCACATTAATGCAAACACCACATGAAAAAGGACCTAAACTCCGAAACACATGAACCACAAGTTGTAACACAGATACCTGACGAGCTGGTTAGCTGATAAGCTAATGTGAAAGTTAACCGACACTGCATAATCTGGTCTCGTGAAAAATTAGAATCTTCCACAAAAAATGCAACGTAATTACTTTTTTTTAATGGCACTTATTATACTAATGTTGTTTGTAACTGTAACCACATATATTTTGGGGACTTCTTTGAGGGGATGTTTGTTATACTTTGACATTAGACTAGAAAAACAATTGCTAGTGTATCAAATATATAAGAAACATCAATTGTCATCAGTGACTTAAGATCAATTTATGCCAGCAGTTGTTGCCATTGCAAATTGCAGCTTCACTGAAGATGACAAGCCTTGCTTTGGTGTTTCGACTTGTTGTGCACTTCTGGATTTTTGTGTGGTTGTCCTGTTTTGATTTGTTTTGATTTCATTGATATATCAGTTATAGAAATTGTAATAAACAAGGCATTGGCCCTCAGAGGTTAAAAGCTACAAAAGTGGCTTAAGTGAAAAGTAAAGGAAAATTATGGCTTCAGTCATTTGCATAATGTTAGGCAACTACAACACTTTCATTTTTATGTCAGATTGCAAACTACTGCAAGAAAGCTGTAAACCCATTCAGCAGCTTGGAGAGTTCAAACACACTTTGTGCTCTGAAGTACATAAAGGGAGTACTACTTTCTGCCTGTAGTCTCTAGTTTTACTGGGCAAATTCATTTCCAAATTGTTTTTTGCTGTTCAAAACACAGCCTTGTTGCATTTGAGTGTTCAACAAAAGTCGTTTGAGATTTAAAAAAAAAAGGAGAAAATCAGAAAAAATATTTCAGTACAAGAGATCAGAAACTCAGAAACGTAAGTCTCTGATTATCTCTCATTCAAATGCAAATTACACCAATAAAACATGAAGAAACAAAAACGCTTGCCAGAGAGAATCCATGATTTATTATAGCTGTCAAATAGAGATTTTGGCTTATGAAATGACTTACCTGCCAATCATGTGATGATGGTTTTTGTCTTTTAGTTGTCCTAGAATATATTTTCACCATGATCTGCTAGAAAAGCGATTAGATTTCATTAAAACCTTTTCAGGTTGTTTTTATTAAAACATATTTTCATTGCAGTTGCTGAGGGTTTGTGTTAATATGCATGAAAGTAGCACATCTGTAACACATGCTGATTTTTTTTCCACTGTAACATATAAGCCTGTGTGCTAAACTTTGCATAAACTCACCAGCCGTAACATCAAATTTAAAGTTAGAGAACACAACAACGACAACAACAAAATTCCTTCAACTATAGCTTTTATCGTGCTTATGCATGCTTTCATGGTTTCAGTGTGACTCACATTCTTTTAAGATTGTGCCTCACACTCTGAAAGTCCCCAAAAGTTAAATCACAAAGTGCACTTACAAAGCAAAGCCACCCAAAAGCCTAATTTGTAGCATTCAGTCATTTTTAGTAAGAAGCCACTGTGAGTCATATGTGCATAAACAAAATGTGATGAGAAAAACAACTTTTCCTTTTTTTTTGGTTTGAAATTCGTGATTACAGTGGAAATCAAATCCACTAAGGCTAGAGCTCTTAGTAGAAGGCTGTGAGGATGACGATCATGTTATTAGTCATAATGAAAAGCTGATTATATAATAAGCAAGTTTTCTGGAGGATGTTTGAGAGGAAAAATGCTTTGTTCACAAAGTGATGAAAGAAATCAGGAAAAACATCCACATGTTGAAATAGCGATTACCAGATGTGAAACTGCAGTCCCTCCAATGGCCACTCGAGGTTGGATCTAAATGTGGGTCTCCCATAGAGTCCACAATGGCTTCAAAACACGACAAAAACCACCAAATAACCCCGGTGGCAATGTCCTTCTTTTATATACAGTCTATGCTACAGATCACTAACAATAAGTAGGCCGTGTGATGTTTACACAAATACTAGAAACTGACAATGGTCACTTGCACATATGTGTGCATATTCACACATATGTGCATATGAAGTTTTCTCTATAAGTCTGTGTTTGGGTTCACTATAATATTCGGGGCTTTGAATGTTTCCTTTGGGGTTATAATATTTTTACTAAATGAAGAGTTAAGCCCACCTACTGTGAAAAAAGGAAGTCCCAGATGCAGCAAAAGAGTGCGATCGTCTGGGACTTCAACTCTGGCCAGCTGCATATTGTTCATTTATTCCTGAGAGAGTTTCTAAACCGATAACCAAAACTAAGATAAAAGTGTTTTGACCCTTTTGTGAGATGTTTCCCAGTGTCATGCAGCTTCTCAGCAGGTGTGCAAAGGGAGGGTGAGTTTCAAAACACACTGCACAGCAGATAGGCAAAGAGGAACATCAACAAAGCGCTGCTGCTATGCACCTCACTGACTGCTCTGACAACCGATAGGGAAAACATTCCCACAGAGAGAAAAAAAAAGATGGAGAAAGGGTGCGTAGCAAGAAAAAAAAGCTGTAAAGTGAAGGCAGAGGAAAGGAAGAGGGGGGAGAGGGCCAAAGAAATAAGAGGAAGGCATGGAAGAATGAGAGAAAAATGAGAAGAAACGTGTCTGCTTCTCTTATTCATGTATTATGTATTGTTTATATGCTTTAACTACAGCGAATCTGGCATCACAATGTACATGTCATTCCAGAAGACAAGTGAAACTTGATGTTTGAGGAGAACAGCAGGGAGGAGGAAGGAGAAATATATAAACACTGATATTGATGTAAAACGCTATAAAAGCAAATGTTATTGAAGCCTGTGATTTTTTGCTTTCAATGAGACTCTATCTATCTATCTATCGATCGATCAATAGATCTATCTATCTCAGTTTTGCTCAGGCAGTGTGAAATACTTAGGAGCAGCTGGAGGTAGAATGAGTCATCCAACAATCAAATGATCCTCCATTTCACATGTTTAGGTATCATTTTTCTGTTTTGTTTGTGTGTGTGTGCCAGCCAGGCTATGCAGATGAATAACTGACTGAGATACTAGGACCTGAATTTTGAATAAATGATTGATCAATAACAACACTGATGTTTAGTACATTTGTTAAGCATTTTTGGTCACCCCATATATATATATATATATATATATATATATATATATATATATATATATATATGCTACTCTATTCTACTCCATTTATTCTGAAACCTGAATAAAGGAGCTTTCCATGACTGACAGTTTAAATTGCTCCTTTTTTCTCCATCAGGTCATCCTGTTTATTAAACAAGCTGTTTTAGCTTTCTTTCCAGCCTACTCCTGATTGGCTGCTCCTCACAAAAAGAAGGTTTTAATAGCAGAAGGGTGGAGGCTCTGGGTGACCAGTAGAGCCGTGTGCCTCAGATGACCATATAAGAGATATCTGTTCTCATCCAGACAGACTTTTTAGAGCAGTCTGAAACCTAACAGGAGATGTATGCTGCTGGATTAAATCTACACCTATGTAGGTATGTCATAACCACAAACCCTTCTGAAACGCTGTGCTATTACTTACGCACACATTGCACTGATGCAGCTATCAATCACTGTGATTGGCCCGTTTTGTACCATTATTCCCTCCTGTGCACGTCTGGATGCTTTTTGTTTTGGTTTTGGTTTTCAGGTCAAGTATGACAAACTCCACTGCCAACTAGTTTAGAACAACAGAGGCACATTGGGACAAGTATAAATACTAGAAACTGACAATGGTCACTTGCAAAACTGTTATTGGCTCTCCTTAGAGTCCACACAAGTAAAAATTAAGTTATGATTCATAATCAGTACTTGTAAAAAAGCAGACATCATTACTTGAAACTTTGGCTGTGTTTAATATGACTTTATCATCGGATAATAGACCATCCCACAGAAATGTAACATAATTGTACTCATGTGAGCCAAGAGACTGTGTGCTTTATTAAAAAAAAAGGCTGAATATAACTTTGCCGCTATTTCCATTATTATTTTGTCCACCTCATGTACAGAGAAAAACATACAACAAAAAATAAACACAGTAGAGGAAAGGGCACAGCAAGAGAAAAACAGCAGTAAGAAAATTATTTTCAATGCGTTCCAGTTCCTGAAGAACAAAAATAAATTAATATACTTCACCCTTCAGCATTTTTGGAAACACTTCTGAAACTTTCAGTCTACTAATGCTAGCCAGTAATGCCACGTCTATTCCAAAGATGCAAACGTTTTGACTACTGGGAAGCCCTAACGGTAAGCTGGGGGAATAATAGATTGTGGGAGTGAAAAGGTCATCAAGGTTCACCGGGACCCATATCAACAAGCAAAACCACCTTGGAGTTGAGCTGAGGGGAAAGCAGGCTGTCAGTTATTACTGCTCCTCCGGCGGCACCTCAAATGTGTCAACAAAGCAGTGCGAAAGGAGCATGCTCCGCTGTTTGCCCTCCCACACCTGAAGACGATGTGATAGGTGAAAGTGGAGTAAGAGAAAAGATGTGAGAAAGTGTGGTGGGGTTGGGGGATAGGAGCCCACCCTTTCACCCTTAACTCCTCTACCACCAATCCCCCCCCTCCTCAATCTCAGAATAAAACCCGGTGCCATAAAATGTAAGAGCGGGCAAACAGCTCCTCCATGGCTTGTCGGGGGAGTTTGTTTTAAAGTGGAAATGAGGCTGATGCGGCACTTGGTGATTAGCCCCCCAGCTAACATGAAAGGAGAGGAAAAGACAGCTGCTAATTTTCTCCTTTGACCTTTGGCTCCTGCTGGTATTTCATACAAACGTTGATTTATGGAGGAGCCTGACAACTAACTGCTACTAGAGGGATTACCGTAAGAGAAACGGAGCGAGAGAGAGAAAAAGAGTCTGACCTCTAAGGACTCCCAGTATCTAGATTTTTTATTTCTATCTCTATCCTTTTTATTTCATTTGTCCTTCTCTGCTTTCCCATATCTCTTTGTTGATTTTCCTTTGCCGTTCTGTCTGCCTGTGGATTTCCAACTCATTTTTTCCATCTTTATTTATATTCTGCTTCTGTCTGCATTTGTCCTTCATCCTGTCCATCTACTCGCCACCGTCCCTTGAGTTCTCATACTCTTCTATATATACACTCTGAAATAACCATCAGCGCATTAGTCTCTTCTTTGCTCACTCAGATTATCATTACAAACTGCCCGTCTAAAAACAAACCCAGACATCCTGACGCCCTGTGGTGCAAAAATGAGAAGGATGACACCGTGCGGAAGCTCTTTGTCATCCACCGCGCAGTGCCCACTACTTTAGCTGCAGGGAAATCCCATCTAAGTTCAGTTTCATTTCAGTTCTGAATCCCATGCGTGGATCGGTCCCATATAAGGAGGCCCTGTAACGGCCTCTGGGGCAGTAGACACCAAGGAAATGAAGATTCGGCTGCACATTCTCTTCTTCTTTATTATCGTCTAGCTTTTGTCCCCTCTATTGTTCTCTCAGTTTGCCAAAGGGGAAAATAGGCGCAAGGGGCACAACTTAAAAAAAGAAGGCAGTTACTGGAAAACCCCACTTTAAACATTCAGGTTGGATATTACCTTGCAAATCACAGAATGACTCATGGTTAGGAATACAGGGATCCATGCTGTCCACATAAAATAAACAGTTATATTAATGCTTAACTGTGTTTATATCATAGCCAAAAGCTCCAGACCCATATGCTAAACGCTTCATCTGTTAAAGTAGCCTGAAATGATCCTAACAAGTCATTTGGCTCACAAGATTGTTTTATCTTGAAACCAGGTAAAAGGTTGCCAATGTGTTAAGTGGTTCATATGTTGACTTTCTATCAAAATAAATGTTTTTTTTTTCTTAAATTTATTACACAACATTGTTTCCATGGAGCACGTTTTGCCCTCCTCTTTCAGTGGCTTCACATTATAAGTAAATGTAAATTTAAAATAGTTTAACTATGATTAGAAGCATCTTTCTGGTGCTGTGGTTCTAAAGTTGCTGCTCAGTATAAAACCTTTTATATCCTATTATTAATTTACGCTAGCCCAAATCAGTTTAACTACATTAGAAAAGTTCAGTCCATTTTTGGGGGTTGGAACAACTAAAATAAATACAGGAAAAAGGTGCTGGCTATGGCGCCTTTACTCTGTTACTCAATATGAAACATCAAATGTGTCTCTCATCAGTAGTTGGGCAACCAAACTTGGTACACGGGTCCCTAAAGGTTCTCATTTATATCAGACAGTATATTATCATCGTGTCGACTAGCATTTATGCATTGTCTTAATTTCACAACAACATCTCATTTGTATCCACAAAAGTTAAATTATGCATGATGTTTAATGATGCCATCACATTGCATAGAACCCACCTACCAACAGGCTAAAGTTACTCATTCAAGACAAAACCCACCAGCAGCAGACCAGATAAATAATGCTAGAAGTAAAAAAACAGTTATATCAAGATCAGGTATTTTCTGGCCCCACACAACAAAATCTGGACAGCTCAATGAACACAAGCAACTGATGACTTCTAAAATACATGCAACAGATCTTTCTAGTTAAAGTAAAAGAGAAAAAGATTCCTGGGCTTTCAGACAAGAAATAAGAACATTTTAATGAATGATTTTGCAATCACATGATACACTTTTTGGAATATGGCTGTAACTTTCTAAGTAATACTGGTTAGGCTTCTACATTTCCTTATACGATGCTTAATGGGTAGCCTGCACAGATTTACATACGAACAAAACCTCTTGTTCAGAAGTGGGGGTTGTGGTGGTGACATGAATGAATCAGCATGACTTTTTCAAATTCATCTCTTATTATTCAGATGATTCATCCCTTTAGTTATTACTACCATATTCTGTTTGATTGGGATTAGACAAGGAATCTTGTTGTGATGATATCACCCCCTAACCGAATAGGCTGGACATTCTACACGCACTTAATCACGCCCATGTAAACAGCAATCATCTGATTTTGTTTAAAAGTTGACCAGTTTGTATTGTTTTTAAGCTGAGTCCAGGTTGAAGCATGCTACAGTTCAGCTGGTGATTCAACAGTTCAGTGTTCATCTTGTAGTATTTTAAAAGATAAAACCTCTGTCTCTGGTTTCCAGTGTTGGAAATTCATTCAAACTTTAGCCAAATTGTCAACTGGCAGGGACTTGATTATACACGATGGAGTAAAATATCTAAACCAATTACAAAGCCAGTACCACCAAAACTCTCAGATTATTAAAATCTAACAACAAACCACAATAAATCTTTCCAGCCAGCTGTGTTCACATGCTGCATGACTTCAACTGTAGTTCTCCCCACCTTTTGTTCTCACCCTCTGGGTTTCATTCAGAGTTCAAGCAGGTCATTAGCAGAGTGGAAGAGAGGCCATCCATTAAGAAAATGTGCATATATATACATATCTGTGTAAATGGTAAATGGACTGGTTCTTATATAGCGCTTTTCCACTCTTCTGAGCACTCAAAGCGCTTTACACAACTTGTGCATTCACCCATTCACACAACTGACATTCACACACATTCATACTCCGATGAATGCATCGGAGAGCAATTTCGGGTTAGTATCTTGCCCAAGGATATTTAGCATGCAGACTTGGGGAAGCCGGGAATCGAACCACCAACCTTCCGATCAGTAGATGACCTGCTCTACCACCTGAGCTACAGCCACCCGTGTGTGTGTGTGCATTTGCATGTCCCTTTCCCTGTGTGCACATGTGCCTGTCTGCATATGTGTCTGCCTCTATGTAACCATGGTGTGTGCCTGTGTGTGTATGTGCCTGTGTGTGTGTGTGCTTCTGTGTGTGTGCGTGTGTGCATGGGTGTGTGTGTGTGTGTGTGTGCTTGTGTATCAATCACTCCAGTGTGGGTGACTACGAGGAGCTGTTTGTCTTTCTCATAAAAGGGAAAGGGATCAAAAGGGCTGGTCTACCAGCTGGACCTTCAATCACACTGGGACAACGTGACTTTAGAGCCCTGGGCAGCTGGAGCTCTGGGGACTAATGGTGTGTGTGTGTGTGTGTGTGTGTGTGTGTGTGTGTGTGTGTGTGTGTGTGTGTGTGTGTGTGTGTGTGCACTCACGCCTGTAAGAATCCTCTTAATCAGGGTCCCTGCACATTTTCCATCACAAAATTCCAGACTTATCATTTATTAGAAAGCATTTCTTGTTTAGCACAGCTGTAACCTTTGAGCCATATTTTTGGCCATCATGTCTCATGGTTATTACTTTGTAGTCAACAAAACAGTTATATCATAATTTAATATTAGTAATACATGACACTACTACCTCAAATCTGCCAGTTATTCATCAAATAAAAGCTTGAAAAGGTTTCTTTAGGACTGAGCATCATTTCAAAATATGACAAAGAAATGAATCAAATGCCAATATTTGAGAACCTGAAGCTCAACTGACATCATCAAATCACACTGCACTCTATATATTTCCAGTCTTAGTTGGTTACTGTTGCGAACTAATCTATTGAAACATGGATGTAGCTTTTGGGTAAGATTACTTAAAATGGTTTCAGTTGACAATTCCTGTGGTTGCAAAAATAAGTCTAGTTGTATAGAAGCTTATGGGGAAGCAAGCCTTTCTTTCCTTTATCAAAATCTTCATTTTATAAACAATGGTCTGCATTTAAGTCAAAAGGGCTGTGGTTAGAGTGGGCCTACCTTGTGATTGACAAGTTGGTAGTACATGTCATCATCTCAGACCTCATATGTATGTTATCCTAATGGAGTACTTTGCCCTCAGAGGCCTCAGGCCTACTTGTGGTTCCTAAAGTTCCCAAAAGTAGCTTTAAGCTAACGTGTAACTATTTTTTTTTTTTAATGGAAGCCCAGGTGCTCCAATTAATTGTTGGGAAGAGCTACACTGAACTCTCTATGAGTTGAAAGTGGAGGCCAGAAACAATAGGTCTATTGTATGAACAAGTGGATTTCTTATAATGGTTTTACCAACTTTTCCCAATTAAGCAAGATACAATTAAAAATATGATAATACCCAACAATATCCAACATAAGATAAAATGGACTCATACATCAAGATAAAAACCTTGAAATGTTCAGTTTGTACGATACTTAAAGTTTGTAGCTTGACTTGAAGCACTGTGATATAACAACAGGGGAATGTGGTAGTCTTCAAAAAAGTATATGTCAAATTCATCTGTGTTAGAATTTGTGAAAAGCATATTAATAATGTGCATTTCAGTCAAATGACTGTACTGCATCCTTGGGGTTTAAAATGCTGATTATAAAACTCAAGGTTTTGAGTCATCCACCATCTTTCTCTCCCCTTCAGTTCACGTCGTCCCTTCATTGCAAACCAGCAGCACAACGAAGAATGACTGTAGTTCCAAACTTGAAATCAAAGGGGTTAAACAGTTATGTGCAGTTTGGCGAGAATGAAGGGGATTCATTTGTCAGCGTGACAACGGATGCATATAACGTGGATGACAATTCATGTTCCAGAAATAAGCTTTTTAAAAGGGCTCATGATGCAAATTAATTGTCTCAAAGACTGAATGCCAGTGGCATCTTAATGTGACAACAACTTCAAATCCCAGAGAAAAACCATAGACATGGACTTACCTATTGAAGCATTTAAGTTCAGTTCTTATGACGTCTTCCCCCAAATTTAGCCGACACCTATAAAAAACAAACACAGTCAACAACAAATTAAAAATGCTCTTTTGCTTACAGCATGTTTTATCAAAGGTAGTCCCATATAGAAGGCCTTGTGTAGATGCTTCTGTAAGACACTGAGCTGTGAGATAATCTGTGATACTATACAGACTTGAGGGTTTGAAGAAAATCTAGATTCAAGTTTTCAAATGCGCAGGAATGCCTGAGCGATTACAAAAAGAGTTCAGCAGCCAGCAAATGAGGTGAGAGTTCAAAATGTTTGCACATTGTTGCAGAGACATTCCACAGACATAACTTATCATATTTCCTTTCGGTGCCCCCTTTCGAGTTTCAAAGTTCCAAAAAGTCGCTACGTGCTTTTCTGCCTGATAAAAATCTCTTTGCTCTTTCACAAAAAAGAGGATTTGACCTGGGCGTGTGTAAGTGTATACATGTGCATTCATGGGAATGCATGAATGTGTACATCTATCAGTGTGACGAGATCAAAGCAGTGCAGGCATGACTGAGTTTTAAGATCTAACGCGAACAAAAGTTCAGTACATTCTCTGGTGTCTGTCTGAATGGTGAGTATTTACTTAGAGCATTATAGTTAATAAAAGACAAAGTTACAAAAGCACTTGTGGGTTCGGCCATTTTTTCCTCGACAGCGGAACGCAGTTGAATCAACTAAAATTAAACTGGGACAGTACTGAGCATACTTTTTGCAAGATGTACAAATTCATGATCTTAACAGAATATATTTTGCCAGGGTTTGTGCTATACCAAGTCTGACATGCATTATCCCGTGGAGCTATAAATGTGAAATGTATGAATCAGTTGGCTCTGACATTAAATGGACTTTAACCTCCCAGCATATGAGTACAGACTGCATTATGTGTAATTAAGTCAATGTGAGAACATAGCAGTTAAAGGTAACTGTGAACAAATGATTATTTCCAGTGTTTTTCTCGTGAACAGTCTCCTGTTGTGACAAATGGAAATTGAGGACAATGTGCAGACAGCACACAGTCATGGACTCAATAGACCATGCCAACATGCACCAATCAATAGGCACTTTTGATATTAATTAATACTTTAACAAATCTCATGTGCATAAGCACTGGTGAAATTCTGTCCACCAGGTTTTAAAGAGTGTCATTTTGGTATTAAGTTAATCAGAAAAAGCTAGGAGCTAAAATTGCTACACGCCAAGGGTTTTGCTGTTGATTTGGCATGCTCTTAACAACGCTTCACTTTTTTTTTTTTTTGCAGAAAACAGAAAAATGGAAATTTCCATTAAAAAATACCCACATACGTGCAGATTTAGACATCATTACATTACTCACCAAGCACATTGGGAAAAAACGAAACAAAACTCTGACTTTTTCAGACACATACTTGTCCTGAAATGTATATAAACAGAGAGAAGATTGTGTTTTGCGAAAAATTCATCCTAAAAAAATGCAAACAAAATGATATCAACATCAAGTGATGAAGATCTGGTCCTAATGCTTCTAAACAAGAAAAGTAATAAACTGAGATTCTGGGTTCATCTCATGAGAAGTTCAGCAGCAGAGAGAATTTAATGCTTTGATCCAGGAGTTGTATCATGAACTCTTTCATACATTTTTCAAGATGTCATTGGGGCAGTTTGAACGCTTGTTAGCAGAGATGGGATCATATCTGAGGCAGAGAAATAATTTCAGAGGGCCGACTGACCCAGAGCAGTGTCTAGCTTTGAGTCTGAGGTAAAATAGCATTATTTTACTCGGTCCACATCATTGTATATTCAGTGCATACCAGTGCACATTCTGAGATATGAGCCCACTTGTTGCCAGATGTAGTGATCTGATTGGACCGATCTGTTTATTCGCATTAAAAAACAAAAACAAAATTGAGCTTGGAGCAAAATAACTAACTAAATTCATTTGTCCAGCAAAGTTATGCAGTTGGCGTGAATGACTGCATTAAGAGTAGGTGAGCCACAAACATATTTGATGCACAAAATATTTGCAAAAGCTTTATATGTTCACTGTGTAAAGGACTTTATTGTGTCAGAGCTAAAGCTTTGGATTTCTGGGCCTTAAATACAATATCACCATGTGATCAACTAGGCTGCTATTACTTCGGAAGAGTTTATGGCTCATACCATCTGTGGCATATTGATGAAAAAAATTAAATAAATAAAATTAAATAAATGCATTACTAATTAGATGCAAATTTAGGTCATTTTCATAGGGTAACACCAGTGACCTTTTTG
This sequence comes from Copadichromis virginalis, assembly GCF_057382275.1. NCBI lineage: Eukaryota > Metazoa > Chordata > Actinopteri > Cichliformes > Cichlidae > Copadichromis > Copadichromis virginalis. The sequence continues at coordinate 39,037,951 of NC_140623.1, forward strand.
TACCATCTCTCAGTTCACCTTAACTGTTTTTATGACCACTGAAACCAAATGACACCCAATCAAACCGGACAACTAGCTAGTCATTGTTGCACTTTTCTATCGCACTGTCTTGTTTCTGTATCGTTCTGTTCTGTCTGGTGTTGCACTGTTTTTGTTTTTTGCAATTTTTTCACACTTGCACTATGTAGTCCTGTGTTGATTGTCTGTTATATGTAGCATCATGGTCTTAGAGGAACGTTGTCGTACGTTTCACTGTGTACTGTACCACTGCTCATGGTTGAAATGACAATAAAGCCACTTGACGGACTTCCGGTTGAGCTTTGATGGAGTAGGACGCGAGTCTGGGAGCTCCCGCCGATTTCGATTAAATTGTTATTTATTCGCGCGTTTTGGCCGTATTTTCAGTCCTGTTTTGGTTTGTGGATTGTCTTGTTGAGAAGTTTTACTCGGGCCGGCGTAAAATGGCAGCAAAAAATGTTAAAACCCGCAGTACTATTCAGACACAACTGAGGCCTAGTTTGCAAACCGCGACCACACCCTCGAGTGAGCCGTCGTCTCCTGCAAAGCCCCCCACATGTCAAGCTAATCCTGATATTGAGGCTCTCAAGGTCGAGTTGCTGGCTTCGCTGAGGAAAGATATCGCCGACATCTTTAAAAAGGAACTTCAGGATACTCTGGGTGATGCTTTGTCTACCATTAAGTTCGACCTGCAGGCGGTGAAGACGCAGCTGGCGATCGATAAAGCTGCAAATGACGCTACCATGTCTGAGCTAAAAGGTACGGTGAAGGAGATGGAGCACGCACTTACTGTCTGCTCTGATGATATAGCTGAGATGAAAAACACTATCAAGGGTCTCACAGCTCATGTAGCCAAGCTGGAAAGTAAGTGTGAAGATTTGGAGTCCAGATCGCGGCGCAACAATGTTAGGATAGTGGGAGTACCGGAGGGCCCTGACACGTGCACCACTGCCGCCGTAGCTTCCTTGCTAAAAGAAGCATTTGATCTGGGGAAGGAGCCGCTTTTGGATCGTTCGCACAGGACCCTCCAACCCGCACCTAAGCCTGGCGACCGTCCACGAGCCATTGTATGCAGGTTTCATTACCACACTGACTGTGTCGACATTTTACGACGTGCTAGAGAACGCCGACAGATTAAAGTTGGAGATCGGACCATCTCAGTCTTCCCCGACTACACCGCCAGGGTGGCACGGGCTCGTGCTGCATTCAACACGGTCAGGCAGCAACTCCGTGGCATTGACGGTGTTCGGTATGGCCTGCTTCATCCAGCGCGACTCCGCATCACATATAAGGGTGTCGAGAAGAACTTTGTTTCGGCAGAGGAGGCCAGTGATTATGTCAAAACTTTGATTTCTGGGTGAGCCTCGTTAGCTCCTCAGTTTGATACTGTAATGCTGCTAAGGGTTCACGGTCTCCTTAGGTTTAACGCCACCTGTGCATTGTTTTCTTAGGCCATTGTGCTGGTTATTGTACTGTTGGTGTGCTGGTTCCTTTTATTTTCATTGTTATTTATTGAAACTGGATCATATAATATACTCTTGAACTTCGGACCAGTCCGGCACAATCTTCTCCAAGCTTGCTGCATTGATTTGCATAGGACTGAGTTGTTTTTCGTTTCTGTTAAATTTTTATTTATTTTTTTGTTTGGTTGTTTTTGTTTTAATTGTTTATCTATTTATGTATGTTGTTTTTGTTTTTTGTTTTTTTTTTAATTTTATGCACTTTCGGTGATTTGTTGGAAAGTTCTCCTTCTGAGGAAGTCATATTTTGTACTGTGAGATCTTTTTTTGGTTGGTTGGTTTCCTTTTTATTTTTTCCCTTTTTAAAAAAAACACGTTTACTGTTACGCGCACACTGTTATGCTGTAGAGAAGTTGGTGAGAGGTTATTTTCCCCTCTCTCGCTTTTATTTTTATTTAGACAACAATTAGTCCAGTCACTTCGGTGAATCATTTTTGCTACTTTGGGGGTACACTGCTGTCTCCTTTGTTCTGTTCTGTGGAGACTTGGGGGTGTATTTGTGTTCAGGGTTGGGTTGGGGGGGGGGGGCTGTCCCATTTCGGCTCTTCATGGCCACTGGCATTTTGGTTTGGTCTTTTTCCTCTTCCTTTTTGTAAATGGTTAATGGAAATATAGACCCCAGCATTGCTGGGTCAGGTATGCCTCTTAGATTCATTAGTTGGAATATCAGAGGTATGGGTAACCCTGTTAAGAGATCTAAGGTTTTTACTCACTTGAAACGTCTAAATTCTGACATAGCATTTTTACAGGAGACTCATCTTCGCATTAAGGATCATTATAGGTTATATTGCCCTTGGGTAGGTCAGGTCTTTCACTCAAATTTTAATTCGAAGGCTAGAGGAGTGGCCATTCTCATTAATAAGAAAGTTCAATTCACTTTGACCAATGTTGTCGCTGATAGGAACGGTAGATACATCATTGTTGCTGGTACCCTAATGCAGAAAAAGGTTTTGTTGGTAAATGTATATGCCCCGAATTTTGATGATGCTGAATTCGCTAATAGATTGCTGAGTAACATCCCCTTTCTGAATACACATTTGCTTATCCTTGGTGGTGATCTGAATTGTGTTTTTGATCCAATTTTGGATCGATCTAGTCCTCGTAATTTGACTCAATCATCTATGTCTAAAACATTCTCAGATTTTATGAAACAGAATGATCTTGTTGATCCATGGAGATTTCGCAACCCTTCAATCAAAAAATTTTCATTCTTCTCTCAGGTCCACCAGTCTTATTCCAGGATTGATTATTTTTTCATCGACAGAACTCTTAATTCATGTGTTAATTCTTCCGACTATTCTGGTATTGTAATATCTGATCATTCTCCTCTGCTATTGGATGTTCATCTTTCTACCCATAAACGTAGCCCTCCACTTTGGAGATTTAACTCTCTCCTTCTGGCGGATAAAGAATTTTGTGAATTTATTTCAGGCTCTATTGAGGAGTTCTTGTCCTTCAATCAGGATGATTCTGTCTCATATTCTCTGCTATGGGAGACTCTTAAATGCTACCTGAGAGGTCAAGTTATTTCTTACTCTGTCCGTGCTAATAAAAAGATTAATGCCAGGCTTAAAGAACTTATAGCTGCAATTAGTAACCTTGATCAAAGTTATACACTGAACCCTTCTCCAGAATTACTGAAGCAGCGCCTTGATTTGCAAGCAGAATTTGATCTTATGTCAACCAAAGAGGCTGAGCACTTATTACTACGCAGTCGTGGCTCATATTACGAATATGGTGACAAGGCTAGTCGCTTGTTGGCGCATCAGTTACGACGTCAGGCCTCCTCGCGTGTGATCCCCATTATTAAACACTCTGATGACAATATTACTACAGATCCCTTGGAAATTAATTCTACCTTTAAAACATTTTACTCTTTGTTGTACAGGTCCGAATTTCCCACGGATAAAGCTAAAATGAATGCATTTCTTCATAATCTTTCAAACCCTGTTATTGGTGCTAATGATGCGGGGCAATTGGACTCCCCATTATCTGTTGAAGAAGTATTAAAAGCTATTACAGCTATGCAGTCTAATAAAGCCCCGGGCCCGGATGGGTTTCCAATTGAATTCTATAAAACATTTATTGGTAAATTGGCACCATTGCTTTTGTCTGTGTTTAACGAATCCTTGGAAACCGGTTCATTACCACCTACTTTCACACAAGCAACCATAGCGCTCCTTCTCAAAAATGACAAGGACCCAACCTCCTGTGGTTCCTACAGGCCATTATCTCTGCTTAATGCCGATGCAAAGGTATTGGCTAAAGTAATTTCATCTCGCCTTGAGGATGTGCTTCCTCGAATTATATCTGAAGAGCAGAATGGCTTTATAAAGGGACGGCAATTGTTTTTTAATACCCGTACACTCTTTAATGTTATTTACTCAAAGCGTCTATCTGAACTTCCTGAACTTGTGATTTCTTTAGATGCTGAAAAGGCTTTCGATAGGGTGGAGTGGGAGTACTTGTTTGCAGTTTTAGAGAAATTTGGTTTTGGTGATAAATTTATTTCCTGGATTCGGCTTCTTTATTCGTCCCCTAAAGCCAGTGTTCATACTAATGATGTTTACTCTGATTATTTTGCGCTGGGTCGTGGTTGTCGTCAAGGTTGCCCTTTGTCTCCCTTACTCTTTGCCATTGCCATCGAGCCTCTGTCTATTACATTGCGATCTTCTTCTGTATTCAGGGGAATCATCCGTAATGGAATTACACATAAAGTATCATTGTATGCGGATGACTTGTTATTATATATGACTGACCCCGCATGCTCCATCCCTGCTGTTTTAAGTATTCTGGAGAACTTCAGTTCGTTTTCAGGTTATAAATTGAATTTGGGGAAAAGTGAGTGTTTTCCTGTTAATACGGCAGCACGTCAACTTCAACAGTCCGATCTACCCTTTCGTCTCAGTCCGTCTGGGTTTAAGTACTTAGGGATTAACGTGACTCGCTCTCTAGCTGGCCTTAAATCAGCAAATTTGTCTCCTCTTATATCTAGGGTCACATCTGATATTCAAAGATGGGGTAATCTCCCCCTTTCTTTAATCGGTAAGATTAACGTTGTTAAAATGAACATCTTACCAAAATTTTTATTTTTATTTCAGTCAATTCCCTTATTTTTGCCGAAACATTTTTTTGTTTCACTGGACAAGATTATTGGTTCTTTCATTTGGGGAGGGAAGCCACCTAGGGTCTCTAAAACTTTGCTGCAGCGATGCAGATTTAGTGGAGGACTTGCATTACCTAATTTTTTAGTCTATTACTGGGCCGCTCACGTCCATAAACTTTGCTACTGGCTAAAATCTTCTGGTTCCTCGTGGTGTAAATTGGAGCTATCATCATGTAAGGGCTCTTCTTTACCGGCTTTGCTCTATTCCTCTTTACCCGTGAGACCCTCTCTGTACACTGATAATCAGGTGGTTCTTAACACACTCAAAATCTGGTTTCAGTTTAGACGTCACTTTAATTTTGTAATGCCGTCTTCCTCGGGTCCTCTAAGCGAAAACCATTTGTTTCCCCCTTCACTTTTGGACTCGACATTTTCAGTGTGGTGTGACAAGGGTATAAAACAGTTCAAACATTTATATGTGGATGGTGTTTTCGATAGTTTTCCCAACTTGTCTTCTCGTTACAATCTCCCTGTTACCCATTTGTTTCGCTATTTTCAAATTCGAAATTTTGTTGCTAAGTGTTTCCCAAATTTCCCCTCTTTACCTCCAGAACAGCAGTGGGAAACTACGTTATCATTTGTTCCTCATCACAGAGGAACCATTTCGAAACTCTATGATGCTATTCTGTCTTTTAGTAACCACTCTAATGTTAAGCTTAAGCGTACATGGGAAGAAGAACTGGGATTTCGAATACATGAGGAGTCTTGGGAACGGGCTATAACGAGGATACGATCTTCCACCTCCTGTGCTCGTCTTGGACTTATTCAATTTAAGGTCATACACAGGGTGCATTTCTCTAAGTCTAGACTTTCTGAATTGTATCCAGAAGTGGAAAATAAATGTGATAAATGCCATGGTTCTCCTTGTCACCTTAGCCACATGTTTTTTCTGTGCCCTGAGCTACAAGGTTTCTGGACAAGGTATTTTGCTATTATGTCAACTGTTCTTGGGGTAACTCTTCATCCTTGTCCTCTGATTGCTGTGTTTGGGATTCCTGCTCGCTCACTTACACTTGATTCCACACAAAGGGATATTATAGCCTTCACATCCCTATTAGCGAGACGTCTAATATTGTTGCATTGGAAGTCTGCTAAGTATCCTACTATTTCCCGGTGGCTTAAAGATGTCATGTTTTTTTTAAAACTTGAAAAAATTAAATATACGTTGAGAGGTTGCACAGCCAAATTTTTTCACAAGTGGCAACCCTTTATCTCTTATTTTGCTAGTCTAGAGGTATTGCCTGTTTAAATCTACTTTTGTTACTGTTACTAATATGTTTGATGGTTGTGTTGATCTGTGTGGGACTGGGGAGGGGGGGCGTTGTGTTTTGTTTTTTTGTTTTTTTTGTTGTTTTTTTTTTCATATATATATATATATATATATATATATATATATATATATATATATATATATATATATATATATATATATATGTTAATTTACTTAGAAAATTAAGAAAGGTTGATTGTATTTCGGTAACTGCAAGTACTGTTTTCTTTTTTCAATAAAAATATTTTCAAAAAAAAAAAAAAAATAAAGCCACTTGACTTGACTTGAATGTAGCCGAGTATTTACCATGGAAGAGGCAGCTTTCCTTTGGCCTCAGAAATCAAAACGCGACAGATGGGGCACTGTAAACTCCAACACAGCAAATCTGATGGTATTATCAGACATTAGCCAAGATAGCTACTAAAGGGTGTAAAATGTTGTAAATAAAACAAAAATGTTTCAAAATATGGACATATTTAGTCAGAGAAAATGTTAAATGTATTATTTTTAAAAAGAATAAGGTTTTTGGGTTCAGTCAATCGACTTCTGAATTTGCTTAAATACCAATGAATCTAAATTTTAAGAGAAGTTATGAAGATAAAACCTATAAATCTCTCAGTCACTGGTTGACAGACATTTAGGTTTCTGTTTCCAAAAAGTGTCCATGAGGGTTCCTAAACATACATTAGATGAGGAGGTGTGTTGCAAATTAAGTAAGATAGGACGTAGATGACCGGTGCAATGACTGCAACCTTTCTTAGTATCTAAATAGATCTCATTTTGTGTGCATATACGAGCACCTCGTTCTCACTATGTAAGTCTAGTTTAATGGAACTGGTGGACTGAACGATTATGTCTTCTCTGGATTCAGAACATTTTTGAAGCAGAGGCACAAATCTTCCCAAGCATGTTGTGTAATTTCAAAAATGCATGGTCACCAAAGAAAAACTTAGAATACCGAGAAGCCTGTGGAGGGTTTCTGAACCTGCAGCAGTGGTAGCTAAATGCATGAAAGCAGCTTGGGAATAATTTCAGACACATTCTTTAGGCAGCCTCAAAAAAAAAAACCAACAAAAAAAAATCTTGCTCTTTTTTAGTCTCTTTGGAATCTGAATGATATTTCAGTCAAAGGCGAGAGCAAAAGCCTGTGGTTGTGTGGGTGAAATTCGGATACCATCCAATGTTCAAAGCCTTGAAATACATACGCCACACAATGTTAAAGCATTCCTTTTCACAATTTACAATGCATAAACATGATGGTTTACAGAGGCCCAGGGTGATTATTTGCACAGAGGTCTAGTTTCAGCTATTTCAGGTTTTTCTCGAGGCTGCCCGGCGATGTCGCCCCACAAAGTGATTCTTGAAAGTGTTAAACCACAGTCCCCCAATCCACCCCAACCCACCCACACCCATCTTCTGTGAACATAAAAAATTGAGTGTTTAGACTTCAAATATCTAACACAGACTGACCAGACAGCACAAGCTGCATAGAGCAACGCACGGCTGTCAGAAAAGAAAAGAAAGTATCGAGTACTTATGTTGCTTTACGTGATAAGTGCGCTGATTCATTGCTCTCGTATCACACACAGTCCTATGAATGAGGGAAAGGTCTGTTTCATTTAAAGTAAGCACTGCTTCTGTGATTTCATGACAGCAAAATTGTTGTTTCACTTAAAAGAGCTGACATATAAATCCAGGTTGCACCTCAGCACTCGGTTTTGCTCCAGGTCATGTATTCATTGCATTGTCTTCCTGCACGTACAGAACATGAACTTACTGTCAGCCACTCTGATATCACAAGAGAGAATGCACCAATTTCTCATTTTTCAAAACTTGTGAAAAACCTAAGCAGAGCAGCATCTCCACAAGGGCCTCACTGATGTATCTTAAAAGACTGCGACTTCTCAGTTTGCATTTGATTCTGTGTCTTTTCAGCAGCCGTGCGAGAAAGCCAGTTATGGGAAAACTGCAAAAGGGAGAGACAGGACGAGCTCGTGGGCCTTCAGAAGTCTTGTCAAAAGCCTTTCCTTTCTACGCTTTGTCCCACCGATATTCATCTTGCCAGTTGAAAAGTGAAGACGGCAAAAACTTTGGGCTTGAAAAGAACTTTTCAACTTCTAAGAGATACCTCGCAACAGGATTGAGCATTTGAAAAAAAAAAAAGAAGAAATGAAGAAAAAGAACGAAACAGTAGGAATGGAAGGGACTTCCAGACCGAGAGGCATGTTAAAAATCAGATACCACAACTGAAAAATGGAGCAAAGATGAATATAGCATTGTCTTCTGGTGAAAAGACGAACCAGACACACCCTAGCACGCTCTGTGTACCCACATGCTTAAAATCCATTTGACACATCCCAATAAACATATACTTAATCTTCCGATATTTCCTCGGTCGGCATGTGCCTTTGTGTACGCGTGTGCAGCATGAGACGGATACAGACATAATAGAAGGAGAGAGATTGTGTGGGTGGGGTGATGGGCATATGTTTATGCATTAGCCACAACCGTCAGTTACACCTTGTTAGACACAATCCTCCTCAGATGTGTCATCCTGCAGCGTGCCGCTAAAAGAAAAGTTTAATAAAGTTTGAACACCATTTACTTTATCTCAAAGATCAGTGGGGCCTTTCAAAATTTGCCGAGCAAAAACTTTCGCTCCACATCTTTTTACCTCAACTCCGCTCGTCTCTGAAAAGAAAGCTGACTTCATCACCGCACCTCAAGAGTTTGACGAAAATGAACGCTAAGCTCTTGAATCCTTTCTTTCTTTTGCTCAATGGCAAAATGAATAAATGATATTCCTCCCTTTAATCGACGCACTCAGCCATAACAAAGAGACTTTGAGACACTTTGAGGACACCTAACGATCAGAAGCATCAGGAGGTGCTCTTCGTTTTCGTTGATGGACAGGCAGATCAAAAAGCAAGCCCCTTAAACGCTTCTACCCACTTTAGAATAATCGCGCCTTTTCCCTCTTTCAAGCACAAAGTGGGAAGAGAGAATAATCGTTTCATCTTTTCTCTCTTCTCCGCTTTCAAAGTTATTTTGCCCATGATAAAGCAGTCTGTATTGACGACTTCGAAGGTGCCTTGTCTCTTGAAAGAAGTGACATTTTATCTATATATAGTGTTAGAGTGTGCTTCAATTTAACTTTGTCTGGCGCAGAGCATGTCTAGTGTTGATGTGGCTGACAGCTGCTGCTTGAAAGACACAGAGAAAGTACTGAAGATTCAAATGAAGTTTTTCTATGACGACAGGGGCTTGATGTATGCTAATCAATCGATGGTGTAGAAAATATGCTTGCTGGTTGGGAGAGAGAAAGGAGAGAGCGTGAGTGACAGAAACTTGTCAGACAGCACTCACCAAGATATCAAAAAGTCACAAAGTTTGCGTCGCCACACAAGAGCCCAAATCGCATGTGGTATCTGCTACAAAAGGTCTAACTTGAGAAGTGCTGCATTTGATTTAAAGGAACAGAAATTGGGACAATTCTCCATATGGTGTGGCAGAAAGCAGGATTCTTCTTTTTTTTTTGAGGAGGGAGGGGGGCACGCTTTGTCTGTGTGACACCTACAGTGAATTCCTGAGAAAATTCTCTGTCTAGGTCTGTCTGAGTCTCTTCCATCCTTCAAAGGACATGGGCCATAGGATGTCGAATTTACATTACAAAAGACCCCAAACTGTCTCAGCCGGTTAAGGTGTAACGCATGATCAAATGGACACGTCAGATCAAATATATCAAACATCGATATCGAATAGAACAGATCATGAAAGAAGGACAAGACATCTGGTTTAAAAACACTCAGTTGGGGCTCAGAAACATTCTTTTCCTATACTTTTTCAGAGCTGTTTAGAGGCTTAGCCAGATGCTTGCAAGTTTACCACCTTGAAGCTTCTCTCCAGGCTACCTGACAGTCAGAGGGTTTGGGTAAAATCACAACGTCTGAGTTGCCGCTGCTCATTTCGACTTTCAGCTCAGACTCCCGAGTTTTCATAGTGCAGTAAAAGTAAAAGAAAAAAAATCAATTCCAGATGTGGATCCCTGCGGAATTCCAGGAAACAAATACTAAGCTGTTCATCTGCACGTTTCAAACTGTATGCTTCAAAATCAGCTGGGTAAGATTCAATCATCAGTGAATATTGACAGAGATGCACCATACTGGCCTCTTGAATGCAAACTTTTTAGACAATTCCAAGCCTATACATGGATCTCAATCACATGTGACTTAGTAATGTACTTTTGTTACTCAAAAGAGACAAAGAGTGTCAAAAAATGTAAACATCAGATTGAAGCTGATGCATATAACCTCTCTCATATTTACAGATTTGATGTGTTCATGCTGGCACAAATGTAGTCACACACACACAAACCACAGATGTGTTATCACCAAATGTGATTAACACTGTAAAACGATTAACATCATGGTATTTATTCAAATCGCAACATCAAACAAATTCTTTCTTCTTTTTTATCTGACTGATCAGAGAAGTTACTGTCAGGGGAGAGAGGCGCCTTCCGATCAGCTCACCATCGTGCGTCCAGCGCGATCGGCCAAACAAGGCCTGCGCTTTCAGCTCAACTCCCTCGCTCTCTTTTATCATTTACAGAGGGAGCGTGCCACACCAGCGCCGTCCTCGGCCCGAACAAGGCCGCTCACTGTCAGGCGGACAATGGACAGTAGAGCTGGAGGTGGCAGCGGAGTCATTGTGACAGATGATGTCAGGAACATCAGACGCTGATGCTGCCAGACACCAAGCAGAGGGTGACGGGGTCAAGAGAGAGGGCGGACAGCAAAATGGTAAACAGTGACACGGGGCTGTGGGGTCGAGGGGGTGCAGAATGTGAATGGAGAGAGTGTTTTTTGTGTGAGTGTTCCTGGTACTGCTGAAAGAAATACACTCTCTGAATAAAGAAAACAGTCATGCGTGCAGTCCCAGACCAGAAGAACTTTAACTGCAGCAGTGCAGTGATGCCATTTGATAAAGCAATCGTGTGTGCTCTGATATTTGTGCATATTATCTCAGAGCACAGCTTTCAATAGTATATCCCACACTCTTCACTTCAGAGGAGTAGAGCAACAGTCACTATACTCAAATATTTCTTCACTATATAATCTATAGCCAAATCTTTAATAATGCAAATTCAGCTGGTTCTAGGAGGCAGGATGAGCTCATAATCCTATTACATCATGATTCTGAGAGTTTCATTTTATAGCTTTATAGACTTTAAACCAAAGGCAGAGCACGGGTGAAATAAAAGTGCCAGATACTCCTGAGGAGCATAAAAAGCATTTGAAATCCCTCTGTTAGGAGCCTCGCCTTAGATTTGGACTCCAAAGTTTGGAGGACCAAAAGCATTTTGTGCTTCAATAATGTATTAAAACAGTAAATTCATTTTTAATCATTTTATTTATTTAAACATTACTAAAGTAATTTATTATTTAATTTAAAATGAAAACCCATCCATCCCATCCATTCTCTTCCACTTATCCTTTCCAAGGTCGCTGGGGAGCTGGAGCCTATCCCAGCTGTCTTAGGGCAAGAGGCAGGATACATCCTCCACAGGCTGCCCCTCTATTGCAGGGCTGACATATAGACACAGACTACGTCCATACTAGCCCGGATAGATTTGAAAACGGCGTTTTCATCTGAAAACGCTCCGCATCCACACTAGCGTTTTCAGTCGTTTTCACAGAGTCGTGTGTCCACAATGAAACAGATGAAAACGCTTACGTCCTGCGCATGCGCAAAAGTGAGTGAAACTTAAAGAATTTGAAAAAAAGCTATCTGGAGCATGTACAAACTGATATTCATCTTTTTTAGGGCAGTCAAAATTGAGAGCAATCAAAACAACCGCTGTATAATGCACTGCACTATCTTTGTATATTTGGTCACATGACTGCATCACATGACTAAAATACATCATCGTTTTAGAAAGTCTGCGTTTTTGTGTGTCCACGCTGCAACGAGACAGCCGCGTTTTTCCTTGAGGAAAGCGCCGTCTCAGTGTGGACGGGAGGCCAAAGCGCAGAGAAAACGATGCGTTTTCAAAGGAAAACGCATTAGTGTGGACGTAGCCACAGACAAACATTCGCACTCAGATTCACACCTGAGAAAATGCTGTTTTCGCGTTGCAGTGTGGACTGCGAAAACGGAGGCTCTCGAAAACGATGATGCATATTAGTCAAATGATGCAGTCATGTGACCAATTCAACTGAGATGGTGGACGGCATTGTACAGCAGTTGTTTTGTTTGCTCTCAAAACTTGGCACTTTTCCTCAACATTTTGCTGCGACGTTTCAAAGAGCCGGAAAGTAAATAAACCGCAGACGGAAATGATGCAGGTAAATGGTCTTACGTTTTACGCATGCGCAGTACAGGAACATAGTGTTTTCAGTGTGGATGAAAACGATCAAAAACGATAGTGTGGACGTGGAGCGTTTCACTTATCCTGATTAGCATAGACGTAGACTTAGAGTTACCAATTAGCCTATCCCCACCAACTGCATGTTCAAAACCTCAGTTCAATACCCCAAATAGATTTTCAAAACCTGTTTTTTAAAAGAGTACAATTTAAAAAAGAGAAATATGTAAACGTATTCAAAAATCAAAGATTTATTTCTGACATTTAAAATGGCGAATCCACTCCTCATTTCCAATACCATTTCTTCCCTGCACTTCTCTTTACTCTCTTTACTCAAACTGTGTTGTAGTGATGTCATCAAGGTTTATCCAAAACTCAGGCTTAGACAAATTTTTGTGTCAGCCTTTGTTAAAATCTTGCGTTCTGATTTTGAAAAAGCTTCTACGGAGCAGTATGGTGCTAGTAAAAAAGGAAAAAACATGAAATAGTAATGTTTGCTGTGTGATATTGAACATCCAGAGCTTTTAGAGGGTGCACATCTATGAGTTGTTTCAATTCTTTGTGGCGGGCATGCTTGACGTGTGACACCACACACGAGGCAAGCTAAAGTGGGTGTCCACATATCAAGCAACCAGAAGCGACGTGGGCCCAGAGACCATAGAAAATCAATGACATTCAGAGACTTCAAGCAGCAACAGGAGAAGTAACCGCTGGCGATGTGAAGTTTTGAAACTTTTCTCAACTTCAAGGTGGGCAATTGAAGCACTGCCAATTACAGGAGAGGCTACATTTGAGGAGGTGGTAAATACATTGCAGGGCTCCATCAGGGCTGGGCAATTAATTTACCCAAGGGGTCATATGAGAAACTGGGACTGTTGTGGAGGGTTGCACCCTTAGCGTTAGAGCGTTACCTAGGCAACAGGAGTCAGTATGTGGACCAAGCTTCAATCAGCAGTTTGCATAAGCTAATTGCTATTTGGGCACTTGTGTGATGACAAAAATGTTTTGATATTTCTGAGTGCTGTTATACAAATTACTGTCACACATTTTTTTTCTTTCCACCAGCAAATAACCATGAAAAACAGACAATTGTGGAGAATATCGGGTATTTAATTTGGATTTAGCACAAATGATCCTTAATGCCAATTACTAACATTGTACACAGTCACCACAATGATCAGTTTCCTTTTCTTTTTTGGGTCTGTGTCGCAGGTTATTTCTGTAAAATAACACAAGTCCAGTCTGAGGGGACTCAAAGTCAGGATATTACTGCATTTGGTGAAGTGATATTCACAATAAAAAAAAGTCTTCCTAATACGAGTTCCTTGGCATTATGAAACACTGGCTGTATTTAGCAGACTCACCAGACTGCACAGTTTTGATCATTTAAAATGTGTAATTATGCATCTGGTCTCTACTGCTGCAGGGAAGAAGAAGGGGAAACTACCAAGAAAGGCATCAGAGTGTGTTTTGAGGTGCATTCGAATGTGTATTTTTAGAGCTGCTGTTGTTGGAGGAGGAAACACTGTGGAACTGAGCAAAAACATTTAGACAAGCTTGTCTTTATGTTGAGACTTCACTCTACTGGTTGCCTCCACAGTCATGCTGTGGGATGAAACAATCTGTTGTTGCTCTGACACCTGTTTTCATGGCTAACTCCTCATATTAGTTGAACTGGGTCTGGGAAAAGAAGACACATCGAACCACCCACTCACTCTAAACCGCAGTTCCCCTCCTCGGCTTCATGCTCACACTTAATTGTCTTAGTAATTAGAGACACAGCTTTGTCTGCTATACGCAGTAATGCTACAGTATTTGCACACGCATTTGGACTGGGGTCTTCTTTAAGCCAACAACCTTCCCCCTGCACATCTGTTGTTGTTTGATGGCTTAAGGGCCACATAGCCACGCTGGGCTGACAATGATGACAACAAGATCGGCAAGAAGGTCTGCACAGAGCAGTAGACACAAAACAAGTCATATTAATACACAACCTGTAAGGAAACTTTAACAGCAGTTACATAAAGTCGTGATTTTGGATATAGAACTGGATGGGACAGACAAATACTGTACCAGTTAAAAGAAGATGTTGGCTCATTATGTTGTGTATCCATGTATTTAATATATCATTTAATATGGAGGACATGATAAGGCACGCACTCAAAGTTCTGAAACGCTAACATTTCGTTAAGACCATCAAGAAGAAAATGGTCGAAACAAAAATACACTAACTCTTTGTTCCCCTGAAGCATGCACACAGGCGCACCTCTGGAAGAGTTTCACAGTCATTTAACATCCAGGCATCCATTAAAAAACAGATTTTAACAGAGTTAGAAGTTAGCAGGAAGTTAGCTCGCTAGTTTCCACCCAAGCATAATATGCCACGCTCTGAAAAAATTAAAACGTATAGCTCTGCTTTTGCTTCCAACATAAATGAAGACAGAAAACTAAACAGCAGTGAGGTTTGTAGTGTTACTGAAGTTTGGCAAGCTTAGGGTGACCATATTTTGATTTTCAAAAAAGAGGACACATGAAGAACATGAAGAAGAAAATTTTAACATATTTAAATGATGCCTTCTCTGTGTGGTTAATGAATGGTGAAACAAAAAATGTCATATAAGCTTTTACAAGTCAACAAGGGCAAAAAACTAACTTGAAAAACCTCTGCAGAACAACAACTCACAAAGCAGCAGCTCGGGGATGACATCACACATATGAGTCCTCTGTAGGAAAACCCGGACATTTTCATCAATCTCGAAAATCCGCCTGGACGCCTCGGACAGAACATTAAAAGTGGGGAAGTGTCTGGGGGAAAGAGGATGGTTGGTCACCATAGGCTGGCTGGTATATAATGATGTGCTACGTGATGGCTACCGACACAGCTATGTTAGCATAATATAAACACAGTGAAGCTGGAGGAACGCTAACTTTTTTCCACCTGATAAAAGTTATCGCGAGGATTCCCGACGGTTAGGGACAAATGCAGTTGCATGGCAGGATGCTGTAAACGGACCAAACTTCAGTCAGGAGAACAATAATCCATCCACAAGTCATTAATATAATGCTGCATGCTGGGCTGTGGTTACATCGCAAGGTTTTAAAAACTGAGCTTTAAAATGAACAGTAGTAATAAAATCTGATAGAGGCGGACAGTGATCATTGACCTTTAGGGGCTTGTACAGGATACAGAGCATTAAAATATGTTAAAAACACAATAGCCTTAATAAATGCAGAGTAGTTTGGACCCAGAAGCAGGGTTCATATGCCATCACTTAAAGACCAGATTCTTAGGTAAAACTGACAGAAACCTTTGAAATGTTATCAGATCTGACAGGAGATTCAATGTCGCTGTGCCCACTGAAATTAAAATGATGTCTATCACCAGATTTATTTAGATACAGATTTCAAGTTAAATTCCCAGAGTCCACAGATGATGACTGTCAAGTTGTGAGACTTGCTTTTCAAGGGACTTTGCCAAATACTCATCATCAACGTTTCTATATGATGGCTTTACATTTTGTAGATAAAAAAAAAGCAAAATTGATTTAAGTGTGCAATGAGATATGAAGAACAATTGTAATTCCTCCGCACCAATCAGCAAAAATAAGAATCTGAAAGAAATGAAAATAGCAGTTTATCTGCAGTATTTGTAGCTTGAGGAGTTCTTGAGTCTTTTTAAAACGAGTTATTTCCTTTATAGCATCTAAGACCTGCTAAGTAAAGCCATCAAAAAATTTGGACGTCTCACTCCCGTTACACGACAGTTTATAGAACCATTTTCTGGATGGCATGGCGTAGAAATAAAAGCGAACATCCAACCTAGCTGCTACGTGTCTCTTCACTCGAATACTTCTTCTTGTATTCAGGCAATTGATTCGTCTCTATATGGCAACGCAAATATGAAAGGCCCGCTTGTGTGTATGCGTGGGAACATCAAAACAGTTTTAATTGTGGCTAATCCTGGACTAAGATTCTTTCTAATGGGAAATCTTCAGTGAAGATGCTCCGACTCAATTTCCATCTGGGATTATTGAACTCTTTCATTCACAGGCTTACATCTCACTGTGGATAATCATCCATGTCCTGGCTCACAATTATAAAAAATGGAAATATATATATTTATATGGTGCAAACGCACATCCACAGTCACACACACACACACTTGCAGTTGTTTATCTACTGTAATGTGGTGATACTGTAACCTTGCTGAATGTAGCCTAGTGTGAATTTCAGATGTGTTCTTTGCTCTTTTCTTTTTTTTGCTTTTTGGAAGGGAACACGAGGCCTAGGACGCCCATGTAGGTCAAAAACAAATCCTGCGCCTCAAGCTGGGAAGCCAGAAACTTCTTTGAGCATCTGAGGGAAAGGAGCAGGAGCACTGAGTTTCTTCCAGGTGCTGCTTTTCACAGTGGTAATCCTGCCACGGCGTGACTGTGATTTTTACAGAAAATCTCTCCAAACAGGGCCCAGATGGTGGGAGGTAGAAGTGCGTGCGCACACACACACACACACACACACACACACACACACACACACACACACACACACACACACACACACACACACACACACACACAGAGAAAACACATTCATTCACAGACACACAAACACACACACATAAAAGCATAGGACTTGTATACAGACACAGCTGTACACTTATAAAGTACAAACCTCACACACACACACACACACACACACACACACTAAAGGTGAGAACTGACTTGTTGCTCCTGGGTGGTCTCTGTGTAAAGATAAGGCCAGGCAGGAATAAAGCCTGTTACGTTACGTTGAGGCTCAAGCTCGGGACTGTTTCGTTATGTTCCTCTTTCATACACATGTGGAATGTCTGCGGCAGAGAAAGAGCCTGCTCCTTTCTAAGTTTAGCTCCGATTACAGAGGGCTTTCTTAATGACAATGAGTCAGGAATGAAGCTGTATAAACCTCCTCCTCGGCTCTATTTCTGCTCTCATCAGCTCTGTTTGTGGAGGAGTTATACGTGTCCTAATACAGAAGACACCTCTCCTTTGTAGTAGTGTTGGTCAGGCATGACGATCCTGACGGTGGTTAGCATGTGGAGGATGTGGAAACGGAGGACGTTTGAAATGAAGAGATAAAAGAGTTAATCTTCCACCGTTTCTAAACCGATTCCCTCCATAGCTTCCTATTTAAGTACAAGGGAAGAAAGAGGAAAAAGAACTTGCTCCATCTCTCTGAGCCTTTCTCCATCTCTCTCTCTGTCTGTTTCATGTGGTTACTGGAACAACAATGTACATTCTGAGTGCTAGGCCTTTGATGTTGTTGCATTCACGGAGCCGTCTTAAACCGGAGGAGAAAGAAGAGGGTGAAAAAGACGCAAGAGAGATTCTGTGGTGTGTTTTTGGTCTCTCTCTCTCTGTCTTTCTCTTTCCATCTCTCTCTCTCTCACTGGCAAGGCATCTGACATCTCCCGGCAAAAGACAAATTCGGTTTCGCCTGTTAAGTCGTCAGTCAAAGCTTCGTAAGACTTTTTTTTTTCTTTCTTGCTCTCTCTCTGCCTTTTTCTCTCCCTCGCGCTCTGTCTTTGCTTCATTTCCGTGGATGCGGTATTGTGTAGGCCGCTTACACGCTTTTCAAACAATAACAGTTCACCCCCCCACCACAAGTTTCCTCTCTGCCAGAACCCTACACATGCCAGCACATCCTTTACAGATCCTTGAACCAACAACAAACGTTAAGCATTTTCACCGCCGAGAGAGATGAGGGGCCCATCCGCAAGCCCCTGTGTAATTAAACTAGATCTAATACTGTTATATGTTTCTTTTAGAAAGGAGCGTTTCGGGGGTTTCTTTCTCACAGTGGTGAATACGAATTCCCAGGTCAGCATAATGTTCTGCGTATGGGACGATAGGAAAGGAACACTGCAGGTCTCAGACAGCCTGCAAAATTGTGATTCTCTGAGCTTCGACGGCCTCTGATTATAATTCCTTTCTTACAATCACAGTGTTTATGTGCTTTTAAAGGATACGATTATACTAAAAGAGGAAAAACATAGGAAACAAACGTGTGTTTTTATCCCAGAGCATCAAATACTACACGCAAGGTGAGTTGATGCAATTTCCATGAAAATATTTAACTGACACATGAAAATGGCCCCCTTTTAAAGAACAGTGGAGGTCATATTAAGAGGCTGCAGAAGTACTGTGGAGTAAATGACAGGTACAGCAGCCAGGAGATCTTCTAGAAGGAAGGCTCACCACTAAACATGGATCAAAAGTAAATGTAATTTGGATGCCTCTATCTAAATAAACGACCACACGTTTCGTTTCAAGGATCAGTGAAACATAAAAAAATGCACAAATAGAAATGAAATTAAAATCATAGAAAATGTCTTTCCATGTTTAGCAACTTGGTCCTAAAATATGATTTAAGAAGTTTGTTTCTGCCAAATGTTTCATAGCACTGCTTCTTATACGGCTGTGAACCTCTCCTGTGTGTGTACGTCAGGACAACAACATGTTTGGTTCATTTTCAGCTGTTGATTGGCTCTTTGGGGACATAGCAACTTAATTTAGTCCTAAAGTACTATTTAGTTTATAGGGATCAGGCATTTTTTCTCCACAATAAAACTTGATAAAACTGTCTTATTTGAAGCCTTGAGAATGAGGATGAACTAAACTATCACTAGTCTCATCCTATTATTCCAGGCTTTCGACAGCGGGCATGTGTCGGAAGCACCACGAGAAACAGTGAGCCAAGTCTATTCTTGCACATACAGTACTACCTCGCACTGAAAGATTCCCATCTTAATGCTTTTGTACATAGCTTTTCCACGAGGGTTATTTGGATTATTTCGCTGTTACATCTATGAAAACAATAAAAACCAACATCCTTCCAGTGCCTCTGTCCGTCACACTGACAGAAACACATCTCAATCTTCCCTCCATCGCTTGCCATCGCTTCACCTCCACCTCCAGTGCTGCTGCTTACACCGACGGCAGGAGGAGAACATGAAAGAGACAATCAAACGCGAGGCATCAGAGCTGTCATTGGTGTCTGCAGAATGCAAAGTGTTATCAGAAATATAGCTGAACCTGATCCTCTGGTGCTCTGTCCTTCCCACAGGCAAAGTTATCCTTTCAACTCACTGTGGCTTTCAATAACATGCAAACAAAAAAACATCGACAACTTCATAGAAGGCTGTGTGTGTCTGCGGTTATTCAGAGAACGCTGAATGGTCCTCTGCTAATGGTGTGGTATCTAATGCATGTTCTGAAAGAGAGGTTTATAAAAGAATACATGCGATCCTGTATTCTTTAATTAATGCTTCCCTGCAGGCCTTTATTTCAGTTTATCATCTATAATTTATTGTTATAGATGCCTCGAAATCATTAAAACTCTTCTAAGTGACAACAGACATAAGTTGCTCACAGAGTAAGTAGGTCTATAGCTTCTTTGAAACGCTGAACACAGTGGCGCTATTGTCACAATAAAGGGAGGTGTGAGGATGTGCAGGGAGAATACCCAGAAGCCTTAAAATACCCCACTGTCGGGGCAGATGAAAGGGCCGCACCAAGCCAAATCACTTTATCAGCCCAAACAGCCTCTCTTATTGTTAGGCGCTTCTCAGACGTTGGGTGCTGAGATGTCACACCACTAATTGAGAGTCACAACAAGGCCCCTTGTTTGGCCTGCTCCACCGGTTGTGTACAGCTACTGTAATCACCACAATAATTTGGCTCCCTGAAACATCAAATGGCAGCGTGGAAGCTGCAGGAATTTGCATTGCAGCCTTTGATGTGGGAAATTTAAACAAAGCAAGCTCTCGCTCTCTTGAACGGTGTGAAGGTTACAACGTCCTGCCCTCCACTGTCTGTTATAACCCAGGGTTGACCTAAGGGCTTGTTTATCTTTTACACACAAAAGGAGACAGACATCGTTATTAAGACATACTAGCAAGAGCCCGCAAGTCTTGTTGATGGCGGTTTACATTGCACAAGAGTAGGAACCTTTACTCAATGCTCGACTTTAATCCAAAGCCATGCTAGCCGCTCCGTGTGGCTGTGTTTAAACACGCTCATACTCTGGGCAAAATGTTAACATCATGCTAACATGCTAATCTTTTACACGCACAATAGTATATTGAACGCAATGCTTAGCATATTAGGGTCAGGATGTTAACATTTAATATAGGTTAGAGTTATGGAAATTTTATTTCTCAAAGGTTTATGATCAATCCATGGTGGGAATACTATAACTAACTGTATTAAAGAGTCCCTCTTGGAATATTGTTGATTGACTAAAACAAGACTTTTAGAGGGAAGTTTGGTTTTTTTGACTAATTCGAGGCCAAAATCAAACCCATAAGTACTGATACTCTACAAGGTCACCAAGCAAAATGTCTTCCTTCTTTAAAATGACCTTTACTGCATTTTCTTATTTTGTGTTTTGCACATAGAGTATAGGTATAGTTACATATGCAAATACAAGCACAACAAAAAAAAATCCAAAATTAAAAAAAAATCAGAGCAGCATACAATCAAAAAGTTTTTGCCTGGCTTTATGCAGTCCAATAAAAATATGTGTACACGCTTAATGCTTCAATTGAAATCAAAAGAAGAAATATCAGCCAGGTTCACTTTAATAACTGATCAACAGCAAATGTCACCACCTCTATGAAAGCTGAAGCATTAGCTGTTTGCTTGTCTGGACCATCCAAGTGTGTGTTAACACAATGTCACAATAATAGAACATCAGAACATGCTATGCTCAGAAAAACTACAAAAAACACAAGAGCTACTCCTTAAAGTCTGCAGGTGTCAGACAACCAGATAAAGATGAAGACGTGTGTCCTGTCTGGAAGGGTTATAAGGAGAAAGCAGCTTCACTAAAGATGAACGTGGCTATACGGCTTAGGTTTACAAAGTTGCTGAACAAACCACTAGATTTCTGTAATAATGTCTTTTATATAGATAGGACCAAAGTAGAACTGTTTGGGACATCAGCACAATCATCCTTCTTCTTAGAGTCGAGCATGGTGGTGGAAGAGTAATGGTTTGGGCAATAGGACAGGGACACAGTGCGGTGCCTGAGTTGGCCCTGTACTCCTCGGTATATCAGAGAATTCTAGAGTCAGACGTGAGGCCATCTGCTGGACTGTCCCGTGAAAACTCAGCAATTCCTCAAAGTGCAGAGTTGAGACAGCTCACCTGCTGTTCAAATCTTCTGTTTGCAACAGTATAACATAACACTGCTTGTTCCAACAGGGGATAAACTTAGTGGCTGAATCAATGACCACTATAAGATATTAAATGATCATATTTAACTGACTCGTTAAAGAGCTCAAGAATGAAGATGTGGAGTTGGAAATGAGCATATCGATGAGCAGATATGAGAATAGATTCCCTTTAATTAACAGTTTTTATATGAAAAGGAAGCAGCACACTGATTAACTAGAACACAAAGATAGCTGAAGACAGCAGTTTGCACACCCACAGATATTTCCTTAAAACTCAAATGAGTTGTGATGAATAATTAATTTAATACATTTCCGACCAATTTCAGATATTATTAGATACATATATAAATGTGCTTTCACAACAACCAGTTCTACGTTTGTTGTCTGGACAATATTGAGAGCCACACAAATTTAATGGCACATAGCTGGATGGATGAATAATACAGCAAAATAATAAACAAATTTATGAACCAAAGCCATCGGCAAACACAGCGACAGTAACCACACCCAAAGACTTATAAAATACGTCGCCTCATTTATATTCCTAATCTGCTTCCCAGCCACCTAAACCCACAACAGAAGAACACTTGACACTGATCTCATATCGCTATGTGTGAGTGACCTCATCCTTTCCTCTTCTCCCTCTGTGGCCCCCTCAGTGAGATCTGCATGCTCACTCAGCCATGCATACTGACGTCTAATCAACAGCAATTAACCCTGGCCTCTTTCATAGGCCGTGGAGCTCGGAGATAATGAAGACACCACTGTGTATTTATTTTCCTTTTTCCCACACACAGCGTTTGTCATCTGGAAACTTTTTTCAAGGCTCACTGACTTTGGAATGTGACTGCCAACACCATAAAAGCGTCCCCTCGATATTGCTGTCAATGCTGGGTGAACATAATTAAGACTGTGAAGAAAGCGATAAGACACGGAACAATTTGGAGATGGTTTTGATTTTTTTCTACACACCTATTGCAATATTGCAGTTCTGGATGTTTTTCTAGGCATTATCCAACAGAGGTGCATGAGAGACTCCAACTGCTGGATTGTACATTGGCCAGACTTTAACATGCCAGCCCTCTAACACAAAGTCTGTGTCGTGTAGGGCTGAGTTGATATGCTAACAGTACAGAGAACAGTCTGGTGCTACCTCGGGCAAGATCCTTTCAAGTGGTTTCTTTACCAGATCCACACTGTGTATTTCCAATAATGCAATAGTGGCTGAAGCAGACTATCTCCTGCTGTGTGCTACAAATAAGAAAGAACAACTATGGATTTCTTTTAAAAAACGTCATTCTCCTGATATCGTCTTAAGTTCATATGAGAAAATGGCCATAGCCCATTTTGTATAGTGTAGTACCCTCTGGAAGATAGGAGCCAGCGTTGCTGAGGTGTGACAAACCTTGTTTCGGCTGTTTTAATTCCATTTCTTATTCCTTGCTGCTGAGATAATGGAGTTCTTCCTCAATCCATCCACTGTATCTTTGGTCTCGCTCCAGTCTATCTGACTGTAGGCTGAACTAGAAAACAAAGAGACACAAGAAACATCCAAACAGTGTTACGGTCTGCTGTTTCAGACAAAGGTATTTGCATTAGTTTGCAGGGAGATCTCTTTTTCGACAGAGTTTTGGAAGCCACGTTGTAATCTTAAGCAGAAGAATGATTCAAGTGTCAGTCAATCTCCCCTGTGAGAAGCAGACAAGCTAGTTGGAGCCTTGGATGCAAAAATAGCATGGGAGATGGAGGACACCCTTGCTCTACCCCCACATCTGACCTTTGGCTCTTTGAAGAAAAATGTCTACATCAAATACTCTGAATTATCTATTCAAATGCCTGGAAACAATCTTTGGACAATGACACATCAATCAAACGTTCTGTGAACCGGGGGTGGTTGTTTATATAAATGCTGTCCATCTGGGGGAGAGATCTCAACAATGTTACATCTCTTTTTCTGTGGGGAGATGGCAGTAAAAAGAAAGAAGGAAGTTCATAGAAAAACTTAAAATTCGGCCTTTTTTTCTCTTCTTCTTTCTTTCCTCAAATCCCAGCGTGAATGTGTCGGCGAGCTCGTGGTATGCACCAAGATGAAAAGTAGAGGCCATCCCTTTGAAATCCTCCTCAAGTCAAAATTACCATTTCATTTCAACTCCAGCCAGGAAACGGAGAGCGGGGCCACTGCTAACTGCTTTGGGCATATCGTTATTTATTGTGTGTAAACTTTGTAGGAACATTGTTGCCTGGGAAAATGTGTTGTGTGGGTGGTAGAAGTGAGCAGTTGGAGCAACCACAAAGGGAGAGATCAGGCCTATTTTCTCTGTAGGAGGAACACATAAAAGTGAAAATAATGCCCATTATTACAGAAAAACAACATCAGCCTTCTTTGCTCATAATTGTCTAACAGCTGAGAAGTTACCACTGAAGCTAAACAACCAACCAGTTGACCCTATTTAGGTAACTGCATTATAATTTTTCTGCTCTTTTAATTAGTAAGCTCTCTGTGCTAAGTGGGCCATTATCTGAGTTGGAACTAACTGCTTTTTCTATATTAAGTCTGCCATGTTGTTTCATTTAATTAACTTTATTGACCTCTACGCTGCAGGGGTTAACATTTTCTAAGCTATACTGTGAACCTACTCATGTAGCAGTACTTTAAAAAGTCCTTTAAAATGTGTTATTCTTATTGTGAAAAGTGGATTCATAGTTTGCTGTTTTACATATTTGCCTAAAAAGAAAAATATCCCTCATTTAGTCCTGGGAGGAGGTCTAAAAATCCCTCAGGCTTGTGTCAGGAAAGGAATCTGGTGTAAAAATCTGCCAAATCAAACATACAGAGCCCTGCTCTGGTGTGAATAAAGGAGGAGTCAAACGTACTTTCTAGTTTGAGCCAGAAAAGATTACTAAACATGGGATCTTTCCAAAATACTCTGTAACACATTATTTTGACCATATTAGATTTAGTTATTCCTTGGTGTTCGTAACAGTAGCTATATTTCATGTATTTAGGAGACTACATTTGCAGTTTTGATTCAAACTGCAATAATCTTTTTTTCCCCTTTCTTCTGGAGACTATTCTAGCGGATATTGTATGAAAGAGATGACACGCCTTGGATAAGTTGCACCAAATACCAAATTTAGAATCATCAGTTAACCTAACAAGCACGCCTTACTTGTTGGAGACTAAAGGCAGTCGATGGCATCATCAGAGACATAGAGAGCACATACAAACCCCACAGAAAGGCTACAGCTGCTGAGGAGGTTCAAACCAGGAATCTTCTTGTTGTGAGGCAGCCGTGCCAACCTCTATCATGGCTGCCCCAACTGTAGAGAAAGTAAGCCAAATGAAACCACACAAATTCTGAATTTGCCATTATTTCACCTTCCAAATGCAATTTTGTAAAATTTAGATCGTTAGTCTTTGAGTAGTCTCATGGAAAGACACCATGGGTTTTGTTTTTAGACAGTGATCTGGGTCAGTACCTGAGTTTAATAGATTCTGCCTGTGATATGAGGGATGTGGCTCATATCACAGGCAGATTTTTTTTTGTTAATCCAATTTTGGCTGAGTTCATAATATCGTTTAAATAGAAGTGATTATATTTAATACCACTAAAGAATAACAGTGAAAAGGCTGTTCTTGGTGGACAAGGGTTGATTGAGGTTGAGCAACAGTAGAGTAGGTCTATTTAACCAACAGTGCTCTGCCAGCTAGTGACATTGGTAACTTTGCTAAAAGCATACAAATCAAGAGTTGCACACCTACTAAGACAATAAAAGGAAAGCCTATAAGGTCTTATTGAGGTGTTAGCAGTCTAAGTGGCATATCTAGGAACATATCATTAAAGTACAATAGAAATACAGATATGACGACACATAAAGAAAGTGGCTTTAGTGAGGTAGGCTTCTGGTTTGATATCTTGGATGTTTCATTTGAGCTGGTTTCAAGTAAATGGGCCGATCATAGGGATCCACAAACATATAACTAACTTCAATTATTTGTACCATCCTGTTAGTTTTAAAGGCTGGATCATTTAGTCCGAACTGTTCTTGTTTTTGTGACCCACATTCAGCACCATCAGACAGCTGTTTGCATTACAAACCAGGCGAACACTACCTGGCCTGCCTCTAATGGCAAACAGATAAAGTGTGTTATCTAGCTAGTAAACACAGTGAAGCATTTGGAAGCTAAAGATCCAGTGTATTTCTTTTAAACTACTAGGGATTATATATTTTATGAGACAAAACAGAGCTCTGAAGCACGGTAAGAACTAATGCTGACTTTGCTGTTTGCAAATCTCTGTTTACAAATTATTCTGTGTGTTCTTCTCTCTTCAAGAACAAAGGAAAGGTAACACGTTACTGATGATTGAATTCCCATTTTCAGTTAAACAAATGATATAATAACAGATAATATGTCAGTGCTGGATTATCAATTTAATCTGCTGCCCCCAAGTGGCCAAGAATTCAAATAAATAAATTTTTAATCACTGGATCATTTACTACAACTTTTGTAATATGTAATTACTCTTAATTATTCACATCAAACAGAACAGGTAGCACAGAGTGTGGGGGTGAAAGCACATACATACGCACAATAAGTATCAACAAAACAGTCCAGTCATTCTAATTTTTCCAATTCTTCTCTCAAAGTTTAAACACAAACATCCCCAGAACAAAAACACGTGCCCACAAATATTAAGAGGAACATTATTCATGCGATCATCATCATCGTACTGTAAATGTGTTATCATTGTGTTTAATAGAATTAAGACCATAAGGAGAGAGTGTGGACAGAGCCCAGTTGATTCATGACCAGAGGGAGAGGCAGCAGAACTTTGTTGACTGTGTTCTCCTCCAACAAAAGAGTACATCTAATCTTAAACATATGGCTGAAGCCGGGGATCCACAGATGACAGCATGCAGAGTATGGAAAAACACTGCAGTTGTCTTTTTTTCACCCCTATAAATCCATGTCAGCTCTTTTATGTCCTGGATGTTTTCGCTGTTTCAGACACTTGTACATTCCCCAAACCAGTTAAAGTTAAAGATTGCACCATGTAATGTTTACTAAAATCATAAATTCACTCACTTCTGGTCACATAGTTTTCTGTTGAACTTTTCTGCTCTAGAAATTCCAGATAATAGTATTTTACTATTTTAAGTAATGATACACTGAGATATCTAAACAGAAATACACAAGTTAAGTAGGCTAGCTGCTTGATTCCCAAATATAATTAAGGGAAGAACTGGATTGTCGAAACAATATGATGGTCACACACTGTGATCTATCTCAGCATATCGCAACTGGCGCAGATGTAACACAGATATAAATGTGTAATGGATTTTTAATAGTCATGATTCTGCTGGTGAAAGAGATGTGCACAGTGGCACGCGTGACTTGTTGAAATACAGAAAATAAGAATTTGCATGTAAAACACGTGGACTATAGCCCTGCTCTGACTCAGTAACATCATCTTGGCCACTCTCAGACAAGTTCTGCAAACGTGTCAGTTGAAGGAGTTGAAAAGCAAGCTGGGTGTTGCATATATATTTGGACTACAAGGGCTTGTTCATTTGTTTTATCTGTCCCACATTTTGTGTCCTCCACAAGAATTTATTTGTACTGGCTGCGGCTGCATCGGACTTGGCTGCAGGACTTATATATTTAAACAAGGACTGTTGAGAGTAAGGGGAAGTGTTCGACTAAACTCAAGTCGGGTCTTCTTTAACATTTAAACATGTTTCTGTCCACAAGGGCAAAAATGTTTACCTCTGCTGGTTCTGTTCCCGTTGTACAGCCAGACAGTTTCTTTCAGATCCATACTCTGGAACAGCAAAGAAAAACAGAGTCAGAGAAGAAGAGTGCACGATAGGTGAGGAAGGAAACAAAGGCATAGCAGTTGCAGGAAGTAAACAAACTGACAAACTGAAACATGAATATAAGACAAAGACAGATGGGAACAAAATGGAATGAGTTGCACGAGGCTAGATCGTCTTACAGGAAGCGCACGCTCTGATACTTTAGCCGCTGACCTCTCGTATGCAGCAGAGGGGGTGGAGGCGACAAGGGCTCTGCGGGCCCCATCTGCACGGCTTGTCCCTGGCTATGTGGTCATGTGTAGCACCTGGCCCCAAGCCAGCGCCCAACGCCCCTTTGTGGTGGTCAGAATGGCTGGTTGGGGTCTGCCTTTGATCCCGGGCCAACTATTCATCTCTAAAGGAAGAGGAAGAGCAAAAAAAACAGAAGAAAAAGATAAACAGAAAAAGAGGGAGGGGAGTAGAGGGAAAAAAGTCAACCTCTGCTGCCAATTATTGGAAAAACATCAAGGTCTTTTCTGCTTTTCTGTCTGTGTAAAGAGAAAGAAGAGAAAAGAGAGAAGGGGAGGCAAAAGAAGAGATAGCTGTTTGATGGCTTGGCTCAGTGTTAGTTGGAAGATTGTGGCAAGTCAAGGCGAGGCAGAAGCTGACCTGCAGGAGGTGATTAAAGGTGGAGAGAGCTGTTTGTCTGGCTGCTAAGGCTCTCTCTCTCTCATTTTTTGGTGTGTTTTCTTTTTCCGGCATGCCCTTTTTTTTTTTATCTTTGCCTCTTTCACTATCTGGCGCAGACTCCCCTCTTCCCCTTGTTGTTGCCATCCTTATCTGTGCCTTTCTTTCTTTTACCACCACGTGCTGTTAAACCAGTTCATAAGGACAAATAAAGGTCATTTTTCTGTCCTGTTGAGGTGTTTCTGTCTCTGTCTATTTGTCTGTCTGCCTCTTTTTCTTTGGTCTCGAACCTCAACACATATCTATAGTATATTTACAGATATTTACAGTGTGAGGAAAGCAGAAAGCAAGTGTGAATGACAGCCTGTACACTGAAGAAGCATGTCAGACTGCTGATGAGGATGTCACAATAATAAACAGAGGAGAGGATTAAAGTGTTGTCAGTAAGAAACACGCATTTTAAAACCCGCGAAGAACAGAAATAATCACATAAGTGATGCAGTTTACACTTTCACACCAACTCCATCTTAGCCTTTAGGGCTCGGAGCTTATTTTTATTTATTTATCTATTTTTCAGGGAATAATTTGGCTCTACTATACATTTCTGTATAAAACTGCAATACACCTACTGCAAATTCTGACATAGGGTGATATATAGGTACCAATGTCTGACATGAACTAAACTATAACACCAAACATGAGTATCTAATACTGATAATAACACAACTACAGCAGGTACAGCAGGTTAAAGCTGAAATTGAACGCCAAACTAAGAAGTATTTATGACAAATTATTGTTAATTTGTCTTCCAGGCAAATTTCAGCAGCATGGAGGTTGAATTTAAACTAATCAGGAAGTGCTCATATTTCTTTCTTCTTCATCAGCTCATTGTCAGTTATTATTTGGCTCACTTCATGAATATTGGTGTGTGTCTCATACATGACCCTGCCAAAATCAGCTAATTAGTTTTTTGTACTACAACTATGGCAAATTAGACATTATAGAATTGCAATTTTTTTTACCATTATGTTATGATTTTTTTTTACAGATCCTGAAAGTATTTATTTATTATATACCTGTTCTGCTGCCCATTATTGGCTAATCAGCTAATCTTATGGCATTTAGGAATGTAGACATAGTAAAGATCAGTGGCCCCCACCCCCCGGGCCATGGTCCGTGAGTCGCTTGGTACCGGGCTGCCAGAGGTGTGAAATTTATGGTTTTCAGGGTTTTTATCGCTTTTATCGTTATTTTTATCGTTTTTATCATTAACTCTGTTTCCCTGCATCTTTTCCTGTTTGTTATGAATGAATTTATTTATTTTTGGTTTGGTTTGTTTGGTACTGGTACTGGTTTTATTTTGTTGTGTTTATCCGCGACACCTTAAAGCCTGGCCTGAAAATATTGTCGGACATAAACCAGTCCGTGGCGCAAAAAAGGTTGGGGACCACTGGTCAAGATGACCTGCTCAAGTTCAAACTGAGCATCAGATTATGGGAGAAATGTGAATTAAGAAATTTTGGCCTAGTTGAGCTACTGGGATTTTTCCCACATGACTATTTCTAAGGTTTCCCTCTTTTGGAGAATCGTCCCATTAAGCAAAAATATCAAGTGAGCAGCAGTTCTCTGGACACAAGAGCCTTCTCGATGTCAAAGGTTCAAGGAGAATGGCCACACTGCTTTGAGCTGATAGGAAACCAATGGTAACTCAAATAACCACTCTTTACAACCAAGGTAGTAAGAGCATCTCTGAATGCACAACACATAAAACCTTTCAGCTAAGAACATGAGACTGAGGCTACTATCCTCACACGCTCACCAAAATTAGAAAACAGAATATCAAAACTCCTGGTCCACTCTCACGAGTGTATTTAGTGGTGTTGCAATGGCGTCAGGGATATTTTCTTCGCTCATTTTGGGCCCCTTAGTAGCAACTGAGTATTGCTGAAACTCCACAACCTACCTGAATACTGTTGCCGACCATGTCCATCCCTTCACGATCACTGTGTACCCTTCATCTCAAACTGGTTAATTGAACATGACTATGAGTTCATAGTGCTCAAAGGACCTCCCCAGATATTTTGGGATGTTGTGGAGCAGGAGATTCCAAATACAAAAGGGGTTCCAGCCTGGTACTTGCATGGTTTACCTGTGAGTCGCCTGTTAAATCTCCTGTGAGTGTGGTTGTCAATTCAATTAAAAGACCTGAATAGCAGCGACAAAGTCTAGCAACATTTTCATACATACAGTATGAAACATGTCCTGACACAGAGACACACCTAAACACTAGCAGCAGTGCAGTTACTTCTTTTTGTGGTCTGGTCAGGAATTTATTATAAGCCCCTTAAAACCCTGTTCATATGCATCACTTGCCTCCTCTCCTCTGCTTTCGTCCTTGCAGGCAAAGAAACAGAACAGACAATAGCACATGCATTGATCACCAAGGACGTATTTCTATCACTCTCCCTCCCTCGGCCTCTCCCTCGGTCTGTCTCTGTAATTTCTCTTTCATGGCTGTTTTTCCTGCGGTCTCCTTCTTAGTCGACGAGAGAAAACATAAACTGAACATTAAAACGCCCCGCAGCCCTTTAAACACTTGTCATTTGTCCTTTGTACAAATCATGGCGAGAGTTGCTATAGAGACTGCGCTTTTTATCTATCTTGTTGTGTTATTACTAATTCTTTTTTTTTTTATTAACTTTGCTGGTGAGAAAGAGAGAAAGAGGATGAGAAAAACAGACAGTGAGAGAGAAAACCAGTCGAATATGAGTATGGGGGAATGATCAAAAATGAGACGTTTAAAAATCCAGTTTGCCACAGGGTGAAAGATGAGAGATGAGTGAAGGACATGTACTGTGGATCTTTGTGGACAGATTGGCTAATAAAAAGCTTTTTTCCCCGTCAGATGGAAGACGTGATGTTTAGTTCACAGTTTAATGTATGTATTTTTCCGTAATGAGGCTCTGATTCTCACAGTGGTTTTACCATGTGTGTCTGCCTAAACTGCGTGTTTCTCCCATTGTTTTAGCGTACGTAGTGTGTATGACTGCCTGTAAGACTGCGTGTTCATTAGATTCCTGGTACCTGCACCCAGCCATGGGCATTTAATTCAGCGAGCAGGCAGGGGCATTATCACACACTACCATCACTAATCCCCATGGAATGAAACACCGACACTTTGATGTCTGCCAAAGAACACCGCTGTAGTATTTGGAGGCGAGACCCTGCATCACGTACAAACCGCAATTAACAATCTATAGCTGGACTAGAGCCAGGCAGAGTGGTGGAGGTGCAAAGAGGGCGGGAGAGAAGAAAGAAACAGCAGAAAGACACTGATGATAAAGAGCCAGAAGCAGGATGGTAAAGCATAAAAGGATGTATACTATGCATTTGTGTGAATATGTGTGTGTGTGTGTGTGTGTGTGTGTGTGTGTATACTGTCAATGTACATATACGGGGGTTGAAGTTGCTCGCAGACATATCATCAGTCTTTGCCAATGTGGAAGTGCTTCTTCAGTGATCAATGCAGGACACACACTGACACATACACGGCACTGATTGATACACATGCATGCGCTGTAACAACAGTGTTTCTGTCTCAGTAACAACCTGCCTGGAGCTTAAAGAACACAGGACAGTAAAGGAAGTCCTGGACAACAGAAATAAAGGCAAGCGGCTGCTGGGTAGAACACAAAACCCTGGACTTTTTGTACTTGACGAGGACGCCGAATGAAAAATTCAGGCCCTCCAATGCCGACAGGCTCTGAGAAAAGTCCTTCAAACACACACGCACACATGCGTACACAATGTGTGTGGGAATGTATGTGAATGTTTTACTGTTATATCTTATTAGTATTTTAAGTATTCTATCTATTTTATTTATTGAATTTTATTGTTTTATTTATATTTTGATATTGCTAGGGATGATGCAATGATCGGGGACCATTCTTAATTTCGTTGTTCTCATGACAATGACAATAAAGTTTCTGATTCTGATTCTGAAAACACAATTCCTCATGACACCTACACACATTCTGGTGAGAGAATGATATCGGTGCGTGCCAGTGTGAATGCGTGTGTGTTTGCGTGCATGTGTGTGTGTGAATGCGTCACACACTGGAGCACGCAGGCTATAATACATACACCTCATGTAAGAGGATAAAACACCAAAAAAGTGAGAGAGGATGTCAGAGATTTTTTCAAAAGATGAAAGAGAGGGATATTCTCTCATTTCGGCTCATCTCTCCCTCTCTCTCCCTCTCTCTCTCTTTCAAAATCCTTGAAGTATCATCCATGTTTCTATGACGAAGAGAGAGCGAGGAAGAGAGAGAAAGGGGGGTAAAAGTTATTTACGTCCCACGCTGTGTTATGTGGCCTGTCACTTCTCATTTTCTCCCAGGGCTGTCCAACTGGAAGACTTCAGTCAACTCTCTCCAAGCCTGTATTTGCTGAGGTAATTACAAAGTGACAGCTTCAAATCCTCTACCACACACACACACACACACACACACACACCCAAATATGGGTAAATATGGGAATATGGCTCTGTGGCCTCTCAGATTCTGTTGTTATTATTTGACTCACTTGGGTATAACACGAGATGAGCATCTCTTATTTCATTCCTTCAGCAGCTCTTGCATGAGTGACCCTTAAGTATTCCAAACTGCACTCAACACAATCCCTGGCCGATGATTAATATTCCTCAAAGTTTATAATAAATGAAGAAAATTGATGTATGTAGTCAGCAAAATGTAAAGCCTTTCTGTCGACTATCTGCATTCCCCATAAAACACGTGGGCTGCAACACGCACATGCATGAAAACACTTCCACCTCCTGTATCCACTTAGAGGTGATTGTAAGAACATCTTTGATCTTTTTTTTCCCTCCTTTCTTCTTCAAGGAGATGTATTGCCTGTACACATAATCCATGACAGACATAATGTGATTTGGTAGTATCTCTAAATGGCAGGGAAAACCAGCTGACAGAAATTAATAAGTTACTGCGGCTGTAAAGGAATCAGAGTAGGAGGGGTTGGGAGGAGATGGTGGAGGTGGTGGGATAACCTGGCAGCAAAACACACAGATCATCAAATTATCTTTTGAGGCATATTGTCATGGTGAAACTCATACACACACGGAGCTCAACCTGCCCTATCTGCAGCGGCACACAACGCCGGTCTGTCGTCTCCAGTTTGTATCATTACCACAAAACACGACCCTGATAGAAGTCATTGGCTTGATCCTGTGAAGACCTGAAGACCTATGAGGACTTCTGTGTCTTGTTTCTGTCATTACGACCCCAATCTCCAGAAGGAGTCATCAACTTAAGTGCATCATGAGGGCACATGAGTGGACACTAAGCTGCTTACAGGTTCTCGTGAACTGCAGTTTGCATGTATGCATTGCTATTTTCACTCTGGCACTTTTTATTATCTTGTGTAAAATGTAGTTTTTGAGGACATTTCTAATGTTAGATTAGTTTATATGCTCAGTTCTATCACTGAGTAAAGTAAGAGTGTTTGACTTGTTTGACTGTTTTGCAAAGTTACAAAACTCATCACATGTTATACTCACACAAGTTCTCACCCAATCTGGGAATATTTGTTGCTGGACAGGAAGATACCATTCAACAAACACGTTGTTCAAAGCATACTGACTGCCAAAAATTCACAACTTTTAAAACCTAGATTAGTATATAACGCACCTACACATTCTGAGATTTCAGCAATCCAAAATCTGCAAACAAAAGTTGCAAGATGGATCTAATAAACATGTTTGAGACATCAACTTTAATGCGAGCCTGTAAGATGACAACGCTAGACTGCGATGCACCTCAGCAGATACTCCAATATATACTTCATATGACATATGATAACAAGGATGTTTCTCTATAGACTTTCTTCTTTGCTGGAATTGCAGACAATTTTTTGCATGTTTTCCGTCCATCAAGTAATTTTAGTTTTCCTCTTTTTTTTTATCGTCTCATTGTTTCATGCTCTACTTATTGTTGAGTCGAAGATTTAGGTTGGAGGAGTCATGTTATTATTTTTATTATTATCCTAAATTACTGATAGTTTCCCAATCTCTGGTTGCAAGTGGCCAACTTTAAACCTAAGAAGTGGTCTGCTGGATTGGTTAGTGTCGTCTCACAGCCAAAGGTTCTCTTTTTGAACCTCTTAGTTACCGGGGACATTTCTGTGTGCGGTCTGAATGTTCTCCCTGTGCTTTATTAGTGATTTTAATTTGACTGTAGATGTTGAAATAAGAGTAACTGGTTGTCTGTTCCTGTTTGAGACTTTTACATTCCCAAACTTCTCTGATTTGACTCGTGAGGGCTGTGTGATTTGGTTACATGTGATTGATAGTGCTGGCAACATTAGCAAACAGGCCACAACTGTCATCAGATGTTTACTCAAATTTCACTCTGTCCTGACTGATGCACTGAATGATATCACATCATCCTTTGCAAATGAGCTAAGCCAAGTTCAACACGAGAAAAGTCACAAATACAGAAATCACTTAATAACCAAAACTGTTCCAAATTAAGAAGAAGATCAAGAGGTCTCAAGAGAAAAGGGTTTTTCTGGGCCACCAAGGTTCCAGCTTCATCTATTTCATGAGGATGAGTAAATACATTTACTGCTCCATATTTGGTTTGACAGCCCATTAAATCTGGAAGGGCTTCACCTAAAAAAATCCTTACTGAATCTGAATCCAGACCAGAGAAGCACACCTAAACCTACCTGACAGATGGTCTGAGACTGGCTCATCACAAACTGTGCTAGTCACACTGTAAATTATACTCCCACTGAAGAAATCTTATTTCAGAATATGTGTCAAAAACATCTTTAGGGATAAACATAGAATAACTAAAAAGTCTGACTTGATGCAAACTCTAGCTGTGGATTAGACAGAAGATGCTGTTTAAGGCTATTGCAGACTATCTAGATCGTCAAACTCCCATTAGCCATGCCTCTGTGGTCCTACCCATTGTTCCTCTATTCTCTAAATCAACATTGCACCTCGATACGTGTGATGAACAGCTGCACATAGATGAGGAAAGCATTACGTCAGTGCAAGTTTGAACGCAGTGCAGTCTGATCTAAGTGCTGGTGGCGGCAGTTGAACTGTGTAAAGCACGTGTGCACATATTTGCATGCATGCATACTTACATACTTGTACAAGTATATCAGCCAATACGAGTGGTGCACAAAGCCCCCCCGTACAAGTCAGAGCAGCTCGATTACATTCTGATATGTACATTGACGTACAAATAAATACACTATCTTGATTCATCTTGCCATAAGAAATTTAAAAGGCAAAAACAAGAAGAAAACGACGCCGGACCGATGCTGAGAAGTCAATGTGAGCATCGGTGAAGGGAAAGGATTTTCAAGGTGGCTGTGTCGTTTATGTCCAGTGGGGACGGCTAGGACAGATGTGGCTTTATTTACTGCTGTTAGTTTGGATATAAGTGTGCGTGCATGTGTGTGTGTAAAAGAAAGAGGGCATGAAGAAGACAGACAGAAAGAGAGAGTGCGAGGGAGGGAGGTATGTCAAGCTCGCCAAACTACTCAGCAAGACTGATTTATTTGGCAACTGTTGGATGGTGGTCTGACTACAAGAGGCCACCTACTCCAGTGTCTGACCTGTGACCTGCTTCAACTTCTGAAACGAACTCAGCTGTCCTTGCTAAATCTACAGCTGGACAGGAGGGATGAATTCTTGTTGGGGAGAACACACATACATAAATACACCCATAAAACACACACACGCACAAGAGTACGAGCATGTGTCCTACCACCCTTATTCTTCCCTGTATACAAAGAAAAGAGAAAAAAAGTCTTTTAAATCGTTGCAGTTTAGTTGCGCTCATCAGTGCGGACTGATTCAGATTGATTGTAGCGTGTTAACAATCTGTCTGCGTTAACTTTATTAGATAGCAACAATTTGTCGACCTTCTCCAGCCTGTCTGAGAATGACCGCCATCGCTCCGAGTCAGACCACGACGAAGACGGGTCGCCTCCCACTAGGCAAAAAGAGACAGACAGATAGAATATCCATTGTTGCCAGTAAAAGCCACACACAGTAAAAGGCGGGAGTAGTTTGTATCTGAAGAGTAAGGCTTGTGTAAAAGTGCTTTAAGACTTCTGACCTTTGTAAACAATTTCCTGATGCATTTATAGTCTCAGTCACTCATTTTGGTTCATAGTAAATAAATTGTTCAGCCTTTTCAGTGTCAAAAGAAGGATAATGCGCATTGGCTAAAGTCATGGTGGCTATGTACAGATTTTATACTGTGTATGGCAAAATGCAGGTTGGTTACTTTAGAAATCCCTCAATCAGCTAACGTGATCCCTGATGCTACCTCATGTATTAACCCTGTAAAGCCTAAACTATGAAATAACAGTCAGAAAATTCTACTGGAGTGTTTATGAAACTTCTGACAATTAAAAAAAACACAATTTGTTTATCTTAAACACACAAAGACATACAAGAGGGTTAAGATTAATGTTAAGGAAATCCTATTGACAAGTATGACACAGTTGGTGCTACAGGGTCAGTCTGGTCTCACAGTACAGCACAGTGTTGAACAACTGAGACGCCAGACAATACATACAACAGTACAATATAACAAAGCTAGCACTACCTGCAGTTCACTCTGCTGCAGGTACCATTAATAAAGGGTTTTTTTGATGCTATGCAGAAATTCTTTGTTTACTTTTCTTTGTTTGGTAAATTAGATTGTAATTTGCCTGCATTGACATTGTAACGTGTTTACGCACTGCCTGTTATTCACCATCTCTTATTCTCGCCTTTTGCTATACAGATGGTTCTGGGCTGTGACCTTGGACACGCACACACCCTAACACACACTCGTGTATCCATCTGCTTGCACTTAGATTGGCTTAACCCTCATTCTCTCTCTCCCTCGCTCTCTCATTCTCTGTAGTTCTCATCTTTTCCTCCCTTTGTCATCCCTATTGTTGTTTCCATTCCTTTGAAACTTAAAAATATCCCAGCCCGATTGTGTTCTGTACATTGGGTTACCATGGTGATTGCCATGCAGAACAAGCAAAAGGAGTTTGTGTTTGTGTATGCATGTGTTATGTGTGTTCGTGTGCCAGTAGCAGTGCTATCAGCCAAGCACAGAGTCCAAAGCTATTTTCTAAGGAAGCAAAAATAAAAGGAGAAACACCCACCATCTCCTCTCTTTGGTTTTCCTTACCCCCTTTTCCTTCTTCTCATCTCTCTCAGTCTCCATCTTATTTTCTGTCCCTTCTCCCTGCCCTTCATCCTTATCTTTCTCGCCTGGCCCGTTCCCCTTTCTCTTGCCGTTCCATCTTTAACCCCACGTCTCTCTGCACCAGCCTTCAGATGCCCGCCATTGCACTACCGCACCCCATGGCAACAACCAAGAGAGGGAGCGAGGAGGAGAAAGCAGAGACAGATTGACAGGAGACTGCTCAGAAGGTCTTTTGGGAGTTGTACTGTACATGGTGATAGGGACTTAATGGCAAACCTCATCTGGCCGACACATTGCAGCCCTCTGACGACAGCAGCATCACAACATCAAGGTTTCAGCTTACACCCAGCTTACACCCAGCTAAAACCAGCGGCCTGTGAAACCAGCGCACACCACACCATAGTTTGCAACTGACTTTAATGAGGGAACCCACTCTGTGCTCGTCTCTGTCTCCTATTTTACGTTTTCATGGCGTCTCTCCTTGAAATATGAGCATCTAACTGTGACTTTATGCACATGTATATACATACTCGGTGAAGAGTGTGTCATCAAATTCAGTTGATATTATACTGCCATATGACATTCCATCGTGTTTTGTGTACATGTAATCACGCACATATGTTGTTCTCTCTGTGTGTTTGAGTATGTTTAGAGTTCATTCCCACTGATCAAGGGAGCAATAGGTTCCTTTAATCTAAGGGTGGTCCCCATGTGCATTCTCCACCCTGGGTTGATCAAGGGCAGAGCAGAGGGAGGAGCAGCAGAAAGAGCCTGGTGGGTCTGTTCGACTGACTGAGTCAGCGTGTTAAAAAGTGGATTTCAGCAACCTATTACACATAGCCAGGGATTACCAAAACCACAGCATGATATTGATTGATAAATTTCTTCCTAGTTTCAGTCTGTTAGGTGATAATGTACATCCCAAGGGAGTTATCAGATAACAAAGTGCTGAAACAGATTCAAGAAGAGAGGCAAAACAGAAGGCCTGATGCTTCTGCCCTATGGTGAAATAAGTAGAGAGACTTCTGGCTTGCGTATTAACAAATACTTTTAGTTTATTAAAGGCTGTGTTTTTGTCGTTTTAGTGATGTACTGTGTGAATTATAACTACGTGGCAAGAGTGAAAGATTCAACTCAGTTCAATTCAGTTTTATTCGTATAGCTACAAATCACAACAATGTGCTTTATACTGTAAGGTAAAGACCCTGGAGCCAAGACCGAAGCGAAAAAAGCAGCTCATTGATTAGCCACCTGTGGTTGGCTCCATAAGCGAGTCAACCCCCAGAGACTCTCATGTTAAAATGTCTGCCTCACTGGCATGAATACACATATTTACAATCTGACACAAAAGCCAGAAAATGACTATAAGCACGTTTTAGTTTGTATGACCAGTTTCTTCATTTTTATAACTATGCAGAGCTAAGTCTGTCAAGGTTCTCAGTCATCGCAGTCTAAGGAGCTCCACCTTTGACCTTAAAACTGAAGAAGCTTCTCGGATGAAAGGTGAAATGTCTTCAACTTACCGAAGTCCAGCTGCTTTTCTTTCCAAGCTCCTTAGACTATACAGAGCTAAATTTTTACAGGTTTAAATTGTAATAAGATGACTATCTATTTCAATCACAGGGAGGTGTGTGTGTACCTCTTTTTGCCCAGTTCCATGCTAGTGATTGCCAGCAAAATCTTGCCACCTCTTGCCAACTGATTGCGGAATACACATTTCCCCCCAGCGATCAGGATGGTCAACACTGTGAAAAGACGTATGCTGCAATAAACCACAAATATTCTTTAAATCTGACTGACTGGTGTGTCTTGTTGACTGGATACCATTCATCAGGTTCAATTCAATTTAGTTCAATCTTATACCAATAATACAGAGAAAATCCCAACAATCAAACAGTCAGACGACCTCCTAGGACCACCTGGCAACACTGAGAAGGAAAGACTCAGGAAGAAACCTGGCCCCTCCCTGAGCCTGGTTCTGTTATTTAAAACTGCTAAAACTCTACAGCACTGTTAGATGATGTGATGCTAAGATAATTACTAGTATTCAAGAGAAATGAAAAGAACAGAATTACCCCAGCTTCATCTTTCACATTACCCAGTTAATCCAAAATTATTAATCATGGCATAAAAAAAAGCCAGAAAAGAAAAAGAAGGACACTGTGGTTAATATGTAAAAAGAGAGGGATAGTGTAGCTCTGTGTTATCAGTCCTAGCTTGGCAGTCACATTTAAGAAAGTGGATGGTGTCTGGATTCTGATAAGCTTCTTCCAGGAAGTCCCGTGTTTCCTTGCTTAGTAATTACCTCTCATGGAGACTGACCAGGGTGAGAAATAAATCTCATCGTGTGTGGACTGGATAATAGGAGATCTATAGGGATAATGGCTTAGCAGGTGGTAGACACACACACACACACACACACACACACACACACACACACACACACACACACACACACACACACACACACACACACACACAGTTCACACACAGTTCACACACAGACTGAAACTGTTTCTCAGTGAAACTGGTAACAAGCAGAGAAATACAGAGTTGAGACAGGCGCTTACTACTCAGCTCAGTGATGCAGATTCCTGCAGCCAAATAAAGTCTCCACCTTGCATATGTGTACACATGAAATGCATCCTTATTTTCTAAAGCTTGTAGCCCTTTGCAGCCTGATCACTTCTGATAAGGCTGTTCCATATCAACCTCCACCTTCTCAAAGAAACTTGTTTTAATGAAAGTACTTTCCTGAGTTTGGCCGATTTACTGGATTTTCCTTTTGCTCTCATCTCACTCTCTCTCTCTCTTGAGCTGGAGCAGCAGTGGCAGCAGCCCATTTTAAGAAGTGCTGACGCCAGGGCACCCAGCATTTCTGTGTGCATTCAAGGAATGAGGAATGTATCTCCAAACAGCTTAGAGAGAGGCTAGGAAGAGGGGGTAGAAGGAGGGAGAAGGAGAGATAGCTAGAATGAGCAGAAGGAAGGTTAGGACAGAAAATTAAATGGAAAAAAACGGGTGGTGGAGAGAAAGACAATTTTGTAAAGAAAGAAAAAGCACAGAAGTGAGGAAGCCCTGATGCATTGTACGGCACCTTCACTGTGAATGCTCCTCTGCCCTGACAGTAGACTGCTGAATCCCGTTTTTAAATGCTGACATTGAGCTTAATGTTGACAGCGATGTGCATATAAAGTTCAGAATGTTATGCAGAAAGAATTTGCAAACAAGCTGAAATCCATATGTGGCGGGTTATACATACGGTACAAAATATGTCAAATTTATTAGAAAGGGTATAACAAGTGACATATGGTGACAAAATGATGGGGGCCAGATCAACCCACAGACATTCCCAGACCTCGCTAATCCACAGCAGATGATGCCTGACACACACGTGTGCTCCATGAGGACAGTGGCTTTGATGAAAACCACCGCAGCCACACTACCATGAATATTACTTCCTGTGTGCTGATTTACTGTACGTGCATCTGTGGCATATTTGTACTGACCGATATCACGAGCTGGGGGAAAACCCTTCCTAAATTCGCCTTATTTTGACGCAATCTCAGAAAAATCAAACATCCCCTCGTCAGCCAACTGGCAGGAGCGCTGCCTTTGGTCAGTTAATGTGAAGAGTGACAGACTCTTCCGAAACAGCAACAGGTCAGGCCAAACCGCAGCTCTAGCTTTCTCACGGCTGCTCGATCACCCACTATAAACACCACATCCTCATCCATCCGTCTATCTGTTCGTTTATCCATACTTGCATCGGCACTTGTCGACCCTCAACAACCTCACAGATTCACATGTTAAAGTGTTGACCTCTTACACAGTCTTGTTGGGGTAAGCCTGACAGG
This sequence comes from Copadichromis virginalis, assembly GCF_057382275.1. Taxonomy (NCBI): domain Eukaryota; kingdom Metazoa; phylum Chordata; class Actinopteri; order Cichliformes; family Cichlidae; genus Copadichromis; species Copadichromis virginalis. The sequence continues at coordinate 39,079,097 of NC_140623.1, forward strand.
CCAGAGGATGAAACGGGGGAGCTGTCATTGATTACAGGTGATTGGAAGCAAACGGTTCATGGAAAGGAGACTGTTGTGGAATACTATGAAATAAAAACACAGACACTTGTTCAGAAAAGAGGGAAAAAAACATTTAAGACAAAAAAAGAGCCAAATGCTTACACTAAAAAATGCAAACACAAATTTGTGATGAGTTTCATGTTGGTGGGGGAGTTTGGAGATTGAACAAATGGGAAAGGAGAGCACACTGAACATCACTTGGTGTCTCTCACTGTTGACTGAAGTCCACTGAGTCTGCTCAGAGAGCGAAGTCCTCCATTCCCCCGGTTCTCCGTTGTCATCCTTTGCCATGTTTGACTCTCCACTCTCCTCTTCAGGCACTCCTTGGCCGTTATGGGAACACTGGGCACTGCTAGCTAAGCCACCTTGTTGACATCCTTCCCATGGCTCGCCACCATCACCTCGCTTTGTACCCTGAAACGGACAGGAAGAACACATCACCCACGGAGGTAAGCATGGGAACATTTCATCATAGGAGAGCACAGGTGACAATGGTGGTCTGAGACAGGTAGATGTATTCTATTATTCACAGCCCAGCAAGGGCGTCAGATCTCCCCGGTGATCGCTACAGAGGCTGGTGTCAGAGGTGACATCAAACAGACAAGAGCTTGGTGACAGCCGCCGACTACGCCGCCGATCAGGTAATTCCCAGGTGCCCCCGCAAAGGTCTCCACTCTGGAGGCACCAGTGGGATCAGGAAAGGCCACCTGGAAACACAGGTCAAAGCTTTGATCCAATCAGAGGAAAAATCCAGAAGGGAGAGGCTTTTATGAATGCGGGCAAGAGGGAAATGGTCGGCTGTCATTTTGTATTTCGGGAGCGTAACATGCAGCCAAAAGGAATCCAGCACCAGCAGTTGCTCCATCATTATTTCATATGCAGCTCACTTTAGATGCTTCTAGACTAACACACAAGGTGGAAACAAAAAAGGGCCCATGATAATCGTTATTGTTAAACCGCATATTTTATGAGGTCCCTCCCGATTAGAAAGTCAATTGCTGGTTATGTATTCACGCAGGCTGTGAAAAGGCACTGAGAGAATGACCCTCAAGCTTGACCTTGCACGCTTTGAACTTTTTCTCCTCAGCCCCCCTCCTGTCTCTCTCTCTCTTTTTCTTTCTCCCTCTCCTTCTGCCTGCACTTGGTCCCAGGGAACGAATGCTTTGATTTGGCCCGTCCAGCTGCATAAGTAAACCACATTACATTTTAGGAATGTAAATAACAGAAAGTGCTTTTGTGAAAAATTCATTGGATGCTCCCAGCTGGACCACATAATTATTTAGAGAGCATATGTAAATACCTCTTACGATTATGGAGGAATGCATGCAATTTCCCTTTCAAGGCCCTAACTGGTCATTTGGTCTGGAGATAGGAGGTCACAAAGACAAAGAGGGAAACTATAGAAACACTGTGTGCCATAGCAATAAACCACGGTGATCTGATCAAGAGTTCCAAGTGCTCTTTAGACCCCCAAAGCGAGAGCCAGCGTCTATAGCTGGAGTGTCATACATATATATATATATATATATATATATATATATATACACATATATATACATATATACATATACATACATATATACATATACATATACATATATATACATATACATATACATATATATATACATATACATATACATATATATATACATATACATATACATATATATATATACATATATATATATATATATATATATATATATATATATATATATATATATATATATATATATATATATATATATATACATATATATATGTATACAGAGCATCCTGCGAGAGCTCCAGGCTGACACAGCTGCAGAAATGCTATGATATCATTGCAACTTAATACCATTCGTCAATGTTATGAGAGATAATTTGTCAGTACTGTCAGCAGAACGCATCGTCATCCCCGCTCACTAGGAACGCATCCACGTCAAGCTGAAAAACATACATGGTTTGTGGTTGTCAAACACAGTTCTGGACAAGATAACCCTAATCTTGATAGCATGATATCCTTAGACGAGTATATTCTGATAAGATCAAATGTATACTTTACACCACACAGCACATCTGCCAGATGTCGAGACGGGGATGAGCTCAGATTGGCTGCCATCGCTCATCACTTCCTCCTCGCTAAGAACTGTGCACACAGGCAGGGCTGACTTCCTGACTGTCTGGAACATTGCTTGTCTGTGCAGAAGAAGGGACATGTCTTTAGACTGACAGGGCTGCTCTTTGGAAGCAAGTATCTATTCTTCTATCGAGAGTAAAATATGCACACACAAAAAAGAAAAATCGCTTTGCTAAATACAGTGACTTTCAAACTTCTAGCTGATTTTCTTCTCATGTCCTTCTCATGTCCTCTACCATATATTCTGCTTTCATGCAGACTAACAATGATACAGACTCCGAATCCCCCCCGCTTTCCCATGATCAAATGTTACAACACTGACAACCAAGCATCTCCTCAGCAAACACACAACTTCCCCAAAGGTAGGCTGATATGATATGAGTGAATATGTGGATAGCTGTGATCTTTTTCTCTGTCAAACATCAGTGTTTTCTCCCAAGACAAGAGAATGGTGACAAGACAGAAAAAAAACACACTCAAACAATAAACTGTGTCATTGAGGAGGTGATCGAGGAATAATAATTAATGATGGCCATGCAGCAGGACAAAGATACTCTCCAAAGACCAGACTGCTTTCCCCCGAGGGACAGAATGGGGCTTCAATTAACTGACAGGCGGACGTATTAGAATTTCTATCATGGGCCTTGGCGAGCTAGTGAGATTCAGGACTACAATGCTTTGAAAACCAGTGTGGTTTCCCCATCAAACGCGTCCTCTAGGGCCTTTGATCTGCTGGGTGGTATGTGTCCTTGGAGATATGCGTCTACTTCCTCAAAGCTCTTTGTTGCCAGCACCTCATTTTCCTGTGCTGAGGTTTAGTGCAACAGCAACAGCAGGCTCTGCCGCATTCATTCTCAGACAACAGAAACGGCACATCCACATCATGACACACCAGGTGATTTTAAGCATGCATGATGCTTGACACACTGGTGTGTGTGCGTGTTTGCATAAACATACAGAATAAATGTAGTCGATGAAGTACGATCATCTGAGGACAGTTTGTACAGAAACTATTTCTATGAGTTTTGAAATTTACAACCACCTTGTCATTAATTAAACCATATCAAAACAAGATCGAATTATTTTTGATAATATTTGATAGCCAAAGTCATCCCTTTAGCTTTCTATACATATAATTCAGTGGAATCTCTTAATAGTGATGTACGTGGACATTTTTTCTCATTTGACACTCAGTTTATCATCTCCAGTCTACAGCCAGTCTTTTGAAGCTCGCTGTGGAGTAAACTGATATCAAGACTTCCTTTTTCAGTTTACTACTACTAATAATAATAATCATAATAATAATATTCTACTAAAATTAACTTGACTGTTTCCCTGCATGCAATCAAAAAACATGTTTCTGCTATCCTGCAGATTCATATCCATATGCATATGTGTGTTAATAGAGTCTATAGTGTTTGACAGCTGACAGTCTATAAAGAAAGAGTTTCACCAAGAAGCAAAAAGGGGAAAAAAAGAGAGAGGGATGGCACAAACAAAGCATCCTAAAGTGGATGCTACAAGTGTGTGGTGCACTTTAACTGTCAGAGATAGAGATCTGTTGGATATTGATGTCATCTTTCTATTTCACTGCCAAGGCACATTCTCAAAAACTCTCAATAGAAGAATGGCAGCGAACATGGAGACGTGATCTCTGTTACGTCTGCGCTAATTGTTGCAAGGATAACCTGTAGAAAAACAAGTCTAAAATTTTGACTCACTGGTGAGTTAAATCAAAGGAACTCCCCTCCCAACATGAACACATGTCAGACTGAATGAATGAAGTGAAACAAAATAGGGTTAGTGGTGGGGCGATCGTGGCTCAAGAGTTGGGTGTTCGTCTTGTAATTGGAAGGTCGCCGGTTCGAGCCCCGGCTCAGACAGTCTTGGTCGTTGTGTCCTTGACACAAGACACTTCACCTACCCCCTACTGGTGATGGCCAGAGGGGTCGATGGCGTGATATGGCAGCCTCGCCTCTGTCAGTCTGCCCCAGGGCAGCTGTAGCTACAACTGTAGCTTGCCTTCACCAGTGTGTGAATGTGAGAGTGAATGAATAGTGGTATTGTAAAGCGCTTTGAGGGGTCCTGAAAAGCGCTATATAAATGAAATCCATTATTATTAGCCTGATAATCAGACAGAACTGCTGCATCCACACCTAAAGCCGGATGTGCTGAAACACACAAGGTGCATTCACCAACATATGAAATTTTGTTCAGTGTAACCCATAACTCTTGAGTAGTTTCCAGTGTACGAACAGGTTAATAAAAGACATGACTGAGATACCTGTAGGATTAAATTTGCTTGTCCCACAGTAGTGACAGCGGTTTCAGGTTTGTACAGGTTGCTTTTTGTCTCTTTTGAATCCCTCAACTTTACAGAAGTCCAGCACTAATCGCAGTACTATGTAGGAGGACTCCTTTGATCCACAATCAGCCTAAATGTTTCACAAGGTTTTGCATTAAGTTTAACTAAACTCAACATTGATCCCAAACCTGCATTTCTAAGAGGCCAAAGTTATTATGGTGGAAGTTTCATCACAAAAATTCAACATCAAGGGATTTTTCTGCATGAGGCTTTGAAATCTTGAAATTATGTAACCCTGTTCTACTTCCTACTCTCCACTAAAATATCAAGCATGGCAAAAAAAACCCAACTTGCTACAATCAATCTAAATGTTGGCTGTAGCAAGATAGCTTTTGGGGTAAAAGCCAGGCAGCCCCCTTACTGCTGCCAGAAACCCCCCCACATGTTCACTGACGTCAGCAGCCACTCTCACCGGCCGACTCTCCCTTGAACTGCTCGGTCAGTTTCCTGTTAGGTCCCGACACAATATGCACGAATGCTCCATCTTGCAGCGTTGCTTCCCTGTGAAGTGGTGTTCAGGTTACATTCCTCCCAGCTAAAGCCCTCGGCCCTCCCCAGCCACAGCCAATCTGTAAACTGTTTACACTTCACTTCCCACACCTGGACCGGGGCCAAGGCAAATCTGGAACAAGGCCCACAAGAAAGAACCAACAGATAGGCCCTTAGACTTGAGCAGGAGAGGAAAGATTGTGTCTTGGGCTGGAGTGGAATATTGACTCACCACCAACACCGCCCTGTTCTCTTTTTCTCTCTCCTAGAGTACAAGAGGAAGTTTGATCTGGAAACAGATCCATTTGTTCAACAGTCTGCTGGCCCACAAAACTAAGACATGCTGTGCTCTCATCACATAAATATCTTATTAAGATTTCTGATAACTTTTCCGATCATACAGCAACATCACATGGGACAGACTCCAGTGTTTCCTTGAGTTTTACTGATAGCGTGCTTCTCAACGCTCCGTGCAGATAGATTATATTTATGTATTTATGCACCACCCCTCATATGCCTCCCTTTTTGAAGTGATTAAAAGTCCCTTGAAATCACACGACTGATGCACCGGTGCTCTGCTGTACATCACTGCATAAGAGAGGATATCATAGATAACTTGTCTTTGAGTCGTGCTACTTCTGCCATGTCATTTTTTGTGCGCACTACAGCTCGTGTAAATGGAAGCCCAATCCCTGATACATTTTGTAAGTGTGATGTAAGACTGAGACAGAAAGAAATCTTCAGTTCCCCTGTGTATGTGGGGGAAAATTAGGATTAGGAAAACATTCAATTGAAAGGATAAGTGAAAATCTGTTGAGTATGTATTATGACGTAAGAAAAAAAAACCACAAGAAATTTGTGATTTAACAAAGTGAGGTACTGCTGACACACACTTCGTGGACCCATTATGGTTTTCCTAATTTTCCATCGTATTCCCCCAACAATGAAACAACCCCCTTTGAGCAAGCACTTGGCAACAATAGGAAGGAAAAACTCCCTTTTAACAGGAAGATCAAATTGTGACTGGTTGGGCGTTGGGGGTGGGGGCAGCACAAAAGACATACTATGTAAGAGAGACAGAGATTAATAATAATTAACTATGTGAGACCAAGGAGTAACTAAACACTTGACACACTAAGCAGGAAAGTGCATGAGGGACGGGTAAAGAGGCCATGCTGCTAACGAGTCAACTACTAATTAAGCTAAGTTAGCGAATCCCTAGAAACAGTAAATGAATACTGTGAATATAATTAGCAGGTTATTCACCAGAGTGTGCTTTGGAGAAAAAACATATGAAAACTATGAAATAAGCCATTATCTAAGTTTTTATTTAAGTGGGCTACACTGTACCGTTTGTAAAAGGAACAGGAAGCGATACTATACTGCAGAGAGAGTCAACACCAAGTTCATATATAATATATATGCACCGTTACAAAGGTGGATATTCATATTAAACATGGGTTTAATGTGAAGTGAACTTTAAGCTTCAAATAACATCAGCTTAAAGCTCAGGCTTCAAACTGCTCAGGTTTTCTACAGGAGCACTGGAGCCCCACCCACCTGCTGTTAAAATCTTTTGTGTAGGAGGGGCAGCCAATCAGAAGACAGTTGGATTAAAAGAAGGAAGAAGACCTACATTGTCCTATTTCAGACCAAGGATGACAGCAAGTCCCATTATTTGTGAAAAAAGGATTATTTTTATGCAGTGACTCATGCAAAGCTCCTCTAGCAGAGTCTAATAAAAAAAAGGAGTTGATTATTATGTAATATATGCTCTTTAAATACTATGTTACTGTGTTTACTATATTAAGCTATGCTATTAACAGAAAGTCTACAAAAGTACGCCATGTGAATAACAATTACTATGGGTGATGATTACATTTATTTCTGAAATAATGAGAGGGCAACATGAATTAAATACACTGGGGAATAGAGACCCACATTCTGTGTTATGCTTTGTAATAAAGTTTCACTAGATGAAGAGCAAAAATGTAGCCTTTTACTCAGCAGTGAGGGGAGAAGATAAATCCAAATTTAGTCCTGCTACAAAATACTGGCCACATTTACGGTACAAGACTGGCTTGGACTATTAATTGCCCCTTTGTCCGATTTGCTGTCGCCTATGTATGTGGCAGTGGTAAAGAAAGACATTTTTAATAGCTGGAGTTAGAGCAAGATGAGCAAGGGAGAGTAAAAGCTAAAGTAAACCCATAAAACCAAACTAGTATGTCCTGCAGTCACATGTATATTGAATACCAATCAGAGGCATGGGGCTTGCCAGCATCGGCGCTGCACTCATTTCCAATGCGCACACTGTAGCTCAATCAGTAGAGCCCTGGCGGATAAAAAGGGATCGCTTGCCTGGCTCTCTGAATATTAGCTAATGCCACATTTGCAAGTCTTCAAGAGCAAAGGGTGAGTGGGTAGAGGGGGAATAAGAGGGAGATGGGAGAGATATGAAAAGATAGAGAAACAGAGGGATGTGAGAAAGGGAAGATAAAGACAGAAATAGTGTGAATGCAAGAGAAACATTTAAAAAAAAAACTCTGCTCTGTTTGGGACTGTTGGAAAAAAAAGATTATTTCTTGCAATAAATTGAATGGCTTTGTGGAGCACAAGTGATGGAAGTGACGCCTGGATGGGGATTATGCTCTTTTCATCATAAAGCCCCATCTGGTATACTAGCAAGACCACGTCTGTCCAGGCCTCTCGCCCTTTAAAGTGCCGGCTTGGGTTACACATCAATCCAGTCCTGTTGCAGCTGTGCTGGGAAAATAAGACAGAGCGATTCTACACATACATGGCAGAGCACATGCTAACACGCACACAAAGAAATGCTCATCAATTACAAAAGTGTGTGTACACATGCAAATAGACAGATGGAGGAACAGGGAGGCACACAGAAAGAAAGATTTCACGCATGCAGACACACACACACACACACATATATACCCCCCTGCTCCCATGCCCCAGTGCACAAAGTCCCAACAGAAACAATGGCAAAAAACCAAAAAGGACATCTCTGTTTTTGAAGCATGCCTATTTCTAACTTGAAAGAGCCAACCATAATTAAAACCAATGGGCAGCAATGCGAGATAAATGAATAGCAGAGCATTCACCAGACCCCTCCTCATCTTTTAACTAAACCACTGGTCCGGTGTATGGCAGATGTTCCAGCTCCATTTGATGTGTGCGTGTGTATGCCCATGTGTTTGTGTGTACATTTCCACGAGTTTGTGTGTCTGCACTGACTGGCGGGACATTATCGTTTGTCATTTCCTTCTCCTCTGTCTTTGCAGATCCATCACGGCTGCGCTTACATACATAAACCTATCACGAGCTCAATTTTTCTTTTTCCTTTTTTTTTTTTTTATAAGAACCAGATTTCCCCTCTGCATGTGCAACACATACAGTCACATGACTCAGAACTAGTAAAATAAAATACCTTCTGTTACATTACCAGAAGCCATTTGGACTTGTGTTACATCTAAAGAGCTGTGTCCAGGGATCTAATTAATATAATATTATTGAACATTAAATCAAAGTTTGCATGTTTTTTGAGGAACCTGTGAGTTGAAATCATTAAATGTTTTAGTCAATATATCTGAACAGCATTTAGACTTGTATTGCAGAGAGCTGAAAATGCAAACGTGATTCACAGCCAATAAAGAAAATAGAGTTAAACTATATAAAACCACCGAATTATCCTTTTTTTCCCTTTACAACTTCTTTAAAGGAGACAAGATTTAACTGATGGGTCACATTTCTCCCGCAGATGTAAAATTATTCTTTTTAGACGATTTCTGCCTTTTAGCCACAAATGATATTAGATGTCACACATTACCTCGGAGGACGTGATTCACTCTAGCTACGTAAGACCTTTAATTCTCCTGTCTAAATTGGCTCCGGAGGATGATTGTTCATCTTTAGACCGTGTCATCCTCACATTGGACCTCATCAGCGGAAGAAAGGCCCACCATCATTATCTCGTGATCTGCCTATTTCTGCTCATTCCTACACCAATGAGGATATGAACAAAGAGGATAATACTACAAATGGATAAAGATAAATGGAAGTCAATTTCACTGGAATTAAAACAAGTGTTTGATTCATTTGGAAAGGAAGCGTTAAAGAGGAATTTAATTTGATTTGTTTGGCAGTTTGGTCTCGCCACTGACCATTCTGAATGAAGAAGTTAACGCAGCCTCTCTCTCTGTGCTTTAAAATAATGAACAATGGAGAAAGAGAAACAGAGGGAGATTGGGATGGGTGGGGGGAGCAATGTTATGACTCTATTGAAAATTGTGCTGTTAACAAATTGGTGGGCCTCAGCTGTTTTCCAAGACTTCAGCCTGCAGGTACATTTGTCTGCCTGTTTGCTTGTCTCTCGCTTCATTGTAGTGTTTCTTTCAATGCCGGACTTTCAGTTATATCTGGACAGCCCAAATGACAACGCTGCCGGCAAGAAAGAAGTAGTTGATGGACGAGAAGTGAATAAAAGGAGCCCGAATCGCCGCTCCAGCGCTCCCCCCCCACTTTCCCCTCCTCCTCTGTCAGCCGTTCTGGACAGCCCCGAGGAGATCAAACCTGTTTGTAATCCTGCTCTTCCTCTTCATGTCTGTGTGTTTACAACCTGACCACATTGCTACAGTACACTCCCTCACAGCTCTGTCTGTGCTTCACGTCTCTCTCTATTAAATCAGATGTAGGAAGGTGGGGAAGAAAAGGGATGCATTCATTGTCCTTGGCTGACAGATTTTCAGAAGGACGGTTGCACAGAGCTTGTTTTTCTGCACTGCACTGACAAGTGATAGGCAATTAATTTCCACAACCACTTCCCCCCATCTTCACTTGGTCATCAGAGAAATTTCCAGCCTGGGGTCTGAGTGAGCCGTGAAGTGTCTGCCGGATGGCTGTCGTCAGATGGTTGGTTCTACTTCTGGTTCACTCTTGGGAAGAATGCAGGCTGACTGGTAGGGAATGACGTTTCCTCTCGAGCAGTCTGAAGGCCTTGTTTCTCTTTTGTCCATGCTCGGGTTCTTTTCAAACACAGTAATTTGCGGAAGGGGACCCCAGCCACAGATCACAGGATCTGGATCTGTGGGGTTGGTGTGCAGGGGAACGGCCTTTGGGGCGCAGTCGTGGAACTTCTTCAATGGAAACCACATGGCTTTAGATGGGCAACCTCTGGGTGGTCCAATCAGCATCAAGAGGACATTTACTGACACATATGTCTCTAGCAATTGACTTCAACCCTGTGAAACATTCGCTTTTTATTCGTCTTTTTTGAGATGTTTCAAAATGTGATTTAGTGGAAGACATTAGCAGTTAATTACATGATGCCATAAATGAATTGCAAGCAGGTTGCTTTGGGTTTCCCAAGGGCCTTTGTGGCTTCTTTGACAACTTAATCAAGCCAACTTTTATGGTACTTGAGATCTTCTGAAAAACAGAGTTGTAATAGCCAAAACAAAAATCGAATAAACACTAATAACATTTGAAATAAATCGATAAATCTTTTCAGACAATACAGAGTTGTTAACATCTCCCCAGGCCTCAAGGTCAGAAAGAAAACAGGACTCACAGAGTTCACCACATCTAACCCCAGTCACTAAAACGTTGCTAATCTGCATCACAAGAACAGCAATCATCTCACTTCAGTGGCTTTCCGACCAAAAGCCCTCTCGGCCCGCAACAATCTGACATCATTGTCTGCAGACTCTCCAGAACTTTTGTGGTGTGTAATTCCAGAGCAATGGGAAAATCCCTTCCCTCCAACTCGGAAGTGAGCGTGAATAAGCAACATTTCACTGGGTCAGCTGGTTTCATGTGTAACTGACTATTTTTTCAGCAGAGACACACACTAAGATGCTTTAGAGCACAGAGGGAGGCTAATAGGAAATGTTAAGCTTGGATATTATAAAGCCTAAATGATATTGCATATTTATCTACAGGATTATTCTATTCTAAATGAAAGCATTAACAATGATACTGGGCAACTTTTGATAAAAATATCGATGACATTGTGAAGTTTTTTTGAAGCCGTCGCTGTGTTAATGCTCGAGTTCACAATCTGCAGTTGATCCCATTATCTCCATTTTAGTAACAAGTTGTTTGGATTGCAGTTGGCTTGGGGTTGCATGAAGGTTAAACAAGTAAATAGTGTTTTCCCCATGCCTTTAGCAGTGCTGATTATCATCTTAAATGGCATAATAGTACAGCAATCAGTTTGTAGTTTAGATCTTTGCCTGGATCCAGTTTCCCATTATGAGGCTGGGTCTGCTTCGGCCAAAATGCTTCAAAAGCTCATTCTAAATGGACAGACCAGGCCCCATAAAGAATAGTAGAAGGTGAAGGTTTGGCCACTCGGTTGGGCTGGATTAGAAATAGTGGCCTGGAGGAAAAAGTGATGTAACCTCTGTTTTACTTAAAGCCTGGCATTAATCTGAGTAGAGCCAACATTCTTAGCCTCTGACTTTGAATTCCCCTAAATGTGGTTCTGGTTACACAAGATTTTATACTTTCTCCTCAAGAAAAGAGCTGAGTCAAAATTAGTATGTAATAAAACCTACTATTTATCAAAAACAAAGAAAAAAAAAGAAACCGTTGTATCCACTGCTTTGTCCCACCATTGCTGACTGAAAAAGCCACACATGGAAAATTAACCAACAGTTGTACCCACAGTTAATTGGACCCACTTCATAATTTTCAAACAAGCAACTTGTGCAGTTTAAAACAATGAATAGGAAATACTTTGTAGTTCTCCCAGTTTTACATCATCAAGTGTTCTTTAGAAATGAGATGCCAGCACTTTCCCAGACATTTCCACACAAAAAACCTAAAACTGTCCCGCTGCATCACGCTGTTGAGCCGTCATTTGTAAAACTGCTAAACTAAAGTGAACATTTTAAAGAGTCAACTATGCTGATAAATGTGCTTTTTGCCATGCTGACAACTTTCATTTAATTCTCAAGTTTGAAGAGTCAAACACAGGCACTACTGGGGGTCAGTCTGTCAAATGGCGTCCCACAGAGACTCTGCGATAGAGGGACTGGAGCTGGGCGAGGGAGGGGTAATGAGAGGGCAGATAAGGTTTGGTTCTCAAATGAACTGCTAAAAAATAAATCCTAATTATTGCCATCTTACGGACAGGACAATATTCCAAAGAAAAGCAATATTATTTGTGAACGGCTCTAGTTTCTGCAGGTTTTTGAATAACAAGCTAAAGAGATGATGTCCGTAATGGCTACCTGCAGTGCTTGGAAAAAACCAGAGTGCGCCCCCACCAAGCCCTCCATCTTTCACAGAGCTACAAACAGCTTCAGCTTCTCCTTTGGTCTGCCAGCAAAAAAAGAAAAAGAAATGAAAAAAATGAAAGAAAAATCCTCCCCGCAGTTTGAAATAAAAGGCCTGGATCAAACTAACACCAGGAGAGTTTTTCGTCCACTTTGCAACCTGCAGTTTCTGCATATTAGCCTCTTCTACTCTTGGTCCACATCCCGCAGTGAAATGAATACAAAATTGCATTAAAGTTAATGCTACATGACATTTCCCCCCTTCACAAAATTTGCCTTGCTTTTTGAAACGGTTCTTGTGGCTGTGGAAATTTTGTAAAAACCACCTGCAGGAGTGATTTACCAATTTGCTAAAGTGCACCTAAAGCAATCCGATAGCTCCATCCAACAACCTGAAACATCATGTTAACCGTGCTAATGGCAATGTTGAACATGGCATACCGGCAGTAAAAATAAATAATGCATTAATACTTTGTATTAATGGCAGAAAAGAATCACGACTCTAAAAGCATCAGACATGATGGAGACCCCCTACCTGGCAGCCCCTGTATCCACGACCCCCACTGTTTGTGTATTTTCGAACCATGGCGGCCCATTGACTGCCTCCCCCGGATTGCCAATTTCCTGCTGGTGGTCCAAGGTTTCGCCTGTCCTTTCTCAGCATTGTGCAACTGGAATCGGTGCGTCCTCCCCTGTTCACGCTGCGGTTGTAGCTCCACGATCTGATTGGACAGCGCTCAGCGAGACTTCATCAGCTGAACATCCCTGTCGTCATGACAACTTGCCAATATCCCAACAGGGGTGTGTTTGTGGAAGGGTGGGGTGGCGGGGCACGGCTGCTCTCTTGCCTCCGAACGCCTGGTACGCGACAGCGATTCATTTTACATCATCGTTACCTCACCGCTGCTCGCTTCCCCCTTCCCAGACCTAGCGGGTTAAGCTAATCTGTGTAGCATGCGATGTTGGAGAATGCATGGGCCACTGTGCTTGCCACAGTCTGTGAGTCTACAACCAGCTGTCCCATCAGGGTTTCTCAGACCAATGTCTCGCACCACAGGATGCCAAATCAGCTTAAAACGATGAGTATAATCACTATTCTGTCACATGACATTGAGAAAATGGATGGCAAACCCAAAGTGAAGCTTCTAACTCTAACCAATGAAAAAGTTTGCTTTTCTTTTCAGTCTTAAGCCTGCTCCCCATATTATGATTTCCCATCCACACACAAAGGCAAAATTACAAAGGGAACTGAAGTTTAGACAGTTTTTTGGAAACCATGGAAACTTGACACAAACTTTTGAGAAAGACATTTTACTTTCTATTCTCAAATGGCCTTTATCCTTGTATCCCAATACTTGTCACTGACATCATTCCCATGAAAATTTGAGGCCAACTTATGCCAGACTAAAAAGACTATTGTACCACTTCATCGTTCTGCTAACTCAGCATACAGTTAAGTTCAAAGAAAGTGAAACAAATCTCAGAGAATCAGGCTGGAACAGAGCAAAAGACATCAACAAAAGACAGAAAGAAGAGAGAAAAGAGGGGGAAAGTGAGAGGAAAGTAAAAGCAAGGCATTATCTTGTTGTCAGCCATGCTACCAAGAGCACAAACAGATGAATGTTTGGCGGGTGAGACACCCGCTGTGCTGCTAGCCTGCTAGCCTGCGATTAGCACCAAGCAGACGAATGGTTCCCAGGGTTCTCTCCCAGTTACCTCCTGCCGAGCTGGAGACGATGACCTTGGCCGCTGCTGGAGTTCTCCTCCCCTGCTAGGAATGAATGGTGAGCCAGGACAGAGAGCCCTAGCCTCCGTTCGCTTTTGATTGCTAATCCCCCAAACATTGTACACCACCCGGCACCCTACCTGGCCTTCTAGCCAGAGGCTGCTTGGTGGTGGCCATTGAAAGCAGGTGATGAATGGGGCAGAGCTGCTGGAAGCCAGGCTCCCTGGGTAGCAGGGAAACTCTGTAGGCCCACAAATGTGTGTGGCTCTCATCTGTTTTTGTAGATTTCTGAAGATAAAAGGATGCCCCGGATCAGTCCTTGGTGTTTAAGTCTCGTTGAGTGGATAACATTTTGCCAACTTAGCCATATGATAAAGTATCAGGGTGCTGATGAAATGTAAACACAACTATTCACAACCCTTGTAAGGGTGGAGATACCAGTCCGTGCATGCAACACATTTGCTGCCACAAACTCATTAATGAAAAAACAAACAAACAAACAAACAAACAAACAAACAAACAAACAAACAAACAACAAAACCCTAAAAGCCAACAACTGGAAAAAACAATAGCTCCTCTGCTAACCAGAGGAGCTAGCATACGTTGATCAAGTGTGGTTTGGGAGATTACGGAAACCTCTTAAAGAGATAGTATCCTTTTTTTTCCCTACCACCACCCAGCATGGGTTTGAGCCTGAATGCAAATCTATATCAGCATTTTAATGGCTCTCAGTCTTTTTATCAAGTCGCTAACAGAGCAATCTGAGCATTTCGGGAACCATTCCAGGATACAATCTATAGAAAATTTGAATGACATGCATAATAACGCAATAATTTTCCCATGGAAACTTTTCATAAATATTCCTCGGTACATAAGCTATGCATTGTATGGCATTCACCGTGACGAACAGAAGGCACCAATACAATAACACTTCTCCAATGCGGTAACACTCGATACTGCTAAATGCTAAATGTTGTTGCCCCAGTCACATGGAATCCCAAATACTGCTAAATGCATTTCGGCGGCAGCAACACAAAAAAAAGAGTAAAAAATAGAGCAATGGCACAAAGTGAAAAAATGAAAACACAAACCTTCTCATTGTAACGTCAGCAGCATGTTCACGAGAGACTGCTGGATGCCAGACTCTTAAGGGGACCGAAGCTGAATTCAATGCCTCTTGTCAGGGGAGCTTGATGTGATTATCGCCCCCTGCTAGGGCAGCGATAGTGAAGTTGTCTGGCACTGGCAGGGACGCTCAAACAGCACTGCGGGATGCCCTCCTCGCTGTCCCACTCCAGGACCATCGCTCTGGACGCAACAGGGGGTGGGAAGCATGTGTACATGTGGATGTGTGCGTGCATGTGCGCATGTGTGAATGAACGTTGTGTTGATATTATTGTTCTGCAGGTTTTCACTCTTGTTACTGCTGCCGTTTAGTAGCAAACAGGACTTCTGAGATGGGCTCCCATCACTGAGCTAAAAACTGCTGTTCAAGGTCAAGGTGCTGCCGACTGCCCACTTCTGGGCTTTTTTCTTTTATATATATATGCCTCAGCACACAAACCAATTTTAAGATATTCCCCAGCGTGTGTACATATTTGTGTTTGCCAGAGAGTGAATAAAAATCATTGTTCAGGCCGCCTAAGGATCATTTCCCTCCCCCTCTCTTCACCGAGGAGTCCGTCCCTCCCGGCTCATATCGACAGACACACTGCTGCTTATTGATCTATGAATTTGTACAATATGATAATAACAATACATCTTTTTTCGTGGCGGTATTGTGATGTGTCTTAATTTTTTTCCTTGTCTGTTGCATTTGTCTTTATCAAGTATTGTACCAAAGGAGTTGGATACAACATAGAATGCATCTGAACAGCAAACTGGGCCAAAAAACTCTACAAACAATGTGAGTTTTTGTTGTGCTACAACATATATGTTTGCTCAGTTCTAGGCTTGAAGGCATACATGAATTACAATAGACTTGATTAGCAAAAAATGTAAAAAGAAAAAAAAAAGCATAAATAAAAGACAGGGAAAAGAAGGCCTCGGGATAATGAAAGTTTCTCCTAAGGATATGTTTATGCATGCAGAAAGGAACACGAGTACAACAGCAGGCATAAAAAGATGAAATCTTGCAGCACAAACATGCGACACAGCAACAAAGATGACAGGTTTGATGGGGTGATGCATATGTGATTTGACCACCCAGGCACGAGATCAAGACTGCACTGCCTTTTGGGTTATCAGGGCATTTCAGTAAATTTCCCCACATTGTACCACCCAGCCCCCCTTTGCTTTCTGTGCTGTCCCCCTGGAGGCAAAGGGGGTAAAATAAGACTTCAAAGCAACTCCAAAATAGTCCTGACACAAACTCATTTCCTCATGTTACATGAAGGGGGCTGGCAGACTCGCTAGACTGTTCTGACTCTGGTATGTCTCAGCCTCCTGCTCTGTGCTACCTCATAACAAGCAGCGGTGACAGAATGCCATTTTGACAGCGATTATGGATAGTCTGACATAGACTTAAAAGGAGCCAGATGGGGGTAGAATTTACAAGAGCCTATCTGTGGGTCATGCTGGGCTCAGATGAGATGAGGAAATGGGAGCTCATTTAAGGGGATGCTATTAGCAGCGAGGGACCACAAATGACTGCAACTTGGAACTTTATTAAGACAAAGCAGCAAAGTTTAGGACAGCCTGCACATTTAGGCTGTAAAATTGCTATTCTTGACATTTTGACCACGGAGTTAAGGAAGATCAGAGGAGCTGTGTTTGTACTAAAAACATGGGTTAAAGGGTCAGTTCACCAAAAAAAAAAGAAAAAGAAAAAAATGGCTTACATACAATAATACAGCAGTGCAGGTATTTCATGTCTGCTTTTAAAACTTGTTTTGTCAAAGCTCCTGGTATGACACACAAATTGGGACGGGACACAAACTACGAGGCAAACAAACCTTTGGCGCGTGCCACGCTTCCAGCTTTAAATTGTTATATTTTCCAATATTGGTGCAGTTTGTGCATCGAAGGAGTGATGGCAAATCACACCCTTGACAGAATAGAATGCATTTGGTTCAGAAACTACAGTCATTATATTACCCTACATCTCTCTGTCGCACAGTCAAAAAAATAAACATAGGTAAACATTTCAACAATTTTAAAGTAGAAGGCTAGCAACATGTGACAGAATGACAATATTTGAAACCCTAGGGTGAGAAAGGGGTTAAACATAATTGTATTTCTTCACTATGTGAAGTTCATGTTTGCCGCATACTGAACTGAAGCATGATGAGCGCTGCAGTGAGCGTGAGGGATGGGATAAGATACATTATTCACTTAAAATCTGAATGTATTTACTACATTCCATTCTGGTAATCCATTTAAAATTATTAAAAGGATAAAAGCAAGGATATATGACGACATGTGCCTGTGAGTATGGACATGACCCAAAAAGCTGCGCAGATTTACACAGCCCTGAACTTAACTTGGCTGAAATTCAAGAATTTGACACACTTATTGCTAAGAAATTATAAACTGGCTTCAGATCTGAAGTATCATTTGGAAAGATACTGCCCTCGCTGGAGCTCTTCCCATCAAAAAGACTTTTCCATTTTAAAGTTTCTGAATGTTTTTCCTCCTTTTCTCCCCAAGTCTGTGGTGTGATAGAACCGATAAATGTTATTTTATCAGACATTTGATGGTTAGAAAAGCATCTGCAGGCTGCAAATGGTAGGAAATGGCATTATTTGGCCAATGGGTATCAAAAATATGACTGTTCATCGGTTGATGAATTTTATCCCGGGGTGGGGGGCAGGGGTGGGGGGGAGGGGGGGCACTGAGGTAATAGTTAGAACTGGATTTTAATAAGGGGTTTTTCCATCAAAAGAAGCAATTTTCCCAAACAATAGAGCTACTTTCTACATGACACCGAATCATTACAGAGTCATCTGCATGATATATTTCAATCATAGAGAAAATGAGCTAAGATTATTAATCAAGATTGGGCGATATTAATATTAGATAAGTCCAGGATGTAATATAGCTTGTATAATGAACCTGGGTAAATTCATAAGCCCATAATTGGTGCAGGCATTAAGTCTCCTCTGTAAATTGATATTGTCACATTACCATCAACGGCATCACCTCCAATTCTAGCTCCCGGACATAAACCCAGACCTATGCATTCTTCTTCTATTTGCCAAAATGAAATAAAGTTCATAAAAGTATGATTCATACAGTTCAACAACATAAAATAATGATTGATAAATAAATGTGTGTAGAAAAATGGATCGCAAATTTCAGGCGGGCGGAACAGAGACTCACTACATCACTCCACACTAAATTTAGATTCTATGAAAGCTATTGGCTTTTTTATTGCTTGAGGATACATTGATTTTTCTCTTTGATTGTTTTTTCCACAGACGCAGGAAGAGGAAAGGCAGCTTCAAACTGATGCGTGGATAGCACAGACATTTCCATGAAGAAAGGATCCAAAAACAGATACCTGGCAGGATGGAGCAACCAAGGACACGCGGTGAAAAGCTGCAGTGTTAGAGGAGTGACACAAACCTGTTGAGCGACTCTTCCGCCCTCCTGCTCGGCTGCTGGGAGGAGGACACTTGTTTCTCACACGGAGGGATTTTTGATCTTTTTGCATTGGCATCCACTTCCTCCATCTACAAAGGCCATGAAAGGGAATGAGTAATTCCTCTATCTGTGTGTACGTGAGTGTGTGACTGTGCGTGTGTGGATGCTTGACCTATTTCTGCTGCACTGACATGAGGCTGGCATTTCTGCCTCACAAGTACAAATGGAGACATGGGCACAAGGTGGTTGTTGAAAGAGCTAATGTTTTAGCTCATGTGAAAGCATAAAATATGTGCGGAAGAGCATACATTTTTATCAACGTCATTCAAACTGTAACATTTCCTGGAAATATACATGCCCCGATAGGCTGGCTTCTTCCTGTCACGCACATGAAATGTGTGTTTGCAGCTGTAAGCGGTATGAATATTTTGTTTTCTGCGGTGGTACTGAACACTTGGAACACTTCAACAAAACCCACACAAACAGTTAAAATACAATAAAGCTAACAAAACGTAATCACCAGCCTTTCAGCAGTTGGGAACAAAGCTAAACAATCTCAGGTTCAAGTCATTATTGTTTAAGAGCTCAAACTCTAAGGCTTCGTCCACACGTACATGGGTATTTTTGTAAACAGAGATTTTCCGTTTTCATTTAAAAAAAAACATCCCATCCACATGTAAACACAAAAAACGCTGTCAAGAACATGCCAAAGCAACAGGTGGCGATATAATCCTAACTGTGAAGAAATATTGGCCAATCAGAAGCCTTGAAGCCTGGGAGGGAAAGAGTAAACAAAGATGGTGCATAGAAGCAGTCTTTCTACAGTGGGGCAAAAAAGTATTTAGTCAGCCACCGATTGTGCAAGTTCCCCCACTTAAAATGATGACAGAGGTCAGTAATTTGCACCAGAGGTACACTTCAACTGTGAGAGACAGAATGTGAAAAAAAAAAAATCCATGAATCCACATGGTAGGATTTGTAAAGAATTTATTCGTAAATCAGGGTGGAAAATAAGTATTTGGTCAATAACAAAAATACAACTCAATACTTTGTAACATAACCTTTGTTGGCAATAACAGAGGTCAAACGTTTACTATAGGTCTTTACCAGGTTTGCACACACAGTAGCTGGTATTTTGGCCCATTCCTCCATGCAGATCTTCTCGAGAGCAGTGATGTTTTGGGGCTGTCGCCGAGCAACACGGACTTCCAACTCCCGCCACAGATTTTCTATGGGGTTGAGGTCTGGAGACTGGCTAGGCCACTCCAGGACTTTCAAATGCTTCTTACGGAGCCACTCCTTTGTTGCCCGGGCGGTGTGTTTTGGATCATTGTCATGTTGGAAGACCCAGCCTCGTTTCATCTTCAAAGTTCTCACTGATGGAAGGAGGTTTTGGCTCAAAATCTCACGATACATGGCCCCATTCATTCTGTCCTTAACACGGATCAGTCGTCCTGTCCCCTTGGCAGAAAAACAGCCCCATAGCATGATGTTTCCACCCCCATGCTTCACAGTAGGTATGGTGTTCTTGGGATGCAACTCAGTATTCTTCTTCCTCCAAACACGACGAGTTGAGTTTATACCAAAAAGTTCTACTTTGGTTTCATCTGACCACATGACATTCTCCCAATCCTCTGCTGTATCATCCATGTGCTCTCTGGCAAACTTCAGACGGGCCTGGACATGCACTGGCTTCAGCAGCGGAACACGTCTGGCACTGCGGGATTTGATTCCCTGCCGTTGTAGTGTGTTACTGATGGTGACCTTTGTTACTTTGGTCCCAGCTCTCTGCAGGTCATTCACCAGGTCCCCCCGTGTGGTTCTGGGATCTTTGCTCACCGTTCTCATGATCATTTTGACCCCACGGGATGAGATCTTGCGTGGAGCCCCAGATCGAGGGAGATTATCAGTGGTCTTGTATGTCTTCCATTTTCTGATGATTGCTCCCACAGTTGATTTTTTCATACCAAGCTGCTTGCCTATTGTAGATTCACTCTTCCCAGTCTGGTGCAGGTCTACAATACTTTTCCTGGTGTCCTTCGAAAGCTCTTTGGTCTTGGCCATGGCGGAGTTTGGAGTCTGACTGTTTGAGGCTGTGGACAGGTGTCTTTTATACAGATGATGAGTTCAAACAGGTGCCATTCATACAGGTAACGAGTGGGGGACAGAAAAGCTCCTTACAGAAGACGTTACAGGTCTGTGAGAGCCAGAGATTTTCCTTGTTTGAGGTGACCAAATACTTATTTTCCACCCTAATTTACGAATAAATTCTTTACAAATCCTACCATGTGAATTCATGGATTTTTTTTTCACATTCTGTCTCTCACAGTTGAAGTGTACCTCTGGTGCAAATTACTGACCTCTGTCATCATTTTAAGTGGGGGAACTTGCACAATCGGTGGCTGACTAAATACTTTTTTGCCCCACTGTATATGGAGGGACAGTACCTGCGTGTGTATATGTAAGTGTGTAAAAACTGCAGATAGCAAGATTAACAGGAACAGTATTTTGTGTATATTCGCCATTGTAGAAATTTAGCTCATGCACAGCATGACGTCAAAAAAGGCGCACACCTTTGACGTTGTGTGACTAAATCGCACACACATAAACACCAGTTTTCAAAAATCTCGTTTTTAAAACAATCTCTGTTTTTAGTCATCCAAAATGCTGTTTATGTGTAGACGAAAGGCTCAGACGCGTGGAAAACGCTGTGTTTTCAAAAATACCCGTGTACATGTGGGTATAGCCTGACTCTTTTTTATACAGTCTATATAGCTTTGGTTTTATCTGCAGGTCTAAATAGTTTAATTAGGACCTTTTTATTCCATGAACATAATAGAAGGCTGTCCACTCTTGACTGGGAATCAGTTGCTTCCCCAAACGGATGAGTTCAAATATTTCAGGCTCTTGCTCACAAGTCAGGGAAGAAAAGAGGCAGGCAGATAGGCTGGTGTAGCATCTGCAGCATTGCAGATGTTGTATTGATTTGTGGAGACGAGGAGAGCTGTCGATTTACGGGTCAGTGTAAGTTCCTACTGTCACCCACAGCCACGAGTGGTGGTCTTTGAATGAAAGAATGAGCTTCTTCTGAAAGATGTCTCGATTCTCCTTAAGAGATACGGTGAAGAGTTTGGTCATTCAGGAACTTCTCGGACTTGAGTGTTGAGTTGTCGAGTTTATGTGGTTTGGGCATCTAAGTAGGATTTTTCTTAGTGGAGGTGTTTAAGGAATGTGCAGCTGGAAGGACACCCTAGGGAAGGCCCAAGAGGGCTGCTGCTTAGACTGCTGTCACACCAACTCTCTGTGTGTCCTTCAATAAATCCAGAAACCTTCTATGTGATCTTCCTCTTTTCCTCCTTTAAGCCACATATTCATTATTATTCATTTTCCAATGTATCCATTTGCCTCTTCTTTGTCAGCCTTGCATCTCTAACTTTGTCTTTGTCCAGTGTGTGAATGTGTGTGTGAATGGGTGGATGACTGGATATGTAAAGCGCTTTGGGGTCCTTAGGGACTAGTAAAGCGCTATATAAATACAGGCCATTTACCAGGCCATTTGTCTTCAGACCCCACAACCTGAGCTGTTCCGTTCCTCTGAATGTCTAACCTTGTCCATCCTGGTCATTCCAATGAAAACCTAAACATCTCCAGCTCTGCCTCCTGTCCTTTTGTTTTAGTCCATGATCTCCAAACTATCAATCATAGCAGGTCTCACTCCCATTGAGTGGCTCAAGAGTTGGGAGTTCGCCTTGTAATCGGAAGGTTGCCGGTTCGAGCCCCGGCTTGGACAGTCTCGGTTGTTGTGTCCTTGGGCAAGACACTTCACCCGTTGCCTACTGGTGGTGGTCAGAGGGCCCGGTGGCGCCAGTGTCCGGCAGCCTCGCCTCTGTCAGTGCGCCCCAGGGTGGCTGTGGCTACAATGTAGCTTGCCATCACCAGTGTGTGAATGTGTGGATGACTGGATATGTAAAGCGCTTTGGGGTCCTTAGGGACTAGTAAAGCGCTATATAAATACAGGCCATTTTTACCATTCCCTTTGACTCAAACTGCTATTGTCTCCACCCACTCCACCCTACCTTTACTCTCTTCTTTGAAAAGAAAATGTTGTAAAAATCTTTGTAAATTATCAATTTAATAGAGTTTTGTTAAAATTGGGAAAAGTCATGATGTATTATGGTGGAAAAAGCTGCTTCTATTATTCTGCCAAATAGGCTCCAGGCTCTCCAGCCCCCCTCAAACAGAGCATTGTTTTCATTTGACAACGTAAAATGTGCACGGGAAACAAAAGAAAACAGGATCAACTTCTCATCATCACAATAATGAGAGAGGTAACGATTCATAATTGGGCCCAAATGCATGTTTTGGCCATCTCAGGCTTAAAAGCACACACTCACACATGTAGCCAGCACTTCACCTTGAGAAGAGAAAAGAGGAAGCCTGTATCAAAGCGTTGCTGTGGAGCTGGAGACTGGGGGGAGTTCAAAGGGCATGTCAGAGAAACAGAGGGAATATGCGAGGGATGGGGAGGGGTAGGTGACATGGAAGACTGTCTTTGGGCTTCTCTGGGGTATAGCAAGGAGACTCTTAATAAGGACACCAGCTAATGAGGGACAGGTACATTCGATACACACAACCGTTCTCAACAGTCTCCATAACTGATGATATCCCTTTTTCACCATCAAGAGCTGAACAAGGCGTTCTCCGTGATCTCATAAAGAGAGCAGTCTGGACTTGATATAAAGGCCCCTAACGGGAAAAGCTGGACCATGTGAGGAGCATGTTGTTGTTTACCAGCTTTCAGTTTCCTTCATAGCACAATGTTATTCAAAACAGGATGCTTTTTGAAATAATTATGCCGGGAAGTTTGCAATTTCATCTGGTCATACAAAAACAATCCCTTCTTTGCAGCCAGATGGAACAGATCATTTCAGAAGGCTTAAGAATGGAAAATGCACTGTCCCACTTTTTTTTTTTTTTTTGGATTGGGAACTAATTTGGGGAAGTTTTGACATGTCAGTAGGATACTTTTCTCATTTTGCAGACTAAAAATTTGGCTCCAGTTTGCCACGCTAGATCATCGGCTCCAGTGGAAGAAATTAAAACTGTTTATGATTTGGCTAATGATTGAGATTAATTTGTGGATAAACTTTCAGTTTTGGCCACAACGGATGGAAAAATGATTTCAAAGAGGATTGGTTCTACCCTATCGCTCTGCAAAAGCCTACAGGGAAAAAGGTGTGGGGTGAGAACCAACATTCCTGCATGTAGCCCTCATTAAGCCAAGTGTAGTGGGAAAGGCTGGTTTAGATTCATGGCCATTCCCAACCTCAGCTCACTTGGTGCATCTGAAAAGACCTTGTGATAGAAACAGCATGCTTCAGGAAATTAAATGCAGCTGCATCCCTGTTGTTTGTTTCCCAATTATAGCTTTTTTTCCTCCCTTTTTCTTTTTTATCCACATTTTTTTCAGGATTTGAGGAAGAAAACATTGTTGCTCTCATTGTCATCCCCTCTCACTAGGTTGAAATAAAGCTTTCCTGCACATATATCCGCTGATGTTTTCACACACCTGACAAGATGACATTAACCCCACCCCCCCAACCCCCGACACACACACACACACACACACACACACACACACACACACACACACACACACACACATTAGAATTGCTATGGGATTTTTGGAGAATGTCTTTTTCAGCCATTACAGGGAAAACCAGGAATTTCACAATCGCAAACCCATGTCTTTGGAAATGGATGTCAAGCTTGCAATCAGTGCTGCCTCAGTTTGATCTTCAGAGCAGTCAGAGTGTGACTAATGCTGCTGACACATTTGTCATTGCCCCCATTATATCTGAACCCCTCCCAAAAAAACCTGGAAGTTGACTTGTTTATGTCAACTTTCACAAGTGGAAGTGTTTCTGTATCTACGCACTGTATTTTTCACTCGTTTGTCCTATCATGATTGAGCAGAATGATGTAATTGAATGGTTTGTCCCTACGTGACTGCTAAAAAAAGGAGTTTCCCTGTGTTCGCCTTAAATCTTTCAACTATAGGATGAAATTTTTGCGGTCAATCTGGGCCAGTATATTGACATATATTTTGTCAAGACAACCAGACACCATAGCAACCAAGACAACAGGGCTTTGAAAGAAGTGCAAGTTGTGGTATGTTGACTCAAATCGCAGCCTTCTTCTAAACCAAACCAAGCGGTGTCTTGATGCAGGCTCAGTCATCCAGGTAAGGAAATCGCAGAAAGCGCATTCTGTTCAGCCAAACAGTATTTAATCATAATTCAGCATGAATTTAAATGAACATATCTAACATATATCCATCCATTTCAAACATATGAAAATAATACAAGTGAAGCATAAAAATGCATCACATGTATGACTCAAATATTGCTTTCTAGGGTCAGCCTTACAAGCTCATGATTCACTCAACTACCATCCCCTTCATCCCCCAGATGTGGACTTTTTTTAACCTGCCATGTGCACATGAATCAGCAGATACCAGTCTAAAGAAAAGAAAACTATGAACAATGGATGTGGAAAAGATCATTGTTTTCTATATCAGTGGGTAACAAGGACTCTCTAATGCACTTCTGTCAGATTGCATTGGATATTTTGAACTACATTAAAGTTAACTTCTATCATAAACATTCACAATCTGTTTATCCATCTCTTCACCAAAAACTGTAGTTATAAGACAGAGCTACTATGATGCTATGCATTCGTTTGTAGACTTTGGCATTTTTGGCCTGTTTCAATCTCAGATTTTTGGTTCCAGGTGTGATAGAGGACATGAGTGTGGATGGAATACCATATTATCAGGTAATGAATAAAGTAAAATATCAGCACTTCACCAAAAACTGGAGTAAAGGTTGAATTGATGGTCTGTTGGTGCAACCTAATGCACAGCATGTCATATTTTTCAATCAACTATTTAAATAAATAAAAATGCTTCCAAAAACATCCCAGCAAGCCTTTCTGGTTTTATACGGACTGGGAAAACAATCTATTTGGTTAACTCCATCTCAAATTAGTCTAAAGAAAATATTAAAAATTAAATATTAATGACCGAGTTGCATCACAGCGGGTGCCCTAATAAAAATTTAGAATGTGGAAAAAAAGCTGTGTATTTGTTGTGACTTGAAATTACGACTTGAAATTACTGAATTTTGAATGCGCACATCTTCATATGATGTGGCTCCGTTGTGCATACCAGCAGGGTATTACAGATTAATTTAGCTGAGCTTTGAACCTTGACTTATCATCCGTCGATGGGAAGACAGAAGTGCTCAAAATGCAAGAGCTTATTGTGTTAAAAGTTAAAACCTGGAACTTTTTCTTCCCCACCTGCTGCTGCTCATCAGCTCCCTTACTGCCCGGCACTCAGACACCTGCTGCATGTGGTTTCACTGCTGCTCGTACCTGCTGAGCGAACAGCTGCCCACACTGCCCATAAACTCAGCTCCTTCCCATCAGCACTGCTCTTTAACATCAGTGCTCTAAGGGTACTAGCAAGCGGTTTATTTGCATTTTTATTCCTATTATTCTGCACTGCCTCCTCTGCATGATATCTCATTTTCTAAGTGCAACTTTTAAGCACTCATAATGTTCAGTACTAAAGCTGCATGCAGTGATATAAAAAGCATTGGAAACCAACCTGAGTGACTGAAGCATCTACAAACTTACAGTCTGTGTTTATGACTATCAGAGGTTCACTGAGTCTGTGATGAACCCTTTCACCTCAACTGTGGTCATCAGATGGACTCCATGTGGCAGGATGTTCCAGAATATTTATTTTGTTGTATTTACAGATATAAACCAGTACAGTAAATAAAAAGAAGATGCATTATAACTTTCACCGACACTCCAGATGACTGTACATCTGCCGTTGCGTGCCGGCATCCGTCGAAGTGGGCGCTCGCTGTCACGATTCAGGCACGATGTGGCTTCTCCTCTGTGTTGTCTTAGCTTTGACGCCTCAGCTCCACTTGTCACAGTTAAAGCACACAGTGTAAAACTAGCAGTGGTTTTTTTTTTTTTGGGGGGGGGGGGGGGGAAGAAAAGTATGGAAAGAAAAGAGAAGTCTTTCCATACTGACACCTGTCACACTGACTGCGCTGTCTGTAGAATATCTGAAGTGGAGAGGCAGGTTTAACACTGATAATGTCAGCACTGCTGCTTCTCCCACATGAAAGACTCCATTGAATGTGTCGACTACTGTGAATAAGATTTGGTTTATAACTCTGAAAACAATAGTGTACACCTATATTATCTTTGGGCTGTGTCTCTTGATTAAGACCACCTTAACAAAGTGACTCCAATAGACATGATTTAGAATTATTTTCACTCTGCATGTCAGAACAAAAGCAAGCCATAAATTTCAAGGAACTCTCTGTAGATCTCTGCAGTGCAATTGTGGTTAGGCGTGGATCGGGGCAAGGGTACAAATCCATTTCTAAAGCTCTGAGTGGGACCACAGTGACCTCAACAATTGTGAAATGAAAGACATTTGGAGCCACCAGGACTCAACAATATATGAAGCACACTGCCAAGACAACACTGGAGGGCAATCAAGTCTCTGACTGTATTCGAATGACCCAGCCAAAGCTCAGATTTAAAACCCACTTATGCAGAGACTTCAAGGTGTGAGTTCACAATTGTTTGACAGAGCCTCAGATGATCAGTCTTAAAAGAATAAATGATCCAAATGCAGAAAACATTAACTGTAATTTCTGCAAAATTACAGTAAATTAACAGACATTAATGGTGTGCTATTGATGTTTCTAGATTGGACTACTGTGATTCATTGTTATCAGATGGGTTTGAATAATTAGGACCTATGATATCTGGATGGATCAGGTGACCCTGAATCCTCCCGTAGTTATGCTGCAATAGGTATAGGCTCCTGGGGGATTCCCATGATGCATTGAGTATTTCTTCTTCAGTCATCCTTCTCACTCACCAAGTGTTAACAGACCTCTCTGCATTGAATCATACTTGTTATTAATCTCTGGCTCTCTTCCACAGCATGTCTTTTGTCCTGACTTCCTTCTCTCACCCCAACCGGTTGCAGCAGATGGCCCCGCCCCTCCCTGAGCCTGGTTCTGCTGGAGGTTTCTTCCTGTTAAAAGGGAGTTTTTCCTTCCCACTGTCACCAAAGTGCTTGCTCATAGGGGGTCATATGATTGTTGGGTTTTTCTCTGTAGGTATTACTGTAGGGTCTATCTTACAATATAAAGTGCCTTGTTAGTTCATATTGCTGTAATTTGGTGCTGTATAAATAAAATTGCATTGAACTGAATTGAAATGAAGATCTTAAAAACTTATTTGGACAAATTTACCATATTGTCCAAATAGAGCATGCCACTCTTAGACTGTAGGTTTGCCTATCATCTTTGGGGTATTTAAAAGCAGAAAGGGAGGCAGAGGCTTCAGCTTTCTGACAATGCTTCAGTGGAACCAGCTCCTAGCTTTGATTCAGGAGACAGACACCCTCTCTACTTTTAAGATTAGGCTCAAAACTTTCTTTTTTGATGAAGCTTATACTTGGGGCTGGATCAGGTGACTCTGAACCATCTCTTAGTTCTATTGCAATAAGCTCACACTGTTGGGTGCTCCTATGGTGTACTAAGTAGCTCTTCTTCACTCATTTACATGTT
Organism: Copadichromis virginalis; assembly: GCF_057382275.1. Classification (NCBI taxonomy): domain Eukaryota; kingdom Metazoa; phylum Chordata; class Actinopteri; order Cichliformes; family Cichlidae; genus Copadichromis; species Copadichromis virginalis. Next base: position 39,107,412 of record NC_140623.1, read on the forward strand.
TATACACTTACTGTTCAAAGGGAGTTTTTCCTTCCCACTGTCGCCAAGTGCTTGCTCATCACGGGTCACACGATTGTTAGGTTATCGTGATTTGGCATTATATAAATAAAACTAAATTGATCTGAACTGAAATTAAATTAAATGACACATTTGAGACCATACTTTCAGTATGTTATAATGTTTATGAACTTTCATCATGAATTGTTCTAGCGAGAAGTGTGCATATTTGGATGAGAAAGAGGGATGCTATCAGTCAGCATCAGACAACTGCATTTCATTATTGAAGCACAGATTTGGAATTCTGGTTGTACTGCACAAGTCATATTTGTTAGATTAATGCATTAAAGGGAACCAAAAGACACAAATACTATAAACAGGTAAAAGAGGTCCAGCTGACTATTTCAAATTAGCTGAGGTGATGCCTACTATTGCTACTGCAATGATGTATCAAGTTACCCCTTAATACAACTTAAGTGGATGATTTACAAACAAAGTGAGCCCTTGTGCAGTTGTTACACAGCAAATAGCTATAGAGACACAAACCTTTTTTATACCAGACTCTGTTTATTTGTGCTGTAAAGTTGGACATTTTAATATGGAAGTATATTGGACTGACTTGCTATTAGAGCAGCCTCAAGTGGCCGTTTAAGGAAATGCAGGTTTTAACACTTGCGCATTGGCTTTATTTTCAGCCCTGGGGATTGCAGCTTAGTCTGAATAGTTTCTGAATCCAATACAAGACTTCAATCAGCCCAGAATAAAGAATCTTTTGTCTGAAGAGACTCTCTCCATCTCTCCGGAATTATCTTTAAATTACGGTTGTGTTTTTGATTTCTTATTATTCATTTAATATTGTTATTAAAAGCGCATAGTAATCATCCATGTTTGTCAGGGTGCATATTCTGCAATACGCAAGGCAAAAAAAATGGTTTTCTAAAGTACAAGACAGGAGACACTGTAAATTGTCATTCCAATGATCCGTGGCTTTTTCACTTAAAAGGAGTTTTATAGTGAACCAAAGGAAAGTATACAGTAAACCTTTCAATTACAGCCCATAATCATAACTCAGGGCCGTGACAGCTCTGTCCGCCTATATTTGGTCATGGTTTCTATTTATCCTAATGCCACACTAAACAAACAATATCTTGCTGAAGTGCCAAGACATAAAACAGATGGACCAAATCCTATGAAACATTATATATAGCTTCATGACATTGTCATACAGAATAGTTGCCATTCTCCTTCTCAAATGTGGCCCTCCAGGGGCAGATGCCTCTCTCTTTTAAGTCCTGCTTAATGTTTTTGATGCACAGCGAAACAGTGGAAAGCAACAATAACAGGAAGTACTGCCAAAAGAGAGGGAGACAGAAAGAAAGACCATCTTTCAAGACCTTTCCTCGTCATCCTTTTTTTCTTTGTAATTTTGGTTTCTCTCATGTTTAACATCAAAGATGTTGAAATTGTTTTCCCCGATGCTGTGTACTCTGTAATTATTAATCTGCCTTGCAAGACGACTGCCTTTGGGGCAAAGTCAGACACAAAAGGCCCCTCTCTAGATCTCTGATGTGGAGCAGCGCACAAGGAAGAAGAAGAAGAAGAAAAGAGGAAGAAAATAATGTGCAAGGCTGCCACCAAACTAGAAGTGTGAACTTTCAGACAACAGCTGTAAACTTCGAACAACACAGAGAGAGAGAGACAGAGAGAGAGCAAGAGCAAGAGAGAGAGAGAGAGGAACAAAGTAAAATACTGTTAGAAAGAGAGAGGGTGAGGCAAGGCTTTAAAAGTGCAGTGCTGTTATGACAGTGCCAGGTAAAGAAAAAGTGACTAGATTCAGTAATGAGGTACTCATTACTATACTACCACACTCGCTCAGTTCTGACACACTTTTTAACACCTTGAGCTGATTAGTCACCATTCACAAAACTTCAGCTTGTGGATTTTCGACTATTCTACTCTTTATATAACTGGGTGATTTCAGCCATTCACTGGCAGCTGTTGTGTTAGATTGCAAGTTTCATTAATTCCACAATTTTACTAATTTCACAGTGGGACAAAAGTACATTTATTTTCATTTCACCTACATATCTTCTCACTTAATTTCTCAGACCACTTTGTTTCTGCCTTTGTAATAATAGCAATATTAGCATTACAGCAGTGGCATTCCATCAGGGCAAGCAAGGCAAGCAGTGCTTGCCATGTCAAATCTAAAAATAAATATTCATTAAAACGTGCCAAAGTAAATCAGTCTCTCTCCTTTCATCTCACACAGTGCTTTCATAAAGCGCCTCCCCCATTTGCATCAATTCTTTATGTTAGAGCCATCTTGTGGTTGCAGTTAGCTATTTTTGCTAAAACTGGTGTTTGTTTTCTACTCATTAAAAATTGTAGCTGCTCCTGTTCTACGGGCATGTCCATCTCTTGTTAACAACGATAACTTGAGCTGTGCAAGCTGAGAGGCTAGCAGCTGTTTGTGCATGTGCATTGTAGATAAGCTGCTGGTTTTTGACGGTAAAATGATGGAAGACCAGCTTGTGAGACAAGCTTCTGCTGGCTCAGCTTTCACTGTTCTGAGATCAGTTACAAACTGTGCTTTGTATGGAAACACAGCTAGCGTTAGCAAGTTGATGTGCTTCCTCTTGCTAACCACTTTGACAAACTGGTGTGATGCAGAGAAGGTGGAGTGTCAGAAAATTAATAACTTCTTTGGTACATTAAAAAGGAAAATTTCAATGATTATAGAGGGAGCAGCTCTACCCACGTCTGGTCCAATAAAACAGGCACGGTTCAGGCTCATTAGCACTTTCAAATTAGCATCTATGAGACTGTAATATGTTCAACCAGCTTCTTTGTCAGCACACCAACTGAATTTTTCATTCATATTTTAATCTTCCCTGTAGATATTGACAGTTAAACACGTCACACACTGCCCAGTCATTTAAAAGCAGGAGATTCTTATGAATATAGTTTAATATCTTTAAAAAAAATCCAGATATAGGCCTTTATTTCTGAACTCATGAACAACAGGTTTTTCTTTCAGAGATATTGGTGTACCTCACAGCACAGCCTTTGCAAACATATGATTTATAAAATATTATGGTGAACATCAAACAAAATATAATTTAGTTTAAATGTGCTCAACCGTAAAAAGCACGTAGAGCAGTAAAATCAATTTAATACTTTGTGGAACGGTTTTTCTGCATAATAATTTGTTTCGCTTTTCATACTTTTCGGTGGCCCTGAAAGGCCAAACAGACTGCAACTTAAGAAAACACCAGCAATAGGAAAAACGCTGCAAAAGCACAAAAAACAGAACGGAAATAGGAAAAAACACAAGGGAAGAGTTTCTGGGGAGACAATAACCCGACGGACTAGTTGCAGGAACCCAAAACATGGTAGGCGTGTTTTATCATGATTCATATTATACTGATGACGTATGTTTAGGCTAATAGTTAGGCTAACACACGTATCTCTCATCTTTTCTTTCCTCACAAAAACCGATAGATCCTCATCTTCTTTTAAGTGTCTCCCAGCGTAATTCTTAGCATATTTTGGTTCCTGCAACTTGTCCGTCGGGTTATTGTCTCCCCAGAAACACTTCCCTTGTGTTTTTTTCATATTTCTGTTTTGTTTTTTCCTGTTTCCGTTGTTGTTTTTCCTATTTCTGTGTTGTTTTGTGTGTTTTTTCAGCCTTTTTCTTATTGCTGGTGTTTTCTTAAGTTGCAGTCCGTTTGGGCCTCTCAGGGCCACCGTATTTATGCCCAAATTTGCAGTAATACAGTTTTATGTATAATGAGGTATTTTCATAGTTTTTTGTGCATCTTTTGCCAAAAGTATTATTTGAAAAATTTATATTTATTTCTATTCAATAAATATAAATATTTATATTATATTTATTTCACTCTGTTAATGTATTAATATTTTACAATTCTTCAGCCAGAAAGGAGTGCAGAAGAGGATAATGTCCATGCAGAGTGAGACAGGCAGCTTGTTAAATTGGTAAGTAGTGAAAGATGTTTCTGTTTGTTTTGTTTGTCACTTCTTGCCTCATGGCATGCCACTGATATACAGTATATAAACACTATTGCTACGTTAGGAATCGCAGCCTGTTCTCATTTAAAGGACGTCATATATTGCTGTTTTGTCAAAGCTGCTTGTGTCTGCTGGTACCATGCTTACGCACAAGGGGTCATTTACCAGCTTAAACAATGTCAGAAATTGCAGGAAAAAAGGTGGTCTATTAAAGATGGACAAAGATTGTACTTGAGCGGAGGAGACTGTTTCATAACCCCTTTGGGGTCTTTGTGGTTTGTACTTTGTTTTTGCTTGCTTTTTATTTTTGCTTTTACTCATTGCTTGGTTATGTTTAGGAACCAGAAACTACTTGGTTAGATTATGGTTTGGGCTTTGTCGAAGCCACTGGCGTCTCAATGATACACGCACGGTTCTCTCGGTGGAAATTAGGCACGCGCATCGTGCAAAAAACTTCAGTCCTGTCCTCGTTCTCTGTCATGACATTTTGTAAAAGGAACTGTCAAATTGAAGCACAAGGTGTCCTTTGGCACTAGTGCGTGATGCATCGAGCTTAAGGCAACAATAATTAAAGCATATTGAGGATGACTAAGCTTCAAACTTGCACGCATTGAGTCACATTGAGTTTCATTGCATATTTCTTTGGTCTTTTTTCTAAATATTAAGTAGCTTTGGTAGCTAAAGCAAACACTGCAAAAGCAAACGAGTGAAACAAACATAAAAGTATCCAAAACGGCCGTTGCTCTTGGCTGACAACCTTCTGAGTTCACTGCCACGTTACCAATTTCCCAGTGACAACTTAATTGCTCATTAGGAGGGGACAGTGACCTTTCTACGTCTAATTCTGCTGTGGCCGGTTGTGTCATGTCTGACACCATATGTTAATATCTTGCACGTACCTTTGCATCTAACAGCACAGCAGTATTTTCAGAACCAAAATGGAAACCAGTTGGATATCTACAAGTCTCCCACAAATTGTGGTAAGCTGATAATTCGTTTACAGATTGGTTTACTTTTTGGTACCTGCGTTGCTTGTTACTCGGTTTTCTTTTCAGTGCCTGCTTAAAAAATTGCATTATGTTGGGCCCAACGTCTTATGCCTTTCACAGTGAGTTTTTAGAATTCCAAGCTGAGCAGTTTTACCTTGCTTGACTGTGCATAGCTCTACGGAGGAGGGCGAGCTGACATGGTGGCTACACTGAGGTGCTGATAGTGAAATCCCATTAGCTGCCCTCCTACTGACGCCAAACTGACATCAATAGGAAGAGCCAGAGCAGGTGGGTGGTCTGTCACTCTCGCAGCGCTCACTGGCAGAAACAACCAGCTTGTACGCGCACACGGCTGGGGGATCGCTAACACATTGCTGCTGTTGTGCCGTGCCTGTCACTGATAGTGCCTGTGTGTATGTGTGGAGTGCCGCTGACGATGGTGGTGGGGTTTTGTGATTGTAAAGGAAGCCCACGATTTCATTGTGATGGACAATAATACAGAGCAGAAATAATCGTACTTTCTAGTCATAGCCAAGACAGAGGTGGAAGGAGACAGATAGAAATAAAAGAGCCACAGAATTGAACAAACCATTAAGAAAGGAGGAAAAAGGGGAATGCCAGTTCCTACGTGGCCACCAATTTAAAATGGTTTCTGGTCAGAGGAAGTGGGAAGAGTGGATGCCCAAATTAGAGAGGTCCTGGTTGGATCTTAGGAAACCCTGTCATCCTCAGAGCGTCGGCATTCCAGCGAGCGAGGAGCATGGAAGCAGGAGCCACCCGGACAATGTTTGGGACAGACGAGATGGGCGGGCCCTGCTTCGTGGCGGATTTTCCAAACCTCCAAAACCACGATGCAGCTGGGAAGAAGTCTATCGATCACGGCTGAGGCTGTTTGCTGGTTCCTGTCAAACATGCTGCCAGGGAGGTCCCCAATAACATTCGGATGTAACTGTTGAGATGAATATACTCCCTGCCCTCATAAAGTTTTTGATCTATGTTTACACTAATTCCAAATGAAGTACTGTGGGGCTTGGATTATTTTCTTTGGAGGGTGAATACCTTTGGGTATTATACAACAAATTTAAAAGGGCATTGAAGAGATCTTTTCCATCTTTCTTGCCTCATATTATAGCGCCTGCATCATATTAAAGCTCTGCTTTTATTTTAGCCATACAGTGTCGAAAATAAAGCATCTCAGTTGTTCTTTGTTGGAAGCAGTTTTCCTCCAGGTACAACTGTGTTGCTTATCATGGTGAGCAAGTGGGAGTGAAAAGTATGTGGTTTAAAGTAAAGCATATGAACATATGGAATATGTGGAAAATTATTGAAGAATTTGTGGAGCAAGACTTATCCAGAGTGAACTCATCCAGATGGAACGACATTCAAACCGAAGCCAGATCAAAAGAAAATAAAGGAAAGAAGAAGAAAAAGGAGAAAAGGCAGACAACTCAAGCAGAGTAAAGAGAAAAAAGTTATATATTCATCGCCATCAAAACAGGCTTCTTTCTTCCACCCCGTGAGACTACACACTACCACTGTCAGCTCTGCAAGGCTTTTGCTTTCAAGGCCCACGTGTATATATGCATGCATACATTAGCCAAATGACAATCACAACGATAAACAGCAGAGCAGAACAAAAACATAACAACCGGCTCGCATCTTCTGCCTGACAGCAAAGGTCACGGGAGTCAAGATGAAATATGACGCAAGCATAAGGCGACGAGACAGCTCGCCACAGATATTACATATCAGATGAATAGTCAGGGGGAGAAAACAAACAACTCCCCTTGTAATGAACCAAATCTTCTTCTTCTTGTTTACAGCTGAGGGGCCTCGATTTACCAGTGGAAGGGAGATGAGGGCTGGTAATGGCGAGAGGGGGGTGAGGCGGGTGATTTGAGAAGGGGGGGCAGCGAAGGAGCTTATGTTATCTGTTAGGCTTTGCCTGTCCAGTGCATTACAAGTCCTGCATCGCTCATTTCATGGCAAGTGTACTGGAACAGATTATCGCTGGCTGGAGAGAGTGAGAAAGGGAGAAAGGGAGAGGGGGGGATCGGAGGGGTGGTCGGGCCTGGTTTTGTAGTCAGAAGATGAGCAGCAGAGTGAGCAGCCTCCAAATCCCTGATTATGCACACCCCTACAATTGCTTCACATTATCCAGCGATTTATTTACTTTTTTTATTTACTCTGGCATTCAGCAGGTTTCTCTCGCTCTCTCCACTGTCCATTTTCTAAAATCATTTCTCCGTCTGCTCTACAGAAAGAAACAGAGTTTCCTCCAAGTGAATAAGCAATCTAACTTTTCTACACACACCCGTAAACACCGACGCTGATTCACATGCTTAAATGTTTGGAATTTCGCCCTGGCGGTTCGTTCACCCCACCTGTATCTGCTTATCTGTGAGACATTTCTCAAGAAAGTACACATGGTACAGCATAGTGTGTTGTATGTTGTTTGCAGAATCAAAGGTTTACAATCACTCAGGCCACATGGGCAGCTCGGGAGGAAGCCATTTTGTGGGTTTTCCCCCTGCATCTGTTGATCCCCGTGGATACATCCTGCCACTTGTGCTCTATGAAAGATGAGATGACTGCAGACCACCAGGGGTGAAGATGGGATGCCTTCGCCCCAGGGGGAGGCAACAACTGGAGTCATTTGCTGGCCTAAACTTGGCCTGGAGAGGTAATACGATTTTTTTTAGGTTGAAAAGCCAAGGATGACCTCTCGGTCTGTGGCCACTCTCGTTTTGTGGTCAGACCTCTCCCCATTTCTCAGATAACATGGCTCTTTAACGTTCAAAGCTCAGACGATTGCACAATGTTGAAGCAACAGAGCTGATATGGGTCAAGCAGATCTTCAGTGTCCTGTGATCAAAAACTAAAAATAGTAAACCTACTGTGATCACTTATGTCAGTGACAGCTCGTTTAACTGCCTTGTCTTTATACTAAAGCTGAGGGGTTTTATTCTCAACATTTTCCACTGACAAATTAACTTCTCATTAGAGAAATTATTATCAGTTTAACGAACAAAGCCACACTCCTTTTCTTTAAAGTGAGAGGTGCTCAGATGACAGGTAATGTGCTTTTTTTTATGCATTCGTGAATTCACAAAGGCTTCACGTAAAGACAGCGTAGGCTGAAGATGTTCCCTTTAATGATATAAATGATGATTTAACGTGTTGTATTCAGGCGCCACACTGGGTAAATTTATCCCCCAGCACGTTTGACGCATAGACGCTACTATTACTGGAGAGCATCAAATGCAGGAGTTTCAGTCACAACCACTGGCATCTTCGACATACGCACAAGGCGTCCTTTTACATCAATACGTCGATGAGGAAAAGTCGATGCCGAGAGCCCACGTTCACGTTCTTCATTAGATTTTTTTTCATGCGCCGTGTTCAGCGTATCACCAATGTATAACCTAAAAGACACCAAATTTGTATTTACAGTAAAATTATATTCAAGTCAAGACTAAATATGACCTGGAAAAACTGCCTGAAGGGCAGGTTTTGAAATGATACATGACGTGCAAGATAAACAACCTGCACTTATAAATTTGACCTGAGAAATCCATCAAGATCAAACTGGGTTTCCACATCAACCTGATTAGTCTTGGTTTACCTGCCTCTGCAGCACTGCATAAAACTTGGGGACAATACCTTTTGATTGGCAGACTGTCCTTCTGTCCCTCTTTTCAAGAAGGACAACTGGAGGGTGCCCTCGAATCTTAGTAGGCACACACCCCTCAGCCTCCCCAGGAAGGTCAGGGTGCTGAAGAGGAGAGTTTATCTCTTAGTTCATCCTCGAATCCAGAAGAAGTGGAACGCTGGACCAGCTCTTTGTCATCTTGACGTTGTGTGAGGGTAGTGGACATTTGCCCAACCAGTCTATATGGATTTTTTTTCAGGAAGGCATTCAGTCACATCCTTTTGAACATCCTGTGGGGGTGTTTCAGAGTATGGGGTTGCTGTTCCCAGTGAGAGCTGGACTCCAAAAGGATCAGCCTTTGTCACCAATTCTATTCAAAATGCTTATTGTTAGCTGCAGCTAAGTGGTGGAGGTCAGCCACTTTGGTGGCCACAGGATCAGCAATAATGTGATCATCGTGTTGTGACTTCCATAGAAATAAAGTATTATATTCATATGTTATAACAAATCCGTGACGAGATTCTCATCGTTTCATAAGCACAGGAAGATGTTTCTGTGTAATTTTACATTTTTCTAAAGAAGCGCAGAACGTGTAACACTGGATGTAGAGAAGACTAGATCATCAATGATTCTTACATGATGATCATACATAATGTTTGTAAGTGTCCATGATATAAGTAAACTGATACACGGTGGTTTTTCCTGTGCATAGAATAGTGGTCTTAATAATAATAAATCTCACGTGCATTTAATTGCCCATTACGCCATGTTATAAATGAAGCTCGCCTCCACAGGCTAGCATGAACCATTGCCTTTTTGTACGAGCACCCACCACAGGGGTGTGCCAGTAAGACAGCGCTACTCTTTCTTCTCTTTTTTCTCCTCGATCTGGCCAGAAGACAAAGCGTTCAAAGGAAGAGAGAGGTTCTTATCTGAGGCAGGGAAAAGGTTTTAACCTGAGAAGCTGGAGCAAAGAAACTTAGAGGTTGTTCTGCTTTCTCCCCTTTGTGTCTTTCTCTCTCCCTCGCTCTCTGTCTGTCTATGTGTGTCTCTCCCTCCTTCAGTGTTCCTGAGGGAATCACGCAGTGGGCCGCATATTTGTGTTGCTGTGTGCCCACTTTATGCCGCGCTCCCCCGCCGAGCGAGGCTACGCAGCATGGAGTGAAAGGCCATGCTGGAATGCCCATAATGCAGTGTGGAAACTGTGACTGCTTTTGATTTAAATGGTTTCAGATGCGCCTTTTGGAGGTGCGCAGTAAGAAACAGCTGGTTGCTGTGGCTATTGATATGCACAAAAAGAGTGTTGAGGCTGTTAAAGTCGCCCCGTAGGCAGGATTCAGGCAGGATTTGCCAAAACATCACTTTTATCCTTATGTAGTATCATGTTTTGGTATGCAGAAAGATGTTTTTAGTAGATTATCATGATTTGCACGAGTTCCTTCACATAACACCTTGTCTTTTACCCAACCCCCTGAACTAATATATTATACTGTCAAATTGCAATGTGAAAATTACAGTTGAGCTTTGAACTGCAACAATAAGCATCCGTCTGCAGCTCAGTTCTTTTTAAGAAAAGTCTTTGAAAAATCTTCTGAAAGATTGCAGATTGCTTTTGATTACGTGGGGTTTTAGTAGATATCCCAAAGGATGAAAAAAAATCAAAACTCACATAATGGCAACTCAGAAATATACCATACATTAGTGCGATTTCTATATCATCAGTGCACTTGAAGGCACAGTTGGAACATAAAAGCATTTTTCATGATGCTTAGACTCTTATGGGGAGCACATTTAACAAGAACATAAGCCCGTGAAGTTTTTAATCTACTTTTTTTCTCATCTAGGGTTCTTTTTTTCTGGTCTTTGACTTTGACCAAGTGAACTGTGTGTAAGTGGGAGCAAAAAAAGATGCCACCACAGAAAGAACTCCAGCCAGGATGTGTGTTCAACCATAACACTAGGTCATTTTAGCAGCCAGCTGATTGAACATACAGGAAACGGCGAGCTTAGCATCACCTACTGAGATGTTTTTTAATGTTCACATATCATCGGAAGACAAAGAAGAGATAGAACACAAAGAAGCTATATTTGTCCTCATATGAAAGACGATATGTATGATCGCTTACTTTCAAAGAGGGTTGTTGTCCAGGCTTTTTGTGATGTGGTTTTGTGGGCTGGTCTAAAAAAATGAAGGAAATTAAATGAGATTTACGAAATACATTATTTTTTTATCTATTTTTTATTAAACAGCAGGCTTAACAACACAATGAATTCAGAAAGAAGATACACTGTAACTGAATTTGCCTTTTCTTACAGATATTTGTTTCTGAGCCAGGCATTATTTCATGGTAGCCAGTAACTGAAAATAATGTCTCATAACATGCTGTTATGATGAAAAAATACATTTTTATTTCATTTATTTACCTGTACCTGCTGCAATGTTTTTAATGGTAAGTGTATACTGTAATGAAAAACGTATAAAATCTACTTAGAATTAGATTTTAATCTGAAAAACTGAAACAATTTGCACTCAATTTATAAATTTGTCATTCTCTTTTTTGAGTAAATTTAAGTAAGTAAATTTAAGTTGGAGCCAGATAGAAACAGGAATATGATTAAGTCACAGCATGTAAGGTGGACACGGGGTTTACAGATGCCCTGAAACCACGAGGAATGATATATGTTTTTGGTTTTCTTTTTTGCACACTTGAAGAACGCTTGAAGTCCTTTTTATGATCCTTTTTTAATGTGCTGACAAAACAAAATTCACTAATTAATCCAAATAATTGTGATTTGAACTATTTTAATCAATAGTGAATCTAGTCAATGTAGTTTGTCTTGGAATTTGAACCCCAAAGTCACAGAATGTGTCTCGTTTTTCTTCATAAAGACAAATTAATGAGATTTTGAATGAAAGATTATACTGATTTCCAGGACCCAGAGGAGCAGATGCAAAGTTGGACATAAAGTCACGACTTCAGCCAGTGGAAACAGCTGTGAATGGGAGGGCTGGAACCACTCAACCAAATGTGTAAGCATGTGTCCAGAATCAGAGAAAAACTGAACGGACTTCTCTCGCTTTCAGTTTGCTCGCTCTCATTTCAAACTGCTTTTTTTCTTTTTCTTTTTTGTTCTTTTTGTCTGCTACACAAAAGTAATTTACTTTGCCAAGTGGTACTATTGTTATGTTCTACACGCTGGGAGATACTGTTAGTGTTAAGCTCACATATACCCGCAGACACACTCACAACAACACAAGCGCAAACCTCCCTTGCCTGTACCTGCAGACAGTGTGGAGAAGAGATAAGGCTGCATCAAATGCACAACACAGTATTGATTTCCATGCCAACCAATCTCACCCAATCAAAAAAGGTCACGCTGTGTAGAAATCAAAAAGGGGCCTCTTTGTTTCAGAATTGCATGCCGGGTAGCCTTCAGGCAGACCAACTCAGTGAGTGAGACAGTTTGAAGCGGAACGTTTTTCATCTGTGGCTAACCACCTCGTGCAGCAGGCAAAATTGGAAAACAATATTGATATCTGACCAGTGTAATGGCTGAGATACCAGTGTGAGGAAACACTTGTTTTTTTCCGTCTCCTTTCTTTTGAGAAAAGTAGTCTGGCTTTCTCTCCTGCATGGCAAAAGCACACCCATTACAAACACCGGTGTCAGCGTGAATCTAATTTTGTCAGCTCCGTGCCATGCCTTCCAAACTCAATCTGTAACCCTTGTATGTTTCCGTGACTCACTGAGACATGATTAGCAAGGCAACAATTCAGATCTTTGGGGCTGGTGGGCGGATTTCACAGCCTTCCTATTGCTCAGTGTGATGACGGTCAAGATGGGGGCTTTGGAAGTTGTTTTTGATGTGTTTGTGTTGTTCCATGCTGGGTCCGGGTCACCCCTACATGCATTAATGAGCTGATGCGGCGTTTGAAGTTGGCCTTCAAATCTCCTTTGGTGTTCTGGCCCTGGTGTCCACCCCTCTATCCTCAGACTTTCTTGCTCTCAAATCCACTCTTTACAGACACAGTCAACATCACAGGCGCAGGCAGATGCTCAGTCATTTACATCGCCAGCAGGAGACGCGCGGCCTCACTCTCCTGCAGCGAGCTACTGATGATGAAATGAGGAAGAATGTGCATCTCTGTTTTGTCAGATGTCACTGGCGCGGAAGAGTTATGCACAAGGTATCGCTCGGTATTGATGCCTGACACAGAGTCTACACTTGAAGGCTGGAACGTGGAGCAAGTCACAAGTTAATCATCCAGATGACTGCGGTTTGTGTTCTGTCTGGGAGCTCTGTGCTTTGTCCTTTGCTTTCACATGCTTTATAATGTTGTCTTTGCTTCGTGGTTTAGGCACTAAAAACTACTTGGCTAGATTTAAGCAGTAAGACGATTAACAAGATTCAAAAATGTCCCTTGACAAAAATAACCATGCTTGTTGAAAAATGAGCCTGGCCCACTGGCTTTATAATGTGACCCCAAGCGCTCTTTACCAGTGTCTGTGTTTGACAAGTCAGAAGTATGAGACATGTCTTACTGTGACCCCAAAGGATACTTCTCAGTAATTTTGAGACCCAATTAGCTTTGACAGCATGTGAAAATAAGGACTAGTATTTAGTTCAACCTCCTAGGACCTGGCATCCACATATGTGGACATCACATTTTGGGTTGAATAGACCAAAATACAAAATTTCGCTCTACCAGAGCCTGATGTCCACTGTTCCATCGAAATTTAAAACAAATGTCCTCATATGTGGATCTCGTTTTTCACCGAAACAAAGATCTGGTAAAGAAAAAACAAACAAACAAACAAACAAAAAAATCAGGTAATTCTTTGTTTTTCCTTCATCAGTTCCCAATCAGCCCAAATAGCAAAGAGAAAGTAAAAATGCATGCCATGAAACAGTTTGGGTCTTAGGAGGTTAATATAGAAATCTGTGACAATCCAAACCAAGCCTAAGCCTAGCCAAACAAGCAAGATGGAAAAAGCAAGAGGAATCAATAAAAATAATATCCCAACAGGACATGAATTCCCTTTACATCTACATTTGACTGGATAACAAAATTGTGACTTGGAACATCACTACTCCTTCAACCTCCAAAAGCAGATTTTGTCACGTCTCTTTGTGATGCCATCAAATGCTGACAGAGGAGCAGTATTTGACGCCCTGGGATTAGATTGGATGGCACTCACGCAAACAGTGAGAATATCAAATACGATTAAATAAATAAATCCTTTTCCTCTCTTTAACTTTCAGCGAGTTGTTTTACCCACTCTTTTGCCAAGGCCCCCTCAAAAATCCCCATTTTTGTTCAGGCAGCCAGTGTGGCCTTCCAAATGCACAATTGCTTTCCTCTGTGAGCTCCCCTGTTTCCTGGTATGCTAATTTCCTGTGATGATCAGAGGGACACAGGGATAAAAGTGCTGTGCTTTAAGCACTTTGTAGTTTTTATGTTGTTGCCATAGTAACATGAAACTGGAGGCCAAATCAATGTGGCTTCTCTCATTTGCATGGAGAAATAGAAACCTTAAACAGAAACAGAAGGAAAAGAAAGGGAGGGAAGAGTGAAAAGAGGCAAAAAAGAGGGAAAACATCCCACACTGCAGAGCATCAACTTTCTTTCTGAACAAGCTAGTTTAACAAGAGTAACTATTTATGTATATATGGCAAACACTACTTCAACAACAATTGCTTATTTAAGTGCAAAAACACAGCAACGCCCCAACTCTTTCTGCTATCTGAGAGCATAGCTTCCATTCTGCACAGTTCACTTGATATGCATCCCACATGCTGCTCACTCCACTTTGAAGTTGTTCACGGGGCTATGAGGCTATGATTATCCCATCCCTGACAAACCTTCCATTCCCGCTCTGAACTATGTACTGCCGACTGCAAGAGCTACGAAGCAACAGCCCCAGCCCTTACTACAACCGAGTCCGAGCCCCATTCTGATTCAGCTCATGAATGCCTAATTAGTTGTTAATTAAAGCTTGGCTCCTCCGTATGCCACTCAGGCTATCTCTGCATTTATTAGGTTCCCAGACTGGGCAGCTGTTAATGAATGGTGTATTTATTCAGACCAATCTGTTTGTCTTCAGAGTGCACCCCTGCATGACGAATACACGTGTGGGTATGCTTGAAATGATTGCGCAGTCAAAATGTGTGCAGGTAGTGCAGATCTATCCTCTTCCACTTGCTATTAACACCAAATCCTTCTGTCTAATTACCATTCATTCAGACAGATTGGAGGTGGCACCAAATATGTATGCATATTCTGTATGCAGTCTCCTCCCATGCATCCATTACTATGCCCAGCTGACTCCAAGGGTTGTTAGCGACACAAAACGGTTCAACTGCGCCTGCATCAGCTTTATAATTTATCGTGCAGCAGTTGAGGTTAGTGACAGAAGGAGGCTGATGTCAGATCAGCATTTGAGGAGCTCCCACCCATGAAGAGAGAAGGGAGGGATGTGATGCATATGAAAGGAGGAAATAAGATCAGGAGTTTCTGGGTGATATTTGTAGAAGAACTCAGATGAATCTTGTTATCTCTGTCTGGTCAAGAAGTCCTGCTTTTTGTTGGTGCTGGCAAGTGATGAAAATAAAGACTTAAAAAAACTCATTCAAATTCAAAATCCACAGGATAATCTTAAATATTTAAAAGAAAGAGTTCAGCGGCCTAACATTAACACGGATCACATACTGTATATCCCCCCCTCGGGTTACAGCCAGAGGTTAAGTCCATTTAAAGAGAAAAACTAAAGCAGATTTGGCTGCATCCCAAGGAAACGTGGTGTTTGTAAGGCTGGCATGTAATTACCTCCCAACAGCAGCCCACTTAGCACTGGGCTTAGTCTTTATAGGCGCCCATAATGCATTGCAACCATTAGTCATTCCACATAGGTTGTTAGTCATCTTGTTGCAGTCAAGAAAACTAAAGATCATTTTGAAAAAGGAGAGGGGACACATAACTGGAATACTCGCAATCCCAAAGGGGAATCTCTGGGAATTTGCAGAAGTGGAGTCAGAAAGTCACTCTAAACTGGGTCTGCAAATGGAATTTAGAGATGAAAGCCAACTCTGTTTGCCATTCTTCGCACAAGGGGGCAAATTACCAATGACGTCGCCATTGTTTTCTGTGGCCAAACACATTAGCTTTAAATGAGGCTCTGGCTCTGTGACTACTGAATCCTCTCATCAGGCTTGAGTCCTCGTGATATCCTAGTGTGATATCTCTCAGGCAGGAGCCGAATAAACACAGAGTAAACACTGACATCATACGTGGGAGCCGATCAAGAGTGACATCAGCAGGAAACGTTAAAGAGCAGTGCCTAGTTTCGGGCGGAGGCTGTGTTTAGTATTAGCTTTTAACTCTCCCCTTCATAATTTCCTTTATGCAAAAAGTTACACTGGCCTCATTCTCACAACTAAGCATGCATTTTTTTTTTATCACACAGTGCCCCTTTTTGCCAGTGTAAAATACCTACATAGCATTTTCTGTGTTACAATAGCTTTTACTTTTCACATCAGGAGCTGTCTGTTTGGTGTGCCTAATCTTGGGCTTTTATTTCAGTTCATTTTAAAGAAGGTAAAATAAGAATGTAACTCTATAACTCAAGGCAAGTGAAAAGATAAGGGAGGGTGAGTAACAGAACTGTAAATGAAAGATGGATGCCGTTACTTGGTCTTTACCTGCTGTATCTGTATGGAGTGTAAAGTTATCAGCTAACACTAGCAAGCTTGGTTCAGGCTGCACTGAATAGGTAGACACCTGCGTATCAGTGCTAAGTAAATAAAAAAACTAGGATCAAACTCATCAAAAATAGAGCATAGTTTATTACTACAGTTAACCGCACAGCAGGACGTACTATTTGTCAGATTGCTTTTAACAGGCTCCAACAGGCTCCTGCATAACTTAAAGCCTTAATACAATTTAAAGAGGTGAGGTGTTTTTACACCATCCCCACCCACCCAAAGGTGTTGTCAGCTACAGAAACCACCAGACTAATCATGGCTGCTTACACAACTAATACAAGTCTGATGTGGGAACATAAAATATAATGAAAATTTTAGACTTTTGAGGTATAATTTTAGTTTTTTTGGGGGAGGAAAAAGTATGTTTGAGAAATAAATTCCTTAAAACACGTCTTCAGATAATTTTTTTTAACAACCCTACTTCTCATTTTTCTTCTGCCGAATTTTCCCAGATCTCAAAAATTACTTTTAGACCCGAGTTTTAATAAACCAGACGAGTCCTTCAAATCAATCACGCTGAGATGTAGAGGAGGGGAAAGGTTATAGTGCAGGTGTCATCGTACAAGAAGAAAGGCAGGTGTGCAAGCAAGAACAGACACACATACACACGTCTCCGTTACAGCTTAATTGACACTGCACCTCTGGACATTGACCAGGTGTTGCCTTCATGCTGTTCACATACCTGTCCCCTCTCAGCCACCTGACTGTGGTGAATAAAAGCCCTAATTAATTTAGGCTGGAGCTTCCCCTTTCAAACCTGTCCGCTGTTTGCTTTGATCTGTTTGCACTGCATTTGATCTTTAGTGAGGCTGTTAACAGCACCACTGAATTAGACCATCAGCCCCAGACGAAGTCTGTCCTAATTACCGTCCTCTCTACTTAACAAAAGGCCCAGGGCCTGAGGCCTAACCAGCCCGTCTCATTTATAACCTGACGGAGGTGCTTAAAACTGCAAAATACACCCCTGATGTTGATTGTGTGTGTTTTGGCTCATGTTCATATTCAGCAGCGTCACATTTGACACTATAGTATGTCTCAACCTTGAGGTATGACAGTTTAAGGGTTTTTTTTCCTGCTTGGATTTTATAATTATGTCTGCATTTTATAGTTTTATTTGCCTTTTAGTTACAGTTAACATTTTAGCACTTATGGGGGAAAAATTGCTCAGATGTGTGGCAGTTATAATTTTTAACCACTTAATATTCAGGACCACCATAATGCTACTGCTCCTTTGAGATGGAAATCCCCTCTGGGTTATCCACAGTGAAGCCATTGTTGAATCTCTTTATTGGACATCTAAGCATTTCCCCCAGAGCGATATATCTGTATTTGTCCATAAGCTGTTACAGACACACAGATAGTGTTATTCAGCTTAACTGCCACACATCTTGTACCTACTTATAGTAAACAGATTCCTAGTAAAACATGTCTCTTTGTTTTTTCAACAACGTACTCATCTGCTTATCTAACCGATTCCTGTTTTTGTGGTGAGCAAGCAGTCACGACCTCTTCGCTGAAACCTACATGTGTGAATCATGGGACAGATCACAGGCATGCTTCGAAATCTGCATCTTATCTGATTATCTTTTTTAAACATGGCCTTTGAGTGCAACTGCTTCAGCACATTCCCACAGAACATGAGGGCAGTTAAAACGAAGCGGCACAATCACGCTGTCAAACCCTCATTGTCTGTTTAACAAAAATCTGCCACGTTTCCGTGTTCCTCTCATAACCTGAAGGCGCTTGGAAAAACGGTTGAGCTGGCATGAAAGACAAAAAAACGTTCCAGGAAACAGCTGCAAAAAATGTAACGTCGTTTTCATTTAACTTGATGTTAATTGTCAACACCTAATTGTTTAAAAAAAATACATATGTCAAAAAAAAAGAAAATCATGCTGACTGAGATAGCAAAAGGCTTCAGTAGAAAAGCTGATACTAGACTGTTGTGTTCTACTGCTTACATAAAACATTTTATGCCTGAAAGTGATATTTTAAGCATCATTTTTCACATTAAAAGTGAAGCCAATGATTCTTCACATTTACATCAGAATCAGCGACCTACACAGTTTCCTTCAGCTCGTGGAGACTTTAAGCATTTTTCAACTCACTGTTTGGTTTTGCTGTAATTTTATTTTGTTTTTATTGAATTCATTAACCCTTTTACCACAGAAAAAAGAACCAAACAAAAAACACAGGTAGGCAACAAAGTGGCGTAGCCAAAGGACCAGGAAACAAACAGGAGAAAATAGACAAAATAATGAGTGCAGAGCTGAGTATCTTGTCATGCTGGTACAAGAGAAAAAATGACAAATTTACAACAAATCAACCCCCCATAAGGAAACACTATGAAAATTTGAAATACTAGAATAACAATAAAACCCCAAATCTTTGGATACGTGTAATTTTTTTTATAGTTGTATGTTACTTGGCAGTAATTAGAAGGGGTTTTTTTGTATCCATGTGATGCATACAGTCAGCTTTTTACCCAATGTTCTAGTTTTAGTTAATATTTTCCATCGTCCAAATAAGGTAATATATTTTAGGTTATTTTAGAGAACTAAAGCTCATTGTTTATATTCTACAGTCCAGATCAATCTGGAGGTCAAACAAAGTTCAATCTAATTGTGTTGAAAACATATTTAGAGTTCTGAAGTGTGTATTTAGATTAACGATTGTATTTCATTTCAGAACATGTATTAAAAATGGAAATGTTTTGTAAGAAGAGATAAGATTTCTTTAGTTTTTCAGCAGGTAATTATCCACCCGTGGTATTTCACAGATGAAGCTTGTTGTAAGTATCGGTGCAGTCAGTCGTGCTTGTCTATTGTGTTGCCCAATGCGTCTGAGAGCTCTTTGTGTGGCTGCTGAGGAATGTACTGTATGCACATATGGATATGGTAGATATACCATTTGCGCATAATGTGAACAATGAGCGCACGCTTGGCCTCACACAAGTGCAGACATCAGAGAAGCATTTTGGAATGCAGAGCGCGCAGGTTTATACACCTGATGATGAAAGACTTATTTGATTAAGGCTTTAAGGTTCAGAGCCAGGACTTGATGTTAATGGATGGTGTTGATGGAAGCTGAACACGTCTCTTTAAAGTAAAATTCATTGTTACTTTTAACTTTTTTCAATAGTGGATTTGGCCTACATTTATACAATTAGTGTTTCAGGCTTTTTTACATGCTAACAAAATGTCACGAGGGGCGAGACTTGAATACGTAGAGTTCAGTCCATAAATATTTGGACAGAAACGACTCAGATACAGTTGAAGTGCAGACTTTCATCTTTAATTCAGTGGGTTGAATGAAAACTAAAGCATTTGTAAACACAATCCCTTCATTTCAGGGGCTCAAAAGTAATTAGACTAATTAAATAACGGAAAATAAAATGTTCATTTCTAATACTTGGTTGAAAACCCTTTGCTGGCAATGACAGCCTGAATTCTTGAACTCGTGGACATCACCAGATGCTTTTTAATGCTCTGCCAGGCCTTTACTGCAGCTGCCTTCAATTCCTGTTTGTTTGTGGGCCTTTCTGTCTGAAGTTAATTCTTCAATAAGTGAAATGCTCAGTTGGGTTAAGATCAGGTGACTGACTTGGCCAATCAAGAATATTCCACTTCTTTGCCTTAATAAAGTCCTGGGGTGCTTTGGCTTTAAGTTTTGAGTCATTGTCCATCCGAATAATGAAACGCCGCCCAATAAATTAGACAGCATTTAGCTGGATTTGAGCAGACAGTATTTCTCTGAACATCTCAGAATTCATTCAGCTTCTATCCTGTGTCACATCATCAATAAACACCAGTGTCCCAGTGCCACTGGCAGCCGTGTACGTCCAAGCCATCACTCTGCCTTTACCATGTTTTACAGATGATGTGGTATGCTTTGGATCATGAGCTGTTCCACACCTTCTACATACTTTTTGGGGTTTTGTTTTTTTCCAGAACCATCGTGGCTTATTTAGATGTTTTTGGTTGTTTGCTAATAAACAAACAAACAAAATCAAATCTAGCTTTTCTGTTCTTGAGGCTTATGAGTGGCTTGCAATTTGCAATGAACACTGTATTTCTTTTCATGCAGTCTTCTCTTTATGGTAGGCTTGGATATTGATTCGCCTTCTGGAGGCATTTTCAAGAAAGTCCAGTCGCTTTTCTTTCTAAGCTCCTTAGATTACAATGACCTGGATGACTGAGAACTTTCACAGACATACCTTCACAGAGAGCGTTGTTCACTTGGTTGGCTGTTGTGAAGTGGTTTCTCTTCGTCATGGAAATGATTCTGCGATCATCCTCCACTGTTGTCTTCCGTGGACATCCAGGTTTTTTTTTGCATTGCTGAGTTCAGCAGTGTTTTGTATCTTTCTTTCTTTCTCAGGATGTACCAAACTATAGATTTTGACACTCCTAATGTTGTATCAGTTTCTCAGATGATTTTTTTCTTTTTCCGCAGCTTAAGGATGGCTTGTTTCGCTTGCATGGTGCACGCCTTTGACTGCATGTTGTCTGTTCATAGCAAAAACTTCCAAAATGCAAATCAAATCAATTCCAGGCCCTGTATCTGCTTAATTGACAATTGCATAATGAAGGAATTGCTCACTTTTATCCATGAAATAGCCTTTGAGTCAATTGTTAAATTATTTTTGGTCCCTTTAAAAAGATGGTGGCACATGCTAAGGAGCTGAAACTCACAAACCCTTTAATTTGAAATCCAAATCCAATTTAATGGGTACCCTCAAATGAAAGCTGAGAATCTACACCTTATGCCCATGTCCATTATAAACTTATAATTGGAACATTTTTTAGCAGACAGGTAAAAAACAAAACTTGTGTCAGTGTCCAAATATATATGAACCTAACGGTACATTACTCTTCTTTTTTAAGCATATTCTTCTCGTTTGTGACATCATAAGGCATAATCACATATACTTTAAACACGAAAACATTTGAAAGTTAATAGAAATTGTTTGACAAAGTAAAGAAAGAAAGAACGAGGCCTTAAAGTGAAAACAGAATCAGAAAGGTGATGTAAGTGTCTGATGTACAAGGAAGTCCCTGTCAGCAGAAATACTTGTTTCTGCCAACTGATTTTGGGTTGGGTGTAAATGGGACATTCCTGCAGGCACACATCATATACACGTAGTTTAACCTTTTCCGAGTGTCACTTTACAACATGAAATCACACAATGGCATTAAGTGACGCATATATGCAAATAAATGCAGTAACTGGAGATTGCTCATGTGTTCAGCAAAACAAGCAAAAAAAAAGCTTGTGTCCAAAGAGTGTATTTAGCAGACACGGACGAGCTTTAGTATTAACCTTGTGTACACTTTAAGTTTACACAAAAACCTGAAAGAACTGTTTGTCTCTTTGGATGCAAAATTCTTCACCATGTCCAGCAGCTGCAACCTGGTTTCGTGTAAAAAGTCAAAAAGAATGGAATAGAATTATTAACCTAACCTATGTACTGGACTAGGGGAGGAAGCTGGAGAACTCATGCAGGCAAACTCCACACAGAACATCCCCAGCTGGTTTTCCATCCATCCATCCTCTTCCACTAATCCTTATCAGGGTTGCAGAGGAGTGGGCGCCTATTCCAGCTGTCATAGTGCGAGAGGCGGGGTACACCCTGGACAGGTCGCCGGTCTATCGCAGGGCTAACACAGACAGACAGCTAACAATTCACACCTATGAACCATTCAGAATCCCCAGTTAGCCTAACCCCACTGACTGCATGTGTTTGGACTGTGGGAGGAAACCTGAGTACCCAGAGAGAATCCACACATGCAAACAGCACGCAGGTAGGACCCATCCACTTGGTGGATTCAAAATCAGGACCTTCTTGCTATGAGGCAACAGTGCTAAACACTGCACCAACCTGCCATCGATATATCTATAATTAGTTTATCAATCGTATTTTATGTTCATTTAGTATATTCAGTGCAACCATCAGCCATGGCAGTAGCAGCTGAGAAAACCTCATGATAGGACAAAGCAGTTTAAAAAACTATTTTCCTGAAACCAGGTTAAAAGTTGGACTTGTGATCAATAACAGCAACAATACAAAAACCTCTGTCATTCTCAGCGGCCATAAGGAAACAAAATTGATCAAAAAGACTTGATATAGTGTAATGCCTCACTGCATGATGACAGAAAATTGATTTTGTCATTTAATAATGAAATTAGACATATAAATACAGTATGTAGCCTTTTTAGTCATTTTCCAGTTGCATGTTTATCATTTGTGCTAGTTCAGCAATTAGGCTAATTGGAAGGAAAAATGATTCAAAGGGTTACACTGCTGAAAATAAATTGTCAAACAGCAAGTTATTTATTTAGGTAACTAAAAATGGCCTTTGAATAGTTAAATAACTGATGCCATCTTGAACAAACTCTTAGTTATTCTTTTTTGAATAATGGATAAAGTTTTTTCAAGAGCAGATTATCAAGATTTTCCTTTCAAAATGATATAAAACCAAACACTGGCAGTTTTTCTTTCCTGTCATATCTGACCACCCACGCGGTCCGCGTGCTCAAAGAATACGTTGGCCTCTTTGTCTACGTGCCCTTGAGGAGCTTTCTTACTCAAGGCATCATCATCATCATCTGCATTTGATGTCGTCAGCACGCTTGCATACCTTTTGTTGCTTTTTTTTTTTTTTTTTGCCGGCCTTAATTCACAGTCACAAAAGATGAGAGGAACCCACAGCATACCAGCCAGCGAGAGGAAGAGTGCTAAAGAAAGAGTAATGCAAAGGCAAAATAAACAGATTTCAAAGCACTTTTTTTTATCAAGACATCAAACGTCCTATGCGATGAAACAGCGTGCTGCGGCTCGCTTGAATTGACACATTGACAACTTCAGACCTATGATGAGAAGAAAGGAGTGGGGAGCAGAAAGATGGTGGAAGGGAGGGAATGAGAGAAAGGAATGAAAGAGAGATCAGCCTAAACTAACAACAATAATGGAATGATAGAAGAGCTTAATTTTGCCTGACAGACGGTGCTTTCATCAGAGTGTGTGCCTTGAACTGCACCTTGATTAATTATTAAATAAGGTGGCCTGCTCTTCAGCTCTGGCCCTCATTTGATGTCCTTGCAAATGTGTTTCTGCTGACAGATAGAGGTCCACTACTGGTCCCTGTTTACACATACTAAAATACTGGAACAGCAGGCAACTCCCATTGCTGTGCTATAAAGCATGACGTTAGCTTTGATGGTATTACAGCTGCTTGGGAGAAGTTTTCAGAGTCCGATTTCAACCTTATGCAAAGATATACTTAAGGAACAATATGTTCTCTATGTGGATTTATTTGTTTGCTTTTGCACATATGGGGAAATCTGAGAGGTATTAAAGGATTATTTAAGACTACAAGAAGTGTGTGGTCTTTTGCTGTATTGCCACATGTAGCATATACTTTTCCATAGTGGTTACTGTAGCCAGTTATAGCTCTTTATTCTAGCATCCTTGATGTTCTGTGGTGGTAAGTAACTGAGCACTTTTTGTGTAGTTAATTGAATATTAATCAATGTTATTTCATATGTCGACTCCACTCTGCAGCGATCTATCGTACTTTTTACGCTTACTGACTCTTTTTCAGACTACAAGTTTGCACATGGGTTGTGTCGTGTCCAGAGATGGGCAGTAGCGTTACTGTAATCCGATTACTTTTTTCAAGTAACGAGTAAAGGAAGGGATTACTATTGCAAAAAAGGTAATTAGATTACTGTTACTTTCCCATGAGCATGCTGCGTTACTTTTTTTGCGATTTTTTTTTTCTTTGTGGCAACAGCTGTGTGCAGATCAAAAATGGATAATATATCGAGTGCGGGAGAGAGTATGAGCGTGCAGCGTTTAAAGCGTGGAAGTACTGACCCTACTTTGAGTTTGATTCTGTAAAAAGTGACAAAAACATTAGCGTCCACTGCTCTCTGCGTGGGAAGAAAACTTCTTTTTACAGCGAAAAAACCCCTAAACGTCCGAGCAAGCACAGAGTACGCTGCCGCTGGAATGTGAAATTCACAGAGAAACTGCTGTATCCTTCCACTGACCGCTGCGGCACACCTGCACCAGGCAAACCTCCGCCTGCCCCACTCCTGCTATACAGGTTAAAGTAGAGCAACAGGACTGCTGAGTCTTTGATTTTATTTATTTTCTGCTGTGTTTTTCTTGCATCTATTTGAAAGAGTGAGTGTAAACACAAAAAATATTTTATTTTATGTGCTGGAATGTGCAGAAAATAGGTTTAAATGTTAAACATTTTTCTTCCAGTCAGAGAATGTTGCATATAATTTAATGTTTGCTTGATGCATAAAGTTAAAAGATTAAAACTAATAAAACAAGTTTTAAAAAGAGACTTTTTCATTTGATTACATTTTATATGATGGATAGACTATGTGCACGTTAGCATATGCTACTTCCAGTGCGGAAACTCCTGTGGGGAGCTTTGTTTCCGGTGTCCTGTTTTCTGGTCCAAAACAAGTTAGGCAAATGAATGAATCAAGCGGCGATTTACATTTCTATAGATGTCTTGTTCATCGACTTGTCGATATTTTTTCCCCGCGCCTAAGAGCAAAAGAGAAAGGGATTCAAATGTTATATTTCTCAGCTGTCCCTCGTTTATCGCGAGCGTTATGTTCTAAAAATAACCAGCAATAGGTGAAATCAAGTAGCCAATTTTATTTTTTGACGGTGCAAAACATTTTGTGGACATCGTGGACATACAGTACTGCACTTCAGAGTCACACTGCCAGCGATCGATGCAGCGATTCTGTACTGTACAGGAGAGACGTCACGGAGGAGATCGTCTGCAGCGATCAGGACGCAGGACACAATGTGATGTAAAAAAAGCATGCCAACTTGCACTAAAAAAATCCGCGAAACAGGTGAAAGGTGAACCGCGTTATAGCGAGGGACCACTGTAATTTTGAAGGTAAGTCACAACATACCCTTCGTAAATACTAATGTATAGAAACCGTTACCAGCAATCGTTCATTTTTTGTGTGGCTTTTTTTCACGGTTTGTTAACATGCTGTGTAGGTGGGTACTTGACTAGCTGATATCGACATAACAGGGGAAACATCTGGTTTGACTTCACCTGTAGTTTGAATGCTGAACATTTGACTGTTTAATTCATAATAACTGTCACTATACAGAGATGTGCTTCTGAATGTGGACGATGTGTCTTCTGATTTTTGTAATGCAGTTCTGCTTGTGTTGAGTGATGTAAACAACTGATCGATCTAAACTCTTTAAAGGTCAAAATTGATCATTAGATTTTCTCTCAAACCAGGAAGTTAGCATTTTCTCGTGCACAGGGTCTATTATGCAGAAAAAGTAGAATTGGGCTGAAAGATCTATTGCTTTATAACCTATTTAGGGGATAAATCATGTTTTAAAAGTAACTAAGTAACTAATTACTTTTGAAAATAAGTAATCAGTAAAGTAAGGGGATTACTTTTTTGTGAAGTAATCAGTAATTAGTTACTGATTACTTTTTTCAGGTAACTTGACCAACACTGGTCGTGTCAAAGCGTAATCAAAGGATTGCTTTATGGCGAGCCCACCAAACATTTTTAAATATTTTGTTGAATGAACTTCGAAGCTGTCAAATGAAGCTTTTCAAATGGCTGAAAAACTAAAAAAGTTGAGCTGCTGTCTGCAACACCTGGCCGTCTGTTCAGTATCAAACAAAAAACACATGCATTTGCTTTTTTTTCATGACAAAAATGTTGTTTTCCATGTTTCCTGGTTTGTAAGTCAAGCCCTGATTGAGCCTCTGTTTGATGTGGAAACTGCCCATCCTCCTTGTAAGCCCATGGATCTTTTGGCTGTCAGACCTCAACCATTTTGGGGCAGGAACATAACTTTCTAAAAGATGATTAATAAAGGAGGTTATTGACTTAATCTTTTTGTGATTTAAATGTCGTGCCATGACCATAAGTGTGATACAATAGGCTTGTACTCAGTGTGTTGGATGTAACATGCTGCAAAGTTACACTTTACTGTAATCACATTACATTTCTCTAAAGTAGATTCACTGTGCATGGTGTTTACTTTGAAGCCTCTTTAGGCCGATTAGTACTTCGCTTTGTGTTGTCAGTTTTGTGGTCAAACATGCACCCTAAAAGCATTGTGTCCTCATTTGTTTTGGTGTGTGGGACTGTATCCTAAGGTTTATATTGTTAACTGGAAGCTTGTGCTGCACTGCGCCATAGGCATGCAGAGATGAAGCAAGAGCACACTTTATGAGGTTGCATAAATTATGTCAAACTGCCTACAGTTTATAGTATGACATATGTAGTATGCTCCTTCCAAATCCAGACATGGGAAACAATAACCCAGCCCATCACTTGACAAATTGAAACCTCAAGATTTTGCAAACCTGGTCAAAGCATTCTTTAAATGCTAAAATCTGAGCTGATGGCCTCAGTCTGACGCCAGATCACAGGAAACCTTGCCTCCACCTTTCCTTTCTCCCTTTGGTTACTAGTGTGAGGCCTGCATCTTTTTAGCTTTGATTGTTTTGGGCATATCTGGCATAGCTGCAGATTTATTAATATTTCTCCTAACTCAGTGTATCTGGAGATTGTCCTACACACCTAGTTAGCTGCATCAGACAGCCCCCTCAATATGGCGCACATAAAATATAGAATAAGAAGCAGGTACACAACATAGTTTGAACAAGCTCACTGATTTCCACATTTGTCCTTAGATAAACTGTCAGATTTTTTAGAACATCTCCTGTCTATAAACTTGCACTTCTACTCCTCCACTAAGAAAAAAATAGAAATTAGTGAATATAAATAAGTCTTCTTGGGATGAGAGGTAGTAGTATTCACTAAAGCCTTTGATCCAGCCTTAACTAGATAGCCTTGACAAGTCCAATTTATGACTGCTTTTCCCCACAATAGCTCATTGTGTGGAGAGCTGGAGATGATCTAATCACCACTGCCCTCTGAAGTCTGAGAGAGGAGATGAAGAGGAAACATAGTGGAAACATTGTCATCCATCACTTTTGATGTGAAAACACATGATGGCATCACCTTATCTGATCTTTCTTCCAAATTAGTAAGACCAAATGAAATGAAGCAGATCAAACAAGACGAAGGAGTCATTTAATTGCATTACACACCCACACTGCACTTCCTTTGGTAAGCTGTCCTGTTTGTCTGTAGGATTGGACATTTTGATGAATAGCTGCATAACAATGCTCCTGCAGATGACAGTTTGTTGAATAGTTCATATGGCTTTCTCTTAGCTCTCAGCTCTCTGTTCACACACAGCCACAAACATCCACCTGAATACATACAGACTGATGACAAATTCCAGGAAAAAGCGAAACAAGCCAAAACATCTTGGCAGAAAAGCGTCTTTCATCAGCTTGGCAGTGATTCTCCGATGTCAAGCCGATGAACTTGACTGGATGGATAAATACAGTTCTTTCATTTGGTATGCTGCTGATGATGGTGGTGGTGGAGCGCTGTCCAACACCATTCTGGAGCCAGATGCATTAAACTATAGATTCATGGCTGAAACTGTATTTGTGCATAAAAGCAGAAATGTGCATGTGGTTACCATTTTACCAGGCACAATCTGATGTCACAGCATCATGACAATAATGTTAGTCCAGGATCAACATTGCAGCTGATCAGTAATATTGCCTGAACAGTCAGTTAGCGTTAGCCAAAAGTTAGCTAATGCTATTTAAACTAAGACCAGCTTTACTGTTTATTTACAGCATTGTCAAACTCATCATTCAGTGACCCCTCATGCCCTGTGATTACGGGCAGTATCACTCTGGAAAAACTCATCTAGGTCTACTTTTGTATACATCAATGAGCCTTACCCTTTAAGAGCACCATGCCAGTAAAATGCACCTCACACCATAACAGAGGCACTGGATCCCCACACTCAAAGTGTCAGGTTCTTTCCTTTACTCTCTCACCCGTCAAAATAAGCACACAGAAAGTGGTCGATGCACAGATGCTTTAAAACTTCAGATAAACCTGGTTACCAAAAGCCAATCAATGTCGCCTTATCATCAGCAGTCCCTTCACTCTGGTGAGAGTTCAGATGTCGGCTACACGCTCAAAGACAAAGCCGAGCACAGATACCGACTCGTGCCGTCCTCTGTCTGCGGCACCTAAAAACAAGGCAGATTCGAAAATGCCACCTTGTGACTTTTTGGAGGAGCTAATCTATTCTATTTAATGTAGTTCAGAAGGGCCCAACATTCGCACTGAAGACACAAGGCAGGATTAATCCTCATATAGCGGTGGCAAGATGAAAGGAGATAAACCACTTAGCTTCGTTCTTGGATGACTTTATATATTTATTTCCCTCAAGTCTCTTCCCAACGTTTGAAAAGGGATTTAGCAGCAAAGACACTTAAGTCTGTGGAATTTAATCTTTTTTCCTCTTTCAAGTAAGTTGTGGATTTTTTTTGTGCGCTGTTGAGTTTTATGAACTTTCGACAATAGTTTGGGGAGGGCTGAATGACAGAATTTGATGTGTTAACTGTGGCCTAACATTAAAAAGAAAAACTTCTTGAGCATTCCTGTACAACTGTCATCAGAACAAGTTCTGCAGCTGAATCAAAAACACTGCATTTCATGCAAACTACTTTGGCTTTTGGGTTTATTTGATAGGTCACCGCATGTGTTTGTTCTTTCTGGTTCAGACCTCTAAATAAATAATCCTCATAATGTGAATGCAGATTTCCTGACCCCAGAATGTGTCGCAAAGCTTCATGCCCGACTGTCAGTCTGACCTGTCTGCTCTTCAATAGCTTCCCACTCCTCTACCGACTCTGCGTTCTGAGCTGAGCCTGCTGAGTTGTGCCGACCCCGGGATCTGGCCTCCGCACATCAAAAGCTCCGTATGGAGGATGTTAATATTTGCTCAGGTGCGTCTCACGAGTCTCCCTCTCTGAGCAGAGAGTGCTCCGAGCATATAAATATATCAGAGGCCAAAGGGACGTCTGGTCCTGCTGTCCCTGTGTGTGAGAACAGGGGATGGGAGTGGATGACATTGTGTGCTGTCGCCAAACAAGCCCATACACACTCGCATACACAGATTTCACTCCTCCTCCCGACTGCTGGGGTCGGTAGCCTTCATTTGAACCCCCTCTTTCCTTTCTTCTTGGTGGCCTTCTGACCTGGGGCTGCCCCTTGGTCAGGGGGCACATGGACAGGACAGCTGGGGACAACAGGAGCCCTGTCCCAACCAAATCCCCTCCTGCCTCCTGCCTTTTCCATCCCATGGCCCTTGTGTTGCCTTTGAACTTGTGCCGCCTGATACCCCACCTCCCGAGACATCCACTGTTTATCCAATGCTACAAATAAGAACAGAGTGGTGAGATTAGATACGACTTTCCCCTAACCTTTGGTGTAAGACCTCCATCTCACACCTGCATCGATTCCATCTGAGTGTCACTGATTAAAATGACTAACAGAAAGCCTGGGCTCCATCTCCCAATGCTGCTTGCACGTCTGTTATTTGGATGTCAGGTTGACTTGGCTCGCCGTGATGGCTTGTTTACGCTGAGCTCCACAAATAAGATCTAACCCTCAGCAGCCGCTGTCGTCAGGCAACAAAGATAGACAGAAGTAGAATCTAGAAACTCCAGCGTCACATCAAAGGAGCTGGAAGCCACTCAGCTCCACATCTGTGGAACAATCTGACTGTGAGACCGAGGTGTTTCGTAACTGGCTTACTGACAATACATAGACTGTTGAGGACCTGAAGAACTGCTGCTCCTGCTGGAGCACACGTACATGTCTGGAGTTTAGGATCCCAGGGAAAAATGGAGGCGGGGTGCAGGATTTTATTTGCTATCAGCTCAAGGGGCAGAGGAGGCTTTAGAGCAAGGTCTTGGATGTTTACTATAGAAATGAAATCATGATAAGAAGCCTATATCATAAACAAACTACCAGAAACAGGCTGACCAGAAGGAAAGCTTTATATTTCTCTGCTTGGAAATAAACTAGAGAAAGCTATCCGTATAAAAATGGGTGAGGCGAGACAGATTGTATAGTTTTGTTAGAGCAAGGTCAATATACATGGTCCCAACAGCAGAAAATTAGCTTTTAGCGGTTTGTATTGCAGTTACACACTTCAGGCTTTTACCCAGCAGCGGCAGAAAACCCATTAATGCCGTGACTGTCGGTTCATCATCGATGTGGAAATGTTAAAAACGTCTTTCACAGTGACTTTGTCTATCTATCTAAACTCGGAGGGAGGAAAGGTGTCCAGAACCAAATGTCATTCTTCGATGTCATTTTCCTGTATAGTCTGTGAATGACGATAACATTACCAGACAAAGTAAAACAGGATTGTTAAATTCTATAATATTGATCACCTGTTCTTATCAGTGAAGTCCAGGGCCCATCCTTCCTGCTGATATTGTCCCCACTGCTCGCAGTAATCATTACTTTTTTATTGTTCTAAAGAAAATACTTCAGTGTTGACATTGTGGAAGTTAAAATTGCAAAAATATAAACTATTTCTGCCCAAACTTTCTGTGTAGATCAACACTAAGACAGGTGATTAAGCGAACCATTAAAAAAAAAAGGTACAGATTATTGCTATTTTAGACTTTAAATTTTTTATTCCTGAACTCTATGAGAGGAGTTTGCATGTTGCAGTTATAGATAACCCTTAATTCTCTTCTATTCTCTGCAGCTTACAGCCTTTCACTTCAGTCATCATCTGAAACAAGCAATTTTAGTTCTCTGCGTGACCAATCCCCTCTCATTAACATTAACTAGACACAGGAGTAGAAGCCATATTCAAAACAAGCATTTAGAGCAGTCTGAATCCTGATGCTTTGGCTTACTTACTGCACATATGGTGACCTTATTATTTGAAACTTTGGGCATGTTTAATTTGAGCATCCATCACTGCTGCAGTCTAATAGTACATATGACAGAAAATAAGGAAGAGCATTGAGGACCAATTTATGAAGTGTAACGAGAGAAATAACAACAGGCACAGCGAGTTTAATCCACCAAAAGATAAAACAACATAAGAAACTACAGCCAGATCAATCTGAAGGAAAAACCAAGACTTGCTATGTGGAGACACGTGGAATTAGCACACCAATGAACAAGCTAGCTAACTAACAAAGAACAAAAACACAATGCTTAATACATCAAGGTAATTAGGAACAAGTGGAAACAATCAGGGAATCACAGAGATAGGAACAAGCCAAAGAGAGGAAGTAAAATTTAGCAAAACACACACAAAAACACACTAATAAATCAGACATGACAACAAAAATTGTTAAGTAAAGCAAAGAAGGGGGAAACATACCAGAAACATAAAGAAGAAATATGATGGTGATTACTGGGTTAGAGCCAAGTCTGAATTTTATCATCAAAGTATGAACACACTTGTGCACAAACTCACTATACTATAAAGGAGGGATGTCAGTGTCCTGCAGGTTTTAGATATCAGCGGACATGAGGAAGTCATTTAGCAATTTGAATCAGCTGTGATGGATCAAGGACACATCTAAAACCTGCAGGACACCGGCCCTTTGGGCCTGGAGTTCCGACACCCCTGCTATAAAGGAGCAAATACACATGTTGTCTAGGAAACACTATTCTTAGTCCAAACTCTTATCGTCGTGTTCTTAGATCTCCATGCGGGACTGAAGGCTCCTGATTTACTGAGAGACATGGTTTGATTAGTTCCAGTTACAGACTTTTGTCTTATGAAGATGTAACACTTTTACCACCGGCTCGTGTGACAAGACTCCCCCCTTATGCCCTCGGGTGCAGTCTTGACTCTACTTAAACATTCTGTGATAAAAGATACATCTCGAAAAATAAATATCAGTCTAAGGTTCATATGATTCTCGTGTCTACACAGACAAGCGGAGGCTAAGGAAATACACTTAACCGATTAAGGCTAATACATGTGAATACTCAAATGATAAGACACCATGCAATAAACCCAACACAGGATCTCAGGGTTAGAAAATGTATTAAACAATTGCAGGAAATTCACATCCAACCCTTTTTTTTTCTTCATGAAAAAAACACATATACAAAACATACAATAAACCCCCGGGGGATAGATTTTAGTATTTTTTTTCCTTAACCTGTCCAATGTTATTCTTTCCCCAGAGTGCACTCTTAGTTTATTTTTGTTGTTGGCGCGCTTTAGTTGGAGCTCTTAATAATAACAACAATACCTCCGAGTATCCGTGATGTCTCCACCTCCTCCGATGAATAACTCGCTCGTTGTGGTAGCAACCGTCTCCACTCGCGGCAGCGAGCAACGAATCTCCGGTTCCTTAGATAGCAGCAAATCATCCACGGTTAGCGACTCTCTCCTGAGACAACTCTCAAACTCCGTCTCTTCGCTCCGGCGGAATCTCCGTTAGCCAGGACCGTGGCGTTAGCCTAGCTCCAGCTAGCCAACGTAGCCAAACGTGCCTCGTGCTTAGCCAAGCACAAAAGATACGGGAAGCCCGGCTCAAACGCTCCGAATGATTACCGGGAAGTCCGCAGACGGGTGATATGTTGTTGCCGAACAACTTTGGTGACATAAGCAGTCCCGAAGTCCATGCTTCGTCTATGCCATTTTAGTAATCCTCCTTTTCTTCTCCTCTCTTCCTCGCGAGTCTCTTTCCCCCGGAAGTCATCTGCAAGTCATGACCTCTCGTGACGTAGCATACAAAACAAGTTACACTTCTTCTCTTTTAACAGACATTCACATTCCATGAAATTATGGTTTTTTAACGTAACTGATTTTTTCACACACTATTTATGCATTTTAATACAAACATTTATATCACATATCTATACCACTCTTAACCTCACCATGAACCGTTATTTTCTCTTCGACTTATTCTCATGAAAACAAAATAAATACCACTGATATTTATCAGAGTATTACACTCTCCCCCCACCAAAGAAAAGCATGCCCTCATGACTTTGTACCTTGAAAACATAAACCATTATGGCACAACAGGTGAGTAAAACACACAACTAAGCAAAGATGGGTGTGCCTATCCATTTATAAAAACAAGAGACATATTTCACTGTTGTGGCGGCTACCACACTGGGATGACCTGGTTCATCATAAGTTAACCTCAAAGGAGCCCTCTTCAACCGCTGAGGTCTGGCCTTAATGTCAACATCAAGATTAGTCTCAGAGTTAAATTCAGTGTCCTCTTCTTGCAAGAGAATGTCTTCAGGCAGTACTTTGTCTTTCCCCGTCTCCTCAGGATTCTCGCAAGTATCAGGTGATTCGGCTTCGGTGATCTCAACAGACTCAGATTCATTTACACTGTCCGTCTCAGGTTCCTCTACACATTCCTGTGTTACTCCCAGCCCAACTGTTTTTGGTTGTTCAGCTACGTCACTTAAGGAAATACCCAAATCCAGACTGAACGGTTCCAGAGTATCACTATCCATGTTGCACCTGAGAGGTTCAACAGTCAGATCACACCAAAGTCCAAAATCCTCATCTTCGGAGTCAGTGTACTCTTTCTCATCTTTATCACTGGGCGTGACTCCTTCCCTTTCAGAGTCTTTATCTGCCGTTCTCTGCGATAGTGTCTTTTCCTTTCCAGGCTTGTCTGTGCATTCTTTCTGTTTCCTCCGTCGCAAGACTCTCCTTGTAGGGGTGAGATCCGTATGGGATGCAGAGTCTAGACATATCCTCTCCCCAAGAGGCAGTAAGTGATTTCGATGGAGGATCTTGATTGGTCCATCACCATCTTCAGGTTTCAACCGGAACACTGGTAGGTTCGGCATCTTGCTTTCCACAACATATGGTTTTGACGCCCAGCGATCGGCCAGTTTATGCTTCCCCTGTAACCCGAGGTTTCGTAGCAAGACTCTGTCTCCAGGTAACAACTGTGCGAACCTGATTCTTTTGTCATACCGCTGCTTATTGTTCTCATTCTGTTTGGCCGCGACGGACTCTGCTAGTTCATAGGCAGCCTTTAACTCCTTCCTCAGGTCAGAAACGTACTTGAGGTAAGTTTTCTGTGGTGTGCCATCACAAGAAGTCTCGAAACACAAATCCACAGGTAACCTAGCTTCACGCCCAAACATAAGGAAATAAGGAGAGAAACCTGTAGCTTCATTTGGAGTGCAATTATAAGCATGAACCAAATGAACGACGTGCTGACTCCATTTTTTCTTTCTGTTCGGTTCCAGGGTCCCCAACATGTCCAACAACGTCCTATTAAACCTCTCGGGTTGAGGGTCTCCTTGAAGATGATAGGGCGTCGTTCTTGATTTTTCAACTCCAAGCGAACTCAACACTTCATGAACAAGACGACTTTCAAAATCTCTGCCCTGATCACTGTGCATCCTCCGTGGCAGTCCGTAATGAACGAAATACTTCTCCAGCAACACCTTTGCAACCGTAGAGGCTCTCTGGTCTCTTGTTGGAAAAGCTTGAGCATACCGAGTGTAGTGATCGGTAATGACCAGAACATTTTCTGTGCTGCTCGAATCAGGCTCTATGGACAAAAAGTCCATACAAACAAGGTCGAACGGTCCCTCACTTTGCAAATGCGACAAAGGTGCAGCTCTCTTGGGTAGAGTCTTTCTTTTTATACACCTCTCACAAGACTTGCAATACTCTTCAATCTCTGACTTCATCCGAGGCCAGTAGAACCGGTTTCTTACCAAGCCGTATGTCTTGTCGAGGCCCAAATGACCTGAGTCATCGTGCAGTGATTTCAGTACAGGGACTCTATACTTTTCTGGTAGTACCAACTGAGAACAGCGTGATTTTCCTGGAGGAGTTACAATGCGATACATCACTCCTTTCTGCATCTTTAACCTGTCCCACTCTCTCAACAGCAAAGAGCAAGTTGGTTGCTTGGTCTTGTCAACTTGGTTACTATTCCCATTACTCAGAGCTGTCCACACTTGTCCTATGCCGGGGTCTTCCCGTTGAGCGGTCGACAACTCAGCAAGACTCACAAAAGGCATATTCTTAACACTCAAAGAAGCCAGATTGCAATAAGCTTGTGGGATAGCTTGTGGAGAAGTGCCAAAAGAGTCAATGGCTCTTCCGGATCGGGGGTTTTTATGTTTCATCACCCCAGACATTTGACACAAGGCTCTCACTCCTGCTGCAGGAACGTCGTCCCACTCGGATTTGGATATCGACCCCGATTGTGGCCGGCGAGAGAGAGCGTCAGCGTCAATGTTTTGGACTCCTGCTCTGTACTTGAGACTAAAGTCATATGTAGACAGGGCAGCAAGCCAACGGTGACCCGTCGCGTCTAGCTTGGCAGACGTTAGCACATATGTCAGAGGGTTGTTGTCTGTCCTCACCTCGAACTTGGTCCCGTACAGATAGTCATGCAGTCTGTCCACTACCGCCCACTTCAGCGCCAAAAATTCCAATTTATGGGCTGGATAATTCTTTTCTGAAGGAGTCAAACTCCGACTGACGAAAGCCACAGGTCTCAATCCTTCCCCTTGATCCTGGTACAGCACTCCTCCTAGCCCCTCCCGGCTAGCGTCTACATGTAGCACATAAGGTAGCTGAGGATCGGCAAAGGCCAACACAGGAGCTTGGGTAAGTCGTCGCTTCAGCTCCTCAAAGGCTGCCTCACATTCTCCGCTCCAGCGACCACCAAAGGGCTCTGCGGGGTTAAGGTACGGACCATCCTGTCTGTCCTTTACTTTCTTCTTTGCAGTTGAAGGGTAACCAGACAACAGTTGGTTCAATGGGTGAGCTACCTTGGAGTAATCTTTCACGAAACGCCGGTAGTACCCACAGAACCCAAGAAACGACCGTAATGCAGTCACAGTGTTGGGTCTTGGCCATGCGGTTACAGCTTCAGTCTTCTTTGGATCAGTAGACACCCCGTCTTGAGATATGATGTGCCCAACGTAAGTCACCGATGGCTGACAAAACTGACATTTATCCAGTGACAGCTTCAGTCCTTCGTCCTTTAGACGGTCAAGCACCTTCAGCAACCGGATCTCATGCTCCTCAAGCGTGGCTCCAAACACAATGAGATCGTCGAGATAGACCAACACCTCAAGCAAGTTCATGTCTCCAACAGTTTGTTCCATTACCCGCTGAAATGTAGCGGGAGCCCCTGTCACTCCCTGTGGCATTCTTTCAAATTGGAAGAATCCAGCCGGGCAAATGAAAGCTGTCTTTTCCTTGTCGGAGTCTGCCATGGGCACTTGATAGTATCCACTCCGAAGGTCAAGCACACTGAACCACTTGCTTCCACTGAGACATGCCAAAGCATCTTCAATTCTTGGCACCGTGTATTGGTCGGGAGTGGTGCGGCGGTTTAGGGTCCGAAAATCCACACACATCCTTATTTTCCCATTCTTCTTTCTCACGACCACAATGGGTGAGGCATAAGGACTGCGTGACTCTGTAATAACACCAGCAGTTTTTAGCTGCGCTAGATGCTGTCTCAATGCCTCCACGTCAGCAGGCGGCAACCGACGAGACCTCTCCCGAAATGGTTTGTCCTCTGTGGTTTTGATAGTGTGCTGGGTGCTCTTACTGCATCCGACATCAAACTCATGCAGAGAGAAAACTTCACTCCGCTCCATCATTTCTGTCACCAACCTTTCCTTCCACTCCTTAGGAACTGGTGAGTCTCCAAAGTTGAAAGAAAAGGGGCTCAGCTTCCCAGCGAACTCGACTTCAGACTCTTCTCTCCCAGGTAGAGATGACACAACGTCGACTGGAAACAGATGAGCTATTGGTGTCCCTCTGGTCAAGGTAATTTCCCGTGCTGACATGTTTCTAACTAGAACAGTAATTCTTTTGGCCGTCACACCAGTGGAGGTCTGCAACTCTGGTCTCACCAGGAGGCAATCGGGAAACCGTGACTCATTCGCAGGGTCATCAGGTGAGTCTACAAGGATTGTCTGAGTGCCCAGCACTCCATGAAACTTTGGTGCCCCAGCCACTTGGGCGACTCCCCCAGGCTGTATGGTGACAGGTTTGGCTTGGGTTACTGTCAGCATCAGGTGGTAACACTGAGATCTCACTGAAAACTTTTCTGAAGACTGGGTGAATGTGCATGGATCTCACAAAGTTTTCTCCTCCCTTTTCCATGCAGTGGCTAAGCAATCGCCTCACAGTGGGTGTGTTGGTGCCAACAAGCAGGGAAACTTCACCTCTCACAACTGGGTCGGGACATACCAACACAAGTGCATCAATGGTCTCACTCACACCTACATCTGCTTCCAAAAACTCCAGCCTAAGTGACAAATAGCCATCATAAGGGTACTCGGCGGAACTGAGACCCCATATCGCCAACGTGTCGATAGACGTCAATGGCAGGTGTGTCAAATATCTGTCGTAGAAGGATCTGTACAGCAGGGTTACCTGAGAACCAGAATCGAGTATGGCTTTAGCGTAGATGCCTTCAATCTGTACCGACACTACAGAGCTAGGGCCCACTAAGCCTGCAGGTACAGTGTCTTTCACTTTTCCCTCTAAGGTGCTGCACTTGGTGGAACGTTTTACAACCACCGGGATGCCAGGCCGTTCCTCTACTGGACCCCGCGGTAGTTTCCCGATTTCTTTGTCAGTTTAATGAGGCGCTTGTTGACTTTGAGTAGGTTTTCTTCACCTTCACATTCTCTCTTAAAATGTCCATCCTCCCCACATCTGTAGCAAAATATTCCAGGTTTATCCTCTTGATAGCCAGACCTTTGTGGGGTAGCATTTCTTTTATAAGGTGGCTTGGCAGGGACTTCTGGTTGTGAAATCTGGGTGTCTGGATGTGATGCAACCGTAGCAGCTTTAAGACTAAGCATCTCAGCTTTCATGACACTTAACTCTTTTTTCAGCTTTGCCACTTCAGGATCAACTTCTTGTTCAGGTGCCGACTTAGAAATAGGAGTTACAGACTGTGACATTACTGGGTTCTTACTATCGTTTCTGCTTTGGAGCATGTCCTCTTCCTCCCTTACTTCTTTTAGCAACTCACTGAAAGAAGGGGGTTCTCGCAGCTTGTGAGTCATACGAAGACGAAGTGCAATCATGTCTTGTTGCAGTGCTCCCCTCACAACCTGCTCCATCCGTAATCGATTCATGTCAGACAGTGCCACGCCTCCTTTTCTGAAAATACAGTGCAGCAGTTTATCCAACCTCAACAAGTAAGTAGACAACTTTTCGCCCACATTTTGGTAGGTATGTCTGAACTTCACCAGAAGATCGGACGCACTCTCAGTTGTTCCAAAAGCCGTCTCCAAAACCTGCATGTAGTCATATGAAGTTGCAGTGGGCTGCTGGACTCTCAAGAACCTTACAATGTCTGCAGCTGGACCTTTCAGACTTTCCACTATTCGCTGTTTCTTTATGTTGTCACTGCACTGCCACTCATCTAGCAGATGTGTTGTCTGTTCTGCCCAGGCATCATACTCTTCCTCCCCATTGGGCGTAGGTTTCACACCAGAGAACATGCGCAGCTTACGATAGCTCTGAGAATCAACAGATGTGGTGTTACATTTATCCACTAAGGAACTGATAGCATGTATCAAAGCCGTGTTCACATCAAGGGGTGAAGGCTGAAGTAAGCCACCAACGTCAGTAAGAGTTTTACCTTCCGCATTCAGGAATGACATTAGCTTAGATTGAAACTCATCATTTTCTGCAGGAGCAGTGAGCACATGAGCTGGCCATGGACCCGCCTCCCCAGGAAGTCCAACAACATCCGGTACGGTTTGATTTTTTAAGTCAGTTGAAGTCTTGATCAGTACCAACTGTGTCTTAGAAGCTACATCAAGACAACGGTCAACTATCTCGGATTTTCCAAATACTTTGACCTGGCTCAAGGCCGATAGCAGAACTGCATCTGTGACATCGGGGTCCACATCACTCAAAACAACTGCATGTCCATAAGCTAACTGCTTCCTTTTGCACCAAGCTTCAATTTCAACTGCTTCCATTTTTCTTTTTTTCTTTTTTTTTTTTAGCTCAAACAGTAAGAGATCTCACAATAGATGTAACCACACTTGACAATAAAAATAATTTCCTTAGCAATCTCAAAAAAAATTAGTTCCCTCTCTTTGGTGAATGACGGAAAACCAGGTCAGTCATAACAAAATTACATACAATCCCGGACGAGCCCCCAAAAATGTAACACTTTTACCACCGGCTCGTGTGACAAGACTCCCCCCTTATGCCCTCGGGTGCAGTCTTGACTCTACTTAAACATTCTGTGATAAAAGATACATCTCGAAAAATAAATATCAGTCTAAGGTTCATATGATTCTCGTGTCTACACAGACAAGCGGAGGCTAAGGAAATACACTTAACCGATTAAGGCTAATACATGTGAATACTCAAATGATAAGACACCATGCAATAAACCCAACACAGGATCTCAGGGTTAGAAAATGTATTAAACAATTGCAGGAAATTCACATCCAACCCTTTTTTTTTTCTTCATGAAAAAAACACATATACAAAACATACAATAAACCCCCGGGGGATAGATTTTAGTATTTTTTTCCTTAACCTGTCCAATGTTATTCTTTCCCCAGAGTGCACTCTTAGTTTATTTTTGTTGTTGGCGCGCTTTAGTTGGAGCTCTTAATAATAACAACAATACCTCCGAGTATCCGTGATGTCTCCACCTCCTCCGATGAATAACTCGCTCGTTGTGGTAGCAACCGTCTCCACTCGCGGCAGCGAGCAACGAATCTCCGGTTCCTTAGATAGCAGCAAATCATCCACGGTTAGCGACTCTCTCCTGAGACAACTCTCAAACTCCGTCTCTTCGCTCCGGCGGAATCTCCGTTAGCCAGGACCGTGGCGTTAGCCTAGCTCCAGCTAGCCAACGTAGCCAAACGTGCCTCGTGCTTAGCCAAGCACAAAAGATACGGGAAGCCCGGCTCAAACGCTCCGAATGATTACCGGGAAGTCCGCAGACGGGTGATATGTTGTTGCCGAACAACTTTGGTGACATAAGCAGTCCCGAAGTCCATGCTTCGTCTATGCCATTTTAGTAATCCTCCTTTTCTTCTCCTCTCTTCCTCGCGAGTCTCTTTCCCCCGGAAGTCATCTGCAAGTCATGACCTCTCGTGACGTAGCATACAAAACAAGTTACACTTCTTCTCTTTTAACAGACATTCACATTCCATGAAATTATGGTTTTTTAACGTAACTGATTTTTTCACACACTATTTATGCATTTTAATACAAACATTTATATCACATATCTATACCACTCTTAACCTCACCATGAACCGTTATTTTCTCTTCGACTTATTCTCATGAAAACAAAATAAATACCACTGATATTTATCAGAGTATTACAAAGACATTGATAAGACAAAAGCTGCACTGACATATCGCATGGAATTTGTGTAGAATTACATGAGAAGAGTTGGAGAACTAAACTAGAACTAGAACTAAATTTCAGTTGTAAGACTGAACAGAAACAGAACAGATGCACTGTATAAGTTGCTTAAAATGTATAACTCTTATATTTTAAGCAGCAAGGGAAAAAAGGCACTCTATAAATGCTTATAGCTCTTAAATAATGTGAGCTGACCACTGCCTAATACATTATACCGGAGAATAATTTAGCATGAATTTTTCATTTATGGGAGAAATTGTAGCTTGCATTATTACAGGAAGTATGTTGCCTCTATGTTTTATTTTACTCTTTAATGCAGTAAACTAATAAGATACTGTATACGTTGTTTCCACTTCAGTTATTTAATTAAATGGCCAAACGGCAAACATATGTTACAATTTTCACAGTAGATTTTTCAACTCCTAATCAAATATTCCCTTTTGCAAACTGAATTATTCAAGTGTGGAGATTTTTCATGGAGTTCACGTTTAGGATATGAGGATGCAGTATCTCAAAAATACCCCTTTTGCCACCCTTTTCCTCCGTTCGGGTGTTTTTAATTTATGTATTTATTTATTGAGAGTAACCTTTCTCTGAGAGCACAAAATCCACTTTTCTGCTTTGCGCCAGCTACATCTGTTTAATGCCACAAGCAGCCGACAAAACACATCATTAGTGCCACAAATGAAAGTGATTTTAAAAAGCACAGAACTGTTACAGCTTTTGTCATCCTGCTGTAGAAGAAAGCAAACAGCCACATCTGCAGAGTGCTGAGGTCAGGGGGGAGACGCTTGAACTCACTGGAGGCAGGTGAAGTCTGACCTCGTCAGTGTTATCGGTCCGACGCGTCACCGTGTGAAGACAAACAGATCGAGATGGCTGAAAATACCATGGACTCCCAAAAGAAAATTACTAAAGTGAGGGCACCATCTGTTCCACAATATGGAGATAATTAACTGCACATAATTGAAACTGATAAACACACAGTGGGAAAATCTATAGGCATTAATATTAGATAGAGTGATTACTAGTCTGACTGGAAAAACTGAAGCGCATTAATATATGTTTGAAAATGATCTAACCTCATGACCCCTCTTATTTGTATGAATATGCAAATATGAAAATTCTCCCTGCTGTTTTTGTTGCATCATGGTCAGGCCTCTGTGTGTTGTGCAGACTGCTTTTGAATGAAAAATCATTCCCCCTGAAGAAATAGTTATGTTGTTTTCAATCATTCATGAGCTTTTAGAAGTGTTAAATACTCCAACTTCTACTGGAGAAATCTTTCATTGCTCGTAATGACTTTGAATCGCTGCAGAAACCCATCACATATATATGCCATAGGCCTTCTGGGATAATACAGGAGATACTGTGATACTGTTACTCACAACTGTGTGTAATAACATTATATAATGTGCAGATGACACAACAGTAATTGGGCTGATTTCCAGCAATGATTAATCTGCCTACAGAGCGGAGGTGTAAAATCCTGTGAGCTCAGTGGACAACCTGTCCCTCAATTCTGGGTAAAACTCATCATCGGCATCAGAAGCTACACTGAACAAGGATTATACTCCAGCCTTCATCAGCAGGAATCAGGTGGAGCATGTACCAACCTTCAGTTAACACCACAGCAGTGGTTGTTTTTTCCTAAGAATGCTGAAAAAAGGTTATCACTGAGACACGTGATAATGTTTGTATTATCTCTGGAGTTCTACACCGAGTTGACTCAGTGCAGACGATTGTCAGGGTGTAGCAACCAGCCTGCAGGTCATTTACAGCGCAAACTGCCTCAGGAAATGCACCAGCATGCCACAGCCTGTTTGAACTTCTCTCATCCAACAAAAACTTTTGATGCATATGTCTCAAGTCTCAGTGACAGAGGTATAAACACAATATATCAATCTATCAAATGTCCTGGTTGAACTGCTTGGGCTCACAATCATAACCAACTTACTGCAAACTTGCACTGAGGCTGTAACGTAATATGTTTATTGCACCATGTTTATCTTTCTTTGTATTTTATCAGATTATTTACTTTGGTTATGGGGAGATTATTTTACTTTTACTCAAATCTTAAGCCATCAAAACTTTAAGTGACTTGAATGTGACTTCAAAATGAAATCAGCCTTTGTGCAGCGCTACACTGCTTCAAACACTCCTGCTTCATTAATGGGAAGAGCTCGTTTTGATTAGTTTTGGAGATCTCCCTGGATTTCCACTACTGTATCCACTCAACTCGAATTTCATTTTGGGAAAAAAGAGCAGGACATTGCAGCCTTACTGCTCTTCATTGCGTTATTTACAGCGATGCTCCTCAAACTCAGGGTGATGTTTTTAAGTTTATGGCATTCTTCCCGTCAACTCCACCACTATCCTTCAGATGGGGCCATTTTTATATCTAAATAAGTCCAAATTTTCAGTTAATTTCCAGTCCTGACTAACTCATGCTCTACTGTGATTAGCAGCTAGGTGCTAACTTTGTCTTCTGCTTCATCCTGGCCTCACAGTGTACACCGACTTCCTTGAAGGAAGGAAAAAAGTGGCTCTAGCATCTGGAAACCAGAATGATGAGATTTTTTTTTCATTGAATAACTGGGTCAAGATTTCTGTTGCTTGCTGCAGACTTCTTGCTACAGCTATATACAACCTGTGGGGTTGCTTTGTATGAGAGGGTAGTGCTGTGTGAGTGATTTTAGGTTGATCTAAAAGACAGAAGAACAATGACTGATGGTGATTGTGATATTGTGATTCTGTAGCTATCAAAGATTATCTGTCTGCTTGATGGA
This sequence comes from Copadichromis virginalis, assembly GCF_057382275.1. Classification (NCBI taxonomy): domain Eukaryota; kingdom Metazoa; phylum Chordata; class Actinopteri; order Cichliformes; family Cichlidae; genus Copadichromis; species Copadichromis virginalis. The sequence continues at coordinate 39,150,970 of NC_140623.1, forward strand.
CCCTCTCAAGTGACCAGCCATCATAAAACATAAATGCAAATCCAATTTTTTAACAAGGCAGAGGTCACACAAAGACTCCTCAAAGGATCAGTGAAACAGCAGGATAAAACTGACTGTCAGAAAACCTCAGTGAAAAAACGTCACGTCACAAACTCTCGTCAAATATTCATCACATCCCTTTTTATTCCCGTTTCATTCGGTCTTCAATAGTAACAAATACATTAGTGGATGAAAGACAATCAAACCAGTTCCCAGAGGGAGCGCGTGAAGCATCCCTATCTCCATGCTGTTTGTACTTGGGAAGAATCAATTAAAAATGTACAGCTGCTATAGATTTATTATTCATGTGCTCATCTTTCCCACTTCATCGATGGCCGACACATGTATTTGTCAGCCGAGTAAATACATCGGCAAAGGAGGAGGAGATGAGAGTTGGGTTTGTGAAGACAATGTTTGTGATCATTTTGTAGAACTGGGGTTTTCACCATCGTGTGCCCCTCTCGCGATATTGGATTTATAAGCTTTTAGAAAGAGAAGAGTTTCCATTTTTATGTCCCTTTAAGTACATGTCTGTCTGCTGTTCTACTGAGTCAGTGCATCTCCTCACTTTCTGCTGATGTCTCTTTTTGTTTTGTGTCTGCGTGAGTTGTGTCTCTCTCTCTCAAACATTGGGGTTCTTCTTCAGGTATTTGGGTAAAAACATTGATTATTGACTGGTGCATTTTTGAATTTTGACAGCTTCTTATCTGATATTTTCTCATTTCATCCTCACCCATCTGCCTGCCAGTCAGGTTGCTGGTGCTATAGATCCCTTATGGCTCAGCCAAAGAAACCATTGAAGCTGTGCTATGCAACCTCTCCCCCTGCGCTTTGCTTATAGGATCCACAAGCAGACCTACAAAGATGCGATTGAAGTGAAAGAGTCAAGTCAATCTGAGCTCGCTCACTGGCACGCACGCACACACAAACACATGTGGGCGTTTCGTCTTGTAACATCTGAGATTCTTCAAATGCGCTTTTAAAAAAAGTTTCTCGCCAACCACATCAGTAGAGGCGAAACTTGTGCAAAGAGCTGCCAAGTAAGACACACACACACACACGCACTAAGACACCTACCTCCAGGTTTCTCCTCCACGAGAAGAGTGTTCTTCCACCTCCACTTTTTTTTCTCATTATTGCATTTTTATTAAAAACATCAATTTCTCTGATGCTTGCCTAACATCTGTTCCCGGGGAAAGTTGTGCAGCCCTAATAGGGAATCAATAGACGGAAAATATCTCATTTTCAGGTGGAGGGGTAAAGATTGCGGTTTAGCAGATGTTCTATACAAAGATGTGAGAAGTGAGCTGTAGGTGTGTGCATCAACATAAGTAATGTTTGACCATGTGCTCTGTGGTATATGTGAGATAACAGATACAGAGTCTCCCTGAGGGGAACCTTCTTCTTGATAGCTTCATCTTTCAGGCTGAAAAGCTTTAGAGAAAACCTTTCATATACATCTAAATTTACATCTTTGAAAAGTGAACGACTCACAGATAGCAACTTTCACGCTGAACTAACACTTTCGTTTGGCCATAATGTGCTGCCCTCGCAAGTCTGCATTTATCTGTCATGTCGTTGACTAGATGCCAGAGTGTGAGCACGCATCTCTGCCCATCCGCTGTATAAATGTTCCTTTTTATCTGAGATATGTGTTGCCTCGGAGATAAGATGAGATCTGAGATGACTTTGACCAAATCCCAAACCAAAAATGAAAAAAAAGAAAACCTCTGTGATCTCCAATGTTGTGGAGATGCCTGCATTCTTATTCTGTGGCTGCATTTCACCTCTCCACCCCTAGAGGGCGAATTCAGTGAGAGAGCCTGTCTGTTTGAGGATGTGTACTGGGTCACAGAATGTGAGATTGCCGGTTGGGAATGAGCTGTGTTAAGTGTTAACTGTGGGGGGGGGGAAGCAACAAATGCTGACATGTGCTTATTTGCTCCTGAACAAAGAGGAGAGATGTTTGGCAACTAAGTGGTTTGGTTGAAGTGGCTATTGTGCGATCAGTCAGTCTCCTTGCATAAAAAAAAAAAGAGTGTACTGATGATTCTGAACATTTCAGCAACACTAAAACAATAATGTGAAACAGACAAAAAGAAAGAACGGTGACCTGCTAAAACAGCTTTCTGACACAATTCCTTCTGGCGCCGTGCCACAGTTTCTCGCTGCTTCTCTCCACATCTGGCGGTTGAACATAAAGGAGCTTTTTGAAGGCTGGAGACACTGTAGGTTACTGGATGTTCCTCCACCTGCAGGTTGCTTCAATCACACACATCCACAAACACACAGACACACACACACACACACACACACAGACTCTATCTGGTGTGTTAAAAGCACATCCCAGACACAGGAGGAGCAGTTTGGATGTTTCCAAAGGCACTATTTTAGAGAGACTACAGGAAAGGTGTGAGGAGGAAAAAATATGTGGCCTTTGACCTCAAAGGAAGTGATTTATACAGGACTATAAAGCAAGCCCCCAGGATCAGTGCTAGGCTGTGATTTTGGAGTTGTGGCCGCAGTTTTAAAAAAAAAGAAAATAATAAAATAAAGAAAAAGCAGACTGAGAGGCTTCCACAGACCCAAAAATATTTTTTCATGCGTAAATTACTGACTGTTGGTATTAAAAACTTGCTTTCAAAAAATTACCATTTCATTATTTTTATTTACATCTTTGACATTGTAAAAACCTGGAAGAGTAAACATTCTTCAGTGAATTCATCCAGCAAACATATTTTATTGCAGTGAATGGGGATCACTGTGATTCCACTGCTCTCAGCTCATCAATCATAAGCCTTTGCATGCACTGCACCCTGTCATTTTTCTTTCTGCCACACAGGGACATGTGAGAACAAAAATGTCTGATGCAGTCAGACGTTAACCCGTCTTTAACCTGCCAGCTACAAAGACGGGGTGATGTCAGATTACACAGATGTGTGACTAGCAAAGTTAACAGTCTGGTTCATTTACCACTAGATGTTATGTGTGCTGCTTCCTGTGCACTCTACCCTGACAGCACCTTTGCCAAAACTTCTGAGTGTTCCCAGAAGTACAAACGCATCTGAAGTGGACTATTTCCTGAAGTGGGCTACACGTGAAAAAAGAAAACTCTGGAAAATATCCCAACTATACATGTAAACCACACAAAAAACATAGGAGTTAGTTCCTCTGGTTATATAGGAGAAATGACCATAACTCTGTTAACACCGAGTCTCAGTCACTAGTTTCAAGTAATGGTCATTTTGTAAAGTGCGGTACCCATTACAAAACAGTGATGTCATGATGGGTATGTCTATTTTCACATGCAGTCTGTGGTCAAAGATGATTACTGTTTTTAAAAATTAAATGTTGTGGTAATGGTGATAAAGAGCTGATTAAATCCATATTTAAACATTTCTAACAGAAACCTAAAGGATGGTCTTGAGTTTCATCCTATTAAAATCAACAATGTACCAGAATAAAACATGTTTGAATCAGAAGAATCAGCATTTCCTCAGAGGGAACAAAAGTCATTATTTTGTGATTAAAGAAAATTTCTGAAGCTGCAGTTCCTCTATTGATCACTAGATGCTACCTCCAAGAAGGCACTTCATTTCACTGTAGAGGTTTACAGTGAGGAACATGTTTAGGATGGTGTCAGGATGGTGGAGTGGTCTGATCTGCCTAGCTTTCTTCATTTTACTATTTCTGCCATTGTTTTGTTTTGTCACTCAATTCAATATTATAAACATTAACATGACTACAACTATATTAGATTTTATATTGAATAATAGTTTCTGAAACTTCCACAGCATTTAAAATGAAAGGTACTAAATGAAAATGCTGCTGGAACACTGGAAACATCTTGTAATCTTAACTGCGAGTGCATGCTGCTTTCACAAATATTTGACTGCTTGCATTCCCATTAAGTGGGATTTAACAAGCTGCGACCTCTGGCTCCAAATTTCATAGATGCTCTTATTACAATCCCAAAATTTAAAGCAGAAATAAACATGATAACAGCCTCTATGATTTTCCACTTCAACTGTACATGGGGTGAAACTCTTTAAAGGTCAACCATTCGGATTCAAAATGATTTAAGGTTGGAGTATGACTCATCCGATGTTAGCGTTAACTGTAATTGTTAACGCTATGTTAAGTTTCACTTCAGGTAGTTCAGTAGATTTTCTGAACTGGTGTTTTTTAATCCAGTAAGGTGCAACCCGCCCCAAAAATCTGCTTTTTCTTCTTATTAGTGATTGAAAATGAATAAACACATAGTACTAATAAATAGCTGGTATCTGTGTTTGTGCACTGTACCTGTATTCTCTATGCTTGCTGAACAAGCTTGCTAGCTTTAGCTGATCACTCCAGGATCACTTAGCATTCCTCTCCTTCATCCAAATATGGCCACTTGTGGCTGCATTAGAACAACGCGGCCAAAATGTTTAAAATCAAGGCTCAAAAACTGGACTTCTCAGATTAGTGGGTGACGCCCATCTTTTTATATGTAAATAATTTACACATGTGCCTAAAAATGCACCATCACATTTTATCACACATTTATTTTTTTCACAACACAAACATGCTTGCTCACACATTAAAACAATTATAAAAGTATTTCAGGGGAAAAATGGCTTTTTAGTTTGTTTTCACAGAATCAGCTAAAGACGTTAAAAACCAAGAGGCAGGGGAATGAGAACGAAAGGCAGGTTTTCTATCTCTCTGTGTCCTGCCCTTGAAAGAGAAAAGGACAGGCTCAGATAGCCTGGGAACGGCTAACTACTAGAGGATCCGAGCAGCGCTACATCAAAGGCCACCCCATTTGCACAGCAGCTTACACACACCCACACATACACAAACATCGGCTTACATATTTGGGGTTGCTTTCTCTGAAGTTCATTACGAGTGGCAGAACTATTACCCTCGCTGACAGTGCATGTGTGTGTGTGTGTGTGTGTGTGTTTGAACTACAAGAGGGGAGAGTTCAACTATAAACTTTTGGAACAGTTTCTGCGTTATCATTATTTTTTGTCTTATTTCCAGATTGATAGAGCGAGTTGACTGCATGAGAATATTTTACCCACAAATTCAACAAAAAAAAGGAAAACAATTGTCCTGCAGGCTACAGTAAAATGCTTTCACAAGTTCTTTTCCATCACTGTTGGTTTAAGTTAGTGGAACCAAAGTGCAAGAATCATAAGTAGTTGGATTAGTGGGCATCTCCTCCCACATCCTCTGATCTTTTACTGCAGCCTCACGAGAAGTAATCTAGTACACTTAATCTGAAGTGGCAATATTAGAACCCTGAGCCGGTGCCAAAACAAACGTAGCTAGTGCACACAACTGACTCTTCTCAATGGTTCCTGATGTACCATGTCGGAGAAAGTAGAGCGAGAGCTCTCACATGAGCAAACGGCTGGAGGAGAGTGGAAATGAGTGAGGGAGGAACGGGTAGATTAACGTGAGAACAGTGGAGGAGTGTATTATGTGTGGGAGGGACAGATGATGGATACAAGATGTGTGAAGATCCTTGGGCAGGATGAAAGAGTTAGAGGAGTCATATTGAGTTATTGGAATAACACTTTGAGAAATTTGATAATAATAGCAAAGTGAGAGGAGAGGTCACAGTGACATCACTAAAAATGGAGATTAATGTGCAGTCACACCTTAAAAGTTAAGGTGGAAATTGAGTCTAAGCTGTTTGCAACAAGTGGTCCCTTAAGCAGGCTGGAAAAGGTAAAAAAGACCAGATCTGCTCATAACATGATATTTAAATCTGGCTGAGGCCACAGCGGTTAAAGTGGACAGAGGAGATGACTTTCTTATAAAGTTTAGCATACTTGAAAATATCCACTGTCAGTTGGATACGACTCGTCTCACCACATGTTGGAACCATTACATTATGTCATGCTGGTACAATTTCCCACCAGTGCCTGCATCTGTGAGAGGAACTGATGTCACAGGCTCAGGCTGAGCCCTGCAGATGGCACTCTGATACACTAAGGAAGATGCTATCTAAATCTTGTGAGTGTGTGTATGTGTGTGTGGGAGTTGGGGGTAATGAGACATGTCAACAGATGGACAGATCAGTTGGTTTGTTTCCAAAACACCAGGCTGCTAAGAAGACTTTTCCATCCTTTCTTCTTTGACTTTTAGATAAGCGATTAGCTGTTGTTAGCAATGTTGGAAGTGGATTTGTGCCCTCAAAAGCTGCTCTCATTATTATTTCTATATTAACTATGACTCAAGGGCTCTTTGCAATCTGTCGCTTATCTCGCGAATCTACAGCTCATGTTTTGACCCACAGATCTGCTGTTTTTGTTCATATTGGTTTCATCAGTTCTGCGTTCAGACGCAGTGGGAAGCTGCTGTCAGTGTAAAGTTTTCATAATACATTTCCTGTGAATTTTAAGTCCTGAGCAATAGTTTAAGACCAGTTGAAAAATGGCAGAAAATCATATTTTGCATTGTTGGATCTTAACAATGTTAGTAGACAATGTTAGTGGGTTTTTTTTGCCCTTTATCCCCGTCCCTCTTCTCCACTGTTTTTCCCCCCTCTTCCTTTCTCCCTTTTCTTTTCCTCATTCAGGTCTGTCCCGTATCCAGCAAGTGAAAATAAAATAAATAAATAAATAAAATAAACAATAAAAGATGAATCAAATAGACCATTATGGCAAGGCTGGGATGGTCAATTTGGTAAAGTAAATCCGTTGGGCATCTTTCCTCGCCTTTAGACAATAATTCCGATGGCAAAAGAACCAAACGGGACAGGCAAAAAAAACCCCCAAAAAAAACAATGTTAGTAGAGCTTCAACATGCAACAAGAAGAAACTGGAGTGAGACAAAACATTTTTTTGAGCATGCAATTTATTGAAAACAATGCTTAAACTGAAACAGGCTGTTTTACAGCGGATCAAAAGTTTAGGACCACATGCTTTTAAAAGGCAAAATAAAAAAAGTCAAAATAACTTTCCCCTTTTGAACGTAGTCGGGTTGGTGAACTGCATAAGCAGGGTCTCTTGTAGCGCGTCATCGTTGCTGAGACCCAGTAAGACAGTGATTTGGAATTTCTTACAACAAAAACGTCAAGTGGAAGACCCAAAAACATTTCACCAGCACTGAGCCAGAGGATCCAATTGGCCGTCCGTCAAGACACTGGACGATCCTCAATCCAAATTAAGGCCGTGATTGGTGCCGACTGCATCAGACGGCATCTGAGACTGAAGGCGTTCAAAAACAAAAAATGTCTTCAAAGGCCTCGTCTCCTTTAACAGAACTGACCGTTTGGACTTTGCAAGAGAGCACCAAACATGGGACATTGAAAGGTGGCAGAAGGTTTTATTCTCTGATGAGAAAAAATTTACCCTGGATGGTCCTGATGGTTTCCAGTGTTACCAGCATGACAAGCAGATCCCACCTGAGATGTTTTCTACGCGCCACAGTGGAGGGGGCGCCATAATGGTCTGGGGTGCTTTTTCCTTCAGTGGAACAATGGAGCTTCAAGAGATGCAGGGGCGTCAAACGGCCGCTGGCTATGTGTAGATGTTACAGAGAGCGTCTCTCATGACTGAGGGCCCTCGTTTGTGTGGTTACGACTGGGTTTTTCAACAGGAAAATGCTACAGTACACAATGCCCAGAGGACAAGGGTCTTCTTCCAGGAGAATAACATCACTCTTTTGGACCCTCCTGCATGTTCCCCTGATCTAAATTCAGTTGAGAACCTTTGGGGATTGATGGCAAAGGAAGTTTACAAAAATGGACAACAGTTCCAGACAACAACTTGTGATAGGTTTGTAGCATAAACCTATTCGCTGGAACGTTAAGACAATATAATTACACTGCAAGCAAGACACAAGTAGGCAAACTTCTTCATGGTACTCGTGCACGGGAGAGAACCAGACAGAGCGCCGTTCCTTCGCTTGACCCCAGTAGCTCTCGTCCGTCCTCCCATACACTATCCTTTTATTGAGGTTACATGAATATGCATAGGTTCATTAACATACGACGTCTACATACAAACAAAGAGTACCTTGCCTGTGTGTGTGTGTGTGTGTGTGTGTGTGTGTGTGTGTGTGTGTGTGTGTGTGTGGGGACTGCTGATCAAAGGGTCAAACATCCTTGGTCAGGAAGAGGGTAGCCTCCTCCTCACCCTAGATGGTTCATCCTAGATAACACGGTGAGGAAGTCCTGCAGTTCATCTAAATAAAGAGCACTTAGACTAGAACAGACGCAACTACGTTAATCCTACCATAAAATAATAAGACACGGTATGACCTCTCATGCTCCCAAAGTGCTGTCTAATACACACAAAGTTTGCAGACTATCAAGGATCAAAACCTCTACCAATCTACAACTAATTACAAAACTCTAAGCATATATAAGTAAATATTTCTAAGCATAAATGACAATCAACAATACAAATCTAACAACTTGTCTGGCCCCTTCGTGCGGCCGTCTTCACCACTTGGAGAAATATTCCCACTCACCTCATGGAAACACTTGTATCAAGAATGCCAACAAATTTTTGAAGTGATCAACAATAACAGTGGAGCTACTCATTACTGAGTTCATGTTTGGAACTCTGATTTCTGTTTTGGGGAAGTTTACAGGTTTTTTTGAGGCGTAGTCCTAAACTTTTGATCAGCTGTAAAACAGCCTGTTTGAGATTAACTCATTCACTGCCAATGGCTGGCAGTGAATGAGTTAATCTCAAACAGGCTGTTTTACAGCCCATTGACTCATTCACTGCCATTGACGGCTATAGACGTCAATGGCAGTGAATGAGTTAAGTGTTGTTTTCAATAAATTGCATCCTCAAAAAATGTTTTGTCTTACCCCCATTTCTTCTTTTTGCATGTTTAAGCTCTACCCGTAACCTTGTTAAGATCCAACAATACAAAATATGATTTTTTTTGCCATTTTTTCTTAGACGTTTGATCGGGACTGTATGTTCAGGTTTTCCAGGGAAAAAAATCATCAGATTAAGAATATTGGCTACAGTAACATATGCTCTGAAATTATCGCTATACATAACTTGCTGCATGCAACTTAAGGTGCCACTGAAAAATCAGTAACGGCTCTGGTATATTTTCTTAAGCTGATACTTTTGTCAGGCTATAAAAATGCAGTGCTTATTATCAACCATACTACAGTGGGGGTCGGTACCACTGGATACTCAAGTTCTAAAACAAAACAAAACTATAGAAAGAAAACATAAATAAATAAAGGGAAAAAATGGTGATGGACTGTGGAAATAACATCCATGCATCAAATCATATTTCTGGTCAGCTATGAATTTCAGACTGGCTGTTCAATATAGCAGCTATGGAGCCAAACATGACCTTAACCCAGCCACGGTGTACAGCACCAGTCCCAAGGTTGCATCAAGAACGGCCTCTGGTATAAAATCTCTCCCAAAATCAAACATGCAGATTGTTAATAAGATTTCTTTGTGACAGATGGATAGCAGCGACAGTGAAAGAGATGGTTTTACAAGATATGTTGGCACTGTTAAAAAGACAGGAGGCCGAGCTGAAGATGAGTGTCCAGCAGAGACGAGATTAGATATTAGTACACCAGAGGGACAGCTCAGGTCAAGTGGTGTGGAGACAAAGTTAGGGAAGCAAGGCAGAGACTTTTCGGAGGAGGGATAAGGATATTTTGGACTAAGGATGCTGAAGATGGATCTGCCAGGCAGAAGGAAAAGAGGAAGACCACAAAGAAGATTCCTGGATGTAGTGAAGGAGGACATGGAGAGGGCTGCTAGTGATAGGATGAAACAGAGTCAGATGTCATCTTTAGAAAAGATTAAAAGGAACCAGATAGGTTGAAGGTTATCATGAGACCAAAAACAGAGCCAAAAAGAGAATAAATATCATATTCACCTTCATCAGGTGACCAAACGCACAACTCTATATGAACATTGCTGCATGCCCGACAAGCATTTAAGCCATATTACCTTCAACAGTACATGCTCGCAGTAACTGGATAAACTTTACAAGTAGGTCATTTTAGCTTGCTGGTAGGTGGTTGCTAGACAACGTGTTTATATCTGGGCCACATCATTCCTAATTTGGAGGATTTTATTTTACAAAGCTATATCAGTCTGGTAATAGACAACTGTCAACAATCAGTTTTTCTTAGATGATTACATTTTTGGTTGTAGAAATACAAAGCAGTACCACACCTTAATTTGTCCTTCAGGTAACACTGTCACACTTAAATGTTACCTGAAAAATTACCAACAATAATCATTCTAATTTTTTAAAGTCTTAATTGATGTTACATAGAACATCATTAAATTGTTAGCTAAAATACTGCTACAGTGCTTATCGCTGCCTGCAACCGTCTACATTTACATACTGATGAAGTAAATTGGAACTAAACACTGCCACAGCGACTCACGTAACAATATACTCGACCTTGAGAATCCCAGGTGTTTGTTTGTTTGCATTTCAAACACGTCTCTCTCTCTCATGTAAACTGGTTAAGCGCTTAATCGCTAGTTCCAGGGGAAGGGAGAGAGGAGTGGGACGGTTAAAGTGGATTATTTTGCAAGAGGGAAAAAAATTGGGGAGGCTGAGCAGCAATCGATGGTTTTTCCCCCAGAGCTCCACAGGGATTTTCGTTGAGTGATCTGAAGTGGCACCCCGCTGTGCAAACCTGAGTGCTTTGACTCCACATAAAACCATTCAATCACAGAGCACCGTGTTCTACTAAAAAGCCCCTTATGAGATCATTACCAAGGATGAACAAACAGGCACTAATGAAAAGAGGCCGAGCACTTTCCTTGTGAGAAGGATACCGAAAACAAGGGGAAAGTTGGAATCCAGCTACAGTCACAGATTACAGTTTGACTTGTGTGCTTTTCTTTTACTGACCTGAGAAGTTAGAAAGTCGTTTGTTTGGTTTTTTGAAACTAATGTCCTCCTGGGAAATATTTGAGCTAGATTTTGGTTCTTTTTTCCCCCACTTTAAGGAGTATGTCACTAGTTTTACAGTTTGCTTGAGATGTGTAAACATTTGCACATCTCCTGTGGTTTTTAGGAGCTTCTAAGAAAATAACCCTAATGATCTCATAATGATCTCATCTGGGTTGTTACAGTGTGAGTTTGAAGACTAACAATTCATTAAAGGACGTCTGGAGAGTTTGACCGCATCTGGTCTAATTCTTTTTCCAAGTTATCTTTTGGAAAGCCCCAGAATTACAGTGATGAATCAGTGGAGTGCCCCTTAATTCAGCCTGTTGTTCACAGGATAAGATAAAATTAGAAGCTGTGGTGCATGTGGGTGTTTTCTTAATGTTATTTTTCTAGAAAATTTTCAAGCCTCTTCCAGTTTTTGTTCGGGGAGGGGGGATTTGATTAGATTAGAAAGTACATATAAGGTTGAAATGGTTTTCACATGTACAGAGGGGGAATAACACATATACTAGATAAAGGATGTTGAAGATGGAGCTGGCAAGAAGGAGAAAAAGAGGAAGGCCGCAGAGGGGATTCGTGGATGTATGGCTGGGACCTTCAGAGGATTGGTGTGACAGAAGAGGATGCTAGGGATAAGGTGAAATAGAGGCAGATATCCTTAAAGGGAGTTGCTGAAAGAAGGAGAAGAAGACTTAGAAATGAGTCTTAGTTCCACTAGATATCTTTACTATACAAAATAATTTGTTCTCTGTGCCCACCTAAAATCTGGTTCAACAGAGATGAAATCTGACATCACATCTAGTGATACTAGATTAATACTCCAGAAATACTTCTTACATATAAAACTCAGGTGTGTTGCAAGCATCACAGTTTACAGCGCATTTTGCTAAAAATATTACCTTAAAAAGTTAAATTACTGAAATGAATGATACTCGTTATACAGTAAGACCTATTTAATTATAGATGCATGGATGTGTTCATCGGGTTAATGTTCTTATAAATCTTGGAAGACTTCCCCTGTTGACAGAGTATTATTGTTTTTAAATATATGTTCTAATTTTGTTAATAAAAATCTATGAAACTTGAAACTGAATCTGTCAGATAAATGTAGTGGAGAAAAAAATACAGTTTTGATGGAATATTAATGGATTGGATTTATACAGCGCTTTTCAAGGCACCCAAAGCACTTTACAATGCCACTATTCATTCACTCTCACATTCACACACTGGTGGAGGCAAGCTACGGTTGTAGCCACAGCTGCCCTGGGGCAGACTGACAGAAGCGAGGCTGCCATATCACCCCATCGGCCCCTCTGGCCAATACCAGCAGGGTAAAGTGTCTTGCCCAAGGACACTTTACAGAGAGCCTGGGGATCGAACCGGCGACCTTCCGGTTACAGATACGCTTCCCAACCCCCTGAGCCACGGTCGCCCCTATTATATGAGTACCTTAAATTTGAAACTGACACTTTTTCTTTTCCAGTGACCTTTAGTTCTTTTCTTCCATACACATTTATATAGTGTGAGCTGCCCAGTGTTGGAGTTTTAAGTTGTGGAAATGCTGCCTTTTCTCAAATATAATAGAACTAAATGGCCCTCGCTTTGTGGTCCTCAAAGTGCCAGAGACAGATTTGTAAAACTCAGCAGCAATCACAGCCCAACTGCTTACAGAAACTTCTGTCTGAAGGTTTTTTTCTTTCTACTCTCCACATCTGCCAGCCGAAAGAAGTGTAAAGTAGTTAACATGAGAGCTCAGCTGACGGCAGGTGCCATTTACATTGTGCCATTTACCCTTGCCATCAAGGGTAAATGCAGTTTAGCCCATGTAGTTTGGTAGAAAGAAAATATATCCTACATGAAACTGCTTATAGTGGGGTCTTTGGATTTCTTAGAGTGATTCTGCAATGATTTCTGTGTTAGATGGCACTTACTTTTAGAGCGAAAGTGAGTGCTGTCTAATTCCATCATACTCAGTAAAAGGAAGACATCTCTGTTGTAAAAATGTTGCAAAAATTAAACATTTACTATTATTCAATCATCTGGAGCTTCTAGTTCACAACTTAATATTCACCCGGCTTGATTATTGCAATTCACTTTTCACGTGCATCACTCAGTCCTCCGTGCAGAAGGCAGCAGAATGGCTGCTAACAAGAACTGACGGTTGGTCACATATCACACTTATTTTTGTATTCCTTCACTGGCTTCCAGTGAAATTCTGAATTACCTTTAAAATTCTGTAACGAACACAAAAAGATCTACATGGACAGGCTTCTGTGTATAAAGCAGATTTGTGAGACCTTATCACAGCAGCCAGACTCTCTCTTTCTCTAACCAGGGTCTCGATCTGTCCCTCGATCTGATTTTAAAACTAGAAGTGATTGTGCTTTTGAGGTGAGTCAGGTCGTCTGACTCTATTATTTGTTTTAAACATATACTAAAAACTCACTTTTATGGGTTAGCATTCCCTTTAACTCAGTCGTATAGTTTTCAACCATTTGCGTGTGTGTGTTTGTGTATTTTGGAATGAATGTCTGACCGTATGGTTGATTATATCCTTTTATGTGTCTGTATGTTTAAGAACGTATACTGATCTTCAAGGTGTGAAAACGATATTTAAGCGTCACGTTACTAAAAGCACCAGACTAATGAAATATTACAGTTTCACTCATCAGAGCTTAAACCCAACCTTCTTGGCCAAGCTCAGTCACACAGATATTTACCACAGCTACCTGCATCGGGACACGTGCCAATCAAAGCAGCCACACCGTTCACTCCAGAGTCCACATGAAGGAATAAGAAAAGATTCTCCCCTTATAGATGAAAGGCAAACCATCCTTACAAGCCAAAATGATTTTTGTGCCAGGCTGTAAACATGCTTTTTAATACTGGACATTTTGACATGGGAGTCTGTGGGGACTGACTAACTTTAAAAACCTGCCTCAAGTGGCCACAACAGGAAGTGCAATTTTTGGCTTCATCTTTTTTTCAGCCCTGAAGGCTGCCGCTCGGTACTCTTAGGCATTTGAACAGAAGTGATTTATTTGCTTTTGGGAACCTGCCACCATTGTCAAAGTCATCACTAACAGAGACCTTGCCAAGATCAAAGAAACCAGCAGACCAACTACAAAGGAGCCTCAACAACTTTCGACCAAAACAAAATTTTTTCTTTCTTTTTTTTTTGGCACTTTGGGATCCTGGGAACATGAAACCCAAAACGGTCGTATTGGCAGTTCATCCTGTTAGCACACACAGACAAACAATGTCAGGATAATGATGCAATCCATCAAGCAGAAACGGCAACAAGGGGCAGCCCCTATGCAAAGTGATACTAGTGCGCTTTAAGGGCCTCAGAAAGCACCTGCTTGTTTCCACAACACAGACGAAACTCCCATTTGTGAGCCATTTCCTTTAAACACTCATTTACTGGTTTCCAAATCGTCTGGAGCCAAACTTAAGTGGACAGGAAGTTTCGCATAAATCAGAAACTCAAACACGTTTAAACTCTGGAAACATCTTAACTATCAGATTGCTACTTTTATGTTTGTTGAAATGGCTTCTGATACCCGGGATTACATGAGCAGCGCTTCTCATCTTTACCAACAACATTTTCCAACATCCAAGAATAACCCAAGAACAAACGAGAGTAATTAAATTGTTATACGTCAGCTGCCAGTTGTCATTGACAGGTGACAAAGTTTCTAAATGCTTGAACAACATTACGTGTCAAGAACACCAAAAGCAATGCATTTGTCACTAGGGGATTAAGTAGCCTTGCCATGTACAAAGTCTTTCGAGCCACATGAAACAGCCAGCAGCAGAAGCAGAAACTATATCGTAGCACTGCCAGTAAAGAGTTCTCGGTCAGTGTACAGTGTGCCCTGGTTTAGAGCCACATGCACAGATTAAAAGCCTACAAACATTAAAGGGCTTGACCACCTGTCTCAGTCCTCTCTGTCAGGCCTGAATGAGACCACAGGGAGATCCTCTTCCTCCAGCACACCACCTGCTACCACTAGCCCCCTTTAATGGTGGGCAAATCTTTAAAGATCCCTCAATGGTACTTTGTAAGGGTGCCCAGCTTAACTTGCAAAACCGCGTCACACTGTGCTGTGACTCGCCTTAAACTTCAAAGTGCATTTCCCAATTTCTTATGTGTTTTATTCTCGAAATTAACCTCAGTGGGAAATTATACCTTGTTGAAACTGTTCCTGCAAATGACAAGAAAATTATCTGTTGCACAAATGAGCATGGATTTTGTAGTTTTTCACATCGCATATCAAAGTTGTAAGAAATATTCAACTTAAGTCATGCTGTGTTTAAATACAGATTTTAAATATTTAAACCTACAATAGATTTGCACTCATGAAGGTCTAAAAATTGGATACATTTAGCTTACACAGCACACGGGTTGAAGACTGGGAGGAGACACACACCCTGCCTCGAGAGGTCATAAGTTATTGTACTAGTGCCAGTCCCAAGCCCAGATAAAAGGGAGGGTTGC
Organism: Copadichromis virginalis; assembly: GCF_057382275.1. Lineage (NCBI taxonomy): Eukaryota > Metazoa > Chordata > Actinopteri > Cichliformes > Cichlidae > Copadichromis > Copadichromis virginalis. The sequence continues at coordinate 39,166,418 of NC_140623.1, forward strand.
ATCGGGAAGGGCATCCGGTTTAAAATCTGTGCCAAATCAAACATGCAGATCCATCCACTGTGGCAACCGCGTGGGAAATAAGCTAAAGTACCCAATCTCTACTTTAGTCAGTAGCAATCTCTCTAGGCAGATATCTTCATATCAATTTAAGGAATATGTAGCAAGAATTCTGTTTACAAAATTTTGTGTATTGTGATTGGTACTAGCAGACCAGATTTGAGCATGCAGGTAAACAGTACCTGGGGACCGCTACAGAGGGAAGATCCTATATATTTGCCAAAATACTTTTCTGAAACTGCTCAATATGGTTTAAGGAAGATTTAGAGTTTCATTAGCGTGTGCAGAACTGATATCCTCTGACTATACCGGACCTCCTGTACTGTTTTCAGAGACGTAGCCAAAGGGTTCTCACCTCACCTTAGCACTGTTGGAAATGTAAGCCAAATATTACCTGTTGCTTTGGGTAAATATAATGAGATAATTAAAATACTTCCATCATGCATTATTTTATAAAAGTAATTAAATTACATTACCTTACATACGTCACTAAAATAAGGAGAAAAAAAGAAGAATATTCATTTTAAATAATTATGGTTAATAAATGTGGTCTGTTATGGACTGGTGACCTCTCCAGGTTGTCGCCTCTATCTTAGGAGGCAGCACAAATCATCTACTAATCAGAAGGTTGATGGTTTGATCCCTGGCTACTGCAATCAACATGCCAAGTTGCTCTGCGATGGATGTGTGAATGTTAGATTGAAAACACTTCACATGAGTGAATGAGGCATGTCTTATAAAGCACTTTGAGTGCTTAGGATGGATAAGATATATAAGAAGCAGTCCATTTCCCACTTACTTGACCACTGACAGAAATAGTGAGTGTACTGGAAAGGATGTTGAAAATGAAGCTGCCAGGCAAGCGGAAGGCCAAAGAGGACTGTGGATATGGTGAGGGTGGACATGCAGGTGGCCAACATGACAGAGGAATACGCAGAGTGCCGGAAGAGATGGAAACAGATGATCTGCTGTGGTGCTGTGGTTACCCACAACGGGTTCAGCAGAAAGACAGAGAAGAACACATTACTGTAACTAGTTACTTCCCAACACTGCTCCTGGGAGAAAGATTGGTCTCTTACAGCGCATAATGCTCCATTATGTCCGCTTGCCAATCACTAACTTTGTCTGTGTGAAAGGTAGCATGAACTTTAACAGACAAGAATCCTCTGGCATAATATTTTTGATCTGCTCCAAATATAAAATCATTCACCATGATTGCACATGCACCTTTTTTTTGTATGTTTGACCTCTTTTAACAACATTAACAGTAAGCTAATATGTTATGAGATTTATTTTAGCTTATGGAGGCTAAAATGTGGGTTAAAATTTCAGTAGTGCACTCTTTAGAAGTCAGCTCTGTGCTAAAAGAAGAAAGAAAAGACAAAAACTGTACGAAGGGAGGAAGCCTGTTTCATACAATGATCAGCCACTCTCTCGCTGACTCGGTCTGCCTCTCGTTGCTCAAGGCAAACCTTTTCATCCTACCCAAACAGCAACTCATGACACTTAGGAGTCCATTTAACTGCAATGGAATAATAATGACCGTGAGCAGAAGCTGATCTCTCCAGTAGAAGTAAATTACAGTAATGATGAACAGCGTAGGTTATATAAGATGTCTGATGGATCAGCATATGCACTTTGATGGAAGTTTATCAAACTGAGCACAGCACAGCACCAAAGGGAAAGAGAGAGAGAAAAAAAGAGTTTAACTCAGTGTTAAATTTAATGGTACAAGTCAGAAAGGCTGGCTTACATCAAAGCCCACTTTAAACAGTGGCCTTTTTTTCTGCTCAAATAAAAGACAAACTATCATCATCGTTAAACTTGGCCACGGATTGTTTTTCTCTCCTTTGGATCGAGACAAAAAGGTTTATTTATCCTTCATTTCTCCCACTGCCATGTAGGTCAGTGTCAGTGAATCAGATGTAGCATACATTAGGGAGAGGAAGAAAAAAAAAGGCAGAGCAAAAGCCAGACCCAGACTGGCCATCTGGCAAATTTGGCACAAGTCTGAAGAGAGAGTCCACTTTTTAGCCATTACTTACAGATATGGTTTAATGATGATATTTGTACCAGCGTGAATATGTCAGGGCATTTCAGAGTGGACCTTTATATCATTTGACTGTGAAATCAGACAAATTACAAAGTAATTTTATTTTTATTTAAGGGAAACCTCATATCGCTGTACAGAAAAAGCATCGATCTACACACGAGGCTCATCCTTGTGGCATGATGCTCTTACAGGTACATGCTTCTTTTAGTTGGTTAATGTAGACAATAAAGAAAAATAAAGAAAACATTTCCTGCACTAAACTGCTCACAATAAGGCCTGTCAAGTAAGAAAGTCAGAACTTTTCAAATAGAGCAATAGAGCATGGCAAACTCACCCAGCAATCACAGCAGATCAGCTGGTCTCAGTGTCCACTCACATTAGCTGAGGCTCAGCTGCCCACTGTTGGAAAACCTAATATGGTATGTGCTATTAGGCTGCTTCAGCATGTTTACAGTTGCTATTGCATCTGCAAGCCGCTTTGCAGACCCACCTGCTCATCAGTGTCACATCCGTTGACACTGATATCTGCTCTGTTCTGTGACAGTCTTTCTGCTGTTCTCACCATCGTGGAACAAAAAAACAATTTTGATCGATTTTGAATCGTGGTTGCTTCACAACTAAGATAAGAGTCAATCAATCTAGAGGGTTTATTGGCAGGCTGAGCTTCATGTATAAACTTGGTTTTGGAATCAGCTGTCTCTTAATGTAATGAACCTGATAGTGAAGGGTGACAGAGTTATATGTGTCTTAAAAAAACTGTTAAAACTATAGGAGAAAACTCTAAACTCTAAATCCAGTAACTCTGTGACAACTTGAAACATATTTCCCTACTTTGGGAAGCAAATGTTATTGTTTATTTACATGAAATACCCACAGATGAACACTAGCACTAGATTAGTACATCAACTGAGAGGAAATCAGAACATAACCAAAGCAAATGAGCTGAGAACATAAACTATTCATTTAAAGAAAATGTAAGAATTAAGTTAAGGTGTAGGTGTGTTCTTTCTAATGGCCAACAGGAGGCAAATCCTCTGGTTGCAAAATAACAGAGGTCTTTGAGATTTTCTGATAAATGTGTGGTCCCAGTAGTTAGTTTAAAGTCTGTTTCGCTACAGAACTGTGTTCATTTTGTTAATTATGTCCCAATTTCAGTCTAATATACATTAAAGCAGGCTATACTTTAGGATGTAGCTTTGTCCTGAGACTGAGAAGTTATGTACGTGCAGCATTCTCAACCCACACTTGTAAGGTTTAGTTTTTCTAAAAAAAAAAAAAAAGATGGTGACTACCAGATGGCCAAAGTCAAGACTTCAAAACTCGAGTCCATAAACCAACTATCTGTCTATAGTATGGATTAAAAGGTGGAGCTTTAAAAGCTGTGTAGATTCTGGTGATAACTCTCAGTGAATTTGTCAGTACAAGCTCCATCTTTCACATTACATTTGAACCACTTTACCAGTTAAATAATAATTAGAGCTGCTTTTAGTTTTTAGAGTTGGATGACGGGATCAATGTGTCGCTCTCAGTGGCGAGTACACCACAACTGTAACTTTGGAGTAATTTGTTGGTGTAATTTTTACCATCTTATTGGTTTCATTTAATGGTCTACCTTCTTGAATTCACTTTAATGAAAAACATAATAATTAAATCATGCATGATTATGGAAGGTTGGCTGGTTCTAAAATTTGAGGTGTGTGTTTCGGTGTGAGTGTCCCCTTAGTCCTGTGTCAGCTGTATGATTTACACCATTAGTACATTGTTATGTTTCCTCTGCTGGAGGTGTGCATGTGAACCTGCAGACCATCAAAGGAGGTACAGCCCGTTCCCATGCTTGTTCCTTGGGTCTTGCTGTTAAATATAAGAAGATCAGGTTAAGTGATCAAAGACCCTTGGTTTCTTGGGCTTAAGTGTTGCTCCATTTCATCAAAGGCCATTAGTCTTTTTAACCTCCACTACCTCAAGGTAACATAAAACTCACAGGTAATGGAGCTTTGCCTTTCCTGTAAATACTGTCCGTGCCTTTTTCAGTGGGAACCAATATGAAAGAGGATATAATGACACAAAATGGCAGCTTCTTTTCTCACATTCCTTCAACCCTGCAACAACAAAGGCACCTGTCTCTTTTATCTGAAAAAAACAATACAAGCAGACTTCAAAAGCATATCCGGCTGACACTTGGTTTTTCCTCTGACCAAAGTGTTTATCAGACAGGCATATATCAGCCCGCTCTGGGGCATTGTGTTGCCAGTAACCCACTTCCTCCAGCCCCTGGTTAATTGTCACGACATGTGTCCTTCCAAACCACAACTTGGGAGCTATTAGTATCAGCTTCCTGTTGATGACTAATATATTCTCATGGCACTTGTTTCAACCAAACAGCAGTTAAACACATTTGCGGTATTCAGCTCAGCTGCTTAATAAATCAGATAGGAACAAACAACAATCACATCTTTGATGAAAAGGATCTTTTGTAACATGATCTTCTTCTCCACATTTTGAAGTTTTAATAAAAGCCGACAAAGTTTTCCACAGTAAAGGAGTTCGTTTCTTACTGAGGCCACCCATGCTGCCTTTGTGAACCTGCAAGGTACTTTGAGTGAAATCATCCACAAAATGGCAAATGTTTATCATTCGCTGATTTAAAAACCTCAGGTAAACGAATGCTCTTTTTTTTCTTTACCTTCGCCAAAGGCTGTTTAATGTAAAGAAACATTGTTTTTCAAAGTCTCTGGTTTTCCATAACCATCTGCATACCAGCTAGATCTGGACCAGATGGAAAGAGAGAATGGAGGTTTTTCTCTCTTTGTCTGCCTCTCTTTTTTTCCCTGCGTGTGTGAGAGAAAAGGTCTAACAATGTGCACTGAAGACAGACAGTCTCTGAAACATAAGGCCAGCATGTGTTGGCGCGCTGTTGATCTACAGACTGCTTTGTTTCCAACTCGAGCCTCGCAAGCGTGCACAACAGCCACATCATCAGTCTGATAATGCCACTCACTACTTCAGTAACATACTAATTCACTTCTGGTGTACTGAGAGGAAGTACAAGTATCTTCACAGCCGCTGTGCATAGCTAGCTTACTGTATATTGTATGAAGCATAATACATTAAATGCATTACCAAAGATCTTGTCTCTGTAGATTCTGTATGCACATATCTAGATATCCTCCTCATAAAGATGCAAGGAACTGTGCTGAGGAGGAGAAGACAGGAGTGGGTGGAGGAAATGCTCTTAACCATTAAGTTTACATAGGCTTCAGTTCCCACCACCAACCCTTTGATTCAGTCATGCTGGCGCTTTAAGTGCTGGTGTTCTATCCTCACAGAATATTCTTTCAAATATTCATTCCCTGATGAGAGAAAACACTTTGGCACTGTAACATCTTCATGTGGAAGTCTTTTCATCTTAATTTATAATAGTGATTTGGCTGTACATTAAGCACTACTGCCACAGTTCAACCATTCATTGTTGCCATCGTTAGATATGCAGCCAGCACATCCAGTTCGCGGCTTCTGTTTTTGTCGGCTGGTAATCGTTTATGAATGCAGATGCATTTAAGATACATATGGCTGATTTATTTTTCTGAATTCATTATTTAGATACATGGACCCAAATCATGTCTAATCAATAGAACGTGGACTTCAAGCAGTAACCAGAATGCCTGCAGTGCCCAGTCATAGTCATTAAAAAAGTTATCTTGACTTAATTAAACTACGCTGCCTTTTTATTCTCTTGTTTTTGGTTTCTAGTTACAAGTTTGTTAGGTTTATGCAACAATAATACTTGATCTGTTTATTGTGGAGGTTTGGCTGAAAATCCTGAAATCAAATCTGTGCTGTGTGCTCTGTTTCCTTGAGCTGCAAGCAATGACATCACAACAACATCACTGGTCAACTGCAATGAAGTTGCTGGACCAACTCCAATACAGTAATATCACATTGCAGTGTATTACCCATCCAGCAAGACTGCTACAACTGTAATGTGCAGAATCATGATATTACGCCACTCTTGTCTCATAGGGTGGGCGTACAACTGCATAAATGTTTGTCAAACAAAATTAGCTTCTCTATTCACTCTCTTCTCTTTCAGCAAAATTAGCACCATCACACCTTTGGCCTCCTGTCAGCGCTCGAGTGCCAGCGGACATGCTTGTGTGAGTCTGAATATTTGGGGGTGCGAGTTCAATTTAGCTGCACTTTTGCTACACAATCTGGAAGGAAAATCAAAGTTGTGCGTACTGTTATGGCTCAATTGTAGCTTGGCAGACCCACTCTCCATTGAAAATAATGGGCTCACTCTGGGCAACACTGCATTTGTGCACTTGGTATGAAACGACAGTAAAGTGAGCCAACGCACTTCAAACAAATGGCTTGTCAGACTCAGATGTGGTTGGATAATAGTTTGTACAAACTGATTCATTCCAAACATGCTCTCTTCTTTAGCAAAAAACTAAACATAGTCAAGCTGTAGTGGCAACTTCATTGACCCTGTTCTCAAGGAAACAAAACAAACTGCATATTATTTATGACGATGATTAAGTGATAGATTTAGCTTTTGACCAAACAGCCGGGTGACAAATAAGAACTTTACAAATGTTTCCTCAACACTAATGAGCACCTTATTTCCCTCTGAGCATTTCGAGGCTTTAACTTAAAACACACCTCTCCCTTTCTTTTAGCTGGATCATCGTTGCTGGCCTCCTTTACACTTTCCCTGTCTGTTTCTCAGTATCTGCTGCCAGCTGGCTAGAAATCCAAGCCATGCTCCGTGTATCACTAAATATCCCATATAGCTCTTTGGTCACACATTTTTGTCAGTTCTTGGTGACTTTACAGCATTAATCAGATGTCCTTTGAAGCTCCACTGATCTCACTTTTTAGCCGACAACAAATAACATGCACTTTTATTACTTGCTAGATATTTCGTATTTCTCCTGCTAATCCTTTCAAGTTTGTCCTCAGCAGCACTCTATGTGCAATGATCTGTCTCTTACTCCCTCCCTCCGTAGCCCTCATCCCTCTCTCTTTCTATCTAATCCCAGACGAAAGGGAGTTGGACACTCTTTCCAAAAGTTGGATTTGTAAATAGCTCGAACCACATCTAAGAGAGAGGCAGAATTAGCAAGAAAACACCAACTCGGGGCAAAGAAAAGAAGAAAGAAGGAAAAATGCAATATTGTTCAATTTCGGCCCAGAAATCCTTTAAAGCAAGTCCCATTCAGGAGGTTATGGAAGACCGACAAATGAATTTTCATTAGGGGTTAGTCCAAAGTAAACCTTTGAGCCATGCACAATTTCCATCCTCACTTAACATGAAAATGTTTTTGATGTCTGTTTTTCTGAAGAAATTATCAAAGGTAACTGGATCACTTTTGGTTCCATGATGACACTACAGTAATTTCTAAAAGGTCCAGAAGCATCGAGGAGGAACATCCACTGCGGACATGCTCTGAGGTGACCTATGCTGAGCATCGCTGCACTTTCAGACTCACGACTGTCCCACTCATGTTGGTGATGTGTCTTGCCTGTTTCTCCAGGAGACGCCTGCAAGGCACCGTGGTCTGATCAGGGAGCTGCTGGCAAACAATACCAGGGCCCAGTGCCATCTCCAGCTGCTTCCTCTCCACAAAGGCCTCACTGAAGTGGATTGTACTTATTTATTCCTCTTTTAAAAAGCCGACATGAAAGCCAGAGCTGTTTATGTGTGTTTATTATGACTTGCGTCCACAATAGGAACCTTGAGGAAGACTCCCCCAGAGAATCAAAGTACGGGTGAGCGTTTGATGCAGGATACAATTGGTCTCAAATGCCAGCATCAGCTGTTACTGTGAGTTCATTAATTCAGCTGGCATTTAGGCATGATGTGGCATGACCTCAGCCTCGGTACAGCACCACTCGTGCTCTCCTTCTTCTTTTCTGCCACTAAGACTGCAAGTGGGCGTGCTGAGTTCTCACTACCTGAAAGTGACAAATGTCTCTGCCGTTGTTGCGCAGAGCACCTCGGCACTCACTCTGAAAACTTGGCCATATCCCATGCAGAGCCCTGTGGGGAATGGCAAAGCCTCACGTCTGCAGCCGATTAGGGAGAGAGATTAAGGCCTGCCAGGAGAAACCGGGCCATGGTGGAGGTGTGGGTACTGGGAGAGATGGAATGAATAAAAGACGAGTTCAAACCAAATCAGGCCTGCTGGGCTTTATCCACCATCAGCAGCAGAGTGGTTGAAGCTTCCTGATAAAGATGCAAGGAACCATGTGGAGGAGGGGGAAAAACGCTGAACCATTAAGTTTACATAGGTTTCGGCTCCCACCACCAACTGTCCACATGCTATCCAAAATCTATTCGCCCTTTTCTTCTTTTCCCTTCATCTCAGCTCCCACCCGATGCGATGGCCCCTTTGATTCAGTCATGCTGGCGCTAAGCTTTTAAAGGGAGATTTTTTTTGGTCCTTACTGTAACTTACAGTAGGAACTTTGCTGCCTGTATTTACTCCCTGTTGAGAGGAAACCATGTCATCCATTTTTAATTCAGCACAGAAACATCTTCATTTGGAAATCTTTTTATCTTTACTCATAATGACAACGTGCTTATAAATAATGTTTTGCTGTATAAAATCATTGCCATCTTTAATGGATTTTTAATAGATATTGTTTAGCACTATCAACATGGCAAGTTTAAAATAGAGAGGGGGCACAGAGGCAACTTTAGACACTTTTAAACAACTTATTTTTTATAATAAAGAGCTCAGGTTTCATCCAAAAACCAATGAAATGTTCTGTATGGGCCACCTAAGCTAATAACTAAATGCCAGGCCAGACAAACACATTTTTATCCAGTGTTGAATTGGGTACTTTTGGCTACGTTATCCTTCCGTCTTTCGATTTAAGAATGCTTGAACTTTTACTGGCTGGTACTTTAAATATGTGATGAGTAAATCTACAAAGACTTTGTGAGGTGTGTTTACCCTGGTAGTGTTGGTTAATACCGGAATGAAACTGGCCAGTTTTAATTTGTTATTATGTGGTAAAAAAAAAAATCCCCAGTTCTCTAATGTGTTCCAGTAACTCACTTCTTTTCTTTCTTCCAGTTAGTCTCTTTTTTTTGTATCAGGAGTAGCTCCACCATCTAGTGGCTGGAACAGAAACATATCAGCTTTCTCAAACATGCACCCACTTCATATACAGTCTCCAGCATGGTACATAAAATAGTACTCATGTTGCTTCTGTGGTAACACAAATAACTCCGAGCCAATCATTTGAAGTTCATCCATACTCCACTAATGATGCTAATAAGGCTAATGACAAAGAGGCTCCTCTGTTCTTCTTTCATGTCAGCCACGAACAACATCTCCCTTCCTTAGGACAGTATTGAATGGATTTTGGCTTCAGAGGGTAGCTCAATTCGCTTTGAAAATCTAGGGTTTTCTTTTTTTGTTATCATGAGAGAGAAGGCGACTGGAGCAATTGAGAGAAAACGGGAAAAGGATTGTTTGGAGTCAGAAACACATTTCAAAGGCTTCCCCCAAAAACAGCCTGCAAAATCTGAGATGAAACCGGCTAATAAAGCACCACACAGCAATAAATAATGCAACAAGAGGAAACAACATGAAAGATCTTTTCATCTTCTTATGGAGAGAAAAGGGGAAAGGAAGCAATGAGAATATGTATACGCTTAGTTCTGTAGTCAAAGTTTGTTGGACTTTGCTTTGAAACTATGGAGCATTTGGTCAAGGGGAGAAATGTATTGTATTGTATATGCAAGAAAACCATACTGCTCTTACTCCATGTAGATAAAATACAATAATTTATCTAAATTTAATGGCAGAATATGCTTCAACCCTTACTGCATCCTCCATGTTTCTTTTCTAGTTGAAATTTTCTGTGACTCAGACAATGAACAGGCTAAAAATCCCCTTGCACCCACCCAAAATAGTTCTGTCCACCAGCTGATGGCCAAGGACAGAGATCAAACAGACCACAAAGCAGGGAGTGGGGGGGTCGGTGCAAGAGCAACAAAAGAGCTTCCTCTCCTAATCTCTGTTAAATTAGAGTAGACGTGCGTGGCAGTGTGGGCTTCCTGCAGAGGATGAAGGGGATTGAGCGGTGACTGGAAGTGGACTGTGTGGTTATGATATTATTAATAAAAGCAGCATGGAGGCTGTACAAGTGCTAAATCTGCATGTGAGACCTGTGAATGTGTGTGTTAGTGGGGCAAAGTGAGAGGGAGAGAGGGGAGGAAAAAAATAGACGGTGTGGAAGCAGCAGTGCAGTTGTGTAACACTGACATCTTGTGGCCAGATGTGTAAATTGATCGTAAGATAACTGTTTCATGTGATAGTTATTACATTTGTTACATTTTTTATCTACATTACCCCCTAAAAGTTAACAGAATTCACAAAGATTATGTTATAATGACAACTTCTACATTTTACTTATAGCAAAAAAATCAAGCAAGGTTATTTAAAAAGTTATAAACACCTTGTAAAAATTATTAAAACTACAAACAGAATGTGAAAAAAATAACTGCTGTTATCAGAAAAAAAGACGTGAAAGTGCATATCGCTTTTACTCTCAACAAGCAGCGGGTGCTGTAACGCAGTCAGTTCTTCTTTTACTCTTTTACTCTTATGCTGTTTTGTGGATCACAAGATTTAAAACTACTTATAAACACACACACAAAGTAACTCCACCAGAGTGCCTATTTCGGGTCACTTTTGCCGGTCCAAGCCCGGGTAAAGGAGCAGGGTTGGAATTGTGACATTAAAAAAAAACAATAATTGCTAAAAGAAATTTAATTTGTAGTTCTAAATAAACTCTAAATGCATTTAGGACGTTTTTACTCACTTTAAGTCTCTTCCACGATGTTATTTCTCTCTCCAACAACATAGGTTACAATTAGATTAGCATGACCAATTATGCAAATTAGGCGATGACGTCATTTAGCGACTTCTAGCGACTTTTAGGACAACCAATAGCGATTTTCCTTACTGAGGAGTTGGCAACACTGGGTGTAAGATCAGCATAGCAAGGCAAAGCCACACATCTGCAGCCGATTAGGGAGCGAGATTTAGACCTGCCCAGAGATGGTGGAGGTGTGGGTGCTGGGAGAGATGGAATCAATAAAAGATGAGTTCAAACCAAATCAGGCCTGCTGGGCTTTATCCACCATCAGCAGCAGAGTTTCAGGAGCTTCCTGATGAAGATGCAAGGAACCATGTGGAGGAGGGGGAAAAACGCTGAACCATTAAGTTTACATATGGTTCAATTCCCACCACTAACTGTCCACATGCTATCCAAAATCTACTTGCCCTTTTCTCCTTCTTACTTTGTCTGATCTTGCACTCGATGGCGCCTTTGATTCAGTCATGCTGGTGCGCTGGACTTCTAAAAGAGCTTTTTCTTTCTGTTCTTACTGTAATTTAAAATAGCGGGTTCTCTGCTTGTGTTTAGTACCAGCTGATAGGAAATCAATTCATCTATTTTAATTCAACACGGAAACATCTTGATTTGGAAATGTTTTTATCTTTACAACATTAGATAATATTGAAGCTATTATTACCTTTTGTACATAATTTATGCTTACTGTCATACTAATGCGTGATTTAGACTCCTGTGGGGAATCTATGCTCATGACATACATGTTAACCCTTCGCGTAACCGAACGTGCACCCCTGAGAAATATAACTACACGACGGTTATTGTATGGATGGCCGTAGCCCATACATTGATGGGTAACCTACTAATCAGAAGGTTGGTGGTTCAATCTGCTCCAATCTGCATGCCAGATATTCTTAGGCAAGATTCTAACCCCAAGTTGGCCTAACCTGCATTTTAAATGAGGCACAAATCTTGGTTCTGCATTTGAATTTTACATTTTCTGTAATGTCTTGAAGCACCTCTCCACTCTGTTTCAACATTGCTCCACTCCTGATGATGATATTGTTAATCCCTGTTTGCATATTTGCACCACTACAGGATCTTCTTCTTCCTCAGGCTGCTCCCTTTAAGGGTCGCCACAGTGGAACAGCTTGCTCCACTGCATCCGATCCTTAGATCCTCTGTCATATACGTCCTCTGCATATCTTTGTCCACTACATCCATGAACCTGGATGTAGTGGATAACAATTTTTTTTAATGAGCCCATATTTTCATATGTGAAAAAAATAAAGTTTGAAAAAAGGAAATCTGTGAGAAAAGTACAAAAAGCTTGGGCTGCTGGGAGATCTTCCATGTTCCTGAATTGTTTTCCTTGATGATGCTTACACATCATGGATCTTTGCATAATCTTGTGTAGTCTGTAGTCTGTTTTTTCTCCTGTTTATTATCTTACTATGCTTCTTTTTTTATCCCTCAGCCCCATGCTGAGGTTACCCCTAACTTACTATTAAAGGAAAATCTCTTTTCTCATCACTTCGATGTACTTGCTCATAGGGGATTGTCTGATTGTAGGGTCTCTACCTTACAGAATAAAGTACCATAAGTTGATTGTTGTTGTTGTAGCGATGCTGCTCAGCATCACTATGTGCATCATCTTTCACTCCATAAAGGTTTTTGTATGTTTGAGTTCAAAATGCTGGATTCATTATGAGTGAAGAACAAAAACTGAACGCATACTTGATGCACATTTAATTGCAGATGACAACAGTCATTGCTAATTGTTGGGACCCTTATGCGCTCAAGTTTCCATCAAATAGCATTTAAATTAGCACAAAGTGGTTCTGAGTCATTGCCATTATCCTGTGATGAAATATTTCTATTCCTTTATCCATAATGTGCCGAGTGACTGGTTTGATGAAAACAAATAAATACAATTCTATGGCTTTCAGATTCAACAAACGGGAGAATTTAGATGGATTTGTTTTTAACCTGTACACTCCATGGGAACCATCAAAACACACAATTATCCCCACTGTAGAGGTATGGAGTCTTCAAGAATCTATACACAGCTATACATTCGTCTTATAGTGTATCTGTTACCAGACTTGCCTACTACATTAAAATGCACCATAACATATTAATATTTTTTATAACATATTGATATTTTTACTTAAAGTCCCTCTAGGTTGTCCAGCTGCGAATACTGTAATTTGTAATACTGTAATTTGGACACGTGACCCACATAGGCTGTTTATTTTTGTGGTTTTATAGCAATAGAGCTACTGCTGTTTGGGGATACTTAACAAAACAGGTGGAAATGAAAAGATTAAGTACAACATGCAAACCTAGCCTTGGATATTTCAGGAGGTGAAACACAAACGTGCAACACAAACGCCAGTAGAGGGCGAAAGGGGACAATTTAGTTATCTCCACTACTTCTTTCTTATTTTAAGCCAGCTGGTCGTGTGTCGTGTGTGGCTTCCCAGTTTAAATAAAGCACAGGAAGGTTTTTTGTTTGAACCCAGTCCCCCCGCCCTGTTTGTATATCAGTATTCGGCATATTTGTATGGCAGCACTGGATGCGCGCAAGCGGACAAAAGATACAAAGAGATGCAGGTGTGCAAACAAGAGGGAGCTCGCGCCGTACGTTTCTTTGCTGTTTGTTTTCTCGTTAATGTCGGAGTCTGACATCACTGCTGAAAGTTCCTGTGAGTGTTTCAGAGAGAGAGAGAGAGAGAGACTGGGGAGGGTGAGGTGGGGGGGAAGAGAGACAGATAGAGAGGATTACCGTCGCCTAAGCTGTGCGCGCCTCACCCCATCCGCATCACACGCGCTTACCTGCGCCGGGACTTTCGTCAAACGCAACTTTTGCTTTCTGTGGGGGATTTCGAGCCTCTCGTTGCCCACACCCAGGTGATATGGATTAACTGCACTTCTTCGAGGTGCGGCGGGGTTTTTTGCGGCGCTTTTCGAAGTTGTTCCACGTACAGGACGGTCGGGACGGCCCGCCCTGCGCTCAGGAGGGGATTAGAGAGCGGAAACCCGCTACTCGGTAAGGTCTTTACACCTACAACCAACCAGGATGAACACTGAGCACACATAGAGGTGCTAGAAACATTTTCTGTGCACCGATATTACCTTTATTTCCCTTACGTGCATGAGCGCAAGCTCTCGAAGCAAATTAGACGGTGCTTTGGCTCAGTTGGCTGGACATTTGTTTTAAAAATCAAATAAGAAAAAAAACTTGCTTATTGTTAGCCTGCTAGTTTCACAGTGCAAAGAAAAGTAAAGGTTTAATTTTCAATTCATGTTCTTAATTAAAAAAGTTAATCTGCCACATTTAGAAGTCTCATTAACTTCCTCCGATCTTTCCCCTTAAAACACACGCAGCTTAAAGAGTGCAGGTGAAAGATGGCACCCATTCACAGCTTCACCTGTTTAAATCCATCTCAGTCAGATTAATGGAGGGGCGGAGGCAGGTGGATGAGGGATTTTTTTTAAAGCTTCAGCAACAATCTGAGACGTAGACTGTGTAGAAAGGGCTGGAAGGCGTCCCTAATGTTCCACAAGTTCCACTCCATTCATTAAAGAGACATTCCCAGGCTGCTTTTAAAGCACTGGGAGTCGCTCAGTTTCTGTGTTCAACTGCTGCTAAAGAATTGATGAATAAACTAATAGTGCATAGTCTGTGTGAAATGAAAATGTGTTTTACTAATGCATCACTGCAACCAGAAACACACACACACACACACAGCTACATGCATTTTACAGTAAGATGTGTCTCCAGATATTTTGCTGCATCATGCTTCAGCCTTCACAGAGACTGGGCTGATGCCACTGTGTTTGGCTTATAGGTGGCACAGTCTGCTGCTGCTGCTGGACTGTGAGTCCCAAAATCGATTCGTTTCGTGCAGACACACTAATACAAAGCGTGCCCTGATGCTCAGGATTGAAACTGAAGAAGACTGTGGGGCCGACTGCGTTGTGATGGCTCTCCCGGGCTTTACTAATTTATGATGTTATTTTTAGGCTTGACTACATTTTTGATGCTGCCTATTTGTCAAGTTTAATAGCGAGTGAAAACTCGGGTGTGTCCGTCAACCTCTCTGTGTGCACACGTGCCTAAACTTGATCAGGCAAAAATGGTGTGTGGGGATACTTCAAAGGCCTTTCGGCACTTTTGTTCTGTCATTGAGGTTTGGTGTGTAGTACTGTTCAAACCATTAAAAAGTGCTTAAAATGACATTTCTCACCTATACTGAGAAGAAGCACACTCTTCAACTTTAGCTCCAAATGTAATCTCCCTCAGCTCCTCCTTCACAGTCAGAGCCTTAAATCTTTACAACCAGCTAAAAAATATGAGATGGATTTTCAGCCCGAGATGGGACTTTTTGAACCCTCATTCCCAAAACTCAGCTGTCTTTCTGACTTCACATTGTGCTGTAGTTAAGCTACTTGAAACGTTGAAAGAGATAAATCCTTTCAAAAGGCTTCTCCAAACATCTGAGAATATGAAGGCGTTGGAAAATTAGAAGCAAAGAAAGCGAAAAACTCCCCAGCTTCTTACTGCAGAGAGGTGAATCTCAACCTCGGGATGGCTGCTCTAATGAGGTCTAAAAGGTTTTAGGTCAACCCTAATCTCCTCTGCCATAAAGACGGCCCTTTTAGACACGTTGGCTTCAGTGTGAAACACCTGATTAAAGAGTTTTCCAGCAACAGCAGAAGTAGTTCTCTAAGCGCTTTTACTGTATCAGAGGCTTTCCATCATTTCTTTTTTTTTTTTTAATTCATATTTTTATTAAGGTTTCAAAAGCAGGCATTCACAGTATGTACATCATGTAAGCATTCTTCATACTTAGGTTATCTGCCTTAAATACTGAAATAGTATTTTAATTTACATCCAAGTCATAAGGGAAGAATACTTACAACGATAGAAGTAATTGAAACCATCACATAATCCGAAAATCAAAAAACAAAACTAACAAACCTAAGAAAAGAGAAAAAAAACAAAAAAACAAAAAACAAAAAAAAGAAACAAAAAACAAAAAAACAAAAAACAAAAAAAAACACGGATGTGTTGGTATGGGGTGATCCTATAAATATATATACATACATCATAATTATTGGTTTGTAATAGTAAAATCTGGCCTATGAGGCGTGATATATTTAACCCAGTTTTCCCAATATGATGTAAATTTCTCCAGCTTGTGGTTAACAGAAGCTGTTATCTTTTCCATGTTATAAATTTCCATTGTGATTTCCATCCATGTACTTATGTTTGGGCTCTCTGGGGATAACCATTTTCTGGTGATATTCTTTTTACAGGCCACCAATAAAATATTTATTAAATGTTTATCATATTTAGGCCATTCCTGAGGTATATATCCAAAGAACATAGTCTTACTCTCGAGAGATATTTCACGTTTAAAGATATCCTGTAAGGCATTATGTATTTCTCTCCAATAATCCCTCAAGATTGAGCAGTCCCAGAAAATATGGTAATGATTTGCACTTTGATTTCCACAGTTCCTCCAACAAGCAGGGGGGTTATCATCATAATGAGACTTCTGAGAAGGTGTTATAAAGTATCTAATTAGGCACTTCCAGCCAAATTCCCTCCACTTTTGTGAGCTGGTACACATCCACTGATACCTCCATATTGCCGTCCATTCTTCCTCTAATATTTTTATCCCTCCTTCCTTCTCCCATTTTGTTCTAATATATGAAGTCGAATGTGGTTTCAAATCCATTAGACCCTTATAGAGACATGATACAATTCTATCAATAGTTTCTGAGTTATAGCTTTTTATAAACAGTTCCATCAAGCGTGTGTTTATCATTGTTACGTTTCTCATCTTCGTGTCGGCATAGTGCCTTAACTGCAGATATCGATAGAAGTCTTCTTTTTCTAATGAAAATGTTTTTCTAAGCATGTCAAAGCTGAACAATTTTCCATCCTTCATTATACTGCACAGGGCTGTTATGCCCTTACCTGTCCAGTCCTTGAATCTAGAATCCAGTTCATTAGGTTTGAACTCTGAGTCGTAAGCACACCATTTAAGAACTGTAATATTGGTCTCGAGTTTATATTCCTTTATAATAGTTCTCCATGTTTTAAGGGTCCTTTTCACCCACATGTTATCAGTATTTTTTATATAGGTTTGTAAGTTATTGTCAGCTAGAGTTGCCTGAATAGGTATAGACAGCATTTGTTCCTCAATGGTTTTCCATTGGGCAGTGTATGATTGGTTACACCAGCATATTATTGCTCTCATCTGCGCTGCAAAATAATAATATCTGAGGTCAGGGAGGCCCCATCCTCCCTTTTGCTTAGCCAGCTGTAGTGTTTTAAGGCGAACCCTTGGTCTTTTACCTTGCCATATATATCTAGATAACATTTTATCCCACTCATTAAATTGACTTTGGTTAATCTCTATTGGTAGGGTTTGAAATAGATACAAAAATCTTGGCAATACATTCATTTTAATAGAATCAATTCTTGAATTAAAACTAAAGAAAGGGGCTTTCCATCATTTCATACTGGATAGGGAGGATCACATGCTGACAGCTGTCTGTCTGCTGAGTTAGTAGAAATTTTTCTTACTTCAGATCTGATCTTCATTTGAGTGTTGGTGGGATTCTGGTCAGTTTAGCATAATGGGATGTGGTGTTTCAGTTGTGGGATTACACTTGAGTATATTATTACTGCTGCAAAACAAAAGATATACAGAGCGTAACATGCCATTCATTTTAAAGCACATAAACATAAAATATATGTCTCATTGTCTATTATACCTGTGTTTATGTACCTCCAGCTGGTGTATGAACAAAAAACATTATCACCTTTAGTCATTAGTCCTTGAGATTTGCATACATTTGCCTCTGACAGATATTTAATATTGGATTTTCTTCTATAAATAAATAACCAAATCTAATATTTATGATTTCTTTGTTTAATTTGTTTTTTTTAGTTCTTTTAGAAGAAGATCTGATGATGTTTTAGAACCCATGTATGGAAAAATGTATTTTCCTGCAGTAGTACAATTAAATATGACATGACATTATTAATCATAAAGAGTATTTTAAGCTTTTTCTTAGGACTCACTCCATTGTCTTGTTGCCTGGAGCCGTCATACAGCTGTAGAAAATTTACATTTCAGCACTTTGTGACAGTTTACAGCACAGGCAGAGCAAGCTGACAGACACGCATATGTTTGCATGTTTGAGCTTAGAGACATAAGGTCACTCAACTTTTGGCTGAATGTCACAGTTTTGTCCAGTATATTGACACTCACCATGTCTCACACGCATACTGTGACGCACTGAAAAGCCACCAAACATCTAACAGATAGGACGAGAGTTGGGTCAGAGCAGTTTGAAATGCAACCAGTCGATTAGGACAAATTAACTTTTGACATTAGTGATGCAATTGATTGTTTTTTTTAAGTAATTGGAATACTTTGGATTACTAAATTACTATATCTCATACCAGAAAAAGAGGGACGTTCTATAGATAATAGTTTTGTTTAAACCTCTCAAAACATTTTTAGTGAAGATAATTTTTTTTATTATTGTTGTACTTTTGTTTACTCATGAATAGTATGTCTGACATTTTTTGTCGAGTTCCTTGCTTTGTGGCAGTACAAAAAAACCCTGTTGGTTATAAGCAACAACTATCAAGATCTGTGGGGTATGCAGGTCATGGAAGCAAAACTTAAAATAGCACACAAGGAACACAAGCTAACCAAAATAAAACAAAGTTTAAACACAGATACAGACTTAGACACACAAACTTGACATACACAAAATGTAAGCAAACATGGAGACATGAGCTACTACATACATGGGATGCCAGGAAGGACACACAAGACTCAGATGAACAAGAGATAACTAAGATACGAGAGTAACTAGAAACATGAAAAACGAAACTAGGAAACACTGGAAATACTGAACTAGATGACGAAACAATGAGAAACTAGAATACACTCATAATAATAACTCAGACTTGGATAAAGAACACAGAAAGTCAGAACACAAGAAAAAACTGAGGAACCGTGACAGCAGTAGTTACTCCTAAATAGTCCTCCATTTCTGCAAAAATGTGCGGCGCAGGACACCATATTTTAAAGATGTAAAGAAAATGTTATCAACTAATCCTCAGTCATGCAATTCTAATTACTAATTATATATAAAAAAATACATAATATGGCATGGGTATTTTTTTGTAATGAAACTACATTTAAACACTACGCATACTATGCAATTCTATGTATGAATGACTTGAAGGTTGCAGCTGCCGACTTAAAGTCACATTCTCCCCAGAAATGAGTTTCTTAAACATTACTTCTCTTGCAAGTTGACTACGCAAAATAAGATCTGCAGTTTGACACTTTTGAGCTTGTCAGCACAACACAGGCTTTTCTTTATTCACATAAAATCTGGAACCTATGAGCTAGAAGTGTGATGTGATGTCACTCTTATCCAGTAAAGCGTAATAATAATCTGGTAACTTGAAGCCTGATTTGCACAGCCTGTGCTTTTAAAATTAACTTAGTTGTTAGTTAGCCCTGGGTAATTAATTCAGTTTTCTGTTATTTGGCTTCCAGCAATAAAGGAATAAAGAAAAAAAGATGATTGTGCAACACTTGAGTTTTTTTTTTATCGTTTTGACTCTATTTTCTGTACAGCTGTGTGCTTTCACCCCTCCGAAAAACTGAAACTTGCTCAGCTTTTGCTTCAACTGTCCCCAAGATGACTGCAAAAGAGCCTTATATCATCAAGACGTTTCTTGAAGGAGGAAAAGTGAGAACTTTTACATGGATTGATCAGCAGTGGCTCATCAGTGGTAGCCGATGTTGCACAATATTCATCTACCAGATCTTTGAGGGTCTCTCCTGCAGTTCAGTCTTAATAGTGTGCTGTAGAAGTGTATTACCGCCTACTCCCTTCCTTGGCTAGACTACCATGTAGGCGCCTTCAAGGTCTGTTGTTGCCTCGTGGTAGTGGTGTTGTGGCTGGTGAGCATAAGCAAATGCTCTTTTGAGATAGGCTTCACAGTCCAACACAATCACAACATTACATAATTATGGGAATAGACTCATTTAAAAACAAAATATTATTCAAAGTGGAGTGTTTTTATACATCTGAGCTGTCTACAGGGGTCGGCACAGCAACTGTAAAGAGTAAATATTTGTTTCAAATGGATGGACCCAACCAACAAAAGTAAATACTGACAAGATCAGGTGAGCCATTTTAAAAAGCATCATCCTCATTAAAGGACTTAAGTTACCCAATGCAGCCTGCTTAAGTGGATAATCAACATAAAGTGATGTCAGGAACAGGAAGTGATGTCACTATTTGTCTCTTTCTCACAGATAATTCCTCTCAGTTTGGTGTGTTTGTCTTCCTCAGAAATATCTCTAAAATTCCTCTAAAAGAACGGCTGGTCATCTGGCCAGTTATCTTTCAAGAAGTGCAGCAGAAACAATTCATTTATTTAAATATCACAGCAAAGGTCAACATGTTCTGCTGCACATATTGGCTGTCGCACACTGGCGTTCGCTCTATTTACTTTTATGTAAGGCTAGCTCAGCAAATAATACTAGTGCATTAAATAGATGGGGAGCATAGATACTGGCTTTGTGTATAAGCCATCAGATAGCTTGTTAGCACTGGCAGCTTCGAGGCTGTCAACCTGCTAGTACACCAGCTCTGAGGCAGAACAGCAGAGCTGTGTTGCCCCAGGTACATCTCTGCACACACAATAGGTGACAAAGAAGCTTATTTAACACTTTACACTCTGTACCAGCAAGAGACGATGTCCTTAAGAGAGAATTTAACTTACTAGAAATCCTAATTCAGATACATAAGTGAAACAACATCAGCTGAACAGGTTCATTGATAGTATAACATTATCCTGGTTCTTAATTATTTCAAATTTTTGACCTAATTTTATGACAACAGTAGGTAATAAGACACATTAGTTATTTTAGCAGTTGTATTTTTGTATGGAAAAATGGCTCAAACCCTGCAGTGATGGTAAAGATGCATTACCCTAGGTAGCCTTCTATGGTAACTTTTTTTAAAAAAAACCTTCATTTAACCAGAAGAAGGAAGTCTTAAGATTAAAATTCTCTTTTGTCAGACTGCCCAGATGTAGATAGCATAAACCAGCATTCCTGGAGAAAATCCACACAAGCACAAGTGGACATGCGAACTCTACATCCAATGGCCCCACTTGGGTTTGAACTCAGGTTCAGCCTTTCTTGCTTTGAGCAAACTGTGCTAACTACTTAGTCACCATGTTGTGTGCATGTGCACCAACCTGAATGTAGAACAGACATTTATTTTAAACTGCATGTCTTGTTTATTATTGTGAGGAAAATGTGGTTTGCAACAAAGTGCACAGCAACTGGGAATAAGAATTAGCACCTGTAAGCACAAGGCTTTGTATCTCAGCTGGAAAAGGAAGGATTGCCCAAGTGGCAGAGTTTTAAGTACCTTGGAGAATTTCCTTTGAGGGAGGAAGACTGGAAATTGACAGACAGATTAGCAAAGCATCCGCATTACTGCAGGCAGCTGTAGCGAAGGAAGAGCTGAGCCCAAAGGAGCAGCTGTTGCTTTAGTCTTCGATCTGTGTTCCTACTTTTAACCCTGGGCATTAGCAGTTGGTGGCAATATTAAAATTGATCAGGAGTTAGGTTTCTGGGTAGATATGAGGAGATCTGCCATTTCAGAGGGGTGCAGGGTAGACTCTCTGCTGATGTGATTTGAACATCTCACTTGGATGCACTAGGCATACCCAGCTGGAAGGAGACCCGAAGCAGACCCATAAGCTGGAGTTCATCTTTCCAGGAAGAGTTAGAAGCGGTGGTGTATGACAGGGAGATCTGGGAACCGATGTTTCTTAGATTAGTGCTGTATCTACTCTGGATGAAAAGCAGAACAAGGACAGATGGTTGGAACGTTTTCTCATGCAGCGTATGAGACACACAACCACACCTGCATGCACAATAGGGGTGGGGGGAAAAATCGATACTGTCTAGTATCGTGATATTTTGTTCATTCATTCATTCATTCATTCATTCATTTGTTCATTTTCAGGCACAACAAATACCTATATTGAACATAAAATGCACAAAACAAAAAACAAAAATTGCCTGAAAAAGGAGTGGGACGAAGAAAACTTATTAAATCCCACCCCTATACTCACTCATCAACAAAAAAAACAATAAACTTCCCGCAGCTACGCCCATCATTGCATACAGACCCCTCAACAGCCCCGGGCACATACAAGCATCTCAACGGCAGCTCGCAAACAACAATTAGAGCCTTCATAACTGAATACAGAATATATAAATTATAAATTGCATTACCACAGGTAACAGGCAGTAATAATTACAAGTAACAAACACACATACATATACATACATACATACATATATATCTACACACACATGCACGTATATATACATACATACGCACACTCTTCTTTCTTTATTTTTTTTTATTTTTTATTTTTTTTCTCTCTTGGAATCCATACCAGCAATGGTAAGAGGACAGACATTACAGAGCACACTAAAAACCATCATTGAGTATACTGTGACCAGACCAAATGTTTGTAGAGGAATTTAAATCTATGAATATTTTTGCATTGTTTCAATTGTAAACTCAGACTGTTCCAGATTTTCACACCACATACAGACACACAATTGTTTGCTAATAATGTATCGATACAGGGACAGCAGAAATCGATATTTTGACTTCAAAATGCTCTGACTTCAGAGCATTTTGATCAGCTCCCTTTTCTGAGCAAGAATCCTGACATTCCTTCACTGTCCAAATGTGTTTAACTTTTTTTTTGGCAGCAATAAACATGACAGTTTACTTATTTTAATTTAAGACATGTTTTATTTTAATTAAGTTTAAAACTTTTTTAATTAATGTAAAATTATATTTTGTTTTAATTTACTTTCAAATTCTTCAGTTGCTGAATGGGCTGCATAGTTTTCATAAATTGCATAGTTCAGAATAGCTATAATTGTACCAGATGGTTGCATTCAGTTAAGTTGGACTAGACTGTAATACAAACCGTCCAGTTTGTCACCAATATAACTGACTGAAATGAGAGAAAGACTGAGTGTGAGACTTTGATATTAGATAAAATGAATATTGATAAAGTTTACCTTTATGTACAGAATTTGAATATCGCAAAATATTTTTGCAATAAATTGCAATAATATCGTATCGTGCGTTAAGTATTGTGATAATATCGTATCGTGAGTTGTATGGTTAATGTTTTATTTGGGAACAGAATGGTGTGTATGTGTAAGTTTGGTGATGGAGTTTTTATTATGAATGAATGATGAATTTTTATGAATTATTATGTCTACTTTTTTATGTTTAAGGACAACAGATGAAATTAGCCTTTGGCTATAATCTGGCATGTTTACATTCATATATATATATATATATATATATATATATATATATATATATATATATATATATATATATATATATATATATATATATATATAAAACACCCAGCACGCCCCTGCGGGCGGTTTATCCTTCAAGCTCGGGTCCTCTACCAGAGGCCTGGGAGCTTGAGGGTCCTGCGCAGTATCTTAGCTGTTCCCAGGACTGCGCTCTTCTGGACAGAGATCTCCGATGTTATTCCCGGGATCTGCTGGAGCCACTCGCCTAGCTTGGGAGTCACCGCACCTAGTGCTCCGATTACCACGGGGACCACCGTTACCTTCACCCTCCACATCCTCTCGAGCTCTTCTCTGAGCCCTTGGTATTTCTCCAGCTTCTCGTGTTCCTTCTTCCTGATATTGCTGTCATTCGGAACCGCTACATCGATCACTACGGCCGTCTTCTTCTGTTTGTCTACCACCACTATGTCCGGTTGGTTAGCCACCACCATTTTGTCCGTCTGTATCTGGAAGTCCCACAGGATCTTAGCTCGGTCATTCTCCACCACCCTTGGGGGCATCTCCCATTTTGACCTCGGGACTTCTAGGTTATACTCGGCACAGATGTTCCTGTACACTATGCCGGCCACTTGGTTATGGCGTTCCATGTATGCCTTGCCTGCTAGCATCTTGCACCCTGCTGTTATGTGCTGGATTGTCTCTGGGGCATCTTTACACAGCCTGCACCTGGGGTCTTGCCTGGTGTGATAGACCCCAGCCTCTATGGATCTTGTACTCAGAGCTTGTTCTTGTGCTGCCATGATTAGTGCCTCTGTGCTGTCTTTCAGTCCAGCTTTGTCCAGCCACTAGTAGGATTTCTGGATATCAGCCACCTCCTCTATCTGCCGGTGGTACATACCGTGCAGGGGCCTGTCCTTCCATGATGGTTCCTCGTCTCCCTCCTCTTTCTTGGGTTTCTGCTGCCTGAGGTATTCACTGAGCACTCGGTCAGTTGGGGCCATCTTCCCAATGTATTCTTGGATGTTCCTTGTCTCATCCTGGACTGTGGTGCTGACACTCACCAGTCCCCGGCCCCCTTCCTTCCGCTTAGCGTACAGCCTCAGGGTGCTGGACTTGGGGTGAAACCCTCCATGCATGGTCAGGAGCTTTCTTGTCTTTATGTCAGTGGCTTCTATCTCCTCCTTTGGCCAGCCTATTACCCCAGCAGGGTACCTGATCACGGGCAGGGCGTATGTGTTGATGGCCCGGATCTTGTTCTTATATATATATATATATATATATATATATATATATATATATAATTTTTTTTTTTTTATGTTCATTAACATGCACTGTCCTAAATAAAAAAATAAAAAAATAAAATGGTGATTCCCACCTCTAATGCACAATGCTACACAGTCACCCAAAGTGTCACTTAACAATCATGGGGTTCCACACAATCCTGGTAGGTGTGTGAACTCCTAATTGCATTCTGTCCCCACTGCTACCCTTCAAGCTGTGAACATAATTCATTAATGTCAAGAGGAGAAAGGAAAGAAACAAAATTAATGAGAAAACATAAACAGGGCACCAGCTCCCTGGGTCTAACAGGCCTCCCATATGCTGTAAAGCTAATGCAGAGGCCCACGTTTGTGTCCACCCTAAGGTCGTTTTCTGTGTGTCATGCCAAGGCTCTTTTTACTCAGCTTTCCATATTTGCTCCACCATCCTATCCCAGTAAAGGCTAAAAAGCACACTAAAGTATTAAAGCATAAAGAGGCCAGTACACCTACCGTCTATAAGAAAATATTTTGTGTTTTAACGTAGGTTGTACACTGACCGTCAAATGTAAATGCTATTAATTAGAGATCTCTAAACTTGAGCGAGTTTGTTTTTGCAGCCTCTGTGAGCCAATTCTACGGTTTTACTGTGGTGAGACAAAAAGTAAAAGTCAAACTGTAACTGTCTATATGCCTGAGCAGCCAGGCAAAGGAAAGGAACACTTGGACGCTTCTTGCATAAACCCCACCCACCCTTTCTCAGAGGGCTTGAGCCCATGTGTGACATCATGGTTATAATTATCATGAAGATGCCATTTTTGTTTGTTTTTCCCAAGCAGTCAGAAAAATATCACACCTTTGTTTAAGGATTTAAAAGTATTATCTAAAGCTGCACTGTTGCCCACCCACATGAAGGTTCTTTTTAAAAACACTCTACATTTTCTCAGTAGGGTTAGAGAGAGCCCTCCTTGTGATTATTCCCATTGCAACTAAAGACAGGATTGTTTTCTGAAGCATGAGGTGGTGTACTTGCCTACACCATATAAAAATAATTTTAATAGGGTTTTCGGATGGAGCTTCACATATCAGAACAAAGTGACAGTGACACCCTCAGGAATTCTGCAAAGACCTACCATCTCACTTCCCATATTAAAAGCTAGATCATCATTCTGCCACATTCTTGCTGATGTTTGCAGTTTTGCTTAAATGTGGCTCCCATTCAACAGCCTTCCCCAGCCATATCCATCTGGACCAATTAGTGTACACAGCATTCATCAATGAATAAAACAATATGAAATTTAGTCTTCATCACAGAAATGAGCCTGCTGCAAGTCAGCTTTGGTTATGAAGGACCGAGATGAAACATACATATGGTTTTCCTGCCTCTTGCAGAACGTTGCACTGTTTCACCCTGTTCCTCTCCAGAAACATCTTTCCTCTTACCTGTGTTTCCTGAGAATTGTGACTTTCATAATGGTGTAAAACAACTTCTCTTCAATCAAGATCGCCTGACAAGCGAACCTAAAACCAGATTTAGAAATTATGAAAAACATAATGAAATATTCAAAATGAAGTGTTTTGTGTTTCTGAGGTATCAATTACATAATCACTGGAGCACAGAGTAGGCAAACCGGATGTTCTCCATGCCCGTCAAACCCTAACCCTCTTGATCCCTTTTATTGCTCACATTTCTCTTTCTCATCTTTCTGTTCTTTGCAGCCTCATGCGTTTTCTCTCTCTCCTCATTCTGTCTTCCTTTGTGTGCGTCGGTATGCCTGTTAGTTGTTGGTAGAGTGAAGTGGCTGCATTATCTACATACATTATTGATGCTTGCAGCACTTTAACACACACATGCACAACCACACACACACACACACGCACACACAAAATCCAGCTTACCGCTCACATAACAAAAACTTACATACAGTTATACAATCACACACACATACAGTCACAAAGAGCACACGTAGCCTCACTTTTGAATGAAAAAGTGAGTGACAGCGCACACATGTTGTCGTTTTTTTAAAACAGCTGATTCCCTGTTTTAAGAAAAAATGAGGAAATTGTGACATTCTCAGACTAAAATTAATTCACAGTCACATGCTGGGCTAATAGGTTAAGACATGAATAGAAAGTGAGAGTTATGAAAGAGAAGAGACAGAAGGATTAGAATTTCAGTAGCAGGGAGTTGGAGATGGGAATAAGGGAGGGAGGGGACAGAAGAGTTCCCAGCATCTCTTTTCCCAGGGCTTTGTGAGGGCCTCATTAAATATGGATGGTGTTTGGATCAGAGCAGGGGTAAGTGGGACTCCACAAACAGCACATGCAGCCGATGCAGGCAGCCCCATCCTGCTGTGATGGAGCTCGGTGTGGTTTTTTGCTTCATCTGTCTCTCCGTACTCCTCCTCCCTTGATTCAGTTTACTGCCCTCAACCCTTTTGTCCAGCCCCTGTCGCTGCCATCATGTGGCACTGTCTGTCAAACTCTTCTTCTTTTTCTCTGCTTGTCTGTTTTTGTCTTTTTCTTAGACTCATTTTCTGTCTTCCGCCTCAGTGCCCCCCACTCTCATTCCATCTCCAGTTTGCTTGTTTTTCCCCATGATTCACCGATCTAAAAGGAAAGCTTTCCTCCATTATTCACACCCTAATCGTAGTTTTTCAGATGAGAAGATAAAAATCATGTTTCAAATTGTCAATAATATTACAATGCTGAGAGACTCAGGCTCCAACAACCCTAACTCTTAATTCTGATTCATGCCTGTCGTCAGGAGATGAAGACACGTCACCCTGGTCTTCTTCAGTGGAGTGATGGGCGAGCAGCGAGGGCAGCGGGACTGTAACTGGCACCTTCATGGAGCCCTGATACCCAGGGCAGAGAGCAGGTGTGTGAATGTCTGTCTCTCTAATACTGAAATGAAACAGATTGTGTTTGTGTATGTGATTTGTGTGTGCACACAACAAAAGATGGCAATATTAGAGGATTTAAAGACTGTGGGATAAACACAGTGAGACAGACGCACAGTGGAGAGGTAAGTGAGCAGTAAACTAGTGTCTATCTAGTTTAGCCAGTGTGTTACTCCAAACAGACCTGTAAGGCTAAGGTGAAGCTCAGTCTAATCTGGCTCAGCAGGAGTGACGCACAAACTCCCTGTCACAGCCTGCAGACACACTCTGTAATCCCATTTGCCTACTCTGCGCGCCTGTGTGTCTCTGTGCGTGCAGTAAGAGTGTTAGGCAAAAGTTGTAAGTAATGCATGTTTCAGAATTTACTATACTCATCGTGTATGCATAGCTAATTTAGTTAACGTTCCAAAAATACAGAGAAGTCACAGGGAGGGTGCATGGGCGGATGGATTGTTCTGTGGAGTGCCAAGACTTGAGTTTGCAGCTTTTCTCTAGACCAGGGATGTTAAACTCATTTTATGTACACAGTAACCTGTAGGCCCACCTATAATCAAGTAACCTGTACACAGGTTACTTTGATTATAGGTGGGCCAGACTGGCGAAACTTCCCTTTCTGTCAGTGTAAAGTTTAACTATACATTTAATTCCTGAGATATTTTATTAAAGGAAAAAGAAGTGAAGGAAAGAAATGTGTCAGCACAACTATTTGGGCTTAAAATGTAATAAATAAATATGTAAAACTAAAGAAGAAAGTAATAGTAGCGCATTGGGCAGTGTCCTGTAATTTTAAAAGTCCCAGAACATGTCCTTTTGAAATTTCTTTAGCCCAAAGTAAAACAACAGGAGCCTTTCAGTTATTTAGTTACTTTGGTATAGTGTGAAAAGCTGTGGGGAAGGTCTTTATCAGTAGGAAAACCTATAAAACGTATTAAAATAGGTTTAAAAGTCAAAATATTTAAGCCCTACTTAACATTTTCTAAAGCAATTTAGGGGCTAGAGTTTTCCCGGACCAGTTCTGGTCCCTGGGCCTTATGTTTGACACCCCTGCTCTGGACATTTTGAGTGAATTGTGTTTTTGGATAATATTATTTATGTCATTATATTTCTTTAAGACTACAAGTGCCATCTGACTTTACAGACAAATTATTTTTTTTAGCTCAGTTCAGTTATATTAATGTAGCACCAATTCAGAACACAACAGTTGCTTCAAGGTGCTCGGTCTATTCCCAATGCTAACATGTTTGCTGTGTCAAAGCTACAAAATGTTTAGTGGTTATTACAGTGTTTCCCACACTTTAGTTGGCGAGGCCACCCAAGTATATTATCAGACGCCTGTGTATATTTTGTGACTTATTTTGGATTATTTGTATTTTCCACTGTATTTTGAGAGTTCAGTCTCTGCTCACAGCCTTTCCTGTCAACAGCAGCCACAGTCTTTTGAGAGACAAGAGACTGTCGTGTAGGGGTGGGTAATATAGCTTCAAAATGATATTGCAATGCTTCAGTAAATTTGCAATAAATACATTTTCAGTGATAAAAAAAAATCAAACAAAATAACAAAAAAAAAAATACTGCGCAACAGTTGGGGAGTGCAGATTAAAGGTAGCAGGATTTAATAGTGCAAGTATAATCAAAGACATTTTCCATCCTTTTCCAATGAGTTTTTGCGTTGTTTTCCGATGTCTAAGGAGCTTAGAAAGAAAAGTGTCTGGACTTCTTTAAGTTGCTTGAAGACGTTTCACCTCTCATCCGAGAAGCTTCTTCAGTTCTAAGATCAAATGGTGGAGAGTCCCATATTTAAGCCCTATGGGAGTGTCCTCCCAGGAGCACAATGGACCCCCTAACGATCCTCTACCTAATCGCACAAGCCAAGGTGTGAAAAGGTCACAATCAGCCAAGGTTTCAGGTGAACTCATCGGCTGTATCCCAATTCAAGGTCTGCAGCCTTAAAGTACGCAGCCTCAACGATCCTCAAGGGCCGCGTACTTAAAGACCGCTAAGGCCGGAAGTGCAAGGCTTGTGAAATGGGACGGTCTAGCCTCCGTTGCACTGCCCAGGTTGCCTAGCAACCATGATACTAACAGCTGGAAACGTGTCATACAGCTTTGTTTGGACAGAAATGAAGGAGAAAATCTTTTGTTCATTTGTTTGTTTCTTTCTACATGAGCTTTGACCATTCTCTGTAGGATTAAGCTCAGCTATTGAACGGCGTATATTTTAAAGTAGAGGCTTTAAAACCAAGTTAGTACAAACGTCACTAATGTCACATAACTTTGCCGACATGTGGCCAACAGTAATGTTTTAATGTTCTTCGTTATTAAACATTTGCACATAAATAAGTGACATAATATTCAGTACTTACTTAAAGTTTACTCTTCGGGCACCCCTCATTCGCCGTTTTTTTTCGGCAAAATTATCCACACCCACCGCCGCGCTATGCATTCTGGGATACGTTGGGCCACGAAGTCTACACTGCCACAGCCTTAAAATTCAGGGAAATGAAGGACGCATTTCAGGGCCGCATTTCAAGCAACCTTTGAATTGGGACAGCCTTCGGCGCGCCGCTGTGACGTAATCGGCCTTGAAACGCGTACTTTAAGGCTGCAGACCCTGAATTGGGATACAGCCATCGTGAAACCTAGCCCCACCCTATCATGTGATTTCCTAAGGTCAGAAGGCCCAGGATGTGAGTGGGCGTTAAGGCGTCTGGAAAGGGATCTCAAAACTGGATTATAGATGGGAGACAGTTGGTGTCATAAACCACCGCCTCTGTTTTATGAGGATCATTCACAGTGGACATAGATGCTTCTTTCACTCCTCTTTCAAACCATCTGTCTTCTCTGTCCAAAATGTGAACATTGGTGTCCTTGAAGGAATGACCTTGGTCCTTTACGATGACCTGGATGATTGAGATGTTGTTTTCTGATAATCCTGAGGTCAGAGTGTGAAGTTGCTAAACTGGTTAACACTTTAGTTTAACAATAATTAAACTTATTTAACCTTATAACAATACAGGAGCTTCACAGTAATGTCCAGAATAAAATGTTTTCTACCTGGGATGTTGTATCTGGGGTTGACCTTTTTTGCTAACTGCTTTTAGGACTTTTACGACCATTTGGTTTGGAATCCTATCCTAGACCGATCAGTATGTAACCGCATCCATGCACAGTTTGCTTTGGCTCTCAACACAGCCCCAGAGCTATGATGATGCTTGGTGGTGTCATTTATTTACTTTTTTGTTGCACATCACTGGCTACCAGTGTCTCCACCTTTACGGTTGTACCTCAAGCAGTGAAACAATTTTGTTGTTTCCAGTTTTCCCAGAACCAGTTTTGTGGTGTATTGTGACGTATTGGAGGCTGTGGAAATGTTGCTCTCAGACATGTGTTAGCTTATCTCTTTGTTTTGCTCATAAATGCGGAGCTTTTCTATGCCATTGATGATTAATAGGACATTTTTATATAACAACTAAGAATGTAGTTTTATTGTCATGGACAGTATATACACACATACATTTTTACCATGATATACATGATATTCTTACATCTAGTATTGATTTAAGCGCAATTGCCACTGAGCATCATCCCCAGAGATTAATGTCACAACCCTCTTTCACATCATGGCTATACTACGATTCCCAGCATTCACCCTAACCATATTTGACTGTTTTTTTGTGGAGGCTTGAAATTTGTACACCACACTGCTTTAAGCTGCTAGTTTTTATGATGTCAAAAATTCTTTAGACGACTTCAATGTTTAACTTGTGTGAGAGGTTGACATGGTTCACATGGAGAAGAAGATGATAGAGGGAAATTCTAATAAGCATCTATTGTGTACAATTAAACGAGGCATCTAATGAAAATAAGCTTTTAATGGCCAAAAAACAAAACCAGGAAACAAAAAGACTGTAAGAATATAAACGAAATTACACATGAGAAAATAGAACTAAACAGAGTAGGTTTAAATTGCTAGCTATGACAAACATGTGGAACATCTTCTTCACAGAGGAAAGATCACTATAGATACAAACTCTGCAAAGACTAAGCTGCAGGTAATTAACACAGGTGAAGGACGTTAGAAAAACAGGAAACAAAATCCAGAAAATTAAATGAGAAGATCAACTCAAATCAAAGTAAATAAGAAACAACCAAAAGATAGCTATCATGGCAAAGTGAATGAATAAATGTACATGAGAAAACACAAGTGTGGGGAAGGAGAAGTGCTGCTGTAGCCCCTTTAGTCAGCTTGTGTGTGTGTGTGTGTGTGTGTGTGTGTGTGTGTGTGTGTGTGTGTGTGTGTGTGTGTGTGTGTGTGTGTGTGTGTGTGTGTTTCTCTGCAGCATTTCTTACCCTGCCCAGCTTCAGCATTAGGTAAAACTATTCTGGCAGAGATTTTTGTTTACTTCTCTAATTTTATAGCAGACACAGCTATCTGAAAAAAAACAACCTGAGCTAATATATATGTAATTTGATTACTGTGTTAATATTGTAATGATTATAGTGTGTATTGCATATCACAGTGTTGGGGGAAAAAACAACCTTGTAATAGATTTTTAAAAAACTAGGAAATGCAAACAGCACATTTATTCATAGTTTTCAGAGGATGTGTGAGGAAAAGCTCAGCACACCGGCAGTGGCATTTTACTCATTTACAGCCTGAATCATATTTTAGTTTCTAATTAAGCATTGACCGGCTAGCTCATGGTCTTATGGCAGGAGGCAGGACTCAACAAGTGGTAAGTCTGTTGTAGGGCC
The DNA here is from genome assembly GCF_057382275.1 of Copadichromis virginalis. Classification (NCBI taxonomy): domain Eukaryota; kingdom Metazoa; phylum Chordata; class Actinopteri; order Cichliformes; family Cichlidae; genus Copadichromis; species Copadichromis virginalis. The sequence continues at coordinate 39,198,758 of NC_140623.1, forward strand.
ATGTTTAACTCACATTTTACTACACCAAACTGTAGACATTTTGTGGCATAAATGCATTCAGGGAGTCATACGGCATTAAAAAATGACTTGACTTTTCAACTAAATTTAACCGCAAAGGTTTTCTTCAGACAGATATAAAAAAAAATGCCACTAATGATCCTGATCAATAACAACGGCACAGAGCCAACCTTTTTTTAACCTTTTTTGTCTGGATGAAAGCCCACTAACCAATTTCCAGTGGAAGCAAGAGTCAGATTACTGCACAGTCAAACATTTGACAAAAGTGATATCGTGTGCAAAAGGTAAATGTTTCTGAATCGCATCTTTTATCAGAACTAAAGTACATATTACACAAGATGAAGCCTCCATGTCATTGAAAAAATGCATTAAAAATGCATATTTTACTCTAATGTGACATCAAATTTGACCACACCCTATGGATCGCTTTTGAGCTCTTCTAACTCTGTGGAAACGGACAAAATAACAAAGGCAAAAACGTCATTCAACAGGAAAATGACACCATCATGCAGTGTTAATCTAAATAATGTTCTATAAATACATACACATTTTAGCATTGGATTAGAAAATAAGCTCCACTTTGAGCTGTTGCTAGTGTGTGTGTGTGTGTGTGTGTGTGTGTGTGTGTGTGTGTAAGCACACTGATGAGCATCATTGTATCACAAAATGAATTAAAAATTGTACTGAACTGGATGGTACTTATCAAAAATAACATAACAAAGCAATTGTATCAGGTGTAATAGACAATTTTCTGGTTTCTTCTTTCAGCTCCATTTTTCAGTATCGTTGAGACACAGAGAAAGCAAGAAACAGATGTGAGAAATCTGATTCCTCCCACATGAGCAATAATCTAATAGAACGAGATGGAAGGGGACACATGATTGAGTGATGACATGGTCAGTAGTTGGATGGCTGCAAGACATTCATGGGTGAAAAGGAGGGAGGAACAGAGTTACATGGACAGCACATCTTAGTTCCTGGTTATTTTGTTTATCATGCTTACTCACATTGATGTCATAAATATAATGTAATTAATTGTGGGCAAGTTTAGAGGTGATTCGGTAGACCTGAAGTTATTTTTTTGTACGACGAGTACCTCATAACACCTGTCCCAGCAGCAGGGTTGCCAGATTGGCCCTGCGTTGGAACTCTGCCAGAAACGACATGCAGGTCACTGGGTAGTGCTAATACTTGGCAGTGCATGCTGTTGCTGTCAGTACAGTAGAAGTATTTGTTGTGTTGTGGACAAACCACAAAATTATACAGTGTCTTTTCAGCTCAAATTCCAAACTCTGTTTAAATTTACATTGTACATACATTATTTATTAATGTAAAAACATTTTTTATTCATTGTCCTAAGGTCAGTTCCTGACTGTGTGCATAAGTTCCATTCATAAAAGATGATGGGAATGAAACAACATGTTAAAGCAGGTTCTGAGAGTCGCTTTTGCATCTTAAGCACCTGTTACCTGTAAATCTCCTAAGGCCAGTCTTAAAATCATGGACAAAAATGTCTTTGTGGTTTCTCAACACTCTCCATTATCTGGATCATCTAAAAGTATTGCTTTGGTAATGCAAAAAACCCAACACAGATTCTGGTTGTACTTCCTGGTTTTTGTATTAAGATGATGTTTCCTAAGTAGAGGCTATTACGTGAATCAAAACAAAAACAGCAAAGTCTATCAAAGATAAAGTCACTAGATGAGAGGTGGAATTATACTTTTTAACACTATCAAATTTTAGATCATGGTCCATTATCTTAGCATTATTACTGGCTATCATTAGGCACAGTGATTCAGGTACAAATAACCTCACAATGCAACATGTGATGGACAGACAGGAATAAAAATGGGATAGATGGACACAAATATATGATATAAACATATATGTTTATATTTTACTGTAAAGTAGAGCTCATTGTATCTGGCTGATTCCAACTACACTACTGGTCAAAAGTTTTAGAACACCCCAGTTTTTCCAGATTTGATTGAAAATCATACAGTTTAATCTCTCACTGCACTCTGAAATGAAAGCATGGTACAAATAAGCAATTGGAGTTGAAAAAGAAATCATAGAATGAATATATGGACCAAAATGTATTCTAAACTGTTGGCTCATCAAAGTAGCCACCTTTGGCAGATATAACAGCTGAACACCCGTGCCATTCTTTCTACAACAGAAATCAAATATTCTTTAGAAAGCTCTTCCCATATCTGTTGCAGAAGTCCCCATAAATGTGCAGCACTTGTAGATTGCTTTGATTTAATTCTTCTGTCCAGTTTATTCCAAACCAGCTTGATTGGATTTAAGTCTGGAGACTGTGCTGGCCATTAAATGTTTTCAAGCTTACCTTGTTATATGCACTTGCATATTAATAATCCTCATGCTAATCTATTTCTTTGTTGACTCTTTGTGACCATGTCATAAAAATAAATAAGCAACCTGCAGCAAATATCACACTGACGTATAGTGAAGTCTCCTTAAAACTCATCACATATGGAAACTTGTAAAAGATCACTCCTCATTGTGTTTAAATATACTGGGTAAGCCTAATTTTTTGAAGTGCAGGGCTGATCTTTTAGCTCAATGTTAATAAGATTATCATAGATTTAATGTGCCACCAAGTGAAAGCAGAAGTAAAAAGTGCAAAACACAGAGTTCCCAAACAGGATACAACCCGAGCTGACAGACATGTGACTTGTACCACTACGACACCAAGAGCCTCCGACTCTGTTCCTGTTTGCTGCACAATTGTGATGTATCAAGATGCCAGTGTCCCGTGCATTCTTTCACATTACCATACGCATTTGATTTCCCAAGATGAGCACATGATAAATTCACATAGTTTACTGTATTGTGTAGTAAAGTAGAGCAAAACAAACTAGATCTAAAGAACAACAATCTAGAGGTGTAGTTTCACAATTCAGCCTGAAATATTCCAATAACAGTCCATCCTATACAAATCACACGACTGAAAATGGATAAAATTCCTATTTTCTTAACTTTTCATTACGATAAACCAGGAGTTAGAGCTTTGAAACACTAACAATGGAGCTAGAATATTTATGAAAGAGATATTTGACATGTTGTATCATTGATGAGAGAGGAAAGTACAGTCTCAGTTTCCTTTGCTGCCTTGATTTCTGCCTTGAATATGTCCATTGGAAAATAGATTTTTTCCTATGTTTTACTGTAGTGAATTTAATTCCCTGGGCTTGTACTTCATCAGTATACTCAATCAAAGCTACTTAGGAAGGAAACCATGTTTATGGGATTAGAGGGGATTGGATGTAGATGAATGCTTTGTCCCAGTGTTTGTATTTTAAAATGCACAGACATTTGGCTACGATCCATCCCTGATTAATCTACTTTTAGAAGTAAGTCACTGCTCTGTAAATCCATTACTTCAGTGTCTCGGGGTCTGTACCTTTTCTTATGTAACCATTTAACTTGTGTGATCTTCGTGCTGCTGCGGTTCTTGGGTTAGTCAGTCCCTAGCAAAGCTGAGTACACTTCTGTTTTGGGTCTGTGCAACCTGAGAAGTGAGATACTGCAGATGAAGCAAATCGGTAGAGTGTGATATGGAATAGCGAGAAGTGAGGTGCCGATAGGATGAGAACAGAGGGAACAAGAGGAGGAGAGAGTTATTCACAGACAGATGGATGGATAATGTACTTATGAGTCAAGATCCCCCAGGAGCCACTGCTGTCTGCTTATGTCACTCACCACTTTCATCACTAAGCCCGCCTCCTGTCTCACCTTCTATCACACTTGCCTGTCTTCTGCCCTTTCATTTAGCTTCCTGTACTTGTCACACATTTCCTCCCGTCTCCTCTCCTCTCTAATCTTTTGTTTCCTCTATGTCCATCATTACGCCCATCTGGGGGAAATTCCTTCCTGCAGCTGCTCACTGGGAAGGCCTTGTGAGATTATTCACTCATTGATTACATCTCTGAGTCCAAACTTTATTCATTAATTCATCCATCCTTCTGCTCATCACCTTGTCACAGGGCTAACTGTGCTTTACGTCATTGTTCCATTCAGAGCATCTCCTTATCCATTCATCAACCTGTCCAGTTACTCATTGATTCTATATGAAATCATTATCATTAATACATTTCCAAAATAAATCAGTCATTCATTCATTTGTTCACTTTTTCATTCACCCCTGTATCATTCATAGTAAGTAAGGTGATTCTCCATGAATGCTTACTGTCAGAGAATCTCTTTCCCAGTCATAGTCAGTAGGTTTAGCCCGTAAGGATGTGAAGGGGGTATAAGGTATCAGCTAATGCCCAGGTCTTTGTCTGACTGCTTCAGTCATCTGGGAGGAAGGTTGTGTGTGTGTGTGTGTGTGTGTGTGTGTGTGTGTGTGTGTGTGTGTGTGTGTGTGTGTGTGTGTGTGGTTAGGGAGTGAGGGAAGCCAGATTTATGGTCCCATGTTGGTTTCCATTTGCATAGCTCTTTGGTTGTGCAGAGAGAGGGATTGTGGGAATTCGGCCAGTGCAGAGGTAGTGGAGACTCACTTGTGTGCACTCCTCCAAAAAGCCAACAGAGCGTTGTGCATAGGTAGAATCCTGATTGGTTGAAAATTGAAACAAAAGGGAACCACAGAAGAAGAGCCATGAAATGGCACTCTATCAGCAAGAAGTTCTTCAAATATGGTGACTGTTGTCTTTTCTGTAGCAGGGGCTAACAAAGGACCAACAATGGCACAAACATGAGCACATGTAGCACAAATATACTGGTCCACATTCCACACAGTATCAACACTGCCACTGGGTGACAGCTAACAGCTACAGCATGTAGATGTGCATCTGCAAAGCTCTGCCTAGCATCTTCAGGTGCTACATTTAGGCTTTTTGAAAACCTGTTACTTTTCTTAAAAGACAATGGATACACCTTTCATCACACAATTAAGTGTGTTACATTTAATTAATTTAATCAAATGTGTTACATTTAATTGTATCAGTGGAGCCCAACCTATGGAACTGTTATTTTATGTAGGCACATGATCCATTTACACGATAAAAGCAGATCTGTAATCTGTAATGTTTCAGATGATATTTCCTACACATCCACTACAAATCTCATGTAGTTTGAGCTATTTAAGTTGTGTAGCTCGCCTCCTCTTCAGACCACTTTGTAACCCACCTTTACCTCAGCTCCTCCTGTTCATGATGTGCCTGACTTAATTGCTGTCAACACTACAGTTACTGATGACTGATCTTGTTTTTCTCACCCCGTTGCTTCACTGAATGCAACATTTCCTTTTGCTACTATCATCTGCCTGCACTGGATTTTATAGCGGCATGTAAGAGATGCATATGGTGGAGATCTGCTTTACGAACACCAAAATTGACTGGCTGCAGCATGAGTAAATGTTTTGTGACCACTTTTGTAAGGTGCAGCCATTAGGGAGACAATCCAGAACCCCTGTTTTGAGGAGACGTGTATTTTAACTTTCATTCAACTGTTACGAGGCATCAGCAGCAGAACTTGATATTCTGTGTCAGCAAAGTGATGTCATGCTGCTTTTCTTTGCTGACATGTTGCAGAGGGAATTGTCAGGAAGAAAAATGCCTTTCTTACTCTTTTTTTTTTCAGCCTGCTTAACATTCTTCTTAGAACTGACTCAACTTTCGCACGGGTTTTCACACAAAACAAAAGCTAGAATGTCCAAAATTGTGGAGATTTCCCCAAGTCTGTAGGTCTTAATGAGCTCACACGTGCATGTAAGCTGATATTGTATTACCTCAAATACTGTATGGCTCCACAGAGGCCCATTAACTTAGTATTGCATCATAGGCCCGTGCATTAGTCTGACCGAGCCCCGCAGACGCCAGAGGTGTCCCATGTCCATTACATCTCTCTCACCAACCAACAATCATTTATAAGTACCACCTGTCTCACAGCAACACAACAGGGACACATTTAAGGGAAACACCATTGTTATTGGAATGATAAACTACCAATATTGATGTTTATTGAGGCACCATGCAGTAAGTGATTGGTTCATAATTTGGGCTAAGAGCCTTTTAAGTAGCATGATGCAACAAGTAACATCATTGCTGGCCTCAGTTGAAATATTAAATATCTAATACCCAGTGTGTGTGTGTGCTTGTGTGCGTGTGGGTACTGTGTCTCCACTTACTGTTCTTCCTTTATTTTTTTGCAGGGTGTTTTCATTGAATTTGTATTCTGCATACACTAATGTAATAGAGTCTGATTTGTACCCCTAACATCATCATATCACAGCACAGATTTACGCATAAGCACACAAATGCCATGTGCAGGATTGTTTGCATCTGGAGTGTAGTCTTAGTGTTGCAGCTGGGCTTTCTTTAACACGAAGCAACAAAAGCTGAAAACTGTAACTCTGACCAGCTCCCTGGAGCTCTGGCTGAAGAGGGATTGTCTCTCCTGTCATGAGAGTGATTAAGGGCTTACACTCTTACATTTCATTCTAGTCAAACATGTGCTGCAGCTTTGCCAGGTATTGCCTCTTGTGTTTGCACACTTTTGTGAACGGTGCTTGTGGTCTTAGGCTTGTTTGTCACGTTCACCTAGAGGGAAAACAACCAGGAAGCTCTCCAGCCTCCTGTTTAGATTCTTTTATGAAACATTTACATTGTACATTGCATATTTGTTTAATGTGGAGCCATTTAACTAAATCTACGACACAAATGGCTCCTTTGATCTACAACCCCTGCCAGGTAAATGGAGGTGCAGGACAGGAGCCGCTCCCCGTCTCGCAGGACCAGCCGAGTAGAGCAGGTAGTGGGACGATGGCTGAGACGGTCCAGAGACTTGGGCAGCAGATCTCACTCTCTGAGCAGGTATTATGTCTTTTTTTTGTTTTTTGTATAAATCCATTATTTTACCATTTTTACTATCTTTGATATATTTTGCCTTGAGATGCACCTGTCTACAGTCATCATCAAAGGAAGCCCATATTTGTAAAACCTTCTAAAACAGGTTCTCTCATCCAGTAACAAATAAATTAATGCTTTAATTTGTGGCTTTTCACAATTATTTCCTTGTTTTTGTTATCCCCATAAATATAAGGCTGTTCACAGTAGTACTGCTCTGTGAGAAATACAGATACTGCAGTAAGATGTCACTCCTGAATTACTCCTCCAGGGATCGGGCTGCAGCAGAAGGGAAGACAGCAGAGTCCAGTAGCTCTGACCAGAGGAATTATCCCTTCCGCTTCAATATTCAGATCCAGCGCGACCCAAACCTCAACTCTCATGGCCTCACGCTTTCCTCCCAGAACCCGATTCTGGTGGAGGAGGTCACCTCAGGTAACGTTTGCAACAGCACCGTTCTAAGGAAATAGCCGTGACACAGATTTCTGAACTTTAAATCAAATGGGTCTCTATACTAAACCTTGTTGTGTTTATAAATAGCTATTCTATGCGGTGATCTGTAGCCCTCTTGTCCCTAAATCTACTGCAGCACTTTTCACTACCTTGGGAGTAGAAGGAGTGCATTATTAGTTTGAATCAGGGCCTTTTGTTTTAAAGCTGACACTGCATGTTCACCTGAGCCCTGCTATAGGAACCTCTTCACCAGCTTAGGCTTCTTCTCCCACAGAGACTTCATCCTACCTGCCAAGAGTCAATTTCTATTGCCACAGTCTGCAGAGCTCTAGTACTTTGTCAATGTCTCCCACCTAAAATCACACCTTTATTATTCTTTCTGTAGGTGAAAACTTACGACAGCGTTAGCCACTGTACACCTCATGAGTGGAGAGTAGCAAAGAACAAGTAATTCCACAGCCACAGCATAAATTAAAGAATTTTGGTATGTAAACCTACAGAATCATCATTTAATGCACCTCTGGTTTTATTCTACTTTATGCTTGTATAAGCTGCTATTACTAATATGTTTAGGACTGATATGTTTACTCAGCTAAAAGCTTTACTGACAACGAGGCTGTGATTGTTAGGAGGTAAAATACTGTATATACAGTTCACTCAGGAACAGAATATTGTTTGGCTCATTCTCCCTGTTGTCTCTAGAACCATGCCCTTATTTTGCATAAAGTAAATCTCCTCAGCAAATGAAGGCGTGGAGCTGTGCCAGACCCCTGCAGGCCTCTGGCCAGTGTACTGTGCAACACAAACTGACAAAAGTGAAGCCTCCAAGGCTGCAGATACTGCATACATGCACACAAAATTATATTAACAGAGGAAATGAACTGTGGTGCTTATGTGTTTGTGTGTGTGTGTTCCAAAACACATTTGGAAGGATTCAAGGAAGATGGCGTTTTTAGCCCTCGATTGAGGCTCTCAGGGAGCACATACATTCGGACGATGCACTGTCTCCAAGAATCACTTCCAGGCAAATGCCTGATATGCAATAGACGGATATGACTAAGATTAGAAGTATGGTTCGGGTTTCAAAGAGGTGGAATGTGTATGCAGCTGGGGGGTGTGGTTGGAAACCTTAAATCAGTCCTCTTAACTAAATTAATTTACAGAGATGTAAGGATTTGCCAGCACATGCTGCACAAAAGGCTTCCTCAGTCAGAACCTCGTTTTTTCCCTCTGGCAATAGCCTGCTATAAATCACTTCTAAAGCAGAGGTGAAATCTCTCCTTTAATCAGTTCCTTTTTAGAAGTCTGACGTTTAATAAATCTATACAGAATTTTTTTACGCCACACTATTAATCACAAAAAATAAAAAGGAAAATTATAAATATATAACTGGATGAAAAAATTTTAATTTCAACAGCACAACAGATTTGATTTCGGTTTGATGACACCATTCAAAATTGTTTTGCATATTTTTAAAAAAAGAAGTATTTGTGAAAGAGATTTATCATGGAATCTATACAATTTTGTGAAGTACCGAGTACACTCCATGATTCAGTAGCGTGTAGAACCACTATTAGCAGGAATCTTTTTAAGTAGTTGTTGTCTGTATGACTTTATCAGTCTCTCAGATCATTGTGGAGGAGTTAGTCCACTCTTTAAAATATTTCTTAAATTAATTGAGATTTGCAGCTCTCTTAAGATCCCACCACATCAGAGTGGCTCAACCATGTTTTGTTTTTCTCAATTTGCGCCATTAGGTTGTAACTTTATTTTCACTGTATTGCATTTTTTTCAATCAATGGGCTATTGGAACACCTTTCTTCTTTTTCAGCCATTCTCTTGTAGACTTGCTTTTGTGCTTTGGATCATTGGCCTGTTGGATGACCCACTTTTGTCTGAGCTTTAGCTGTCGGACGGATGGCCTCATATTTGACTCTAGAATACTTTGTTATTCAAAGGAGTTCATGATTAACTTAGTGACCTCAAAATGCTCAGATCCTGTGACTGCAAAACAAGCCCAAATCGTCACCCCTCCACCACCGTGCTGGCTGTTGGTGTAAAGTGTTTGTGCTGATTAACTGTTTGTTTTTTAGCAAACTTGTCACTGTGAATTACAGCCAAGCGTATTTGGACTCTGTCAAACAAGACATAAGTCTGTTGTTTGTTCAGCTGCAACATTGCAAATTGTGCTGCCATGTTCTTGAAGAGAACAAACAGGGTTGTCATAACATAAGCTGTGTCCCAAAACGTCGGCTGCATCCTTCGGAGGACTCGGCCTTCACGGTCTACGTGGGCCGGGTCCTTCGAAGACCAAGAAGGCCAGAAGTGCGAGGCTGTGAAATGGGACGGTCTAGCCTTCAGATTTGCGTCACCACTGTGTCAGTGGAGTTTAATAAACTCGGCCATCTGCTCCTTGCTATCTAAAATATAACAGGACACTGCCATAAATTCTCGACCGTCTCACACTTCTGTTTAATCAGTTTTCTGTTTGACTTGTATTCAGCTGTGTGAAAATCCCAGAGGAACCCACCTGATGGATTAATAAAGTTTTATTTAATCTAATAATCTAATAACTTTTTCTCAGCCAAACCGATTGACTCCGGAACAAATAAAACACTGAAAAAAGCCAAACAATTACATTTTTAAGTTATCCGAGTGACTTATGTATCATGTTTAACCTCAGTAGCGAAAGACAGCGGGGGTCCGAAAACAATGAAACTGGATGAAACAATGAATCCGCAGCTCTCACCGGCTCAAGTGACCATTGAACCCCCCGGCTAGCTGTTGAGCGGGTGGGTAACAGACGTCTCCAAAAACGTCGGCGCACTTTTGCATATATGCAATGTCTTGATAAACCAAGCAGATATTTGAAGTTTACACAGCTACTTTCTCGCCTGAAAATATGTTAAAAGTTTCTGGGATATGGTGGGCCACGAAGGATACACCCGACCCATCCTTCAAAATCGGGGAAATGAACGACGCATTTGTCGGCCGCTTTTGAAGGACTCGACGAATTGGGACAGCCTTCGTCGGCTGGCTGTGACGTAATCGGCCTTCAAATGCAGCCTCCGGAGGATGCAGCCTATGTTTTGGGACACAGCTATAGAGTTTCATACTCAATACTGATACCCAGGAAAATACTGGATATACCATTTTTGATAGCGTTGGACAGATAATGGCGCCATCCTGCACCTACAGAAGAAATGGTGAAATATTCACAGATGCTCTGTGAATGGCAACAAAAACCATTACACAGAGGTTTTTAGTAGTTTCTCCAGGCTTGTGTGTCTGAAGTGTTATTCTGTGACCCAACATTGTCACAGATCTGAAATGGTAGAAAAGTTATCATCATGTGGTCAGCAGCCTGATGACTTCAAAATTTCAAGAAATAAAACTATATGGTTTCTTTATGCATCCTAAAGTACAAAGATGGGATATCAAATACTGTAACATACAGACTCTGAAAAGAATCACTGAAATGTAACTAAACAACAGTTATTGCTATTAAAAGCATATCTGTATTATATCCTACATTTATTTCTCCTAGAAAAGCGCATGGGTCTGAATCCCCCTGAGGTCCAGGGTCAGATTACCTTCTTTCTCTTGTCCTCTTGGTCACCATCTGTTTCTGCCTGTCAGACACACACACACACACACACACACACACACACACACACGCATAAAGATGCTGTTGCTCATGTCTCCAGTGGCCCCACCGAGTCTTGGCTCAATTCGTTCTCCCTGTCCGTCTGTCTGCAGCACGTGTTGCAGCATCTTGACTGTGAAATATGAATCCATTATTCGATAGGCTTTTTCAGGCCCATCAATATCGCCCAACATCTGTCTATGTTTATTTTAGTTATTTAATTGTGATAACATACTAGTATTCAATGCTTTCTCTGAATTATATGGTTACCTGATGTACAGAATAAACACATGTTGGTGGATGATATGGTTTATTAATAAGTAACAGAGATGATGGATGTCCCTCAGAATAGATTCACGTATGCTATTTGTGATCTGAGGCTCAGTTCTTTTGCTTTCCTGTTAGCAAGTCAGATCGATTGCAGTTTTATTTTTTAGCCGAAATCACAGACGGAGCTTCTGAAAACGGCTTGACTCCCATAATTTGTAAACACAGTAAACAAATTTCAAATGATTTTTTAAATCTTGTTTGCTAGTGTCTAGTTTTATGGAATATGATGTAATGTGCGTGCTGTTCCCGTTAGAGTTAAAAGCGATGATAAAGCAAGACATGCTGTGGGATGTGATTGACAAGTCACTACCCTATGAGAGTGCAGCATCTTTTGGTTTCTCATTCACATCCACCCTTTGCTTGTCACGCCTGACTTTAAAACACCAAATCTGCCGTGGGGAAAACACTGAGCTTAAAGTAGCACAGCTCTAACTGAAGTAGCTATTATATGCAGTCTATGGTGAAAAGTGTGATGTTGTAAAATGTAGTAATTTATCAGCTAACTGTATGCAACACAAAAATACAGTTTCTTTCACATCTTGTACCAGTTCAACCAGAGCATAGTTTAACATGCAGAGTTCAAAGGCACAGCAGCAGCAATAATGTGTAGTAGTTGAATATAATCTGTGCTTCTAATTATAGCTTTTGATCGCCACTGAAACACATTTACATGTTCATTCACCGAAAGGACAAAGATAACAGATGTCGTCAGTAGCGCCGACAGCAGCCAATCGTTTTTGGATTATAGAGATGATAAATAAAATATTATGTCGGTACTGAGAAGTACAGTAAATGAGGTGGAGATAGCACAGTTGTTATATGTGCCCAAAATTGGAAGCACAATGATTGGTCGTCCCACAGTTAGATTTGGAGAGCTGTATGAAAAATTATGCACTGAGTGAGATGAAAGGAAATCACTAGAATACAAGCTACAGCCTGTCAGCAGCACCAGTTGCAGTATGAGCGCAGGCTGATTGAACACCCTCGGGCACGACAACACAAGGACATTTTGTGTGTGCAGGTGGGCCTGCAGATGGTCGGCTCGTCCCTGGCGACCAGCTTGTGAAGATCAATAACGTCTCTGTCGATGACCTGACCCCAGAGCAAGCTACTGAGATAATCAGGTCTGCACAGACAGCTGCATTCACAAACACACATGCATATGCCTGATGATTGGTACATACTCTGCAGTTATTTAAAATTAAGCAATGCATACCATGTGTCATCTTAACACCCTCCCTTTCTGTACTTTTTTTTTTTTCAGGGAGTGCCCAGATACGTTGACTATGACGGTACTCAGAACAATGCTGGTGAGTCTGCCCTATCTATCAAAGAGAAACACACTTCAAAGACATACACAGCACAAACAGACTTACAGTTAAGTGGATAATGGCTGGTCCTCTTCCAGCAGCACTTTAGATGAACTTAATGTATTTCTTGTTTCCTGTTTTCATTAGGTAGTAAAAGCGCACTCGCACAATGTGTCTACTGTGTGCACACGTGAATACATACTGTCCATATACAGTGTTTTTATGTATGGAAGCCTGTCAGCAAACTTATTCAGATACCTCGGGATCAGGCATCCTTGCTTACAACAGTCCTGTCCTCAGGGTCTCACCGCTATATCCCCATTAACTGTGACACCATAGTACACACATTCAAACTGGCAGCTCTTCTTCTGCACACACATCTTTCATCAGTCAAACTGTGCGTGTGCGCGGGCACACGTTGTGGACCTCAGCCTGTATTGGTGAAGTTGACGTATGTGTTTGCACTGAGGTGAAATAGATCAGTAAATAAATGGCTGCATCAGCACTTTGGTGATGGAAGCGCCTCTACTGTGTGTTTCATAGCTCACAGCTCCCCCAAGAAATAATTACTGAACTCTAAGGAATTAGCAGCATTTCTTAGAAAATATTCGTCTCTGTCAAATCAAGAGTTTGAACCACGATAAAAAGAGACTTTTCTGTTATAATTAGACAGTGAGATAAGAGAATTGCTTGGCAGTTTCTTTAAGAGCTTTAATCTGCCAACTGTCACTTGTTGTGCAGCAATGAAGGCAACAATGTGTTTATCTTTGTTACCACACAGCATGATTCATATTGCAGTATAAATTTATGATAAAATAATTGTATATAAAGGCTTCCACTTGTATGGATATTCCAGTTTTAACATCTACTGTATACAGTATATGATTCGATGAGCACAAGATTCACTCAAAGAGCTTGAGAATTTTTTACGAGCAGCATTTTTAAATGTTAAACACAAATCCATAATATATTGCATTAGCACCATGTATTTGTAATGGACAACCCTGCATTTTGGAGGTCATTGCCAAAACCAATATTCTTACTTGAGTCCACATTCTTTGGAGTCATGCATTAGTTTGTTTAGATTTGTAGTTAAAGACCATCACTCGTAGTTAAGTCGTAGCAGTTTAGGATGAAGACATCACTCATTGTGGGGAATCTGTTTACTAGCTTGCTGATTTGAAACAGATTTTTCATTATCGCTGCGATATGATTATCTGTTTCAAGAGCCATGACCCATGCATCGTTCACTGTTTATGAATGCATTTTTCTTTTTAAAAAAAAGGTCCAACAAAAAAACAAACAAACAAGAAATCCTTGCCAGATGTAAGTTGATGGTTAATTTTGGAAAATTTATTCTCCCCTCTGCACATTAGCTTTTTAAATCCATGCATAAAGCTTCCTCAAACATTACTGGTCAAGATAACTTAGAATGCAAGACTTCAAATGAAAACCAGCTTCTGATACTAAAAAGATACTAAATTTCCTGTACATGCAAAGTTTGCTTATTCATATGCAGATATTTGTTTGATTCTGCACCACTGTAAATAAAGACACCAGAGCCATACTGGTTTATAAACTGTGGTGAAAGCTAAATTAGCAAACATCTTCCATGCAGTTTTTATAGGAGGCATATGATAACTTATGTGTAAGTAAGTAAGTAAAATTTATTTATATAGCACATTTCACAGATAAAAATTACAAAGTGCTTCACAATAAGATCAGACATACAAGTTAAAATTAATTAAAAGCCTGTTTGTATAAAAATGTCTTCAGCTGCTTTTTAAAGGAGTCAGTAGATCCCCACGTGTTTTAAACCTAGTACGTGGGACCACCAGTAGCCTCTGACCTGAACACCTAAGTGCTCGGGATGAAGCATGAGGTTTCAACAGGTCAGAGATATACTGGGAAGCTTCACCGTGCAGAGCTCTAAAAGTTACAACTAAAATTTTAAAATGAACCCTAAAATTTACTGGCAACCAATGAAGAGAAGCCAGAACTGGAGTAATGTGTGACCTTTTGTTTGTACCAGTTAAAAGTCTTGCCGCTACATTCTGTACAGACTGAAGGCGATCCAGAGCTGATTTGTTGAGACAAGTAAAAAGACCGTTACAATAATCCAAACGAGAAGAGATAAAAGCATGAATAATCATCTCAAGTTCTGCCTTTGACACCAGTAGTCTGAGTTTAGAAATGTTTCTTAAATGATAAAAAAAGTTCAGGACAAGTTGTTTAGAGTGTTTCTCAAGAGACATTGAACTGTCAAATATAACACCCAAGTTTCTGAGACTCGACTGAAATGAAGGGTCTAAAGAACTGATATTCTGCTTAATTTCTGAGAGCGTGTGATCAGGTGCAATAATCAAAGTTTCTGTTTTATCTGCATTTAACTGAAGGAAGTTGTCATTAACCATTGTTTGATTTCTGACAGACAATTATTTAAGCAAGACAATTTGTAAAACTCAGAAGCTTTGAAAGAACAGTACAACTGAAAGTCATCAGCATAGAGATGATAAGAAATATTATTGTAACGTCTGATAATTTGGCTTTAAGGGAGTATATACAGCAAAAAGAGAATAGGACCTAAAACAGATCCTTGAGGTACCCCAGAAGGCAGAACTGATGTTTCAGACAACACATGATTCATACAGACAGTAAAGGATCTCTGAGATAGATACGACATAAACCATTTTAAAACAACACCAGTAATCCCAAACAAGTCCTTCAGCCGATTTATCATGATGCTGTGATGTGATGACCAATATTACAATCATCACATTCATGAACCTTTTAGACATTTTTTACATATTAGTGTTGTTACATGTTATAAAGAACAACAGTAGCAAACAGTGTATATGTATATATATATATATATATATATATATATATATATATATATATATATATATATATATATATATATATATATATATGTGTGTGTGTGTCTTATATATGAAACTCAACTCCATGTTATAAGTGCTTGTTTAAACTACAGCTTGGAAAAACAAAAGCCAGAGAGTGTCTTCTAATGTCCTTACATGTATTTATACATCTCTGCACTGCACCAAATTCAGCCCTGATTAGATTGTAAGAAAGAAAGAGAACATACGTATCCTGTGAGAAACTGCTTCACAGCTTATTGACTCGTATTTCTCACAGGGCCCAAAGTCATCATTTATCACACCGGAGAAGAGGGCCAAGCTCAGGTCCAACCCTGTGAAAGTCCACTTTGCTGAGGAGGTGGATGTTAACGGACACACACAGGTGAGTTTGAAAATATACTATGCAGCTATTCGTAGCACTGCCAACTTTAAATCCTCTGGCTGCCTCTGTAGTGTATCATTGTGTCTCTGAGACAGCTTATGTGATTGTGGATAGATGATGTCACATTTGAAGTTTTATAGAAATGTCATGTGATGGTAATAGATCATGCTCAGCTCTCCACATTTACATCAGTGCACAGGAGTCATTAACACCCCATCTAAACCAGCTCTACACGGTCTGGGTGATCAAATCTGATGACAGCTATTTGCATTTACGTCTGTTATAAATAATTCTTCGTGTTATTTCTTTCTGCATTGTGTTCAGGATGCAAATATTATAGACTGATTTAATATAGAGAAGCATCAGTGTACTACAGTCTTGATTATGACTTGCTGAAGCACATTTTACACGACTCAGTTCACTGATTGTATTCAGTCACCTATTTTCCTGAATGGAGTCAAACTGCACAGATAATATTTAAACATGACTCTATATACATGAGGGTCTGACTGTTTTAACCAAAGGATATATCGTTACATGTTTGTCTTGCTTATGGCCAGGTTGACACTTTCAGTATTTAATTCATTATCTCCATCAAGGAGATTATGGTTTTCATAGCATCTGTCTGTAAACAAGAGAGGTCAAAATGTTGACTGTTAATTCTGATAAAACTTCATTTGGCTGTAGAGCGGGGTCATGTTAACAACTCATTAAAATTTGATCTACATCTACCAAGGTCTTCAAGGTCAGCATCATGATTTATTGGGTGAATATTGACAAAAAGCCTTATAACTTAGAAACTAGATTTCTTACAAATGCGATGTGTATTGTCAGCATTTAAAAAAACACTGTAACATTTGACCTTTGGCCTCACCTTCGAAGTCAGATAAGGTCAAACTTTCATGTCTTTTGTCTTTAAAACTTAAAATTCTACTGCACTTGTTTGCATTGGCATCGTTTAGGTATTCATGCTCACATATGGGGATTTTAAATATCACATTATAATCTGCATCTGAATGTCACACCACAGTTTTTATCTGTGATATCACTTTTACATTTCACATCTGCCCTTTTTTCAGGTTGGCCTCAAAATTTGTAGAAATAAAGTATTGTCATCACAAAGAGAATGAGCTGCCCAGAGTGTTGTAGTATAATAATACATAATAACCTCAAGTTATTCATGTCCAGCTATCTACAAATGAATACCTATTATCCATTATCTACTCCAAAATAATGTTTGTATACAAAATACAATGCTATTCCCTAAAAAGTAAATACTGCCCAGAGAGTGTGGGGCCTTGGCGGAGGTTTGCAGTCTCAAGAGTGCTTCTTATATTTTCACTGTAACCTGATGTACATTTGGAATATACTGCATATACAAGTGGGCTTAGGCCACGGGCACAACACAAAATAAATCCATATAAGGCAGTACCAGAGTGCTGCATAAGCATCTCTGACCAATACATTGTCCAAAAATAGAAAATAATTTTATCTTTATAATCTTCACTCAGCCTTCCACTGTCAATAACGAGATATACACATGACCAGAATTTACATTAAAATACCAGATTAATGGACCTAAAAGCTCATAGTATTCTGATATATTTTTCAAAGCTTTTGAGACAAAGTCTATTTTTTCAGTTCTGAGACACTTCATGGATAATTTATTCTGACAGGTTTCCTGATTTGATGTGGGGTAGCACAACAGAGATGCCATTTAGTGAGCAGGTTCAGAGTCTGTGGTGTGCACATGCAGGCATGTAGGAGGTTGATTTAATACACAGCAAGTAAACATGGCTCTCATCAATGCTGCATTTAAAAAAATATATCATAATGTGTGTTTTTAAAAAAGGCATTCAAAGCTGTACTTAGATCTCAGTCATACACACTGTGTCGTTCTCTCAATAAGACTGAATGTAAAGCTCATTTATTTAGAAGAAAAGTACTTTAAGAGATTTTAAGTGCTTGAACCATGAAAATTTCTGACTGCTTACATTTAAGACATAATGTTGGTTTTTAGGATTTTTTGAAACTTTCTCAGATTTTTTGCACTAGTTTGCAGAACCGAAGTTTAGTTGATGCCATGTATCACAGTTCAAAATCAAAAGCTTTAATCCAGCCAGCTGTGGGTCATTAACAGTAGATCAGACAGCGAAGCAGACAATTAAAGTGAGCGGCAGGCAAAATCCAGAAACAGTCCTAGGTGTCATTCACTGTGAAAACAAAGAATAGTACAGGGACAATAAGAAACTGTAGGCAGTAGTTGGAAAAGCTCGACTGGTGTGAATATGGCACGCTTGCAACAGGAAGTATTGCACCAGGGGTATAAAAGGAAGTCTGACTGGCTAATTGGGAACAGTTGTAGCAAATCAAACACAGATAAGAACTAATAAAGGCAGGTAGTAAAATTATGCAAAGAGACCGGAGTTCTATTGAAGAAAGGGATATTAATGGTTAGTGGCCTCTGTGATGAGTTTTCAGTCACCCAAAGGTGGCTCTCTCTTTTTTATTTAGCTCGATCACCATGGTAACTAATGATGAACACATAACTCGGTTAGAGTTCAGATTTTTTTCTTTAAAATCGGCTGTAAGCAGGATCTTTCCTCAGATTCTTTTACTTACAGAATGCCTTAAGTATCATAAACATGTATTCTGTGCTATAGGAACACATTTTCGACACAACATACAATGCTAACAGCACCACTTGAAGTGGTGTGTCATATTTGTGAAGACCCAAAGAAATTTTTCATTTGGAATTTTATTGTCCTGAACAAGAAAATAGTGGAAACCGCAGACAAGCTTTAAAACGTGATTTATGGTTTCTAGATGTTCCTTTGCACTATGACGATGAGTGCTTGTCAGTAAAACCAACATTAGATTCAGCTTTACTGCAAACTCGATGCACTTTGTTCCTTTATAAATCTGCCTGTGGTTGTTCAGGGTTCCTACCCTGCAAGCGGATGTGAAATTAGCAGAACGAGGAAAACCACTGAGGCCGGAGAGCCCATTACTAAACACAGAGAAAACACAGATCAATATCCTCCCCATTCTCCGGTCCTAATGTCTGTGATTACAGGACAATAAATATCAGATTAAGGAGAAAAAAAGGGTAGAAGGAGATGGTAAAGAGACCAAGAGAGGTGGAGGGGAGGGGGCGGGATGTTTTTATCATCGTTAAAAGGAAGACAAAATATGTAACGGGGGATGGGAAGCTAGCAAGGGAGGGGTTGTCTAAAATTTGAACGCCCTCTGTTTCAACTTCAAAACATGTAGACATCAATGTTGCATTGTATCACAGTGTCAATACAGAAAAACACTTTCTTAAATCATAAAAGAAGAGGGATGTAGCGGGAAAGATGAGTCACCGCGGAGAACGAGCCGGGTAGACAGAAACAGGCCAGAGGATATGATGCGAAGAAAAATGCTCTGTGAGAAGAGCTGAAGATGAAATAACACTGCTCTCTCACTTTATGGTCTGTTATAATGTGCTAAACATATTCAGTATTCTCAGTCTGGATTGCCAGCATTTAAAAATAACAGTGGTTGTGTTCAAGCGACAAACATACGTCAGGAAAATTCAGCAAATCTGTCTCATGACCAGGACTCCCACTTGATGTGTCCCACATTTTAAAAGGCTCCGTTTTTCCCACTTTCCCCACTGGATGACAGACAAGACGAGCTTAATTCAAAGGCTGTGAAGAAATCAGGGTGACCGGGTGAAGCTGGCGGAAGGCAGTTCCTTGAGTTTTTTGCTTTTATTTTTGTAAAATTGATATATTTTACTCATAAAACATTGTTGGAGGTTTCATTCTGTTTTGGATGCCAGCGATGTGGCGGTACAGAGAACAGTGCAGTCTTCTCACAGCAAGAAAGTTCTGGAATTAAAACTTTCTGAAGAGTTTCTTCCTAAAAGACAAGCATGTTAGATGAAAAGGGTTAGGGTTAGATGCTATTGAAACAGCATTGAGTGGTGCATTTTTGGTGGGGTTCAAGATGGGTCTCTGAGGGTACACTATTTTGGTGATAGACTGTGATAGTGCTGTACCACTAATGTAACTTTCCCACCATGAATATATACCTACTGAAACCCAAAGATGATTATCAGACAGATCAGCAGCTAAAGTCAAAAGTAATGCAACATAAAATTAAACACATAAGTGTAAGAAGGTTTTTTTTTTTTTATGGAGAAGAAACTTCCAGACTACAGCTCAATGATGGCAAGACAGGAATTACAGATTCAGACATGAACAGCTGTAGGCGCCACAGATCAGCAGTCAATCCTGTTATACTCTGAAGTCTGCCTGCAGGAAGCATGCCTCGTTGGTACATTGTAGTACAGTCTCTCTGCGGACAACCCTGTACCGTCATAAAAAATTAACAGGCACACGGACATTCGCTCCCAAGTGGACCCTAACAGACTCATAGACCCAGAAACTGCAACACACCTTTAAGATTTCCCACATTATTGCACACAGAAAGAGCCACCCTGCTCCCTGTCAGACTTTTACTCCTGAAACCAACTAAATTCAGATTGTTTTTATTTTCTTCACAGGGGAACTCCCTGCTCTTCCTGCCCAATGTACTGAAGGTGTACCTCGAGAACGGGCAGACCAAGGCCTTCAAATTTGAGCCCAGTACCACAGTCAAGGTACTCTGTAGCGATACTGGAGTGTGGCATTATAATGACACACACCTAGCAGCTCTAGCAGAGTTTCAGAGTTGAAGCTGAGGCTCGTGAAGCAGGAAAAAAATCTCAGATTTCCTCCTGAGACAAAAACTAAATCAAAGTTTTAAACTAGACCCTGTAGGAGTGCGTTTCTTCCTGAATGTCAATCAGTCTGACAGCAAGCTCCACATTAAACTGTAACCATATAACGTTGAATTGAATTTACCAGATACAGCTGAGTGATTTACTCACTTCCTCAGCAGTTATTAGTATTAGGCATGCATTTGTTTCCTGGATTTGACAGCTACTCTGAAACTTTCTGTTACCACTCTGACACCTTAACACCTTAACTCAGCTCACCTCAGCAAATGTGTTCCCTGATGTTATAAAATATTATCTCTGAAGGTGTAATTTTCTTTGCACATCAGGACATTGTGATGACACTGAAGGAAAAGCTTTCTCTGAGCCGCATTGAGCATTTCTCGCTAGTGCTGGAGCAGCAGCACAGCATCAGCAAATTGCTGTTGCTACATGATGAGGAGAGGATACAGCAGGTATGCACACACACACACAAATTACATTTAAACAAAAAAAAAGTATAAAATGCATTCCAAATAATATAAGCATCCGTGTTTCTGCAGGTGGTCCAGAAGAAAGAGGCCCATGACTACAGGTGTTTATTTCGTGTTTGTTTCATGCCCAAAAACCTTCAGATGCTGCTGCAGCAGGATCCCGCTGCCTTTGAGTACCTCTACCTGCAGGTAGACTGATGAATGTGCACACTGCTGGGCTTGTCAGATCACTACTCTCTTTTATTATCTGTTATAATTATTGTTTTTCTATTTAAGGATATTAATAGTTACTTTATTTATATGAAATGGCTGCTATTAATATCAATTCTGATTAATTGAGTCACTGCAAACTGACCTAAAGCATCAATAGAAAAACAGGATTCTCAACTCTGAATCAAATCAATAGGCAAAGTGTTGTAACACTTCCAAAAGTACACTTATTGCTGCAGTTGGCTCATTTCACCGTGATGCAAATCATCAGACTGAAAGGTCAGCTTGTTTGTAAGTGTGCAGTTTTTCATTAAATCCCACCTGCACCGTGATTCTCTTAAAAGAAGGAAGTTTGTGTTTGTTTTAATACCAAAGCTGACCCTGCTATTTTGGACGTTTTTCTCCAATTAGCTACAAACTGCTGCAAACAAGACAAATCAGTTGCTACACAATGATTAATTCTGATGTATGTTGTCTGTTTGTGCTAGGGGGTGAACGATGTACTGCAGGAGCGCTTTGCAGTAGAGATGAGGTGTAACACCGCCTTGCGACTTGCTGCACTACACATTATGGAGAGGCTAGCGAGCTGTGGACAGTCACCCAAAACCAACCTGAAGATGATCACGTGAGATATAGACACACCTTTATATGTGGACTGTACAGAAAAGATGGCGTAGCTAATGTGGAAGTGCTGTAAACCTGCTTTCTTTGTTTGGTCAGCAATGGCCGACAGTAGTCGCAAGAAGACATGCAGTTGTCTGTGTTAAAACCCTCAGCTGCCTGTGTCTGCGACTGTAGTAACATACTAATGTATTGTCAGAGGGCATGAAGCTGAATTTGTGAAGGTCCACCACTAATAGTTACATGTTACACTACAGCTCATGAGAAATGTTGTGTGCTGTCTATGGTGCTGAAGTTATAAGTTATAAGTTTAGTTTGAGTGTAATAAAACTTTATTAACAAAAAATTTGTTTTTTTATCTTCAAATGTTCAATAAAAACATGAATCGCTAATTCATAACGAAGAAAGCTTGGTAACTACCCTTCAAGGACCTGCAGTTCAAAAAAGCACCCTTTCAATAGCCAAACCCATCTGTTCTCTGATTGGATTGTTAAATTTGTGATTGACATGACATTGACCAATCAGATGAAAGGAAGAAAAATAGGGTCAAAATTTGTACTTGTAACTTGAAACTTGAGTGCAGTTTCACA
The DNA here is from genome assembly GCF_057382275.1 of Copadichromis virginalis. Lineage (NCBI taxonomy): Eukaryota > Metazoa > Chordata > Actinopteri > Cichliformes > Cichlidae > Copadichromis > Copadichromis virginalis. The sequence goes on from NC_140623.1 coordinate 39,221,310, forward strand.
CGTATTTTTTGGCACACACAAATCTTTTTTATGCACAAACAAATTCTTTTTACACATACAACTCCTGATTTACAAGTGCAAAACTGATTTACAAGTACAAAATATTTATGACCGCAATTTGAGCCCATAGGGACCTCCAGGACAAGCTACTTTCAAAGCTACATGACCGTGACAGCTCATTATATCACAGCGGATTGCGATATAATGAGCGGTATGTATTATTGTAGAGTCTACCTTACAATATAAAGAGCCGACTGTTTTTGTGATTTGGCGCTTTATAAATAAAATTGAATTGAATTGAGTGGTAGATACAAAGACCTATACTGCCCTATATTGTACCATAATTATTATTTTTTTAATAATTGCGTGGAATGAGTCTTCAGTTGAATGTTTTTAACAGGCAAAAAATACTTCAATAAGTAAATGTTAAATTTTTGTCTTTTTTCTTTTTTTGCTGATCCGAAAATTGATCCGATCCGTGACTTAAAACCCTGATCCGATCCGAACCATGAGATTTTTGATCCGTTGCACCACTAATATCAAATGCAAAAAATATGGCATGGACATCAGGCACAGGAAGTCTTAATAGCCCATTTTTCAATTTGATGTTTGGAATTTGTTTGTTCTGACCAGCACATTTACATTAATATGCTTTAAAATACGTTTTCCTTAATAAAGTTTTATTGCGCTCAAATTTAACTGTTCTAATTTCAGGACCATGGACAGGGCACACAGCTTTCTCATGAGCTGTGCTCTAACACGTTTTTTATTTCGAGCCTACACAAATTCAGCTGCGTGCACGTTGACAGTACGTGAGATGTAGATCACAGATACACACAAGACTTAAAAAACCTTCTTTTTTCTAAACAAATCACAATTAACAACCTGAGCCAGCCCTATTAGTGCATCGCCTGCAGCTAAAATCATCTCTTAGTTTGGGACCTTGTGGAGCCTCTGAGCCTCTTTTTGTTTGCAATGGTGATGAATAGTTTGACAGGCAGGAGTGTCTTTGGACTGTGATGTTTGCAGACAACATTGTGATCTGTGGTGAGATTAGTTTAAACAGCTGGCCACTACCATTTAAAGCAGAAGACAGTGCACAAGAGAGTTGAAGAGGAAAGTGCAGGCAGGTTGGAGTGGGTGGAGACGAGTGTCTCAGATAGCAGCAATAGTGAAAGGTGAAGTTTACAGGATGGTAGTGACACCTGTCATGATTTATGATTTTAAGGTGTTAAGGGTTTCATTGGGTTTGTTCATAAGGGAGAGTATTAGAAATAAGTACATCAGAGGGACAGCTCATGTTGAGCGATCGGGAGACACATAGATGCAAGGCTGAGATGATTTGGACATGTGCAGAGGAGAGATAGTGGGATATACAGTATATGTTGAAGAGAAAGAAGATGTAGTGAAGGAGAGCATGCAGACGGTTGGTGTGAGGGAAGAAGATGCAATCGAGATGGAGGCAGATCATCTGCTGTGGCGACTCATAAAGCGAGCGGTCCAAAAATGAAGACGACCACAAATCTCTTTTTGCTTAAATGAGTGCCTTTCACTGTTTAACATGCAGGTTTAACAGGCTAGTTGCTTTGTGTGTGAAAAAGTTTTAATATCCTTTTAAACAAAAACAAACCCTTTCAATCTGCATTTGTGTGTTTCCCTCAGAAAGACTTGGGGCATAGAGAACTTTGTGTCATCCACCTTGCTGAGGAACATGCGAGAAAAGGATCTGAGAAAGGCCATCGGCTACCACATAAAGAAGAGCCAATCCCTGTACGATCCCAAGCAAAAGGGCCTGTCAGTCGATCAGACACGGATCAACTATCTGGAGGAGCTGAGTGAACTCAAATCATTTGGAGGGAAATCTTTTGGTGCCACCATGATGGTAGGATTTGATCTGTATACTTTTGTTCTTGAGATTTGGTTGTATATTATAATTTGAATCATCTTCTTTCTCTGCACTTTCTCCACCTCCTCTGTGTTGTTCAGCTCCAGGACAGGGAGTCGATGGTGACCCTATTAGTGGGAGCACGGCACGGGGTGAGTCAGATCGTCAACCACAAGCTGAGCATCCTGTCCACACTCACAGAATTCACCAGCATAACACGCATCGAGCTGCTGCCTGAATCGGAAAAGGTCAGCCTGGTCAAAATATACCTGCAGGACATCAAGGTGAGACCTAAAAGGATACACACCCAAACCTAATATGCAAGAGGAACAGAATACCTCATCTGCAACACTGTAAACACTTTCCTGATGACATTTCCTGTTAGTTTTGTGAGCTATGATCAATGTTAGTCAAAATGTCACCGGATGAGGAAGCCACCTCCCACAGTTTGTCACTCACCCAGCTTGACGTTTAGGATAGCCCTTCATTAAATAATGTCTTTCTCACATTAGCTAGATATTTTATATCAATGTCTATCCACAGTCTATCCATTTTTGTCAGCTCTGGAGGTTTCTGCTTAAGCTGGAAACTAATTAGTATTATTTTTCATCTCTTTATTGGTGCATTTTGTATTTAGCACATGTTGTTTTGATCTGCATGTTTCCCCTTTTCATTAGGTGAACACGAGTAATTGTGCAGATCCTTATCAGTTTTGCAGTTTGGAAACAGAGTTTTGTTCTGTTTGGATGATTGTTAATCAGCTTTAAAAGCTCTCTTAATAAGCTGCTGACTTCCAGACCTCCTTAACTGCTTAAGCACAATATTAATTAGCATTCATCTTAACACGACCCACCTTTACTGCAGTGTTTTAATGAATTAAGATGAACAATTTCTGTTTTTCATAACCTCTTTATATTATTCTCTGCACCCCCTTGCATACAATATACAAACCTCAGCAGAAACAGTGGTTGAACTTTATGCTAAGTGCCTTTACACTGCTGAATTGTCTTTCCCCACAACCTCTCTTTTTCCATTCTCTTTCATAAAGCCCATTACTTTACTACTGGAGTCAGCTGCGGCTAAGGATATGTCCTGCTTAATAGCAGGGTACTGCCGAGTGTTTGTTGACCCTGACCTCAACGTCTTTCCCTGGATAGATGACTCCAAGAAGCACAGAATCTCTGCTGAGGAAGGTACAAAGACAACAATGCGTTCATCACACCTGTAACAATCAATAAATGTTATCTCGTTTTAATTTGGATTCATGTTCACAGGTTATGTTTCACGGTGTGGCAGTGACTCCGATGAATCCTCAGACTTAGACATGGAACCGCTGGTCAACCTGGTGTCTGACAAGAAGCCCCGCCTTCGAATCAGATCTTCATCAGATCCAGATGGACGGAACAGAAAAGACAGTCGGAGAAACAAAGATGAGAGTGAAAAGGGAGAGAAACCTGGCGAGGATAAAAGGCTAAAAGATGAAAAGGGTTCTGACACTAAAAGAGAAAAGTTTCAGCTCGATAAGAATGACGAGAATGAAAGCTCAGAGCACAGGAAGGAGGTGAAGAGAGTGCAGGATTGTGGACAAATAGAGATCCACGTAACGGACAATGATTCGGGGAGACACGCTAGACAGGAAGGGGAGATGGGATGTGACGAGGATGTGCGAGCAGCAGAGGAGGAACCGTCTGTATCAGATTCATGTCATACGGACTCTCATGTCCTCACCAGCGCCTCCAGTGACACTCTCGATGGCCTGGAGGAAGATGACTTGATGTCATGCTCCTCTTCCTCTATCCACCCCAGTGCTGCTTCACAAAGTCACACCAGTGTCCACTCTTCGTTTCACCTTCACCCTTATTCTCATGGGCATGTACAGCCTCACCTGCTTGCCCCACCACCTGCGCACTCCCATCCCCTGATTCACCTCACAACTCCTGACAGAGGAGGAGGAGGGGCCTGCAGGAGATCAGGCGATGGAGCCGATCCCCAGCTCACCTCACCCGTCTCCACTTCTTCTCAGAGCCTTGCTGATGCCCAAAGATCTTCAGGTAACCTCTGCACTGATGACAGCTCCCTGTGTTTCGCGGAGCTCTCCCGCCTCGTGGACTTCCTGCCGAGCCCTCCAGAGGCCAGCGAGGAAGACGATGACGAAGAAGAGTTGAGGAGGAGGAGGAATGCGTTAAAAGAAACAGATGGGGGAAGAGAGGGAGGAAGTGTAAGCAAGGAAGGTGGTTTTAAAGAATATTCGTCATCGCCTTCCCCGTCTTCAAACACAGACTTTGTGTTTAACTTTGACCAGAGCGACGCACGCTGCTACTACAACATCTGCTCCAACATCACCCCCGACAGTGCACGCAGCCTTTCTCATAAACAGAGAGAAGAGAGGGAGGAGGGAGAGGAGACTCAAGATGAAGACCTGGAGCCAATACCCATCCTGCACCCGCCCCCTGGCTTTGGAGACAGCAGCTCTGATGAGGAGTTCTTTGACGCCAGGGATCGTTTCACCTCACCTGAAGACCCGACATCAGGGGCTGTGCCAAGAGGTGATTTACTTTTCACTGTGAGGCTGATCTCAAGAATTTTCAAGTCTTGTATACTGATCAGCAATAAAGGTTGTAAATTCTGCTTTGTTGCCATCTAGTGGCTGAAGTGGTTACTCCCTAAAAGAGTTAGAATATTTACTGGATTACTGAAAATGTTACATAATTGCCAGAACATGTTACATAATTGCCACACCTAACAATAATGGTAGATGTGGTCTACTGATCCTGATGACACTCTTATGCAAGAAAAAAACTGCCATTTCCTTTACTGCATCAGTCCAGGTGGGATAGAAGTATAGTCTAACTGCATCTGAGGGCTTTTATGATATGCCTCAAATAAATATTTCCAAAGTCCACTACAGTACTTCATACCGTCATTCTACTACATTTAAGGGGTTATGTTCTTACCGATTACTTTCCAAAGGCAAAGAATTACAGGGGATTATTATTGGAAAAAAAGTACCAAAGTGAATATAATCTTCTATAACTGCATGTTTTCTCCACACCCCATTAATATTCGGAAGACACCATCTTATTTATCTTATAATCTTTTGGTGGATGATCCAGCTTTGACTAGCTATAAAAGTTAGATTTCACTCTATTGACTCATCTATTAATCTAATACATAATTTGGACCTATATAAACATGTCAATGGAAGAACTATTTTAAATATAATTCATGAATAATGCTTATGTACTTTTCCTTTACATTGTTTAATGTTTTTGTTCTACATTTGACATGTAATGTTATGTTTTACCTCTACTCCCATGAAGGAAAAAGCTTAAACTGCTCCAATTTACGGGATTTTTTGTTTTAATTTGATTTGATATAAAAAGCAAGCTTATTTCAGAGAGGATGAGCTGATGGGCTACTCAAGGCCCCCTCTACTCTAGTAGAGTACAATAAAAATATGACACTGGAAATGAGCTGAATATATCCCCTTTAAGTAGAGTGTCCATCTACCACCACATTAGCTACTAACAGCAAACATTGGAGCAAAACTAATACAAAAAATTGCAGACAAATAGTTTAATGGCAACTGCTGTGCAAAACGAAAAACTAACCTTAAAGGAAAAAGTGATGCAAAACCTGTAATTTTCATTGAATGTACATTTATGGCCTATTTTGTGTGTCTGTGCACTGCACACAGAAGAATATAAATTTTGTTGTGATATTTGTTCTGCTTTAAACACAAAAGCTGAAATTTTTGTGCTATCTTGCAGACATTTGCACAGAGATGAAGCTGGACTTCCTCAGCACACTGAGCCTCAGTGATATCAGAGTCTCTGTGCCGGACACAGACAAAGTTAGAGAAGCAGAAGATGATAGAAAATGGAGAGAGGAAGAAGGAGGAGGCAGAGAAACTTTGTTCCAGCTCAGGAAAAGATCGAAGAAGCGGCGTTCCTTCATGGAAACCGATTACACGTCCAGGGTGTCGTATCCAGAGCCAGATCCAGAGTCAAAGCAGGCCCTGGCTTCCAAGCGATGTCATAAAAAACATTTGGGAGAAGTCAGCGATGCCCAGATCCTCAGTTCAGATCCTGAACCTTCAGAGCAAACCAAGAATCCTAGCCCCACTGTCTCCTCACTTACTCACTCTGAAGGGGAACCTGCTCAGCTTGAGTCAAAGCCCATTCTGTTAACACTCTGCTCGCGTGCACCAGGTTTTGGTTCTCTTGATCAGCCTAGAGACCCAAAGCCTGCTCCCAAAACCAGGAAACAGGAAATGGAGATGGAACCTGACGCAATGGAGTCCAAATCGGTCACCGATCTGGTGAAATCAGTGTCTCCAACCATCACTGTTGTCCGCTGCCGTGTGGATCCAGACGGAAAGGAGAGTGCCGATCGGAGGGGTGACGGAAAGGAGGAAGGGGAGGGACAGGAGCAGGATAGGGAAGGGAAAGAGGAAGGGAAGCCGGAGTCAGCAGCTTTGACAGGGAATGGACCGTTCACTAGTCATATGTTTTTGCAAGAAATCACTAAACAGGAGATTAAAGAGGAGGAAGAGAAGAAAGAGGGAGTGGGAGCATACTCGTCTAGCTTAAAGAGACCACTTGTGGGTGTGCAGGCGCCACCAGAAATCCACATACTGTCTACATGTTTACCAGACGGGAATAAAAAGGGCAGTAACGGCCTTTTGGTGTCCAGTTTGATTGCACCAGAGGTGAAAGATGCAGAGGAATACATGCTTAAAGGCCCCTCATATTCACCACCACCACCCCCACCTTCATCCCCTCTACCCTCAGTACCAGTCCTTCACAAATCCCAGAGTGGCTGTCTAGTGAAGGAGGAAGAGGGCAGCGAGTACATGGAAATCCAAAACAAAATTACAGCTTCAGATTATATGGAACACAATCCCAAGACAAGCAATGACAAAGAACAGGCACACGTAAAAGTCACAAGCGTTAACGACGATGATGCCATCGGGGCTCTGACCATAAGCGATGAAGTTACAGACAGCACCACTTCTGACAATGTTTTTGATGATGATGATGATGAAGTGAGTAATTCACTGAGTGACAGGAGAGATGACAGGACTAAAGCTACAAAGTGTAGAGCTAAATCAGCAGGTCAAAGCGAGTCACAAATCAAGTCTCGCACAAGAATTCATTCTGATTATACTCGTGCTATAAACTCAATTACAGCAAAGCTCGGAGCTGCAACAAGCGCCACGTCTCCTACTTTTAATTCAGGTGTTGGATTGAAAAGCGAGATCACATTTCTCAGTGCTTTAAATCAAACCGTGGATAAACCCAGAAGTGAAACCCAAAGTGCTGAAGATAAAGAAAGTTTAGTTAGTTCTAAGTTAGAAAAAACTAGCATGGCTACAATCACCGATGTCGCTAAACAACCTACTTCTTCGACTCATTTCCTCTTCCAAACCTGTTCCCCTGCCATCATGGGCCGATTATCTGCATCAACGCTTAGGGGGAAGATTCAACAGCTGCCTCTTTATTTATCACGATCTCAAGAGTCTCTCAGTCAACCCGGGATTGGGAACGTGGCCCAGAGTCCTGCTGAGGACAACACAAAGGAAGAAGCAGAGGTCACCATTAAAGTAACAGACGTTAATGATGTCAAACAAAATGCTGACTTAGAAGTTGGCAACACTGCGGAGTCTGTAGAGTCAGATGATTCGGATACAACGGTCACAGGATCAGAGGTGGACGGGGAGTTTTTTGTAGAGCTAACATCAGCAAAGAGTTTTAATTCAGGGACAGAGGTGAAGGAGGAGGTCAGCTCTGACCTGCCTGTTCAGACTGAGCCTAAGCCCCAACATCGAAATTTGTTGTACTCTGGATCTGATAAGGACACACCAGGACCAATAACAGAGCCCCCAGCCTCCATAGTGAGCCAACTCCAAAGAGATGCCGCAGGTTTAAAGATGGACACTCCTGGTCCCATAAAAGACTCTCCAGAACCAAACTCCAAAGTCACAAGTCCAGATGCAGACGTACCAGGTTATAAAATAACCAATCGATCACCTTCCATCCCTCCTGCAATCGTGGTGACCACAGAGAATCTAAATGGGCCCAGGCTTCCTTTTCAGCCACAGAAAATAAGAAGGACAAGTAGCGACAGGCCTTTAATGGATCTTTGTAGACCTTCAGAGAAAGTTTCAGGCTCACCAAAAACACCTCCTTCAGGCTGCAGAGTATTCACTATCTGTGAGGATCCAACAGAGACAAAGGCCCAGGCCGAGGTGGTGTCTGCTCCACCTCTGAAGTCAGAGTTTGGATGTGGTTCTGTGCTATCTTCTGGATGCGAGTCGATCATAGAGGGGGTGCAGGTGCCACTGGATGCTTGTGGTTGCCCAGCTGTTTACACAAACTGCTTCGGCAGCGAGGACAGCTTCGATGATGAGCTGACGGTCTACGAGTTCTCCTGCCGCACACAGAGCAGCGGAGTAACGCAGACTTCTGGGGCAGGTCTTCCTCTAATGAGCTCTTCCCCTGTTCCCTCCTTTCTTTCCCCTACGTCCTCCCATTCCCCCTCTTTTCCTCGTTCCATTCTTTTCTCCTCTTCTACCTCTGAGCTCAGCCCTCTCCTCTCGCCTCTCTCCGACACCTCTGACCCTTTCACTTCTCAAACGCACAAGGACACCATGAGTCGGCTGGGTCAGCAGCGCTACCCAGAACCTCCCACGGGTTTCCAAGTACTCCGCTTAGATGTAGACCAGCTTCTTTCCATTCTAGAAAGTAGCAATGCTGACCGATCTGTAGGAGGACACAGAGCTCGTCACCCAAGAGAAACGTGCCCTGCTCACTTTACAGAGAACAAAAGGGTGCTCCAGATGGAAGCACGGCGGCTGATGTCAGGCTGCCAAAAGGTGGTGGGGATCGGACAGAGCCCAGAGGAGATGCTTCACTCTCTGGCCAACAGTTTCCGGACCCTGGTGGAGCTGGCAGGCGTGTGCCTCTGGTTTTCTGGGTGCGACAGGTGCGACCGGAGGAACGCAGAGGCCGTCGCAGGTCTGGCAGATGTGGCCCGCTCATTCAGGGACTTCTGCCTGGCAGCGGAGCGTGCCAGCAGCAAACGCAGCTGCCAGGACCTGAGCACCAAGCTGCTAGCCAAACAGTGCACAGCACTCACCGCCTCAGTCTTCTGCCTCACTCAGCTGTTCCGCACCCTAACTGCACTCTGAGGCGACCACAGCCCTTCAAGAAATTACCTTCAGCCTTGCGACCTGTGGCGTTCAACTCCACATCCGTGAGGTCACCAGTGAGCTCACAGCTGCTGTAGGTGTGGATAAGTGTGACCTGGGACTCTTGGCTTGCGGTGCTGTTCCTAGGAAGCTCAAAAAACTGGGGCCGGTTAACAGTTTTTTTTCTGGTTATCAAGGCAGAGATCGCCGAGGCGCATGTGGTGACTGACTAGCTGTGCACGTACTGTACCAAACAAACCAGATGGATAGCCAAGAGCCAGACTGTAGAGTGCTGCAAGCTTGCATTCCAATATCAAAGCTGATGTACTTGAATGTATTCTATGTTATTATCTGTTTGTTTATTTATTGATTGGTTTATTTAATGAGATACTGCAGTTTGGAAGAAAGGAATGTCAAGGAATAAATATGGAAATGTTTACAGTCATAGACAGAGGAGCAGTGGTGTGTCAAAGTAGTGGGCCTTTTTCACACATGCACAAGCACACATGTAATCGATTCAGAGTAACTCTGACTCATCCATTCATACACTGGCCTTTTATTCAACAGACTGACCATTTTAACTCTTCTGATCATCTGACTGCAGTTTACGGATTCTTATATACTGTATCTTAATAGGACGTCAGTGAAGACTTTTTCTGAATGTTAATGTTTACAAAACCAAAAACTAGTGTGGGACATGATTTGATGATTTCAAGCCTGAAGCCATTTGCTGTTTTATAAACCTAGTAGTGGAATGCTCATGTATGCGCGTTGCAGGATTTTATGAAACGGCACATTGAGTTTTTTGTCCTTTTACACCAACATTTGATAGGATCTGTGGAAACGTCAAAGATTCTCAACATTTTCTTTCATTTATTTTCTCTTTGACTGAAACCTTCCAGTGCATGGTGACGTTACCATTACAGCTCTTTGCATTTATTTCCATATATTAATTTTTTTTTGTATATTCCACAACAGTCCGCAGGCTACAGAAGATACTTATCAATAGGTATTTATGGTGTGTGACAGTTCTTGAGTTTCTGATTGCTTTCAAGATTATAAAAACCATCACACCTCTGCTTGAGTTCTGAGGATGAAGAAAAACGACTGTCCCTTATACTAAGTGCATTATTATGAATTTCCCAGTATGACTACAAGTACTACTTGACCAGTGACATAACTTGGCCACAGAATGCAGTATTGTTAGCTTTTTCAGCCTTTGACACATTATGTAGGCCGGTCAGACCCAGTGATTGGTTCACAGCCTCTTCTTAGTTTTCTTTAAAATTTGACACGAAAATTATGTAAAACGCTGATTTGTGGATAAGCTGCTGTATGGCAGCATTTTCACTGGGAATGTTTAACAGTTAAAAGGCTCGACACACAAGACCTGCATGTTCACTGCAGAAATAACCATCAAAACTCGTTTCACCACTTCAGTTCAGGGGATACAGTAAACTGCAAACGGTGTTTCTTTTTATGATAGCAGCCAAAACGCTTTTATTCACATTACTGTTTTGTTTCATTAGGTTCCAATAAGATATTTTCCTGTATTATTTTTTCCAGTTTGCAGAGAAGAATGGGTTTAGTTTTACCATTATCTCCGTGTGGACGTTTCCCTAAAAGTAATGATGGAAAACCTTTTTTTTTTTAAGTCCTCTGTGCTCACGAAGCATGCTGTTATAATCCATAAAATGCATTGTTATCTCTTCAGGGATTTTATCTGTGAATGACGGATAGATGAAGTCTGTGCTTGCTTTGTAATGCTCAATTCCCACCATTAAAAACTATGTTATGATCTTTTCATGATTCCTTTTATTGTTCATCCAATATCATCTTTGCTGAGTCAGACAGACAATGCAACAGGGGTGCAAACTCTGAGAAGGCGAGGGTGTCCAGATCAGCTTTCTCTCTCGTCCTCCTCAATGCAATATTAGAAGGATACCTTTATGATACTAACTATTAGTAATAAGCACTGGCAGCTCTTGTGGTAAGAAAACCAACTTTTGAAGATGAAAAAAGTGGACTCCCCCTCCTGTGGGTCACAGTGGTTTGGTCCACTCTCTATATCCTTAATCAAAAAGGTGACGTTAGAACAAGGGACAGTATTTACATTCACCACTCAACAGATTAAAACGGTTATAACTATTCTGCATTTTTTTTCTTGGCTGCATTACTTCAAAGTTGAATCTTGTATATTATAGTGTGACCATATTGTTAAGATGCAGCTGCTTAATTCATGTTTCTATATCAGGAAAGAGGAACAGCTGAACATAATCAACACAAACAAAGATAATAAAGAAGAGGGAAAAACAGAAAGTTGAACTAAACTGGGAAAATAATAAAATTAGGGAAAAATCAATCGTCATAGTTCAGTGTGCACATATGAAAGAGACTGGAGATGCTGTGGGATCTGTCACATGTGCTCAGAGTGAACCTGCTCTCATCTGTGACGACAACAAGGCGCCAGTGGCAGTCCTGCCAGTTCTGATGTTCTCTGGCGAATGTCAGTTGATCTGTACCGTGCTGGGCTGTGAGCACGTCCCTCTGAAGCAGGGATGGAAATTATATTTCCCAAGAGTCCACATGAGAAACTGGGATTGTTGTGGAGGGCCCCACGTTGAGTCCTGATTTCTCATACAGCCTCTTGGGGAAATTAATTCCCCGCCCATGCTCTGATTCCATGCTCACAGATTCTGTTTCTAACATTTCCACCAAATACATGCACATGGGTTCTCACTGGAGGTCATTCTGTGGGACCCTCGTAATCATCTTCCTCTTCCTTCTTGAACAGAGGAGTAAATACTGGGCCTGCTGCTGGACTGATGCCCTCTACACACATGTGATGGCTTATCTCTGACGCTGTGCTGGGTGCTGGGCTAGCTGAATACACCATCTCAAGCTACAAAGACACTTTAAAAAAAAGCAAATCTGAAAAAAAGACTTTAATTTTCACCACAGCAGGTAAAAATGGATCCACAGTGGTCTGACTGACATCACTGAAGTTTAACTGACTTTGTGTTATAGGATACTGTGATGATTACATGTTGTCCTAACCTCTTTTTTTAAACAGGTGTACAATATAATTGAAAGGCAAAAGACAATAAAATCATGTGACTAAAAATCTAAAGGTTTTCCAAAAGGAAGTACTGAGAGATTTCACCCTGCAGACGCTTAATTCTGTCATTTCGGTTTTCTCTGTCACATCACATTTTTCAGGCTTTGCGGTCAGCAGCGACACAGCTGGTGGCATTAAATAGTTTTAGCACTAGAGGGCGGCAGTGCCACCTGATACTGTGTCAGCGCCTCAGGCACGAAGGCATGAGCAGAAACTAAACAAGCTGCTGCGTTTCTTGAGACTTCCCTGAGATTTTTTAAACCCAAATAAACAGAAGTTTAACAATTCTACAAACCTGCTGATAGAGATCATGTGACATGATTGAAAAGACCACATCTACTGCTGTAGTCACCTTAGTCATCAGATCATATGTTGTCTTAACCAGGGGCGATTTTAGCCTATTTTTGGGGGTGCTTCAGCAGCGCCCTTGCTGCCAGAGCGATGGTGGCTGAGCGGAGGTGGAAGTGCCTGGCTTAAAACAGGACATATTAACTGCATTTAACCTTCAGTTAGACAGATTTGCCAACCTCAAGGTGACACGGTGTCTCCATTTTTCTAATCTTTTAATAATATTTTGTACATTTCAAGGACTCTTCTATTTTTGGAGTGTATTTTTATGTATCTGTATTATGTTATACATACACTTTAAAAGTGAATCTCTGTCCAAAAAATGCACTCAGTTTACTTTTTACTCACTATGAGCATCATTCATTATTCTCCCGCAGTAATTAACGTTAGGATATGTATTTTTTTTTTAAAATTCCAATACATTTTTCTTTTGCTGTAGTAGTCTTTAGCAGCATTTAAATAACCTTTATCAGATTTGATGGTTTTGTTACAGACTTTTCAAAAAAGTGTTTTGCTTTTCTTTCACAAATATGGGGATTAAATTGTGTTAAAGTGTACAAAACAGTGATGTCATGTTTTGTGACGAGGACCCAGGCACAGAGAGACTTGATGAATTTAAGAATCTTATGATTTAATAAAGAAATTCGCAGACTTGCACAGAGAGGGTAAAATTATGATGACTGATAATGGAGATGAAGACAACAGACGATGACAGGGAGGAACAGGGGTTTAAATGCACCAAGGAGACAGTCAGAGGGAACTCGGGACAACTGGAGACATTTAAGGATGCAGGGACTGACAGAGACAGGGAAGAAGTCTCATCGTGACGAGTAAAGTTTACCTTGCCTGGACGGGCAGCTCTCTGGGTGCTCAGCACCCCCAAGCCTCTGATCCTAGAATCGCCCCTGGTCTTAACCCTATTTATCACAATGACAAAAAAATAACCAAACACTACTTAATTTATTGATTTGATTTTCGGCAAGCTAAGCTGCTTTTTGTGCACTCAGTCATGTTGCCAGTTAACTTGTTTAGTATCACTTACTTTTCCAGCGTTTTGCGTGCCATCCCAACTTTTCGGGGGGACTTATTCTTGTCTCAAACATGTTGTCAATTCCAAAATGAGCCAATATATATCATGAAATGGTAAAACATCTCAGTTTAAACAATTTTCAAACAGTTTTCTGTAAATAAAATATGAATAAAGTGAAATATTGTTTATATTTTACACAGAGTTCCAGCGTCTTTGGAACTGGGCTTTGGTCTGGATCCTTAATACAGAGGAAACTTAACTTCGAACAGAGTTTTGGATGATGTTTGGTTGCTCCTACCATGAAGAACAAATAATGTATGTAGCTCATCCTGTACCATTCAACTTATATCTGTCTTACTTCTGTGCAGACTACCTTTATGTACCAGCTGCAAGAGCAGTGTCTTTTGAAATCATTTGCTAAATGGTAAATGGCCTGTGTTTGTATAGCGCTTTACTTAGTATCTAAGGACCCCAAAGCGATTACTGTCTGCTAATGCATAGCCTCTGATGTGAAATCCAATAATAGCCCAATTGAAGTGTTTGGATCTCTGCTGATGTTTATAGTGATATGTTTGACACTTAAAATTCTGTGCTATATAAGCAACAATGAAAACGTGATTATGTATTTCTTTAAGTATTTTAAACAAAATTATCTCATTTGAATCTTTGCTGTGGCACAGCATAGAGAAGTAAACGTGCAGGGTGCAACACACATACAGGGTTCTTTCTGCATTACATCAAAAGGAAGCCAAGAGGACATTGATGGGTGTGTGTGTGTGTGTGTGTGTGTGTGTGTGTGTGTGTGTGTGTGTGTGTGTGTGTGTGTGTGTGTGTGTGTGTGTGTGTGTGTGTGTGTGTGAGAGAGAGAGAGAGAGAGAGCTGAGATCTTTAGTCAGCAGGCTGTTAAAATGACATTCACACACTTTTTCCATCAGCTTTGATACAATTGTTTTCATAGTATTCCGATTAAAATCCTTCATACGTCAATCAGCAGTTTCCCAGTTTGTTTGTTGTTGTTGTTTGTTTGTTTTTTGTCTCCATACATGTCTGCAGATATCTCCATGAAAATGGAACAGCTGTCTTTACAGTATGACAAGCCTTTTTTTTTTTTTTACATTCTTCAGGACCATATTCGGCATTGGTCTCGTGATTCTGCTCGTGAGCGTGACGTGGCTGCAATGAAAGCAGAGGAAGACGATGTGGAATAATCTCACAAAAAGCCTGCCCGTATTTTTTTAAAATAAACTCCAAAACATAAATCACACACTGTTGTTTTGAAGACGTTTTTGTTTTAGCTTTGTTTGTTTGTTTTTGTAATAAAACACACTCATGTTTATCGTCAACAGCGTTTCCTAGACATTTACGTCACATATCGCGTCACGTTTCAGTGGAAGCACGAGGGGATTTCAGTGGATTTCTCCGCGTGGATCAAGCTGTGGGATATCTGCTGTGCCTGACATGTGTCCGTGACTGCAGGGGACGAGGCCGTAAATGGTGTCTGGGATCCAAGTCGGTTTAGAGCGTTTCGTTTCCTGGTCATGGAAGGTCTAGAACCGGTTACCGATTATTTAAGGGAAGTGAACGGACACTTGAATGAACTTCAGAGCTCCGGTGAAGGATGCTCTCCTTGCCGTAAGAGCACCCGTTGTTTGATCCCGCCGGTGTACTGGAATGAGCTGCTACAGCTTGTTAAACTGGCAGGACCGGTGGTAAGACGCATTATTGAGGCACTGAAAAATTATTTATTCCCAACAGTAAAGATGAAATTTTAAAAACCTGCTTCATTTTAAGCTAGTTCTGACCTGAGTGCAACTCCTGTAACAGTCTCGCAAATAAGACCTTTCCAATCTGGTTATGAAATGAAAAGTCAACACTCGGACATAAAGTCTTATTTTTTATTTTTTTTGCTTACTGAATGTTAAATCTTTTATAGCCTTCTGACATTCAGGCCTGAGTTACAACATGCTGCATACTGTTTAATGCTTTGATTCCACATAGCTGTATTAAAAATCAGCATTATAACTAGACTGTTGCACGTTTTACTAATTGAATGTGTTAAATCTGTTTATCAGAAAGTGGCAGGATCCTGCACGACAGAAGATAAAACACTAAAAATAGAAACTTTAACAAAATAATTTAAATTAAGTTAAATATCTCAATAAGAGACAAAGTGATGAAAATTATAAAATTCAAAAAGGTATAAAAAAAATAATACACATGCCTGCTTATTTCCCCTTAAATTATGCCACATTTCTGGGTGGTGCCCATCAAAAACTTAACAGCTTATTCTGCTATTGACTCGTGTTTTGAGTTTCTGGTACTCTAGATGCTGACAGTCGGGTGCCTGATTGAAGCCTGATTAGCAGCAGCTGTGAGGGGACAGTTGGTGTCTGCTCTAAGCCGGCCATGTTTGACTGATCTGGATAGGACCTGTGCCTTGAAGGGCAAATTCAAGCTGGTGGTCTGCAGAATCAGGTTGCAGAATTATTTAGAGTGAGCCCTAGTACCATCTCCAATATAACAGGGAATGGTATGAGAACGGTCATAGCGAAGCATTGCGACAATAAAGAAAAGATCCACTGAACACATTTCTTTGCTTTTTATGCAGTTTATTTATTGTAGTGGTTTACACATTACAGGCTAAAAGCCTAACAGGCTAAAGAGACACAAATCTGCCCTCTTTGGTGACCTGTTGTGAACAAGTTAGGAAAGTAAAAAAGAAAAAAAAATTAAACATCAGTCTGAAAATTGATAGTTTTTCAAGTTTCAGGCCAGCAGCATCAGCATGTTATTTTTCATATGTAAAAATGTATAACACTGTTTTAAACCACACGCTTGGTCATTTAAACACTAACCATAAACAAACACACTTGTACAGTCATACTTGCGTACTTTATTGAAGCACAGAAAGAAAATTTCATGTCACAACATTTTAACAGTTCTAAATTAAATTCTTGGCTCAAATAATCTTGGTTTGTCCTTACGTCGGTATTAAATGATGAATTTGACTTCTGGTGCCTTCCTAGAAGCCTGATCTGTGCGTTTAAAAATATATGATGTTAAAAAAGACGGCAAGAAGTTTAGAAGCGAGTATATCATGAGCTATTTCTGACTAATGAAAATTCTAATGAAACAGTTCTTCCTTATTTATTTATTTATGATCTGCTGGATAATAATGATGCGTTTGATTTTGTTTTCCCAGCTCATTTCTCAGCTGATGGTCTACATGATCAGTACAGTCAGTATGGTGTTCTGTGGTCACATGGGGAGAACTGAGCTTGCAGGAGTGTCACTAGCAGCTGCGGTAAGGAGACGCACGTGAGGCGTACGTCAGCTCTTTTCTGTCGCTGCCTTCTGTAAGTCTTCATTTGGATTCTGAACACATGCTTTTTTAAATGAATGTATCTATTTATTTGCAGGTGGTTAACGTCAGTGGTATTTCTGTTGGCACTGGTTTATCAGCAACTTGTGATACCCTGATATCTCAGGTTGGGGCCTATGTTTTTTAAACAACTTAACAAGGAGATTGTGGTATCAAGTTTGTTTTCCTGAACTGTTACTTTGTCATGTGATCAGTAAGTCTTTGTCTGAATGTTTCATGCAGACGTATGGGAGCGGTAACTTGAAGCGAGTCGGTGTGATTCTCCAGAGGGGAGTTCTGATTCTGCTGCTGGCCTGTTTCCCCTGCTGGGCCGTCCTCATCAACACTGAGCCCCTCTTACTCGCAGTGGAACAGAGTCCGGAGGTCGCCAGGTAAGTTCAACAGGAACAGCTAGAGCAGAATTAGACAAATTCATAATTATCATCTGTAAATGCACAATATATACTTTAAGTCAAAATCTGCACTACAGTAGAAGTAAAGCAGATGTGGTAGATCAAAAGATTTGCGACATTAATGTGCAGCTGACAAATCTGCAGCAACTCTGCAGGTCTTGCATGTCAAAATGTCTGAGAAATGTTTCAAGCACCTTTTTGAATTTAGGCCATAAAGAATCAAATCAGTTTTGTAGGCAAAGAGCACTTGTAATCACACCTGCATTGTAGATATGTAGTTTTTTCACACATTGTGTTTGTCTCTCTGGCCTGAAGTCTCGCCCAGATGTATGTGAAAATCTTCATGCCTGCTCTCCCGGTGAGTTTGATGCATTCAGTTTTCCCTCATGATCCTGTGTGTGAACGCACAAGCTAATGGTGGAAGCTATCAGTAAAATCAGAGAATGTCTAAAAGGGAGAACACCCACTCTGAGCACTTCCTGTTTCGTAAGGGAGACTTGCGAAATCATCCAAAATGAACCGGGCCTTAGGGAGGTGAACCACAAAAATGGAACTCTATTTTTTTTAAATGAGCTGTCTCAACGATCCACACAAGATTTGCCTTACTGTTGAACCCATGACATACATGAAACAAACGTAAAATAAAATATGTCAACAATATTAGTCAAACAGAACATAAGTTGCAGTTTACTGATCTTATATCACCTCCTTGATTGTATGTATCAGTTTTAAAATTTTAATAGCTATCCAATTAAAGTTTTTAAACACATTACAAAGTAACAATATACAAAGTTCTTAGAAACAATAGTTACAATCGGCAATCATACAAGAATCAACAGATGTGTTCAAAGACAAAAAAATGTTCAAACTTTTTGTCTGTTTTCTATCTCCAGGCTGCTTTTATGTACCAACTGCTTGGGAAGTATCTACAAAATCAGGTCCAGTATCCTAACATAAGACATGTATGACATTCATGACATGTAACAAAGTTAAGTTTAAATGGAAAACGTTTTGCTCTTCGTTACAGGGAATTATGTGGCCTCAGGTTATAACTGGAGCAATTGGAAATGTCTTCAATGTTGTCATCAACTACGTCTTCCTCTATCCCCTGGAGCTGGGTGTTGCGTGAGTTTTTTTTTGTTTGTTTTTTGTTTTAATCACTTTTGAATGATAAGTGGTTAGAAGGGTGCAGATATGTGTCTTTAAGTGTTTCACGGGAATGGTGTGTTAAAGCTTTAAAACAAAAACAAAAAAACAATTATTTAGTGATTTAGATTTTGAACCTGAGAGTCCATCACATAGTTCCAGTGGCACATCTGGACATTTCTTAGATTAGCAAAGACAGTGAAGTATAACTGTGCTCAAAACTGTAAACCTATTGATTCTGATAGATCCCTGACTTTTACTCAGGTATACTTACAGTATAGAATCCTTCCAGTTGATCTAATCTGGCAAAACCCTAAAATCATAAAAAAAAAAATGTGCAGGAGAAGAAAAAACTCAAAGCAATTATGAAATGTTATTTTAAGACTGTCTAATTTAACTGCTTTTGTGGACGCTTTGTACATGTTTTAATCTTGATATTTTCCATTCATACTGTGTCGTTATATTTCTTAATAAGTGCCTACTTCTATTTTTGGTCACTTCTTCTGCTCATGGTACTACTGAAGTGGATCTGCAGCAGCCAATGCCATGTCACAGTATTTGCTGGCTTTGTTCCTATGTGCTTACATCTGCTGGAAGGGTCTACACAAAGCCACATGGGGAGGTCAGTTTTCTTGACCACAGCGTGATCTTCGAGTGAATGTTTAAAAAGCTGGCCGTCTTTTAATGGTGTTTGTTTTGTTTTTTTCTTCAAACTTCTGCTGCAGGTTGGACGCTTGACTGTCTGCAAGAGTGGGGTCTCTTCATCAAGCTGGCTATTCCCAGTATGCTCATGATTTGCTTGTCCTGGTGGATATTTGAAATCGGAGGATTCCTGGCTGGTGTGATAAGTGAGGTTGAGCTGGGAGCTCAGTCCATAGCATACCAACTCTGCATTGTAGCTTATATGGTAACTTTTTTTCATTTTTACCTTTCCTGTTTTTGGAGAGACTATTTCATCCATCCATTTATTTTCTATTGTTTTCATGAAACAGTGAAATTAATAACCTTAATAACCCCATTAATAACCTTTTAAATTAATCTTAGCTATAAAAATGCTTTAAAATATCTTAATAATCCTTCATAAGAACATATTTTATAAAAAGATTATAACAAAAAAATCTTTGTATAATCTATACTTGAGAAGAAGGACTTTGATCCCTTTAAGCATGACCACCATACAACTCTGTATTCCTGATGAATAAAGGACAATGAATGTGGGATTGTAAAATCAGTGACTGTTCACCTGCTGCATGGTTTACTTCCAGTTTGTGCAGCACACTGCACATGCTCATCAATGCTCACCACTCCAAGGGAACATTGTTGGATTATATGCAATGCAGCGCTGCAGCCCAGGAAAACTACCAGCCTTATTGGCAGTTTCCTTCTGTTCTTCTAATGAAGTTGGCAGTAGTTGCTTTGGTTTCTTTGTGTGTTTCTTCATGTGTGTGTGTGTTTGTGTTGTCTTCATCCTAATGGCAGTTTTATTTGAGCTTGTGCAAGTTTACACTACAACAAATCAGACTAGCTCTAGCATCTCTTGTTGTTTTCGTCTGTTTCTAATCTTTGTGCTAAGATAACGAGCTTCTAGCTCTACTTTTGAACTTATCATACCAATGTGGTAGTGGTGCCATGTCCCTTTAAACTAACTTTAATGAGATCATTTATTTTCATGAAATTCAATACTTCACATTATCACTGTGTAAATACATATCTTTTCACAGAGCCCACTGGGATTCTCTGTTGCTGCCAGTGTGAGAGTTGGAAATGCTCTTGGTGCAGGAAATCCAAAGCAGGCCGTGCTATCGTGCAAAGTCTCTATCATCTGTGCATGTAAGAAACGAGTAATCTTAAAAAGAAATAATTGAAAGCAAACGGCTGGTTACATGTGTTATCAACATGTATGCAAACAGTCCCTGAAAACACAGGTCGTGTCTTCACCTTCTCTCTTTGAAATTTCTACATGTGAGCTGTTCTCTCACGCTGTGCATTTTACTTTGTTTGTGCACCACAGTGGCAGTTGCCTGTTTGGTTGGGGCTTTCATCATCTCTACCAAGAACGTCATTGGCTACATTTTCACCTCCGAGCAGTGAGTGCACTCACAGACACACACTCAGTTTTACTTTGTTGCAGACACGTGGATGTCTAGCTGAGTCTGTGATGTTACACAAGTCCATTCAGACTATTATACATTATCTGTGGTCATCGTCTTCATGTTGATGCACAACGGTGATCTGTGACTGTTTAATGTTTAGCAGGTAGGTCCCTTTAACAAATCCTTCAGTTTATAGTTAGTGTTCATCCTGTGAGGCACCCAGGCTTCAAATACAGTGATGTGAAAACGTTTTTGCCTCCTTCCTCATTTCCTATTCTTTTTGTATATTTGTCACACTTAAATATCTCAGCTCATCAAACAAATTTAAGTGGTAGACAAAGATAACACAAACACAAAATGCAGTTTCTAAATGATGGTGTTTATTAAGGGGGAAAAATCCAAACCTACATGGAACTAAGTGGAAAAATTAATTGCCCTCTCCTGTTATAGCATAAATTAACTGTGGTGTATCACATCTTTGGTTTAATTCCTCTAGCAACACCCAGGCCTGATTACTCTCACACCTACTCTCAATCAAGAGATCACTTAAATACGACCTGCCTGACAAAGTGGCAGATATCATGCCGCGATCTAAGGAAATTCAGGAACAAATGAGAAACAAAGCAACTGAGATCTCTCAGTCTGAAATAGGCTATGAAGCCATTTCTGAAGCTGTGGGACTCCAGAGAACCACAGTGAGAGCCCTTATACATAAATGGCAAAAACATGGCACATTGGTGAACCTTTCCAGGAGTGGCCGGCCAACCAAAATTATCCCAAGAGCCCAGCAAAAAGTGTGGTGGCACAAAACACTAAATCTTCCTAATGTGTGAAGCACGGTGGAGGTGCTATTATGCTTCGAGGCTTGTTCTCTCGGGGGCCAGAGGCCTTTTAAACAATTCCAACTTAATTAAAAGCAGATTTATAGGAGAATGTGACAGGGGTGAAGCATGAGCTGAATATTGTAAAGATGATGGCAAGATGATGACTGAAAGCATATAGGGGTTTTTGAAAATCCAAGTCAGAGTGCTGATTTTAACCCAACTGAAGCCAATCCTGTGGCATTCCCCGAAAATGGCTGTTTAATTATAACAATTATTTATAAACTGGGAGACTTGACACAGTAGCCATCCTTGCAATTGTGGAAATCATACAAGTGGTTCAAGTAAATGTCTGTAACTAGTTTTGAGATTCTTGCTCCAAAGGGAGATTCAACAATTTACTAAATGAAAGAGATCAGTTGCTTTTATGAGCAGTGTGAGTGGTTACTCGGTATATTCAATAAACACTCGAGACTGTCTATTTTTGGTTTTTTCAAATTGCCTTTATCATTAAGTACCTGGGCTCAACCATGAATAACTGGACCTTAGACGAAGATTGGACAATTTCAAGGAATCAAGGAAGGAAAACTAACACTTAATAATAAACTATATTGCCACTTTTTTTATTATGTTTAATGTTATGGTCTTACTAAATAATTAAGTCAAGCAGCTGAAGCACGCTCAATAAACTCCGCAGTGAGGAATAACAATGTCAGGTTCAAATGCAGTTTGACTGCTGCAGTTGAACTTGTTCCTTTTATTGGTTTGCTGACTAGAGATAGATGTTACATTGAAAGCATGAATATCAATTTAAAGTATGTTTCTAAAAACCCTTTTAAAGGTCTTATTTCTATATCTTTATAGAGACATCATTCAGAGGGTTGCTGATGTCATGCTTATATTTGGATTCATGCACATCTGTGATGCCATTGCGGTGAGAAATCATGCAGAATAACCATTCACAAAGCACGTGAGACATCCGCATGACCAGTGTTTGATACTTGCAGGGCGTGGCTGCAGGTGTTCTTAGAGGTGTGGGGAAACAGCTGATTGGTGCTTTGTGTAATTTTGTTGCATTCTACTTCATTGGCTTCCCCATTGGTGTGTCCCTGATGTTCGCAGCAAACATGGGGATTGTAGGTAAAACCAAACTGTGTGTGTGTGTGTGTGTGTTACTCTGTCTCAGAGGATTTGTTTAGCAGCTTTCAGGAACTTTTTTTTTTTTTTTTTTTGATCGGTGACAGGACTTTGGACAGGACTTGTCATTTGCCTCTTACTTCAGATGATATTTTACGTCACTTTTTTGTGCAAACTTGATTGGAAAAAGGCTTCAGAAGATGTGAGTAGCTACATCAGTTGCTTTAAGTTTAAAGCTTTCTTATTTGAAGCTAAAATGTACAATCAGTGTCTTTGATGTCTGTGATCAGGCTCTTGTGAGAGCAGGGGTTCACATCACAAAGGAAAATGCAACAGCTGAGCTGGAACACTCAGGTAAGAACTGGTAATAAGAAACAGTCTTGCTTTGAGGCTCGCATGAACGTTTTGGGTTAATCTCAAATACTCTCTCTCTCTAACTGCCCCAAACCTCTAGATTCACATCAGAGTCAGGCCCAGGTCAGTGGAGCTGAGTCTGCGTGTTTGAGTGCTGAGGGAGGAAACACAGACCCAACTGTAGCCAGTTCAGGCAGTAGAGCCTTCACCACCACCACAGTGGGAGATGTTCTGTCTGTACCACAGTTGGCTGTATGGCGTGGTTTGGCATTAATAATCATGATCATCATCCTTCTTGCTGGAATAATCATCAGTCACTTTCTAATGAAGCTGTTAAAATGATGGATTTTTGAGTGTCATAGGGCTGCTCATCAGCTTGACCATACTGAGAATCTACTCCAGTCTTCAGCTCTGTGCAGCTTCCAGAAACTCTTTGATTTCCTGGTCTGCAGCCCTCTCATATTTTCTTTACTGCACACCAAAAGAGCGGATGCTAACATCAGGCCAAATTCACATTTAGAATTTCTTGTATCAGGTATCAAAACCCAAAGACTGTATACAAAAGATGGATGATGCTTTCAGGTCTGAAATGTGATACCTAAAGTGTGATACCTAAAGTGTCTTACATGTGCATTCTCTATAACAGACAGCAGCAAGCAATTCTTCTGCTTGTTCTGCTTGCCCCAGTAAACATTTTCTCACCTGTGGCTCTGTCACAGGTGTTACATCTTATTAAATACAACATCATGTTCACTTAGGAAATTATGGTCCCATTAGCATCGCAAAGGAAAAAGGCAGTTATGCACTTCACTGTATGAGTATACAGTCTCACTTGGTTTCTTAGTGAGTCACCACTCAGTCCTTCTGTCAGTTTTCAAAACACGAAGATTGCAAAGGCTAAAATGTGAAGCTCTGAGTAACTTGTTTACTATCCAACAAGGGGCATCCAGCATCCAATTTTAGTATGCAGTCTATGAGGAAATCGAGTGAGTGAGTGAGTGAGTGAGCGAGCTATTAATTGTAAGCAAATGGAAAATGTGTATTTTCTGGGTGGAAACAAGGAACTTAAACGTCCACCAGTAACATTTTATGCCAGCATTTTTCACGAGAACAAACATTTCACTGCACAATGTCTTCTTATATCTTCCTTTTGCTTCAAAAGACCATACTATGGACTTTTTTTTTTTTCTTCAATAGATGTATCAGAGAGATCTTTATTTTCATGATCGGTTTAGGCTTTAAACGAATAGATGAAGGTCTGTTTAGTCAGTGTTGAGACTTTGCTGAACAAATACATTTTTGAGTCATCTGCCATTCTTTTCTATTTCCTCTGTTGTTTTGATGTTTTTGAGTTCCTTCTGTTGGAAATCTGAAAATAAAGAGTTTACTGTTTAATAGTGAAGCATTAAACGATCACAAACTTGTAGCCATACTGGGTGGCTTTTAAGTGTGAGCGTGTATGAATAAATAACTCCTGAACAAAAAGAGGCTTTTCATGAAGCAAGCTTCAAAAAGTTTGCTTATGTAGGGAAATTCCACATTAACAGCAGCTCCATAAAACCCATTTAGAAATGACTGTAGGTCATCAGTCTCATCTCTGGGACAAACAGAGGTCTCATCAATTCACAATAAAGAAACCTGATCCTGTTGATCAGTAGCAATGAGCTCAGCCACCCGTGGAAATGACTTCTGTCCCACTCAACCCCCCTCTTGGTTCAGTCATTTTCACCAGTTTCCAGATCATCTGTCATGAATGACCGTGTTCCCTTTCTGCATAATCACTGTTAAAAAGTAACTTGTTGCACAGACTGTCACGTAGTCAGGCCCAGACACATTATGTATGATTTGCATTTTGAGCTCTGTTTCATAACTATGACCATTTGTTGGAAATGTCATTTAAACATATACCATGCAGTGAAAAATTTCCCCCTTCCTGAGATCTTTTTCTTTTAATTTTTGCATATGTAAAAGGTTTAGGATTATCAAACAAATTTTAATATTGACAAAGCTCATCCAAGTAAGTACAAACTACAGTTTTTAGAAGATCTTATTTATTAAGGTGAAAAACAACTTTCCAAATATACATGGTCCTATGTCAAAAAGCGACTTTCCCCCTTTGCTAAATCATGAATTAAGTGTGACTAACTGCATTTTTTTTTTTTGCAAGCTGATTTTAATTCCTCCACAGTGACGTGAATAACTCATTGCCAGTTCTTTACTACGGCGACTGTAGACCGCTGGAACAGCTGTGGCTCACAGACACAGTGTGTGCCAAACTGCGGTTTATGTGTAACAGTTTGTGTTTGGTGAAATTTGCTGAGCAGTTTCAGACACTACATTTGAAGTTAGCTGCCCCTTGCTTACTTTGTACTTCTGTAGCACCAGCTACATGATGTAACGGCTCCATTAACTGAAGGTGCTCACTTTAACCACCAGCTGTAAAGACTATCCTTGTGGAAATGCTGTGTCAGTCCAGCAGGTACTTTTTTTAATCATGAAGGAAAGCTCTTACTGCGGGCCACTCTAATTTAGGTGACTTTCCCATGATAAGTCTAGTTAAACCAGATTAATTTCTTAAACTAAACCTCTTACTGGTAGATAATCTTTATCAACATTATAAAACACCCTGTAATTGTATTCCTAGACTAAGACGTATTCAGGTGTAGTGAACATGAGACGTAGAAGATCGAAATGACTCACGCCGAAATAAATACATTAAAAATCTGTACATAAATTTAAAAAAAAACCTTTAATTTGACCAATATTTTACAATTAATCTACATATAGTATACTGTTAGTTTTTTTTGTTTATTTACCCATTATTTAGTTATCATTTATCAATATTTCCAGTCTTTTCTCTCTATGTTAATATTTATGGAAGTCCTGCACCACTTGCATAACCTTGTTCAGAGTCATTTTCAAGAGTTAAAAACATAGATTGTATATAAAAGAGGAATGTTGTGATATTACCATCTTATAGCCACAGATACCTCCTAAGTGCTAAGTAATATACAAATAATGCACAGCCTCTTGGGCAGGCGAACAACACACTGTATTATTATTATTTATCACGCCATTCTGATAAAATTGTTTAAAAGGCACCAACAACACAAACACAGGAGTGAGGATAGGTCAGAGGGAGAAACCAGGCCACCTACAGCTATCTGTGTCTGTGCGCCTGTCAAACAAAGCAGCCATGCTGCTATGTGTAGCACCTTCCTACTCAGCTGACCCAAACACACACGTTCATATATTGCTTTTATCTATACCTAAGGACTTTCTTACAATTTCTCACACACACACACACACACACACACACACACACACACACACACACACACACACACACACACACACACACACACACACACACACACACACAAACTCGGGGGTCAGTACCCAAGGATCCTGCAAGACAACCTGCTCAACCACCTGAACCAAAGTTGCCCAGATGCAAAACAATCCAGCATCGCAAACAGACTCTGCAGACAGTCTGACCTGCAAAAACTATTAATTTTCAACATTTTTTCTGATGAAAGTATGTTAATGTATATTAGTTTGAGGACCGAACTTTATGCAAGTCAGTGTGAGGAAGACTGTTCTGTTTTTTTTGCACCCATACTTCTACTGTTATGAAATTATTGTCCACCTAGATTTTTTATCTTTTTTCCAATTACTGAACTAAAATAAAAATTGTTTGTTTGGTTTCTCTTCCTTCCCCATAGATTAGACAGAGAGTGTTAAACACACACTTAGCGGGTCTGTCGCCGTGCTGTGGCACGCGCTATTTACAAGTGTAAACACTCCCAAACTTCCCAGCAGCAGTATACACATGCACGAGGACACTCCTCAACTTACAGCGCGTGTCTGGCCCCTCCTCATCGTGATCCCGTTATCAAAACATCAGCCTCTACTAGATACAGTAGCTGCTGAGAGCGAAGCAGTGACAGAAAGCAGTCCGGCTGTTTGCAGAGAACACTTGGATCTGTTCAATTATGGACGCTTCGGTAAAAACAGCAGGAAAATGCACAGAGGCAGCGAGGGGGGATTTAAAGGAAGGTGAAGTGGCACAGAGCTCCCGCGGCTGTTGCCAGAAATGTGTCCCTGGATTCATTCCGACAGTTTACCGCAATGAGCTTGTGCAACTTTTCAAACTAGCGGGACCAGTGGTAAGACTGTGTGGACACAACTGAATAGCTATATTTAACTGTAGTGGTGTTTTTATTCGGACATTATTTGGCATCCCTGTTTGTCGCTCTCTGTGTGATGTTACTGACAGGAAGAGCTGATTTACTACAGACGTTGTGCCATGTGTCAGTAAACTTGGGACTCGTTATTAAGACTGTGTTATATCTCGTCCCGTTTGTTTAAACTAAACAAACCCGGGACTGTAGGACCGAGCTGTTTATATCTGTTTAGTTGCTTAGACAGGTTTGTGTTAGGTTTTGTATTGTTGGTTGTCATTTATGCTTAGAAATATTTAACCATGTATGCTTAGAGGTGTATAATTAATTGTGTAGTGATAGGTTGTGTGATCTTTAACAGGCTGCAGAGGCTTGGTGTGTATTCCACACTAGAATGCACACCCACATCCTGGGAGCACGAGAGAGGTCGTACCTTCTCTTATTGTTTTATGGTAGGATTAACGTAGCTACGTCTGTTCTAGTCTAAGTGCTTTTTGTTTAGATGAGCTGCAGGAGTTCCTCACCGTGTTATCTAGGGTGAACCATCTAGGGTGAGGGGGGGCTACCCTCTTCCCGTGTCAAGGATGTTTGCCTTTGTGCTTTCATGTATATGACCCTTTGATCAGCAGTACCACACACACACACACACACACACACACACACACACACACACACACACACACACACACACACAGTATTCTTTGTTCACATGTATACCTATGTAAGATGCTATATGTTAATGACCCTATGCATATTCATGTAACCACAATAAAAGGAGTGCTATGGGGAGCCTGGCTGAGAGTCTGATGGAGGTCAAGTGGTGGGACGACACTTGGCTCTAGGCAGGTCTCCCTCATGCATGAGTAAACCAGAGAACTTTGGTGCCTTGTGTCTTGCTTTGCTGTGTAATTATATTGTCTTCAACGTTCCAGCGAATAGGTTCAAGCTACAAACCTATCAGTTTGGCATCATGTTTATTTAATTTTAGATGCATTAATTGTGTTTTTATGGCTTATTTGGATTATATGTCAAATTAGTCCAGATTTTGCTTAAAGCTCAACAACATACATTTGCTTCAATATTTCTTAAATGTTTAACATCCTTAAGTTACTAAATGTTTTAACCATATTCATTACTTATTTATTTTTCCTTTAAATGTATTTCTAAATACAACACAGAGTCAGGATCTCCTCTTCTGTACTTCAGGTCATTTCCCAGTTCATGATTTTCATGATCGGTTTTGTCAGCACGGTGTTCTGTGGTCACCTGGGGAAAACTGAACTTGCAGCTGTAGCATTATCAATTGCGGTGAGCAGACATTTCAGTGCCTTTGTTGTTGAACTGTAAATATGCATCATTTTTTACCCCACTTTATGCATGTTGTGTTTCGTTTGCAGGTAGTTAACGTCACTGGTATTTCCATTGGCACCGGTTTGTCATTAACTTGTGATACCCTCATATCTCAGGTAGGGTCCTCACCAGAGCTTTCACTTTATTTGTGTAACCAAGACAAACACAAGCAGCACAGCTGGGTTCCCAGGTTCTCCTGGAATGCCCTTTTAAACATCTCAACACTGAGCTTTTGTGTGGAGCTATTTTTCTATGATCAGTCATACCCTTGTTCTTTGGTGGGATTCTGTGTTTTCCAACTTTTCTCACCCGAGCGTCTGTCTACCTGTTTCACGCAGACGTATGGGAGCGGTAACTTGAAGCGTGTGGGTGTGATTCTCCAGAGGGGAGTTCTGATTCTGCTGCTGGCCTGTTTCCCTTGTTGGGCCATCCTCATCAACACTGAGCCTCTCCTACTTGCTGTCAAACAGAGTCCAGAGGTCGCCAGGTGAGCTGTTATTAACCAGCAATAACAGACGCGTGGATGTTGTGACACTGCTGTCTCACTCTTAAAGAAACACAAATTATGCAAAATGCCAAGCACTGTTAGTTTGTGCAAAACAATGCAGTAATCTAAAAGCACATTATACCTGCAGTGGCAGTGAACAGTTAACTGATCACTGGAAAATTCAGACGTTTTCCTGAACAAAGATTTTAGCTAAAGCCAAAAAGAAAAAGAACTGTGGTACCAGCTGTGTAAAAATATTTTTAAACCAGTTTTGTTCATTTGTTGAAGTATCATAGACTAGAAATGTCTGTTTAACTGCTAAATCCTCCACTTTCTTCACCACCGTTGTTCAGTTTTTAATCTGAACTGTCAGTGTGCTGGTTCTTACTGTTTACTGTTCACTGACTTTTTTCTAAACATAACACAAATATGTGAATTCAGTAATGCAAAGGCATGAATTTTTCATTCAGGAGAACAAATTATGACCTCTTCACACAGATTATGGAAATATTTAACTTTGTACTTGCAGGGCTTTAAAATTAAACTCAGGAAAACAGCAATTTGCATGTCAGCTGTTAAAGTCACTCAGCTTTCTATGCAAGTGAGTTTAGGGTTCATCATTACTAACCTGTGAGGAATAACTGGTTAGATTTGTGTACTGGTTTACAGCCCAGCAGCGTCTCAGACTACATGCTATGTTAACATGCCAGTGACATGTCTCGACTTTTGGGTAAAGTTGCAAAAAACGTAATTGACATCACGAGACCTGAGATGCATTTTCAGTTTGTCTAAACTATTTGGGATTAGTTGGATCTGATAAGTTCAAAAATGAAGCATCATCATTGGTCACACAGGGTTTATTTTACAGCATAACACAATGAAGTCACTGTTGTTTACCAAAGTAGGAAACAGTAATGTGCAGAATGAAGTAAAAGAACAAGAAAAATACAATGTGCCCATAATTTATGTGCAGTCACCATCAACAGTGTTGCAGGCTTACTTTGTCTTTTCATTTCCACATGAAGCCTTTCCCAGCTCTATGTGAAGATCTTCATGCCTGCTCTGCCGGTGAGTTTGATTTGACAGAGTTTTGAAAGGTGTTAAATAACCAATTTCAGCACAGCTAAAAGATCTGTTAGATCTCTGTTCCAGATGCAAAGTTCTTAACAGTTTAATAGATTTACACATGGTTAGGTTTGTGCGGTCTTTCATGTTTGACGCCTGCTGATCTTGGTTGATGACGACTTTTTCTCCAGAAGCAGCTTAACGTTTTAGGTTGTTATTACAATGTATTAACATCAAACACTCATTATTCCCAGAGGATTCAGTTCAAGCCATCCGTAAATTTTCTTCCACTTGTTCAAATCAGGGTTGCAGGGGCACTGGAACCTATCCCAGCTGTCACAGGTCTAGAGGCAGGGTACAACCTGCACAGTGTATAGCAGGGCTAATGAAGAGACACGAACCATTCACGAACACATTTATATCTCCAGCCAATTTAAAAATCACCAGTTAACCTAATATGCATGTCTCTGGACTGTGGGAGGAAGCTGGAATTCCCAAAGAGGACCCACAGGCACAGGGACAACATACAAGCCTTGCCTAGATTCAAAGGACCTTAGCTAACTGTCCAAATTCTTAGCTCAGTTCATTTTTTTAGCAGCTCCAATTCACAACAGTCACATTAAGGCACTTATATTGCAGAAAATCAGAAAGCAATCCCACAAACTCTGGGACAGAGTAGACAAGGGTTAATGACATTCAGTGGAGGCATATAAATGCAATGAATCTGTAGTAACTGTAACTTATTGTCATTTGACATGTTTCTCAGCTTTGGCTGTTTATTATCTTCAGTAAAAAGTGTTAGCGTGCTGATTAACCTAAGATCCGATCATGTGCTCAAATTTGTTCTTCGCTTCTGTCAATGAGTCTCTTATCATTTAATGTTTGCTTTCTTCAGGCTGCTTTCATGTACCAGCTGCAGGGGAGGTATCTTCAAAATCAGGTGCTTGAACGTGCATATGGCCCAACATTACCTTAATAGTTGGCTGTGCATTTAAAACATTAACATGAATGTTATGTGTATTTTGTGCTTTGGTGTACAGGGAATTATATGTCCTCAAGTTATAACTGGAGCAATTGGAAATGTCTTCAACGCAATATTCAACTACGTCCTCATCCATCAGCTGGATTTGGGTGTTGCGTAAGTTTTCCTCCATCATTCCTGTGACATCATTGGTTGAATGTAACTCTAAATTCAGTCAAAGAAAACTAATGTGTTTTAAATTCTTTATTTAATGATTCAGTGAATTTAACACAGATTGCACGATAGATTAAATGACTAAAAAGTCAAATAAAACTTACATTACCTTCTAATTTTAGTTTGGGTAGCTCTGTTGATAGCGTTTCATTTGATTGTCACTTTAAATATGTGGCATTAAATGTTTATTTTTTACGGTGTTTTTGTCTTTAAGTGGATCAGCAGCAGCCAATGCCATCTCCCAGTATTTGCTGGCAGCAGTCTTATTCATTTACATGTACTTGAGAGGTCTGCATAAGGCTACATGGGCAGGTCAGTCATTTTACTTCTACAGGGAATCTTGAACTTGCTGAAATGTTTTTATTTTGCTGTGTCATTCGTGACAGTTACTATTCTTTAACAGGAGGGTTTCAATAAACTTTAAGACATCTCTGTAATAGTTAAAACGTGTGGGATTTAAATAACATTTCATGGTAAGGTCAAATATATGTAAATCCTTCATTGGTAATTGTTGATCCTAGGCCTATCATAAAATTATAATTTAAACCAATAGTTTGAAAGATGACATATAGAGTCACTCTGACCCACAGGTTGGTCCCTTGACTGTCTCCAGGAGTGGGGACCCTTTGTCCAGCTGGCTGTCCCCAGCATGCTCATGCTCTGTCTGGAGTGGTGGATGTTTGAAGTGGGAGGATTCCTGGCCGGTGTGATCAGTGAGGCCGAGTTGGGAGCTCAGTCAATAACCTACGAGCTGGCCATTCTAGCATACATGGTAACTCCACTCAGTTTTGCTTGCATGTTGACTTGGCGTTACATTTTGGAATTACACATGGACTTTTTCCATAGATTCCACTAGGGTTTGCTAGTGCTGCCAGCGTACGGGTTGGGAATGCACTTGGTGCAGGAAACATCGAGCAGGCCAAGCTGTCAAGCAAAGTCCCCATCATCTGTGCATGTAAGAACCGACGTATTATTGTCTGTGTTACATAAATGGAAAGCACTAAAAATACTGATAACTGAGCAGTAGCAGCTCTAGTTTCATTTCATATTGAGCCTCATGAATAGAAAATTTTGAATAAAATATTGTTAAATAAGCATATGAAGCATAAATGTAATAAAATATAAATCCATCCGTCCTGCCACCTCCTTAACAGCTTATCCAATACCATATTGTTGATGGGAGCTTATCCCATCATTAGCTAACCTAGCATGGATGTCTTTGGACTGTGGAAGGAAGCTGTACCGAGCTATAAACCATGCAGGAAGGTACTTCACAGCAAAACGGTCATGGGTTTAAATCCACTGGCTGCCTGTGTCCTCTTGACCCATCAGAGTAAATCAATAAAAATGTAATCTAATAAACCTGGCTGCTGTATTTAAAGTGCTTTCTGTGTTCTTGTCATCGCTTTTTCCTTCAATATTAAAATTGAATGATTTTAAAAGAGTGTAATGCATTTTATTCTGGTTTCTTTTTCTCGTTGCAGTCATAATAGCGTGCTTTGTCAGCGCTATTTTCTGTGCCTGTAAAAATGTAATTGGATACATTTTTACTTCAGAGCTGTAAGTATAATTTCTGACCTTTAACCTCTACTCTAGGACGAGTTTCTCCGTTACTTATTTTGGTATTCTTGTATAGGTCACATCAGGTTGTTTTATGTGGCTGCTTGAACTGTTGAATGTTAAGTAAGGCTTTAACTTTCATGCTGACTCACAGACACATACGGGTGCCAAATAAAAAAAAAACAGTTACGCTTGTTATTCATCCCTTTGTCCCAGTGTCCATTTCATTAACTGAAACAAGACTGGTTTACATTGTTGATTAGATAAAAACGAACACAATAATCAAATAATTTCATGTTACATGGAGCTCATTGCATTGAAGGTCGTTTTTCAAGTTTGTGTATGCTTCATGGTGTTTGACTGTATTTTAACTGCACATATTTTTTTAGTGATATTTTGCAGAGGGTTTCTGACATCATGTTGGTGTTTGGTTTCTTGCATCTTGGTGATGCAATTGCGGTAAGAAATGATTTTACAGCAGTGATCAACATTTTAGGCTAATACTGAAAAATATAAAATGTGATTCAGAGAAATCTGTGTTTGTGTTTACAGGGCGTGACTGGAGGAGTTGTCAGAGGTGTAGGAAAGCAGTCGGTTGGTGCTCTGTGTAACCTGATCGGGTACTACTTTATTGGCTTACCCACTGGCGTGTCCCTGATGTTTGCAGCCAAAATGGGAGTTGTAGGTGAGGGTGGCAGAGCAGTGAAGTCATTCCAAGTTCTTTTATTTTCCTTCACAGTAAATTAATGTGACATATTCAAGATAAGAGAAAATATTATTTGCTGTTGTTGTCATCTTTCGGTGATTATTTACAGTTTTACACAAAATCATGAAATACAAAATGCTCAGAATTACAATTACATAGAAAAATAAATACATTAGATGTAAAGAAAAAAAAGTACTAATAGGAAAAATTAAATCTTTAACCTTTTAAATGAAACATTTTAGACAGTATTCTTTATCTAATCTTACCTTAAATTGTCTTTCATTAAAATGATGCATATACTGCTGACGCTATGCGAAAGCGACAATCACCGCATGTTAAGTCTTTCAGGTTATGCTGTATTGGGAACAAATGTGTGCAGCAGTCAGAAATTAAATGTACCTCCGGCCTGACAAGCAGGCAACCCATTAAAACTCTTCTTCTTCTGTTTTTTCTGCTGTAGGATTTTGGGCAGGCCTTACGGTTTGCGTGTTCGTGCAGTCGATCTTTTTCATCACATTTTTGTGCAAACTCAATTGGAAGAAGGCTGCTGAAGAGGTGCACACCTGCATCTATTGACAGTTTATCACACTTTCACTCATCAAAGCATGTCATTGACTGTTGTGTCTGATCAGGCTGAAGTGCGAGCGGGAGTCCGCGTCAAAGAAGAAAAAGACACGATCAAGATGGAAAATAGAGGTGAGTGGGCAAACTGGCTGAAACATCCCATTATTACAGTGTCTTATTCATACTTCTCTTTCCAAACCCTAGACTCTAATCTCATCCAGACCCCAATCAGTACTATTGCATCCAGTGGTGAGAGCGCCGAGGTGGACCACGTATTGATGGAGATGCAAATACCAGAAGAGAGTCAAACCACCAACACCACTACAGTGGGAGATGTTCTGTCAGTGTCACAGCTGGTGTTACGGCGCGGCCTGGCGATACTCATCATGATCCTCATCCTCGCTGCTGGAGTCATTACCAACACCGTCCTCACTCCACTGCTGAAATGATGCAAAGTTGACAGTTGGACAAAAAGCACAAAGTTTATCTAAGTAATACAAATGCACCTTCTTTTGTGGGAGGGTTACTTACACTGTTGATTCAACAGAGGAACAGCTGTGTGCAGTCTGTGCCCCGTCTTACAGTGTCCGGCCACAGAGATGAATTCAATAAGATGAAAAGGGCGGAATATGTAGTAAACAAAGGACAGCTTTATTAAGGCCTTTAATGAAAATGTGTGTAAAATGAGGCCACTGTTTGATAATGATAATCAGTTTGATGATATTTTTACAGTCAATTTGTAACATACAGAACCTGCAAATAATTTAATGCACATTTTATGAAGCGTCCAGTCCTCTCATTTCATTTTATATTTTGCTGTAATACCATTCACACTGTAGCAGTATGTAGCAACTTTAAAGATATTGTTTGCATACAGTTAGTCACACTCCTTTTAAACATCACTGATAAACCTGTGTATCCTTGCTTGCAACTGTTGGAGCAGTCCACCTCTTTCCTTCATGTACATCTTAGGCAGGGTTAAGACAAGGAAACACAAAAGCACGCTCTCTTCACTGGGACTAGGCCTGCTCTTGTAGGCAAAAAGAAAGCACTGTGCATCTTTACACACTATATAACTTTTTTCTGCTGACCTTTGTCCAGTGTTGGTGCAGGACAGTGAGATCCAGGCCACATTTCAGTTTGAGAACAGAATATAACAGAACAAAAAACTTTTATTGTAGGGTGGAACTGGTTCCAGATTGGGCACTTGGTCTGTTTTGGTGGAAGGAAGATACTGATGTTTTAATACTAAAGTAACATTCTTTACAGTCTGTATTTTCAGAATAAAACTATGACTGTGGTATGAAAAGTGGGACGTCTTCCAGTAATGATTTATAGAAATATTGTTTAACTGTACTCGTTTTGTCAATAAAAGGTCGAAGTTACTTGACCAAAACAGAACTCCAGTGACAGTTTTGTTTGTTTTTTAGTTGAGGGTTCGTGCATGAACCTTGGGGTTATTGTATATACAGTGTTGGGAAGGTTACTTTTAAAATGTATTCCATTACAGAATGCATGCCCCAAAATGTATTCTGTAACGTATTCCGTTACGTTACTCAATGACAGTAACGTATTCTGAATACTTTGGATTACTTAATATATTATCATGCTTTTTACAACTACATGAATGTACTATTGCTGTGTGATTTATTACTATTACTGAAGGTCCACGGCTCCGAACTGTAGTAAAGGGAGCTCTGACTACTACGGCGGGGTCCCTGTCGGCTCGTAGCTGAAAAATAGCTTTACTTTGTTGTGTGGGTCAACTTTTCTTGCGAGAAACAGAGAGAGGCGTTGAAAGGCTGCTTCAACGGAACTTATTGTTTTCGGAGGAAAACACGAACACAGTGTACAGTCGAGTCTTAATAGCTTACTTACAACTGGGCTCGTCAGGCACTCTTCTTGGCTGAAGTCGTTATTATATTTACATGCTTCCAGCTCCCGTTATTGCTCGATGACACCTCGTACTTTTCCACTCCCCTTTTTCTCCCTCCTCGCTCTCACAGACACATAACGTGTATGGCAGTCCATTCTCCCTGCAGCACGGACTACAATGCCCATGATGCTACATTCTTTAGAGCTATGCTTGTAGCATTCTGCTTGTTAGCTTAGCACAACAACAACAACGAAAAGGCGCTCTCTCTCACCCAGGAAACACACAGTCGCAGAGAGAGAGAGCGTCGCCCTGTAACCATGGCAACCGTAACGCTGCCGCCTGGAACAACAGAACGTAGCTGTCAATAGTGATGGGATTTCCGGCTCTTTTTAGAGATCCGGCTCTTTCGGCTCGACTCACTAAAAAGAGCCGGCTCTTTCGGCTCCGAACCGGCTCTTCAGGTTGTTTTGTTGCTTTAATTAATTTATTATTCACAATAATATAAAATTATGCACAAAAGGAATTACTAACGTAAAAAAGTGGTTTTATTTATATATGTTTATATATAAATATATGCGGTGGCCCCTAGAGACAAAACACGTACAAACTCCAAAACACATTTCTAGCATGAACTGAACTTCCAAAGCAGAGCTACTAGATCACTTAAATTACACAATTGAAAGCATGTGTGTATTGTTTGTGTATTTATACACAGGCACTCAAATATATTTAAATAATTTAAAAAAAAGTTCATCTACCTGTTACTATCACACACCAAATCCGGTCATTGGTACTTGCTGGATTGTGTAGCCACAAGATAACAAAAGCTCAACACTGCGCCCAGCATCCTGGAGCACTTCTGTTGTCTTTTGTAAGTGTTTTGAGTTTTTATGTGCTTCTGAGTTTTTACATGCTTCGGAGTTTGTACGTGTTTTTACGTGTTTTGGAGTTTGTACATGCTTCAGAGTTCGTACGTGATTTGAAGTTTGTATGTGCTTTGTCTCTAGGGACCACTGTAAATATATTTTTATTTATTCACGCCACATAAAATGTAATAAATAAATCATATAATACAAAAATCAACTATTTGTCACGATCTGGTACAGGGATTCAACGCAGAGCGGTAAGGTATCTCCAAGGTGTGGTTTATTTACAGTGCAGTGCAATATATATACAGTGAAGGGATCCAAAACTCCGGGGGAAATCACAGGGTAACTCGCTCACGTCTTCTTCGCTCACACTCACACACTTTCCCGCAGCAGGGAGGTTGCAGGTCCGGGGGGGGGGGGGAGATCTGAAGCAGACGAGAAAGCAGGTCACCAACTAATCACAAGTCACGGATATGAAGCACAAGAGCTGTGAGAACACTAACGTTAGGGGTACAATCATCCAGCGACGAGAGGATCTGTGTTCCAGCCTCAAATAGTGCTCCCGGTGATGATGGGTGAGTGTTGTCAGGTGTGTGTGTGGGCCAAGGGCGGGAGCCCACAGTGAGCTCCGCCCAGGCAGAGAGGGAGAAAACAGCAACAGCAATTGTAGCCTTGTGGGGCCGACCGGGCAGGCACGGAGACCATGACACTATTCACATTTCAACTTTTAACTATTTAAATTTTCAGCTGTTTCCTTTTACAAATTTAAAGTGAAAACAACACAAAACACTGCAAAACACAATTAAATATAAATTATAATATGAAAACAAAAAGAACATGCACATTCTCTGTCATATGGGCCTGCATGAATCCGCACTTTCTGAATCCTTTATCATCTGCAACCGAAAATAGTTGTGGATGATTACTATACCTTTCTAATGTGAAGTTGTTGTCCCTGGCTCTCTTTCTCTCTCTCTCCCTCTGGCTCTGTTCCTGTGCTACTGAGTGTAACTACCGCCCCTCCCCCCTCTGCCCAGCGTAAAGCACAAGGCTCGCGTGCAGAGTGAAGCGGAAAAAAAGTGCGAGAGAGAGAGAGAGGGTGAGAGAAAGAAAAAAAAACAAAAACCCATGAGCCGTCACGGCTCGCGATAAGGAGCCGGCTCTCGTCGTTCACGTCAAAGAGCCGGCTCTAAGAGCCATTTCGTTCGCGAACGACCCATCACTAGCTGTCAAACAAAACCCAAACAGTCCTGACCCGCGACAATATGAAACAGGAAAGTACCGCAGTGTAATCCATTTATTTCAACAAAGTTACTGTATTCTAAATACCACCTTTTTAAACGGTAACTGTAACGGAATACAGTTACTCATATTTTGTATTTTAAATACGTAACGGCGGTACATGTATTCCGTTACTCCCAAACACTGTGTATATATGTAGTGTTTTGTATGCACACAAAATACATTTCAATGCCTTTGCCAGCATGTCCCCAAAACACATTGAATAACTGATTTCTCTGTGTAAAAGGATACAAATACCAAAGAAGATTTATCAGAATACTTTAGTGATCCCTAGGGGAAATTCTTTTTCGTTACAGTGCTCCATTATAAACAACCATTAACAAAGACAGACAATACGCTAACTAAGAATAGCACAATATATACAGGCATATATATACATAAAGGTCACTTATTAATAAATAGCTGAAAAAGGAAGAACATGCGCAAAAAGGGTGTAGCTGTTGCCGTAAACAGTGTGTTAAGTGGATACGTAATTCTTTAATTACTTGTTATAGTCACGTAATTAAAGAATTGTTTTAATTTTGCAGTGTCTGTCTAATTATGTTTCCTTTTTCCCCCAAGAGGAATGAATTGTGAAGCTTAACTGAAGAACTATATCTGTTTGGTATCATGGCTGCAGCACACTGGATACAATCACAGTTAACAGGTGTTGCCAATAAACCGCTCCTCTACTGCATGACTCTTTCATCTTCACAACAAGACGTTATTGCCATGGTAACATCTACCTTTAGACTGGCGTGATTTCCCCTCTGGAGCTTTCGATTCCATCAGTGACCTGACTGTGCTCAAGCTTCAGTAAATTTAGGTCAGAGTAATGAGTAATAGTAACTAACTAACCACCTCCTGTTACCAGTTTAAATTCAATTATATACATTTTATATAAATAAAATGTATACAAATTTGGACATAATGTATATAAATATGTAACTTAAGATATTTGGGAGTAACTTAAAAAGGAATTTCTCTCATTACTGCAGTACTTTTATGGCCCACTTGGAGCCGCCCCACAGTGGGACTCACAGATATAGTAATGTTAGTCGACCTTTTGTTGTTTTTAGCCAGCGGTGAACACATTTACATGAAAGGATAGCGTGCTGAAATACCAGCTAACGTTTGTTAGTGAGCTGTGTGGGTACAAAACACGAGTACAGATATTGACTATTTAGAGCGACAATTCTAGACAGACTGTCCATTAAAAATGCTCAAAGCCATAATTCTAGTGACACAACAATAGAAGTCTGACTGACTCAAAATAGTGGACTTTAGGCCTTGTAGTTATCAATCGGATCAAACTACCTGCGTCCAGACAAATCAAAGCAGCCATACCTCTAACTTGAGTATCCCTGAGAATGGGGTTTCAAAAGTTCATGCAGTTGTTATCAGAGTGGAAACTATCCAGTGATGCCAGAAGCTGTGAAAATGCTTTTTAGTGCCTTAAGCTGTTCATGGGTCTCTCTGAGGACTGACACAGCCAGCCTCAAGTGGCACCAAGAGGAACTGCATTCCTGACTTAAGAAAAAAATTATGCATTTTTGTCAAACATTATAATGAGTTGACATCACTTGAAAAACACTTTGAATTTTGTGAAATGCCGGTTGCGGTTTGAGGAAGGAATCAAAGGGCAAAAGGGTAGATCTCCATTTGCTAATAAGATGTGAATGAAGTGGGGGAGAATATATAGAGCTGGAAGGGTGTGTATCGAGGTGTGGTTTCACTCCTGAAATTCAAATAAATTATCACCAAAGCAGGTCTCTTTGATGTTAGATCACAGAAATGGTGGCATTGTTCCTCCTGGTGACTGTTCAGATAAGCCAACTGACTGGCCAGTCTTCAACAAACCGTGAAGTTGCGTAATTATTCAGCCCCCTGAGTCAATACTTTGTAGAACCACCTTTTGCTGCAATTACAGCTGCCAGTCTTTTAGGGCAGCGGTCTCCAACCTTTTTTGCGTCACGGACCGGTTTATGCCCGACAATATTTTCATGGACTGGCCTTTAAGGTGTACAACAAATACAACAAAATAAAACTAGTACCGGTACCGAAAAAAAGAAAATGTATTCATAACACACGTGAAAAGACCCAGGAAAACCGAGTAAACGATAAAAACGATAACAAAATAACGCTGAAAACTGATAAAAACCCTGAAAACTATACATTTCACACCTGAGCCTCAACTCTCGCAGCCCGGTACCAAACGACTCACGGACCGGTACCGGTCTGAGGCCCGGGGGTTGGGGACCGCTGTTTTAGGGTATCTCTCTACCAGCTTTGCACATCTACAGACTGAAATCTTTTCCCATTCTTCTTTGCAAAACAGCTCCAGCTCAGTCAGATTAGATGGGCAGTGTTTGTGAACAGCAGTTTTCAGATCTTGCCACAGATTCTGGATTGGATTTAGATCTGGACTTTGACTGGGCCATTCTAACACATGGATATGTTTTGTTTTAAACCATTCCATTGTTGCCCTGGCTTTATGTTTAGGGTCGTTGTCCTGCTGGAAGGTGAACCCCGCCCCAGTCTCAAGTCTTTTGCAGACTCCAAGAGGTTTTCTTCCAAGATTGCCCTGTATTTGGCTCCATCCATCTTCCCATCAACTCTGACCAGCTTCCTGTCCCTGCTGAAGAGAAGCAGCCCCAGAGCATGATGCTGCCACCACCATATTTGACAGTGGGGATGGTGTGTTCAGAGTGATGTGCAGTGTTAGTTTTCCGCCACACATGGCGTTTTGCATTTTGGCCAAAAAGTTCCATTTTGGTCTCATCTGACCAGAGCACCTTCTTCCACATGTTTGCTGTGTCCCCCACCTGGCTTGTGGCAAACTGCAAACGGGACTTCTTATGGTTTTCTGTTACCAATGGCTTTCTTCTTGCCACTCTTCCATAAAGGCCAACTTTGTGCAGTGCACGACTAATAGTTGTCCTATGGACAGTGTAGCACCCTCAAGGATTGACGTACGCACGATGTAGTTATAGAACAGGGTTTATTCTGGTCTTGGCAACCCGTGAGAACTGCTCACGGACAAAACAATAAAACAAAACACATCAAAATGCGCTCTTGTAAGTAGTGTTAATCAATCAAAAATCCTTGATTACAGAAAATAAAACACACAAACCTCGTGAGCTGACATCCAGGAGGTGCTAAATAGTCCTTTAGGGCAAATAATTACGCACACCCCGCTTTTCAGTTATTTATTTGTAAAAAATGTTTGGAATCATGTATGATTTTCGTTCCACTTCTCACGTGTGCACCACTTTGTGTTGGTCTTTCACGTGGAATTCCAATAAAATTGATTCATGTTTGTGGCTGTAATGTGACAAAATGTGGGAAAGTTCAAGGGGGGCGAATACTTTTGCAAGCCACTGTATTAGAAGATAACATGGTCACATCCGTCCGGAAGAAGAGACAGAGTTTGAATGCACAATGCAGTTTTTACTGTAAGTGTTTTTTATTTTCATTCACAAAAGGGGAGAAATCTAGGAGAAAGAACTGGGAGCAAAATCCGTGAATAGTGTGATTTATACTCTGTATCACGCTGCATCTGATGAAGCTGGACCATAGACATGATCAAGAAAACTAGTGGTGCGGGGGGCCCTCAGGCCTCTGGCCTCTGGGCCTGCGGCTTGGTTCACTCTGGCACAGCTGGCTGCCGGCAGAGCCGGCGGGCACGCCAGTGCAGCCCCCTCTAGCTTCTGCTCGGTGGCTACTGGGTGACGCCTTGTCTGGGGATCCTCAGCCCTTCCCATGAAGGTGGCACGGATGCCCCTCCGGTGGTCCTCCTTGGGCTCTCGCACTCTGGGGCCTCTGGATGTCTGGGGCCTGGATCTCCTCCATGCCTCCTTCATGCCCTGGGGGACGGGGCTATGGCTCTCTACATCCTCTTGCAGACCATTACATGTGGAAACCATTTGAATACAAGCGCGCTTAAATAATAAAGTTTAAATAATAAAAACAAAGGTCGATCAAATGGACCAATACGGCAATGCCACGTTGATCCATTTGGCAAAATAAATCCATTGGGTATCCTTGTTGGTCTTCAGACAACAATTCTGACGGCTAAAGAACCAAATGGGACAGGCAAAAAAAAAAAAAAAAGAAAACTAGTGGTGAAGTAACAGAGATGAAGAATACTCCATCATGGTCAGGAGTGGACCGAGGTTCCCTCTTTGTCCCCAGTGGAAAGTGGGTCCTCTTTCCCTTGATGATCCAACAATCACAAACTTCTGCTTATTCTCAGCAGCTGTTAAGTGTGACTGTGTGTATTTATATGTAATGAAACAGCTCCTCTGCAAACAGGGAGAATTTTGTAGAAATGACTGATGTCCCACTCAGCCCTCTCGTGGTTCAGATGTTTTCAGCTGTTTAGTGATTTATGAGTGTCAGTTCAAGTCCAGGATGACATTGTTTCTTTTCTCTGCATGATCACAGTTAAAAAGTAACTTCTTTGTGATACCGCCAGCAGACTGTGTTCAGGGCCAGATTTCCTTTTTTGAGTCATTTGACACCTGTTACATAACATAACATAACGTTTATTGGAAATATTGTTTAAACCTGCACATTTTTTTGTCAGTATTCAGCACTTTCAGTACAAATAGTTTTTATTCTCTGTTGTCATCTTTTGGGCCACATGGTGGAATGGTGGTTAGCACTGTTGCCTCACAAGAAGGTCCTGAGTTTGGCTCCACCCTCTGGCCACAGGTTTTCTGTGTGGAGTTCACATGTTCTCCCCATGTTGATGCAGGTTCTGCCCAGTTTCCTCCCACAGTCTAAAGACATGCTGTTAGTGGGGTTAGGTCAATTGATGATTAAGCAGTGAATGGTTTCCTGTCGGTGTGTTAGCCCTACATCAGATTGGCAACCTGTCCAGGGTGAACCCTGCCTCTCGCCATATGGTAGCTGAGCTAGGATCCAGCCCTCCCAGCAGGAACCCTGATAAGGATAAACAGAAGAGGAAGGATCGATGGATGCACTATATATTTGTAATACTTTGTCATGTAGACAATATGGTGCTTGGAGTCATGCTGTCACAATGTAACTTAATACAGATACATTTTAATATCTAAGCTCTGTGTGCTAAAAAAAAACCAAAAAAAAAAGCACATGAGCCACTCTAGCACTGAGGCATCAGTTTTTAACTTTCATTTTAACGGTCAACTGGGCAAAAAAACAAAAACTAAAAAAAATTTCATGTGCAAAAGTCAAATCTGATTTTAAAAGAAAAATGTGTAAATTTAGAGTATAAATACTTTTCTTGTGAGCTGAGTATATTAGCTCTCAGAAAACATAGCTTTAAAATCCAGATTTGTTCCAGTTTCAATCCCTCCAATTAAATCAACAATTATGAATAAAAATGATAAAATGCTGAACTAGCTTCACATGAAGCGGCAATACATTCAAGCAACTCAGAACATTCATCTTCTCTGACTCGATTATCAATAATATGCACAGTCCAAGCTTCCTGTTAACACCTTCAATAATTAACCTTAATCTTAATTAACCTTAATCTAGTCTGGGTTTCTTACTGTGTCTTCTGCTGATTGAAAAAAAATTATATATATACATAATTTGGGGTTTTTTGCTGTTAAGATCACTTTTATTAGGTCACACAGCAAACCTGGATCCTGACAACCGGTCCAAGATTCTCAGCTAATCTGGTATCTGAGCTTTATCGAGTTTTCCATTACATATCTCCTATACTACTTCCTGCCTTAAGGCCAGTATTACTCCCAAATTTCTCATTGTGAGTCTTCCATCTTCACCTAACTTCTGCTATCAATCAATGACTTTCATCAGGTTGCATACCAGATCAATTAAATACAGCCTGTTAAAAAAAACTCCCTAAATTTCACTGTGTTAAAGAATTACAGGCCATTGATTTGTAAAATCCCCAAGGAAGCTGTGGCTCATCAGCTACTTGTAATAATGATTTT
Organism: Copadichromis virginalis; assembly: GCF_057382275.1. NCBI lineage: Eukaryota > Metazoa > Chordata > Actinopteri > Cichliformes > Cichlidae > Copadichromis > Copadichromis virginalis. The sequence goes on from NC_140623.1 coordinate 39,265,293, forward strand.
TTTTTTTAAATTAACATGAATAATCCTCACAGCAAAAATCACCCTTAAATAGAGTCATGAGTTGGAGCACAAAGTTTATCTAAGTAATAAAAATGCACCTTCTTTTGTGGGAGGGTTACTTACACTGTTGATTCAACAGAGGAACAGCTGTGTGCAGTCTGTGCCCCGTCTTACACTGTCCGGCCACAGAGATGAATTCAATAAGATGAAAAAGGCGGAATATGTAGTAAACAAAGGACAGCTTTATTAAGGCCTTTAATGAAAATGTGTGTAAAATGAGGCCACTGTTTGATAATGATAATCAGTTTGATGACAGTTGATCTTTGTGACTCATAGAACTTAATGTACATTTTATCAACAATCCTGTATAAAGACAGTGAAAACAAGGAGATACAAAACAGAAGTATGAGAAAGCAGATGTCTTCAGGCACACTCTGTTCACTGGGACTAGACCTGCTCTTGAAGCAAAAAGAAGGCGCTGTGCATCTTTATACATTATAAAACTTTTTTCTCTTGAGCTTTTTCCAGTGTTGGTGCAGGACCATGGTGTCTGATGAGATCCAGGTCACATTTCAGTTTGAGAACAGACTATAACAGTAAAAAAAATTATGGTAAAATGCAAAGAAATCAAGGACAGAATCCCAGGCTACATTTGTGACTCATTGGTGGTTATTGTAAGGTGCAACTGGTTCCAGATTGGGCACTTGGTCTGTTTTGGTGGAAGGAATGTGATATTTAAGATGCCATATTTCAGCAGCTCAGGTTGGGTTACTGAAGACTTTACAGATTTGTTGATGCAAAGGTAACATTCTTTACAGTCTGTATTTTCAGAATAAAAATATGACTGTGATGTCACATGATGCCACAACTCAGCGGCTCAGGTTGGTTTAAAGTTTTTCAAATTGATAGCTTCGGTGCAGCTACTAAAATTCTTGGATGAGTTTGAATTTCAGTGACTTTGATCTCAAGGTCAGAGGTAACATTTTCTGAAAATGTCATGAATGCTGTAACTCAAGAACAAGAAACTTATATGTGATTACTCATGAAAGTGGCCACTTTCTCATTACTTTCATACATTGTTTTAGGAAGTATCCAAGACCCTAAGTTTCATTATATAATTTTTCAAGGGATCTTATATCTGTTTTCACTCTTATATGCTTTTCATACAAGTTTCACACAAGACAGATACAAACTTTATAAGATTTATATATATCTGTTCCATATGGGAGGATTCTGAAATTGATAAAATCATGTCTCTAGTAGGATTTTTTTGTGAACTGTGGGGTATTTTTGTTGTAGCATTAAGCATAGAAACTGATTTGTCTGCCTAAAAGCTAAATCAGAAGTACCAAAGAAGATTAAGGATTTAATTAAATTTTGCCCTGTCTGTCTAATTACGTTTGACAATCATTTATGGTAAATAAGACCATATCTGCATGTCTTTGTACAATCACAATCAAACGGGTGTACAGGTGTTCCTAATAAACTGCTCCTCTAGTGTGTGACATTCTCACAACAAGGGGTTGTTACCATGGTAACACTTACCCTCAGACTGACTCAGTTTCCCATCAATGACCTGACCCTGCTCCCTGATGCTCACCTGTTCGTCTCCACTTCTCCAGAATCAAATGTAAAAATTTTGGTTTTATATTTTTATGCTGGTGATTCTACTGAATTTAAATGTCCAGGTAACTGAAACCCTCTGAGGAAGTTGCTGTGTAAAAGTATTGTCCTGATTCATAATAATGTAACAATAAAGAGTCTGCAAAGCATTGAAGCAGTCACTTGATAATTTATGAATCACTGTCTTCTGGTCATACTGGGCAGCTTTAAGTGTGAATGTGTGTATTTATGTATGATTAAACAGCTCCACTGTAAAATAAATACATAAATAAGAATCTTATTGAAGCAAACGTCAAAAAGTCGTCTCTTTGAAGTCACTCAGAGCTCACTGTAAGTCATCAGTCTCATCTCAGAGACAAGCACAGAGCTCATCACTGAGCTACCTGTGGTAATGACTTCTGTCCCACTCAGCCCCATCTTGGTTCAGTCGTTTTCAGCTGTTTATTTATTTCTCATCTTCAGTTCAAGTCTGGGATGACAGTGTTTCTTTTCTCTGTTAAAAAGTAACTGTTTTGTGATGCAGCGAGCAGACTGTTACGTATTCAGGGCCAGACAAATTACCTCTAATCATTTGCATTTTCAAGCCATTTGAGGTCTGTTGCATAAAAGTCTTCAAATATTTGTGGGAAATATTGTTTAGAGATTTATATTGTTGTCAGTATCCAGCGCTTTTATTTACATGACATTTAAAAGAAGAGCCATTTTTCAGCTTTGTTTTCATTTCACTGCATCATATTTGAATATCTGCAATACTCTGTCAAGTGGAACAGACTTTTTTTATGAAATTTTGAGTCATTTTTTCACAGTGAAACTTAATAAAGATGTATTCTGGTATCTGAGCGCTGCATATTTTGATGACCCCAGGTGATGGGTGTCTCTGTTTTGTTTTTTGTGCTGTGCTTCGTTCTGCAGGAGCTGATTAAAGAAGCTTGCTGCTTGAGGTACAGCTAAGCCCAGTGAGTTTAACTATAAAAGCTCCCTCTTTCCTGCAGCAGATCCTTCCCTTGCTCTCTGGTTATCCTTTCCTCACTGCTATTGTTTGGTTTGGACACCAGCTTCCTAGACTACACTGGCTCAGCTACAACATGTGTTTTTGATTCTTACTGACCTTGTCACATGCTCATGCACGTTTTACACTACTGACTTGCTGACATACACATTCACCTTAATTATGTTCTGTAAATAAATCATCCTTTGCTACCTTTAGTTACTTTAGTTACAACCTCATCCAGTCTCACTCTGTTTCATTGGACCCTGTTTTATTTGCAGGTGGAAGGACCCAGTGCAATCGAGGAAAGGCTCTAATCCTTCTGGAAAGTGCTACTTTCCAGAAGGATTAGAGCCTTTCCTCGATTGGATTAGGGGACAATCGTGCCTCAAGAGTTGGGAGTTCGCCTTGTAATCGGAAGGTTGCCGGTTCGAGCCCCGGCTCAGACAGTCTCGGTCGTTGTGTCCTTGGGCAAGACGCTTCACCTACCGCCTACTGGTGTGGGCCAGAAGGGCCGATGGTGCGATATGGCAGCCTCGCTTCTGTCAGACTGTCCCAGGGCAGCTGTGGCTACAACTGTAGCTTGCCTCCACCAGTGTGTGAATGTGAGAGTGGATGACTGGGTGTGTAAAGTGCTTTGGGGTCCCTAGGGGGGACTAGTAAAAGCGCTATACAAATACAGGCCATTTACCATTTACTAAGGAATATCACCAGCATCTTTTAACTGTCATTTTAATGATCAACTGTAAGTGAATGCTTTATTTGTACAAGTGTATTGAGTATTTTGCAATAGCAGAAATCACACCTAAACAGAGTCAAGAGTTGGTTGGCTGTAAGGTGAGGAGGACAGTATGTGTCTGGCCCCTCCTCAGACTCCTGCGCTGGTTATCAAACCAACAACATTTTCTTCTGCCTGAGTGACAGAAATCACTCAGAGCTGTTTGTGAAGAGGATCTGTATTTGTTCAATTATGGACTCTTCTGGGGAAAAAACAGGAAAATGCACCGAGGCAGTGAAAGAGGATTTAAAGGAAAGTGCAGCGGCTGCTTGCGCACAGAGCTCCCGAGGCTGTTGCCACATATGTGTCCCTCGGTTTATTCCGTCAGTTTACCGCAATGAGCTTGTGCAACTTTCCAAACTGGCGGGACCAGTGGTAAGACTGTGTGTAAATTTGAAGCTCATTTGAAGTTTGTCACACTCTCTGTCTGTTGTTACTGACAGGAAGAACGGATTTACTACAGAAGATGCACCATGTGTCAATAAACTGTAATTTGATTTAAACGTGGGACCTGGACCCTGGTTTAGTGTCTTATTAATAAATACATTAAATGTTATTTATGTTATTATGAAGTCCTGTTTCTGAATGGACCTCAAGCACTGTAGGACTGTACTGTGTATATCTGTTTAGTATTACAATCATTTAATTTTAAATTAAGTTACTATGTTTTTATGCATTATTTGGATTACATATCAAATTCCTCCATGTTTTCTTTAAGCCCCCAAAACATACAGTTGCTTATGTTTTTACTATTTTTACTCTTTATCGTGCTGCTGTAACACAGAAATTTCCCTTGTGGGAAGTATCCATCTATTTTAGATATTTGCTATATGTTTAACATCCTTAAGTTACTAAATGTTTTAACCATATTCATTACTTATTTATTTTTCCTTTAAATGTATTTCTAAATACAACACAGAGTCAGTATCTCCTCTTCTGTACTTCAGGTCATTTCCCAGTTCATGATTTTCATGATCAGTTTTGTCAGCACGGTGTTCTGTGGTCACCTGGGGAAAACTGAACTTGCAGCTGTAGCATTATCAATTGCGGTGAGCAGACATTTCAGTGCCTTTGTTGTTGAACTGTAAATATGCATCATTTTTTACCCCACTTTATGCATGTTGTGTTTCGTTTGCAGGTAGTTAACGTCACTGGTATTTCCATTGGCACCGGTTTGTCGTTAACTTGTGATACCCTCATATCTCAGGTAGGGTCCTCACCAGAGCTTTCACTTTATTTGTGTAACCAAGACAAACACAAGCAGCACAGCTGGGTTCCCAGGTTCTCCTGGAATGCCCTTTTAAACATCTCAACACTGAGCTTTTGTGTGGAGTTATTTTTCTATGATCAGTCATACCCTTGTTCTTTGGTGGGATTCTGTGTTTTCCAACTTTTCTCACCCGAGCGTCTGTCTACCTGTTTCACGCAGACGTATGGGAGCGGTAACTTGAAGCGTGTGGGTGTGATTCTCCAGAGGGGAGTTCTGATTCTGCTGCTGGCCTGTTTCCCTTGTTGGGCCATCCTCATCAACACTGAGCCTCTCCTACTTGCTGTCAAACAGAGTCCAGAGGTCGCCAGGTGAGCCGTTATTAACCAGCAATAACAGACGCATGGATGTTGTGACACTGCTGAGCATGTGTCTGTCTCACTCTTAAAGAAACACAAATTATGCAAAATGCCAAGCACTGTTAGTTTGTGCAAAAAATACAGTGGTCCCTCACTATACTGCGGTTCACCTTCCGCTGTTTCGCGGATTTTTTTTGTGCAATTTTGCATGTTTTTTTGTTTTTGTTTTTCTGTTTTCACAGTGCATTGTGTCCATGATCGGCTGTCCATTGTCAATCGATCTCCTCCGTGCCGTGTCTCCTGTACAATACAGAATGCATTCAGCTTGTCAAATTTACATAAATCTTCGATCACTAGCAGTGTGACTCTGAAGTGCTGTACTGTATGTTTGTAAGTTTTCTCCCCAACAAAAACAACAATGTCGACGAAACGTTTTGCACCGTCAAAGGCACCTGCGGTAGCACCCAAGATACAGAGAAAGATGCTAACCATCTCACAAATGATGAACTTCTGGACATGCTAAAGGAAGGTAGAAGTTACCGTATTTTTCAGACCATGAGGCATTAGGCAAAACAAAACAGTCAGATGAGTTAAACTTTACTCAACTCATTGTTCTTGCTTCCTCTACTTCCATACCATTGATTCATTAATGTTTAATTCTCTGGCAGCTGCTCTATTCCCATGTTCTGGACATAAAAACAGGGTTTGATCTTTGGCTTCATTCTTTAATACTGGACTTATTTTTCTACGAAGGTTTGAACTTTGAGAGTCTTTAAACAGGAGAGAAAAGTGTGAAAATGTTCATGCCTGTCAGAGAAAAGTGTATAAAGTGTGTAGTGACGGTCAAAGGAGCTTGCAAAGAAAAGCGTCTGGACTTCTTTAAGTTGCTTGAAGACGTTTCACCTCTCATCCGAGAAGCTTCTTCAGTTCTAAGGTCAAATGGTGGAGAGTCCCAGATATAAACCTAGTGGGAGTAACCCCCCACAGAGGGACAAAAGGACCCCCTGATGATCCTCTAATCGCCTGAGCCAAGGTGTGAAACTGGGTGTGGGTCCCAATCAGCCAGAGTTTCGGGTGTGTTCATTGTGAAACCTGGCCCCACCTTATCATGAGATCAGATGGCCCAGGATGTGAGTGGGCGTTAAGGCGTCTGGGAAGGATCTCAAAACTGGATTATAGATGGCAGAGAGTTGGTGTCGTAAACCCCCGCCTCTGTTCAAAGATGGTCGCTCACAGTGGACATAGATGGCTTCTTTCACTCCTCTTTCAAACCATCTGTCCTCTCTGTCCAAAATGTGAACATTGGCATCCTCGAAAGAGTGACCTTTATCCTTAAGATGCAGATGGACTGCTGAGTCTTGTCCTGTGGAGGTGGCTCTTCTATGTTGGGCCATGTGCTTGTGAAGTGGCTGTTTGGTCTCTCCAATGTAGAGGTCCGGGCATTCCTCGCTGCACTGTACAGCATACACCACGTTGTTAAGTCTGTGTTTTGGCGTTTTGTCTTTCGGGTGTAGTGACGGGTTTTACAGCCTAAAAACAACATATTTTTAGAACGTAACTCGAGATAAACGGGGCGTCACTGTAATGCAGTAATCGAAAAGCACATTATACCAAACCTCATAGTTTGACCACCTGTAGCAGCAGAAACCAGCTGTTAACTCAGCAGTGGAAATGCATGGAAATGTGTGCTGGTTCTTACTGCACACATTTCTGACCTGTGAGAAATAATTCAGTAGATCCTTGTACAGGTTTACAACCCAACACTACTTAAACTACGTGCTGTGTTTGTTTGTTTGTCACATTGTTACTGTGCCTCGACTTTTGGATAAAGCTGCCAAAAACTTTTAAAAAGATAATTAACATCCTGAGACCTGAGATGCATTTTCAGTTTGTCTAAACTATTTGGGATTAGTTGGACCCAATAAGTATAAAAAGGAAGCACCATCATTGGTGGGCTTATTTTACAGCATAACGCATTAAAGTCACCATTGTGTAACACAGCATGAAACAGTAATGAGCAGAATGAAGTAAGAGAACAAGCAAAATGGTATGTAACCTTAATTTATGTGCAGTCAAATGTCACCATCATCAGTTTCACAGGCTTACTTTGTTTTTTTCATTTCCACATGAAGCCTCTCCCAGCTCTATGTGAAGATCTTCATGCCCGCTCTGCCGGTGAGTTTGACAGGATTTGATGCAGATTTGGAAGGTGTTCAATATTTAAACAAAAGGCAGGTTGATATCCAGAACTGAGGGTCTTAACAACAGATGCAGTGCTATTTAAGGTCCAGAGAGCATCGGTCACACCTCAGCACACGGGGTGGTAGAGAAAGTCATCTACTAAGGGTTAGGGTTGGTAGTTTGACCCCTTAGCTGCTCCAGTCTGCATGCCAAATGTCCTTCAGCAAAATAGTAACCCCAAGTTACTCTCCAATGAATCCATTGGAGTGTGAATGTTAGATAAAAAGCACTTAGGCATGCTCACCTAACCCTATATGTGATCTCCTCCCTTTTGTCCCCAGATCTATGGGCGTTGGTGCTTAAGAGGTTAAGGATCGGATGGGTGAATGAGACGTGTTGTAAAAAGCACTTTGAGTGCTCTGAGAGATTAGAAAAGCACTTTATAAGAATCAGTGCATTCACCATTTATCATGTTTGACTTGGTATTCGTTTCTAAGGAGATTTACATTGTTCAACAATACTGCTCAATCTCTAACTTTGATGCCCCCCTCTCATTTATTCTTGGTTGAACTTTGAGGCATAAACTATCAGACAAAGTGGATGAGGGTTAATAACTTGCAGTGGAGGTGTATCAATGTATAGAATCTGTGATAAATTTTATTTCTTTGATTTATTACTAATTATTTGACATGTTCATTGTTTTCATTGAAAAGTGTTAGCGTGCTGATTAACCTAAGATCCGATCATGTGCTCAAATTTGTTCTTCACTTCTGTCAACGAGTCTCTTATAATTTAATGTTTGCTTTCTTCAGGCTGCTTTCATGTACCAGCTGCAGGGGAGGTATCTTCAAAATCAGGTGCAGTGCTTTTGAAGCATGCATATGGCCTACATTACTTTAATAACTGGTTGTGCTTTTAAAACATTAACATGAATATTATTTGTATTTTGTGCTTTGGTGTACAGGGAATTATATGGCCTCAAGTTATAACTGGAGCAATCGGAAATGTCTTTAATGCAATATTCAACTACGTCCTCATCCATCAGCTGGATTTGGGTGTTGCGTAAGTTTTCCTCCATCATTCCTGTGACATCATTGGTTGAATGTAACCTCAATTCAGACAGTGAAAACTATATGTGTTTTAAATTCTTTATCTAAATTCATGATCCAGTGAATTTAGGTGAATTACCACAGGTTTTATGGTGTGTTGGTAAATTTGCAGACCCAAATGCAGGACACAAGGATCAAGTGTCCTGCATTTGATCCTTGTGCACTTGAAAGACGAGAATACACTGACCGTCAAAGTAAAACAGGAAACAGACTGGGCACAGAACTAAACCTAAGAACTAGACACAGAGGCACCAGAAAAAACCCCTCAAAACTAAAATACAAAAACAGAACTCAGAAGGCTAGAAGTCATATACAAAGATGAAATCATAGAATAACACCAATAATACACAAAACACTGGGTCACCGATTCAGGACCATGACATCATGAGCTTGAGCACAGTAATATTTTTAGTGTCAGTGTCAAGGTATCAGACAACATGCTTTCAAACTGTGGCAGATGTGTGCGGATATAATTTCGTAGTTGAAGATATCTTAAAAAATGGCTGCACAGTATTCCAAATCTATCTTTTAATTGTTGAAATGACATGAAGGTATCGTTTGATTACACGTCTTTTAATTTATGAATTCCCAGTTCATGCCCGTTGAAAGCGCTGTCTGCACATGATGGAAGGAAAGAAGGGTTAGATGTAACAGGCATACACATTGATAGTGGTTTTAGTTTAAAGTGCTTAATTTGAAGCAAACAACATATATCTAATAAGAAATCAATACCAGGCTTCGGAAGACTATAAAACCCATAAGCACAAGGAAATACAAAGCGGCACTATTGAAAAAAATATATAACAAAATGTAGAACATGAATATAAATTGTTTCTCAAAAACCTAAAAGGAATAATGAACTGACAGCAAATTCGAAACCCATCCATCCATCCTCTTTCACTTGTCTTTTTACAGGGTTACAGGGGGCTGAAGCCTATCTTAGGGTGCTTGAATTGTCACCTGTAAATATGGAGCTTTAATTGTTCATTTTTTTTCCTTCTTTTAATCTCTAATGTTTTTATCTTCTAGTGGATCAGCAGCAGCCAGTGCCATCTCCCAGTATTTGTTGGCATCGGTCTTATTCATTTACATGTACTTGAGAGGTCTGCATAAGGCCACATGGGCAGGTCAGTCATTTTACTTCTACGGGGATCCTGAACTTGCTGAAATGTTTTGATTTTGCTGTGTCGTTCGCCTTATTTCCAATTCTGTCCAATAATTTCATCATGTTGCATCATTTAGCTTTTGGCCTTTCATACCTGAAGTTTTCCATTATAAATACTCAAGAGTTTAATGTTTGACAAAAATAGTCATACTCTATAACTGTGGAGTGCAGTGTGGAGGAGAGGTTATTCTTTAACACTGCGGTTCCAATAAACTTCAAGACATCTCTGTAATAGTTAAAATGTGTGGGATTTAAATATTGTTTAATAGTAATGTCTGATTTATGCAAATTCCTCATTAGTAATTGTTGATCCGAGGCCCATAATTAAATCATAATTTAAACCAATAGTTTGAAAGATGACATATAGAGTCACTCTGACCCACACAGGTTGGTCCCTCGACTGTCTCCAGGAGTGGGGACCCTTTGCCCAGCTGGCTGTCCCCAGCATGCTCATGCTCTGTCTGGAGTGGTGGGTGGTTGAAGTGGGAGGATTCCTGGCTGGTGTGATCAGTGAGGCCGAGTTGGGAGCTCACTCGATATCCTACGAATTGACTGTTACTGCATACATGGTAACTCCAGTGAACCTTTTGACTTTTGCTTATATGTTGACCTGGCATTACATTTTGGAATTACACATGGATTTTCCCACAGATTCCATTAGGGTTTGCTAGTGCTGCCAGCGTACGGGTTGGGAATGCACTTGGTGCAGGAAACATCGAGCAGGCCAAGCTGTCGTGCAAAGTCCCCATCATCTGTGCATGTAAGAACCAACACACTAAGTATTATTTTCTGTGTTAAATGAACAGAAAAAAGTAAAAATACTGCTAACTGAGCAGTAGCAGGATTAGTTTTATTTCATGCTGAGCTTCATGACATAAGAATATGAAGTAGAATACATTTCATAAAATATAAATGAACTATTCATCCATCCAGCCACCTTCCAACAGCGTAGCCAATTAATGGTAGATTAATGGTGGACTCTCGGTGCCAAGTCCATCACAGCGCCAACTCAGAGATAGACAACCATTCATATTCATGTATACAGTGACATTAGAGCCATTAACTAACCTAACATGCATTTCTTTGGTCTGGGAGGAAGCTCGAGTACCTCCACAACCCATACAGGGTCCATGGCTGTTCCGTCAACATAAGGGGTCACCACAGGGGGTAGCTTTGCATGATTGATCTGGTCAGTTTTATGCCGGATACCCATCCTGACACAGTCCCAAAGGGGATTTGTCTCCAGTTGAAATTGAACCAGTGACCTTTTGCCTATTATGGACCAGTTTGTTTACCCGACCCTGGGCAAAATAGTATGTAGTTGATATGCATTAGAACACATGTTGAATAAGCTGCAATAAATTTGTGGACTATGTATACTTCATGTAATTTTGAGCCTGCAGTTAAACTTGAACCCTTTAAATCCCAGCGTATCGTATTTGATACATGCCTTTTTGTGATCATCAGCGTGACTCCCCCCCCCCACCCCACCCCCAAATGATTTAAATTGCATGACACATTTTAATGACTAAATTGCAAAAATATCGCTCATGTAGCGAATGTGATTCAAGTTAAACCTCATATATGCTGATTAAAATTTGATATATATTTTGTCTAAAGGTTCAACAAACAGTCCATTATCAAAAAATGAAAGATTTCTGGCAGTTATATCATGGTTTAGGTTCTAAAGTGTTAACATAAATTCAACTTGTGCCTTGTTTTTGAACTTGTTTTTGTTGTTAAACGTGAATGCTGTACAATCGTTCTACTTTGGAAAAAGAAGAATAATGAAATTACAGTACATTTTTCACCACAACTGTATATAAACTGTAAAGTTGGCCACCTTTTGTGTTCCTTGTTTTTCTGTTTTTCCTGTGATTTTAATATTTAAATGGTTTTTCTCATTGCAGTCATAATTGCATGCTTTGTTAGTATTATTTTTGGCGTCTCAAAGGATGTCATCGGATACATTTTCACATCAGAGCCGTAAGTATCTTTGACCTTTAACCTTGATTCCAGGAAGAGTTCCTCTCTTATTTATTGCTTCTTTAATTACATGTATTATTCAAGATAATCATTTATACCTTTGTCTCAGAAACATGTTGCCCTTGTTATCTAGTTTCAGTTAACTAAAACAAGCCTATGTGAGTGCTATAATCAAATAAATTCATTGTTCATGTGTCCCATTGTATTAAAGGTCTTGTTTTCATTAAGTTTCATATGTTCTTGATGTTTGACAATATTTGTGAATGTACAGACAGATGTACTGAAGCTGAAACTGCACACTGTTTTTAGCGATATTTTGCAGAGGGTTTCTGACCTCATGTTGATATTTAGTTTCTTGCATCTTGGTGATGCAATTGCGGTAAGAAATGATTTTACAGCAGTGATCGACATTTCAGGCTAATACTGTCAAATATAAAATGTGATTCAGAGAAATCTGTGTTTGTGTTTACAGGCTGTGACTGGAGGAGTTGTCAGAGGTGTAGGAAAGCAGTCGGTTGGTGCTCTGTGTAACCTGATCGGGTACTACATTTTTGGCTTACCCACTGGTGTGTCTCTGATGTTTGCAGCCAAAATGGGGGTTGTAGGTGAGGACTGAGTGAGGGTGGCATTCCAAGCTCCTTTGTTTTCCTTCATAGCATTGGATTGATATTACATATTCAAGACAAGAGAAAATAAGATATGTCGTACTTTATTTATCCCTAATTGTATATAATAACAATTAATTTTATTATATTCATTAAATAAAACCAGACATTTTGGTAGTTTTCTAGTCGAGTATGTTATAATAATGCCAGGGAGGAAAGACATCAGCAGTGACTTTGGGGAAGCATTTGTTGCTGTCCATGAAGGTTTGACAGAAGAAAGTCTCTTCTGTCCAAAAGGAACATTGCAGCATGGATTAGGTTTGCAATATTGCATCTGATGGAACAATGTTCTTTGGACAGACAAGAATAAAGAGGAGATGTTGGGCCATGCAAACTTCAATGCACACCACAATCATCATCCCAAGCAAAGCACCTCGCTTTTGCGTTTTTTGCTTAGTTTTTGCTAAAGACGTATCATAATATGCCATATGCTGCTATTCATCTACACATCTACATCTCTATATATAACCAGTGTATGTTGTGTCTTTCAGGTTACAGGTGGATTGTGACAAATGCGTGCTGCGGTCAGAAATTAAATGTACTTCCTGCTTGTCAGAAAAACTATTAAAACTCTTCTTCTTCTGTTTTTTCTGCTGTAGGGTTTTGGACAGGCCTTACGGTTTGCGTGTTCGTGCAGTCGATCTTTTTCATCACATTTTTGTGCAAACTCGATTGGAAGAAGGCTGCTGAAGAGGTGCGCACCTGCATCTATTGACAGTTTATCACACTTTCATTCATCAAAGCATGTCATTAACTGTTGTGTCTGATCAGGCTGAAGTGCGAGCGGGAGTCCGCATCAAAGAAGAAAAAGACACGATCAAGATGGAAAATAGAGGTGAGTGGGCAAACTGGCTGAAACATCCCATTATTACAGTGTCTTATTCATGCTTCTCTTTCCAAACCCTAGACTCTAATCACATCCAGACCCCAATCAGTACTATTGGATCCAGTGGTGAGAGCGCCGGGGTGGACCACGTATACATGGAGGTGCAAATACCAGAAGAGAGTCAAACCACCAACACCACTACAGTGGGAGATGTTCTGTCAGTGTCACAGCTGGTGTTACGGCGCGGCCTGGCGATACTCATCATGATCCTCATCCTCGCTGCTGGAGTCATTACCAACACCGTCCTCACCCCGCTGCTCAAATGATGTAATGGGTTAAATGTATTGTTGTGTATATACATACACGCTTAGTATATTTAGTGTGCACACAAAAAATACCACTTTTTATTTTATTTGCCTTAATCAACATATCACAAAAAGATATCAGAAATACCAAAAGAAAATTAAAGAATTTAATTTAATTTAGCTATCTCTTCTGTCTAATTATGTGTCTTTTACAGAAACTATGTATGAAATAGCATATTTATTTATAGCTAATAGCTAATAATAGTTGTATTTCTGATTTCATATAAGGTTTTTTTTAGTGTTTATTAATGTTTGCTAATTATATGTTTTAAATAAAGATTAGATTCACATTCAGATACATATCAGCCCATGCAATAAATGACATCTTCTCAGACAGTTTCATCAAACAACCAGTACTGTTAATTATCAATGTCCATAATAGCAAATCTAGCACAGTTCGACTCTGAAGTCAGGTTTTTTACCCATCTAATCTTGGTGGCTGTTTCTGTGCCTCCCTCTGCTAACCCCACATGTGACATTATCCACTCTGTCATAGCCAATTCAATTCAAATTCTTTATTGTCCCACAGGGTGAAATTAGTTTAGCAGGCAAAATAAAAGTAAACAAAACAATAATATAAAATAATAATGACAATAATAGTAATAGAAAGTCACAGGATGGTCATTTGCCACTAAGGAGATGGGATGCAGTAGGGATAAAAGAAACCTGGAGTCTTGGTCTTCCTCAAAGGTACTCAAAAACGGCGCCCAGAAGGCAACAACTCAAACTCACTGTGAAGTGGATGGTTCAAACAATTAACAATAGAATGAGCCTTCCTAAGCACATTTTTGTTGTAAATAGCCAAAAGTCCATCTTGCCAGCGCCCTGAAATTTTGCTAGTAGTTTTTACCAGAAGTCCCAACTTATTCTTATTCTTCACCGTCAGGTTACCAAACCAGGCAGCGAAAAGACATCATTCAATAAAACTACAAAACAAAGACAACATCTCAGATGAGACATTAAAGGATCTCATTTTCCTTAAAAAGAACAGTCTTTGTTGGACTTTTTTAGTAGTGGCATCAGATTGAAATGCAGCTGGATGCCTCTCTTGTGTCCTGGATTGTTGACTTCCGCCACTGCACAGAGACCTGTCATCTTCAGAGGTTTTCTGATGACTCTGCAGTGGTTGGATGGATCAGTGTGGGTGTTGAGAGAGAGTACCGGGCTGTGGTTGACTCCTTTGTCAATGCGGTGCGAGCACAATCATCTTGATTGTGGACTTTAGGACGAGCAGGAAACCTGCGTCCCCTGCTTCAATCCATTGCCACATACCTAGTTTCAGGGACTAAGATGCACGGAGAGGAATGGAGAATTTGCAATTTGAGAAATGAGACCCAATAAAAACTAAATGTGGAAGACGATAACAAATCACAGCACAGTGTGGTGCATGACCTTAATCATGTGATTTAGCATGTTTTGGTTTTCTTGTTAGCTCACAAAATTTGTGGCATTGTTCCTCCTGATGACTGTTCAAATAAGCCAACTGACCTGACATAACTCATTTCCAAGACAAGCGGCTTGTCCACTCGAGGGCTGGCAGCAGGAGTCAGCCAACATCCTGTTATACAAGAGGCATATAAGAGGTCAATAGAGTCACATCCTGAGCTGAGGTCCAGAAAGACAGTGGGAGTTTGAGTGCATAATACAGTTTTTACTATAAGTTTTTTGTGTTCACAGAAGGAAAGAAATCCAGGGAAGCCTTGAAATATTGTCATTTACCCTCTCTAACACTCTGTTTCTGATGAAGCTGGACGATAGAGATGATCAAGAAAACTAGTGGTGAAGCAACAAAGACAAGTGATACACCCTTGTGGTTAGGAGCGGAGCAAGATCCCCTTTCACCTTAGTGGGGTGGGTCACCTTCTCCACAGAGCCTGATTCCACCCAGTAATTCTTCCTCCCAGAGGAAGCATTTGCTTTGCAGGACCTCACGGTCACTGAACAGAAAGACTCCCAATTAGGAGTTTTCAGAGCAGAGACACTGTAAACGCCCCTAGAGAGTTATTGCATGTTTGGTTGTGTAATTAGTTATAGCAATGACAAAGGACTAGAAAACAAAACATTTAGTTTTATAGACTTTATGACACTTTTTGCTGCCACTGAAGATGGAAAAATAAAAACCTAATTCAAGCAAAAAAAAAGTGCTCTTACTCAAGTACAGCAGACTGAGGAGGAACACCACCTGGTGAGTAAAACAGCTGTGATCTGTCCTTTTTGAAATTCAGTTTTGGGTAGGAAGTCAGTCACAATGTGGATTAATCTGCTGTTTACCACCCGTCTGTCTGTTAAAGATTATTTAAGATAATTTTATAGTTTGAATAAGCTTTGTAGCAGTACTCTGTTTATGTTATTCACTGCTTTCTCGTCTGTCCAGATAAACCAATATCTGACACTAGAGTACAGTCTGATCTATATACTTACCCAAACATCACCATTTATCTTTGCAAAACCATATTCACCGTTTACTGACACCATACAATAAGCATTGGTGCTTTAGAACACCCTGCTGGTTATATGTGGTTATGTCACTTGTTCTGTGGTTTTACAGTTGAAGTAATGGAACGTTTTCTGGGTTATTACTTAATTAAGGAATAATTAAACCTGACAGGCAGTTTAAGGCGAATACTGTCAAGCATCCACTCCTTGCACCCACCACATCATCCCTGCTCTAACGTTTTTTTCTCCCTCATGCTTGTCATACTTGCAGATGTCAGTAAAGTTGTATCGGCTACATGTGTCAGCATCTAGCTACAGAAGCACAGCTGGTAACTTTTTTTGAAGTTTCGAGTAATTTTGGATACAGTGTTTCAAACACTGTATCCAAACACAAGAGAAAAGTCACACATGAAGTTTGTTACACAAAATGCATATCGTACTCCAGCACCAGAGTAAAGGGTGTGAGAGCACTGGCTTGAAATAGAGGAAATAGGTGAATTAAAACTGAAAGTTTTATCTGTCATGTTTTAGAGAGTAAAAATGGACTGAAATGCAGAGACATTGGAAGCAGAGTATAATGAGCCATTTATTTTGGCTGATTAAATAGAGTTAGCAATGTGGTGCACAAAGTTCAGGATTTCAGAGGGAGGGTATGCACTTTTCATGCTTGCAGTTTCTGCATCTGAGCCTGAATCAAGATTTTTACCAATGACAGACCTCTCAGCTGGAGTCAAGGAGCAGTACTTCAGCATTACTACAGCTGTCTTGGCTCTCTGCACAGACTCACTGTGTCCTTTTTAAATATAATGGCATGCCACTGTGGTCGAGGTTCTGCAGCAGGTAATCTGAGATCATTGTACATCAAGTGCATCATTTAAAAGCAGTAAGGCTGCAGCTTCATGGATTATTGCAGTTCACTAATTTTCTTGTTATTGCTAATCTGGTTAATGCAGATTAATGGCTTCACAAGTTAACACACATAGCAAACAAGGTGATTGTTGCAAGCATCAGTTTATGCTTCCTCCAAAGACGTAGCCTGGTTGCCTAGACTGAAAGAGAGAGGGCTGTTCAGAGACTCCGTATTAATTACGATAGTGCCAGTGATCCATGCAGATGTTGTTACTGTCTGTATATGGTTTCCTCATGCATTCAGCAGACTAAACTTTGCCCTCAGTAATATTTGGACAACTACAGTGGGATGCAAAAGTTTGGGCAACCTTGTTAATAGTCATTGTTTCCCTGTATAAATCGTTGGCTGTTACAATAAAAAATGTCAGTTAAATGTATCATATAGGAGACACACACAGTGATATTTGAGAAGTGAAATGAAGTTTATTGGGTTTACAGAAAGTGTGCAATAATTGTTCAAACAAAATCAGGCAGGTGCATAAATTTGGGCACTACAAAAAATAAATGAAATCAATATTTAGTAGATCCACCTTTAGCAGAAATAACAGCCTCTAAACGCTTCCTGTAGGTTCCAATGAGAGTCTGGATTGTGGTTGAAGGCATTTTGGACCATTCCTCTTTACAAAACATCTCTAGTTCATTCAGGTTTGATGGCTTCAGAGCATGGACAGCTCTCTTTAACTCACACCACAGATTTTCAATAATATTCAGGTCTGGGGACTGAGATGGCCATGTTGTACTTGTTCCTCTGCATGAATGCCTTAGTGGATTTTTTGATTTTGTTGTCTTGTTGAAAGATCCAGCCCCGGTGCAGCTTCCGCTTTGCACAGTGACTCCATCAGCTGGAAGATGATGTTGTAGGTCTTTGGTGCCGGTCTGTGGGTTGACTGTTCTCACCATTCGTCGCTTCTGTCTATCCGAGATTTTTCTTGGCCTGACACTTCGAACCTTAACTTGAACTGAGCCTGTGGTCTCCCATTTTCTCAACATGTTCCTAACTGTGGAAACAGACAGCTGAAATCTCTGAGACAGCTTTCTGTATCCTTCCCCTAAACCAGACCTTCCCAAAGTGTGGGGCCCGCCCCCTAGGGGGGGCGTAGAGCCATTGCGGGGGGGGGGGGGGGGGGGGGGGCGCAGTATGAAAAGGGGGAAAAAAAAAACAATGCTTCGACACTGCTAGCACGGGCACCCACACAAATGCAAAGCAGGAGATGAAGCATAGCTGAATATGTTTCCAAACCAACTTCATTCTAAGCCAAAGACTAGAAAATATGGTGAGGCATATCATCCCTTTGGCTGAGGTAGGTCTCCCCTGCAGAATTGGTTTTCCCTTCGTCAGGAGCAACGCTGGGCTGTTTAAATTACGGACAGTATCCCACATTCTTGATTTTTAGTTCACAAACACTTCTTGTAATGACTAACTACTCCTGACATTTTGGAGATGTTAGATCTTTATACAGTAAAGTTACAGTGGGACACAAATAATATCAGGCTGATCCTGCCACGATTTGTTTCCCCGGTTCAAATCATGGACAAACAGTATCCCACAGCTGTTTATTTTTTAAAACCCATTTTGCACAGAGAGGCATTTTTTGAAAAATGTATTGATAGCAATGTTGAATATTATTAAACAGGAGAAAAAAAACAACTACATGTAAAATAATTACACCGTGACGCCTCTGCCTTTGTAAATGGAGGGACAGTAACTGCATGTTTATATGTAAGCATGTAAAACCTGCAGATAGATTAACAGTATTTTGTCTCTGACTATCTGCCATTCTGCAATTCATCTCATGTAAACAATAACGTGGCGCACAGCGTGACATGAAAAAAGGCACATACCTTTGACGTTGCGTGATGAACTCTGTATTCCTGTCCACACATAAACGCAAAAAAGGAGTTTTAAAAAATCTCCATTTTCGGTGATTCAAAACGCCGTTTACGTGTGGACGAAACAGCTGCGTGTTCAAAAATACCCGTGTAGGTGCGGACGTAGCGTAAAAGAGTTAGTAGTTTATTTTCTTACTACCTGTAATTTATTGCAGATTACTTCTATTTGCTTAATTGTTTACTAAATGTTTGAGGTGTGAAATAAACCGCAATGGAGCAAAATATGGGTGTGTGTGGTTGGAGGATGTGTTTGTGCATGCGTGTGCGCGGGGGGGGGATTTTTCTTGGGGGGGCCTAGCAAAAACAGTTTGGGAACCACTGCCCTAAACCATGATGGTGAACAATCTTTGTCTTCAGGTCATTTGAGAGTTGTTTTGAGACCCCCATGTCGCTACTCTTCAGAGGAAATTTAAAAAAGGAGGGAAACTTACAATTGACCTCCTTAAATACTCTTCCTCATTATTGGATTCACCTGTGTATGTAGGTCAGGCAAGGGTGTGGATTTGGTTTTGGCATTGGTGGGGACGGATGATTCAACCACCGAACTCTGCCCTGTTTCTTTTTTTTCCTTTTCGTTTTTGCTTCTTAATAAAAAGAGGAGAAATATACTTGCCTACATATGCTATTCTACATGCTTTTAAACCATTTAAAATCACAATTCATAGTTTTATATGTGAATTACATAATGTTAAATTACTATTAAACAAATGACTGACTAAGTATTTTAGGCTTTAGTTTACTTCAGCCATAATCCATATAAACCAGGTATCATACAAAAATATAAATAGCTTCAAATACAGTCATGACAATAAAAGAATATGACTTTAAGGACTTAACAACATTACTTCAGTTATAGTACACTGAAGTAATGTGTACTATAACTATACTGCCCCGATCAGATCAGTGAGCTGAGATTTTCTATTCTAAACATGAACTACTGTTACAGCTACTGGTGTCCCACACAACAACTCAATGTCCACTATGTGAAGGAGCCAAACACATGCCTGCTCCTCTCGTTAACTGAGATAAACTGCTGGCATATTTGTTTTACATCTATACCGTCCAGTCTCTCCTGGTGGACATACAGCAGCATTGTTTAAACTCATTTGAGTCATTGTTAACCTTACCTATCTTTGTAGTCTTCTGAGAGCACTGACACTTCTTTCAGCCTCAGTGCATGCGTTTTATCCTCAGATTAAAATTATTATTCTGTGCTTGATGTGCCTCACCTTTGGCCCTGGCTCTTCCCCTCTGACTGCACTAGGACATATTGCCACCTGATAAAATAACACATGGATTCGTGCCATATAAAAAGTGAGACGTGTCAATTCAGATTCTTTGTCAAATATACACTAATGAATCAATTTACATCAGCAGCCTAACAACTGTCATGATAATAAATACTAGTTAATCTATAGCACCAAATCATCAGTCAGTCACCAGTGACCTTGCCTCTTCACCTCTGTCCGAGCTACAACATGGCAGAGCTGCCTCTGTCACCTGATGAATAACAGTGAGACATTCCACATACATGTAGTCACACATGTGCTTCAAATACAGTAATGAACCAACAAGTCATCATCCAATTTCACCTGTGATCTTGTGTCACCATTACTCTCTGAGCTTTGTGTTGGTTCTTCTGTCACCTGACAAATAGGACATACATGACAATAAGAATAAAATGTGGAGCTGCTTCAGTGTTTCTGTCAATTTGTGCAGATCTTGACTCATCAGTAATGTTTGTAGCGTGAGTGCATTTTTAAAACAATTTGTGCAAACTGCACTACAAGGTGGAATATTTGCAAAATCATCACTACCTCGTGACATTTTGTCTAAAAAATTAACCCTATGAATATGTCAGTACCATTAGGATGAAATTATTGTGTCACCAACATTTTAATGTTAGACATATAATTTTAACAGCCTCTGTAACCCAATATCCGGGCTTGCTCGAGGCTGCAGTTTTCTCTGACAGTTTCAATCAAAAATAGAAATGCTGCTCTGAGACTGAGAGAACTAATAGTGTAATAGTTGTGCAGTTAGTTTCCAAAACACATTATTCGTGGTTACATACAATTTGGTGGTTGTTGAAATTTTGTGAGGTTTCACCAGAGATTCTGGCATTTCGGGCAAAAAAATTTATATTAAAAAATCGATTCAGGATTTTAATGAATCGATTTCACGTTATCCAAGCCAGAATCGATTTTAATCAATAAATCGATTATAAAAACCCACCCCTAACTAACAGGGCCAAAGCCTAGCATAGCCTGTAACGTTATTATGACGGACACATTTTATGAGTTAATTTGGCTTTAAGTGACTTGCAAGTTTCTATGAAAAATACTGCTATCCAGGTTCTTCCTTTTTGCTGCCATCCTCCTCTCCTCCTCGCAGCGCAGGTTTGCCGCTGCTAAAACTAAACAGAGCTCCCTGAAAGGCACAGCCAATCACATCGGCCGTATTTGTCACATGAGGTAGCACTCCAGTAGAGAACGTAATTTAACTCTTTCTGCACCGCTGGGTGAATGAGACGTTGACAGCTCGTTTTTTTTTTTTCTTTCTATCGGGTTTGATTTTCTTTACTCGAATAGATCAAATTATTGGTGGGGACAACTCAATAATCGCTGAATATTGGTGGGGACATGTCCCTTCCGTCCATGCCAAATCTACGCCCTTGAGGTCAGGGGTCACTGAGCTTACCAAGCCAATTTGAGTTCCAATAATTAGTTCTAAAGGTTTTGGAATCAATAAAATGACAACAGTGCCCAAATTTATGCACCTGCCTGATTTTGTTTAAACAATTATTGCACACTTTCTGTAAATCCAATAAACTTCATTTCACTTCTCAAATATCACTGTGTGTGTGTATCCTATATGATATATTTAACTGACACTTTTTATTGTAACAAACAACGATTTATACAGGGAAACAATGACTATTAACAAGGTTGCCCAAACTTTTGCATCCCACTGTATATGCTCACACTTGCGACTGTGCTCGTCTTGCACAAGAACCCACACTACTATAAACTTGTGTTTTTGTCCTCCTTTTGCAGCTACGTGGGTCAGAGGAGGATTTATCCTGGGTGTGGCCGAGGGTGTACACTCCCAACATGGGTTTAATATGGGCTCTCATGCCTTTACAGTATTCAGTGTCCTTCATATTAGGTAAGACCACTCATGTGCCATTGTGATGCGCACTTCCTAATCATATCAGACATGTCAGCACATTGTTTCTGTGTAGCTTAGCGTAATCCAAATCACATAGTTCAAACAGTATCTCATCCACTAAGGCGGTCTTTTCATTGCCAAACCATTGAGGGAGAGAAAATACATCACTATGATGGACCCGTTCCAGATAAAGTATAGAAAATTACTGAGCGGTGCTCTTGTAGTGCCATGTCTGCTGGTCGACGTCCTGTGGGTGTCGTGTACTCTGCTTGGCTTAGGTAAACATGCATGCTTAGCATCTAACAAACTATTTAGCTTAGCCTTATGCAACATTTAAAAGATTGTGCTTATTGTTTTTTTCTAACAGGTGCAACTATGAGCGTGATACTGGACTTACCTTATGGCTACTCTATTTGGATCTCTGCAGCTGTGGCCACACTTTGTTGGGAGGCCTTTATTCAGTGGCCTACACCGACATCATCCAGCTGTCTGTGGCTTTCCTCAGTTTAGTGAGTTGCAGTGCTACCAAAGATGTCCTTTATTTGCTATAATTCTGCCATCTGCACTACAATATAATTTTTTCAGGCCTTAGGTGTGATCATGTCAATCTGTTTGCAGTGGTGTGTCCCCTTTGCGCTCCTTAATACAACATCCGTAAACATCGCTGAGACGGCTTTCAACCACACCTTCCAGGAGCCTTGGGTTGGCACTCTGAATAAGGACAATATCTGGAAGTGGATTGATGACTTCTTAATGCTGGCAAGCTGAGCATCCATCAGTTTGATTCCTCTTTGTGCAGAGGAAGTTGGGTATGTAATGGTACACCTACAGTAAGGAATGAGATTCTTCTACAGGCACTGTTACTTAATTTTTTGATTGGACCTTGTATGTTCTTTTATATATGTTAATTCACTGCAGTCATTTTCACTGTAAAGAACGGCTTTTCTGTCTGCAGGGTGGCAGCAGAGTTTCGTTATACTGAGTGTATCTCACAGAATTTCATCCACATAAATCATACAGTTTTAACACTGGGTATGTGAATTTGGTTTACATTATAGCTTTAGTTTTTACCTTTCCGTGGGTGGAAATGTCTAGTAATGTGAACCACTTAACACTAATCTATGAATCATTCAAGCATAAAAAGGCAACTTAACTCAAGTGATGAACCAGTGTTGCGTCTACACATGAGACAATTTAGAAAAGGACCAATGTTGAACTGCATCTTAAGGCACTTTTTTACTAGAAGCCTGTCACAAAAACACATCATTTGTTCCCAGTGTGAACACTAGCACTACTGTACTTCTTGTCAGCTGCTTCTTTTGCCCTGTTTAAAATTGTTTAATGGAAATTAGCAAGTTCACTGCCTCTAGACATTAAGACTGGATGGCTAACGGCCTCTTTACAAATAGGCACTTCAAGGCATTTTGCATGTATGCAGTATTGTGCAGAGGTCTTTATTCCTCCTCATTTCTTTATAGGTCATTGCCAAGGTGCCAGACTTTCTTGTATTTTTTAAAGTGGTCTTCAGTCCAGTCCTTGTACCAGACCATTTCCAGAGAAATTATTTTTCTTATTTTTTTAAAGCCACTAAATACTGACCTATAAGTAATTCGAGCATAAAGATGTCAAACATAACACAGTTTGACAGGTATAATATAGTATTTTTTTTTTTTTCAACAAAAAGGTAATTCCCAAAGAGCTATTAACCGAAAACTTGTCTTGGCATGATGTACAGCATGTCCTTAAAAATGAAACTGGACAAGTGGAGGACACTAGAAGAACTGGCAGGTCTGAAAAAGTATCTGCAGAGAAGGAACAGAATCTTAAAGTCAAGTCCTTCGGTTGGAACAAAATACAATAAAGAGCTGACAAAGGACCCTGAACTCAACATTAATGAAGTAGTATTGGATATCTTGACAGACATGCACAAAATACAGCCCACATCCAAAGAAGAGCTTCAAAAAGCCTGGAGAACTGTTTCTGAAGAATACTTAAAGAAATCACAAGAAAACTGCTAAGAATAAAGGAGGAAATACAAAATAAATGATAACATGAGACTTTCAAGCTCATTAGAATTGCACAAACTCTGTTTTTGCCTTATACACTTTATTTCCATGTATGTTTTCCACATTTCAATTAATTGCTGCACATATTTCCAATTTTCTTAGCAAAATATGAAGAAATGAATGCTGGTTCAAGACTTTTGCACACTAGTGTACATTTCAAAAAAGAAAGGGAAGCAGGGAAAGTATTTCTGACACAATCAAAGCATTATTCAGCATTCACTTCAGATACACACCCATTTTACATGAAAATTTCTACTTACTGTTTTCCCTACTTTGTCACTAATATTTGCCTCATTATTGTCAAAAAACTATTAAATTAAAAATTATACCGAAACCACAGACAAGTAGCAGAGTGAAGTTTGTAAAAGCTGGCAAACTCCCAGTTTTCAAACAAAACCAAAGCCAATGCAGGCAGATGATAAAGGTTAAACAGTTGATAAGAGGCCATAAGCAGATTTAGGCAGATAGAAGTCGATGGAGATGGGAAATGTTGGGCAACACTGAGCTGGCTGAAGTTTGCTCTGGGACCGGATTATAACAGCTTGGTTTGTGGTGACTCATTGCTTCATTATCAAGTAATCTATTAGAATAAATACAGTGCTGTGCAAAAGTCTTGATCCACTGCTCACGTTTTTTACCCCCCATAAAAGGCTGATGGTGTACTGCTGTCGCCCCCTCTGAGCTGATGAGCAACATGGATACCCAAGTTTGTGAATGCGATAACTAATTATCAGATTGATAGCATAGGTGTTTCAACTAATAATCTCAGATTAGTTTGAATGTCTATGGCATAGAATGACTCTCATCTGCTGTAGTTTTTCAGGTCTGACTTTATAACTGTCAGACTGTTTTATTTTTGGCAGTTTTCATCCATTCAACTAAATAAATGGGAACAAATTATGTCTTTGTGACAGGCAGCTAGTAACACAATACCTAAAAATACAGTTTAAAATTGTTTCTTTGCCAAGTTGTCTGTTATATGCAGACAAAACATTGGTTCATCCCATGAGTTAGGTGCCTTTTTTTATACTTAAATTATTCATAGATCAGTGTTAAGTTGCATACAAGAGAGGATTTCCGCATAAGCTTGAATGAAAATGTCCTTTTTTGTTTGTCTTGTATTTCCTTGCCTCACTCATTTTCTTGCACTTTCCTCCCATATCCTGCTATTTTTCTCCCAGGGTCTCGGCAGTCTCTCATTTCAGAGTTTCCACCAGAGGACGCTGTCTGCCTCCTCATCACAAACAGCCCAGTTAACCTGTTATGCTGCTGCCATTGTCATTGCCATACTGGGAATCCCTCCTGCCCTCATCGGGGCTGTTGCTGCTTCCACAGGTGGGATTTCCTGACACTGTATGTAACATGTAAAGTGCAGGTAACACATTTTCATCTTAAGGTTTCACAAAGCTGTTTTTTACTGTATTTATGGTATATGTCCAGCTGAAGTCAGATGCTGATAATGACAAATACTGTCGATAAGTACATGCTATAGGGATCAAACTATAACACTATGAGTGATTGTGAAATGTTTTCACACACTCCTGTTTACTTTACTGCAGCATGTTGTTTAATGGAGCATTTTGATTTGGTTTAATCCCATTCACTCTAAAAAAAAAAAAAAAAATCTGTGACAAACTTACTGCACTGTACCTGCCAGGCAGCTGGAGCTGGAGGGAGATCAATTTAAACCTTAGCTGCATGCAAACACATGCTGCCACAGACCACCAAGATAAACAGGCCGAGCACACTTCCATAATGGAAATCGCACTGCAGAACACAGCACTGGTCTCCAGTCTTCCCAGAATCCAATCCAATAGTTTGTTAACAAGTGCGACATTTCAGACCTATACTTTTTTAGGCAGCTGCTTTTAATATTGTGGTTCAAGAATGTATGTAATGTAGACAAGGCCACGCTAACTACATCATCACTGCCACTACCAGAGTTGCCACTCAAGAAGAACCCACATAGTACCAGGTTCTTTTTTAAAGTTATGCTTTATACTGCCTAATTACTTTAATATGTTACTTACTGCATTACTTTGCATTGCTAACTGGTGTGTAACATTGCATCTCAGGCCATGCTATGGAGTAATGTAAAACTTCAACTTACAGTCCCACACCAACACAACTGACTCACGAGATGTTTATTTGGGGGATTTAAGTCATTACCACAAAGCCGAAAGCAGAGCTGGCAAAAGCCAGCCTGAAGAGGACAGAAAATCGATTCTGCAGTAGAAATAGGTACAGATAGAAATGGAGGCAACAAAGGCTGACTGTGCATCTCTGCTTTTGTTTCCTGCCAGGCTCTGGCTGCTCAGCTGGGGTCAGCCTGCACTCAGCTTCATCATCACTCTAGGTTGTTCACTAGGTTTGTGTTTGCAAGCATCTGCACACACCTACATGCTAAAAAATGAAAAATAAAATAATATTCATGTCTCCTCGCAAAAGTTTTAGACCACTCCAAGTTCGTCCTTCCTGCACACGAACTGAAATCAGCTGATTATAGAGTGAGTGCACAGAAAGAAAAAGACATATTCAGGGTTTTTTCATGCACCCATCATCAACATAATCATACACAAGTAACAACATAATTCCAAGTGATTACTAAACAGAGGAGAGTAACTCAATACCTTGCTCCATTACAGGAAATTGTAGTGTTATTACTAGTAATGGGTACATCTGAGATAGGCTGTAGAATATGTCAGATGTCATAAAATGAAAGTGCACATCCTGGACAGGTGGCCAGTCACAGATGTAGAGAGACATTTATGCTGTTTATATCCACAGTCAATCTTTGGACTGTGGGAGGAAGCTCGAGTACCCAGAGAGAACCCACAGAAAGGCCCCTTTTCGGGATTCATAAATATGCAAACTGCCTTGAGCAATTTTTGTTTGGCTCTACATGTGATGTGATTTGGTGCTATATGAATAAAACTCAACTGAAAATTGTATTGAATTGCATTTAGCAGTGTAATACAGCTTGAAAAAAGACTATCAGACAGGTAAAGTTCAACCAGACTGCTAGAATTTTAACAAAAAATAGGAAGAGAGAGCATATCACTTCTCAACTCCTTATACTGGCTTCAGTAAAATGCAGATTTAAATTTACCGTATTTTTCGGACCATAAGGCACACAGGATTATAAGGTGCATTAAAAGTGAGACATTTTAAATGAGAATAAGAAAGAAAAGTGTTTCTTTGTGCCCCCCTTTCCCTGTTAATGCCCTACCTGGCCCCCTGGCAAAACTTTGCTAGATCCGCCCCTGCACAGTTACCAGCTGTCAGCTACATAGAAAAGGATCCTGGTGTTATTTGTCTCTCAGAAACAGTTCATAACTTCCCTTCAACTCATTCATGTCACCTAAAAGGTAAACCTGTTTCTCCATCACCTGTTCAGCTCTGATGATTCAGTGAGGACATCTCCTGGTTTCATCTTCATGTTTCCCTCTCACCACATAACCAAACCGATATTATGACCAGCAGCTTTACAGCTGTGGCTCCAGCAAACATCAGCTGATACTAATTCTAACAACAGCTGATCAAGCTTAAACGTGCTGCTGTTGTTTAGTGCGACATCCTGCGGTTTCCTCTTTCTGGCAAAGTGGGAGATAAACAAACAAGATAGACGGGACTTGCGTCAGAAAAGCCGATCAGCTGATCATTGATCCTTTCATGATTGAAGTAGCAACAGGAGAGAGAGGGGGAGAGAACGAGAGAAGAAGAAACAGCTGTGCAGCCTAAACAAACGGAATAAATCCAGTTTTGTGTCTTTTTTTCATTCTAGCTGAAGTCCGAGACAAACTGTGTTCATTTTCAGCTCAATATGAAACGCGTGATATTTTCTCTGAATGCGGGACGATTCCGTTTTTTACGGGACGGTTGGCAATTCTACTAAGTAACCTTATGAATAAAATAACGTTCACTATCAGTAACATCATAGCACCCACCCAGCAGTATATAAACTCCGTCATGCTAGCTAGTACGCAGCACGAGTTATTGTAACTGACTGTAAAAAGTCACAACGAAACAAAATAAAACAACGTAAATAAACTCCACCTAAACTTGGTTTATATCTGACCCAGATAGACTGCAGATCATAACTTCTTACCCGAAGTTCAGTTCACCTGACACTCAGACCGGCAGCCACACCGGGTCTCTCCTCCTCCTGCCTCCCCTTTCCCTCATCCACCTGCTGGCCTCTGTGGAAGCTCCACCATAGCCACCACCAAACAACTGAGTTATTTTTACACATCGGCCAGCATCTGGCCAATCCACCACCTTTCATTGTTTATACCGTTACAACAACAACAACAACAAAAAAAAAACATGTGTCCATAAAAACGAAAAATCACCATCAGGCAAACCGGGCCAGTCCAGCTCTGGTCTTGCCATCAGTTAACCCTTTGCGTGCCAGCTGTGGCACGCATGCCCAGGGTTGCTGACCCCTGCAAGCAGCATTTTTACACATGCAAACACACATATCTGCTAATTTAGCTAAATAACACACTAGACAAATAGATGAATTTCACCCACTAAAATTACAGCAAACACTTCTTGGATGGGTTTTGCCACACAGCAGGTCACGTGATGAAAATTCTTCAAAAGGCATCAACGATACAGAGTCAACTAAACCCACTGGACACAGTGTCCGCACCCCTAAACCCCCAAATCTAGCAGGTGCACCACAATGACCGCTGACCTTTTTAGAGCTCCAGTTTCCATCAATGTTTCTAAAACCTCTTACCTAAAGATTTTTAAGCCAACCAGCTATGAGGTGAATCATGTCCATAAAAAGACTCGACTTGGATCAAAAAAATAAAATAAAACAAATATAAAGGCTAAGATACAAGATTACTTACTTTTAACATTGAACACTAACCCCATAACCCAGTCCAGAGCCTAGATTTAACAACAAGGACTTTCCCTCTTGAATTTAATCCTTTTAATTATTGTACTGTTGTATTATAATAATAGTTTTGAATAGTTTGTGTTGTGTGTGGCTGGTACAGCCTATTTATCAGTACAGTAGAGTGCTTTGTTCCTGCAAAAACTTTGTTGACTGCAATCACCGCTCTCGTGGTTTCTGATGTTTTGCGCTCACGCCTGTTTAAACATTTCCGTGTTAACATGAGCTTCCACCCATCAGCGTTTTGGTTTAGGACTGGGGGTAAAGTAGTTGTTTTCTGTAGCATCATGAATGAAAAAACGTATTCTTATAGGAGGTTGAGATCATAGAAACTTGTCGTTTCTGCAGAAGAAAATGCCATCTCATGTCTCTCCATGTTAATCCAATAAAACCAATGAAACCATACGTGTCATATCCGAGACAGGTTCCTGTCTACGCCAGTTTGGGCAGCAGCTTCATGAATTTTGTGCCATACTTGGCACTGGAACACAAAACTTGTAACCAGTCCACATGGATGAGCTGAGCCTTACAACACAATACCTTTTACTTCACCAGAAATGACCAGCAGAAGAATAACAGCAATGCACCTACCTGACTGTGTGCTGCATTTATTTTAATAGCACCAAGCTAAATGGGCACATTAAGAATTGTAATTTTAAGCTGGACCTGTGTTAGGCAACATAACTGAGTCACACACAAGCATGTTTACGGATTTACTCACAATTCACATTTCTCTTCTGCTTATTCCAAAGGCCAGACTGGATTGCAGATATGCCGTTCAGTGTTTGGTTTAATCATATACAAATCATTTCAAGGCCAGTAACAATAACAAGTGATTATCTTTTTACTGAAGACAACATAACTGATAATAATAATAGTGTTAATAATAACATCCTATGAAGTTGATCTGGTACAAAAAAACAACTTAGGTATCATCTGGGTTACTGAATATCTTAAGAAAAGCTTTCTAATTTTCTGAAATATTACCTTTCAAAACCACTTGGTATCAGCATGTGTACCAAAGTCTGCATGACAAGTGTTTCCTCTCACCACTTTTTTTCATATCTATGTGTGGTAACACCATGGCACACTTTTTCTTTTAATTTATTCAAGTGCTCACACTCCCTGGCTTTCATAGTGCAGCAGATTGTCTATTTCTGAATAAACATAATGTGACATAAAAGAGAAAAGTCTCTCATGCGACAGAGACATCATGGAAAAACACTGAGCCAGCACTCTTGTGAGGTAGCAGAGAGAGCCAGCTAGTACGTTGTGTGTGCACTGCTCACAGAGATGTTGGTGCAAACAGGCGGAGAAAGCATGTATAACAAAAGCAAGTTGTTGGATGGAAGGATGTGTTTTTGCTTTTACCTTTGAGCAGAGCGTGCACAAAATGCCACGGGTTACAGTGAAGACACTGATGACTGTATGAATAAAGGCTTATCACATCTCCATCACTGAAAACCAGGCCTGCCCTGCATCTGCACATAGAAACAGGTTTCAAATACAGAGCTTTTTGCCCTTGCCATCAAAATGTCCGGTAGCTTGCAACCTCTAAATGAACTAAAATGTATAAAAACAGGACTCTACTGCTGAGTGTGCATGTGATGTCAAGTTGAGGTTAACGCATTTCAATGATATTACAGCCTTTTCAAAGCACACACTGTTGATTGGCACCAAAACAACATTTTACGAGCAGTATGTGGGTGTGTCACCATCACTGAAGTGAAACGCTGCCGGCATGGTACACCTTGTAAGCACACAGGAGCATTCTGATCATGTTGTGCGATTTGAGCTGCACATATTTTGTATCCGAACAGTGTTCCTCAAATAAAGCAAAGTTTTTAATATCGCTTGTTTTACCCCATCTCTTTTTACCACCATGCAGCTGAGTCACTACATGTATAACCAGAAAGGAGACTTTGGTTGTTAGTCTTTGCAAAGTCCACTCAATCCTTCTATATCCAGGGAAGAATGATGCATAAAATTAACACTGACAAAGGCAGGATTTACATTTTAGAGGCAAACGTTCAGTGTCGCACCACTATAGGAAATCATCTCAAAAGCAGCCTAGTTGTAGTTTTTGCAAATGGTTATAATCTACAACTCAAAGCTCTGACTTAGATATAAACACTGTTAGACTGTTTAATTAAGACTTAACAATTAAGTCTTAATTAATTTTAAACTCCTATATTATATATATATGGCAGTTGTATGCAGTTTATGTGATTCCATGTGCGTTAATGAGACTGTAAGTGTTATAACCTTTGACAGGTTAACTGGTATGATAATAGTTATAGTTGTTTGTGTATGTTTAAGCTAAAGTTATGCCTCAGTACACTGCTACCTTGTTAGTAGATTTATTTAATTAATTAGCACTAAGTTAATACCAGTGGCCAGAATCTCCCCCAATGACTATATCCCGCAGTTAAAGGATTTTTCTGTTGTTTATTGTTTGGTTTAGCTGTTGTTAGCTTGCCACATGCTTGCCTTAGTACTAGCAACTGGGAAGATATGTGCTATTTAGCCAACTTCTGGTCTTACGGCGACCCCTTGTGGACATTGTAAAAATATTGCTGTGTCTGAGTAGATGATGTGTTCTGATTGTTGCTTAGTTATCTTTGACCCTGCTAATTATAGTATTACCTGTTTCTGTTTCCAGACAACCATGCTTATAGTCACCTATACTGCATCTGCCACAATTATAAGTGCATATCTGGCTGTAACATAGTTGGATTTATCCTGGCAAGCCCTGCTGTAACCAGTTCTTCTGTGAAGCTTCATTAAAGAAGGTGAACTAAACTCCTGGACTGCTGCAGTCTTTCTGACCGAAGACTTAGGCCAGACTTGTATACCCAGCGCACACACACACACACACACACACACATATATATATACATATATACAAAAACACCCAGCACGCCCCTGCGGGCGGTTTATCCTTCAAGCTCGGGTCCTCTACCGGAGGCCTGGGAGCTTGAGGGTCCTGCGCAGTATCTTAGTTGCTCCCAGGACTGCGCTCTTCTGGACAGAGATCTCCGATGTTGTTCCCGGGATCTGCTGGAGCCACTCGCCTAGCTTGGGAGTCACCGCACCTAGTGCTCCGATTACCACGGGGACCACCGTTACCTTCACCCTCCACATCCTCTCGAGCTCTTCTTTATCTGTATAACTGGCTGATATCAAATTCTTCACCAAATTAGTTCCTATGCACAATTTAAAATGGGTTGTAGTGTTAGATTACTTTCACTTTTTATCACACAGGTGCAGAAAACAATATGTTATTCATTATTTATTTATTGTTCCTATTATGCTTTTGGTGCATATGCAGAGGAATTTTAAACATCTGCACAACCTACACACTGTCCTGTTATTTGTGGGAATTTTCAGTACTGAAATGACTTAATTATAACAATGTAATTTCATTGCAACTTTGAAGGAGGAGGGGGGTGGGGTGAGGGTCCTTTTGAGTATGCATGAATTTCTTTTTGTCTGTGTCACCACAGACCCTCTTATTAAGTGATTAAACTTACGCAGAAGCACATGCCGAATAAGAACACATCCATGTGGGTTACTCCTGTTGCAGAGCTCTGACATCCTGCTGTAACCATCAGTCAGTGCTACATATTTTGTCATACGATGAAAAGGACACGTAAACATGCTTTTTCTTCAGATGTCCTGAGCCCTTGGTATTTCTCCAGCTTCTCGTGTTCCTTCTTCCTGATATTGCTGTCATTCGGAACCGCTACATCGATCACTACGGCCGTCTTCTTCTGTTTGTCTACCACCACTATGTCCGGTTGGTTAGCCACCACCATTTTGTCCGTCTGTATCTGGAAGTCCCACAGGATCTTAGCTCGGTCATTCTCCACCACCCTTGGGGGCATCTCCCATTTTGACCTCGGGACTTCCAGGTTATACTCGGCACAGATGTTCCTGTACACTATGCCGGCCACTTGGTTATGGCGTTCCATGTATGCCTTGCCTGCTAGCATCTTGCACCCTGCTGTTATGTGCTGGATTGTCTCTGGGGCATCTTTACACAGCCTGCACCTGGGGTCTTGCCTGGTGTGATAGACCCCAGCCTCTATGGATCTTGTACTCAGAGCTTGTTCTTGTGCTGCCATGATTAGTGCCTCTGTGCTGTCTTTCAGTCCAGCTTTGTCCAGCCACTGGTAGGATTTCTGGATATCAGCCACCTCCTCTATCTGCCGGTGGTACATACCGTGCAGGGGCCTGTCCTTCCATGATGGTTCCTCGTCTCCCTCCTCTTTCTTGGGTTTCTGCTGCCTGAGGTATTCACTGAGCACTCGGTCAGTTGGGGCCATCTTCCCAATGTATTCTTGGATGTTCCTTGTCTCATCCTGGACTGTGGTGCTGACACTCACCAGTCCCCGGCCCCCTTCCTTCCGCTTAGCGTACAGCCTCAGGGTGCTGGACTTGGGGTGAAACCCTCCATGCATGGTAAGGAGCTTTCTTGTCTTTATGTCAGTGGCTTCTATCTCCTCCTTTGGCCAGCCTATTACCCCAGCAGGGTACCTGATCACGGGCAGGGCGTACGTGTTGATGGCCCGGATCTTGTTCTTACCATTCAGCTGACTCCTCAGGACTTGCCTGACCCTCTGCAGGTACTTGGTGGTTGCAGCCTTTCTAGCGGCCTCTTCATGGTTCCCATTTGCCTGCGGGATCCCCAGGTACTTGTAACTGTCCTCTATGTCTGCAATGTTGCCTTCTGGTAGTTCAATCCCCTCAGTTCTGACTACCTTCCCTCTCTTTGATACCATCCGACTACACTTCTCCAGTCCGAATGACATTCCAATGTCATTGCTGTATAGCCTGGTAGTGTGGATCAGTGAATCGATGTCTCGTTCACTCTTGGCATACAGCTTGATGTCATCCATGTACAGGAGGTGGCTGACAACTGCTCCGTTCCGTAGTCGGTATCCGTAGCCAGTCTTGTTAATGATCTCACTGAGGGGGTTCAGGCCTATGCAGAACAGCAGTGGGGACAGAGCATCTCCTTGGTAGATCCCGCACTTGATGGTGACTTGTGCTATGGGCTTGGAGTTGGCCTCTAGTGTTGTACGCCACATCCCCATTGAGTTCCTGATGAAGGCTCTTAGGGTCCCATTGATCTTGTACAATTCTAGGCATTCCAGTATCCAGCTGTGGGGCATTGAGTCATAGGCCTTCTTGTAATCAATCCAGGCAGTGCACAGGTTGGTCAGTCTGGTCTTGCAGTCTCGGCTGATTGTTCTGTCTACCAGTAGCTGGTGTTTTGCGCCTCTGGTATTCTTGCCAATTCCTTTCTGTGTCCCGCTCATGTATTGACCCATGTGCCTGTTCATCTTAGCCGATATGATGCCTGACAGGAGCTTCCATGTAGTACTGAGGCAGGTTATTGGAGGGGACCGGTCCCTTCTTGGGGTCCTTGGGGATCAGGACCGTCCGGCCTTCAGTTAGCCATTCCGGGTGTCTCTCGTTAACTAGCAGCTGGTTCATTTGTGCTGCCAGACGCTCGTGGAGTGCAGTCAGCTTCTTCAGCCAGTAGGCGTGAACCATGTCGGGCCCTGGTGCTGTCCAACTCTTCATACTGGAGACCCTTTCTTGGATATCTGCCACTGTGATGGTTACTGGACCCTGTTCAGGGAGGTCGCTGTGGTCTGCCCTCAGATCCTCTAGCCACTGAGCATTGCCGTTATGGGTTGCATCCTTCTCCCATATGCTCTTCCAGTATTGCTCCGTCTCCAGCCTTGGTGGTGCTGTTCTCTTATTGTTCCCTTGCCACTGAGAGTACACCGTTGCTGGTTCTGTGGAGAACAGCTGGTTTATTCTCCTGCCTTCTATCTCTCTGGTGTACCTCCTCAGGCGGCTGGCCAAGGCTGTGAGTCTTTGCTTGGCAGTTTCCAAGGCCTCAGGTATGGACAGCTTGCTGTATTTCTTAGGCACCTTCTTTGTCGCACCTTTCTGCAACTCCGTTAGTTGGCTAACCTCCCTCCGTGCTACTTTGATCTTGCCCTCTAGCCTCCTTCTCCATGGAGGGTACTGCCCCTTGTCGCTGTTCAACTTGTGGCCAAGCATCTCACTGATCACTGCTGCCGTATTGTAGATCAGCTTGTTAGTGTCGGTAATCGTGGTTGTAGGTATTGCCCGTAGTGCTGCATTAACATCATCTAGCAGACCTTCTGAGGGTACTTCACGTAATCTTGGTAACCGGCTACGGGGGATCCAGGTTTCAAGCTTGGCCATGATCCTATTTTTCAGGTCAGTTCTTCTCCTATCGCACTTGGGGCTATGTACCCAATCTCGGGTGGGGGTGATGATATCGCCCCCCTGACCTGGCGTCCTGACTCCTCCTTGCCGTAGCATTTGTGTTGTACCTCGTCAATCTCTAGCTGTGAGAGCAGTCCCTTCTTTCGAATGTTGGAACACTGAGCTACTAGTTGTTTCGCCGTCATTGTGGATGTTGGGTATCGAAGAATCCATAGGTCCCTCATCCTATTCATGTAGCCCCTTCCACCGGGGTTACTTGCGTAGTAGCATTCCAACAACGCCCTGTTTTCGTCTCTTGCCCACCGATGCCTTCTTGTTCCAGTAGCCCACTTTTCGTCAGGTGCCCTGGTTCCTCAACACCTGACGCAGACCTTGTTGATCCGGGCGACGTCCGAGCCGGCATGCCTTCATATTTATTTGTCTTGCTCATGTCTGCGGTAGGCTCGCTTAGCATAGGGGGTCTAGCCTTAGGACCCTTACTGGATACAGACGCCCCAGGCAGGAATCGAACTTGCGATCCTCTGTCCCAAAGGCGTGTAGTCTAACCACTACGCTATCCAGCTGCATATGACGTCTACATACACACAAAGAGTACCTTGCCTGTGTGTTGTGTAAGTGTGTGTGTGTGTGTGTGTGTGTGGGGGGGGGGGGGGGGGGGGGGGGGGGGGGGGGGTCAGAGTGTGACCCCATAAACGACTTCCCTAAACCTGCTGGTCCGGAAGGCCAGCAGTTCACCTAAACAAAAGACACTTAGACTAAAACAGATATACTTGTGTTTGCTATACCATAAAACAATAAGAGAAGGTACGACCTCTCCCATGCTCCCAGGATGTAGGTGTGAATGCCAGAACACTCTGGAATGCACACAAAGCCTTTGCAGACTATTAAGGATCACACATCCTATCACTACACAATCGATTATACACCTCTAAGCATATATGGTTGAATATTTCTAAGCATAAATGACAATAAACAATACAAATCTAACAGCTACCTTGGCTTTCAACATATCTCTGGGTAATGACATTTCTCTGACATCAGATTGGTTGGGAACGGGCTAAATTTAACATGTAAAACTTCCACTGAAGATAGCTAGTGAGGGGAAACTAGTGAAGATAAGGCAGACAATTTGACAGGAGTTACTCATATAATATATGTCATTTCAAGTATATTTTATTCTTACTGCATTCCCTTGCAGTGTGGGTCGAATCCAGTGAATTCTAGTTTTTGCACATTTTAGATGATGTTGGAGCAATCTCTATATCTGTGCAAATATGCAGAATCTGCATACTTGGGACAAGGTTGCTGAAGTTTTCTGTTTTTGGATTGCCTGAAGACGGTTTTAGCTTTTATTTTTTTTATATAAATGCATTTATAAAAAGTGAAAGGTGAACAGAATCCAGTAGTTAAGGCTTTGCCTTTGATAAAATGGGTTTAAAAAAAATTGGTTTCCCCAATGCTGGATTCAGACTATATAATATTGCTTAAACTGGACAACGAAGGGCACCACTCTGGGTCAGAAATAAAATGAGTGACACGCATGATAGTAGGGAATTTTATTTCTCAGTGTGTCGTAATGAATAAAAACCATTCGAAACACCTGATGACATCCAGGCAAAAACATAGGCGTGTTAGAATTTATTTTTTTTAGTCACATCTGTGAGTTTCACTAGTATGAGCTAATAAGATAAGGTGGAACAGGTGGAACAGTGACCCAAATGCAGGAACAAAGACAGGATCAAAAAGGAAACGTTCTGCCAAAAGGGCGCCTAAACTTCTGTATACACTCAAGACAGATTACCCCATGTGAGGACAGAACACAAGAGGAAAAGATTCGCAGCAGGTGAAAGCAATCAGGAAATTTTGGAGTCCAAAAGGAAACGCGAGTCCAACTGACAACTTTATTATACTCCCTCTTCTCTTGTGTGAGTTTTCCTCTTTGTGTCTTCTGTGTTTTGCTTCCTCCCTTTTTCACTTCCCACATTTTTTGTATCTGATTGAGTTCACCTGTCAATTGTTACACTTCTTGTGTTTTTACTTCTTCGTGTTGTTGGATTTCCAGTAAACTTCCTGCAGGACCTTTTGTTTCCCATTAAAATGAGAAAATACCGCCGTGTAATCCATTTATTTCAACAAAGTAACTGTATTCTAAATACCACCTTTTTAAACGGTAACTGTAACAGAATACAGTTACTCATATTTTGTATTTTAAATACGTAATGGCGGTACATGTATTCCTTTACTCCCCAACACTGTCAATAAACTAGTTTCACTTCATGGTTCTGGCCATATAATTCCATTAAATTCAGTCAGGGGCGATTCTAGGATCAGAGCTTTGGGGGTGCTGAGCACCCAGAGAGCTGCCCAGCCAGGCAAGATAAACCTGTCTCTGTCAGTCCCTGCATCCTTAAATGTTGTCCCGAGTTCTCTCTGACTGTCACTTTGGTGCATTTAAACCCCTGTTCCTCCCTGTCCTCATCGTCTGTTGTCTTCATCTTCGTTATCAGTCATCATAATTTTACCATCTCTGTGCAAGTCTGCAAATTTCTTTATTACATCATAAAATTCTTAAATTCATCAAGTCTCTCTGTGCCTGGGTCCTCGTCACAAAAATGGGCTAAAATCGCCCCTGAATTCAGTTTTACATGTATGATGCCTGTGCACAACATCTACATATGATTTATATCATAAACACCCAACAGTCTTAGAAAGAGACCTCCAAGGAACAGACGAGGTCATTCACTTGGTGACAGGGAGGAGGAAGATCTCCCTTTTAACAGCAAGACCTCCAGCTGAACCAGACTGAAAGAGGGTTGTGAAAGAGAAGAATAAAGAGGAGCAGAATGATGCTGGTTTACAGCCTCACTGCTGTAAATCGACATGTTTCAAAAGATGCAACTTTTACTTTGAAAGCGAACACTCTCTATTTCCTGCTTGCAGCTTACATTTCAAAGTTTCAAGGTTTGAGGAGTGCTAGCAGGGAATTGGTTTGGGAATTTTTTTGATAGTAACCAGGGGGTGCCAGGAGGTCACTGTCAGATCTCAAGGCCTGTATAAGCAGGACTGCTAGTAGAGTCAATAACTCTCAAAGCAGAGGTAGGTCTATCATTGTGAAAGTCTACAGTCAAGAGACAACTTTTCATTAAGGAAATACTGGGGTTTACAATAAGATGCAAATCACTGGTTACGCTCAAGAACAGTAAGGCTAGATTAGTCTTTCCCAGAAAACATCTAAGAGAGCCGGCACAGTTCTGGGGAAAAAACCTGTGGACGATGAAAGAAAGATTAACTTGCATCAGAATGATGGGCAGAGAAAAGTATAGAGAAGGAGAAGAAGAGATGATCCCCATCAAACATGGTGGAGACAGTGTTGTGCATGGGCATCTATGACTGCCAGTGGAAGTGGGCCACCAGTATTTATTGGTGATGAAACTTCTGAGAGAAGTAGCAGGATGAATTCTGAAGTGTACAGGGCTTTAGGCTCTGCTAGGATTCAGCCACAACTGTTTGGATGGCACGTCACCTGTCACGTCAATTACATACAGTGTCTGTAATTCTTAAAAAGATACTGCAACACAAAGCCCTTGGAATTAAACCCACATTTATTTGATTTAAAGTACACTGTGTGCAGAGGCAAAACTACAAAAAGATCTGTCCAAGAGTGTACGGACCCAACTGTACATTTAATCCCAGTATGAAGGATGATAGTGGGAGAGTGTAGTCTTAATCAGCAGAAAGCGAAATAAGTAAACGAGACGCTCATGTGTGCCCAACTTCCTCAGCTGGGAAATTTGAACTCACACTAAAGAATAAACCACAATGTGAAGCAAGAGTTCAAGCATTACTGAAACTGTTGGGGAGGAGGCATATGATTTTTCTTATGTGCATGTTTGCTTTCACACTTACAGCATAAATAACTGTAAAGGTTACATTACTTATATTTGTCCATTTTAACTGTTGTTTTTGTACATTGAGGCTATTTACTCCACATACTCTTGAGCATTTTGAACCACAGGAATCACTTATTTTATTACATGTTTGTAGTAGTGCTGCTGCTTAGTGCAGTCTTTCCCCCCACACTTAATCAAAAACGCATACAGCAGCAACCCAACAAGAAAAAGAGCTAAAAGGCCCCCCAAAAATCCCAATATCCTGGCATAACTTCTGATACAATCTGTTGTTTGTTTTGGCAATAAATTTTATATTGGTTTAAAACATCTTCTGTGGCCTGACACATCTCATAAATCTGTTTTGATAGGCTATTCCTTACATGTTAACCAAACTGACAGACAAGGATCAGCTCCATTAGAGCTGTCAAATCACGGACACAACCTCCTGCTTTGCTTTGCTTTTCAGTTTAGTTCATTTCAGTTCAGCAAGGCTTGATGGGTATAAAACCTTTACGAAAAGAAGAGAAGGATGACAACGCAGTGTCTCCAGTTTACAGGGCAAGCAATAAGATAATAATAAGCTAATTATTAAGATAATAAGCAATAATTGTATACATCAAGTACAGATCATATGCAAGTATGTGTGTTTCTGCTGTTTATAGCTAGCATCTCTTTTCGAGAGAAGAACATGCACTACAAGTATTTAAATAAAGAGAGCTTCACCAACCGTACCCATCCAAAGTAGAATCACTGTGGCGATCGCTTTAAAGCACTGGTTTTCATCTTTGCTTAGTGCTGCTGGCTTTGTGTTCATACCTGAATACTAAGAGAAAGATTGAATGCGTGTCCTCATTAGAATAGGGATTTGTGTTGGTATGTAGAACTGTGGTCTATAGGTTTATATTGTTAAATAGTAATTATGAGACAGTGCCTTTCAGGTCATTTCACAGAAAAACACAAAAGCAATATAAAGAGTAGTGTAAAGAATCACTCTTTCCTGGAAGTAATTAAGTAATGTACCCCATTACTTTTAAGAAAAGCGTTCTGTGTCAACGCAGATCACAGCAAATAACAAATAAATACCAATAACAAATAAACAGCATAAAATTAAAAAGGGTTCAGTATGATAACCATCAGCATGTTTACTTTCAAAAGTAAACATGCTGATGTAATCCTGTTACTATGGCGTCACATCAGCACGACATCCTGGTTAGAAATTGAGATCTAAATATTAAAAGTGCAATATTTTGCACAACTTTATGTCATATAAACAGTCTGCAACACTGAAGTTAGTCAGTATAATCAAGATTAGGATATATTATGTAAAGATGAGCCTTAAGAGGCAACATTTGTCACATGTCGTTC
The DNA here is from genome assembly GCF_057382275.1 of Copadichromis virginalis. Taxonomy (NCBI): domain Eukaryota; kingdom Metazoa; phylum Chordata; class Actinopteri; order Cichliformes; family Cichlidae; genus Copadichromis; species Copadichromis virginalis. The sequence goes on from NC_140623.1 coordinate 39,305,451, forward strand.
TGGTTTTGCATTACTCATAAACAATCAACTTCCAGGCAAACACATGTTAAACCTGACCAAAAAAAGACGGAGAGCTGTTTACCACAGCACAGGGAACATCCAGGAAGTAATCTGTGTCGTACAGAAAGAACTGAGACCGAAATATAGAGAAGGGAACAAACAGGGGGAACTTGTTTTCCTCTTCATTCCTTCTTGGCGCACTTGCAAAACTTGAGTATGCTGGAACAGTAATCACTTCCAGGCACTCGCACATGGAGTGAGGCCATCATTCCTGACTTCTGAAAGCGTGCCCATGCAGCGGGTGTTCAGGACATCTGAAGAAAAAGCATGTTTACGTGTCCTTTTCATCGTATGACAAAATATGTAGCACTGACTGATGGTTACAGCAGGATGTCAGAGCTCTGCAACAGGAGTAACCCACATGGATGTGTTCTTATTCGGCATGTGCTTCTGCGTAAGTTTAATCACTTAATAAGAGGGTCTGTGGTGACACAGACAAAAAGAAATTCATGCATACTCAAAAGGACCCTCACCCCACCCCCCTCCTCCTTCAAAGTTGCAATGAAATTACATTGTTATAATTAAGTCATTTCAGTACTGAAAATTCCCACAAATAACAGGACAGTGTGTAGGTTGTGCAGATGTTTAAAATTCCTCTGCATATGCACCAAAAGCATAATAGGAACAATAAATAAATAATGAATAACATATTGTTTTCTGCACCTGTGTGATAAAAAGTGAAAGTAATCTAACACTACAACCCATTTTAAATTGTGCATAGGAACTAATTTGGTGAAGAATTTGATATCAGCCAGTTATACAGATAAAGAAGAGCTCGAGAGGATGTGGAGGGTGAAGGTAACGGTGGTCCCCGTGGTAATCGAAGCACTAGGTGCGGTGACTCCCAAGCTAGGCGAGTGGCTCCAGCAGATCCCGGGAACAACATCGGAGATCTCTGTCCAGAAGAGCGCAGTCCTGGGAACAGCTAAGATACTGCGCAGGACCCTCAAGCTCCCAGGCCTCTGGTAGAGGAACGAGCTTGAAGGATAAACCGCCCGCAGGGGCGTGCTGGGTGTTTTATTTATATATGTATATATATATATATATAGGTGTCAAACTAAATTCAGCCTACTAACCTAGAAATAAAGAAAATACCTCAAAATTTCACATAAAAAAATAATGATAATGACTCTTTTCAGAGTAAGTTTCCATAAAAACAAATGTCCTGTTCAATATATTTATCAGTTTGTCCTGTCCTGTCTTTTAATAGCAGCTCCTTACTGTAAGTGACCTCATGTGTGCTTGGTGATCAGACATCACGGTGATTTAAATAAAATAAAACCAGGGTAAACACGAGGAGAGTGAGAGAAAGAAAAACAAGCAGTGACACATGTCACGGCTCCGGGCACTGGAGTTACAGTTTATGCTTTTATTTCCGCTCAGTTAGATGATTGAAGTGGTGTTTTAACAGGAATCTATTAGAGATCAATAGACTATGAACTGTTCCTTTAATTGTGATCACTTTTTGGTCATATGTAGTTATCTTGCATAGCACATTTGTAATGTTATCTCTATTTTTGTGTAACATTTATTGAGGGAAGCATCTTATCACATTATGATTGTAACCTTGGATCAGTAAAGCCTGGCCTGCAGCCCTCTTAGTGATTCTTCAGTCAATATTTAGTAATGACTCAAACAAAATTCCCTCACAGATGCAAATTTTGGTGACTGTGCACAGGTGACGTGAAACAAATGCAAACATAGAACATCATATCTACCGGGGGATGATGAAATAAACAAAATATATTTTTTTAAAAATCAACCAAATTTGAATTTATAACAAATCTTTTTGAAAAACATCTCTTAAAAATCACATAACAAGCAAAAAGGTCTCAAATTCTGTACTCTTTTCAAATTTTCTGCATGTTTTGCTGTCGAGCTCCTCTTTGATCTACAGTTCACATTGTTTCTCATTTGAACTGTGCTTTGGACAAAAGCTAAACCTAAATGAATAAATATAACCAGAGGCCACTCATTTAAATAGAGGTAATGGTTAAGATGTTAAATTGCCCTCTAAATAGTTGTTACATTAAATAAGACTTAGTATCTTGGAGCTTTGATCTTTATTATGTATGGCATGATCCTTTATTTATATCTGAATGCCTGAGTTATATGTTATAATTGTATCTGTGATATTTTTTACTTTATACTTTCATCATATTTCCTTTTGAGTTTTAACTTGTGGCTTGATCACATATTTATCACCTAATTTGCAAAACCGTCTGAAGCTGTAGCTCTCTGTTGCATTGTGCACATACTTTGCCTCCTGTTACAACATAGATGAAATGTGATGTAGTCTTCCTGCAGTGCACAAATAAGTGTCTGTTACACTGTTTCTATAGAACAAGACTGGGCATGCAGCCTTGTTCTCAATCTTTAAATGACTGACTGCTGAACACAGATAGGCATCTTGAGGAGCGGGGACGTGGGAGGAGGAGCTCCCCAATCACCTTTTTGCTCATCCTTGTGCTTCTTGCTCTTTTTCTGACACAAATCTGTCTGGATGTCATCAGAGGCTCATCAAACCATCCCTGACTTTTATTTTTATTTTCATTTGTGTTGCTGTCCTTCGTCTTCCTTCTGAAACGTTACTGTTCTCCAAGTTTAAGGACCTACAGAGTGGTTACAAGGGAGGTTAAACACATACACATGCAGACTGCCTAAAAACCACCAGATAGTTCCTGCTTTGGAAATTGGCCTATTGCTTCTGCCCAGCATTTCCTTCAGTGTGGAAAGCAAGGAAGACAGACAGCCACAAAAGAAACCTGAACGAGCATTTAGTGCAACAAGTGTGGGAGATCTGAAGAGGACAATATTTAAGTAAAAACATGAGGAAAAGGGTTTAGAGACATAGTTTGTCCAAGGAGGAGACATAAAGCCCTTTGGGATTGCATCAGGAGTGGCATCCAAAGTAAAATTCAACCTTTTTTAAGGTGACATTCAGACAAGGCTCACTCTTACGTTAATGGTCCTCAAGACTTCAATCATACCCACAGTGCTGATGGAAAAAATCGACAGTACTCAATAATGTTTACTATGCCCAAGACTTGATAAAGCGTAAAAAGTATAAAGTTTTCTTATCATCATGGAGACAGTTTATTATTAGTGATTAATGAAGTTAGTGCTGCATGTGTAAACAAAGGCAACACTTACTTTAAATAAGTTCAATGATGGATTTTGCTGCTATGCTTTGCTATGATGTTGTAAATGTGTAATAAATTCCTACATGCAACAAGCTAACTTTTCCACGGCTTACCAGTATTGCTGTTGGGTCTTTACCATGTAAAGCTCTATCTTTGACATGTCTGTAAGGGGTGTGAAATTGGAGAGCAACATGAATGAGTTCAAGGTCAACATGTACATGAAAGGTGCTTGGTGATAGGGAGAAGGCTGTGTGTGTGCCTCTGGCAAGTAAAGGCACGCTAACTGTCTTTTAGACTCACTGTGATGTTGGTGGATCAGTGTTAGTGCTGAAAAATGGGAAATGGGGATCTTCTGACTGTTTTGTGTGCAGAAGGTGAAAGCCAGTTTAACATTTATAAAGGAGAAGCTCTGAAGCCTTGAGAGACATTTTTTAAAGATAGGGTGAGAACCTCTGATATGCTGTTGTTTCCTGAAACCTAAATCCTTTTTCTTAACTGCTTACCCATTTCAGTGTTGCAGGAGGTCTGGAGCCTAAAACCAAAAAGGTCAAAAGTCATGTACCTTAATGTTAATGTTCAAACTGATTCTCTCATTATTCAGGTCATGCACCTCACAGCTGGGCTAGAGGCTTGAGTCTGCAAGCAGGTCACTCTCAACTGTCCATGAATGGTGGACTTACCCAGTGTGAATGGTGAGGCAACTGAAACTGAAGGAAACTGTACACTCATATTTGCCAATGAGAACGTTTACCCTCCTTTATTACAGCTCTAATGGGGGTCGTAATCTGTAGAAAACCTAATGCATAGAACGAGGAAGCCATGGGCCATTTTCCCACAGATCTCTGTAGAATGGTCATTATAACAGGAGTCGCCCCTGCTGGATATTAAAGGAATGCATATATAAGGCACTTTGGTGTTGCATTTACTGCATTGCTCATTTGTAGGTACAGTTTATATATGCATACATGATTTTGCATTTAAATCATTAAATCACAGTTTGCACAAAGGTTGACAGCCTTGACTTAGCCCTAGAAACACTTCAGTCTGTCCCCTAATAGTTTAGGTATTTACTCACTGTCAACAGCAGGTAAGCTAGCAGCTGTTTGCTCGCCATTACTGCGACTCAAAAATTTAATTCTATCTCTTTTGTCTGCAGAAAGTTCCAGTCCTACGGAAAACTACCTTAAGGTTGCTGCAATACAGAAGACTGTGTACCCCAGGGAGCCCAACTCCAAATTCATACTAATGGCTCTAAGTTCTCACCTGATGAAACAATAGAAAGGATTTTAATATTCAACCACATCAAACTTGTACTCCCTGCTGTTTCCATATCAACCAGACACAGATTCATTTCACACCATTAGCGCCCTGACAACACAGCAAGGATCATGTTTATTTAACACAATGGAGCCATCATACTCGGGGTTGCGGGGGTGAGCTTGGGGGAGTGGCAATTTTTCCCCCTATCCCCCCTCCCCACAGTGAATCGCCACCGTATCATGGTGGAGGGATTTACATGTCCATGTGATGTGGGAGCTGTGTTGTCTGAGCCAATAGGGCCTGCCAGATTCTCCTGACACAGATTATTCTCGGGGGAGGAAACAGACATGAAATTTAAAAATTTAAAAAACTAATGAAGTAGAAAGTTTTGGTGCTGGATAGGGATGGGTATCGTTTAGGTTTTATCCGATACTGGTGCCAAACCGGTACTTTTGAAACGGTGCCGGTGCTTAAATGGTGCTCGAACTGGTGCTTAAACAATGGAAAACACAAACTTTGTCCTAAAACCTCTCATGTTTAGCTGTTTTTTTTCTAACAATGTTAGCCTTTTCTGCAGCTATAGGGCATATATCGTATCACTCTATCAAACAAGAAGACAGCTGCATGTAACTACGACGGTGTTTGCTAGTTCACCTTACATGCGTTAATTTAATAACTGCTGCTGCTGCTGCCATCATCATCCGTCATCATTTCTGCTACACTGGCAGGGCTAGGGGCCAGGACTCTACTCTTCGGGTTCTTGGGGGATGTTGCTAACTCCGAGTATGATAACAGGCACCACACCCGCAGTAGATGTGCTCGGTGCTCGGTCTTGCAGCAAGCTATCAAATACAGTACATTTCTCAGCTTTTAAAAAAACGCTATGCGTTGCCAGGTGTTTCATCAGATTCGAGGAGTTACCTCCTTTGCACAGTATCACCTTAAAGCACTTGTTGCAGGCTGCTGAATTTGCATCTTTTGCTGTGAAGTACAGCTAGACTTTTGACCACTTCGCCTTGGGCATTTTTAATCTGTAGCTCTGCTCTAAAAGAACGTACGTACCTGGGCCCGCCTACTACACTTGCAAAGGTAAAATGATTGGCTAGAATCCAAAGTGTACGACATCTCAGGAAAAAAAAAGCACCAAAATGTGCGCTGCTTTTCGGTCTGGTTACTACCGTTTATGTCAGAACCGTGCCATAATGGCACCGGATACCGGTACCCATCCCTAGTGCTGGATACCCTTACTGAAAAGTGACAACCCCAGATCCAGTCTCAAGGGAAGCTTGAAAGCAAGCGGAGGTCAGGCCTTGACCAAAAAAAATATCTCATAATCTCATCTGGCCTGGGAATCCCGAAGGAGGAACTGGAAAAGGACATCTGTTAGATCATAGATGGATGGACGATCACTTCAGGCCCACAGAAGTGAAGATCTATAAATTAAAGGTTAAGAGAGTGAGTGTATACCAATACTGTGATTTTACACTCTACAAAAAATGGATTTGTAACTGAGCAGAAGGTGGTGTATGCACTCCAGAGCACGAGTATTACCATGTCCAGCTGTGGTCTGAGATGGCAGAGTTAGGTGCTAAAGACTCCAGGACAGGACAACAGCACCCTGTGTTATACCTGCCAGTAGGAAAACACAGGACAAGAAGAGCTGTGGCTACCTGGTTAGCAAGAACTGAATGTTAAAAATAAATGCAAAGTTTTGGTGTGAACTATAGCAGCCTGTGTTTGAGTCTGCCTCAGGACATTTGCTGTGTCATTCATCCACTCTGGCTCTCTACCCCCACCCTCATATCTGTTCTACACTATCATGTTAAATAAGGGCCTAAAAAGCAGAAAATAAATCTTACAAAATAAAATTCGAGCAACAGATCTGTGGATTCTGGATCTCGATTATGAATGAAAAGGGTTTAAATGAGTCTGAAGTGCAAAGTCTTTGTGATCAGAAACAGTGTATTAAGTTTCCTTCACAATAATCTACAAACTATGTGTATATTACTGCTGCATGTCATATTTAAGTGGTGGGTGCATACAGTGTTCTCTCCGTCTCTTTCCTTCCTTGAGCCAGGGGAAAATTTTAATTTGCCCTGTGGGGGATCAGTCAAGTCTGATCTAAACCGGCATGTAAGGCAGTATCAAGGCATGGTGACTGTGCATTTGCATGCAGCGACACATTCAAAGAGTTACTGAACTTCCAGGATGGAAGGGGGAAGACTCGTAAAGGCACAGTGTCACCGCAGACATGTACAGCTGGTCTTTGTTGATTTGAATCCAAGAGTGACAAAGCAAAGAAGGACAAAAAACGTAGTTTTACTGAAACGTCCTGTAGTAAAAAATGAGATTTCTTTTTTCGCTTCCTCAATGAGGAAGGGTTTTTTTTTCTCTTTTCATTGGGTGTGAAAAAATGATGCTATTTTGTAGTTTAACAATCTATGCTCATACAGACATCTGAATTAGGCTGTAATGGCACAGTTGTGATTTTAAAAAGTTCATATTCATGTGAGGGAGGTTTCCACATAATATATTTGTTTACTCTGGAGAACGATGACTAGCTGCCATCACCCTTTCTGCAGAGTTCCTGTAAAACAGGGGTGGGGAACTCCAGGCCTTAAGGGCCGGTGTCCTGCAAGTTTTAGATCTCACCCTGGGTCAACACATCTGAATCAAACAGTTAGTTCATTACCAGGCCTCTGGAGAACTTTAAGACATGTTGAGGACATAATTTAGCCATTTGAGTCAGCTGTGTTGGATCGAGGACACATCTAAAACCTGCAGGACACCGGCCCTTGAGGCCTGGAGTTCCACCACCCCTGCTGTAAAACATGACAAGAATCCAGACATATATCAGGTTTATTGAATGTGAAATCGTTTCTGCTTCCACCACTGATGTGAGAATATGTGAAAGCAGTCTGAAAACACACCAGCATTTTTTTTTACTAATTACTTGATAAACTAAAACATATGGGACAGAACAAGCACTACTTTATAAAAGTACTGGGCACACATTAGCACACCAATGAAACCAAAGAGAGAGGGAAAAACAGCACACAGACAGAGGTTATATTTGTCTTCATGTTGAAGGACAGAGAGGATCCTGGTACTGCATCCATCAGGCTGGGTGCACAGCTGCCTTGGCTGCAGGTAGGTGGCAGACAGATACAGTTAGAGACAGAAAAGGAGAAGTGGATGGGAGATGATAAAGTTTTTGAGAAGGGTTGGGGGGGGGTAGTCAGTGAGGGGTAAAGGGGTGTGTGTGTGGGGGGGGGGGGGTTAATAAGCCATAATGAGCATCTGGATGTGGCAGTGCCAACCCACACCCAAAACCATCCTCATGTGGGCCAAAGCTAAGGAGGGGTCTGCTCTGCCCCTAGATTCTGAGCACTACTAATTGGCTGCAGACAGAACCAGGGGGCCAAGTCGCCAATCAGGTAGCACTAGCGGCAGCTTCCCTCTCCTGTGTGTTGTGCCTAACCCCTCCCACCCCGTGAGCTTTAAAATCAGGGGAAGTCTGGCTGCTGATTCTAGACTTCCATCCTTCTGTGGTGGCCCTAGCCTCTCTTTGAACATCATCTCTGACTCACCTCTTTCTTCTCAGCTTCTTTTTTTCAGATAGATTTTTGTTTACTTTCATTTAAAAGAACTTTCGTTACATTTTCTGGTAGTCTCTCATTCCCTCAGCACTGTGGACTAGTGTCATCCTGGACTGAGTTTAACACCTGGTCTGTGAGAAACGCCTCTGTTCCCTCTTCATCACTATAACTGAGTCGTACTGTGCACTTCAGGTATGTATTCAGTCACTGAATATGCTCGCATGTGTATTTTGTTTTTCTTTGTTGCCACCTTGTGTTACTTTCTGAAGACTTTTTGACATCACCTAAAATTCCACATGTTATTGTGTCCGTGTCCAGTCCACGTGCAGACTGTTTGTAAAGTTGTTCAAACTCAGTCAAGTTGGGGCACACTTAGTGGAGTGCATGCCGGTGCCTAGAAATAGCACCGAGGACCTCCGCTGCAGAGCCAAATTGGCTCTCTGGTTTGTTTTGTGTGACTGATGAAGCATATCTCTAAGCTGCAATTTTCTAGTGTGTTTGATCGCGAAATAGAGAAGTGGCAGAAACTGGAACGATGCCCGGTTCTAGTGTAGTGTCAGAGTGTGATGACTTTGAATGAATTTTTAATGCTGATGTGGTGTTTCATAGAAGAAAGTGTTATGGGGATTTATACTGTAATAACGATGTGTGTGGGCTGCTTTAATAGGCAGTCCGCATTACGTGCAATTTTACTTATTTGGTCTTCCCTGTCTTCTCTTCCTCTAAGCCTTTAATCATCCAAGTTGTTCCTAATTATCTCAGTCAAAGTTGTCCTCGCTGGATTGACTCTTGAGCCTCATGCCACGTCTGTGTTCTGATATTACTTTGCAGCTGCATTCTAAGCGCTGTATCCGCCTTTAAGATAAATAATTTTACGCCGGTAATATCCGTAAGCACTCTCTCGCTCAGCATCACAAAGTCACACGGGGGTGGGGACGTAGGAGCGAAAGGCTGCAAACCCAGAGCGCGCTGGAGAGCCAGTGTGACGGAAAAGTACTGAGAGGCTGACAAATTAGATGCGTGTATTGGTGTCTGCCATGGGGACGGAAGGCGGAGGCATGCGAAAAATGCCACTGTGACAGGCGTCTGCACATGAGAATGTAAAACAATGTTGGACCAAAAAAAAACCCCAAACAAAACATAAAAACAGAAAGAAAAAAAGGCAGCAACAGGTCTGCTCTCTGTCAGCTGAACCCGCTGCATTTAGCTCACGGCAAAGCGCTGATGTATCGTGAGATGCCCGACCTGCAGTAAATCTGCTGTGAGTGTTAAATGTTTGTTGTTGTTGTTTTCTGCTGTGTGACAACTAAATTTAAAAAGTTGTGTCATTTTAATTTAGTTGAAATGAGACATAAAATAACGTTGAACGGAAATTTGTGTTTTTAAAACGCTGTTCAGCAGCACAGAGGTTCATCTGTTTAACGCTTCTTTCTGTATTTCTGTAAGCTGACACTAATCAAATGGGAATTTTTGGTGACTTGTAAGTGGATTTCTTTTCTGCTTTTGGTTTGCACCATAAAGAAGAGAAAACACGACTACAAAGTACATCCAACTTTGAAGATGTGATTGTGTTGTATGTAAACTAATAACAGATTAATGTGTGTATAGATACACTGCACTGACAGCTACAGGCCCTAATAATAATAATAATAATAATAATAATAATAATAATACATTTTATTTATAGGCGCCTTTCAGACCCTCAAGGTCACCTTACAGTAACACTCATGTCTGCGCTGTATTCACACTTAGACCAGGTAGCAACAGTAATGGAAAATTACCAGTGATGAGTCGGCAGCCTGCTGACGTGACATTTATAGCAGAAGGGCTCGATGCCGATATAAAATGATGAATACCGTTCATTGTGTGAAAAGGGTCATTAGAGTGATTTCTCAATGAGGCATGAAAGTAATAGGCTTCTCTATAGACCTTGCCTTGAAAGTATTCAAGCCAATGATAAATGAATGTTTAGCCTATGTAATACGATAATAGTGACAGAGAGACCAGTTTGCAGTCTGAAGGATTTAATATTTAATTTTTATTTTTCTAAGTTCATCCATCCATTCTCTTCCGCTTATCCTTTTCAGGGTGGCAGGGAGTGAGAGGCAGGGTGCACCCTGGACAGATCACCAGTCTGCCACATTAAAAAAAACAACCATTCACACTCATGGGCAATTTAGTCCCCACTATGGGAGGAAGCAGTAGTACCCGGAGAGAACCCACACAAACACGAGGAGAACACAAAGTCCACACAGAAAGTCCCTGGCCTGATGGTGGAATTGAACTCAGGACCTTCTGGCTGTGGGGCAACAATGCTAATTTCCTGGTTCTAGTAATCGTTGGAGGTGGTACCGCTTTTTTTTTTCTTTATCTGCACCAGAGGATCTAAGGACCAATGTGGTTCCTAAAAGTTTTAGAGGTTTTTACTTTATCTTCTGCAGAGTAGGTACTCTAAAGTCCAGGCTTTCGTGAGCTTGGACTTCAGTGCAAGGAAATGCAACAATTCCCTACAGCTTGTTTGAAGGGAATTGCTGTGGTTGGAATAGTTTTGCATTTCCAACTATTAGACAGCTATTACTTCACTCCAGAGCTCCTGGAAGATGTACAAATAGGAATAAGTAGTCCCTCTTTGCACCAAAAGTGGCGCATTGCACTTAAACCATGCTCCAAGTCCACTGCTTAAGCAAAGCGGACTGGGAACACATGTCAAGTTAATGTGAAGTTAAATTAAGCCAGCAAATGAATTGCAGACCAACAGTATCTATTGGTCCATGTATGGATACAGACCCTAAACATGCAAGTAGCATCCGACATATGGGCAGTGGATGCTGCTCAGCAGCTATTATTAGAGCTTTAGTTACATATTATGACAGCAAAATGAAAGAAATGCATGTGACTGTGTGCTGCGTAAGCTGACCTGTCAGGAGTTATTAAAAGAAAGCCAGCTGGTTTTTTGTTGCCTCTTACTTAATAGAGTTTAGTTGCCTGGTTGGGAGTTGCCTACAGCACACATATCTTGGCATCCTTTCAGTTGGACATCATTTTAGTGTGATCCAGGATCAAATACGAGCTAAAGTCAGCTGGTGTTGTGTCCATGCTTTCAACAGTGAACAAAAAAAAGGAAACAGAGTGAATTATGTCAATGTGAAAAGTGTAAATATGTGAAATAATGAATTTTTGCTTTTGCATTTGGACCAGAGAGGTCTGTAACATGAGAGTGGCCGGTCTTGCTAAGAAAAGGCAGACGATCCACGTCACTGGCCAAGTCCGTAGGGGCACGATATTCAGAGGGCAACGAAAGTCTGTGTAGTAAGCAAGGCAGACATACTGGGATGCTTTTCAACTCTAAAGTAGGTCAGTAAACATATATTCGGAAAGAGGGACTCCAAACCTCTCACCGGTCTGTGAAATGTCTTGCATGCTCTGATTGAGAGGAAAAGAGCCGGTTGAGAAAATAGTCTGGTCAGTTAAAATTGGCTTTTTAAGGAAAAGGATTAACTAGTATAAATCTTCCCAAATTCCATTTCACCCAATATGAAAACAGTCATATAAAACCCCATACATGTCCAAGGACAGAATTCTAAGCAAATTGAGATGCTGCTCAGTACCTACAAACAAACTTCACTAGTTATGGTGCAGATGTTTTAGGTTTATTGCATGCTGAATGTTAGTCATACAATATGAGGGGCCGTACAAGCCAAACTTCATTCTTTCACTCTCACACACATACATTCTTCATTCACACACATATACTTTCACTCTCACATAGTTTTATTTTAATTTTTATATTTAGATATTTTTATTCTCATGTTTACACATATTTAACACACACATTGCAATATTGTGCTCTCTTATACATGTATTTTAATGTACATATTTACAAATTTGCACTCTAAAATACATGCATTTTCATTTATGCATTCCTACATTTTGCTCTCATTTACATGCATTCAATATGCATTTAATCTCACAAATAATATATGTATGTAAGAAGAGAATGCATACATGTCTGAAGAAAATATATGTATGCAAGAGAATAATGTATGTGAATGAAAGAGTATAGTGGAAACAGAAGGAGTTTAATGGAAACGGAAGGCTGGGTGTCTGTACCGCTGTGATTGGCTGAGAAGCACGCGCGGGTCACTTTCAAGTGTCTGACAGCATGGAGGGGAGAGAAGAAACTCGAGTTCTTCAGCAAGCTATCAGGGTGTTAAGAAATATTTTATCATCTCCTGAAACGGTCACATCGTTGTCCTCGTCACTTGATTGAGATGGGACGGGCTCAACTGCACCCAGTGTTACCCACAGCACGGTGGAAAGTGAGATGAGGGAACTTTTTAGACCAGCTAACACCCGGGTAGCTTCAACAAGCCATGTAGCTACACGGAGTTCGACTGGCGTGGGGCAGTCTTTTATGGCGTTATTTTTGTGCCACTATTCTGAGCGCACATAAAAAAAATATTTGCAGGTGCAAGTGTTGCATTTTGAGCAGAAATTTATATTGAGCGAAGAAAAGCTGAATTTGAGTGAACAAAATTCATTGCTGCGTGCAAAAAATGTATTTCAGTTTTTGCTATTATCCACACAGACACACACACACAATAGCAGCCCCTCTCGCTCAGTTTTTGTATTTGCGCTCTCAACATTCCTGCCCATGCGCGCTCAACTCTTTGTGTACACTTATCGAGAGTGAAAGTATATGTGTGTGAAAGAAGAATGTATGTGTGTGAGAGTGAAAGAATGAATTTTGGCTTGTACGGCCCCTCATAAGAACTCATAAGACATTTGTTTTGCCAGAAAGAGTTGTATTTCTAGCCTGGTGTTCCTCACACAGTACAGAGGCACCGACTCAGATTATTCAGGGTTGTGTTTGCAGCCCTCTGTTCTCTTTAAACCTTTACAGCTTTGCATAGAAAATATGAGCACTTTAATGTAGCAATGATGCAGTTTGAACCCAGCTATGTTTGCTATATATAGGCAATAACAGTGTGTACAAACGCGCACACTCGAACAACAGGAGGAATAAAACACATGGGCTGTGTCAGTGTGCTTTTGAGGCTTTAGTGGACTCTGGCAGCGAGCCAGTAGCCCGCACAGCCCGTCTCCACCTCGCTCATTCCTTCCATGCTTCCATGTAAACACATTTTCCTAAAAGAAATTATTTTTTCAGCTTTAACTCGCACCAAAATTCTTTTTTTTTCCTCTTACATATTCTCTCATGTGTGTATGTAGGCTTCTTTTTTTTTTAAACCAATTATTTCTGAATGAAAAACTTTTAACCAATGAACTGGCTGTGTTTAAAATAAAGGAGTTGGTTTATAATAAGAAACATTACTGCTTTACTGTGATGTGTTCAATAATAAAACTTTAGCGCGTCTATGAGTGAGAGTCCGTTTTTAATTTTTTTCAAAGAAGGCTTCGGTGCAATGCCCTCTCACAGTAACTGCACACACACACACACACACACACACACACACACACACACACACACACACACACACACACACACGTATTAATGTGGCTCTCAGATGTGTTCACTTCCCAATGTTTGGGGCTGAAATTCAGGCTACTCAACCACTGAAGACGGGGGACAACATCTGTCCACCATCTTCATCAGTGCTGCCGAGTGTTATGGTGAGACCCCTTTCACCTCTTTGACTCTTCATCCTTCATGCCCCTTGCCTCTTATTACCCCCCCTTTTGCACCAAGACCCAGGCCCTCAGATGCTACTGCTCCTTTCTTATGTTTTTGGGGGTTTTTTAAACTCTAACCTTTTTTTGCTTTTTTAAAGAGGCATATAGTTTCTTTGCACTTTGCTCAGGTTTCATTAATACAAACATATCCTTCTGTTTTCTTTTCATTGTGCTTAATTTCTTCCTGCACATTATGAATGCACGTTTTTATCAGATTCTTCTCAGGTGACTTTTAAATGTATGCAAACGTGGCTCCTCCCCCATCTTCCTTGCGCTACAGTCCTGCAAATATTTATTTATACAAAAAAGAGAATTAGATGTGATTTATTTGTATTTTACAATTAAAAGACCTGCAAGCAGCATCTGCATGTTTCCTTTTGAAGCAGTTGGCGACTCAGTTTTTCACCAGCCTCTGATGTCTCTCTACAGGACACAAAAGTAGTTCAAGATGGCTCTCAATATACCAGGCCTGGTGGTGATGGCGCTGTTTTACCTGCTCATCTTGGGCACGGGCATCTGGGCATCCTTGCGTTCCAAAAAGGAGGAGAAAAAATGCACAGGAGACGGCATGGAGATAACTCTACTGGCTGGACGCAATATCAACTTACTAGTTGGTATCTTCACACTTACTGGTAAGGCAGTCAGATGGTGTGAATATATATACACTAATATATATACACTGAGTCTTTTGTATAGTGCACTAAATTTTGATCTTTGAAAGTGGTACATGAATAAGACAAGTGAGTTGTTTTTCTTCATCCGCAGCTACATGGGTTGGTGGAGGCTTCATCCTGGGTATAGCTGAAGCAACATACAACCCAACACTAGGCGCAGTTTGGGCACTCATGCCTGTGCCCTATGTCCTGACCTTCTTCTTAGGTGAGTGGAACCCACTTATGAAACAAGAACAAAGAGAGCCACAGCAGGACGTGTGCAATGCAAGTACAAAGCACTCAAAGCACGCTCTGGGTCGATTAGAATAGAAGCGTGTCCATTTAGTCATGCAGGTATTTTTTACATGATTTTAGTTCAGGCTTCATTTGATTGGATGCAACTGTGCAGGTCGGATTGGTGCTTGTTATCCTCACATTCCAGGGGTGGACTTTTAAATAGAAACAAAAAGTTGATGTCAGCTTTAATGAGCCTAACAACACAGCTTAGCCCCCTCCAGTGTTTGGAAGAAGAAAGTTCAACATTTGTATGCTTCATTTTACACCCAGGAGGAGCTAATGAAGGTCCTGTGGTACAATGACCTTTGGGTACGAGAGGTGCTATTGTTAGAGGAAGTCAGTCTAAACTGAAATCTATGAGAGAACTATGGAAATATGATAGAGATGTGAGCAGCTATAGGTTTAGTATTTTAACCATAATCACCTTAAGTTATCCATAGTGTGTAAAATGCATTAATAAAATGAGTGTCTGTCTGCAGCAGAAGTGTTACTGACCGCCGTCCGTGCAACTCCCTTTCCCGCAGACCCCGTTTGACTGCACCAATAAAAGTGTTGCTCGTGTTAAAAATAGTACTGTAGTAAATCAGTTTAGGATTTTAACTGGAGGCAACAGGTGCAAACAGATGAGTTTACCCCTAAGCTTGGGTTGCCTTCTTGTGAATTCACCAAATTGACAAACTCAGCAGGGCATCCGGCATCCATAAACATTTGTGACATGTTCAGTCATCGGCACTCGGGCACCTCTTTCACAATAGCCCACAGATCGTGAGAGTAATGTGAACTGGAGCCTCTTATCAGGAAATACAACATGCCTCATTGTTGGCCTTATGGCCCCATGGGTTTGTCTGAAGGTGTTTATTATGCTATCTGGAGGGAGAACTTGTTTTTTTCTATTGTTCAAAAGCGTTCATTCTTTCACTCGGCCACTAAATCGCTTCCTTTCTCTCTCGTTAATGAAAGATATATGTAAACGATGTATCCTAAACTTGACAACATTTTCAAGGAGGTAATCAGATGTGTTGCTAAATCCCTTTCCTCCTCCTGCAGGTGGCTTTTTCTTTGCCAAGCCAATGAGAGAGAACAAGTATGTGACAATGATGGATCCTTTCCAAAAGAAGTATGGGAATGTCCTTGCAAGTGCACTGATCTTTCCTGCACTGGTTGCAGACGTGCTGTGGGTGGCACGCACACTTGTCAGCCTGGGTAAGTTACTTCACACTTTATAAAAGGTCTGGCAACATAATGTGTACGCACATAATTGTGCAACCAATAGAGTATATGGTAAAAAAAGAAAAAACAGCAGGATACTGATAGTGGATGCTTTTTTGGCAAACAGCTTGAATGCTGTAAATAATTCAGAGGAAGGAAGCAGGTGAAGAAAACAATGCTATAAGAAAACTGCAAACAAAAGTTGTCAGTGAACAGCCAACTTTGTAAACAGTCGCTGGCTTGTAACTTCTTCACCAGCTGTTAACGTAGCTTAAAGAAGTTTAAAGAATGGGTGAAAAACACAAAAAACACACAAACAATAGAATTATAAGGTACACTACTTTGGGTAGAGTAATCTTATCACTTTGTCCTGCTCTTGGATCGATTTTGAGGTTCGCAATTGTTTTAAAGTTAACAGAAGACGATACGTTAGCATCTCAAAAAAACAAGTTGATAAGCTTTGCATTTTTAAAACAACTATTCCTTTTTTAGAAGGACCAGCTATTTATACCCTGCAAGATCTGAACAGAGCATTTCTCAGTTTATTTATGCTACTTTAGCACCAGCATGCATGTTAGTTATAATCTAGTTAGCTATACAACTCAGTTTAAAGTCAGACTAACTCGTTTAGCTTGAATAATTAGCTACAACAGGTATCTGCTAGCAACATTTGTAAACATCCTGATTGCTGGCTGTAAATAAAGCCTTGTCTAAAATGAAGGATTAATAGCCTAAAAAATGTAAACACCAGTGTTGCTAATAGTCCGTGTCAAAAAGACGAAAAAAACGAAACGATGTAGAGCGAACCAAGTACGCTGCTCTCGTGCACGGCTGTGAGGTCATCCTAGCGGCACTGCAAAGACAAATGTTGTCCCTTATTATAGGCACAATGAGGATGAGTGACTAAAAATAATTGCAGCTCTGGGTTATTGTTGTTACATAGTGTTCACCTGACTTATTTGAAGATTAATGTGGATCTTTGTATTATCACTCATGTTTAGGTAACAATTCTATTTCTATCAGTCATATGATCTAAAATCTCACCACTCCTGCTGGTAGGGTCTCTTTGTTTGTTTGTTTGTTTTTAAAGAGTAAAAGTTCACATACAAGGTTTGATGATGGATTGAATTTACTTTGAAATGTTCGTAAAGTAATGGGAATGGTGTGACTTATTTAACCTGCTTGTTTGGTAACATTGTTAACACTGTTTTGATGGTGTCGTGTGTATGTGTGTGTGGTACGTGCTGAGATGGTGAACGCAAGTGTGTATGTGCATGGGTGTTTGCGAAGAGGCAAAAGTGTGTGCGTGTTTGCGCGCCTTTGTGTGTGTATAATGTTTTCCTTTGTGTTTTTTAACGTTGTTTTCTTTTCCAGTGTTATTTGAAAAGGGGGTTAGACATCGAGCAGCCTTTTGATTGTGAAAGGTGATCAATTATTCCAATCAGATTGCTGTTTCATTAGAGACATTTTCCAAAGTTTGTGCCAGTTGTGACTAACGGGTAAATGTTACATGCTGAATTAAAGTTTAATGCCTGTGTGTAGTTTAAAGATTTAAAGAGAAGCAGTGAAATCTAATGAGATTTGTTTGAGTCACTTTAAGCTGTGCCAGTGCTCCATAAAAGGACTGGTGGGGAGGCGGGAATGCTCCTGGGACTCTTTTTTTTTTTTTTCAAACCTACAAACTGATATAGAATCAGGGGACACCCCTCCTTAACATGTCAGTGTAACAACGTCCACCAGTGTTTTTTTGGAAATGTTATGCAAACCTCCCTGATGTGCACGCATCACATGCGCACACACAAACACCTGATATTGCTGAGGGCGATGTTGCTGAGTGACTGTATGTGTGTATGTATAGCATAAACCGAGCTGCTTTATGCTTGAGCGTGTGCCTCTTTGTGTGTGTGTGTGTGTGTGTGCGTGCGTGCGTGCGTGCGTGCGTGCGTGCGTGCGTGCGTGCGTGCGTGTGTGTGTGTGTGTGTGTGTGTGTGTGGGTGGGTACTTAACTAAAAAAAAATGCTTTCGATGTGCTGTCACTTAGCAGTGGAGTATCAACGGCACTGTCACGGTCCAATTTCTGCCAAGAAGAAATGTGGAACAGGACAGTTTGGAAGGGGGGGGTGCCTGTGTGTGTGTGTGCGTGTGTGCGTGTGTGCATGCACACATGTTTGAGGTTTGTAAGTGGGACAAGGATCTAATAACAACCTGGGGGGTGTTTGGGATGCTCTTTGCCCCTGTCCATCCCTGGTGCTGTTCATTAAGCCCCAGAGGCCCCTGGTTCTCATTCCACCTTTCCTATTCCTAAATTTAGCATTGAGGGGAAAGGCACAGTTCAGCACAGAACGCATAAGAGCTCTGATACTATATCTGGAAAACAGGCCATCCAGGAATTATTTACGATGCAGTGACTGTGCTGCATCATGTCCCACCCATCACAGAAGTGTCAGACAGTTTCAGAGTTAACGCTAAAACGTTAAATGAAGCCTAAGTGCAAAATAAAATGAACACCTGTATAACAAACCTTCCTTTGCAGGGCCACAAGGTCTTAGATAGTTGACACCTAGTCCAGTCGTTTACATTTTCCAATAAGAACCTGATAAAGTCAGAGAAATGGATCATATTACAATAAAATACACAAACAGGGTTAAAGGTCAATCTAAAGCGTTCATGTCTCAGTTCATAATGATGCAAAGCTAGTGGGGAAGTTGAGACGGGGTGGTCAGGTAGCTGTAATGTGGGTGGGGTGAAAGGTCAGCGGGGTGGATGGTGCCGATCTGACACTTCTCTGTTTAAGGGCATTGTTGTGGTGTGGCTGCAGGCTGCGGCTGGGGGGACCCTGGCAATGTGGCAGAGGAGACGGTGAAGGTAGTGATGTTTTTGCTTGTCTTGTTTGAGTAACAAGATCTCTCTCTTTTTTTTTTTTTACTCACCTATTTAAATGTACTTGTTTCATTCCTTTTTTTTACACTTGTTTCACACTAGAACACACTTCTCCACACCTCTGTCTTTAATGTTTTTCTTTTAAATGAAACATCAATATTACAAAGGGTGCTAACTCGCCCAAACAAGAGGGTGAACCTGAACATAGTGGAGTCACAATCAATAGGCTGCTTTCTTTTGTGTTCCTCTATGGTTTTTGTTAGTTTTGTCATCATCACTTTTATGTTGTAGCGTTGCTTAACATAAGGTTTAAACCAAAGTCACCCATGCTTATGCGTAACTGAGTTAAACGGCTACACATGTAATGTTGCTCTTATGAGTAATGTGTTAATACTGCATCTCTATATGTGAACAGTATAACCAGACAATGTTTCTCATTAGAACTTAAAATAAGAGTGGATGTGGTGTGTGAGAGAGCGTATTTAGAGACTGAGAACCTAAAACCATCTAATTAAACAACGAAAGTGAGAAGCTGCATGTAAACATAGATACACTCATCTGCACCCGAGTGTCCGTCAGTCCTCCGATGCTCATCGCTCTGCTCTGTTGTTCCAGGCGGAACCATGAGCGTGATCCTGGACCTGCCCTATGTCTACTCCATCATCATCTCCTCAGTGGTGGCCATAATCTACACACTGCTGGGGGGGCTCTACTCTGTGGCTTACACAGACGTCATCCAGCTGATCCTCATCTTCATCAGCTTGGTGCGTAACCGTCTACTGATATGGCAACGCAGGGGCTCCCGCTGAGAGACAAATATTATTTAAGCATGTATCCTATCAGGTTACTCGCTCTGCTGCATGAAAGAATATAGAAGGATAAGATTTCAATATAGAGTCAACAGGTAGCTTATTAACAATGCAAACTGGTGCTATTAAACCAGGCTCTGGTTTCAGTAGCTTATTTGAAATTTCCATCACTCAGTTTTCAAAATGGCTGCCATCCACATAAGCAAATAAGATTGTTGATGTTACAGCTGTCAACTGCTAAAAGGCTGCTATGTAGGCGCGTTCATGTACCACCGTTGGGAAGCCCCATGTTTGTCAAGGCTCTGTCTGCACGCTAAGACTCCACGTCACACCCCCAAAAGTTGTTATTCTCTACCTTTGCAATGGTAGATCTCCACATTTGTTCAACGGCAACTTAAGGACAACTGGCAGCCCTCGTGGCACCAGCATGCTAGTTGTTAGTCGAGCAATTCTACAGCTGGAAATGAGCAAAAAATGGACCTGAAACCTTTTCCCTAAATGCTGATTAAGCTTAAAAGTTTAGAAACTGATGAGTAGGCTTCCGTCACGAGTCATTTAATATCTGTTCTTTGATCTTAATATCACATAATCTTCTGCTGCCGGTGGTGTTTTCAGAGGTTACAGAATTTTCCATTCTACAAAGAACTTCGGGTCTTTCAATTCAATTCAATTCAATTTTATTTATATAGCGCCAAATCACAACAAAAGTCGCCTCAAGGCGCTTCATAGATACAGAGAAAAACCCAACAATCATATGACCCCCTATGAGCAAGCACTTTGGCGACAGTGGGAAGGAAAAACTCCCTTTTAACAGGAAGAAACCTCCGGCAGAACCAGGCTCAGGGAGGGGCGGCCATCTGCTGCGACCGGTTGGGGTGAGAGAAGGAAGACAGGATAAAAGACATGCTGTGGAAGAGAGACAGAGGTTAATAACAGATATGATTCAATGCAGAGAGGTCTATTAATACATAGTGAGTGAGAAAGGTGACTGGAAAGGAAAAACTCAATGCATCATGGGAATCCCCCGGCAGCCTACGTCTATTGCAGCATAACTAAGGGAGGATTCAGGATCACCTGGTCCAGCCCTAACTATATGCTTTAGCAAAAAGGAAAGTTTTAAGCCTAATCTTGAAAGTAGACATAGTGTCTGTCTCCCGAATCCAAACTGGAAGCTGGTTCCACAGAAGAGGGGCCTGAAAACTGAAGGCTCTCCCTCCCATTCTACTTTTAAATACTCTAGGAACAACAAGTAGGCCTGCAGAGCGAGAGCGAAGTGCTCTAAAAGGGTGATATGGTACTACAAGGTCATTAAGATAAGATGGGGCCTGATTATTTAAGACCTTGTATGTGAGGAGCAGGATTTTGAATTCAATTCTGGATTTAACAGGAAGCCAATGAAGGGAAGCCAAAACAGGAGAAATCTGCTCTCTCTTTCTAGTCCCTGTCAGTACTCTTGCTGCAGCATTTTGGATTAGCTGAAGGCTTTTCAGTGAGTTTTTTGGACATCCTGATAATAATGAATTACAGTAGTCCAGCCTGGAAGTAATAAATGCATGAACTAGTTTTTCAGCGTCACTCTGAGACAGGATATTTCTAATTTTAGAGATGTTGCGCAAATGAAAGAAAGCAGTCTTACATATTTGTTTAATATGTGCGTTGAAGGACATGTCCTGGTCAAAAATGACTCCAAGGTTCCTCACAGTGTTACTGGAGGCCAAGGTAATGCCATCCAGAGTAAGAATCTGGTTAGATACCATATTTCTAAGATTTTCAGGGCCGAGTACAATAACCTCAGTTTTATCTGAATTAAGAAGCAGAAAGTTAGCGGCCATCCAGGTCTTTATGTCTTTAAGACATTCCTGCAGTTTAACTAATTGGTGTGTGTTATCTGGCTTCATGGACAGATAGAGCTGGGTGTCATCGGCATAGCAGTGAAAATGTATGCTATGTCTTCTAATGATGCTGCCTAAGGGAAGCATGTATAATGTAAACAGAATTGGTCCTAGCACTGAACCCTGTGGAACTCCATAATTAACCTCAGTGTGTGAAGAGGACTCTCCATTTACATGAACAAATTGGAGTCTATTAGATAGATATGATACAAACCACTGCAGTGCAGTACCTGTAATACCTACAGCATGTTCTAATCGCTCTAATAGGATATTATGGTTGACAGTATCGAATGCTGCACTAAGGTCTAGCAGGACAAGCACAGAGATGAGTCCACTGTCAGAGGCCATAAGAAGATCATTTGTAACCTTCACTAAAGCTGTTTCTGTGCTGTGATGAGCTCTGAAACCTGACTGAAACTCTTCAAATAAGCCATTCCTCTGCAGATGATCTGTTAGCTGTTTGACAACTACTCTTTCAAGGATTTTTGATATGAAAGGAAGGTTGGAGATTGGCCTATAATTAGCTAAGACTGCTGGGTCTAGAGATGGCTTTTTGAGTAAAGGTTTAACTACAGCCAGCTTGAAGGCCTGTGGTACATAGCCGATTATTAGAGATAGGTTGATCATATTTAAGATCGAAGAATTAATTAATGGCAGGACTTCTTTGAACAGTTTTGTAGGAATGGGGTCTAAAAGACACGTTGAAGGTTTGGAGGAAGTAATTATTGAAGTTAACTCAGAAAGATCAATTGGAGAAAAAGAGTCTAACTTAACATCAATGGTACTAACAGTAGCTGTAGATGATATTACATCTGTGGGATGGTTACTGGTAATTTTTTCTCTAATGATAAAAATTTTATTTGTGAAGAAGTTCATGAAGTCATTACTAGTTAACGTTAAAGGGATGGTTGGCTCAAAAGAGCTTTGACTTTTTGTCAGCCTGGCTACAGTGCTGAAGAGAAACCTGGGGTTGTTCTTATTTTCTTCAATCAGTGATGAATAATAAGATGTTCTGGCTTTCTTATAAAGCAGCAAACTTTTTCTCCAGGCTAAATGATGATCCTCTAAATTTGTGACACGCCATTTCCTCTCCAGATTACGAGTCATCTGCTTTAGGGTACGTGTTTGAGAATTATACCACAGAGTCAAATACTTCTGATTAGAGACCTTAGTTTTCACAGGAGCTACAGTATCCAGGGTCTGTGTTGACTTAGACGTTAAACCATTTAAGTCTGCAGACAGAGAAGATTTTATGTGATTAAGAATGTCCAGAACAGCAAATGAATTGACTGTTTTTAGTTGACTGTATTTCACTCAGAATAAAAACAGTCAATAAAAAGTGTTGACGTCCTCAGTGTCTGATGAAAAATATCCCCTGCTGAGCTAATAATCAGATCATCTGTGTTCTTGCTTGTGTAAACAGTGGGTGTGCGTCCCTTTCATGATGACCAACCCTCACTCTGTGGACATCTCGCTGACTGCATACAACGCAACTTTCCAGGCTCCTTGGGTCGGCACCGTGGAGCTCGATGAGGCTGGCAAGTGGTTCGATGACTTCATGCTGCTGGTGAGTGTGAATGCCACACGTGGAAATGGTACTCAACATTGTTTAAACTTGGCCAAGAATAACAGCAGTGGCTTCACTGCAGGATTGATCTTGTCCTGTTTCACACTCCAAGCCGATTCCTGTCATCGTGTCTGAACTGTGTGTGTGTTTGTGCCAGGCTCTGGGCGGTTTGGCCTACCAGGCGTTCTACCAAAGGATCCTGTCCTCCTCATCTTACACCCAGGCTCAAGTGACCTGCTTCGCCTCTTCGGCCTGCTGCCTGGTGCTCGGTATCCCCTCAGTCCTGATCGGGGCCGTGGCTGCATCTACAGGTAAAGCCTCTAAACTTGCACCTGTGGAAAATTCCTTCATCAGCTTTTCGCCTTAGCACATATTTCTTACTGATATGATTGTGTCCATCCCCTTAATGTGGAAATTTGATCTCGCCTGCTTCCTGCTAGATTGGAACTCAACCTCTTATGGATTGCCCACCCCGTACGAGCGCGACCAGGCAGGATCCATCCTCCCCATCGCTCTGCAGTACCTCACACCCCCCTACGTCTCTGTCATTGGCATTGGGGCTGTAGCTGCCGCTGTCATGTCCTCCATGGACTCGGCCCTGCTATCCTCTGCCTCATTGTTCTCCTCAAATATCTACAAGAACATCATCAGGAAGCAGGTGAGTGTTTTTAGCAGCACTAATCAGATTGTAAAAGCAGCAGTGTGTTCTGCTCTGTTGCATTGAGGCAGCATTATAATGTCTGTGCATCCTTTTCTTTTAACTACCTATCTTAACTCCAGGTCATTGCAAATGGAGCCATCGTAGCATCATATCAACCGTGGACGGTTTACCAAACAAGCATGTGGTTTTGTACTATGCAGGAAACCTCACCCTTGCACAGAGGTGGTGGGGATATTTAAACTTAGAACCTTCTTACTGTGAGACGACACCACAGCACCAGTTTGCAGTGTCCTATTACTACTTGATCCTGGTCTGAAGGTCCATTGTGCTGCCACCTTCAGGTGTAATGCAATGCCATTTTTGTTTATGTGAAGGAAAAGTTCCATTAGGGATCAAATATGATCTTCCAGAAAAGGCGTGTCAGCGTCTGCTGCTCAAGAACACTTTGTTCCTAAATGAATCATCCCAGTGGTATGGACAACTGCGGTAATGCTGATGAATCATCCAATAAGGAGGCTTCGTTAATTCAACTGACAATGCCATCTTGTTAGTCATAGATCAGCAGCTGTAGTGCTCACCATCTTTTGGTTTTGCTGAATTTGCCGACTTTAATTCAGCAAACTGTCGTCATTTATGCTTCTCAGATGTTAAAAACATCCCCCCATTTTGAACTGTCATCACCATAACGGTCAGCGTAGATAAAACACTGTTACTGGTTGACGTAAAACATTGTTTTTCATGTGCCGGTGGCAATTTCACTTCATAAGAGATTTAATTTTCTGGCATACTGTGGAGATACAAATGATGATTCACCAGGATTAATCATCAATTTCCTTTTAAAAGACATGAAACACAATGTGCAGCCATTTATGCAGGATATCTGTGCTTAAGCTGTAATAATCATTTCATTTACATTAACATTTAAAGAAACAGACAGCATGAAAAAAAGTTCTTAACTGTGCAGAAAGAATTATTTGAAAGCAACGACCTGTTTCATTATTTCAACTACACCCAGTGTTTCCTACAGTGAGACTGTTCACTGCTGGCGTCTCGCACAGTGGCTTAGATATACAGCATCTCTTCACCTTGGAGGGCTCAACAAGCTGCATGTTTATGTAATGTATTATTTAACTCTGTTTGTCTGTCTTGTCATTTCCTCTGCTCCTTCAGGCTTCAGACTGTGAGATGCAGTGGGTCATCCGTATCTCCGTGGTGGTCGTGGGTCTGGCTGGCACCGGCCTCACCTTCCTGGACAGTAGCGTCCTGGTGTTCTGGCTTGTCGGCGTGGACATGTCCTACACCATAATGTTCCCTCAGCTGGTCTGCATCCTCTTCTTCAAGGTCTCCAACGGTTACGGCGCCATCGTGGGCTACATAATGGGGCTCGTCATGAGGATCCTGAGCGGCGAGCCCCTCATTGGCCTCCCACCAGCCATCCAGTTCCCCGGCTGCCGGCTGGACAAGGAGGGAAAGCTAACCCAGTACTTTCCCTTCCGTACCGCCATCATGCTCATCTCTCTAATGTCTATTCTCCTTGTTTCATTGTTGGCGTCCATCATTTTCAACAAGGGCCTGCTGCCGGAGAAGTGGGATGTGTTTAATGTCAAACACAGGCAGAGAGCAACATCCAAGGTCGCACACGTTAAGAGGACCAACTCAGAAAAGGAAGAGGCTGCCGTGGCCAAGCAGCTGCTGGACACCACCAGCTGCTGAGAAGTCTCACAACAAGGGGGAGAAAGGGTGGGCGCCGGCTGGAGGCATGTTTGTCTGCCGGCTGGGCACGATTTCACAGAGGGGGAACAGCAGCAAAGGCTGGATGCTTTTTACAGTTTGTACAGCACTGCTGACACAACAGCAGCAGATATGAGCTGAGCTCTCTGGTACCCGACCTATGAGCTGTTGTCTTCTAAAGAAAATACAGTAAAAAAAAAATAGGCTCCCTGGCTAAAAGCCATAAGCCTGTGTCGTATAAATAGCCACAATAATAACATTCACACAGACCCAGAATAAAATGTTGCAGTTTGTGCTGCATTCTATTTAAATCATTAGTCATTACTTAAAATGGAAACAAATTACATACAGTTCATTAAAACCATTTCATTTTTTCTTTTTTGCTACAAGCTTACAGTAGTTCACTTTCACAAGCACACTTTGACAGGTTGAGCTGCTGCCCAGACCTGAATTTTCCTTTCCTAATGACCACCAGCACTGTGGTAAAAAGACACTTGCACAAAAAAGAGACTTTGCACAAAAGGAATAATCAGTCCTCCAGGACGTTGACGATTATAACAACACACAAATAGTATGTTGTTATTTATTAACATTTCACATAGTCATATGATCTGCATCGCAGCGCTGTGCAGCGGGTGCCGCTACCTTTCCTCTGATTGTCAGCAGGACGCGGCTCTTTCACATAGAACAAAGAAGTGTCACCCTGAGAACAAAGAACGAGTGAACGTTTTGCACGGCTTCATATGAGAAAGATGTTTAGACAGTTCATTTCATCATCATCTCCTTCCTTTATTCACTAAGGCTGCCTCAAGTCCAATAATGTAGCAACAGCAACTCTCCTCATCTTGCTAGTTAGGTTAATTTTAAGTCAGCTGATAAGCTCGGCTGCAGTGCAATGCTGGAGGTGCTGAGAAATAATAAAACTCATGAAATGGCAACAGAAACACTGATGGAAGTGACACCAGCACTATCTCGTGCTTTTTAAACGTCCCATTTTTTCCTCCCCCCTCCTTGTCTGCTGAATGATGAGTTTTTTTTTTGTTTTTTTTTCCTTTTTTTTTTTTTTTTTTCTTCCTAAATGACATCAGAAACAGCAGTATGCGACATTACGTGATGGCAGAGCTTCAGTTCATCCTTTGTCATTTTTTTTTTTTTTTTTTTTTTTTTTTTAATAAATAGGACAGGGGGAATGAATGAGAGAGAGAGGGGGAGAGAAAGAAAGAAAACCCAAAGGGGAGAAGAGACGGTGAGAAGGGGGGGGAAGAGAGAGAAAGAAAAAAAAACTCCTGGGTCACCTGTATGGAGAAAAAAAAAAAAAACAAACAAACAAAAACAAACAGAGGAGACAGCAAACAACAAAGAGCAACATAATAATAGAGAAAACAAAGCACCATCACAATAAACTAGCTAGTCATAGATATCAGTATTTACTAAGTAATAAACGATATTGTGCAGCACGCAAGATAGACAGCGCACAGTGTGCTTTGAGGCAGCAGCCAAGAAAGCTTTAGTCCGCGTCTGTGAATACCCATGTGTGCATACCTGTGTGGATCAGCATGCTTGCATTCCAAAGGTTTCTCCATGTAATGATCTGCTAGGGAGTGTGGGGGGGCCACAGCCCCGTCCTCCAGGGTGTGAAGCGGGTATGGAGGAGATCAAAACTCCAGACATCCAGAGGCCCCCAGAACACAAGAGACCATGGAAGACCAACAGAGGGGCAGCCGCGCCACTGTCCCAGTAAGAGCTGAGGAGAGTCCCAGAGTTTTGCTGTAAAGAAAAGCAGGGGGAGATGAAACTGTACACCCGCTTCGCTCAAATGCATTTTACAAAATAACTGAGTGTAGCAGTTTATTCCACGACTGCGCAGAGAAGTCGCCAAACATCTCCCTCGTTTTCCTCCTCGCTCATTCCTCTTTCTCACGTTTTTATTTTTTCTCCAAGAGTACGGGAGAAGTGCCTTTCTCTTTTTTTGTTTTTAACGTACTGTCGTTTTTTTGTAACTGTATGCAAAGCTGTAGTTTAGCGTGGGATCATTTTTTCTCTGAGGCAGTGCAAATGTTTGCAGCTAAGATTCAGAGAATTGAAAGTTTTACAGCAGTGCAAATTCTACTCCCTTTTATTGATGATTTGATTTTTAAGACTGTGTAATGTTTTTTGTTGTGTGTTTTATGTGCACTAGATGCCTGGTAGTAGCAGGAAGCCTTCCTCTGCCATGCTGTTGCCTTTAATGTCACTGGAAACCTGTTTTACTAAATTGTTGATTGTGTAATTCACAGACTAAAACTTTCATATACGCTAGTCACTGCTCTTATAGCTCATAGTGGTATTGTTGTTTTTCAAGTATACAAAACGTTACATTTTTTGGCTTCTATCCAACAGTGTGAATGTGAACGAGCCGTCAGAAAGAAGAAAAAAAGCAAAGACAGATAAGGACATGCAGGATATGATGCATGTGTCTTTTTATACGTGCGATTGTGATTCCTACTTGTATTATTACTCTTGTGCTGTAAATTCTGATCATAATTTGTATTTCTACACTTTCTATTTTTTATCAGTTGTTCGCTTAGGTGCAGAGTAGAAAACTTTATCTCAAGTTAGCAAAATAATATATAAATTCACCTTTGATTTTGCAGAACATGAATATAAATATAGAATTTCAACAGGTGTTGATGAACTTTCGAGAGCAGTGATTGTGAACACGTGTGGAGAAACTGTACGTGCCTACATGAGCACTCCTGTCCCGACAGCCTCAGATTACGTCCACATGACGTGATCTGAAAGGAAACTCAGCAGCCGTCCTCGGGAGGCTGTCTCCGGTCCAGTGAAGGGTGGCACAGTCTTACAAAAAGAACGTTTTAAAAATGCTGCGTACGTTTGTCGTGGCTTTCATTTCAGTTGCGTGTTGGTCAAACAGCTCTAAAAGTGCTGGACAGTGGTGTTTGTATTACAGTGTGAGTTCTATATTGTATTTTGTCCCCTAAACATGTATTTGGTTTTATACTATCATGCATGTCATTTACTGAGTTGTTTGTATACTGAACTTTTGTGAAGACTGTTCTCTTCTTGCCATTTGGCAAGGTCCTACTTTGTCATCAGTTAATGTAAATCCCCATGGGCTGATGTTCTGTCAGAATAAAGGATGAAACCAAATTACTGTCTGAATCGTCTTTGTGCCAGAAGCAACACACACACACACATATGCCGCTCTCCAACACATGTCCTGAACGGTTAAGCCCTCCCAGCAAGTAAATATCACTTAGATTTTGCAAACATTTAGACAACTGCTCTATTTAATGATGTGAAAGCACACAGGCGGTAAAATCAGAATACAACAGGTCCACAGTTAAAAAAAACATGAGTGCATGTGTGTAGATGTTCACTGTGACTCTTAATAAGAGTTTGTATACCATGAATTCTGTCCAACCATTCAGAGCCATTACTCTGAATGTCTTCCCTGAACTGCTCGCACAGTTACAACCCAAACATGCTATGTTATCTCACAATTTCAGAAGTTGTGCCTCAATATTAGAAAATGAACAGCTCTTATATTTTTCAGTTGTTTTGTCAAAGAATTTCTGTCTCTGAGACTTAGATTGAATTTGACTCCAGTCCTCTTTTCATACTTGACAATATAATCTGGATTGTTTGGAATGGGGGACTCAGTTTTGTAGATTTCAGTTGCTTTTTTTAAAAAAAAAAATTATAACGGATTTAAATTTCCCTGTTCTTATGCTTTATTTCATAATTGTTTTATGAACATAATAATATGGCTGAAACTGTGCCTTGTGGTGATCAAAGCAGCCTTGTTTCAGCAGCAGTGTCTAACATGCCATGTGTGATGCTATCGTGTAAATATGGACCAAAACCAGCAACTTGCTGAATCTCTGCCATGAAGATTTAAAGCAGTTCTGAAGGTGAAAAGGGATTCAACCCATTAGCAACGTGTACTTAATACAGTGGCTAGTGAGTGTATATTAAATGACATCTGTTCCATTTATGTTGCAGTTTAAGTCAATGGTGTCTTCTATCCTTTCTCTTATTTCCCAGACAGTTATTTATTTTCCTCATTCTTCATTCATGCACTCTTTTATCCACTCGTGCATTTTTACTGGATGCTGAACTTCCTGTCAGACAGACTGCAGTCAGCCAGAGTTAGAAACCAGACATCAAGAACCAGAACTGTCTGGCCTCTTCTGACTGTCTGACCTCCCAGACCAACACCAGCATTATAAAGTTTGCAGAGGATACTACAGAGATTGGGCTGATCACTGACAAACAGATGACACACAGAAGAGAACTGGCAGGACTGTGGCCTGGTTTCATGAAAATAATCTTTTCATAAATGTAGATAAGACCAAGAGATGATTATAATCCAAGAAAGAATCAACACCCAGCAGCTTCTATATGCATCAGTGAAGAAGAAATCACAGCAAAGACTTTATTTTTCTTTGTATTATTGTAGGATCTTTATCTTACAACATAAAGCATCCCGAGGCAGCTGTTGTTGTGATTTCACGCTATACAGTGGTCCCTCGTTTATCGCGGGAGTTTTGCAGCAACAGTGACACTGACTGAAGAGAGGCCGAATGTTCTACAGCTGATATTTCCATTACTGGGCAACTTACAACAAATAATCTAGATGTATGAATAGCACCGCAGGCCAGAGGGGGAAAAAATTGCCGATAAGATTTTGAAGTAAATCATCTCTGTCGGTGGCAGGATTTGTCATCTTAAGGCTTTTGATACCTTTAGTTGTGCTCTGCTTCCTGGTAATAAAAGTCATTTTGTGGTGGAGTCCTGGACCACGATATCCAGCAACACCCTGGTGTATGTTTTGATAGAAGGAAAACGCAGGACTCTCAGAGAATCTCTGCACAAAACTGTGCAAACGCCACAAAAAAGGTCATTCATCCTCGTTGTTGCCAGTTATTGGGATCAAATCAAATCAAAGTGGTAAAGCACATCTAAGAAAAGAATAGCATCATTGTTTAAGATGCAAAAGTCTGCCCAGAAAGTTTGTTTCAGTGTTTAGATGTAGGAAAAATATATTACTTCAGCAGAGGAGTTTATTTAAGTTTCCAAAATCATCCTCTCAATCATCTGTGCTTCTCAGACTCAGCACCACACATACGTTTACATCTACTTATGTTGGTAAATTTACTGGTACTTATAAAGTGCTTTTCTACATAATTTTGAGCACTCAGAGTGATTTTTTGTACAAGCTCACCATGCAGTCACACGCACATCCATAGTGCTTTTGTCTATACCTTCACACACACCCTCACACATCCATCGATGCATCAGGGGCAACTCGGGGCTCAGTGTCTTGCCCAAGGATACTTTAGTTAGGTTTTGTTATTCGTACCTGTGTTGGAAGTAAGGAGGATCAAAAAGATAAGATTTGAATATAGATGATGGTTTGAAAATGTTTAGTTATGAGATGCTGGGTACACCAGGAAAATGGTGTTGATGGTGAAACTGCCAGCAGAGGGGGAAGAGGACAGAAAAAGTGGTTTAAAGATGAGGTAAGAGAGGATGTACAGGAGGCTAGCATGACAGAGGAAGATGAAGATGAAAAAGATAGAAGGAGATGAAAACCACCCAAGAGGAGCAAGTTGAAAGAAGAGGTTATGACATGAATGTAAAATAATAATTTCGTTAAGGCCTCGGCACAGAGAGCTGTGATTATTGTTAGCTCAGTGGTTAGCATTAAACAGTCATTTGACAACACTGAGCGAATAGCTTTGCAAAAGATAAAATAGTAACAGAAAAGGGAAAGAAAGTTGAAACACACAAACAGTTTGTGCATTCCTCTTATACACAAACAGTGCATCAGCAGGATCAGGCACTAAGCCCTACAGCCTCTGGGGTCTTGTCTTAAAGCATGAAAAGCACAGGTACTTTTTTACCCAAAAAAGATGAAAAGGAACATTTTTTTTAAAGGTCGCTGCACAGACAAGTGCAACTTGTATGTGCATGCACTCATGAAGACATGCACATGTATGACACTTCCTGAAAAGGAGTTACAGGTGTGACGGGTAGCTGCAGCTGATTGACATCTGGGAGGCCTCACCTCTGCTAGTTCAAATCCCTGAACTGAGCCTCTCGGTCATGTCTGTGCTTTTTTGATGCAATTATGTGAGAAGCAGCTTCTGTGTTTAATTTTTGCTGAGTGAACCTTGATTTTATTAGCACCAATTATCAGATCTGCACGTCTGCTTTGCATACGTTCAGTTTATGAATGCAGCTTACTAACCAAGCTAGCTTGTTACCTGCTAATATAATACTCCAGCCTCTCGTGCAAATATGGTTATGTTTGGCTCTGAAAACATACAGCCATGGCCAAATCCTAACGTTGAGGTTTTAAATACAGAGAGTCGTTTTTACTGAATGACTTTCTGTGTGTTGTTTAGAAAAATTCTCTTTAGTGTCAGTGTCAGAGGAATATTTGCTAATTTCTAGTTGTGTGAATACTTCTGTTAAATAAATAAACTTCAGTTTATTTTACCTTTTGTTTGGTAAAAGTCAGACCAGATGCCTTAAGGGAAGAACAGTAAAGGTCTTAAAGGACTGAAGCCTCATAAGCTTTACACGTCACACTGCCACCAACTGCCTGAAAGTGTCTGTTTGACTTGTTGTTATAAGATTGAATGATGAATTAGCTGGAAACATGGTCAGAGTTGTTGTTTCAAGAACCAATTATGGTTCAGTGAAACTGGTACTTTTAGGGCTTTAACCCAAGAGCCATGTAAATCTACTGGAGCAGACTGAAGTATGCCTCAGTCATACACACAGCTACTCTTATAGATCAATTCGAAAACATTAATAGCTCTTTTATGATAGCACATATTCTGTCTCCCCATGCCAGCATTAAATTGCCCTAGACCCCACATGTGAGAGTTATTCTGCATAGCTGGTTAAATGTTCCTTTGAAATCCAAAAATGGATCCATTCAACAGTTCAGGTGGTAGTTTGGGGATTTCTATCAAATCCAGTAAATTCAGGCTATATTTAAAATAAACAGCTGTATATATGTAAACACACAGAAAGATCCTGATCATTTTGAACAAGACCCATCACGTTTGCACTGCTAGAAAACTGTCTATGTTGTAACTTCCCTGACACAAAGTCCTGCACTTTGACTTGTGGCCACCAGCACCCCAACCAGAACTATTAATACAGACTGCACAAGTGCAAACGCTCTCATGTGTCCAAGTTTCATTTCATCGCTTCTGCTCCAACAGTTTGTCACTCAAACGCCATTTGAGCTTGCAGCTACACCACCAGCTATGATGAGTGACTTCCACACGCATCGCCTTCATCACTTCTCTAAGGACTGGAAAGTTGAAGGGAGCTCTTTGATAGGCCGAGCGTCAAGTCTCAGATATCGCTTCCTCACTCATGCAGTGCCTGTGCCCAATCTAAACCCAGTTCCATTCATTTGAACCAAAAACAAATGAAGATAAGTGCCCTTGCCAAAAGCCTGGCAGCAGAATGACACCACGAAATTGTTGGAAGCATTATGGGATGGGGCTATACAAAGAAATCAGCAGTGACTGACGGACACTGCAGGCAAATTCTGCCCACCGTGATATTGTTGCTTAAAAGAGTGGAAGCTTCTGGCACAACGTTCATGCACGGAGAAATAAAGTGAGTGAAAGTTTCCAACAGCACAACTTTGATAGTTTCATAGACACATTTTTGGCTTCTGTTCTTCATCCTTGTAGACACGATTGGAATAGAGTCTAAAAAAATAAAAACAATCAACCATATGCATTCACATATATATCTACCAAAGATGGGGCAAGATGGGGTTAAAACGAATCACTAAAGAGGGAGTGCCCATAAGAATACGTGGGTTGCATTATATTTAGTCCATATAAACAGGAGAAGGGGTGATGTTTGAGTTTAGCTCCACCCAGTGTCGCACAACTCCATTGATTTTTTTTTTAAAAAGGCAAGTCAAAATAGATTACTAAGATGTGAAAGTTGTGCTTTATAGCAAAATCCTCTTTGCCACAGAAATAAGCTTCAGGTTCAGCTGAGGTCTTGGTTCAGTGTCACTCTCTATAACAGGTGGATGCAATCAACACACTCCTCTAATTAGGACAAAGGAGCTCAGGTTTCAGAGCAAAGGATGCTGTAGATGTTAATAATAGCTGTTTTCCTGCTAGCTGGGGAATCATTGCAGACAATTTTTCCTGGAAAAAATTATCTTCCTTCTAGGGACATGAAAGATTGAACATGAAACATCATAAAAATTAGACCTTTAACTTTAAAACCCAACAAAATAAGACCTAGAACTGCAAGATCTAATGAAAGTTATTTATGCTGCTTTAGTGTCACTGCCTGCCAAAAGGCCCAGTTCGTGTTGTTAGTAGTAGTTAGTCAGTGTCAAGTAGCTTTTCTGTGTTAACTGGTTTCTGCTTTTATCCAAATTTCATTACTTCAGAGTAAAGTTCTGGTCTTCAGCAGTGGGTCTGAAAAATCTCCCACTGCAGCCATGCAAGAACTGGCACTCAGCTCCTGAAGCCAGTGTGAAAACGTCTTCACAGATTACAGAGAAACACACTGATGCCTCTTCATGTTGGGGAGAAAATTCTTCTTGCAACAGCTCCAACAAAAAAAATGTTTTAGCCTTGATAGATAGTTTTTCCCTTCATAACAACTCAGAGTAGTGTGAATTTTTTATAACTCGTCCACACGGACATATATATAAGAGCATGGCCTGTTTGATAAGAAGGTGTCTAAACACATGCTGTCTGGCAGGTCCCACCTCCACTGCTTCATGCCATTAAACTGCAGCACTTCACTGTATGTGGAGTTTGTGCTTTATTCCTCCCAAACTGGTTAAGTCTGATCCATGATGATCATCTCTGGAAAAAGGAAACTCCAGCTCTAAACAACATTTTTCTTTGAATGTGTTAAAATGCCTCACTGGGAGTTTATATCAACAATAATAATGACAACAATATGACTTTTTTTTTTTACTGGTGTGTGAGCAGAGACTCATTTGCAAACTTGCAAAAAGGTGCTTCTAATTTGCATTTGTTTTAAAGTCAGTACAGCATTTCCCATCAGAAATGTTAATATCAACTAAGAGTAAAAGGTGCAGTGATGGTGAATAATATGTAAATTTGGTTCCCCCAGCTTTTGTTTTCAAGGCAGCAGCACTCAACAAATGTTATGCAAAACCTGATAACCCAGCACGAACTTCCCAAGAGCTACTTGTGATGACAGGAATGTTTGGCTAAACCAGTCTTCAAGTGCCCCCATAAATGGATTTGTTATGTGGCTGTGAAGGAAAGTAAATGACAGTCAGCCATTCTTGGTCCTCTCTGGTTTTCTTGGGAAGCTTTGAGATGTGTTTGGGCTCCTCATCATACTGTATGAATCCTTCTCCACAAAAAGATGAAAAAGACCAAATTTTCTGAAAAATCTTCAAAGTGGGTTCACCTTTAAATATGATATGTCTCAGCTTACCCTGCATGACGTCATTTAAAGGCACTACTCTACAAAAACACATCTGAAGCATATGTGAAGGTGTTGGTGCCTGTACTCCAAGTGCACACAATCATTGGCAACCACCAATGTTCCCTCTAAGCTGCGCGCGTGCGCAATTGCGCACTGCTGGCACGGTCTCTGCGCACAGAAAATCTGCGTTTCGCACAAAAACAAATCTAACCTGAATTGAAATTAAAGTAAATACGTTAACAATTCTGTTTTGCAGTGTTAGTCAGTAAGTGACTGGCTGCTCCCGTATGGGATTAGAACGATGCCACCTTATCCCACAGTCCAGCCAATAATGCGATTCACATTCATATATACGCAGCTAATCAACGTCGCTGACAGGCTATGACAGCGTCCTTATGTGCCGACACCGGTGTTTTAGCTAGCAAAGCGGCGTGGCTGATGTGGAGTGATGCCACGTTAATGACAACGTGTACAACCATTGGAGATGTGAGGATCTGTGCAATTTCCTTACTGATTTAAACTATGTATGTCCCATTGTTGTCTGTGCTTATTATCTGAGGTTTGCTGTTCATGTCTACTTTTTTTCATTGCACAAACAAGTGTGTTATACCAGTTTCATATCTATTTAATTCAGTTTTATGAGTGTTTTCATGAGCAGGATTTGCAGGAGGTTATGCAGTGAGGATTAGAAGAGCAGAGGAAGTGAAGATGGATGGATGGAAAAGTAAAAGGTAAGTTTGGCAAGATGGTAGTGAGACCTGCTATGATGTATGGATTGGAGACGATGGCACTGACAGTAGACAGGAAGTTGAGGTGTAGGTGAGGATGCTAAGTTTTTCATTGGGAGTGACCAGGAAGTGACAAATAGAGGAGATGTTGAGGGCTAGTGTGACAGAGGAAGACAAGGTGAGATGGGGAGCAGATGACCTGTGGTGACCCCTAATGGGAGCAACTGGAAGCAGAAGAACAGGAGCATATGGTGCTTTAAACGGTTTAAAGGTTTGATAATCTTTAATGAAGCAAATAACCAAAAATCTGTATTCAGTACAGTTAGAAAAAGCATGTTAATGTTTTGTTAATGAGTTGCAGTCTCATTTAAATCCAGCTCAGTGTTTATAATCAAACGTTTTGACGTTTTGGAACAAATCTCCATCTGCAGCCTTTCCTCATTTTCTCTGCCGTTTCTTGGATGCTGCTGCCCCCTTCTGGTGAGACTTGGAGCCTGTATTTCTGAGAGCAATAAAAAATGAATTGAGAACCACATCAATATGTGCGTAGCCCTTTGTCTGTTGACTGTATTCATTTGAAAATAACAGCTTTGCTTACTTTGGTTTTTCTGACACCTCTGGGTTTAGTATGACCACATCCTCCTCTTCAATGTCTGATATCTCAACCACATCTCCCAGTTCAAACATCACTTTTACATTAAACTGTCCAAATAAATAAATAATAAACCACCTTCGCCCACGTCCATCTTTGTCACTTCTTCCACTTGCTCGTCACCACTGTTGTCATTTTTTTCCTCTTCATAGTCATCTTCATCATCCTCCTCCAGTCCCCAGCTGTTCTGCAGCCCCTGCCCCACCTGTCCAACACCAGGGACTGGCACCACTGGGGATGGCACCCTAGCATGTGTGGTTAAGGAGACTAAGAACAAGGACGTGAAACACATTTTCTTTGTTGCTATCAATTTTTTTCTCAGCATTAGCATAGCCTAGCCTAAAAATCAAACACAAGAACAAAATGCCTATAGCTTGTTAGCTTCTGATTGGCTGCTCCTTGTAAACAAAAGATTTAAACAGAAGGTATTGAGGGATATCTTTCTAAATTTATATGGCATGGGAAGAAATCTAGACTAAAGATACAGATTTTACAACTGCCTACAGATGAGGGGGGCCAGGAACTTCCTAACCTTTTATATTATTACTGGGCTTGCTATGCACAAATAATCTCAGGGTGGTTACATTCCTTTCTATTCTTCTTGGAGGTTGAAAGAGGAGTTAATAAATAACTTCATTGTGTTCAGCTTTACCTCAAGGAGATAAATATGATCGTCTGTCTGCTGTGAAACATTTATATACAGTATACTGTCTTCTCTGCCCATTATAACAGTTGGTGCACAATTAAGAAGTGTTTAATATGTAAATGAGCGTTCAACTATTCCACTGTTAGTGTAACACGATATATGGATGTTGACAGAAAGCAGAAAGGCAGCTTGGCGTTCTGCAAGCTACCCTCTCATTATCCGACAATTAAAAGTTTGGAAGTGTCCGTCTCGTGAAAGTGAATCTCCAGGCGGGCAAACAGTTGGTTATACAGGAACTACCACATCCCAGGCCCCCTGTACCCCGAGCTTTAGTTGGCTGTTGGCTCTTTAAATAATGTCTGAGCGAGACAGAAAAGGTCTCACTCAGACACATGGAGTCGTCTTCTTCTCCGGTCTCACTAATAGTTAGTCTAGAGACACAAACACCCACTTTCCATGATTACAGGCTTTCCCCGACCCTGACGTGGGTGTGTCTGAGAACCATTAGACCAGTGCTTCCAAAAGTGGAGGGCGCTTGGACAATACTCACAAGGCATCTAATTTTGTGTTTCTTTTCAATTGCCTTCATCATTTCAAATGTTGATAACTAAAAACAGTATTTTGGATTTTGTCTCACTGGTTCCCTTGGCCAGAGTTTATTCAATAAAGAAAGAAACTGCAAATTTTACATTAGCTCGAGTGATTCATATATTTGGCTGGTGAAGACTCACAACTTAGGAATGGACAAAATGCATACAGCCAGGAGTGGTCCTAGCCTGTTTGGTGCCCACACACTCCCTCTGTTGTCCCCTGCCCCCCTACCCCCCGACACACACACACACACACACAAAACATATTAAGGATTGCACATTGACATATTTTATTGTGAAAACTGTTGTCGAAACCATACTGGATTTAACCAGATAAATATTTTACATAGTGAGAGATAGAGAGTATCCAAATGGAATCTTTTCTCTTTTTTTCTAAACCGAGGACCTGATGGCTTTGACCTTTTCTTGTCCATCTTCCATCAGTAATTTTGCACTCCAGTATCAACACCCAACCCCACAACATAACCTAACAGACCTACACTTCAGTGCACAGATTAGGTTTGTAGAGGTTTTTTGTTTTTGTTTTTTTTTTAGATTTCACACAACTCAGGGAAATAGTTAACACATAATGGGCTTGCACTGACAATATTATGAATGAAATGTGCACTATTTGGAAGCAGCATGCCCCCTCCCCTTTCGACAGGTTCAGTTTGAGCAGCAGCAGCAAGGGGGCGCACCGAGGGCCCTCGCGCTCACTTTTTGCATATATGTGTGTGATAAAATTTAGTGAGCAACTCTTATTTTTAACTGGAGAGTTAAGCAAGGTTTATTAGCTTTTACAAGAAAACTACAATGTTTTGCTGATTTGGTGAAGGGTTTTCTTATTTGTGTGTAGAGTTTTGCAAAAATAGCCAATAGTTACAAAAAATGTGCTTAAGCCATCAGAAAAAACTGTAAATGGTTTAAAGCTTTCAGCACATAACCAAAAATCTGTAGTCAGTACTCAACAGCCTACATTTAAGTGTGAACACCAGGGTGTAGGACCAAAAGTGATTTAAAAACTGATTTAAATGTGATTTCGCATTAGCGGTTTGAGTGGTGTTCTAACATCCGCCACAGAGGTGCTATGTAGCTGCCATTTGTTATGAAACGTGTGAGTTATTTAAGTATGACTGATGGGCAGGTTCAACGTGGCCGGTTAGCTCAGTTGGTTAGAGCGTGGTGCTAATAACGCCAAGGTCGCGGGTTCGATCCCCGTACGGGCCAACTTTATTTTCTTTTATGTTGTTTCAAGCAATTCGCTAATACAAACATCTGGTCATCCGGCAGTTTTCTTCCATTTATCGAGGTTTTGTTCGCATGCTAGTCCATATCGGGG
This sequence comes from Copadichromis virginalis, assembly GCF_057382275.1. NCBI lineage: Eukaryota > Metazoa > Chordata > Actinopteri > Cichliformes > Cichlidae > Copadichromis > Copadichromis virginalis. Next base: position 39,344,335 of record NC_140623.1, read on the forward strand.
CTAGCTCATCACAAGTATGCTAACTAACTTCAGCTAACTTGCTTAATGAAGCAAGAACATTTTTCTTTTCTTTTTCAGAAAATCTGTATCGTTCTCAGTGAGGAAAAGTAGTTTTATAGACTTTAACGAAATGCCATCATGTTGTCTATATCGATCAAACCTTCTCATTGTGTCACAACGGTGGTTCCATGGTGTAATGGTTAGCACTCTGGACTCTGAATCCAGCGATCCGAGTTCAAATCTCGGTGGAACCTAAACTTTTACTTCTCTCCAGCTGCTACTCCTTATCATTATCATAATTGTAAATGTCTTCCATTGACAACACGTGCTTACTTTAATTAGTTTACACATTGAAACGATGTTAGGATATTTACAGATTCTCAGTTTGCATTTATCATTCATAAAACCCATTAGATGAAGCCAGAAACGCTGTTAGAAAAAAAGCTATTTAATTTTATTTGAAATCGACGTAGGAAATACATCCCTGCAAACAAACTGAAATATAAAAGTCTGATGTGCACAGATGAACTATCTTTTAACATTTTCACTTTCTGTACATTTGTTTGAAACAGTTACAAACATCAAGTTAATGTTTTATTTCTGAGCTGCAGTCACTTCAGGTGGGACTCGTTGAAATCCAGCTCAGTGTTTATAATAAAACCTTTTGACGTTTTGGAACAAATCCCCATCTGCAGTCGTTCCTCATTTTTTCTGCCGTTTCTTGGATGCTGCTGCCCCCTTCTGGTGAGACTTGGAGCCTGTAGTTCTGAGAGCAATAAAAAATGAATTAAGAACAACCACATCAATATAAAAATAATATTTATCTGTTAATTACATTCATTAGAAAAGAACAGCTGTGCTTACTTTGGTTTTTCTGGCACCTCAGGATTTAATATGACCACATCCTCCTCTTCACTGTCTGATATCTCAACCACATCTCCTGTAAGACAACAAACTCTCAGTTCAAGCACATTTTTATTCTTTTCCTCTAATCAGCAAACCTGACTTTTACATCAAACTGTCCAAATAAATAAATAATAAACCACCTTCGCCCACGTCCATCTTTGTCACTTCTTCCACTTGCTCGTCACCACTGTTGTCATTTTTTTCCTCTTCATAATCATCTTCATCATCCTCCTCCAGTCCCCAGCTGTTCTGCAGCCCCTGCCCCACCTGTCCAACACCAGGGACTGGCACCACTGGGGATGGCACCCTAGCATGTGTGGTTAAGGATGTCTTTGTTGATATCACAGACTGTATATAAAATCTTGATGTAGTCATTCAGTTATAAACCTTAAAAATAAAATTCATGTTGTTGACTTAAAACTGCCAAGACCACTAACTCATTACAAAAGCATTTATAGACGTAACAAATCCAGTGAAAAGTGGCATCTGTTTTTGGCAATTGCCCCCTGCTGGCCATTTGAAAGAATGCCATGACACCGTGTCCCATTTTTCATATGCTTTATATCCAAGCTTGTAATTCGGTTCAGGATACGTCTGAGGTGCAGCTTCGCCCTTCTGGATAATGCCATTGGCTGTTTCTGTCACATCTGTCATCTCAACCGGAGTCTCGTCCTTTTTCAGAGCTGTGATTCGGTCCTGTGGCATGGACTCTGCAAATCCACACTTTCCACCGGCCTTCCTGTATTTAAAATACGCATTTTAAATACAGGAACACAGGAAAATACACTGTTTTTAATTTAGCTTCGAAAATGATTCTAGTTTAAGACTGAAGTTTGGCAGTGAGACTAAGTCTCTGCTCACCTGGCTTTCCTGTCATTCAGCAGGGCTTCACTGATGAGCTCTGTGATCTCAGACACTTTGACACCAGCTATCTTACTGCACCTCATCACCTTCAACAAAACACAGAAAAATGATCTATTGCTCTGATAAAGAATTATTGTACTGAACAGTTATTTCACCAACATATCAGCCAAGTATCTGTTGATTTTAGAGTAAGCAAAAAAAAAATCATTTGGGCCTTGTAATATTTCACTGGCAGAGGGATGAACTGATTCAATTATATTCCAGCAGATTTTGGGAGCAGCCTGTTTCAAACAAAGCTGAAGATCAGACAACTGGACAAAGATCTTAATTAAACCTCATGAGGTTCTGCCATGATGTCTACAGACCTCTGTGGCCTAATCACAGAAAATCTGTGGACAGACCTCAGCGGGGAGTGTATGCAACAACATTTGCAGGACAAATAGTTGGAAAACTCCAAACAAGAAAGACTCTGCTGCTGCAGATACCTTCAGCACATGTCATATCTCCCATTCATAAGTCCTCATGAAACTTTGCATTTTGAGAAAAACAAAATAGAATTAATTTCTTAATTTATGCCTTTTGGAAATCAGCCCATTTTCACTCACTCACAGTAACAAAGAGCTTTTAAGGAGCTCACCTGCTCTTTAAGCAGCATAATGCCTCCGCTGGACTGGATGGAGCAGATCTCCCTGTGTTTGTTCATGGCGATTACCAACAGGCCATCCATCACTCGCTCCTCCCGCTCACACGGGTCCACCAGCAGGTAAGTGCTGCAGGGAAACAATGAGGAAGGTTAATGTTCAAACAAGTGGTCACCTGCAGGTACTCAGAAGGTCAGCAGAAAATAAGAGGACTGTTTTAAGAAAACAGCCCGAGATCAGTTAAGTTACTCTCCTGATCGCCTGCATGTTACTACAGTTAAATGCTGAGGCTGGATCAGGTGACCCTGAACGCGCACTCAGTTGTGCCGCTAAAGTCAAATTTATATTCACTCTCACTGGCAAATTTATTAGGTACACCTCGCCAGTATCAGGTTGAGATGATCTGAGTTTTATCATGTGTGCACTGATCATAAACATGTTGAGCAACAACCCTCAGGCAGGCTGTGGAGTTGAAACAATGCACATTTGTTCCTGAGGAACCCAAAGTTTCCCAAAAAAAGGTCCCTCATAATATCACACCATCACAGGCAGGGTGGATTCATGCTTTCACATCGTTTACCCCAAATTCAGTTGCTATCATGCAAATGTCACAGCAGAAATCAAGGTGCTGTCAGACCAGGTGATGTTTTTGCATGTGGGAAAAGAAGATCAGCAGTTTCTGAAATACCCTGGCCCGTGTAACACCAGCAACCACGGCACTGTCTTCATGCCTCAATGCACTGAGCTTCCCCTCACTCCCCAGCTGGTCGTGGCAGGCTGATGAGGGCTGCCCCTCCACGAGTTTTGTGCTGGTGGAGGTCTGAAGTGACTCTCTATAAACACTACTGAATATACTGAGTTAACTAAAACCTGCTGCACCTGTAAACATGACATTAACATTTTGATACAGAGGAGAAGAAATCTTGTGAGAAGCAGTGTTTTACCCTTGTTGGAAGAAGGCGAAGCTGACGCTGATGGGCATGTGGTAGATACTCAGAGGAATGGGGTCTCTCTCCTCTGGACTGTACTGAAGACAGAAATTAAAAAAATAAAATAAAATACAGCTAACATAAAGCAGAATTCTCATGAAAACAATAACATCATCAATTTTCTCCCAGCAGGTCCAGGGAAGCTCAGACACCACCTGCTGTGGTGCTGCTGACTCACCACTGTGACTTCCTGTCCTTGGGTGCTGACGTCAGGGCGCCTGAAGTGGCACAGAGCGGTGATGGCGGCGATGCTGGCGGCATCCATCAGGTTTCCATCATTATTCAGTGTGTGAACATCCACCCTGATCTGCCACACCTAGAGACCCGCAAGCAGGCACCACCACCATCATCATCATCATCATCAATAGATAAAGCTTCTCTCTGTCTGTCGTGTCTGTCTTGTGTGTATGTGTTACCTTTTCTCCAGACACCACACACAGAGACTCTGTATCGATGCACTTGGAGTTTCTCAGGCATCTCTCCAGCTGTCTGTTTAGCTTCACTGACAGCTCAGACTGTCTGGAAACACAGAAAACCCCACAGATGATTTACACTCTCTGCACCAGCAGTCTGTCTAAATGAACCAGACAGCCCCAGGGGACGACCACTACTTGGAAACTTGTGATTAACAATAACTGCACAGGTCATCTATAATTCACCAGCTATCATTCTCCAAACACAGAGGTCCTCTTACATATTATTTCCATGTAAACCAGAATTGTTGGTAAGCTAAGGTAGCTACTGTAGATCAAGTCTTAATTACCTCACTTCGAAGCCAGGAGCAGGAGACACATAGATCAGATGCCCAAGCCACCTCAGCTAGTTCCTTACGCTATGAAGGAGTAGCAGCTGTACTCTGCGCGCCTCCTGAAAGAACGAGCTCCACACCCTGGCTCTAAGACTGAGCACAGACGGCCTTTGGAGGAGCTCATGTCTGTCGCTGGCATCCACAATCTCAGTCACTAACCACAGCTCGTGGTGACATAGATGAACAGCTGTTGTTTCATGGTAACCTTTCTCCTCACCAAAACAAAAGTGCCACCAGTCCTTTTATCAGTCTCCCGCTGCATACATCCCCAACCCAATTGGTACTCCACCCTCATCCAACTGGGAACCACGGCCTCAGAACATGGAAGCTTATTATGGATGCTTTCCAGTCACCAGATCTAATTAAATTCAGGAACAATGTCCCTACACTCCATAGAAAAAAAACCCCAAGCTTATTTCTTTATATTCCAGCGAACATAAATGAATGAGCTGAATTCAAAGAGTGAGGTTCGTCCTCACCTTCCCTGCTCAAATCCCGGTGAGGCCATCGGGGACAGCTCGATGTTGAAGAACATGATTCCTTCATTCGGTCGGTTTTCTTTAGGAGCCACCAGCTCGCACGACACCTGCGCCATGACCCTGCGGGGAGCCGTACAGTGAATACAGAGCTCAGTGTACACAGATGCTCAGTTTGGCACACGATTGCAAACATGTGGCTGCAGCTTCACCTGGTTTGTCCCAGATCCACAAAGCAGCACCCATAGTCAGTCCCAAAGCTGATCTTAATCTTCCTGTAGTCATAGGTCTGCCGTCCATCCAGGCGCTGAAGGAAGAGAACAGAAACAGGACCCATGAGTGCGGATGAAAGCCTGTAGGTGTGCTATGGTAAGGCACTATAATACACATAAATCCTCTCTAAAACAGAGCAACGATGCCAGGATAGGACACTGATATATGACCATCATGTTAAATCCTCAGGCTGCGCGCGCGCACACACACACACGTAACAGCGCGTGCTGATTATCGCACCCACCTTTTTCTCTTCGATGGCTTTAAGCAGGAAGTCCCGCTCGCAGTTGGACAGCGGTGTGTCCTTCATTCTGTTTTTGTTATAATATACTGATCTAATTCACCGTTCCAAAAAGCATGTGGCCGCCATCGATGTTTTTTTAAACTCTAACCCGGAAGTGCAGAAGACACGTGAACGTAAAAACGGCTAGATGATATATTTTTTTAAAATAATTGGCGTATCTAAAATTATTAATATTAAGTATTTGATTAAACTCGTTTAAATTAATTTAGAATCTTTATTTGTGTCGTATTTCATTATTTTTGATATGTTGGGCGTAGAATTTATTGATACGGGTCTTTTATTTTGAAATCCCAGCGCGGTGTGATGGTTTGATGCCTTTAGTGACATATTGAAAGCTTGTCCTTTATAGCTCTCAGTAGCTGCTTTTTATTGTTTTGGAGGAATTTGGAAATTTTGGAAAACACATTACAAAGCAATAAAAAAAATGGGCAAAATGTATTTAGTATGAGGATATTCCATTCTTTAAATGTTGTTTTATGTTATGCATGAAAAATAATAATAAAATTCATGTTTTGTCACTCAGTTACACTGAAATATATTTGATAGAAATGTCTGTGAAGGTTCTCAGTCATCCAGGTGAGAGTCCTCTTTTCCTCATGCCTGGCAGCTCCATCTTCAATGCCCTCCTCTGCACAAGTCCAAACTATCCCAGCCTGCCTCTTTAGCTTTGTCTGTTAACTGCTCCAAAACTGACTTCTCCCTCTGATGTACTCATTTCTGATCTTGTCCATCCTAGAGGCTCACAATGAAAATTTTAGCATGTTTAACTCCACCTCCAGCTCGGCTTCCTGTCTTTTTATCAGGACCACCTTCACAGCAGGTCTCATACCATCATGAAAGCCTTCACTTTCATTCTTGCTACTGTCTTTCTACCACAAATCATCACTAACACGTGTCTAAATCCCCTCTACCTGCACTTTCTTCTTCATGTGTTGCTTTGGATGGTTGACTCCAGGAATCAAAATACTTTATTCATTCAAGAGGAAATTATGTTATATGTCATATTTAAAATAATCTACCTTCACTAGCTTTGGTTTCTTCTGTCTTCACCATTAGGTCTGCCTCCCTGTTCTAGTCTTGGTTTTTCCGATTTTCATTCTTCTTCACTCCAGAGAATACCTCCACCCTTTCAGACTCTCTTCTAACTCCTCCCTACTCTCAGGTCACAGGTTAATCTGCAAATCATAGTTCATGGAGACTCCTCCTTCACATCATCTGTTAGCTTGACCTTTACCCTGACAGACAAGAAAGAGCTCTGAACTTGTTTATTTTACTTTTTTCTCTAAATTTTGTATTAATAAATGTATTATTTAGAGAAATGTATTTTTCTCTAAATAATGTCATTAAGCTTTTTCATTTGTGTAATTTGTAAGCTATTTTTATTTATATATGTATTCACTTACATTTTTTTTTAAATATTCAATATTCAAGATTTGTTTAGTTATGTGTTTAATGCTGAGTGTTCCTTTTCAGTCATTTCATACTTATGAATACCGCTATGCTCTTAATTTCTGCGGTGCCTGAATGCACCCTTTACGCTTCCAGCCACCCTGGTGCGCATGCTCAGTCGCAAAGGAACCTGTCCTCAGCGGCGCACCGTTATCCGGGCCGAGCTGTCATCCACGGTCCATCTCCTCCAGCAGATAACCGTGCTCTCCTCGACTGTATCCTAGTAGTATTCAGCGGGCTCACCCCACATAACTCTTCCCGTGTTTTTGCGTGGAGAAGCAGTTTTCATCGACGGAGTTTTTTTTTCTTTTCTCCGTGATATCCAGAAGGCGCAAAGGTTTGTTTGCGCTCATTCAATCTCTCTCCATCCTCCCTGTGCGACATCACTGCTAATGTAGCCAGCTAACCGTTGCTGTTCATTCATTTCTGCAACCGAAGAATGCGATATTCGGCGGCCTTTTGCTTTCAAATTAATTATTAGCATCTTTTAATTTAAACACCAGTGTGTGTTGAATTACCGGGCTCCTGGTACGAGCCCGTTAGTTTATTTCTGGCTGAGCTTATCTTGTGCTAACGTTTGCCGTTTGTGACTGGCGCGCTAACGTCAGCTAGCCGAGCAGCTCCTGCAGCCAGAGCCGCTCTCTGAAAGAGCCTGGACGTTGCTGTGTTTGGTGGCAGCCATGTTAGCGCCTCTGACCTTTTATTTTTTTAGTTTTTTTTTTTATTCCTATTGTGTAAACGTGTGTTATGACAATGGTTATAAATGGAAAAATGTCACATTGGCGCTGTTTAGAGTCAACCAGATGCTGATAAGGCATATAGCCCCTGCACACTTCAGCAGGAGGACTGAAGCGTGACTGTGGGGTAAAGATAACTAGAAAGATTTGCATTTCCTGCGAAAATGCAGTGTGGATGCTTTAAAGCTGAAGCTGTATGCAAAAACTAGCTGAAAAAGCTGAAAAGTTGCAGAAATTGTAAAAACTTTGCAGAAGCAAAGGAACTTTGCTAAAATGGAATAACTTAGCAGAACTGCAATATCTTAGAGGAAACATAATACTTGGCAGAAATACAATAGCATAGCAGAACTTAGCAGAAATATTGTAACTTACCAGAAACATGATAACTTCTCAAAAATACAAGAATTTAGGAGAAATAGTATAAGATAACAGAAAGAATATATTTAGCCAAAAATACTTAAGCATTACAGAAACACTATGATTTAGAAAAATAGTACAACAGAGCAGAAATACTGTGATTTACCAGAGACACTGTGATGAACTATGAATATTGTAATTTTAAATCAATACTATGTTTTAGCACAAATACTATAATTTGACAGAAATACTATATTTAGCACAAATCTTATAAAATAGCAGAAATAGTATGATTTAGCACAATGGTAATAACTTAAACAGAAAAATTGGAAAAGCAAAATGGACAGCTGAAAAAATGCTGAACATGCTAAGGGTCCCTCAAATATACTTGTTAAATGAAAAAAATTGGCAAAAAAAAATATAACAGCCACACAATCACAAATATGGACACATATGGAAACACACATGCACAGAGAGAGACACACACAAGATCCAATTCAGTCAACCAGTCTAAATATATTGAATTTGAATCTTACAATGAGATCATCCCATAAAAAGGCTCTCTCTCTCTCTCTCTCTCTCTCTCTCTCTCTCTCTCTCTCTCACACACTCACACACTCACACACACACACACACACACACACACACAGAGAAGTAAGTTTCTAGCTCAGTCAAGCAGCCTTGGAGCTGCTGAATTTGAATCCACCAATCAGAGAGCCTGTGCACTTTTTCCCGCCAAAACAGGTGCACGCAGCACAGAGAGAGACACAGGATTTTTGCAGTCTATTTCTCATAATGACGACTCCCCTCAAATAAATGACCATAATTTCCTAACCGTAGGGGCTAGAGCGGTCATTCTTACACCGTTTTGTTCAGAAGAGATGGGGGAATCTTAAAGTGTTGACAATTTATCATTAAAATATGAATTATTAAAGATAATTGACTTCTAATGCACCATAACTGAGTAGAGCAAAGCAAAAACTGCCTTGACTTGCCCTCAAACAACGCTTTCTAACTCTAAATCTATTTGGAGTATCAATATCATTCTTTCACCGTAAGAGACAGCAGGCTTTGGTGAACAATCATGGAAATTTTCAGGTCTCTGTGGAAATCCATTAAAAAGATATGACGAGAGAAAAAAGTGGTTCATTTCCAGAGTTTGAAATCTGAAGAAATCTGAGCGAAGGACGAAGTTCCTACCCTCAAACAAGTCTAACTCATTTCAGAACGGTAATAGGTGAGAAAATAATTCTTGAATTGTGAGCGTCAGGAGTGTCTGAAGATATACTGGGACAAGCCTTATGTCTTAACTTTGCTTCGTTAAGGAGATATGACGATTCGAATATGCCTCTCATTACAGAAATCAAGCGGTGATTTTGAACAAGCTCTTCATTGACTTTCTATGGAGAGTTTTGCGACTTTGTGTTGGTCTGAGGAGATTTGCCAAAATTCTATAAATCCCACAACAATGATAGTGACATTTTCGGAAACCCATCAAAAATACCTACGTTTTGATGTATAATTTGTGGAAGTTGAGTGAAGATTGAGCAAGTAGCAAGAAGTTGTTCGGACATGAAGAGAAGACTGCAAAACCTTCAGTGGCACACTGGAAGCCAAGTGCACAGCAACCATAACAACGCATGTATTTTGTGAAAAATCACAATTTTGCAACTGAAAACTTTAAGAGGCATAAAGGTAAAACGGTAAAAGATTTGAAAAAGCTGAATCATACCTGAATAGCCCAATAATTTGAGAACATTTTAAAGTTTGAATGGTTGTTCTACGTGAAAATATGAGGAAGTAGTTAAGTTTCAGAAACAAGCAAATTTTAGCAGAATTGCAGAAGTTTCCCATTCATTTCAATGGGACAAATTAAGCTTAATATTTTAAAAAGTATAATAGTGAAAAATACCAAAAGACATAGCAGGAATTAGCAGAAATAGCAGAATATTTTAAAATTTGAACGGTGAAAATCGGCTGAAAATTGTGGAAGTAGTTAAGTGCCAAAAAGTGTACGGAAGTCCCAAGAGGAACTCAATAGTGTGGATGCTTAAAGCATCCACACAATGACAGCTGTTGAGTACTAGATTATGTCCAGTAATAAATCTGTTTGCTAAAGGGGGAGTTACCTGCATAACTGATAGACTGACACCAGGTAAGATATGGTCGATGTGTCCTTGCAGAGTATTAGCATAACAGGCCAAGTTGAGACACCTGAAGCCTAAAACCCCAAACCATAGACAGAATAAAAGATGGGTGTAGCTCCTTGGTTTGAAAAGGGAAGCCAGTGGGGAAGTGGCTTACCTAGTGGTGCTCCAATCCAAATTTTTCCAGTTCCAAGATAAATAACTAGACCTCACATGTCTGCAGATAGGGTTTGATCTAATTGAGCGTTGATCTAATGCCAGTATTTGATTGTGCTGTATTTCTCATTGTGTGAAGGAAACTAGGAATCATTCTCTCGGTGCTAAGGCAACATCAAGCTCAACTTAACTCTGATATACTGACGTTTTAAAATAAACTTAGGAACATTCATACAAGATTTTATAATTTGCTAATAAAAGCTGATAATTTAGTTTAGAAATTGACTCCTTTTATTTCAGTGAGAAGAATAATGCATGACATCAGGCGCAACACAAACAATATATATTTTTTAAAATGTATTGGTAGTTTTCCATTTCTTTTCTGTCTGAGACCTTTTACTGTTCAGCTGAAATTGTGCATCGAGTGTTTCACAACAAGTCACAACAGTGGAACCAGTGTCCTCCTAGCTTCTACCAAATATAATGTCTCTCTGAACAAATGTACAGAGGTATAGTAAACAAATGAGTCTTTGCTGAGCTTCTTGATCCTGGTACCACAGTTTCTAGTTGAATAAAAAATATATTCAAACATGAAGAAAATCAGTTGATGTTGAAGGTGTGAAATACCTCCAGACTGCTGAACCTTTGCTGTTAACTTCCCCCAGTCTAAATTAGCTCTTCAGCATAAATACAGGACATAGAACTGGGCTGTTTATGGGCTGTTTGTTGCGGATATCCCATCCAGCTTTTTGAGTGAGGATCTGGGCCATATCTTTGGTGCATTCCTATTCAATTTAATTATTTTTACCATAAGCCTGATCAGTTGCTCAGGCAGAATAAACTAATTTATTCTGCTATATTTTCAGTTTACTCGTTAACTCAACGTTCATTAAACATCACACCTTTAACCAGACTAGCGCACTTCAACCAGGCATTAGCATCTCCACATGGCTGTCACAACAGGGGAAGATGAAACCGTGATAAAACAGAATGGTTACACCCCATCAAACTTACCTGATTTTTAAATGTTGAGCTCTCTTTCAAACTGAGCTTCGCTTTCAGTCCAAAGATGCAAACACATGAGCAACAGCACAATGCCTTTAAAGATAAGACAGCTTTTTCATTATGCTGCTCTTTCATCATCTCTCCCTTATGTTCATCACAATCCTTTTGATCCTCCTGCACTCTGTTGTTAGCAAACAGAACAACACCAGTTTGGGAATTAAACTTAATTAGGAATTAAGGGAAAGCATGCCGCTGTGCTGTCTCCAGTGATGCTTTTCATTTCCTGCTGCTCGCAACAAGAGCGAGCGGGTGTGGGCTGATCAATGGGAGGTTATTGAAGCTGATGTTCAGCATGCTAAATCGCCACCGTTTAGATTTCAAATGCGTATTCATACTGTGCATGTGCTGCAAAAAATAAGAAAGATATTAAAAGATGTGTAGTGAAGTAGAGGTGTTGCTCCTAAGGCGTTTCTTCTGGTGGAAAAACACAGCAGAAAATGTGCAGATTTTTTATTTTAAGAGTCATGATCTGAAGATACACGTCCCTGATCTTGTAGGATTGTGTCCTAATGTAACCTCCATGTCTGTAGTTTTTTTTTTTTTCCCCTCTAACCCTCACCCACTTGTCTCTCCTCTATTTTTATCCCTGACACGACACACACACTCCCCGTTGTTCTCCATAAATAAAATCCATCTCACTCACACCTGCCTCTTCTTCCCATCCCCCTCCCGCACCCTTTTTTACTCTGGCTCTAACACCATGCACATCCCTTATCTCACACTTCTGTAACCCTCCTGCTACAGATGAAATTGGAAAAAGGCTGGACGTGGCTCCTGCTGCTGCTTCTATCCACCCTGGCTGTGGCAGCTGTGGTGGCCCACGAGATGCAGTCGGAGGCCGATGTTTCAGACGTCGTCGTTGACGACGACGATGATGACATGGGCTTAGATGAGGAAGAGTTAAAGGTCCTGATGGCGGAGGATGAGAGCGAGCAGGTTAAAGAGACGCACAGCAAGAGCACAGCCAGCGAGAAGGACACTGACTCCAATGTCTCCTTCCAGGTCTGGAGCAGAGCAAAAAATCAGGAAATCTAGTAAAATGAATTGAATCAGAAGATTATTTGATGGCTGCAAAGCCTCTTATTGTATCCTTTATTATATCACCAGGTAACATACAGGACTCCTGTTCCCACTGGAGATGTGTACTTTGCAGAGACATTTGATGATGGTTCACTGGACAGGTATTGTTTAACACACAAACTTCCAAAATACAGCCCAAACTTATTATATGGTCTCCCACAGAGATTTAGCGGATCAAAGAGTGTTTCTGTGTGTGTGTGTGTGTGTGTGTGTGTGTGTGTGTGTGTGTTTCATGATGTTGATCTCCACAGATGGCAGCTGTCAAAAACAGTGAAGGAGGACGCGGATGGTGACATCGCCAAATATGACGGTTTGTTGCTGTTCTCTTCCTCCTATTCAAGATGCGTGTGGGCGTTTTCCTCACATCACGTATTCCTCATGCATGATTCCATTGTTTGAAAGGTCTGAAAATCGTATTTTAAGTTGCATTAAATTCAAAGTAACGCAAGTATATTGAAAGTACTAAACAAAACTATCAATTAAGCCTATAACAATCAAAGCAAACCACGCTTTAAGTCAGGCTCATTGTAACATATGTAAGCGCTCAAATTAGTACCTAAACCAGCCTTTTCTCTCATAGCCAACAGGGGGCGACTTCAGTGGTTCCAAAAGGAAATCCGACTCCTCTGGGTTCTGCGTTTAGTTCTACTTCGATCTTGTCATATCGGCAAAATGGCAAAAATGCTTGATTCTTCACAACAAATTTTCTAACCAATGGGACTGGTTGGCAGTTTTTAATAACTGACTGAAAATTCGCTCAGTCAGTTATTAAATGTAACTTCTTAAAACCTGCAGAAATTATGCTTTTAAATGATGATGATATTTATAATAGTTGGTCTAACTTGTATAGTATTGGCCACCTTTTCTTTTTGGTGCTAATTGTACTTCATTTGGCAACATAACTGCTGCAGCATGAGGTTACAATACCTGAGCCAGAAACTGGTCCTCTTAAAGCTGTCTGACACACAGTGAGCACCACCACACATCCCAAAAAGTAGGCTTTTATGAAAAACGTTACCATATAACCCACAGGACTAAAAGCTGTGGCAGTAAAAATAAAACTCAGACTTGTTCAAAAGAGAGAATCGTCCATAATAATAAGTGTTACTGTCCATTTACCGTGTCTGTGGCTGCAGGGAAGTGGGCTGTGGAGCAGCTGAAGGAGAACAAGGTTCCAGGAGACCAGGGCCTGGTGCTGAAGTCCCGGGCTAAACACCACGCCATTTCTGCAATGCTGGACAAACCCTTTGTGTTCAAGGATGAACCTCTGGTCATTCAGTGAGTTCACACTTTGTCCCTCGTTATGTAGAGAAGTCGCAACCTGGACCCATTAAACAGTTTTGTTATGTGGCGTCGTAGGTATGAAGTTAATTTCCAAGATGGTATCGACTGTGGTGGAGCATACATCAAACTGCTTTCCGACACTGGCAGTCTCAACCTGGTTTGTATACATGTTTTATAATCCACCATAATTAGCAAAACCTCCAGATTTCTGTGCTGTAATCTGATATTTGTGGTAGAATTGGGTGAATTTCTCTAATCCACCAAATGCTTAAGTATTTTTTTTCTGTTCTGCACTACAGGAGCAGTTCCATGACCGTACACCCTACACCATCATGCTTGGACCGGACAAATGTGGCGAGGACTACAAGCTGCACTTCATCTTCCGCCACAAGAATCCTCTGAACAGAGACATGGAGGAGAAGCACGCAAAGAGAGCCGACGTCGACCTCAAGAAATTCTACACTGACAAGAAGACTCACCTCTACACGCTGCGTATGTAGCTAATTTGAAGACATTTAGCACTCAGTGTTGTTTTGTAGTATGATCTCATTTTGGAGTAAGACTCAGATTTCATCAGATGACATTAAAATCCACTCTACTCTTCTACTTTGGTCACTTCTGTCTGGCATCAGTCCTGAACCCGGACAACAGCTACGAGCTGTTTATCGATCAGTCGAGCGTGAGCCGTGGCAACCTGTTGGAGGACATGGTGCCTCCGGTCAACCCACCCAAAGAGATAGACGACCCAAATGACTCCAAGCCAGACGACTGGGACGAGAGGGCCAAGATTCCCGACCCAGAGGCTGTGAAGCCCGATGACTGGTGACTATAGTCTCCATACTAGTGTACAGAATGACACACAAGTTGAGGCTAGAACTGATGAGCGAAAATGTTCAGTTATTCTCAGTCTGGCTATCTGTCAGAACAACACCATCTACAATTGACAGGCAGAAAACTCTTCCTTGCTCTTATTTTGAAAGTTCAGTTCTGTCCATTTTGTTCATTGGTCTCTGTCTTTGCAGCTAAGCTTGGACAAATCCAGAAACTATTTTGTTGTTCTTTAAACCACATCTTTGATATATATTGTGTGTCAACATTAGGAGTACAGCGGAGGTCATCAGATGGGGTCTTTATTGGGTAAAAGAGCTGAAATGTAAAAGCATATTAGCAAATAACAAACCCTGCTGTATGTGTGTAACAAAGGGATGAGGATGCACCTGCAAAGATCGAAGACCCTGATGCACTGAAGCCTGAGGGCTGGTTGGATGATGAGTCGGAGTTTGTCCCTGACCCCAATGCAGAGAAACCAGAAGATTGGTAAACAAACTCTTTCACCGTGGTCTTACAGTCATGCTAACTGGAATGAGGAATGGTTCAGGGTGACAGCTTGTCGCTGTGTTTCCTTAGGGACGAGGAGATGGATGGAGAATGGGAGGCGCCGCAGATCCCTAACCCAGCCTGTGAGACGGCTCCTGGCTGCGGGGTGTGGAAGCGTCCCATGATCAACAATCCTCAGTACAAGGGCAAGTGGAAAGCCCCCCTGGTGGACAATCCTAACTATCAGGTAACTATTGTTCTGTGGTTTTATACACATAACTTAAATTTATGTCACAGTGTCCACCAAGTTGCCCCTGCACAGCTGGTACTTTACGATTTTCATAGTTTTTTAAAATTAATTTATTATTTTTTATCTCTAGACAAAAGCTAAAACCGTGATGTTTGCTAATGTGTATTATTAGTACATCTTATCAGCAAAACAGCATTGGCCAGTATATTTGTATTTGTGGGTCCTTCTGACTGTATCCTCCATGCTTTGTGTTGTCTCCTAAGGGAGTGTGGAAGCCTCGTAAGATCCTTAACCCGGACTATTTTGAGGACCTGCAGCCGTTCAGGATGACACCATTCAAGGCTCTGGGACTGGAGCTGTGGTCCATGACCTCAGATATCTACTTTGACAACTTTATTATCACCTCTCACAAGGAGGTTGCTGACCGCTGGGCGTCTGACAGTTGGGGGCTGAAGAAACTGGTGGCCAGTGCTAACGAGGTCAGGAGCACGTGTGCGGGGTTGCTGTGTGCGTGTGACGTACCACAGAGCTGTCACGTTTCTGTGCAGAAGTTCTCACGGTTTACTCTTTGTCTCTCCCTCCATCTCAACAGCCAGGGATTTTTGCTCAGCTGATGATGGCAGCAGAGGAGCGGCCGTGGCTCTGGGTGATCTACATACTGACAGTAGGCCTGCCTGTGGGACTGCTCGTGCTCTTCTGCTGGCCAAAGGTACTAAGACCCTGCTAAACATTAATTTAGACTTCAGATCATAGGCGCAGCTTCCTGACTTTTGCTGTGATGTCTCGTATTTGCATCCCAGAAATCGGATGATGACTACGTGTACAAAAAGGTGGATCCGCCCAAGGCTGATGTGGAAGAGGAAGAAGAGGAGGAGGAGGAAGACAAAGGAGCTGAAGCTACAGAAGCAGCACCAGCTGCAGGTGACACACATTCACCTACATTTATACTGCACTGTTCTGGATCATATTTTCTCCCCTTACTGTCCTCTTTGTTTTTTTTCCCTAATGCAACAGAAGAAGCCGAGGAGGATGCAGAAGCAGGAGGGGACAATGTAGAGGGTGACGATGATGAAGAAGAGGAGGAGGAGGAAGAAGAGGAGGAGGAGGAAGGAGAAGAGGAAAGCAAAGCTCCAGGGAGAACATTAGAAGATGAGGTTGGTGTCATCTGTTCAACAGGGGGAAATGATAAAAAATTAACAGCTGTGCAGTCAGGGAACTTCTCAAGTCTTTGACATATTTTCTTTCTATTTACCACCAGAAGAGGATAAAATGAAACTATCAAGATGTGACTTAAGTTTAGCTTTAATTTAAGGGGTTGAACAGAAACAGTTGCTTAAATTGTGGAGGTATTACAGCCATTAATGCAGTGACTGTTTTGATTTGTCTCACTGTGCTGCTAAAAGCCCAAACTCACTCTCTGTTTACAAGATGACTGAAATGAGATCAAAATATGTTTTTAGAGAAAGTAGATCCAACAGATTTTCCGTAGCTGAACTGGTGGAAGCTTGCCTCTGGATCACTCAGGGTCTCTCAGCCTGTCTCCACGTTTGTTATTGGCACACTCGAGTCTGCTGCTGTCTGGGGCTCTCTTTATCCTGCAGTAGAGGTGGGCCGGTAGTCCAAAGCATCCCTTAATGAGGGGCTAATGTCCTCGCTCAGAGCGGTGCAAGCAGCAGTAACCCTAAGGGGGCAAAATATGAAAATCCAAACAGCCTCAAACTCCAAACTTCACTTCAGCTGACAGCGATACATCTGACAGGTTTTTTATTTTTTAGCTACACAAAGAACAGAGATTTTGATACAGTACACATCACCTGTTTCTTCACCTTTTAACCAAATAAAACTCGACATTGCTGCAGAATTGTAACACAGCCACTAGAATAAAACTTTAATCTTACAGGTCACTTGGGAACTGTCATTTGCGTTTGCAAGACGGGCTTTATGGTCAAAACTGCCCAATAACTCTCAACCTGACATGTCCCCAACACCTCATAAAGCTTTTAACATTTTAATAACGTGTCAGCTGCACGAGTGCTGTGGTACAGCTCCAGCATCAAAGCTGACGCTTCGCTTTCTGTCTCGCAGATGAAGGATGAAGGAGACGTTGCCGAAGAGAGCCACAAACAAGCAGTGAGAAAGAGAAGGGTACGGAAAGACTGAGGAGGCAAACGTCATGCCCGCTGTCTCCTTTCTGCCCCAACGGGGAAGAGGTGGAAGGGTCGTCTCTGCCGCCGCCGCTGCTCCCTCCTCCCTGAGCGGAGCAGCATGCATTTCCTTTAACTGGTAGCCTGCTCTCACCCCACCGGCTGCCCCATCCACTCCTCCTCCTCATCCACCCACCCCCACCACATCCTGTACCATCCCCTCGTCTTGTTTCTCCCTCTTCCCATCTACTCAGATAAGCTCCCCAGAGAGTCTGTGCATTTAGCTGTTTACCCTCCTCCTCCTCCTCCTCCATCCACTTTTCTTCATCCTTCTCTCCTTCTATAAGCCATCGCTGTCGAAACGCCTGTCAGCCCTAAAATGAAAAAGGCCCCGCCTCTCCTCCACCACAGTTCCTGCTCGCCGTGTTTCTTCTGCCATCATATCCTCTCCTCTCGGAGCAGCAGAGAGCGCCTGTGCGTTGTTTGTCCCATTTTTACCGCATATCGTAGGGGCTACTTCTCTCAAGTTAGACTCCATTCTCTCAGTGTCCTTTTTCTTTTTTTAAGAACGTGTTCAAGGACACCGTTTGGCAGATTTTCTAAATGTTCGGGTTTCAAGAGCAGGAGAGGATGCCGGGCTGTGAGGAAGGCTGTGTGAGATGTTACTACAGCTTCAGGACAGACAAATTCGTCTCAGCTTAGGGTTAAAGATTACCTCTTCTAAAAAATAAAAAAAATGATATGTTTAGATTTCAGCTAGTTTGTAATGAGCATTAGTTCCTTTCATGTGTGTTTTATACTAAGTTATAGCATTTAAGAACTGAGGATTAGCACTGGTTACCATATTTATTGTTTTTGGTTGTAATTTCTTTTGCAGTACAGATAAATTTAATATTGCAGTGTTTTAAATGACTCGAGGCAGATTTCCTGAAACTAAAAGCCTCTGACGTGCTTACTTTGAGCCAAGGTCTGAAATCAAAGTGAAACTTCAGCGCTTTGAGCAAAAATAAGTACAGTTCAAGTCTCGGCCATCAGTTGGAAGACAGAACAAAAAGCCGTGAGGACGTGTCTCATTCAGCAGTGCTTTCCCAGAATCTATCCCGGCTAGCCGGAGGTCAGATCTAGTTTGCAGCCTGGGGAAGACGTTGACGCTCGTTTGTTTTCTATTACTGTCTCAAGCTTTTTGTAGTTCACCTTCTCGCCACACACTGGCAGATATCCCTGTTTACATTTGTTTGCAAATTGTACATTGCTCTTGAAAATAAACTTATTTAATAAGAAAACTTATTCTGGGATTTATTCAGACCGGACAAAGATGCACACACCCTCTGTAAACACTTTTATGATGACTTTATGGACTTCAACAGTTTAGAAATGAATGGTCCCCATTAAAGTCAAAAATAATGATAAAGCAGGGTATGCTTTAGAGGAGGCCTCACTCATCATCTCTGGTTTAAAGCTGTCAATGAATATTAGGAATTTGATTATACAATTTGCGTAAATAATTGATTATGGAGACAGGAGCACAGAATGCAAGGTTGGATTTTTCAGACGTGCTGTTGGGGTCGATGGAGTGCTGTGTATACAGTGTGTTAAAGTCAGAACAGCTGATGGGCGGGGGACTAGGTCAAGCTCTCTAAGCTCAAACAAATGCTGATGGTGGACACACTCATTTTGTGGCTTTAATATCCCTGTGGTACTTTTTTTTTTTTTTTTAATTTAAATGGCAAACCAAAGAAAAATCATACCCCACCAGTTTTAATCACTGGACAGGTTAGAATCCAGCTGGAGGCCTGTGGAAAATGTGGAGTGCAGAGATTTAGAACTTTTAACTGTATTCTTATAAACTTTATAAATTTCATAAACCTAATAGTTGTTCTTGTCTTTCTGTGAAATAACAAAAACATTGTTTTATAAATGCACAACAGTCGAACGAGTATCAGGGTCACTTCAGGAAAAACAATCATTTTGAGAATAAAGTTGAGATTAAAGCCTTCTATAAAATGCCTGTGTAGATGAGTCAGTGAAATTTTACTTCAGAATCTGTTTTAATTACAAGGAAACGATTTCTCTTTTAGAACGCGAACGCAATGCGGCGATAAGGACGTCGAAGAGATGGTGCAGAAAGCTGCATCTGCTCAGACGGGAAAGAGAAAACACAAACTTGGAGTCCCGTCAGTCTGAGCCATGAACTACCTGGGCAATAAACTTTTTCTGTAATTTTATAGATTTATCATATTAAAAAAAAAAACACTGAGACATAATGCTGAAGTTGTTCCTTTTTCTTATATTAAGACGTCTCAGGGGTTAAATCTTTAGTTAAGTGTGTGTAGCTCATGATGTCAAATGATTTTTACATCCCTGCTCTACAGTCTGAGAAACACAGCACCAACCAATGGGGGGGTGCCACAGTGGGTATGTCCAGCTTTCATTTACAGACTTCAGGTTGTACAGGTGACCAAAATAACCAGCGAGAGGCTCGATCTCAGGATTTTATTAAAACAGAATTTAAAGGCAACATACAGGATGACACGAGGACGTGTGCAGGCAGGGCACAGGCAGCATGCTGGAAACAAATTAAAATCCTACTGTACAACTGTACAAAATAACATCAATAAATTACACCATGTACAGCACTCACTGCCTCCCTTCGCCTTCCTAATTCCTTACTTTACAAAAAGCACATTACTGTTTAGGATAATTGGGAAAATTCATTTTAAAAGCTAATTAAATCCTTGCTCAAAGTAAATTTCACCTGGCCCCTCCCCTCCACGTCCCTTTTTATCTGAAGAAGACGACAATGTGCACACCCTCCCCCCTCCGAGTACATCAACTCATCTTACGATCAAACCCATCTTGCAGGCCTGGATTAATGGATCGATAACACTCCAGGCCTCTTTGCAGCTTTTTGCTCCTGCAGTTAAAGGGGAAGGCAGGGAACAGATGCAACTTTTAGAGTATTTATCCCGTGGCTTTTGGAATTATTTGGACCAAACACGCACTATTAAGTTCACAGGTCTGCAAAAACACAGAAAATCCGACTTGAGTGATGATAATAAAGACAAAATCTGGTACAGAGTGCAAGTTTACAAGACTTTTAGTATCTGTGCTTTTATTTATATTGCTAACAAGCTTTCAAAGGTATCTGCACATCCTGGATCCACCTACTCTTGATTTAAAAAAGTTCTTGGTAACTTTATACAGTCTGGTTTTCAGTGATTATTGATTTATTGACATCTCAGTAGATATGCTAATCGGCCAAACAAACAAACAAAAAAACATACATAAACAAATATCACTCAAACATGCCAAATACACTCTGCATAATACTGTTCAGCTTGCCAGCTTTTAAGTGGAGGAACACAGTCGTGCTTTACAGAGACAAGGTGACATCCAAGACCTGAACAGATCCAGCTGTCGTACAAAATACTTTACCAAAAATAAATAAATTAAACCAGTGCTGATAATGAGGTTCATGGTCAAAGAGGATCTGTAATATCTGTGGTTTGTTTTGGGGTCGCCTTTAAACAGAACACGTCAAAGGCGGGACATTCGCAGGAAATCAGAACCGGCCTCAAACAGAAACACAGCTTTGTTTTGTTTTGTTTTTACACATATCGGATTGACAGCGAGCATTAGGGACAAACTTGAGGTAAGAAGACCCTCAACCTCTTAATTTACTGTTATTGAGTTAAAGGGGTGACATCTACTTTGTAGTGTTTAGAGGAAGCTGATGAAAAACAGCCCTGGTCCAAATGAAATTATATACACATATTTCTTACATCTATAAGTCCGTTTATGGGGTTATTTGATATTTATTTTGTTAGTTTTGACTCGGGTAAGTGGTTAAAGAAACTCCCATATCTGCTGAGGAAACAAACCCCTCTCCACGTCTCCATGATGGGTTTCCTCTCCCAGCTGCTGGCCCAGGACTCCAGCTTTTTACTGAGGGTAACTCACTTCCTCTTGCTCTTGGTGTCGGTGGTCTGGAAGACGCTCGAGGCCGACATGAGGTTCTCAATGTACTGACCGAGGACCTGGTTCTCAGACTTTAGCTTCAGGTTCTCCTCTTTGACTGCATCGACTCGTGCTGACAGGTCTGGGACAAAAAAGGAAATGGGCAGCTAAAAGGCATACTCTTCCCCATTAGGTCCCCTTTCTTAGCATTTACTGACCCCCTGTACAATTTTTGTCACACAAATTATCACTTAATTATTAGTATTTAGTAGATTCGCATTTATCCATCCATGTTGTAAATGGGCCTGGGTCACTCAGGAAGCTGTCTAAGCAGACATGCCCAGACCCATCTTAAAGCTTTAGATGTAGAAATTTACCAGAATACACACTGAAAGATCAACATGTGACTTATGTAAATTATTTCTGTATTTTTTCCTCTGAGGATTTTTTTTAAAAACCCAAACCAGTTTTTTACTTATCAAAATCTGCATTTAATGCTTTACAGCTCATGCAGTAAGAAAGAATACGTAAAAGGAGAAAAGGCAGCTGCACAGAGAGAAACGTCCGGCGTGTTAAATCAGAAACATGTGATTTTTGGGGGTTTTATTGAATCTGTTTTAGGGAACAAACGCAGGATGTACATACAAAAAAAGGCCCTCGGATATCAGAGGAAGTTTCCAGATATAAAACCAGAAAATGTGCAGCGTGTTGTATCATTTTAGAGTGTTTCATCCATGAGGTCATTGTTCCCGTCTGGTAAAATTTAATTTGTGTGTTAAGAGGGTTTGTTTTTGTTTTTTTTACCTTCCAGTGTGTGCTGAAGTTCCAAAACCTGATTTATCAACCTCGTCTTCTCCTCAACTTCCACCTGATTCTCCATGTCTCCTGAAATAACAACAATACACGTCAGCATCATTATTATCATATTATTATTATTAGTAGTAGTAGTAGTAGTAGTATTTCTACATAAGCTAACCCTGAGGGAGACTGTTTCACCCACACGTACCATCTATGTCGCAGTTCATGGTGATAAGCTCGTTCTCCTGTTTGGTATACAGGGCTGCAGATCCACCATCCACTGTGAGACAAAGAAAAGCGCCGTTATAGCTGTGAGTTGTAACATGGAGTTTATATTTAAGAGGCACTGTACAATCTCTCTCTCTTTTCATAAACAACAGTAAATATGGTGCCATCAGTGTTTACATTTTCATGTCAGTAGAGTTGGTGTGTCAGGCAGGGTGGCCTACTTACATTACAGAACACGCGGACAAGATTCATATGGGGAGGATATAATGGAAAGTCTATATAAGACAGTGATTTTAATTATTAGCAGAATCACTGAACATTACATTTTAGGTTGATTATTATATGCTCTACAGATGACACACTTCCAGCTGTAATGATTCCCCCTTTTGTTTACTCTCAGTCTTACTGCTGGGCAATATGTCCAAAAACTTGAATTTCATATCAGTGGATATCAGTGATCATTACAATATAAGACAAATTCCCTTCAAGTTTAAAGTCACAGCGCTGAAAAATATTGAAACTGCTTCTGGGTAGTTTTCTATATTGTCATAAATATCATTATCATAAATTTTCTTGAATTACTGTGACATAACTTTGAAGCTCTACTGCTCAGCTCCCTGGCACTTTGTTAGTTCATGTCTCCTGCCAACACGAGCTGAGGTATGAACCAGACCGAGACCTGTTCCATCCTGCAGTGTAAAGCCAGGTTTATTCCAATCCTAAAGCACTGAAACTGGGTTACCACAGTAGATCATCTGTCTCCATCTCTCCCTATCCTTTTGTTTTTGGCCAGTAGTAGCAGAGAATCCACCAGCACCCTGTTGTCCAACAACACGGGAAGCTGCGTTTGTTGATTTGGCCAAGATTTTACTCGGGATGTCCTTCCTGTCACAATCCTCCCCATTTATCCAGGCTTGAGACCAACACTAGGAGCACTGGCTTGTGACCGGGTTGCACTCTTGTCAAGTTGCCTTTGTCTTAATAAACCTATTAATTTACTTATTACATAATTATAAAGAGCTCACTCATTTACTGATAGTCTGCAGAGATTAAGTGCCTTAACTGTTACAGTAATTCATGACTAATTCTAGACCAAACAGTGACACAAAAAGGATTTTTCTGAATAAGGATGACAGCATTTTTAACCTTCCTACACACTGAGTATGTACTCAGCTCATCCCTAAAATTATAATGAGTGCACCAGCAGCTGAAATAACAGTTACAGTTATTTTAATGCGGAGAATGCTTTATAAAGACTATCATAAGATATTTATTACTATTATTCTACTGTTATTATAAACTATAGAGAATTTGGGAAATTTTGATTCAAATTAAATGCACTGTATCAGTGATTTAACTGATCAACAAAGTAACTTTGATCGTTTGTGTGAATAGTGTAATTTTGTTTGGCTTGTTTGGATTTGGTAACCGTTACCGTGTCTGAGTGAGTGATGATAGCATGATGGGAGCACACACCGCACCCAGGCTGAGAGTGCTGTGGTCATACTGCATCAATAAAACGCGTGTTAGGAGCCAAATGCTGCTTTGGATAAAGGCGCTCATTAGTTCGCCGGTCTGCCGTCCAATAATCGAATCGATGCTGACACTGAAGCAACGATTAAGCAGCAATGAGCGCCAAAACATAGCATTTAGCTAAAAAACACATACAGATACACAAAGCTCCACCTCCTAGCACATCACGATTCCTACTCGAAGCCACGGCCGAAACATCGGACAAGGTGCTGGAGGCAGTTTTCCCCGACAACACAAGCCAAAACAGCACAAATGTGTCCGATAATGGGCGTAGATAGATTAGCTCCATAAGCTAACTAGCTCAGTGGCCAACCAAGCCAACGATTCTGAAACTTAATTTACTTTCAACACCAAAAACGTTTAAACCCGTCATAAGAAGAAACCAAACAAAACCACCTGGTCTGTCTGATATTTAAATTTTCGCTGACAAATAAAATTTACACCGTGGCACCGAGCGAAGAGCAGCTAACTGCTACAAGCAAATTGTTGGCTAGTTTTAAGTTCAGACAGAAATACGTCCCGAATTTTTATACTTCGAATTTAGGAACACAGCAGATGTAGGAGTATGAACTCACCTAAAGCAACAAAAAAAGTCTTCTCCGATTAGCGGAGTTACCCTTGCAAACAGACACACAGCTGTGATGATGATGACGAGGAGGAGGAGGATGACGATGACGGCTACATCGCTGTGTGTTACCACACCAACCGACAGGGGGAGCAACATACCACATGCATTACGCACCATCGGAGACTTTCTCTAAACTTCCGGTTTCGTGATGTAACAGAAATGTTGGATTTCGTGGGTTTTTATCATATTTTCATTTTTATTAAATATGTTGGAATTAGTTCTATTTTAGACTCGCAAAATACCTTTATGTGGGTTTGCCACAAGGCTACTAATCCACTTTACGGCACCTGCCATTTTGATTTCAGGCATGAAGCCAGCAGCAGCTGAGACTGTGCCCTTAACCAACCCAATCAGCATGCAGTCTAAGTATAATAAAATAAATTAATGAATAAAAAAGAAGACTCGCCCAACCAAAGTGTGGGGTTGTATATGTAGAGCCAGATGTAATATATTTTAGCCGTTTAGCTCTATTCAATAAGTGTTATGTCACGTGAGTCCCCTGAATTATACCCTGTTTCTTAACAATGAGATATGTCAGCTCTGAACACACACACACAAACACACACAGCTTTCCTAACAGATGCTCGTGCTTTTCCGTCTGGTAGAAACCCCAGCGCACACACACACACACACACACACACACACACACACACACACACACACACACACACACACACACACACATCTATGCACATCTACAGTTTTCTATGTGAATGCATGAATGAAGTGTTATCTGACCTGTGTGAGCATTATTACATGCCTGCATGTCTGTCTGTCTGTGTGTGGCACCCCTGTGGCCTCAGCTCCATATGCTGCTGCTTGTTAGCCAAACCCAAACCCTGTGGGGGCACTGCTGCCTCAGCCAACAGTTGTCTGAGGCCAGTTTACCCTGTATCCATCCTCCTGTGCGTTCCTTTCTGCTCTGTGGAGTGTGTGTGGCTTCCAAGGTCTTTATGAGTAGCATTCTAGGATTATTAGGTAATAGGAAACTGGGTCTTTAGAGGGGATTTGTAAGAGGAAACACAACACAACTAAGGTTTCCAGTTTGCATAATTGAGGGTGTATCTGCTTTCACTGGCAAGTGGGTAAAGACCACACAGACCACAGATTAAATTTAGGAAACCCTGAGATTCTTTGTGTGTCAGAACTGAATGTGAAAAGCAAGGGATGGATCTCACTGTGAAATTGCACACTCAGTGGCTAATGGCTTGTGATTACAAAATTTTCCATAACCAGAAGCTACAGACATCTTATATATTGTCTGTGATTTGACACAGGCAGCTGAGCAGCATCTAACTGGCTAAACTGTGTAACTGAACTGTAAGACAGCTGCTGATGTTGGTACCTTAATAGTAACACATATATTAACAAGACAATAACTGTTCAAATTAATTTAAAGTTTAATTAGTGCATCAACTTCCACAATAAGTGTTCCGGGCATTTCAAAGTCCGGGCTTCATAGCAGGAATTCACAAACCTGTTGATGATTCTGAAGGTGACTGCAGCCATCTTTATTTACAGTCTGTGGCGTCTACTCTTTTCTCTTTGCTTACATGCTGTTCTCGAGCTACTTACTTCAACTCTAAATAAAATATTATAGTTTGAGATTCATGTGTACATAGTGAAGATTAGTAACAATCGGAGAGTGTGAAATCCGAGAAGTAAAAAGGAGCCACACCCCAGCCAGTAATGCCACACACCCATATAAACACTGTGGTATTGTTTCTACCTTATAGCCCTTTGTGCAGTCACATGCTTGTAACATTAAAAACAACGGTCTCTGACCGTTTGCTCCAGGTAAAATAAATAAATAAATAAATAAATAAATAACAATAATAATCAGAACATAACCTCACCTGTAACCCAAAGAGCGCATGCTTTTGAACAATAAGCTGTTTTTTAAAGCAACTTTTTAGTTTTAAAACATAGAGCTGCACACTGGAATCAGTTTAATAGAGGGGGGTTAGCTCCTGTCTTAGTCTTGAGGCGACTATCTGTGTAAAACTGTGACTGACAGACCGACGTTTACAATCTGGTCGACTGGCTGCAGGCTAAAAGCTGTTTGTGCAAATAGAAATAAAGGACAGGTTAGGGCTAAATCTGAAGAAGTGGATTACCTGTATCGTCTGCCAGAGAGATGTTAGTGAACGTCCCATCATCCTCGTCCACTGTGGCCTCCATGGCCTGAGTTTGCTTTTCGTCCTCCACTTTTATTCCTTTCTTTCTTTGATTATCTCACAGAGTCGTGAATGTGTGTTGATCTTTCCGGGTTTTGTTAGTCTCTGTTTCTTCTTTCTGTTTGTCTGTTCTCCCCCTCTGGCTCTGCCTTCTCTCACACACACCTGCTGCCTTGAATTGCTTGCCACGGTTACCTGCTCTACCTGCCTGGCAGCTCCGGTTACGTGGCTGTCGTGGGAATGGGTCACCATGGCGACCATTTGACCAAAACACGAGACAGACTGCTCAAGCAATAAAGCTATCGGGGGTCAAAGTTTAAGCTCCTGTGAAATGGAGTAATGGCGAAGAGGCACATTTAAAGTATCTTCAAATTAGGATCGTGAGCCATGTGAGCACACTGCAGTCCCCAGCTCGGTGACTCGGGACAGTATGCTCCTCAGTTTTTATTTATTCATTCATTTATTTATTTACATGAGGTTTGAATTTGAAGGCTTCAGCTGACTTAAAATGACCGGAGAAATCTTTAACGACAAAGAGCAGTTTCCTCAAATCTGCGGTGCATCCTGCACTCTGGTGGCTGAAGCTTTGCACTGCAGCTCACTATCCACTGTCTGTGGACTAGAACAGGGGGGTCAAACTCATTGTAGTTCTTAGGAGACTTCCTGCGGGCCAGAGCCTGGATGAATTATCCTGTAGGCATTCAAGGCATGTTCCCAGGGGTCCATGTACAGTTAGAGGCCCATCCAGGAAACCGTGAAAAATAACTTGTCTTCTCTTAAATGTTAATCTTAAAACTATATCTTATCAAAACATAAATAAATATGTTCTTGAAATGACAAAAGCGATATAACTGATAGCCTGTATTTTACCTGGCTCTTTCTCCCCAACACTGCTGAGGCTAGTAGTTTCTCAAAGTCCTCCAGCTAGTAGAAAGAGTACGTCTGAAATGAATGAATCAGAGAAACAAGAACGTCGATCTTTTATTAAAATGGCTATTTTTACTTCAGTTTAACATTCTAACATCTCTGCTCTGAGTAGCCCCTTGAAAACGTATTACCATATAACACTAAAGGGATGTTTTATAAAAACAAATGTTTTAAAAATTATCTGATACCCCTACAAAATATTGTCTCTTATTTAAACTTTTACATGGATGATATTTGAAATAATAAAGATCAAAATGCTTTCTTAAAGATGTCATTCGGATGGATAGCTGACGTTTGCAAATGTTGTAGGAATGCTCGCTGTTAGCTGGGTTATTTGGGTAACAGATTAAAAAGGGTTTGTCTTATGAAAGATTCCTACAGTGGTGTATGTCCTGAAAACATTTTTATTTTTTATCTCAATAATGATAAAGCCTGCTGTGTGGCACAGACCAGCCAAGACATTTGCAGTTCATTCTTAATGGCCAAGGTTCTAATATTTGATTCATCTGTTAGGAACCTTTAAACAGCCGGTTCCTGTGTTTGTGTTTTGCCCTTATACAACCAAGCTTGGTTGTGTGATCATTTCACCCTCTGCTTTGGCAGCGGCCAATGCCCTAATGGTGAGGCTTTACAATGCAGTCCCCAGAAATAATGTTTAATGTCACATCGGTGTCTTTTGTGTGGAATTTATGGTGCAGACACAGGGAACACCATTAATGCAGATACCCACTGCAGCTGCATTAATCCAGTATGAACAATGGTCAGAAACCTAAGGCTCCAGAGCTGCATGTAGCCTCCATCTCTGCTGGCTCCCTGTGGCTTTGAGAAAGAAAAAAAAACCCACATGAATATGAATACTTTTTTTAACATTCCAGTTTTTATTTATGGTTTCTATAAGTGATTCTTTATGTTCTACAGTTGTATAAATGTGTATCATATGCACCAAATAAAAATAATAGTATGTGAACCAGAGCCAACATCTTTCACCTGGTGCCTTATTAAAGTGGCTGGCATAAATGAATGCACACAAATGTCTAGTCCTGAGCTTTAGACTCCAAATCCCCCCTAAAAATGACAGGAAAACTGAGAATGCAACAGGACCTGGGCACATTTATTTGCCTTTTACTGTTGTGATGGCTGAAGTTACAGCCACTCATATTGGGTAACATCTATCAAACATCACAGCGCTACAACAGACTTATACATAACACTACACATAGTTGTTTTTCCTTTAAATATAGGATTTAATTTACAGGGTAAAAAAGAATTGGTTTTGGTGTAGTGTATTCTAAAATAAGTGTGCACATTTTAGTTTATAGTGTTATGTGTATGATTTAGTCTCCCAGAGTCTGTTGCTCCCAGCCCCTTGAGCTAAGAGGTGGAAAAGGGGTGGAGCAAGCCTATATGGAGACCTGCAAATTGGGTCATACCACAACTCTGGATCATAGGGGGGGGATGGAATTTGTTATGTTGGTTTTAGTGAGTTGTACCCTTTTTGTGTCCTTGTGGGCTGATCAGCTACTATTTAAGTTTTCCCTTTGTCTCATTTCGGTAGGTCCGATTGTTTGAGTTACTAGTATTGGGGCACGCTGGTTTTTGAGTTATGTTCTGTTACCTTGCCCTTATTTATGATTTAGATTTTTGTATAATTTAACCAAGTTTTTTTAACAGGGTAAATAAATAAGGTAACAAACCTTTTTCAGACTTTAACCTGTGCCTGACTTTCCTCAGTCCATCACTACTGATACACTTGATCTGCAGCTGGACTTTAATCAAACTCATATTGAAATTGTCAAGAGCTGTTAAGCTGCTATGTGTTTTAAATATTACCAGACTGGTGTATTTTAAATTTGATTCATATACACAAACACAGCTAGGACCTGCACAGCCTTATAGATACACAGAGATGCTAAACATTCTGATATGAGTATGAATATGTTCTTTTTCTTTTCGTTTGTTTGTTTGCTTCAAATGCAAAGTTATGGAGTCAAAGTTGAAAGTTAAAACTTCCATATTTTAGGCTTTTATTTAATCGAGTCTGTTTTTGTTTCTAAAAGCGTTTTCTGTGTGAATGTTCAGTTTGCACTAAAAAGGACGTTTTTAAAAAAGAACAACAAAAAGAACAACAAAAGCGAAACACAACATCAAGGACCTGAAGACCTAAAACTTTCTGAAGTTTGCAATTAGCATTTTGAATAGGAATCACTGATTAACCTGACATTTACCTCTTCGAACTGTGGTAAGAGGCTGGAGCCCACATTAAATGTAATTACTGGGGTCAGAGCACCATCTTGTGGTCAGATCACTCACAGTGCAGCTAAAACGATATTATACATCAGGTGTGCCCAACAGGAAGCCAGGATCTACTCCGGCTCACTGGATGGATTTATAAATGTGAAAAGTGAGGTCATTAATTGTTCCAATTTTCATTGTAATGCTGGTGTGATAATAGCATCTTAAATGTGGAAAGCATTTTTCTCAGTGAGTTGTCTGATTAATAAAGACTGAAATGCTGAGTTTGATTACCAAAACTCAACATGTGAAGCTCCTGTCCCTTTTTGGTGATCTGTAAATTGTGGTGTGCTCTAGTAAACTCAATGCATGTGGAAAAACTAAGAAATATTCTTTACTTTTATTTTTCTAATCTTTCTGTTTGTCTGATGTGATGAGAAACACAGTAGCATGTTGAAATCTGGTGCTAACGAAGGGATTTGAACAGTTAAGCTCAAACAGATGATAATCTGTCTTCTTGACCAACTGAGGGCCGTGGGGTCCTGGAGCCTATTGCAGGATTAACACAGATGTGACAAATGTGTCCCATTTAGACCTCGGGACTCCCGGGCCGTACTAGGCACAGATGTTCTTGTATACTGTGCCGGCCACTTCGTTATGGCACTCGATGTTTGCCCTGCTTGCTGTTGGATTGTCTCAGGGTCATCTTTACACGTTTTGTCTGGTGTGGATCCAGCCTCTACAGATCTTGTGCTGCGAACTTGTTCCTGTGCTGCCATGATTAGTGCCTCTGTGCTGTCTTTCAGTCCACCAGTGTCCGGATTTCTGGATATCAGCTACTTCTTCTATCTGCCGATGGTGCATGCCGTGTAGGGGCCTGTCCTTCCATGATGGTTCCTCTCCTTGCTCCTCTTCGTTCTCAGATGTCTGTTGCTTGAGGAATTTACTGACCACACTATCAGTCTTCCTCACTACTGACTCACCATTTCTTGACCACCTTCATTGCACTTATATATAACATATATATTTAGATAGATAATAGAAAATGTTAGTATTATTAAGTAGAAATAAAACAGTGCGTAGCTTTAGAAAAAAATCAGCCATCCCTGGACCTTGACAGTTGTGTTAAAGGGAAACCTGGAGAGAGGAGCCAAATGCAGGATGATGAAACAGCAAAATGAACAGAAAGCAAAGTTTTTTCATGGTTGAGGAAAGAACCAAAAACTTCACAAAGTCAAGGACTTACACACAAAAGGAATCCACAGAAGAAGCACAAACGCATAAAACGCATGTTCAGTGCAGGTGAAAGGAAGGAAAAAACAAAAGCATGAAGTAAAACCAAAATAAGACACATGATCGTCCTGATCTTTAAAGTAAAACAGGAAATAATCAAAATACAAAATTACCATTACTGTTAAAGATGTGACAGCACTAAGCAAGAGACAGATTACTGAGAAAGCAGGAGAAACTAGATAACAAATGCAGCAGGGACCTTGACAAACACTGATCAGAGGATAAATGTGGGACAAATGAATGTAAATAAAACTGTGAAGTGCCTGAATCATCCACAGGGGATCATCGCTGCCCTGCAGACTCTGAAATGTTTCACCACTGATCGGAGAAACATTTCAGAGGCAGTGCCAGGTTTGGAGTTGAACTCCTATTCTTGGTGTGCGCAGTTTTTAGTTGCCCCCACAAAGCTGCAAAGAAAGCGACATTTATATGAACATTTTCACAGGAAGGGGAGAGTCGTTAACAGGAAAAAGTTTGGTAATAATCCAAACTTGCCCTTCAGAGTGCTGCCTCATCAGTTCTCTCCGAGGGCAGCTTCTGCTGATTTCAGATCTGTTTTATTATCACTCACAGAGTATAAAGGACGACACTGCCAGCTAAACTTGGCTGGTGACAGTAAAGCTGCTGTTCCTCACAAAACCCTCGATGAATAGTAGAAGGCAGACGCAGCACGACATTTCAAAGTTTACAGGAGGGTGGTAGACGATGTCGAGTGGGATGGTAAGCGGCCGGTGATGGCTTCTAGCACCTGAGACAGTTTGACCCTTACGCAACCTGGAAGTATACGACTTCAAACATGCACGCACGCACGCACGCACGCACGCACGCACGCACGCACACACACACACACACACACACACACACACACACACACACCACAGCTTGATTCTGGGAACAAATGAAGGCACTGAGGAACAAACCGTATTTGACATTTCTTTAGTCTTAAAATGTATTCACTGTGTTTCTTATCTTTTTCTCCTTTTGTGCACTTAATTATTGTAACGTAGTGCCTCCCAACAACCAGAGCAGTATCTGTGGTGGGATCAGCACCATTTACAACTTTAGCGAGAGAGTAAAGCGTGTGTTCTGTTCTCTCTCTTTCTCTTGTGATAGTCCACAGACCAGATGCCCACTTTGGCACCAACACCCAATCAGTGTTATACCAGGCATGGGTATACACACACACACACACACACACACGTACACGCACTCTAACAGAAACACAAGAGGCAGTGAAAGAGCACTCATCCATCTGTCCATCTCCCAGATGATGGTGCAGAGAACACATCAGCATGCTTGTGTCTGCTGCAGCCTCTTCACCGTTTTGTGTGAGCATGTCTGTGAATGAGCCTATAGCTGTTTTCACCTTTTTTGAGACTGTTTAACAGTCTTTAACCTGCAGCTCTCAAGTACAAAGTCCATACAATGTTAGATTGCGCTGATGTGCAAATAGCCCGGCCTGTCTAAGGGCAAAATGTCAAATAGACATGAAAAAGCAATCTGTTTTTTCATTCACACAAGTTTTCTTCTTTTTTGCTACAGTCAGCAGGACTTTGAATGTATTTCTACATGTTATGTGACCTCTCTGTGAGTGAGGTGGCTCATAGGTGTACATGGTACCGAAGCATTTTTGACTCTTTGTTTTGTCATCTGATCTGAGGATGTTTAGAAGGGAGGAGCAGGACTGTCAGATATTTCCGTTCAATTCAGTTCTATTTATACAGCGCCAAAGCACAACAACAGTCACCTTAA
The DNA here is from genome assembly GCF_057382275.1 of Copadichromis virginalis. NCBI lineage: Eukaryota > Metazoa > Chordata > Actinopteri > Cichliformes > Cichlidae > Copadichromis > Copadichromis virginalis. The sequence goes on from NC_140623.1 coordinate 39,377,107, forward strand.
GGTGCTTTATATGGTAAGATAAAGACCGAACAAGAATACAGTGAAAACAGAGAAAACCCCAAGAATCACATAACGCCCTGTGAGCAAGCACTATGGCAACAGGGGGAAGGAAAAACTCCCTTTTAACAGGAAGAAACCATCGGCCGAACAATCTCAAGGAGGGCCAGCCATCTGCCGCGACTGGTTGGGGGGGAGAGGAGGAAGACAGGAAGAATTGATCTGCCTGACAGATCTGGTGAAAGCAAACAGGTGGTGAGGATGAAGTAGGAACTCCTATTCAAGGCCTCTGCCAGTGGAGTCCTTAACAATTTCTCTTGCAAGATCAGGGAAGTTGGAGTCCAAATGGAAAATATTCACAGATACCATTGCAGAGCTGGCTGTGAGGAGCTGGACATGGCAGCAACAAAGGACCTGCTGGTGGACTCCAGCGGCAAAGGCTTTCTGGGCCTGGTTGGTCCAGGAGTCTTCTTTTTTTTAAATGTTTATTTATAAGATTTTAAGGTCAAAATTACATAAAATCACACTACACAAAGGAAACAAAATTCAAAAACAATAACATCCAAACACAGAAAGAAAGACAAAAAAGAGAAAAAAACAGAACAGAAAAACAAGAAAAGAAAAGAAAGAATAAACCAGTTAGTCAGTCCAAATCAAAAGTTCAAGAGAAATGCTAGTGTCCGAGGAAGATGATCTTCTGTGTGAGGTTAGACAGGGCAACAGAGAGTTCACCAAGTCAAGAAGATGTGGGGAACAAGTCCAGGAAGAAATTGGGGTCACGTAAACTCAAAGTGCAGTCACATGGGTTAAAGTTTATGTTGAATCCCCCTTAATATGATTGAGAAAAGGACCCCAGAGTTAAACAAATTTAGTGTGAGCGTCAGCCAGACGATAACGAACCTCTTCAATATACAAACATGCAATCGTCTCACGTGGTCCAGGAGTCTTCTGAAGCAGCTCATGTGTATTGAAGGACCAGAGGCTGCAGCCAATGCAGCTGCAGAATACGAAGCTCAAGAGTGGGAGGAATTCAGGGAGGATGACTTACAGGTGGCATAGGGAACAAGTTGAAGTTTCACCAATTTATTCAGGCCATGTAGCAAATATATGAATATTTTGACTCTTCGGCCTTATATATATATATATATCTGTGTGTGTGTTTTCACCACAGCAGGCAGCTCCACATGTTTGATTCAGCACAAGTCAGGAAAATGAATCTGCCCAGTTAGGAAGTACCAAGTATTGTGAATCCAGTGTTTTAGTGTCAGAGAAGGTGACAATTTACAAAGGTAAATATGTATAAATTTGCAGGTGGTAGCTACAGACCATTTCTCTTCTTATCCATCCTGACTGATTTTTCTCGAGTTTTGTTCTTAGTTTTCTGACGTTATTTACATTAAGATGTAAGAAACGTCCCCTCTGCTGCAACCGCCTCGCAGATTCATCCCATTATGTGTCCTTAGATTACCCACAGCTACAGAAAGGGTCAGCGGCCTTAGACTACTAAAAGATAATCAGCTGTGCTGTTCTGTGTGCAAATAAGTGTGTATGCACGAGCCATTATATACCATCTGTGATGCTCAGTGTGTGTGTGTGTGTGTGTGTCCTTCTTTGTAGCTTTATCTGTGGAGTAATTTAATCACTCTAAAATATTTAAGAGCTTGTGGGCAAATGAGGCACTTGACTGAGGATCTACATTTTCCCTTATCTATCTATCTATGGTAAAAGTCCATTCCAGGATTTGCAGGCAGCCACAGGCTTCAGTGTTACTTTAAGGTCTTCAGCATTCATGTCCCCCACACTCACATTTCTCTATCCCCCCTTTTCTCATTCACCCTACTCACTCTCATCCCACTCACACACACTCTGCAGGGGGAACACACACACATATGCGCGCGAGCACACACACACTCCTGAAGGAGGACTTGAGGTAAGAGGGAAGTCGCCTGCACTGTGAACTGCCGTTTCTTTAAGCCACTGGACAGGAGAACAGTGGAGGATTGTATCAGCAGTCTTCCCCACACTAGAATACAATGCACTTACACTGTGGCTGTAAACTAAGCAGCATTTAGTCGACACAGGCAGAGCGTTAATTAAACACACAGAGGCTGCTTGAATTAATTTGATTACCAATTAACAGCATATATACCGTTATATTGCATTAGTGACTGCTCCATCCATTCATCAGTTTTCTGCTTCTTATCTGTGTCTGTTGATTTTAAATCTTCTTCTTCTGGTCATTAATCGCAGTTCGTGACCATAGGTGAGAGTAGGAATGTAGACTAACTGGTAAGACCTGTTTCACCTTTACCCTTATCTCTCTCTTTGCTACAACAAACCAGCACAGTGTCAACACAGTCTCAGGATGTTCCACAAATACCATACTTCTAACTCATGAAGACGTCTGTGAAGGTTCTCAGTCATCCAGGTCAGAGTAATCCAAGGAGCTTGGAAATAAAAGCGACTGGACTTCTTTATGTTGAGGACCCTGAGATATAAGATCTAAACAGATTCAGTGGCAAAAGGCAGCTGCAGTCCAGTGAATGCTTATTGTTAGCATTGGAAACTAAACGCTTGCTGCAATGCTGGTCTCCACCAATAAAATTTACGGCTTAAAAACATCCCACATAAAATAAATTATTCTTATACAGTCGTTATGAAGGTAGAAGTGAACTATCGAGGTCAAAATTGTTCATTGCATCTCAACTTGTTTGGAGTTTTAACACACGAGTCTGGGAGATTGATTCATTTTTTGAAGCAAGCCTCAAGTGGCCAGTGGTGGAAGTGCAAGTGTATTCACTTTCTTTTTAGCTTCTTTTTAGCGCTTGAGCCTCATTTTTGAGATACATAAAATCCAGCACAGTATTCTGTGAAAAAAAAATACTACTTAAAGTATAAGTCAATAAGGAAAGTTTGATACCATCATCCTCTCACACCACTCACTCACCCACTCACAGTTTCTGATGTTAAACATTAATCTGATTTTGGTCATTTTCATAGAAGAATTTCATAAAAGAGCTCTCTTTTGGATCAAACCGATTTTTAATAACTCTTTGGCTCATTTAAGTCCCTCAGAAGCAAAGGATAAGCTTAATGAGACATGTTAGATGAGCTTTTAAAAAAGGCTACTTATCTCATTTCTTGAAAAGTTGGCATTTTGAAAGTATAAAGGTTTCTACCCCCAGTACTGAGACACAGATGCATTTAGGGCCCCCTGTGAGTTGGGGGCCTGGGGCTTAATCCACCCACCATCATCAGTTGCATGGTGTACAGTGACTTTAATTTTAAAAAGAAAAGTTTATCTCCTATAGCGTGACTGACTTTTAGGTAATGGAAGTTCAGTCCTCCAAACAAATATGTGCTCCGACATGCACACTCCAATAGACAGTGACATTTCCTGCATCTCTTCCAGAGCTTCGTCTCCCCAGAAACAATGGATGGATCGTCTGGATGGCTGCTGGTATGAGATGTTGATGTATGGAAGACAAAGACAACCAGAAAGACACAACTATGTGTGTGAATGTGTCAAAGACAGAGATAACCCAAATTACCTCCAGAGATGGTCTGTTTTGCACGTCACGTAGAAGCAGAAATAATCACATCTATTTCCCTAAAACTAAATCAAACATGCAGCTGGATCAAATATACGCCAAAATAGTTTCTTAAAGAGGCAATCACAATCCATCCATTTTTTCCCACTTATCCATATCAGGGTCTCAGGGGAGCTGGAGCCTATCCCAGCTGTCATAGGCCGAGACAGGGGCGGTCGCCAATCTGTCTCAGGGCTAACAGAGAGACAGATAAACATTTGCACTCGCACTGATACTTACGGCCAATTTAGAATCACATATTAACCTAGCATGCATGCCTTTGGACTGTGGAGGGAAGGCCAAGTATCCAGAGAAAACCCACACAGGCCCACTTATTGGCAGCACTACAGTGAGAATAAGCAGATTTCTCCAGTTGGCCGCTAGATTCAAACACAGGATCTTCTTGCTGTGAGGCGACACTGCTAACCACTGTGCTGCCACCATACGCAGCAGCTATTCAGTACAGAACAAAATAAATCCTGACATCTTGAGTGAACTTGATTAAACACCGTGGGTGGCTGAAGGAATATTTTCCCATTTCGGCATCAGAGAATAGTTTTAATGTCAAATCCAGTTAAAACGACTTCTAAAATTCCATTCAGTGGATTTAAAAACGATAAACTGAATTCTATTCAGTTTTATTTTTGTAGCGCCCAATCACAACAACAGTGTCCACAAGGTGCTTTACATTGTAAGGTAAAAATGCTACAATAATAGAAAGAAATCCCCAACAATTAAACAACCCCATATGGGCAGCCACTTGGCAACTGTGGAAAGGAAAAACTCCCTTTTAACAGGAAGTAACCTCCAGGCAGAACCAGGAAGAGCATGCACTCTGGTGTTCAACAGTATCTTCTTTCTTTTTAGCTCTGTTTTGGTCTCCGCCATATCCTGTTAAGCGTTACCTTACATTCAGCAGCAGCTTCAGCCTGTCTGCTGTTTGGATGCGCAGTTAGACTGCAGCATGTCTCGAACTTCTTTCTTAAAACAGAGCAGAAGAAAACAATGTAATGAAGAGACACCAAGTAGGACTAAAAGGAGCTGACATCCGATCTACTGTCACTCCAAAATTACTGACTATAGCTGCTTTTTTGAGGAGTGAAATTTTTGCTGTGAAATTTTTGCTTTTAAATCAGAAATACTAAAAAAATTAAATTCTAGATAAAATTCAGGGATGGCGCTGCCTTTTTGTTTTTCTGTTTTTGCTCAGACGACAGTCAGATTTAATTGTTCTTTCTGCCTTGCGTCACCATGACATGACAAGAAAGTGTGAAATAACAGTGATTAAAGGATATTCAGTGAGTGTTTGGTGAGTCAGTGTGTGTGTGTGTGTGTGTGTGTGTGTGTGGTTATTGACATCGGCTGGTGCTTCTCCATCTCCCTCGTGCTGTTACGTCATGATGGTGTCATGAAGTCAAAAACATATATTATAGCTTAAATTTAGAAGTCTGTCACATTGTTATGTGTCAGCTGGTTGGAGGTGGTCATGGAGGATTTAAGCAGATTTTGTTTATTAAAATCATTTTCACTTGTCCCTTTTGTCTAAATTGATTTTATATTTTTTATGCTTTTCCTGTATTACACACATGTCATTACCACCTGAGCCATCCCCGACTCTGCCCTTTCCTCTAACAGCCTGCAGACTCATTTACATGTGAAGAACTTGGATTTTCCATTAAATTCAGTGGATAAAATATAAACTGAGATATTGTATTTAGTATTTGAAAGTGATGACATGGGAAGCCACACAGGTTTAGCCACTGAGCTGCTACAATTTAGCATTTTCCAAAAAGTAAATCTGGACTCCTGACTTTTGGAAATTCACAGTTTTCTGCTCATTTGGTCAAACGGGAATGTGACTGAAACTGTGAGAGGTTTAGGGCTAACATCAGTTTATCTTTGCTTGGTTTGCTAGTTCTGGATAATGTTAGCTTTGTAATGTATGCACAGTACTGTGCAAAAGTCTTGAGCCACCCTTCATTTCTTTATATTTTGAAAAGAAAATATGAAACAGGTGCAGCAAATTAACTTAAACATGCAAAATAAATGTAAATACTCTATACAAGTATTTTCATACAAACAGAGATTATAATAATGGAATGATCTTGAAGGTCAATATTTGGTACAACCACCTTTATTCTTCAACACAGCCTGAACTCTCTCTTTAAGTAGTGTTCAGGAATGGTTCTCCAGGCTTCCTGAAGGACATTCAAAGCTTTTCTTTGGATGTTGGCTTCCTCCCCCATGTTTTACAGATAGCTGTAAACCAGCGGTGTCAGACATAAGGCCTGGGGACCAGAATCAGCCTGGCAAAGACTCCAATCCGGCCCACTGGGTGGCTTTGGAAAATATGAAGGAGGTTGAAGTTATTCATTTTTGGACTTTTAACTGTATTTTTATAAGTTTTACAGCTTTTCCTGCTCATAAAGCTGAGTTGAGATTCTACTTTATTGCATATAAACATATGTCAGGTATTAAATGTGTAGTGAAACATCTTTACACTGACAGAAAGTAGAGCTTCACTCGTCCGGCCCACTTTAGATCAAAGTGGGGTGAATGTAGCACTCGATGTAAAATGAGTTCGACGTCCCTGCTGTAAACCTTCACTAACCTGACCTCCTCCACATTCAGCAATACAACAATATGAACCGAAAATTTCAAATTTTGCTCCATCACCATGAGAATTGTTGATGCTTTTTCACTCCAGTAGTTGAGAACTATTGCTCCATTTTCAGCTAACATTATGAATTAAGCGTTGGCAGAATTATAAAGCTATGTCGCCTACGCTGTGAAATTAAGACTTTATTTATAGTCTTGTATGTGTGGTGGTCTAGTATTGCACACACTTGCTAATATGCTCACTCACCAGTTGTTCCATAAGAGTCCACCAACACCCTGTGGCTGGTTTCTCCTTCCTTGGCCCGCTGTAAGTAGATCCTCACTAAAACACATTTGCCCTTTTCCATTAATTTCCCTCTTCACATCTGCACATTTTCCCTCCACTGAACACACGAGAACTGCAGGTTAACGTCTTGTCTATGCCAGACCTTAACATGCAGCATTGTTACAACATAATCGACATGATTCGCTTCATCTCTGAGTCATCATTATGTCTCGTTCACAGACACGAGTGTGTGCACATGATTGTCTTCCATAAAATCCAGTGTCACAGTATTGTTTATGGCAGCCATGTAATCCCCATGGTTTCAATACGATCATCACTATATCATTCTCATATGTAAATAGAGCCTCGTGTCTGTGTGTTTATAACATTTATTTGTGAGGACAAACATAGAGCAAGTCCTCCTCCTGTTACTCATTAGATTTTACAGCGATGACTTGGTTTAAGGTGAGCATAAAGTTAGATTTAGGTCAGGAAAGCAGTGCTCATGTGGTAAATCTAAAGGAAATGAATGAAAGTCCATGTAATGTCCCCTGAAGTGATGGAAGTATGTGTATTTTTGTGTGTTTGAAGGCCTGTGTGTCTGTTTTTGTGTATGCATACAGAGTTAAGATGCACTCCACTATTAACCGCAGCGGTGTGTCAGTTATAATTGTGTGTGTGCGCCTCTGTGTGCGAGTCCTCGTACGACTCGGTAGCGTGTAGTGTACTTAAGAAATTAACATATTTTGAAAGGAAAGAAGATGTCGTTCCTTAATGAGAGAGGGCATGTGCATCTCATTACAGCATCATTAGCATAATTACCCAGCATCCTTTGTGATCATGACACGCATGCTGCATGAGAGTGCGTGTGTGTGTGTTTGCATTGTTTACACCAAAGATTATTTTTCTCTGCCTTTTTATTGTCATTAACAGTCCACCCCCACATTCTCTTACCTTTGTCACTCTAATTTGTTTTATCCACTCATGCTCATTTATCTTTTTTTCCCTCCACCTCCTGAAAATCTAGTCCAGCAGCAATAAGAGAAAAAAAAAAGATCTCCGTCCCATATTTTTTAAAATAAGTCTTTCTTCAGTGGAAGTCTGGTTTCGAACCCATCTTTTCTCTTTAGCTTTTTAAAACAGCTGATCCTGCAAAAACACATGTGATTCTCCTCTGCAGCCTTCATGGCGAGTGCGGTCACTGCTTCTTGTTACCCAGCCAGAGGTTTTTAAGGCTGTCGCAGTGCTGTGCACAGAGAGTAAACACTGTGGTAATGTGTGTGCATGTGTGGGTAACAATAACATTCCTGTAAGAAAAGCAGCCGTTATTGCAGCACATCTGAGCCTTAGGACGGGCCACCACAGGGAGAGAATATTCACACACACACACACACACACACACACACACACACACACACACACACACACACACACACACACACACACACAGTCCATGTGCAACATGAAGTGAGGCATCAAACCTAAACAAAAGAAAGAAAGAAAAAGAAAGAAAGCTAAGCATAATCTTAGCAGTCTAGTCTGGATGGACAGCGTGCATCTATTCCACGCGATAGAGAACAGAGTGGATTGTTAACTAAACACTTTCTCTGGTGCAAAACATGAGCAATTACTGTCATAAAGAGGTGTGATAATGCTTCAAATCCAAAGTCCTTCATCACACCGCCGGTTTTTGTAAACTTTTCTGCAGCCTGACCTGATATCAGTCACATTCTCCTTTCAATCCTGCATTGCTCCATCCTTGGACCTGATCTCTGTCAAGACTTCTTGATGAGGTTGTGGGCTCAGTCATTAATTAACCCTTGTGTGGTGTTCGTATTTTTGTTACTCAGCCAGTGTTCATGGGTCTGGTGGACCCGCTAGAGTTTTGGCTTTCCAAATTAACACTATCAAACAATTTTATGTTAAATTACTCAACAGATGTTTACTTCATCCCAATTACAAGCCATATGAACAGTAAACATGGTTAATTTTTTTCCCTTTACCTTTGTTAGATCACATTTATGAATTAATGTGCTTCTCGTTTTTCTTTTATATAAAATGTTATAAATAAATCAGTTATAATCAAGTGGAGTGAGTGGAAAGACACAACACATTTACACGTGAAAAAATAATTAATTGTTTAATTTTTCTTTTGAAAAAAACTGAACACGGGTCTCACAGACCTGAACACCATACAAGGGTTAAATAAACAATGAGTGACATCACGTGTTTTATACCACCTGTTGCTGTATTACACTCTCAGAAAAGGACTTTATTATGCCTTGATGATGGCTTGTCAGCTACTTATTTCTACTTTTGTGGTTAACACTTATAAAAAGAAAAAAAAAATTTTTTTAGTAAATAGTAAATTTAGTAAATCCATCCATCTATTCTCTTCTTCTTATCCAGTTCAGGGTCACGTGGGGCTGGAGCCTAATCCAGCAATTCCCCTTTTTTAAATTTGCTTGGAAATGGACTGGCAGATGAAAATACCATAGTTTGCTTTGTTTTTTTAGTTACACTTGGAGTAAACTTACTGACCACTCTGAGTTTGATCTCCCTGACATCTGCTTCTAGCACAGGAACAGCACAGGCTCAAACCCAGAACTCCTTTGAAGGAATAATGCTGGTATGCTGCTGGTAAAAAAGGAAACCTGTCAAAAGATAATAAATGCTTCATTTATTACATTTATCATGCTTGTGATTTACTTACAGGAACCTTAAAGTATATGAGTAAAATGAACATTTTAACTGATTAATTTTTAATTAGACTGAATTCAGACTCTCTCATGTTACTGCATCTTAAACTCTAGAGGAAGGAGTTCAAATCTGTACTTTTACTGCTTGGGAACTAATGTGTACATTTTCAACCCTCTAATCGGTATGCATGGCTATGTAGAAGTTCCCTTTTACTGCACTTCTGTTTGTGAGAATGAAGTTTACCGCACCAAAAGGTGTGTCTGCGGGGACATTCTGCCATGATCGCACACACAGACAATACCAGCTGCTGGTAAACATCTGGATGTGGACAGTGAACAAGCATCAGTGTGCTCTTAAGTAAGGTTGTCTTTCTATTTTTTCTGGCCATCCTTGTCCTTTTATTCCTCAGTTTCTCACCACCACCACCACCTCCTTCCTTCCATCCCCTCCTCTGCTCTCCCTGTGGCTCATCAATATATCAACCAGTGTGATTCTCTCTTTATCTCGCTCTTGGAGGCAGTGCCGCGTACATTAAATATTCAAAGGAAGACCGTCTAGTGCAACAACCCAGCAACCTCTGCACAAAGAGAGAGAGAGAGACAGAGGCTCGGTGTTCTCCATCTCTCTGCCACCCTGGGGATGGGAGTCTCCGGAAGAGCCCAAAGGGAAGGAGAACCCCTTTCTCCCTCTGGTTATCACTGAGTGCGTGCCGAGGGTCATCTCTGGGTGAACAGTGTGGCCTGAATGTCAAAAAGCTGCAGAAGCTGATTTGTGGAGCTCAGAGGAAAACAGAAAAGACCACAGCAGGAGGAGGAGGAGTTATGTGGTGTAAGTGTGGGAGGAAATGTTCAAATTGGGTTTAGCACATTTCCCTTTGTGGATGTTTGTGCTTGAATCCCTTTGATTGGTTTTTAATTTAACATAGAGAGCCACAAAGATGCAGCAGATACACGGGCATCCCAGTTCGCCCTGCTGATTTTCACGACAGTTCTCAACCCTGAGTGAGTGTGTGTGGGTGTGCATGTGTGTGTTTGTGTGTCAATGTGTGTGCCTTTTGTGTAAACTCATTCTTTGCCACCCACACTTGAAGTCGTGAGCAGACAAACCGGCATGACAGTGAGAAGAGAAATACGTCTCTGCCTTGTTAAGGAGTGAACAACAAATGATCTTTTGTGCTTCTGTGCAAGTGAAAAAGTCAGAGGCAAATCCAGTGAAAACAGCTATTAACATGTCTTAATAATCACTTTAGCTCTGTCTCTCAAAAGCAACTGCCTCCTTTAATGGCAAAGACTGGCTAACTGTGTGTGTGAAGCACCATCTCCAGCAGCATTATACCTTTACATGTTGAGGCATAAATGATCTGAATGCTGAGAGCTCGGGCCGGAGCTTTTTCCTTGTCTTTTTTTTTTCCTATGGTGAGAAACCCATATTTTAACTTAACAATGGCTGCCTCAGAGACCAAATGCAGCTGGACACTCCCCCGCTCAAAAATCCTGCAAACATCCACACACAACCACCCACTCCCACAGTGTCAGTGCTGACAACTGAAATGGATGGAAAATAAAACCGCCTCACTTTAAAAAAAAAAAAAAGGCCGTGAGTGTATGTATGCATGTGTGTGTGTGTGTGTGTGTGTGTGTGTCTTCCTATGTTTGTAACTGGTTCTGCTGCCCATTCTGGATGGCTTAGTCCTTCAGGAATGAATGGAATGTTATTTTACACACACACACACACAGACACACACACACACACAGCACTGACTGTCTTTATCAAACTGCTTGCTTGTAGTAGTAGCAGTCATGTGTTAGGTGCACAGGGGAATAAAGGAGGAAGTTACACTGATACGTCAGGCCAAGGTCAAATATTTGCAAGCCTTGTTTTGATTTGGTCTTAAATGGTTTTGTTTTTTCCTGTTTTTGTTGTTTGGGTTTGTTTTGTTTTTTGTTGCTGTTGTTGTTGTTGTTCGCTTTGTTTTTCCCTTTTTTTTAATGCCAAAACTGTAAAAAGGAAGCAATGTCAGTCTATGGGACAATTTGTGATTGTTATTTGTGCTTCACAATAAAAATATTTAAAGAGATTTGGTCTTAAATGTGCGCTGAATTAAAAATGAAAACACTGCAATAAATCCTCAGAAATGAAGTTCAAGAAAAAGTCTTTGTTACATTTCCCAGAAAGTCCAGAGGATCTACACAAATATTCACTCTAAAGCTAAATACTACACCTCAAGATAACCTTTCAATGGACAAAAATGACATTTTTAAGTGTAAATTTTAAGTTTAACGATACAGTTCTACCAATGAAAAAAGCAAACTGGGTGAATTTTACTGAATTTTTACTCTTACATTTTATTTCACTCGTAGATTTTATAGTTTTATTTTATTTACAGTGCACTGTATCAGTTTCATTCAGTGCCAGTATGGCGCCTCACATGAAGAAAGTTCTGTTTTCAAACTAGGGATGTTCTTGGTGACTAATACACTAGTCATTTAAACGAGAGGAAAAAAACCTGTCTAGACTAAGAGGAGGAAAAGAGTTTCAAACTGAGTCGAAAGGCTCAGTCATGTGACACTAACCTCCTCACGACCAGATTAGATTAGATTAGATTAGATTTCTCAAAGTAGCCGCCCTTTGCTTTGTTAATGTCAATGAGCTTCATGATGTAGTTACCTGAGATGGTTTTCACTTCACAGGTGTGCCTTGTCAGGGTTTATTTGTGGATTTTCTTGCCTTCTTAATTGGGTTGGGACCATCAGGTGTGTTGTGCAGAAGTCAGGTTGGTACACAGCTGACAGCCCTGTTTGACAACTGCTAGAATTCATATTATGGCAAGAACCAATCAGCTGAGTAACAACAGTCCATCATTACTTTAAGAACTGAAGGTCAGTCAGTCTGGAAAATTGCTAAAACTTTGAACATGTCCCCAAGTGCAGTTGCAAAAAACATCAAGCACTACAACAAAACTGGCTCACATAAGGACCGTCCCAGGAAAGGAAGCCCAAGAGTCACCTCTGCTGCTGAGGATATATTTATCAGAGTCACCAGCCTCAGAAATCACAAGTTAACAGCACCTCAGATTAGAGCCCAGATAAATGCCACACAGAGTTGCAGTAGCAGACGCATCTCTACATCAACTGTTCAGAGGAGACTGTGCGAATCAGGCCACATTAGCACTGTGTATTCTCTCCGGGCACCCCAGCTTCCTCCCACAGACATGCCGCTAGTACGGTTAGGTTAGTTGGGTTAATCCATCAGAGTAGAAGCCTTCCACCTCTTGGCTCCTCCTAGAAATTCTGTAAATAAAAATTATGAATAGAATCAGTGACAAAGGACAGCTGTGGTGAAATCCAACACCCAGCAAGTAAGGTATATTGCCTGCATGGCAGACCAATGGCTTGTAGCAATGGGCCACACCACCCAGCTGATGGTAATCTGGTTACCCTGCAAACATGCAAGAATGCTTCTGCTGTTTATATTATGTTTATAGTGATTAAAATAAAGAAAAATATACAACATTTTAAAGGTTTCTTAATTAAAAGAATGAGAAAGGACAAAAAAAAAACATTATGTGAAGTGTGACTGAAACCCACAACCAAAAAAAAGGTAAAACTAATCTGTGTAGGTGGAGAAGAAGCTCTGCCGACATCTGTTCACGACCGTGTGCCAACCATAGTAGTTGTAGCTGTTTAAAAAAAACACAAAGATAAATGTCTTTAATTCTTTCTTTGCAATAATCTGATCTATATTTCTGAATTTGTAAGAGACAGTCTGACGTGACCTCCTCTATGTGGAAACTTCAACATTCGTCCGTCTAGTTTTCTGCTGCTGTTTTCCTTCGTGAGACGATAGCCTTATTAAACACCGTATAAATATTGTACGAGCTATTTGAAACCACTAATCAGATTTCTCTATAGTCCACTATAATTTAAAAGTCACTGAAATGGGTGGATAAAACTCTTGATATCGGATTAGTTTGAGTGTGGCTAACCTTGTCAGTGCTGGCACCAGCACCCTTCCTTTGTTGCACATTGATGTCCACATGCCTGTGTGAAATGTGCCACACCAATAAGCTGAAATTTATTTCTGCTCAATATAAATTTTTATCTCTTTAAAAGCTTATAGTGTGACTCCGTTTCTCTTGTGGCCCTGTTTGCTCGCTCAGTCCAAAAGCAGTACGGTCAGTAAGCCTAGAAAGATGCCGTAGATCTGCCAGTCAGTTCCCCAGTGTTTGAATAGTAATCTAAGTTCATCTAATCTTAGCATGAATTTTTTTTGCAGCTTTTTTAAATGGTCAGTGTTTGTAGCATCACATTAAGGTAGGAAACTGTTATTTGAGGTTCAAGATTTGTCTCTGAAACACACGAGTACAAATAAGTATCCCCTGTTAAGGGTACATTAGCAGACCTTAGAAGCTGTCATCCCATAGTCAGTGCACACTCAAAGTTTAAATTCTTTACTTTCTGAGCGTATAACTCATACAAGTTATAATGCTGGCTTTAAAGTCCAAACTGTAGAACATAGCTCACATATTTTTGGTGTAATTCCCATGAGTTACACTTCCCAGCAATTACAGACAATGAATCCCATTATTTAATAAGACTGGAAGCTAATTTGGAAAACATGATGTTAGTTGGTGAAAAAATTAAGCCATGTTATTTTGTTTATTGGAGAATTGAATTATGTTCATTTGGCCAAAGCGATAAATAATAATTGCAATAAATCTTCACAAGCAATACAAACTATATGCCAACTAAAAGATGAAATATTCATGTTTAGCTGTTAGAGATGTCACTGTTACTCTGTTGGTTGGTTTTATCCCCACTTTGAATGAAAACACAGCTATTTAATATTTTGCTATTAATTCTGGTACAGACATTCACGTACCAAGGACTGAGTCGCATTAGCTTTGCTGATCTTCAAATTGAAATATATGTGGTGGTTTCTCTAGGTATGGAGAACAATATAGCATGAACATGTTGACTAAATAGGAGTTTTTTTTTTTATCTGAACAGGTGTATGCCTGAATGAGAATTGTTGCTTTAAACAGTGGTGGTAATAGTTGGGTTTATCAGCTAATAGGCTGTTGTGATTCAGGTGTATTAATGACTTCATCAAATTACTTATTTAATAAAAGCTCCTTTGTCTGGTCGAAGATTAAAAGCTGTAGTTCTGCAACCTGCGATTAGTCTGAATGCCAGAAACAGTTTAGACTTTAGGTCTTCCTTTTTTTTTAAAAAATGAACTATCCATAACTAAAGAGTTGACTTCTTTTTTTTTTTTTTATTTAACCCCTTCTTTAATGTTACAGTTAAAAGCAACACAACAACTTTTGCTGAACTAGTCCAACACTCGTTCACCCAAAGTGATGCGCAAAGTTTTCACAGAGTTTGGGCCCCATCAGCTGTTGAAGAACACGCTCACATGTCAGTTCACATTTGCATTTACATAAGGAGTGTTGTGGTTATTGGTGACATAGGAGCCCAAAGGAGACACGCGAGCAGGCAAGGATCAAAATAAATATGAACCTTTGTAGCAGTAGCCCAAAAGGCAACTAACTAACACGTCCATGGATGAGCAGAGGAAGCACTAGGGAAAATACCAGGAACTCGGGAACCACAGGGGATAGCAGAAAACCCACAGTAAACAGTATGACGTGACAACAAGCAGAAACAGACTGAGGGTAAAAAATACACACAGAGACACTCAGGGAAGGTGAACACAGCTGAGGCAAACACTCAGGTGCAAGCAATCAGGGAAACGAGTCTGAGTAAAGTAAGCCTGAATACTAACACCCGAAAAAAGGGTTACCAAAATAAAACAGGAAATGGGGAACACCTAACGCAGACACGAAGGTACAAGGGCAAGCAGAGAACCGTAACTGTGAAAATATAAGACCAATCAGAGAGCAACGCAACTAATACCTATAATGGAAGGAGCATATTAAGGAAATACACAAAGTTGAAAAGCTGAACAGTGAGTTAAAAATCAAAATGAACACAGTAAATAATAAAGAGAACTTAATATCATAAATACCCCCAAAAACAATCATTTCTCATGATATTACTTCTAAAAGACTCAAACATTTGGAAATGAATTGCATTTCATGGCCCATAACATGTTGTTCAATCAGGAAACTGCAACACAACACTGCACATCCTGTTCAGATCGAATGTGCCGTACTCCCTTCTTTCCTCTATGTGCCTGCCAGTGTGTGAGCTAAGCTTCCCATTTTGTTCTCTTTAACTTTACTAAATTAGCAGCTTTATTCCATTCATTAGTGTTGACCACTGCTTGTTATTGTTTCCATTTTCCTTGAAGGTAACAATGATGTGTAACACCTGAGTGGAAATTCCTCAAAGTCAGTCAGCTGTTTAATGGCGATACTCTGTTCCTCGTACTTGGACTGGACTGTGAGTGCAAATAGTACTCAGCTTATTTAAAGTAGAGACATGCAATCTAAGTCTTCCTTCTTGACCTTTGCTCTTATGTATTTTATAAATTTATATTAAATGCTATCTGTCAGCGATTGTCTCTAAACTACAGACACACAGCAGTTCGCTTCATAATGAGCACAAAACTGAGATTAATCACACTCCTGACACGTATACTACAAAATAGCTGTGTGGTGCAGTTGTTAGCAGTCACTGTTTCATTGCTTTGTGATCAAAAAACAATGTGTGCTAATTTAACTCTGGCAGCCACTCTTCATTGGCTCCCTGTTAAATCCAGTTTTAACTTAAAATCCTTGTCCTCACATGAAAACGCCCTGAAGGATCAGACCTCGTTATTCCTAAAGCCCTCACAGGGTGATATTTCCTAATAGAGCACTTTGCTCATACACTGCAGGCTTACCCGTGGTTCCTCAAGTTTCTAAAAGCATAACCAGAGGCAGAGCCTTCAGCTATCAGGCCCCTCTCCTGTGGAACCAGCTCCCAGTTTGGATTGAGGAGGCAGAAACCTCTCTGCTTTTAAGGTTAGGCTTCACTTTTCTTTTCGCTAAAGCTTGTAGTCAGGGCTGGATCAGGTGACCCTCAACCCTCCATTAGTTTCGCTGCTATAGGCTCAGGCTGCTGGGGGAACTTCCTATGATGCTGAGTATTTTTTCTCTTGTTTTCACTCCACATCTATCACTTCTCTTTCCATTGTTTTCCCTTTTTTGACAAATTGTCATAGAAGGCGCCTGCTCTTCCCCGACCCTGTTTCTGTTGGAGGCCTCTTTGGCCTTAAAATGGAGTTCTTCCTCCCCGCTGTCACCAAGCGCTTGCTCGTAGGCAGTGGTGTTCTCCAGCCCTCCGTGATCCTGAATTGGAAAAGTTGTCAAGAAAATGGATGAATGAGTGAATTTAACATAGCACAATCTGTTATGTTTATGTCTACGCACTGTTCAGGTGTGCTGTCATTGTCAGTAGCTGTAGTAACAGTCTTCCCAGCATTTCTGTTTGTGCTCTGTTACCTCTCTGGTCTCTCGTTAAGTTTTAACATTCATCAATATCTTTTTTTGTCTTTTTTATCTTTTATTTTGATGGTTAGTTTTTCATCAAATGACCTAAAGCTAATCTTTTGTTAGATATTTTTGCATCAATTCTGCATTTGGGGCCTCAAATGCTCAATGTGAAAAGGGCCTAGAGAGTTATCATAATAGAGCAGCAGGAATAACACAGGAGCATCCGTGGAAGAATAAATATGAAAACACAGCCCATCCATCGTGTGTGCTTTGCTTCCTGAATGATTAATTGAACATTTTTAGGTAGTCTAAGTAATTACCTCATCATTTTGGATGGATAGATGGCTGCCAGCTTGTGAATATCTGAGTTTAAATGAGCACCAGTTGGAGGATAATGATCCGTAGCCTAAATGTTCCAGGTAAACTTTTTATCACTGTAAAAACCGAGTCCTCTATAATTTAGTCACAATGCTAGGTGCTATCAGTTTTTAAGATAGATACAGGAATGGACAGTGCACAAGAGAGGTGAAGAGGAGAGAGGGTGGAGCAGGTGGGCATGAGTGTCAGGGGTGATTTGTTAGCATAGCAGCAAGAGTGAAAGGAAAAAGGTTTACAAGATGGATGTGAGACCTGCTATGATGTATGGTAGCAATGACAACAAGACAGGAGGCCGAGCTGACGGCGGCAGAGCTGAAGACGTTAAGATTTTTGTGACCAAGGTGGACAGGATTAGAAATGA
The DNA here is from genome assembly GCF_057382275.1 of Copadichromis virginalis. Taxonomy (NCBI): domain Eukaryota; kingdom Metazoa; phylum Chordata; class Actinopteri; order Cichliformes; family Cichlidae; genus Copadichromis; species Copadichromis virginalis. Next base: position 39,394,458 of record NC_140623.1, read on the forward strand.
GTATGCCAGAGGGACAGTTCATTTTCAGCAGTTTGGAGACAACTCTTTAGTTATTATTAATCTCTGTCTCTTCACCCCCAACTGGTCGCTACAGATGGCTGCCCCTCCCTGAGCCTGGTTCTGCTGGAGATTTCTTCCGGTTAAAAGGGAGTTTTTCCTTCCCACTGTCGCCAAAGTGCTTGCTCATAGAGGACCATCTGATTGTTGGGGCATTCTCTGTTTTCTCTATATTATTGTGGGGTCTTCATCTTACAATATAAATCAGCTTGAGGCAACTGCTGTTGTGGCTTTGTGCTATATATAAAAAAATAAAACTGAATTGAAAATAAGGTTAAAATGGTTGAGACTGTGGAAATGATGTTGAATTTGAGACTGCCGGGCAGAAGGCAGAGAGACAGTTGGTGTGACTTTTTTACTCTCCCCGAGCACAACATGCCACATTCACCTAAGCACTTTTTTTCTATGCTTTTAAGAGCTTTCTAACTGACATTCACATTCTGATGGATACATCAGAGAGTAACTAGGGGTTAGTATCTTACCCAAGGATATTTCACATGCGGACTGGGGGAGCCAGGGATCGAACCACCAACCTCAGGAGGCTCAGGAGGCCGAGCAGGTCATCTGCTCGGCCTCCTGAGCTACAGCCACCTGTGATGCTGAATGTATGAAAAGTAGGAGATATTTCAAGATCTTGACAAACTGTTTTGATAAAGAGTATCAAAGAGTATATAGAGATCCAAAAAGCTTACATGAAATCTGAATTATAAAGCGCATGTCAGAGGACATATTGTATGCTAATTTTTTATGACAAAATTCATCTGCTTTGAAAGTGGTTCATTAAATGTGAATTTTGTATCTACTATGAAAGGCAGGCTTTTTTGCAGTAAGTTTAACTGTCCAGTGGGCTTGAGATCAAATTGCGCTGCAGATATCTCATGAGCTAACATGAGTTTGGCACCGATGATATCAACAGATAAAATTTGCAACTGCACATCAAGATACTGTCACCGAGGAAAGTTCAGTCACTGGGGATGTGTGCTTATTTACACTGTGATGAATCCTTCTTTAGTTTCTTGGATTGATTTATCTCAGATTGACAGATATGAACATAGTTGTTCAGCTGATGAGGTGACTGTAATCCCACGTACTGGATTCCAGTGTTTACCATGAAGCCACTCATCCTACGAGCTTATATAGGATGAGTGCATAACCAGGGCTTTGATCCAGCTGCTATGCCAATTGAATGATATTTCATAGCCTTATAGACCAGAAGTACAACCAGAGGAAATGATGATTGATCTTACTTACTGATACAGTTTGGACCAAACATAACATTAATTATTCCAAGGGGGAAGGATCCACAGTAGAATTTCATATCCACAGACGCTGACTCGAATCTAAAAAGGAACTCTCTCAGTCGGGGGATCGCACTCTTCTGAGGTGTAGAGCAGTATAAGCACGTAAAAAAAGAGCACCGGATAAGTTATTTGAGCCAATATTTCGCCCAGGGCTAGTGGAGACATCTCCTTGCTCAACCCAGAACAACGAGGAGTGAACCAAAGCCTTTCGTCTGTCTACAAAGCAAAGCGAAAGCCAAGATGTTCCAAGAAAATCCTCGTGGCTTCGGGTCTAGCAGATCGGGGATGATGAAACACAGGGAAACAGTGTAGTAAGAATTTGCTTCTGCCACTATATTTCTTTCCATAACATTGGCATGTCAACGAAGATGTGGAGTCCCTGTTTTTACATTTCAGGGTTAGAGCTGCTGCTGTTTGACACCAAACTCCACGCAGATTACTCGGCCATTAAATGTTCTTTCAGGACTCTGAATATTTTTTCCTGTGTGACAGTCAGTTGATGCAGTTGAGTTCTCTGTCTGTCCATTTAGTTATAACTGCTCTTTTAACTAGTTCCTATTTTATTTAAAGTAATCACTGTTATTGATGAGCCCTTCCTGTGGGCTGCAGGGCTTTCTCACAAAAACACAGTTCATTATTATTATTATTATTATTATTATTATTATTATTATTATTATTATGAGGGACTTCTTTACTGAAGATGCTGGTTGGCAACCTGGAGGCTCGTAAGACAATTTTGTTCCAGGTAGGTATTACAGATAGAGAAATCATAACAGCTGTTCATAGATGATAAGAGATTGCACAGATAAGAAGCTAGTTTACCCAGCATGGCTTTGTAAATACAGATACACCAATGCTGTTGTCTCCTTTGGCATAATGAAAGCCAAGATAAATAGATTTGATATTAAATGTAAACAACAGTAATACACAGATTTCAGACACATTATCAGGACAATATGCAAGAAGGTCCTGAGTTTGACTCCATCGTCCGTCCGGGGGATGTCAGTGTGGAGTTTGGGTGGGTTCTTTCCGGATACTCCAGCTTCCTCGGATGATACTTTTTTAATTACATCCTCTCCCAAAGTACAGATGCCATCATTACTGTAACCACAACTGCTGTCGTTTCTTAACTCTGAAGCTAACCACCGCCACACCGCCGCGCGGTGTCATACGACTTGTGTCAAGTGTCATTACTAGCTCCGGAAGTGGTGTGCTCCAACACGTCACAAGCAAGACCATACACAGCGCTCGGTGAAGAAATGTCATGACTTTCTCTTTAAAATTTTAATCTGACAATCTCCACAGCTTTTCATACGCTCTAGTTTTTGCTATGGTTTGGGAAAGATGGCTCACAGAGGTCAGAATATTTCTAAGCCTCAATAAACGGTTTCTCCTCATCTCTTACGCTCCACACAAACGAGACACCAACAGCAGTAAGCCGCTAAAGCGGAGCTAAGAAGGGAGCGAGTGGAGGAAAAAACAGTTTTCTCCTCCACTTTTTTCAGGAATGGTGTGTCTGTTGTCACATAGCAGCACGTCAACAATCACCAACACACTGAGGGTTGCATAGGAAAAATCACAGCACCAGCCATTTATAACAGATGGATGCAACAGCCATGACATCTCCCAGTGGTTTTGGTTTTGTCAGTATTTTGGCTGCACCATGTTGGGTTTTTGTGACCATATTTGTTGGACGGGCTGCACCACGTAGTGGAGTGAATTAGTTGTCATATTAATCAAAAAACTCAGTTTCAGGGCGTTTTTTTCTACTCCAGGTTCTGTATGATGTCAGTAAGAGAACATATCACTAATGCTGATATCTCAGCAGCACTGCTTATCCCTGAGCCGCTGGCTGTGAACACAGAAGCCCTGACCAACTCATTTTGATTGCGATGGGCAGCCAATCAAAAGAAAGTTGGCTTAAAGGGGCGAGAGCTAAAATCTGGGGTCTGCACCAGCATTCAATGAAAGACAAATAAGGATTATTTTCACCTGTATATCACGTAGCCTTCATCTCAGTCATCAGTTAAAATAGCATGTGCCTTTCTTTAGATTTTTGCTTAGTAGAAAAAAATTAATACACCCAGTCATGTACATCCAGGATCCACCAATGAAGCGCCAGCAAGGATGGGCTGGGCTAAAGTTGTTCTTCATACTGCAAGTGTTGCTGCAGCATCATCCTCTTTAGACTTTTTCTCTTCTTTGTGCACACCGTGAGTCTGTGAGGATGTGCCCGAAACCTTTCTGAGTTTCTACAACTGTGAATCATGCAAAGCTACTCCAAAGTCCAAAATAAACACATGGAAATTTGCATATTAGGTCTCAAGATATTAGACATCTTTTGTCTTTCTTTTTTTTTCCTAACAAATCTTAACGCATTCTTTGCCTGAATCTAACAATATAAAATAGACATATTTTTCACCAGTTTTTGAAGTCAAAGACATGAAATGTTTTTCTGTTAACTGGACTCTCAGATCAGAAAACACCTCTATGTTTAGCTCAAAAGCACAGCTGCAAAAACATATTGCGTCATTCAATTAAAATGAATTGCAACAAAAAAGGTTGGGAAACCGTGGTCTGTGGTATCGGTGTGGAAGAGTCCTCACGGAATAATCTTAACACAAATGACTTTTAGCTTCAAAACACTCCAAGAGGATGTTTTGAAACTAAGACCATCAAATATGGTGAACTTCCTGTAGACGAAGAGAAAGCTAAATCTGCCCTCTGCGAGCGAAGCAATCGTGATCACTGGTGCTCGTGCAGGAACCAAATAACCTTTTAACACTGAGACAGGAAACAGAAATGAATAACATGCAATGGAGTGGAAGCAGAGACACATGCTGCCCATGTTTAATTGCCAAGCAGAGTGCGATTGTGTGCGTGCGTATGTCTCTGTTGGTGTACAGTATGTGAGGGGGTGAAGGACTGTGCGTGTGAGTACATGCGTGTGTGTTGGTGGGATGGTTAGAAAGAGACAAGGGAGCACATATGGCCCGAACAGTCGGGGATGGAGCTCAGAACTCCCACATGACATGGCAGATAAAAATAAAAATGGGAGAGAGAGGTGCACAGACAGTGACGGAGAGAGAGATAACTGGGCTCTGCTGCGACGTAACAGAAAAAAACCACATGTGTTTGTCTGGGTAACATTCACATTGCTGTCCATTTGTGTGTGTGTGTGTATGTGTGTCCAAGTCTGTGGTACTCTTTGGTGAAATGAGAAGAAGAACAGAGTGTGTAGACTGTATATAAAAGATGGATGTCACCCACTGGTTGGTCAGGTCCTGTTTAAAAGTCTTAATTTTAGCATTCTGGCTGCCAAAATGGGTTTTTTTTTCTGGTGCCAGATGTGAACGTATTTGGACAAAAGGTTGGAGTGCCAAACTATTTAATTCAGTTTTATTTTTTATTCACAACAACAGTTGCCTCAAGGTGCTTTATATTGTGAGATAAAGACCCTACAACAATACAGCGAAAGCAGAGAATACCCCATCGATCATGTGACACCCTATGAGCAAGCGCTTTGGAGACAGTGGGAAGGAAAACCTCCCTTTTAACAGGAAGAAACCTTCAGCAGAACCAGGCTCAGGGAGGGACGGCCATCTGCCGTGACCGTTTGGGGTTAGGGGAGGAAGACACAACACAGACACGCTGTGGAAGAGAGCCACAGATTAACAGTAACTACCAGCTAATGTTAGCAGCTTGGTTAACAAGGTAAATCCACAGACCACATGGGTGCATCTCACAGACCCAGATACCGCTTCAATCATCATCATCATCTGGTTTGTTCCAGTGCATACACACAGCTGATGCTCCAGCTGTTGTCACTGGAGCAACTGCAAGATCTACCCAAGGTTCTTCATAAGTGACGGCGTCAGTGTATCCGGTGCGTGGAGCACCACACAGTCGCTTCCATCCTGCAACACTTGCATCAGACTGTGGGCCTGCCTGGATCGGATAAGTGCGAGGTAGCCGCTGAAGATGTGCAAGCCACCGCTCTTGCCACTGTGCAGGCAAAACAGGTGTGGGAGGTTTCTGTGTTGTCAGTCTGACCATAGCAGCTCCATATTATCTAATTCATCCCTTATCAGGCGATCGTGGCTCAAGAGTTAGGAGTTCGCCTTGTAATCGGAAGGTTACCGGTTCGAGCCCCGGCTCGGACAGTCTCGGTCGTTGTGTCCTTGGGCAAGACACTTCACCTGTTGCCTACTGGTGGTGGTCAGAGGGCCCGGTGGCGCCAGTGTCCGGCAGCCTCGCCTCTGTCAGTGCGCCCCAGGGTGGCTGTGGCTACAATGTAGCTTGCCATCACCAGTGTGTGAATGTGTGGATGACTGGATATGTAAAGCGCTTTGGGGTCCTTAGGGACTAGTAAAGCACTATATAAATACAGGCCATTTACCATTTATCCCTCTTCTCCACATGTCCGAACCAGCTCAACCTTGCCTCTCCAAATGGTCTCCAAACAGCTCAACCTGAGCTGTCCATCTGATGACTAAAGTCCAGCTGTGGATCAAGCATACAGATGAAGCTGCATGGACCCCCGGTTTAGCCAATGTGCACTCTTAGGTTAGGAAAACATCATGCAGGTCAAAATGTAGTCACGAATGTAGAAAAGTGACAAAAAAAAGTAGGACACACACCAAAGGACATGCTGTGTGTCAAAACTGCACTAATTGAGGCTCCAGAGATGAAAATGTGCTGATAAATTGTTTTGATGAAGCAAATTAGCCTTGGAGCATAAACCTTTTCATATGTACAAGACTATGAATATGTTTAATTCTTTGTTATTTTTTATTTATTTATTTTTTTGGAGCCACCTTTAAGTGGCCATCATGGGACCTGTCGTTTTTTCAGTGTTGGGTTCATAATTTGGTGATTATAACTTGGATGGTCATGTGTCAGTGAAACATGCAAAATATCTGTGATTCATGACATGCACTGAGCATGAGAAGTCAGATACTGGAAAGTGATAAGAAGACATGAATTACATGGTCACCAGTTCAGTGGATCAGCACTTGTTATTAATACTAAAGGTCTTTAAATTTAATTGGATACACTTTCACTCTCATAAAGAACATCTGAATGTTTAAGAAGAAGCACACCAGCAAACATCTTAATGAAAGAGAGGCCTGAGAATAAAACGGCTATGTCATCATTATCACTTCCTGCTTAAATTCTTTCAGCGGTGATTCACCAGCCCCTGAAAAGATCTCACTTTGCACATTTAAAAGTCATTTTTTACACCTTTTTAAATAAGCGCGGCCAGGATTTGTGATTAGTGTGTGTCATATTCAACAATAATGGCTTCCTGTAGTGGACATTAATACAAATATTTGCATTTAGTGTTTAAAAATTGACGTTAAACCTTCCAAACTCCCATCTTCTGTTTTCAGCTAACAATCTGTATGCTGAACTCAATTTAAAAAATAGTCATTATAAAATAACATGTTCAGTCCTCTTTAAAAATGCTCCAGCGATGGATAATTACAAGTTATAGTCATGGACTTCAGTCTGAGGAGGAACTCATTTCCACCCGTTTCCACCCGTTTACCTGTGTGAAATGGGTGTAACCTGCAGTGGGCCTGCAGAGCTCAACACACCACGACTTGAGTAAATAGGCAAAACAAGCAAATCAAGAAAACACCATCATCTGTTTGGCAACACAAGTGGAGCTTCTTCTTTCTTTTTTTTAAAGGAAGCTGCAACTGCTGAGCCATCAATCAAAGAGGGGCCTTTGTGTAATCCATACATTTGGCTGCTGTCTCTGTTTTTGTTTGTTGTCTGTATGTGAAGAGTATTTCTGTACCTGTGCCTTGCTTCCATATCTTCTGGAGAGATTTCTGTATTTGTGAAAACTAAACTTAAACTGGTATGAAGTGTGTAAATATTTAAAAGGCCTTAACTATCTGCCGCAATAGAGGACAGATGCTACATTTAAACTTTTGCCTTCCAACGAGCTGCCTTGCTTTGTTGTGTTGTGCATTTATAGTTTGTTTTTTGTTTTTTGCACACTTTTCGCTCATTTTTGCATTTTGTTGTTTTAAAGTTTGTATGTTTGAGCTAATTTTTAAATTCTTGGATTGTTTTATGAAGTTGCAAAAAACTGAGTAACTGCTTAATTTGGTATGATGCGATCTTATGCGCAAGAATCAAGTGATAATAATTTATTTATAAATCTCCAAACAGTAAAGCCCAACCACCCCTTCAAGTTTAAACTATGGCTGACTTTAATGAAATTTTGAAACTACCTCTTGTGTTTGGGCTTTTTTCCCTACTCGTTTCTGCTGAGTTTTAGATTTTCAAAGACATTTAACATTTTGATTCTTCATCTATATTTGCGGCTCATTTTTAGTATTGTATAGTCTTGCGTTTCTTTTTACCCCCTAAACGCAGTTTCTGTCTCTTTGCGTGCTTCTCCCTTAAGTTCCAATATGTTAACCTTTCTCTTAACCCTTTATTAACCCGTTAAAACAGCTCAGGACAGGTCACACGTCCCCTGGTGGATTCCACTCCGTGTTTTCCTGGTTTCCACCATCGGGCTCTTCGCACAGCCTTTAGCTGGTTTTTACTAAACTCCTGATATCACTCCGCTGGCATGGTGGAGAAGCGGACCTGATTATTGTGATGGTGGCAGGCAGTGACTAGAGACTTCCGCCACTGCTTCCCGTATCCGCGTTTTGCGCCGTCTGTCCTACTATCTGGTTGCTTCACAATCGGACTACCGAAGGCGCTTGTGCGCTTTCCCCCCAACTCAACAACATCTTACCCGGGATTTCTTTCAAACCAAAACCAGATGAGATGCAAGTTCACTGGGAAACTCTGGAGCCCGTTCGGTTTAGGCAGCAAAACTTTTTCTCAGAGGACGGCACGGTGAACCGGAGAGTGGACTGTTGCTGTAGCCGCCGCTGCTCCTCTGCGGGACGGTTTGTGCGCATATGAGCGCTGGGTGCCCACTCGCACCGTCGCTGTACCGCTGTGTGTTTTTGCTCTTATCAGCGTGGCAGCGGCTTTATTGTTGAATTCAGTTTGGGGGCTTTGTGTTGTTTGTGTTCAGCACTTGGAAAGAAAAGAAGAGACGCTCAGCCGCATGACCGAGAGCCTCGCAGCCCTTTAAACCTTCCACTCCCGGTTGTTGCCCTCTTCTTCAGCGGCCGTATCTTCCGCCCGCTGCTCGGGACCTTTCGCCGGCGGAGGACGCGCAGAGAAAGCGGACTCTAGGTGGTGGAGTGGAGGTGGAGGTGGAAGGAGGAGGAGGTGGCGGCGGTGGCGCTGAGCTTAACTGGGAGAAAAGTTCTTCCAAAATAGCCGCCGCTCGGCCCCGTGATGGGGGACTTCGCCTCCCCCGCTGCCGGACCCAACGGCAGTATCTGCATCAACAACAGCATGAACCCGGCCGCCGCGAGCATGGGGCCCGCCGCGAGCGTGGTGGGAATACCTAAGCACAGCACGGTGGTGGAGAGGCTGAGGCAGCGGATAGAGGGCTGCAGGAAACACCACATAACCTGCGAGAACAGGTACCAGCAAGCCCACGCCGAGCAGATGGAGATAGACCGCAGGGACACGGTCAACCTGTACCAGCGGACTCTGGAGCAAAGGGCCAAAAAGTCCGCTAGCGGCAGCAGCACCAAGCAGCCCCAGAGCAAGCAGCTGGACCCGGACTCTGCGTCCTCCGCGGAGCAGAGGAATAACACGCTCATAGCGGTAAGGACGAGCTGACTGCGACGGCCACCTACAACTCACACACAAACACGACACACTTTCGCTCATTTCCCCTCCATCTCTGCTTCCCAGTCTCTCTCTCCCCCCCAACCCCAAGCAAGCTGCACAGCTTCTTCTTGTTCATCACTCAGAAAACTTGTTGAAAACATGCTCGCTAATCGCTGCTTTCTTTCTCAGCGCTCGCTTCACTTTCTTTCCTCCAAGTTCTTTTGTTTACAAAGAAGTCCGGCCCCTCGTTGGAGCCAACAGGCTGCAGTTTGGGGCTTGGATTGTGCTCTGTGTGGAAATTAGAAGCCTGGCAACTGATATTTGATCTTATTCTGCGAGATCAGTGTTTTTTGTTTTGTTTTTTGGGAGGGGGCACTTTCAGTTGTCAGGTTCTGAAACTAGTCAGTAACTTCTGGAGGATGGCTCGCGGTGTGTTTGCATCTAAAAAATAACTTCTGCTTTCTTGTTCTTGGGTGGAAATTGTTCTGCAACACAGGAGAGCATTAGCATTGCAACACTGCTTCCTTGCTCTCGGCAGCAGCAGCAGTTAATGCTCCAGCCTGCACTGTAACCTTTGTCACATACTCTCAAAATCTGCAGTCTGTCCCCAGTGTCACACACACACACACACACACACACACACACACACACACACACACACACACACACACACACACACACACACACACACACAATCAAAGCCACCCACGGACTTAAAGCAACCTGCCAGCTGACTTCAGATGAATGCCACAGTAGTTTGTGAACATTTGTTACACTGTCATTAACTCCTAGCTCTTCAGGTTCGCTCGTGAATGCAGCGATCGCATAACATGCCTCAATAGCTGCATGCCCTTGTGAAGATATTGCACTTGTCATTTGTCATTACAGTCAGAGTGGGTTTTATAGGAGTGCTAGGGTGTTTTCCTGTTGGTAGGGGGCAGTGGTAACATATGGAGGGCTGGTGAGTTGCTCGTGGCTGTCCAGGCTGTGAGAGATCTTCACTCCCGGTGTTTGGCTGTTTGTGTGAGAGAGGTTGTAGGCAGACACTGGCAAACTGTGTGGTGTCCCTGCCTGCTCCCCGTCTCCCGTGGGCTCTGCTTTCCTTTAGAAAAGACCAAAGGATGCATGTGGGGAATGTCAACATTGTTATCCCTTTTGTTGCTGCAATGAGCCCAGTTCCCCCCCTTTTGAAATGCAAAATACGGAGCGTCTTTTAATTTCTGAGGCAGCCTCGCTTGTTATTTAAGAGCAAACCAGAGCAGCTCCAGAATGAGACGAGCGGCAGGGATTTTAATAGTGCAGGAGCTCCCAGCGGCCCTTGTGGACATTAAACCGAACCGCCCATTAGATGGCCGGCAACAAATGCTCCGAGAATGGAAGGATTACTGCTTAAAGGCACAGTGGCATCCCTCTCCGTCTCTCTCTCTGCTCCTTTCCCATTCACTGATGGCGACAGCTTGTACGCAAACACAGCATTCAATAGCTGAAACACACAGAGCTGTGTGTTAGCACCCTCTTTATGTTACATTGTAAGTTCTTGGCAGTGTGCAGTCGCGGAGATTAAAAGGAAAGTCTCCCATCCCTCGCCGTTTTACCCCTCAGAAGAAGGGAGCTGCAGCTAGATGGCTGTATGTAGTCACTTCACAAGCAGGCATTCGAGGAAAGCCAAGTATTCCGATGATGGGATTATGCAGATGTGCATGCACAATTTCAACAGAGGCCGTAATGTGTAGCGTGTATGTTGCAGACCGTATGGGGAGGGTGTGCTGTGAACATAGTATTGGCTGAAAAAGCACAATCATTTCACGATTTAGTTAAAAAGATGAAAAGCTGACATCATAAGACTAAATTCACACACACTTCAGCTGTGAAACGTTTGTGCTCTACTACAGGTTGGCTTTGAGTGCCAGTATAGTAATCACCACTTTGAAGAATGTCAGGAATGCCTACAGTGTGCAAAAAAACCAACCCCAACATCAGCCAGTTTAAAGTGCAAAAGCAGCAATACAGTTAAATACCTTCAAATGCAAATAATGTCTTTCTGAACCAAATCCAAACTGTGTCAGTGTAATCTTTTATATTTGGTATTGTGATGCTCATCTCAGCACACTGTGCTTTGGTCTAATGGTTCTCAGACACACCCACGTCAGGGTCGGGGAAAGCCTGTAATCATGGAAAGTGGGTGTTTGTGTCTCTAGACTAACTATTAGTGAGACTGGAGAAGAAGACGACACCATGTGTCTGAGTGAGACCTTTTCTGTCTCGCTCAGACATTATTTAAAGAGCCAACAGCCAACTAAAGCTCGGGGTACAGGGGGCCTGGGATGTGGTAGTTCCTGTATAACCAACTGTTTGCCCGCCTGGAGATTCACTTTCACGAGACGGACACTTCCAAACTTTTAATTGTCGGATAATGAGAGGGTAGCTTGCAGAACGCCAAGCTGCCTTTCTGCTTTCTGTCAACATCCATATATCATGTTACACTAACAGTGGAATAGTTGAACGCTCATTTACATATTAAACACTTCTTAATTGTGCACCAACTGTTATAATGGGCAGAGAAGACAGTATACTGTATATAAATGTTTCACAGCAGACAGACGATTGTATTTATCTCCTTGAGGTAAAGCTGAACACAATGAAGTTATTTATTAACTCCTCTTTCAACCTCCAAGAAGAATGAATAAAGTTTTGATTTTGTCACTTACCATGGCTATCAGTACAACATATTCATGCTTAGTTAATATTAAACTGGACCTGTTACACATTTCCTTGTTAATACAGGATACTCACTTTAAACATGGTCAAGATTTCAAATAAAACCAGAATCTCAGGTTTAATACTGCTCTGAACACTTTTTTCTGCTTTTGGCTTTTGCATGATGTCGCTGAAGGCAGAGATCCCTAATATGGTCATCTTTGGGATCAGATGACCATATGCCCCACCCACCTTCGGTTTAAATCTTTTGTTTACAAGGAGCAGCCAATCAGAAGCAAGCAAGCTATAGGCATTTTTTCTTGTGTTTGATTTTTAGGCTAGGCTATACTAATGCTGAGGAAAAAAGATGGCCCAGTAATTTATGATAAAAATAAATGTTTATTAGCAAACAGAAGCTAAATTTACTGAGTGTCTGAGGAGGCGTTTTCACCCCTTCTGTGAGCTTGTACGATCAGCGCTTGCAGCCCGCAAGCCATCATAGATAAAATCTGGACTGTCATAGCGTAAATGGACATAAAGCTAAATTTGAGCTCTAACCGTGTCAAGTGGGATGCAAGTACAACAGAAATACAGAGGCTAGTAACAACATTGTTACTGTGGGTTACTAAGTAGGTGAGGCACAGTTCCATAAAATGTGCTGCTGTAGTTGTACGATCAACAAACAAGACCATTTTACAACAAAATGAGACCTGCTGCAAGGTCAGGTGCACACCTGTAAAGCTTTGGGACTGCATCCTGCACATGGTGACAAAATATGCCAAGAGAGATGGACAGATATGCAAATTGTGTTAGGTCAAAGGTCAAAGTTCAGCTCACACTTACTGCACAATTAAGAATTTTGAATACGTTCTACAATTCTAAAAGTGTTTTTTGGGTTTTTTGACTAACTGCCCTACCTCCTACCGTAAGCCCCCTGCTACCACACACTCTCATGGCACTTCATGACATTGTCATCACCTCTAATCTACTTATTTGGGTTTTTGGAGCCAAATTTTCCAGCATTTTGTGTCACTGGACTCATCTTTATCAGTCTGCCTGGTCTTAAATGTGCAAATAGTCTCCGTATACAGATGTAATATTTTCTACTTTTAAAAAACGACCACATTTGAAGGTAAATCATTTTACTGCTCACTCCAAAGCCTGCGCTTAAAGTTATACTCGTGGCAGATTTTTGTACTTCATGTGTCTGAAGCGCTTATCCAATTCAGGGTCAGAGGACCAGGCTGAGCTCAACCCAGCTGTCGTAGGGTGAGAGACACGGTGCAACCCGGACAGGTCACGAGTCCATCACAGGGAGACACGAACCGTTCACCTTCACACCTACAGGTGATTTAGAATCAGCGGCTAACCACACCTGCATGTCTTTGGACTGCGGGAGGAGAAACTATACAAACTCCAAACAGAGAAACGCCAGGCAGCCGATCGAATTGTGCTGCGTTCCTTTGCCTCAGAAGTTGGATGATGACATCATACTCAAGTTGACCACATCTTAGTAGCAGAAATCATTTGTTTTTCTCCCTGCCAAATTAGCACCCTCACAAGCAATACCACTTACTGATTTCTGCTGTTTAGGGCGAGTCATCACTGTGTTGTTTTGACAATATATATGCTGCAGACACGAGATGTACTTCCTGTTGAAATACAGTTAAAAACATGAACATTTTTATCCATGAAACCAAACAAATACGCTTCTGAGATTTAAAATCTTTGCACCTGGTTGGTGATTTTGTTTCCGTATCCCGTTCAGCATGAAATAAAACTTGTGTTTGTGTTATGATTGTTTTAAATGATCTGCCTTTAGGTTGTTGAGCAAGGGGTCAAAAGTTTGTCACCGTGTACGCCCATTTCTTTGCTTTATTTTAATGAGATGGGGGTGTTTTTGATTAGGGTTTGGGCAGCTCTGCTCCTCCTTTAAGATTAAATAGTGTCAGAAACGTTAACACCGACAGCTCAGAAACTGGATAACAGATGAATTTTTTGTCAATATTCTTCCACTGCTGAATATTAAAGTCCATGATGTCAGTATGATCCCCTATATTTATCCATTTGATGCGTTCATCTTCCCAGAATGACATTTGACAGTCCACAGGGAGCAGGTGTGAAGCTGTTCATTACATCTGTTGGTGGGGAGAGAATTAGTGATGGCAGCTCGGGCCTTTGAGACCACAGTCAGGAGAGAAATTAGTGTGTAATCTTGCTTTTTTCCACCCTTCTATGACAACTGAATTCAAAAGTCTAAAAGTGAAAATTGCATGTTGATAATGAGGGAGTGACACACAAATCTGATTCGGGTGTATCTAATGTCTTAACACGACGAGACGTTACCTCCAACAGAACACGTTCACGAGTGGCTGCCGTGTTTTAGCGTTTTTGCTGACGTCGTGATGGAAGCACGGGGGAGGAGGGGGAATGTTGCGAGGATCCAGCCCGTGACCTTTCAGTCAGAGGCACGTGTCTCCGATCCAATGGGCCGTGATGTTGCTTAAAAGCAGAATCGTGACCCGTACTTTTTTCTGACAAAACATCCAGTCAGATCTGATTACCTCGTCGCTAACAAGTTTGCAGCTGCGAGGCCGAGGTGCACAGCAAGGGGCTCGTTAGTTCCACTAAAACACAGTAGCTCAGGACAGTCTGTCTTCGGCTCTGCTCGCTCCTTGGCATTCACCTCGCAGAGGAATGTCTCTCTCTCTCTCTCACACACACACACACACACACACACACACACACACACACACACACACACACACACACACACACACACACTGTTGTCCTGCTCGACTCTTGGCAGCAAAGGCCTGAGTGTGGGCGGCTGAGTTTTCATGAATCTGAGGCCATCCCTCCCTTCCTCTCTCCCTCCCTCTGTTCAACACTTCTCTGGTTTCAGCGTTAGTAAAGCACTAATGTAGCGTACATGGTCCTGGTAGCTATAGCATTGTTAAAGTCAGCTGGGACCGTTGCCCATTTGCTATATTTAAACCAGCGTGCTGGCGAGGAGCTTACACTCACCAGTACGCGCAGGCACACACGCAGAGCGTGACGTCGGCGAACACCCGTGACATCACAGTCATGCTGTTTTCAACTCATTACACGCTAATTTGACTGACTCCCTCTGCTTTTTTTCTGACTGTTCCTTTTTAACTCCCTCTCTTCTGCTCTCATGTGCTCCGTGTTAACATTTTTGTCACTCTCCAAAAAGTTGATTCTGTTCATCTGGACGCAGCGTTTTGTGGGAGAAACGTTTCGTCACTCATCCAGGTGACTTCTTCAGTCTCAGCTGACTGCAGGTTTCAATCTTATAAACAGCACATTTGCATAATGACTGAAAGCAGCCCACTGAAGGAACAATGGGCTGGGAAGTCAGTTCCTTAATCTTAATTATGCAAATTCTCATGACCATTGAGAAGCATCAAGACATTTTTGTCACTCTTTTTTTTTTCTTGCTCCTTCTCACCCTCGGCCCTGAGTCCCTGCACACACACACACATGCACACAGCTCTGGATGTTTTTGATTTGGGGCGGCTGCAACCACATTCCCTTCCTCCCACGCTTGTTCACATGTTCTACAGGAACACACACACAATCTGCAGAGACCCTTGAATATTCAGAGGACTCTTGGCTCTTTAGAAAGTTTTAACTAGCTGAAACAAAAAGGATTTCAAAATAAAATTTAAAGCTAATCCGAGGTAATAAATCGTTCTCGATGAGAGTTCTTCCTCTTTGATGCCCGTACAGGGATCCAGAGGGTCGTCACGTTCGCGTTTCAGGCCTCAAACGTTTTCTTACCAGTTTTCACAGGATTTACAACTTTGTGTTGTTTTCACCTGCTGAAAGAAATCATTTAAATTTCAAATTTATGACTTTTAGAAAACCTTCATCCCTTAATCGTCGATTCCATATCAAAGGCGTTCGCACGTGTTCACAGTCTGCAGCTGCTTTGTAAAGTCACTGTTTTCTACTCTGTGCACAGATTTCTCAGCTTGACTGTAGTTGATTTTTTAGGGCATTTTTGTTCCAGTTTTGGATGGATGACAGAAAGTGAGGTGACATGTGACAAGAGGCATTAAAACCCACACTGCTGTTTCCTCTTCAGTCGACCCACCTGCTTGTAGGTAGCTGCTGAAGGGAAAAAAGCGAAGAGCTACAGGATTATCTCCCTGTTTTTACATTTTTTATTTGCTCTTTACCGTGTGTTAATATGCTGTATACACAGCAGAACATGTTTGAGAATCAAATCCAGGTGAATTAAATATTTTTTATTGTCATAATGAAGGCTTGGCGACTGTCTGCTGTAATTTTCAATTGTGGAAGACTTAAAATGGCCAAGCTTTGATTTTATAGCCTATAATTTTCTGCACTTACTGTATGAACCAGAAACCATCAGCTGACATATTATTTAATCACAGACAGGCAGGTAATTTGCAATTTTGATGATCACGTGTTCATTATAGGCACCGGTAGTAAGTTTGTGAAATTTCTTCCCTCCTGGTTATAACAACTGTAAGTGGGATTATTACAAAGTGGGAGCGTTTAAGGACCACAGCAACTCATCCATGAAGTGGCAGACCACGTAAAGATACAGAGCGAGGTCTGAGGAGTGTAGTGTGCAGAAGTCACCAACTCTCTGCTGACTCAGGAACCGCAGAGCTGCAAACCTCCTCTGGCATTAACATCAGCACAAAACATGTGAGCTGGGAGCTTCATGACATGGGTTTCCATGTTAGGTGTCATGTGTAGGTGAGCCAGTACTTTTGTAGGGTTTTACCTTACCTTACAATAAATAAAATTGAATTGAATTAAATAGTCTTTTCCTATTTTAGTAACTTTCAGAGGGAAATATTGTAATTCTTTAGCTGAAGTCGTCACCTTACATATTATTAATTGGCATGAATGTCAACTGGATAGATGGGTAAATGTTAAAATATTAGTTCCCAATGTTTTTAGCTACCAACCCATTACATAAAAGAAGTGATATTTCTCTGATTTGTTTGCTATATAAGATATACAGAGCATAAAGATCAGCAAAAGCATAAGATTAGGTAAGATGTACTGTAATCATCCCAAAAGTTAAGAAATTGTTGTGTCAATGGGGCCAGAACATGAAAAATAATCCAGCTCCGTGAGATAAATACGACATCATGGAACAAAATAACTCAGAAAGTTTAGAATAAAAGTGATGAAACTTTAACAGGTTTTGTGTTGGAGTGTTTGTGTAATCCTGCTAACAGACAGACAAATGTTGCTGTATTCACACTTAGTCTATATGACCAATAGCTCATGGTGTCTAAGGTTAGCCAAAGTTCAGTTCTGACCCCGCCGCAGTGTTCTCTGTAACATTAACTATTATCCTCTCACAGTAAAAATGGCGCAGTCTCACTAAGTAAACAGCAAACCTCTGGAAAGAGTCGAGTATCTGTTGTCTTATCTCTCTGGCCTGTGCGCTGCCTTTTGTTTGGATTGTGCCAGAAGGCTGCTCGCTTTCTCCACTGTATTCACGTCAGTAAGTGTAGTATTAAAGGAGCAATACTCAGCGGCAGTTTAGATTTTGCATTATTGATAGCAGGATGGTGGGAAGCCATCTTTGTTGCTTTCACCCCTGGTGTACTCACACAAACACTGAGTTGGTAAAATATGGATGAGGTGGTTATCGGAGATGCCCGGGTCCCCTCCGATCCTCTGCGAGTAAATGCGCTTTACTTAGAAACGTCAGAATGAAGGAATGGTGACGGCTACAACTCTCTCTGTGAAGACCGAATGAACAATTTGCTGTTTTAACATGTAGCGTCTGACTTGGTAGTTTGATCTGTACACACCACACACACCAAATGAAAAACATTTTGGCTGTGGCTTTTTTTCCTCAAACACCAGCACTCTGCGAGCTAAGCATCATCCACACAGAAACCATTCTACAGCTAAACAGGGTTTCTAAAACAATGGCCTTAGTAAGGGAGTCCTGTCATAAAGACGTAATTCCCTCTGCCTATTAAACTGGGACACAGAACAGGAACATTGCCACATATGGATTCATACATGTGTGTGCACGGGAGAGGGTGCAGAGATACTGTGAGAGTTTGTTTTTAGGGAAATACTGTAACAACGCACTTTGTCTGCAGCAGATGGGACCACATTTGTGTTTGCTGAAGGTTGCAGTCCAGTAGTAAGAAGGGGTAGAGTCGACTCCTCCACATAACCGTAGAAATTGCAGCGAGGCCCGGGCAGCAGTTTAAAAATATTTTCTTATTACTAAGAAAGAAAAGAACCACTGTATTTGGGAATTTAATACCAAATGTGGCCACAATACAAACTCAACCAAAAACTCCTCAGTGTGCCTGGTTGTCAGTATTTCTTCCAACATTTTCCCCTAAATAGGCCCCACTCCTACTAAAACTTCGAAGGGAAACGTACTGTGACAACCTTCTAACAAGATCTTGGTGTAATTGTTTTGTTCTCTTGCAGGGAAATTGGCAGAGTATTAAAATGACTTGTTATTTTTAAACCGAGTCTTGCCGGTGTTGATCTTTGGAATTGTTACGAACTCGCTTATCTGCCTCGTGCTTTGTGAATTCAAGTATTGTACTATGATTCCAGCATTTCTGCCGGAGCTGTTAGCCACCAGATAACGCCACATGACATTTTCATCATATGCAAATGCTGCTGTCTTTATAGCAGCAGTGGAAAAGAAAAAAAAAACCTATTGTATTCAAAATTTGTCTTCATTAAGAGTGCAGAAGAATGTGTTATATTCTTATTAGATTTAAATATCCTGCACTTTTTTTCTGTCGCTTATGGTGGAGACTTGAAAGTTAGTTTAGTCCACTGGTTCCCAATGAGCGGCGTAACCCTTCTGAAAGGTCACACGATAAATCTGTGGAGTCATGACATGATTAATGGGAGATGACAGAAGAAAACTTCATGCGTAACTCCACTGTTTACACGAGATCCTGATAATTTAACCTCCTTTGGCCCTAGCCTGGCTTACAGCATGCTGGTATGTTAACAGACCTTAAACTAGAACATTAACTAGACTCTTGCTCCTCCTGTGGGCTCTGTTTTAGGCTTTAGATAATCTAGTCAGATTAGACAGAGCAGAAGACTTTGGCCAATCACACGTGTTTTCAGAGCACATCTGTGAAGGAAGACACAGAGGACTGTCACCTGGGAGAGTGGGTATGGAATCTCGTGTGAAACTAGTGTTGACTTCCTTGTAGTTTGTGTCAATGTGACGTTTGTAAGGTGGGAGGAGCTTACAGCAGAGAAGAGACGTCTAAAAACACTGCAGCCAGAGCTTCAAGTCTACGTGCTTAAATATAAACATGCAAAGTAACAAGTTTCAACATTTCTGTTCAAGGCTAAAGCTTTTATTTTTTTTGGCATTTTTGAAGCTTATTTGAATGACACACGTTAATTTCATGTTAGTCTGACTTGCTGTGCATTTACAGTGAAACACTTGAGGGTAGCTACAGAGGAAATATCACCTAATCTTTGACAACCAGTTTTCAGTTTCCTGTTGGTGGCGGGCGGCAACCCTCTGACCTTCCTCTTACTGATTTGTCAAACTCAGGGACAGTTTCCATCACTTTTTCACTCTCCCCGCCAAAAAACAAACAAAAAAGAAAAACAGTATCGTGGCACTTTTAAATCATTTGTTTGTCCTCCAGTTTTCCTCCTGTTACTCATTTGTGCCCATCGCACAGTGACTGCTTCTAATTCCCACGCAATTTGGTCCTTTGTTGATCGTCTCTCTCCTCCTACCTTCTTTTGACCTTTCTTTGTCGTCCTTACACTCTGTCCTCCCTTCTTTCCTTTCAGTCATTCAAATCCACCCTTTTCTTTTTTCCCCTCCACCTTGCCACCCCTCCCTCCATCCATCACTGCGCTCCATGCCTCCGGTGATCTCCGGTTCAGTCTCAGGTAGCAGGCTTAGCCCTCTAAAGCTTTCTCCACGTAGGCCGGTGTCAGGAAGAAATCCTGTGCTAAGAGGGAATTACCCACCACATGTGCTCCTGCAGCACACACAGGCACGTAGACACAGGATTTTACTGCACGCTGGACTTAACCCATCGGCTCTTCGTGCTAACGTTGTTCATATGAACATCATCTGCATTTTTCTGTGTTGCTGAATGTTAAAGCTGGTATCGTGTGCCTCTTCCCTCCTTTGTTAGATGACATTTGTTGTTCTTTCCAGTGCCGGCCAGATCCCCCGCACCTTCCTATCGAGCCAGCGTCATGAATTTTTTATGAATGTTTGCGTGTGCAACTGTGTGCAGGGGGCCCTCAGCTGCATCAATAGCCATTAGTGGAGCAGCTGGGGTAATTGTGCCACAGTGGCTGCAGTGCAGGAGGAAAAACACACACACACACATTATCTGATAATACTGCAGAGGGCAATAAGGAGGAAGAGGGGGAGCGAGGCGCAGTGGGGAAGAGCGGGATGGTGTGAGCGAGGATATTAACTGTGTGGTGGAACAGTTAGCGGCGTGCTACGACGCTGACTGATAGCTGATTTTTACCTGGTGATTGCAGCCTGGAAGTCTTTAGAATGTGCAGCAGCGCGACCGACATGCTGCCTATGACAGTGATTGTCTGGAGACCGTCAGTGCTGCACAGAAGCACACACATCTGGCTGAAAACGAGGGCCCAGGGGCAGATGTTGTCAGTGCTGGCTGGTTTATTTCGCCTCACGCGGCACTGGAACAAATTTCACTGTTAAATTTCAGCAAATTATCTGCAGCTGGATTTTCCTGCATCTAAAGCCGTGTCTGACCTTTTTTTTTTCCACACGTTACTTGTGCAAATAGTGTAAACTCACCAAATATTGCCCCACAGCAGCCAACATGAGAAGGACGAGCCGATAGCTGGAATCAAGTTTCACAAATATATTTTCAGAACTTTCCAGGAAGTCCTGTGATTTTGTTCACTTTTCTTCTTTCCTTTTCTTTTTTTTTGGTTCTGTCTCTATATGAGAGAAAGTTCAATCACACCGCTACAGCTGCCCAAAACTAGCAAACAATAATCTTGTCCCCTATTTCTGATACCTCTATTCTCCCGGCACGGATTTTTGCAGATTTAATCAACAGCTTTGAGTTTATTTCACAGTGTAATCTAACCTCACAGCTTCTTACTTTAGAAAACGTTACAGTTTCATGCTGTAGCTGAGAGGTTAGCACGGTGGCCTCACAGACAGAGGGACCTGGGTTTAAACTTGGTGTTTGCCTGTTTCTTGTGCGGGTTTTCTCGTCGTGGAGCTCCATTTCTCACGGTTTAGTTAATTAAAAAGGTTTCCTATTTTAAGGCAAATAAGCTACATGCTGTTTGTTTACCATAGTACTGTCCTTTTAATATTCCTGCTGTGTTCAGTACAAGTAAAAGATTATTATGAGCTTTTTTTCTTTTACTACGCTGTAACTTTACTTATTATTGCTTCTCATTTGGGCAGCGGGAGCGCCGTGGTTAGCACTGTCTCCTCATCGAAAGAAGGTCCTTGGTTGAAGTCCCAGCTGAGGCCTTGCTGTGTAGAGTTTGCATGTTCTTCATCAGGCTTGCATGAGTACTCCAGCTTCCTCTCACAGCCTAAAGATGTGTGGGTTAGGTTAATTGGTGATTCATAATCAGCTGTACGTGTGAATAGTTGTGAACGCCTCTCTGTGTCAGCCTAGCAGCCTGTCCAGGGTGTCGGCCTGTGACAGCTGAGATAGGCTTCAGCTCCCCCGCGACGCTGGACAGGATAAGTGTAAGAAGATGGATGGATGGGTATCTCTTCTGAGCAGGATCTCAGCTTGCATGGCTTCACCTGTATGCCATGAATTTAGTTTCTTGCAGCTGCATTCAACATTATAACACAGTGAAGATGATTATGACCAGATTATGGATCTTCCTGGTGAATCATTTCTTAGTACATTAAATGGTTTGAGACTAATTTGCGAGTCTCAAAGTTCAAAAACACTCAGGAGCACTGATGGTTGAGCAAAATCTGACAGAGCCACAGTTAAACATTGGCCACGAAAATATTGTGCGTGTGTTTAAGAGCTATTTTAAGCCGTTAATCACATTATTCAATGACTAAATCACATTTTGAACGACTCTGAAATGCTTGACTCTTGCACTCTTGCACATCACGTCACATTAGTGTGCAGTGTGAGGCTAACATTAGCATTGTTAGCACCAGCAGCCTCCTGCTACTAATGCTTAGCTGCGAAAATTTTAGAAACTGGAGTAAACTGGTACATGTGTATGAATAAAATATGAATAATTCGTCTAACCACCAAACATTTCTGGTACCGCCTGCCGGTTCACCAGCGCTTAATTGCTTGGTTTACTAATCAGACATATCCACAGGCCAGATGTGATTAATTTCTACCGCAGTCTCTGTCACGTGGCCTTTGTTAGTGAAACCTTATAACCTCATGCGTGGACTCGTACACACACTGACATACTGTAAAGAGAAAACAATACTTTAGTATGCTATAAAAACGCACAGCAGCTCACTGTTGTGCTTTTTCCCTCGAGGGATCAGCATTTACAGGAATTAACTTCAAAGAATGGTATTTTGGTATATTTTTATAGAAATTTGTTAAATTAATTGACTTGTGGGGATCCGTGAACTGCTATTAGAGACAAAAACGTCTTGTGGTTTGAGCAGCACAGCAGCTCTCAGAGTCATGTAGTCCATATTTGCCCTCAGATGCCGCTGAGAGCTTCGGAAAAGTAGACATATTTATTTTTTTGTTTCAATTAAGCTCTAAGAAAGGGTTTCCCAAGGTTATGGCATTTACACAAGCCTTCCTCGCAGATCCTGTACAGCATGGAGGTCTTGAGCTGTGTACTTAAAGAGGATTTGGCTATCCCGAATCTGGGTAAAAATCTGTTGCGATCGTGCAAATTGTGGCTCCTTTAAGCCGTTTTCTAACTGAACTTGACTCATCCCTTTAATTTCCTCCAACGCTGAGAATGAACTATACCCACCCCTGTGATAGTGAAGGGTAACAGGCATCAGTATCCAGTGGCTGAAACATGCTGTACGGTGCTACAAGACTTGTCAAATGCAATCTTAGAGAAATTGATTTTTACAAAATGTGTTGGAGAGAAAAGGTCAAGTCTGTCAAGATTTAATCCAGCAAGAGATAATACATCTGAACAGTCATGATGAAACCGGATCAAATGCACCGCGTAGCACACTGGTGCTACAGCGCCTAACGCATTTCCCAGAAGTAAATGAAACAGTAGATATATACACAGAAAGATCCAGATGTGCTGCTCCCTCCTCGTTATTCTGCCCTCTTTTTCTCTGCTACGTTCACTTGTGCTTGTTTTGGTTTGCGATGAGTTGAGCGTTGTTTGGTTGAGCTGAATTACTCCGTCAGCAGCCTGTCTCTAGATCACTTCCTGGATGGTTCCTAAAATAGAAGCAACAACGATCACAACCAAGGAAACATGCCAGCTGCTCTTTTCAAAAGCACTCTCACTTTCTGCCCTCTCTCTCTCACCGTGTGGTATTAACTGTATTCATCAAATACAGTTGTCAGAATCACAAACTGTCAGCCAAGACTTTTGACTGCTATTCACTGCGCTTCTTTAGGTTATGCAAAATTTCAAATGATTTATTTATTAGAAAATAGAAGAATTCAACTGTTTATATTGTTTATTACTGAAAGCGTTTAGAATGAATAAAACTGTGAGAGTTTGTGCAGACCTGGAGGAGGGTGAACGAGAGTTTAGACATCGTCTGACAAAGAATCAACAGCTACAAAGTAATCTCACACGAAATGCTCAACCTCCGTTTGGGAAACAAACCACAAGAAGAGTGCAGCACACGTGCAGTCGGCTCGTCTACAGGTGCCACTTCTTTCTGCTGTTCCCTCAACAGTAGACTCGGAGAAAAGTCACGTAATTTAATGGCGACGTTGCCAGACGGTAACGGTAACATAAACTCAAGTATGATGATCACAGCTGTGAGTGAGAGGGATGCCTGGTTTATATTTTCCACATTAAATTAAAAAAAAAAAATCTGCATCTCTAAATTGAGAAAACAGATACTTTAAATATAGGTTCAAGTGGGCCAAAAGGTACCTTACTTTTTCATTAGTCACACAGTTGATTATTGTTATGATCATCCCTTTGTTTGGATGAGTTTTGCACTTCCCTGTTCGCCTCTCTGTTACAGAGATTTTAATCTGAAGGGACTTTCTGGAAAACTACAGGTGCAGCACAAAGATTCATTAATAAACAGGGGATGATATTTAAAGAATGACGACCTGAGATTAAGGCAAGTTGCACCACTTTTATCATAAATGCGAAGCCATAAAGAGCGGAAGCTTCCAGTCCTACCCGCTCACTTTATTTTTCCAAGAAAGGGTAAAAACTTTTTTCCTTTAATACCTTTAATATCTCTGGTGCCTAAATTTCTTTCTTGTACAGTGAGTGCAAGGATAGCTAAGCTAAGCTAATCTAACAAGGAGGCATATAATGACAGAAAAGATGTCATAAATATTCCTACAGAAACCGAAATTTTTTAAATATTAAACCGTTCCTTGAAAATTTAAGTGCATGCTAATGCAAAACACTGCGTTCTATTTTCTGGGACCTTGAAACTCTGTCAGCGCGGTGTCACGACCGCCACGCAGAGAATGTAAACAGGCAGCGACGACTGGTGCGTCGCTGCATTCCTGCTATAAACGGCGGCCCTGCTGGAGATTCCCAAGATACCGTTGTGCAGTTTGATAGTAGTGGATATGACACTTGGCTGGTAGTATTGTTTCTCCAGAAAGTTTTACTGCCTTTTGCAGGAATGCGTATCTACAGTATGTCATTTCGTCTGTCTCTGTGTGCATCTTAGTGTGTCTGTTACACGCTCTGTGACCCGACTTCACTTCTTTCTTGTCGACACTCTCGGCAGTGCATCTTTTTTCAGTTTTTTTCTGCCTTCACCTTTCAGGCTCATCGCCCGCTCCCCCTCTCCCGTCTTTCTGCCTGTCAGCCTTTGCGGATCCCACCATCTTCTCATCCTCTGCTATCTGTACCTCCCTTTCCTCCTCTCTGTGCCTTCTAGTCTGCTCTGGCAGAGACTGAGGACTCTACTGAGGAGACGAGATCGGCAGATGTTTACCCGGCTCTCTGCTGTCACAAACCGTTCACTTCAGTGTATCAGCAAAGCACTGGAACTCACAGGATGATTGCAGAGTAGTAAAAATAGCCAAGAAAAAAACTACATTTCCCTGAAGATTTTGAGCAGATTTGGGTCAGACGTGGTTTGATTTTTGTCAAGCAAGCTTTGTGGAGTTAGAGGCTTAAAGCTCAGCTGAAACTCTTTAGTGATAATGCCCTCAAAGTCTGTGAGAAGTTGTAGCAGTTTTAAAATGCGACTGAACGCAGGGGAAAGCAGTGATTATGCTCTTTTTAAAGCTTTGTAATTGACACTTTTCCCGATTCGTGAAAACAGCGAGTCTGGGATTCTTGCTTTATTTTCGGCTTGTTGACAGTTAAGGAGCCATTGGGTTTTTTTTAATGGATACTTAATGACTCCAGCTCGAAACATAACAAAGAAAGCCCCCCTCGAGGATCCTAACTGTCAGCCAGCGGAAGTCCCCGGAGAGAAGGAAAAGTCCTAATCTTTGTTTTGCACATACGCTAAATATTTTTGGAACATTAACAGTATATTTTCCACATCATTGCTTTTCCAGTTCATTACACCTGTGTGCAGAAGAAAATGGGTTGGGGAAATAAAAACAATGTGGTATTTTAAAATGCCGACTCCTTTCAGCGCGCAGACAGCAAGAGAGCGAGATCCTTTTACTTTTAATGTCTTAAATCAGACTGGAATCACTCTGGGAGCGGACCTTATCCCTCATAACTTTTAGACATACTAAAGACGTCTAAAGCTCTCTTCATATCTCAGATGTAGAATCACAGAGTATGTAACCTAGGCCTATTGTAAAATTCTCATACTTGTGTTTAGCAGTTTGGCAGACATGCAATCTATATTTTGTGCAAAATAAAAAAAATCTCATTATGACAAATAACTCTTCTTTCAGATCTTAGTTTGCTCTTGAAGTTAATACGAGAAAAAAAAGCACTTGTTTCATTCTTTAAGGCCTCATTTCCTCACTGTATGAGAAGAAACCCCATCAAGCTGGAGGTCCACTCTAAATAGCATCATGTGGGTGAACCAGTACTGGTTAGGCTGAACCTCCAGTTTGCAGCTGATTTCACTACACGAACGAGGCCTACTGTCACCGGGGTCTTAGATTGCAGCTGGTAGCTGCAGTTCTTCTGCTCCTGATAGCTGCTGCAAGCTAGAGGGCCACTCTAAGCAGAACCTGCAGCAGGTGGAGAACTGGTTCATTCGTGTGATGATATGCAGAGCTCAGTAAATATGGAGTTCATTCCCTGGATGGGAGACAAAGCTGATCATGGCGCTCAGTCATTCATTTGTCACAAACTACCTAAATAACAATATAAATCACTAATGTGCACACACACGCGCGCGCGCCAGGTTAGTCAATGTGCGCTGTAATTGCATTGCACCTGAAGTGGCTTTGTTAGATAGCATTACTGAAAAGAAGATGAAGGTGGAAGACTGAACATTTATACAATTTTGAACAACAGTGTATGAATGCATCTGCACTGTTGCCCTTTATGTACCCACAGGGACAGCAAAGACTCCCATGGGGTAAGTCCTGCATGGTGACACAGATAATCACTCGCTTCTGTCAGTCTGCCCCAGGGCAGCTGTGGCTACAACTGTAGCTTGCCTCCACCAGTGTATGAATGTGAGAGTGAATGAATAGTGGTATTGTAAAGCGCTTTGGGTGCCTAGAAAAGCGCTATATAAATCCAATCCATTATTATTATTATTATTATTAAAACAGGAAGTCCGGCTGTAGTGTGCCTGGTGACAGCACGCACATCTCAAAACGAGTCTCAGTGGCTGCTTTGGATGTGAGTGGTCAGAATCTGAATGATCCAGCTGTGGGGACTGTGACGCAACCCCACAGCGGGCCAGTATTTGCATTTATTTCTCTGAGCGTGACTCTGTGTAACTCTCACACTCACAAAGGCACAAAGAAGGGGAACCGCGCTCGTGGCACATGAAACGCAGCTCTCCCGTTGGTGAGGAGGCGCTTTCTGCCCTGAAGGGGAAGCAGAGTTGAGAAGCTGGTAAAAGAAATGGCACGCAGCCCGAGCTGGTACAGCTACAGTCCACATGAGCGCTCTCTCTCTCTTTGTCTGTCTGTCTCTCTCCCCCCCTCGCTCCTCCCACCAAGTGGCTGTTTTTGTGGATTGTTCTCCTGCCGTTGTCATAGCGACTGTGATGCAGACATCCCGAACAGGCTGCCTGTCTGCTTGGATATGTCAAGTGTGTGTGTGTGTGTATGTGTGTGTGCGTGTGATAAAACGCCAGAGTGCTCTTGGCTTAGAGAGGAAGTGTTTTGAGAATTATGTAATGTCCTCTTTTTTAAAAGGGAGGCAAACGTCAAGAAGAAGAAAAAACATCCTATCTGTCCGTATCTATGTTGCCGTCTGCTTTATTTCTCACTAAAAAGGAGAGTGTGGTGTATTAGCGCCATGGAGGTTGTGTTATTTTTCTCCATGTGTAGGTAGACGTTTATATCCTTACCGTCTCTTTTTGTAAGTAAGATGCCGTTTTTTAAAAATGTGCACGCACTGTCAGGCTGTCAGGGTGACATGAGGCTCTTTCCTGTGCGTAAAGTTTCCACTGTAACTGTGGGCTCGGTGCCAGTTTCCACCATGGATAGACGGAGGGGTGGAAGGGGGCGGCTGAAAAAGGAGGAGGAGGAGGAGGAGAACATAGGGATGGGATGGGAGGACTGAGCAAAACAGGAGAGAGAGAGAGTGAGAGAGCTCAGTGCCAAGTGGGAGGTGTGTGAATCCTTGTGATGCTGCCATTCTCCTGCAGAGAGCCCTGTTATTGGACATCATAAGGGGGTCTATAAATAGACCCCTAATCTGTGAAAGAGAGAGCTAAAAATAGAGACAGAGCAATGCAAACACGGAAAGAGGGGGACGAGGGAGTTTGCAGGCAGCAGTTTGATGATAACGACTTGGAA
Source organism: Copadichromis virginalis (assembly GCF_057382275.1). Lineage (NCBI taxonomy): Eukaryota > Metazoa > Chordata > Actinopteri > Cichliformes > Cichlidae > Copadichromis > Copadichromis virginalis. The sequence continues at coordinate 39,422,302 of NC_140623.1, forward strand.
AGAGTTGTGAACGGCGCAAGAAAGTTCAGAAAAGTCTGGAAACACAAAGCAGCCGCGGTTGTGGAAAAGTTTGATTAAGAAAAAGGGTCGTGGGTACCTGTAGCTGTAGGCCTGCTGCTACTTTAAGGGACCGAACTTTTGTCAGCTCACTGACATTTTGAAAAGAGGTTTTCCTCAAGCAGCTACAATCTGGAGTTAATCCAGCACTTTGCTTTTAGTTCAATCAACTCCTAATGGAGCGTTCACCATCAGAGAAAACGCTTTCTTGGTGGCGCATTCAAGAAAGCTTGGCTGTCCAAAGGCTGCTAAAGAGTTCAATTCAAAAATCTATATTTAGAGTTTTAGCACAGAAACATAAGTTCTTTTTACAGCTCTGTAAATTGTGCAACCTCAACAACCTCTGACCCACTAAATCCAACCCTAGCCTAAAAAGAAAATCTAAACATGCCAACACGATACTAAAGGTTCCAGCACCTGTGCTGAACATCTGACAGAAGCACATTTGTATTTCAAACTCATCATGACGTCATGACTTTAATGGCTGTCTAAATTCAAAACACACAAGCTCCTTCTCATGGGTTAGCTACTGTCACACGAGTAAAGCGAGGAAAAAGGAATAAATAATATTCATGTAGAAAATGAGTTCTTTGTGTTTGACACAAGCTTCAGTGTGTGGATCTCTGAATGCTTGCCTGACCTTCTGATGAAAAAAACACGGTTGAGCTAAATGGTTCCAGTGAGAGATAGTTAGTTAAGGCCGGGATCGTACTTGTGGACGAGCAGTTGTCAGTCTTGTGCGCTTCTCTTATTGGATATTGGAGTGAAGGGTATTCAGACATGAGCACAGAGCCATTGGACTACACTCTGAAGACTGTTTCAAACCAGCGAACCTCCACATTATCGTGCAGACATCATAGCAGTGGGCGGCACTTCAGGCGATTAGTATTATGTGTTTAGCCTGTGATGGATGGACGACCTCTTCACATTCACACACACTGACTCTGACCCTAAAATGGATAAGCAGTTAAGATGGATGAATGGATGTTTTGGAGACATTTTTATATTCTGTTAACTGCTACTAGGGGTGGGGGAAAAAATCGATACTGTGTAGTATCGTGATATTTTGTTTGCTAATAATGTATCGATACAGGGACAGCAGAAATCGATATTTTGTTACAAAAAAAGTTTTTGTGGACTGGAACCATGTTGATCAGCTCCTTTTTCTGAGCAAGAATCCTGACATTCCTTCACTGTCCAAATGTGTTTAACTTTTTTTTTGGCAGCAATAAACATGACAGTTTACTTATTTTAATTTAAGACATGTTTTATTTTAATTAAGCTTAAAACTTTTTTATTTAATGTAAAATTATATTTTGTTTTAATTTACTTTCAAATTCTTCAGTTGCTGAAGGGCCTGCATAGTTTTCATAAATTGCGAAAGTTCAGAATAGCTATAATTGTACCAGATGGTTGCATTCAGTTAAGTTGGACTAGACTGTAATACAAACCGTCCAGTTTGTCAACAATAAAACTGACTGAAATGAGAGAAAGACTGAGTGTGAGACTTTGATATTAGATAAAATGAATATTGATAAAGTTTACCTTTATCTACAGAATCTGAATATTGCAAAATATTTAAAAAAAAATGCAATAATATCGTATCGTGCGTTAAGTATTGTGATAATATCGTATCGTGGGATGTATGGTGATTCCCACCTCTAACTGCTACAACCAGTTTTTCAATGCTACAGGTAGCACACATGCATCTACAGGTAATGTGCTGCACTGTGATTTAGGGCGCATTCATGAATGAAATGATCACTCGGATTACCACATGACACATGGACCTTATGCCTAACATGTTTCTGTTATGAACACTGATTTCTTTTTCTTTCTTTTTACTGAAAACATGGAGCATAAGTGTGACTGCTTCAAAAAACAAAACAAACAAAAAAGCATATCTTAATTAAAAACCTGAAAAACCGGATATCAAAATAGCCAATTATTCTGGCACAGCTGTAAACATGTCACAGTAGGTTTTTGCAAATCTGTGAAATCTGAAATCAGTTTACAAACAGTGAGCAGATTTGTGTGGGGTTTTTGTTCCTCGGTTGAAACCTGGGGTTTGACTAGTCTTACTGCATTTTTTTAAAGGTTGTATTAATAACTGTACTCAAAATGTGGTGTTAGCTGCAACTAGCCTAATAAACTTTAGCCAATCTAGAAGCTAGAGAAAGAAAAATGGATGCAAAACACCGTGAATGGAACCTTTTACTACAATCACACACACTTTTTTGTATTCCCATCATCTAATGGATGCATCATGGACATCAGGGGTTCGGTATCTTGCCCAAGCATGCTTTGACAAGATGACCCTCCTAAGCCACAGTCGCCAACATCCAACATGAGGGCGTGTTCCTCCTCCCTCAAGTTTAAGAGCATTAAAAATAACCTTGACATCGCCGGTTGCATCTGAAAGATTCAGGGTGAAATGATCTCATACACTATTAGAAAGCCTTCATCCCAACAGCACATTCTTCTAATAGAACACACAGGTGTAATTACATCAGATCTACCTGGGCTTTAATCACGGGGCAGCGGGAACACACACAGTCAGCATTTTTATCAGCTTTACAAGCCTTTGTTTTTCCCACTTTTGCACTTACTGAACACCACTTTTCCTGCAACACGCAACTGTGTTGCTTTGAGTCTGTATTATGTGTAGTTTTCTCATTGCTTGTAAAATCAGCCACTAAACCTATCCATGTTTGCGATTGTTCACCATCTCTTTCATGCAAACAAGCTGATAGCTAGACTGGAAAATGCTGGGTTGATTTGCCGAGCTGATAACCACCTTTGTGTGGTCACTTAGTCTGACTGACGTTAGGGTAAGTGAAGCCAGATAAGGAAAAGATATATATGATGAACTTGCCGTACAGTGCAGTCATCTGACTTTCTGTATCACTGCCTGAATTAGTGCAACTTCTTGTTTTTTTCCCCCCACTTACTTTTTCAAGAATGCACAGAATGAACACTTTTAGACTCGTGGCAGTAATGATACGAATAACCGAATCACTTTTGTCTGTCCTTGATAAACAGACGTAGATGTTGTGAAAGAGATAAAGTCAGGTTAGCGATTGCTTGCATTAAATGGCTGCAAATCGGCTCCTGTCACACAAGAAGGAGTTGCTTGATAAAATGCTTCTGACAACATTAAAGGCAATTAAAGGTTTATGATGATGGATCATCTGTGTCAAGCAGGATTCCTGTGTCTACAAGTCATGTGGAAATCAGTGGCTGCAGAGCGGCGTGTGGGTTTATTAAATCATGTCGAACGCTAAGGTGCAAAAGTGAGAACTACGGGGACTCAGTGTGAAGTTTCCTCCTGAATTTCAACTCCTAAGATAAACTTTGCAAACTTCGACTCTCCTCCAACCTCTCCCCCTCCTTCTCTCATTCATAGCGAGTCTTTAATTATGTTCGCTTGCTGAGTGAGTGGGGAGGCTGGGGGTGCATGTGTGTACTCTACAGTTGCCCGCATGTTTAAGCCTGTAATTAGTGTTCTTTAAGACGACAAAAATTCTGAGAAAATGTTAAAAAGAGCAGGCCGAGGCGCATGCGCGATCGCGCGCGGGGCAGGCGGCGAGAAGTGAACGGAAGAAAAGAAGGAGGCTGCGCCACAGTCCTCCTTAAAAATAATCTTTGCCTCTGCTCTCAGAACTTTGAGAAAAAGGTCACCGAAATGTTGCAGTGGAGAAGAAAAGGTAATAATTTGTCATGACTGAGCACATGTCGGTGTGTTCATCAGGACTTAAAAGGGAAAGTTACAGAGAGAGTGGTGGACTTGCTGTGAATTTGAGTATAATGAGGCTATATTTAAAGCTGTATGTCTGCGTGTGTGTGTGCGCGCGCGTGTGTGTGCTCTTCACAAAGTGACTCATCTTTTGTATTTGTGCACACAGAGTAACCCAACCCAACCCAGCGAAGCAGCAGAGCAGCACTCTCGCTGGGCCTGCCGTTTCTTTCCTGTTATTTTCTTCGTTTTTTCTCTTCCTTCTCTGAGACCCGCGTTGCCCTTTCTGCCATTTTTTCTTCCCTTCTTTCTACGTTAGCTTTTTGTCCTCTCATTCCTCTCACGTTTCTTGCTGACTTTGCTGACTTTGTGGCTCTGTAGCTTTTTCTTGCAGTCAAAAACTCTCACCAGGGTTGTGTCTCTGGTTTGTCACAGGCAGAGTGAAACCACTTCGTCACTTCCCCCCTTGAGCTTCAGGTTGCGTGAGGTCTTCCTGCCCTCCACTGGGGTTCCAACACTGCACTGAGTTTCTAGGGTGCAGCTGCAGTCCACGCACAGCTTGGAACTCATTTAACAGACTTTAATGTGAAAACAAGCAACCAGTGCAGCTGACTGATGATTTAAATGCTGAAAAAAAATCCTGTGAAATGTATGTGATAGGTCCCTGTTGTCCAACCGGGGGTGATTTCAGTGCATTTCACGATGTAGCACAATCAGCACATGCAGGTGCAGTCACTAGGTCTTTGCCTCAATCCATATTGCTCCTTTGGGTGTGCATGTGTTTGCTGGGTTCATTGTGTCAGCACTAACTAGGTGACTGGGACCAGAAAAAGTCCCACAATCAGGACTCCTCAAAGAAAAATGTAAGCTGTGAACTGGATCAGAGCTTTTGTAGATCTTCTGTAGTCTTTCTTTTTTGCTTTGCAACTTAGGCTCAAGTTACCGTAGGGTGGGGATTCCTGAACAGTTCACAGACGAAGACAACAAAGAAAGTAATATTTGTCTGTCACCTTTTCTCTTTTCTCTCGGTTTATAGCTGTCAGCACCATCTGTAAAGATTTGGTTCCTGCATCACGTGATTGAAGTATGGGAAAGACGAGCAGCACAGCTTCTGTGCGCGACCACCGCGCCTGGTCATGTAGTATCCTCAAAGGTTATTTTTGTCCAAGATGAAGTAGCAGACATGGTTGCTGTTGTCGTCTTTTGCTACGTGTGTGTTTGTCCCGTTTGTACCGCAGCATCTCACTGCGCCAGCCACGCTTTATCGGTCTGACGCTCAGTAGTAGCGTGTTACATCCTAGTGGGCGCCAGTGAAAACGAGGGGAACGTATTTCAAAGCAAGAAAGGGATGACAGTCTCTTCATGCTTGAATGAACGACAGGTACGTTGGAGGAATAACTGCACAAACCCATTAAATATAACTCAGACGTCCTGTCTCGCTTTCTGCTGGAATATTTACTTACACTACATCATTTAGTCCCCCTGGCCTTCATCGGGAATGTGGCTAACATCCTTGCATTCCCATATAGTATTTGCACACGAAGGAAATGTCTTAATCGTTCCAACATTCAATAAAAGAACTACTGGGAGTAATCTGAGTAATGAGTCTGCCCCTTGCCTGTATATGTGCCAGCAGCCAGCCAATAGCATTAACAGGACCATCAATGGGACCATATTAATCTCAGATTACATCTATATAAGTTCAAAGTGCTTTAGATTCAGAGAAAAACACAGTGGGGTCTAATCCAAACACTGTGGTACGTCAAAACAGAGCGTTATTGACCACCAGCCACTCATACTGTACACAATGAACGGAGTAAAATTGGAAGTATCATTAAGTATTCATAGGTTTGTCCAATCACAGCCCTATAGAGGTTAGATATTACAGCTCCAACTGAACCAATGACTATTTGGTCCATCTTTTTTTGCAGTCCTCTGATTGGATGTAGAGATGACTGGGACATTTCCTATGTGTTTGTATGCATACACAGTATATAAGAATGTAGGGAGCAGACTCCATGGAAGACCGCTCAGCTGGCTGGGAGATGGTCTGCGTAGACTTAGACTGGAGGAGTCAAAAATCATGACCATCGCTACTATTAAAGAGGTCCAGAACTAAATATATAAATTATTGGCTCTTGGTGAGAGCATTTATTAAGGCACAAATGAGTGGGCAAAATGTTAACTAAGGTGTTGAAGAAAATCGCACATCTTTATTGGTAGGTAAAGATGTGGTTGTGCCAAGATGCCCAGCCCTTCTTTTCTATTTATTCACGCATCTCAAAGAAACGGTCTGTGAGTGTCTCTGCCTCTGGTCAGTCTTCCTGCCCACCCTTCTGCTTCCCCCTCTCCTCTTCCTCTCTCTGCTTTTCGTCTCTGACTGTCATTCCACATTTATGACCGGCCTGTGATGTGTACCCAAGACCAACGGGGCACGGCAAGATGGCCACTGTTGCCCTGGCAACAGAGTGGAGAGCAGGAGGAGAGAGTGAGAGATGTTTTTTCCTCCCTTTTCCTTTCCTTTTTGGTTGGATGTTCAGGTTAGAGGGGAAAGATGGAGACTGTGAGAAAAGGGCAGCAGTGACACAAGAAGAGAAGCTAAAGCCTGTGCTCGTAATCGATATCCTTACACTCTCACTTCTTGGTTTTGGAGTGAGGATAGTTTTACTTTGTTCATCGGTTATTTGACAGAGACCCCTAGTCTGTGGGCGTCTGGGACTGTAAGAGCGAGTGTGTGCTGCTGTGTTTGTGTGTAAGTAAGGGAGCACTGGTTGTGGTCTTTCGCTGTCTTTCTTGATGCGGTGCTGGATTAGAGGGGTTACATAATGCGCTCTGAGCTTCAAGCAGCATACGCTAAGAGGATTACCACAAGTCTACTAAAGACCCTGGTCCACAGACACACTTGCACGCGCACACACACACACCGCGTGCAGCCGTGCTCTAAAATGCAGTGTCCACCAGCGTGTACAAATATACTCACATGTACAACGCGGTGCACATCTTGTGTCATTTGTTTTGGCTACTCGCAGGCTAACTATACAGGTACTAATGGACACACACACTCAGGATATCTCTGACTGGGGATATGCTAACGTGAGCTTCTAATCTCACTCGTCTGTCACCAGCCACAAACACAAAATAGAATTTTCTAATCTACATCTGACATCTAATAGAAAGTTCTAGAAAGTAATAAAATGATGGTTGTGTACCCAAAAAGAAGTGCAACCACGCTCCGGCCACGCTTAAAGCTGAGTTCCCTCTGTGGTTTTCCAGCCTGCTTCAGTTTTATTCATATAGAGCTACTTCACAACAGCAATCATCACAAGGTGCTATATATTGTGAGGAAAAGTTCCTGCAACCCCAGTGGTCTGGCACTCCCCTATGAGCAAACGCTTGTAGACGGTGGCGTGGAAGAGATCTCCAGAGAAAACACCAAATGAGGGGGTAGTCGTCAGCGAGCGGGGTTGAATGGAAAGAAATCTATAGGAGAGATCATAGACAAAAGTTAACGACCTGAAACGGTGGTATATAAACAGCCGGAGAGTGAAAATTTCATCATTATAAATCATTATATGCACACTTTTGTTTACAACAGATAAAGTTAAAAAAACTAAACTAAGCAAATCATTGAGAGAGAAGAAGAAGAGCGAAGCAAAGAAAACAAACTTAGAAAAATGAAAAGCAGTAGATTGAATATGAGCACCTTCTCTGTATGTAACTGCTCAGATTCAGGTGTAATTATCAAGTTAAAGCACTAATTAACTACTATATTAAATAAATATGGTGTAGGAATGGCTTTAAATTGTAGAATTTGCTTCACTAAGTTATTTGAAGATGCGAATTTGTTTGTTTGGAGGCAATGTTTGTTTGATTGATATGTGACAGCGGGATCGTTGGGAGATTTGCATGTAAAACACTGACGTAGCCACCGGGTTGGAAAAGTGAGGCCAGCGGGGAAGTGTCTTAACGTGCAGAGACCTGCTGAGGGTCGCTACACGCTGGTTTCAAAACAAATCTGCATCACTCAGAATATAAAACTTCATATATTTTTCCATGAGTCATCGTGGTTTGGAGGGTAAGATGAGATCAGATGGGTAGGGATGTTTTTATTGATCCCTTTAGGGAAACCCATTCAGCCATCCTGAGCAGTAGGGGCGTTGAGGAGCCACCATGCAGAGCCTGTGAAGAAGCTCTAGATATGTAAACTTGTGCCTTGATTAAAGGTAAAATGCAGGAGAATTTATCTGTAGTATGTAACCTTCCTCCTGTGAGGCAACAGTGAACCATGTGCTGCTGAACGTCACGAGCTAAATTCACTCTTTCTGATCTCGTGGTCCTCTTTCAGTCTAAATGAGCAGATGTGATGCCTTAAAGAAAAGTCCAAAGAGAAGTTTCAAGCGTGACCTGTCACCGTCCTCTCACCCAAATATGGTTACTTCTCACTCCAGAAAACAAGGCCAGAATGTTAAGGACTTCCCAATAATAGTTGACGACCGACATCACGGTGGCTACTTCCGCTTGTGTGGTTACGATCTCTTGCGTCGTACGGTTTGAATTCCATTCAGAAAACTTCCATTATAAATGAGTTTTAAAGTCAACGCTCTTTTGTGCTGGAAAAAGGAAGAGGTCTATCTCGTGTTTGCTGTTACTTTAAAGGGAAGTGGTCAAGGCCAAAGCCGTGTGGCACCGAGTGATTCAAATCAGTGTGTCGCCTGAATCAGTGTAGCAGATCGTTAAATGTCTTCATACTTTAGCATAAATCTTTACTATGATGTATGTGCTGCATGAAAAAAATTGGCAAAAAAAATTAATCAGAGGCTTCAAAATTTTTAGCTTTTTAGTTGCGAGGGAAGCTAACGGGAGATCAGCTCTGAGCATGCTGTAAGCATGCAAAACACAGAAGCTCGGGGAAGCTGCTGCAAACACGGCAGAAAAACCTGGATATTGTTTGGCAAAAGTGATTAAATTCGATCAGGCACCGTCTTTGACGTCTTTGAGTTCTTCTCTGTCATCGGTGAAATACATCTGCTGTTTACAGGCGACACAAACGTGTCTCCTCCTGGACTTCATGTGGGTCCTGTTTTTGGAGTTAACTGATGCAGGATGTCTGTTGTTATTGATCGATACCCACATTTATACGTGCACATAGGTGCATCCAGACAGGTGTAAGTACTTGGCGTGGTTGTTGTCACTGCGACTGCTAGACCTCTGACCTCGCCTAATTGGAGTCATCCTGCCCTCCTCTGGCCTTGGCCTTCAGGGAACAGGTTGCCTTGAAAGGAGGCAGAGGATCTGCTGGGTGTGTGTGTGTGTGTGTTTGTGTGCGTCTGCAGGCTGAAGTGCATTTGCCAACAAGATCAGTGTCTAATCTTGTTGTGAGAGGACCTGAGTGTGTTTACTGGCTGCCACCCACTTGCCCTCGCTAAGGCACGATTGCCAGGTATCTACTCAACGTGAGCTCATCTGGTTCAGGTTTTCAGGTTTTAATTTTAGGGGTTTTTTTCTGGACATTTCTTCAGTGTTTGTACAGTTGTGAGTCAAGAACTGATGCTAAAGCTAAGGTGAGAGTGAATGCATGTTAAAGGCAGGGGTTTGATTATTGGTGTAAATCTGTAAGTCTGCATCTGCAGTTAATGGACACATTCAAACAACAGGCCAGGTGAGAGGTCAGCAGGAGTGCACCAACCACAGTTTTAGAAGCTTGCACATAAATAGCAGCCATGTGTGTGTTTATCTGCCTAACTCAGACAGGGAAAGAAAGAAGCTAGCTTTGGGGAGGGCTAGTGGGGGGGGGGGGGGGCTTGGAGCAGTTGGAGATTTTATAGGTACGTAAAAAAACAATAGGAACCCTGGAGGAAGGAAGTAGTGACAGACCAAACCCTTCCCCCCACATCTACACTCGTGCACATACCTGCTCTTCATTTCCTGCAGTAATTGACCCATCTCTCCTCTCTCCTTTATCCCTACAATTACACCATCTTTACCTACTCACACACACACACACACACACACACACACACACACACACACACACACACACACACACACACACACACACATAACAATCGATGACCAGTCTCTGACCTGTCACCACATGCAAACTGAAGACATGCAGAGTGAGTGCAAGAGGAGAAGGTGAGGGTGCAGGGCAATGGGTAGAGATAAGAGACTTGCTTTTCTTATTATGTGAAGAATCTGAGGCAGGCATGGAGCATCACATTATTGATCAGGTGACACACGTGCATGCATTAAGTCTGACGGACTTAGAGAACTGGAAAATTCTGCAACTGAAAAGACGGTGGTAAAAGTACATCTTTTTAAACAATTTAAGCTTATTTTTCAGCACGTTTTACTTGACACGATTCTTCACAGCAGTTTTTAGTTAAGATGGTTCAGAATTGAAGTTAAATAAAATTATTCTTCAAAAAAACTGCCCAGATGCATTTTTTGGGTGTACAGCTGAATCTGTGCCTTTGCTTTAACAAATGCACCACATTGCTGCACTTTTCTCCACATCGCCTGGCAGAACTGTGTGTTTCTCAGACATTAAGCAGTCTTCACCCTGCCGGCTCCTTCGTGATGTCTGAGGACTTTGTCCGGGGAAGTTATAGGCGCGAGTGGTCCTCCTGTGGCTGGCAGCTCCCTCGCCTAAACCGAGTGCACACGAGCATGCATCTAAAGGACACCGTCTCCTGCCATGTGCTATATGCGAGGAAGGGCAACTGCAGATAATATCCCGACTGAATAAAAACACTGTTTACGTCTGAACATTTTTCATTACCAGCTGTGACAGCCTGGCCTTGTGGGTCTGCCTCTCTGTGTTGTTATGCAGTGTTTTGTTGGATCTGGTCATGTGCACTGATTGTTAAAAGCCCTCCAACCCATGCGGATATAAACCTGAAGGAAAGAAGGCTGCGGGTGGTGGCACTGCAGATGCTAGCCACACCATGCATCACGCAAGGGGCTCAAACATTTCAGCAGCAGATTATAAAGGATTGTGACGAACAGTCTCAAATGACCCTCAAAAATGATATTTGTCGTGGATGATTTTGTTTTCTGGGAATTTTCTTGATTTTAGTCTCTTCAGCTAGTCAGATATTAACTGGTAACTACCAAAGAGAAGGTCTGCACGTTTTTAATGACAGCTTCAAAGCCATGAAATATACAGTGAAAAACAAAAGTTCAGTTCAGCAGTTAGTCTCATTCTTCAGATGTTTTAGAAACAACTAATATTTCTGGTTACAAAACTCTTGGTTGGTCTGATTCCATCTTCAAATAACATCACTGTCAGTGTATGATTAACAAACACAGTAAAACATCATAAAGCTGCATTACTGGCACTATTTCTGGTTTAGTGATCCACCAGAGTAACAGGATATAACGATAGATCAGGGTTTTTCCCGGCTCGAGGTGAGTCTTTGGAGGGTAACCAAACAAAAACACGCAAGTTCAGACTATGTATCGTAAAGGTAACGAGCCTCTCCTGATATTTCTTACCACCTGATGAACAAATGTCTTATTTGCATGTAAATTAGTCTCTAGTTTTATCTTTTGGGTCTGACTAAAACTTAAGGAGGAACCAAATTTTGATTTATGCAGAAAAAAAAGCCTCCAGATGACTTCACAGCCCCGCAGTATCTGCAACAGGTGTCGTCACTGACGCTGACACGAGGACTGAGCAATCAGATTCAGATGTGGGTTTGTTTTGCCATCAGGCTGGGAGGGTGCACACAGGTATTGTTCAGATGAAGCCTCACTTGTTGTGTTTTTAATTAAGCTGCATGCAGATTAGCCTGCGAGTTCCGACAAAGTCTCGGCAGCTTGTGTTGCTGCAAAACTATGAGGCAAAAAAAAAGTGAGTCACAGACACAAATGTATACTTGTAATTGATGGGTTACCCACACTCACTTAACAGTGACCTGTTCCATTTATGGTTGAGTGGAAATACTGTTATTGCTGCCTTAGAAACATTTCTTTTTAAACAGAACAATAACTACGACCTTCTGTGAAGACATAGAAGGTCGTGGTTATTTACACAAAGCTGTTATTTACTTCGTCACCTGCATTTTTGAGCAATTATGCAGCTATGAAGAGAAAACATTAGCTGTCTTTTGAGGCGGGGAAATATTTGCTTACCACTATTTAAACTTATCTCGCTGCAGTCACAGCTTTAAATGTTATATGTTTGAAAAAGCTAACAGATTCCTGACCTGTTAACCCTGAGACTGCAAATTGCGCAGTCACCCGTCAACAAAGGCAATCATGCATGAAAGGTTTGTTGCATGGTTGTAGATTTGCGTCATCTTCCCCACACGAGCAGCACAAAGTGTATTTAAAGTAGTTCTCTGAGACGGCTGCATCTGTCTTTGGTCACCGACACCCCTGGCTGTCTGATCGAAGCTTCCAGTGACCTCACCTGACATGTTCTGCTCGAAGCACACAAACGCTACTCAGCAGTGAACGATTATTACTAATATTGCAGGCGTGCCTTTCAGTTAACTTCTTTAATGCATGGCTGACACTTATCTTTTTGCCATTTCGGCCTAAATCTTGACCAGAAGTATCAATAACAGCCAAGTGTGAAATGAAAGTTTTACATGGAAATCTTTGACTGTTTCTGGAGTCGGATGCTTAGATGTAATTATATATAATACACTTCCTCTGCAGATGATATCGCAGTGTATAGCATGATCACGTGATCTCGGTGTTAACGAAATCCTTCACATCCACAGAGAAAACTGAGAAACATGTTTAAAGGAATTACTGCATTCTTGAGTTGGTTCCTGTTCCTAGTTTGCTCATTTCCATCCCAATATTTTTTATTCTTGGGTTTTAATAGCGTATAGCTTAAGGAAGTAAGGGCGTATAAATACTTACAGTACTTAAGTAGAATTTTCAGGTATCTGTACTTTACTTGAGTAGTTACTTTTATTTACACCTTTTAATTTTACTCCCTACATTTCTAAACAAATATCTGTGCTTTTTACTCCTTACACTCTTCTTTCTTTTGAAAATCTTTTTATTAGACAAAGGTTTCAATGCAATGTATAATACAAAGTGGGGGAAGAAGAGTCTTTCCACTTAAGCAAAATAGCTCGCCTGGCCGGCAGTAGGTAATAAAAAGTCTCCTTACACTCTTAACACGCACTCGTTACTTTTGTTTTGAAGCATTTGGGGGGGGAGTCATTATTTCACGTCACTGCAGGCCTTCAAAGTTCAAACCCATTTAAACCTAAACAGTAACACGCGAAAGGCGATTCTGTTCATGTATTAATCACCTGGGTGCATAAAAGAGATGAAAGATGCAAAACCGTGTGTAAAAGTCAGGGGTTAAGGTGTGCCTGTGTTTTTATTCATCTGTATTTTTGCACACCAGAACGACTGCAGGTGTCCATAAATTGCAGTCGCAGTACTTTAGTATCTAGCTAGCCCTACAGAAGGAGGGAGTGACGTTTTGTCACTGTGGCAGGTAATTTCAAATGCAACGTTTCTATCAGCTCGCCAAACATCAGCAAACACACAAACTGTTTGTGTGCAGTTTGTCACAAAGTGTGTTGCTAGCTAAAGGTCCAGCTGCTGTATTTCACAGAAAGAGCTAACTTCACTCAGAGATGGAGAAAGATAAGAAAGACAGGACAGGAGAGGAGGAAGAGAGGTTCGATTTAAAGGCAAGGACTGCTCAGTGGGGTTTGATAAACTCGGTCTGTACATGTGAATGTTGTGTTATCATATTGTGAAACATGCTGTGTACTGTGAGTGTAGAGGATGGAAATCAGCCAGGACAGCTCATGAAACATCTGCTGACATGTTGTTTAATTCGGGTGTATAAATCCACAAAGAGCAGGAGGTCAGCTGATCAAACGTTAGCTCATAAAACAATTATTGTGTTGAATCCCACTTCAACCTCTCCCCTACTCATTTTCCTGTTTAACTTTAAAAAAAGAACTAAAAATTGATCCTCTAAAAATTATCCTCTAATGGGCCTCCGTTCCGCCTTTGAATTCACCCTCCTCTTCCTCTAAGCCCACTTTCTGATTGGCTGTCCTGCTCAAAACGATGTCTTGACCAGCAAGCAGGTGGTTTCCACCCCCGCCAGTAGGTGAGGGTTTGTTTGGGTTTGAGTTACAGAAATTTCATCCTCCAGAGATTCGATATAGACAGCCAAGAAGGGTCTTTGGTCTTTTTTGTGACCCTGTGAACTCGACACCTTCACTCCAGCGTAAGAACTATTCATGTGTCCTGGACCTGAAAAAGAACATGAATGACTGTTTTTGCATCAAGTCAGCAAACAAGTAACTTTCCTGTATGTGTGGACTTTATTAGACCAGCTTTGCATGATTCACGGTTCAGAATAATCTTTTTTTTATCTGAGGCCGCAGTCACCCTGGTCCAGAGACCACTCAGCCATCTGCTATTAACCAGCGGTTGCTACGGAAACATGAATATTCTCCAACTTTTTGATGTGTTTGCGGAAGTTTTACTCCTACTCGGCAAGTAGTTGGAGAGTGTTTGTGACAAGGCAACATGTTCCATGCAAATCCGCTGGTGACCAAAGCAATCACGGGGGGGGGGGGGGGGTTACACCAACCTCTTTTTGACCAATTTCACCCGACAACAGCCAGAAACCTTCAGCAACCACTTACCAATAGATAAGGAAATACACCTTTTTCCTAAAGACAGGTGGTTGCCAGGGGGCAGGTCCATAGGCATGTGTGACAGAGCTCATATTCTGTCAGTTCATCCATTGTCTGAAACAAGCTGTTTCCTATACCTTTAAGGTCATTCCTTTTTCAAGTCACCTTTCTTCTGATTGGCTGCCATTTGTAATTATAACGTTTAAAAATACAAATAAAATGGTAATACATACAGAGAAAAACCCAACAACCATATGACCCCCTATGAGCAGCACTTTGGCGACAGTGGGAAGGAAAAACTCCCTTTTAACAGGAAGAAACCTCCAGCAGAACCAGGCTCAGGGAGGGGCGGGGCCATCTGCTGCGACTGGTTGGAGTGAGAGAAGGAAGACAGGACAAAAGACATGCTGTGGAAGAGAGACAGAGATTAATAACAAGTATGATTCAGTGCAGAGAGGTCTGCTAACACACATTGACACACTGACTTCATTATTTAAAGCTTAAGTCATGTTCAGCTATTATTAAATATGTTTTATTGTTAGTGTTTAATATGAATCCACGTCTTTAACATTATATATATGCTAGAAAAGGAGAGAGAGTAGTTCTATTGTCATGGCTAACTCTTCTGATAGAAATGATGGGATGCTGTTTCTGTGGTGGAGACACTTTCCATAGTTTGAAACATGGTAGAAAAGCGCTTCAGTTCCTCCTCCTTGCCGTTCTGCTTCTGTCTTGTTCTCGCCACCACTTTAACTTTTGTCTTTCTCTTTCATCTTCTCCCTGCCTAACTGAAGTGCTCGGGTTTCCTCGGGTAGAAAGACACAAAAAAGGGAAAGCGGGTGGGTGGTTTGGAGGGTTGAACGTCAGCAGCAGGTAACGTTTGGCACTTAGGAAACTTTTTGCTGTGGCTTGAATATATTTCCTCTCTCTTGGTTTCTCTCTGCGTGTCGCTTTCTTCTCTTTTAATTTCCTCTGGTTGATCTCCATCTTACTTTTGCTTTTCTAGCAAATTACCTACAAGCTTCTCCCTGCGCCTGTCTCTCGGTTTCTCAATCTCTCTGCTGGTCTCACCCTCTCTCTTTCTCTCTCTCTCTCTCCCTTGCTCACTATCTCCCTCTGTCTCTCACTCGATCTGCACACAGCCAGCCACAGGAATGTATCTCGAGGAACGCCTGGCGAGACGAACTGGATCAAACGAGTTCAGAGCAGTGCTGGAGCCCGGCTGTCTCTCTCAGCTTCCATCTCTTCGCCCTCTCCCTCCTCATCCTCTTCCTCAGCACTCCCCCTCCTGTTCCTAAGTCTCCTGTTCCACGTTTTCTCTGTCTCCCCCTCCTCCTCCTCCTTCAGGTCTCCCTCTTTTCCTCCTTGCTTTCCTGCAAAATCCTTTTGCTGCTCTTTTTCTCCTCTTTGCCCTCCCTCCCGCCTTCCCCTCTCACTCTCTCTCTCTCCTCTATTTCTCTGGCACGATAGAGAGACAAAGAGATCTTTTGAATGCGTGTAGGAGGTGGACCTCAAGGGAGGGGATCGTGTGGATGTTTGCCCTGTGTGTGTTAGACTGTGTTTATGTGCACATATTAGAGCCCTTTAGCCCAAAGCTTTAGCTTTAAGAGTGAGGAATTCAATTTGATACAAAGGCGCGCACACACACACCTTCTCCACATCAGACAGCCAGCCGTGTCGTGCTCTCCACCCTGTCTGTCAGTCACTCAGGCGGCACTCATAATTGGCTTATAATGTCCTTGTTACCATACAGGGACCCCTTTGCCCCAACCCCCACTTCTGTCTGCTAGCCGGTTTGTAACTCTTCAAAACAGGCCGTCAAGCATGGGGGTGGGTTAATGTCTCTGTGTGTTTGTGTGTGTGTGTGTGTGTGTGTGCATTCATGTGGAGGTTAAGGGGTGGGTGCAGAATCAGGTCTCCCCCTGGGGCACTTGCACAGGGATGCACTCCCATCTTTGTCTGGGGGACAATGGAGATCTGTGGGTGTGTGGGTGAGAGTGCGTGTTCGTAGACATCCATGCGTTCATCGCTTTGATCGGGCTTGTTTTCGTGCTTCGGCTTGTGTGTCAGCGTGTGTGTGTGTGTGTGTGTGTGTGTGTGTGTGTGTGTGTATGTGTGTGTGTGTATGTGTGTGTGTGTGTGTGTGTGTGTGTGTGTGTGTGTGTGTGTGTGTGTGTGTGTGTGTGTGTGTGTGTGTGTGCGCATAGATAATTAGTCCCATTTGTGTATGAGACTGGTGACTCCTAACAGATTCCAAGGTCAAAGATGTTCCTGTCTTGACTTGAGTCCTGCTAGCTGGAGCTAAATGCTAGCAGACTTTATGTAATTCTGTTGGATAAACAGGTTTTTGCATTAGTACTGTTTAATGGGGTTACTGGAAATATTGTTTTTTACACCAGAACGGGGGTTGTTATCTTTACTGTCGAAGTGACAGTCAATCACATCATATTATGGGATGGCCTTGCAGAAGGCCTTGCGGTTACAACTTACCTGTGAAGTAAATTTAACTGAGAAGTATAAATCCACTGTTGGGGGTGAAAGCAGGGCCACAGGGATCCCCTGGAGATGGACGAAAGCGCTGCGTGTGGCACAGGTTTGAGACCCCTGCACAAGAGGAACATGCTGGAACATGTTAATAATCTCAATTTAGTCTTTTTACATCTCAAATCAACATTAGTCTGAGGTTTGTGGAGGACCAAAACTGTTTATATTATAATTTATATTTTCTGTTTTATTTATTTATTGTTAAATGTATTTATTTATGTATGTATTTGACTGAAGTTATTTCTGCATATTTTAATAGTTACATTGTAGCTTTTTGCCTTATAATGCAGATAATGGGGTGTCATTCAGAGTCATGGGGATTTTAAACGCCAGGCTTGCAAAAAGCTGGCTCCAGCTGGGGTGTTTAGCCCATCGAGCTGATAATTAAATTAGTAAAAACTAAAATACTAAGCTGAGGAGAACACATTCAGGTGTTAATTCTCCCTGTAAAGGACCCCTTCGTTGATATTTTACATTAAGCTGTGAATCGGAGCTGGAAGTAAGTGTGGTAGGTCCCCTTTAAATAAAGACATTGTTGCAAGTGGTTGCACGTTATAGTAGTTTTCTTAGTCATATGCAGGGTTGCACAACTATCAAATTCTAGTAACTGCTATTTTATAGAAAAATGAGTTGCATATACTGAAAATGTCTCTTCTATCTGTTTCTCTGCTTCTCTGTCTTGCTCTGTGTGGATGTGTGTGTCTGTGTGTCCAATGCCTCTTTAAACCACATGTCTTTTGAAATAAGGAAGTGGCTTCTGATTGGCTGCTTTGTTGGGCTGTGGGCGTGTTAGAGCCGCTGCAACTGAGCTGGGGATAAAAGCCGAAGCGGCTTCTGAGCCGAGGCAGACTGCGAGTTTCTAGATGATCTCCCAATGGCGCGCACACACACACGCACACACACTCACGCAAAAGAAAATCAGTGTGACAGAGATGAGTGATCTGTGTGGGTGAACAGGAAGAAAGACAACACAGATGAAGTAAAAGTGGAATAGAAAAGGAGGGAGGGGCGGGATTGAATGAGGAGCTTGAGGGCAGCTTATGAGGGACAAAATCAGAAGCAAAAATGATGAAAGATGAAAAGGAGTCAGGAGAGAGGGAAATTGGAGATGTGAAGGAGCGCGGCGGAGATGGGAAATTAGAGCAAAAGGGCTGACACGGTGAACAAAACGCTAGGAAAACAAGGGTGGTTGGAGGAGAGAGGTGCATGTTACAGCTGGGATGCACAAGAGCGGGGATAGAGGAGTAGAAGAGGAGGAGAGGAAAAGGTACATGTGACTGGGAGCGAAGGATAGACGAGGGGGGAGGTGAGGAGGGAGGAGAAGAGTGGCGTATGTCAGCTGGAGAACAATAAGAGGCGTTCATGACACGTCTCCAGGGGTATCGACTCAACGTGTTCCTCCTAATAGGAGCTAAAATAATTAATAACTTCCTCCGCGGTTTCGGTTTCTCCGTCTCCCTCTGTTGCTCACACACAGAGCCGTTCAGATGCTGCACATATGTAGGCGCGCACACACTGGCGAGTAAACGACAAGTTCCCCTTCCTCCGAAAAGCACACACATTGTAGTGAGACGGGGGAGAGGGAGACTCCTGTTCTAATGTTCTCTCACATGAATAAGTGATGGTGTTAGGAAGTGACAGTACGGGCGGGAGGGTGGTCATGTACGTGAGCGTGTGTGTGTGTGTGTGTGTGTGTGTGTGTGTGTGTGTGTGTGTGTGTGTGTGTGTGTGTGCAAACACACTTCCTTTTCTTTTTTGCATGGCTGGTTCCTCGGGACCCCAGAACCATTGCTCTGGAACAAAGCCTACCACTGGTGTTCATCAGTTTTGTTGGTGTGTGTCTGTGTGTGTGTGTTCATTGTGTTTCATGGCCATGTGTGTGACATGCTGATGTTTATGGCCTGAGGGCACGAGGGGAGAGCGTGAGTAGGAGGAGGAGGAGAAAAAGGCAGAACTACAGATAGAGAGGGAGGAGAGAGAGACGAGTGTGTGTAGTCATTGAGATGTTGAACGCGAGCCGCAGGCAGTCTGTGTGCTCTCTCTCTCTTTAATTCCCCCCCACCCCTCTCTCTCTTTCTCTCTCGTCTTTGTGAGCTTGGAGAGCAGATAAAAGCCGTCCTAGTCTTGAGGACAATAACGGCCATCACAGCTTTGCAGCAGTCGCCGTCGCCTACCTGCCTCCTCTTGTCTTTGTAGCATGAGTGTCTCCGGTGCCGGTTTAATGTGTATATGCTGCAGACAGCGACACAGACAAACACTGACTGCCTGTATAGATGTAGAGTGCTTCAGCCTGAGCTCCGTCTGGTGTCACATTAAGCCCTTCCACCCCCTTGTTTTCAGCCTGTGAGCTCCTCGCTCATGCAGCTGCAAAGTTATAGGCTGCTTTATCTGCTGTAGCTCCTCTATAGAGGATGAATAGGGATGTAACTTTTCATCTTTTTCACATCTGACGCTCACGACGACACCGTGACTTGTGGTAGCCGTCGATCCACAGTCGAATTATTTTACACATAAAGTGGAGTTTGTGGTTGCTTGTGTAGTTACTTGATAATAACTATGCATTCTATGCAGATGAGCTTGTGTTCAGTCAGGCCTGACCGAGAAGAGGCCACGCATAGGTAGAATGCTGATTGGTTGCTTGAACAGGAAGGGAAGTGACAGCGGAGCTCACCACAAGGGGGAGAAGTGCGAAAAATCATCAGATGTCAACGAAGCAGCATGAGAAGCACAGATGTTGGCTGTAGAGGACAGTTTGATTGTTGTTAACAGTCGTGTTTACATGTTATCTTAATTAACATGCACAAAGCTGTTCGTCTTTAACACTGCCCCCTAGTGACAGGAAACAGCTGCAACATGTAGACAATGATCTACAAAGTGCAGAGTAGGACCAGCGGACAACCATGCATGTCCCTGAAGGCAACACCAGGCTTAACTTTAATCAAATGCAACAAATAAATACATCTATTAATACAAATGTACAGAAATTCTTTTATTAGTAACATCGCAAGTTTGCATTTATAATTTTAGGATTTATTTTTGATAAAATAATGAAGATTAGACACGAAAGTCAGGGGAGAGAGTGAAAGAAGCCATATAGGGTGAACCCGGGTTAATGCATTAAACCTTACAGCATATGATCACATGCAGAATCTTGTGCACTAATTTTCACAAAAACCTCCTCACACATGGAGCAAAACCAGAACGACATGGGTGAAGGGAAGAGCTCGACTGACGACAAATCATTATGTTAGCATTTGTAAGATAACCGTAGAGACGCTGAGTGAGCCCTTAAAGGAGGACTGAACTACAGCACCTCAAATAAACAAGGAAAACTCTGAGAAAGGAGAAATGAAATACCTCCAACCTGCTGACCCTACGCTCTTAGCTTTCTTCCCCATGCCTCCAGCACCCAGCATGCTGTTTGTAGAGTGTGCCATAGCAAAGACAGCACAACATAGAATTAAGCACAGAGTGAAATTATAGCCTGCTGTCGCAAATACTCAGTATAGCTTTTTGGGTCAGGATATTTGATCCAAATTTTAAAGCAGTGCATCCCTAATTGATAGTATTAGTCTGGATAAATAACTAATCAGGATAAATATTTTCTGGTTACCTAAAGCCAAAGTCACACAGGTGTAGAGACTCTCAGATTTCATCCAGCGACAGCAAACAACCTCCAGCAACCACTCACCAACTGGTTGGGGAATATACACCCTAGTGACCAGATGTTGCCAGGGGGGTCTCCAGCTGGTCTCTAGGCTTGTGTTACTGGAGCCTAAAATGCCCCTGCCGTACCCCTTTGACAACACAAACAACCCAAAATTAGAAAAACAAAGAGCGCTGCTGTAGCTTAAAGACGACATTTCAGTGGAAGTGATTATTAGTAGATATATCTGAGCCACTCTGAGCCGCTTCAATCTTTTTACACTCAAAGTCTTGACTGTGTATCGGAGCAGAACTCTTAAAGAGTCTGTATACTTTCACTCAACCTTGACCTCATAAATAAACGTCTCTCCACATCAGCAAGCATCCAGTAAGCAACAGTCACCTGTCAGTGTTTGTGCTGCATTTGCTGCACCGCGTTGGCAGCCATGTTTTCCCCATACATCAGGGTCGGATTAAACGCCATCAGAACCAGCAGCGCGAGTCTATTTTTAAAAGCTGTGTGTGAGGTTAACGCAGAGTTTTTGGATTGCGTGTGTTTGTTTGTGTGTGATGCGCTGAAATTATGTGTAACCAATATCACATTTACTGCTGTGTGTGTGTGTGTGGCTACATTAGCAGATGTGTTTGGCTGGAAGTCATTTATATGGTAATGATGTCATTTACCTCTGAAATGCATCTTCCTCAACACTGCCAAATAGGGCTTATCCATATTGGCAAAGCTGCTGTGTGTGTGTGTGTGTGTGTATTTGCTTTCTGGAAGCATAGCATGGGGTTGCAACATCTGCATCCTGTAATATATCAAGATAAATTGTATTTGCAAGTGTTTGTTTGTGTGTGCGTGCACAGTGGTTTGTTTACCTTATGTTGATAGGAATGTGAAATTTCCAAGGTTTTGCGGGGCAAATGCAGAAGTCATTTGACCAGAGTGCCTGCAGCTACACAGCCTCACTTCCCTTTTGCTGATGGGCAACAGCACATGTGCACACACACAACACACAAACATACCACTTACGTTTGATCAGGCGACATGCAATCTAAGAGCGCTCCAGGGTGCATATGACGTCACCTTTCCTCAGCCACCGCGCACACATACATACCGCAGTCCCGGGGAAATAACGAAGACGTTGGCGAGCTCTGAGGGTGACAGACAGACAGCAGGAAGTGATCCTGCCTGAAGATTTGACCCAACGAGCCCCAGAGCACCCTCATTAGAACACCAGCCCGCCCCCGACCCAACCTCGCGTGTGCATGTTTGTATTTGTGTGCTCGGTCTGCCAGCCTCTCACTGGTATCCACAGGCCTTAAATAACCACGCAGAGCCTGTTGCTTTTGCGATAACTATCATTAACATGCTGATTACAGGTCTGGGCATCTTAAAATAACACATACACACTGGGGCCGTGGATCAATACTTGCATGCTGGGGTAATGATGGGTCTGCCTGGCCTGCACAGATGAGAGAGATGATGCATTACGCGGGATGGAGGGAGATGTAGCGAGAGGAGAGCAGAGGAGGAGGGGCGAACAGCTGAAAACGAGTGAGACAGAGAGGTGAAGACGGATGAATGAAGAGTGATGACGACGGCGATTTACAGGCAGGCTAAAAGTCTGTTTAGTACGGTATAAAAGTGCAGTTTACACGTGGCCAGCGACAGTGACCACACACACACATGTATGAACAAAGCAAAACACATGGAAACAAAAAGCCACAGCACAAAGTTGTTGTTGCATTAAATGAAAATCAGTCTGCCATAAGATGGGATCAATGGGATGAAAGAGGATGAGAGAGAGAGAGGCAGGGAAAGAGGAGAGATGTATTGTAGAGGTCTTGATAGATTAGTATATCTGTCTTTTGTCATCCCTCATGATTTCTGCCCAGAGGCAGCGCGGCGAACAAACACACTCGCACACACGCCAGCCGTAGACAAAGATGTCCATTTACAATGTACAGTGGCAGAACAATTGGTCGGGTCCTTTAGTAAGTCAAATAACATCGGAAAATAACGCGTGACCGTGCAGTTTGTGCTGGATTTATATAGCGCTGTCCATCTGCTGCAACCATAGTACAAAACATGGACGCAGCTTTTGCATCTGGCCTGCTTTTAACCTCCATTCTCTTTATGGCCAGCAGGGGGCGACTTCTATGGTTGCTTTTTTTTATTTTGGAAAATAACTACCACAGACCCGTGCAGGTGTTTGCTGATTCGCCTACTTCTCAAGTCGAGCGAAAGACTGTATATAAAAGAGGGATCTGATAAGTAATGCGCCACAAACATGCATTGTTCCTATCTGCCTGCAGGGGGCGGCCTCTGTGACTGTAAAAAGAAAGCCAGTTGTGTCCTTGAGTTTCGACTCTTTCTTAATAAAACGTTTAAATTTAGTCAGTTTTTTTCCCATGTGGAGTAAAAAGGATGACAGTGCAGGGTATTCTGTAGAGGAGGCCCACTTTATGATTGGTAAATCGCCAGAGTGCAGCGTCCTCGGTTTCTCGGGTCGGTCCATCAGATGGTGATGGCTGAAAAACATCAACTTGAGGCTTTAAAACAAGAATTCACAAACCAGTGTCACAGTGTTGTGATGTCTCCTTCCATTTTTTTTTACACCTAACATGAATGTGGCCTTTACCTGTAAGAAACCTTGTTTTTTTTGTACTATGATAACAGGCTGGCTGCACTGTCAGTGCTTTTTTTTTTTTACTCAGGTACAGCTGTAAACAAAAACAAGAGCAGAAAACACTGTTTTGAGGTATACTAATTCCTCCACTCGGTAACCTATGATAAAGTAAGTAAATGATCTCTTTGCTGAAGTGCGAGCGCGTGTTTGTGTTTTCTCACACACGCTTGGATCTTGCATTTGTTTCCTACGTGCTGCACGCAGCACACCGGATTGGACTTTGTTCTTTCCAGGTCTGGTAGAGATGTGTGTTTAAGCAGTGTAAACACACGCGTGTACGCTCAGACGCAGTCAAAGAATCACAGCAGCGAGACAACAGCCGTCTACTACTGCATGACCTAGTTATGCACACGGGAAAATTAGACAGGGGATGGAAACGGCAGCCTTTCATCCAGACACCATCCTGCTCGTGTCTCAACAGGTGATATTATAAAGGCCAGCTGATCAATTGTTTGATGAGTCCACAGGGAAGCTGGTGCATATTGCCTCCTCTAAATAAATTGTAGAGAATGATCTGATCTGGTTTCTTGACCTTTATTTAGCCTAAAGGACACGATAATATTGGTATATTTGTATTTATAAAGACTTAAGAGCTGCTATTTGTACCCAAGACCTTTTATAGACCTCAGTCAGGCTCCAACCTTCAAATCTCGCTAAAGCTTAATGATTTGTCTTGTGTTTGGGAGAGTTCAAAGACTGTAAAACACTGTATTTGATATTCCTAATGCACACTTTCCATCATGTGCCTTGGTTGTTTGGCCTCACTTTTGTAGCCATTGTCTGTTTTTGTTATGCTCGAGTTTATGTCACGAAAACAATTCACTTTGTTGGTTTGGTAAAATAAAGTTTAAATAAATGAAAAGGTCGAGTTTAAGTAGAAGAGCAAGTGGAGCTTGGATGTGAGAGACTCCATTCCACACACACACACACACACACACACACACACACACACACACACACACACACACACACACACACACACACACACACACACCATTCAGCATGTCCTCTGGTCAACACATACTCCTTCAAACCGATGCAGCCAGTGAGATTCTGGTGTCACTGCCAAGTAGCCATCAGGGCCCCTCCACTCGCTGCCACAGTGATCTGTTACCATAGCAGCCTCTCTCTCTCGCTGTAGTCCATGCTCGCTCTACCCCTCTCGCTCTCGCTCTCTGTCTTCCCCCCCTCAGCTCAGAGGCACCACTGTAGAGAGCAAAAACTGGTGAAAAAGAGAGGGGAGAAAGCTGTCGTTCCTGCTACGAGAGCATCCATAAATCTGTGCGCGCGTGCACGTGCACCAGTCTGCCCTCACGACAGGCTCTGGCGGCGGCAGAAGCCGACTGGGTTTTGACACAGCCAATCGTACTCTCGCCTTCTGTGGCACATCGCCCGGCCGAGCCAATCAGAGAAGATCGCATGTAGCGCACGCAGATACACACATAGCGCGCACTCGGGTACAGACAAACACTGACACTACATACTTTGTTTTTTGGGCTGCAGATGTCATCCTCAACACGAAACATAGGTGGAAACTTGCCACCTGTGTCTTTGATCTTTCTCAATCTGTTCTTATGTGTCAGTGTCTTTCTTTTCTCCTCACTTGCTCTCCTTCTTCCACTGCATCCCTGTCTTTCGTTTCTCGCCTCCTTTCTGCTTCTCACTCGGCCTGTTTGATGTTGCCCATGTTGCCTCGCTCGCTCTTTTGTTGTCGGGTCCACAGAGGACAGGTGTTGGACACAATCTGTCCCTATCTTACGCTCTTTCTCCTGCACATATACACACTGAAGCCTGGACACACACACGCACACAGCTGTCAGGCCCCTCCTGGTGACCATCTGGCCACGAAGCCAAGAGTCCCCCCCCTTCACTCCTTCTTTCACTTCTCTTTTTTGCTCTTGTACTAATCTTTTTCATATAGCTGCAGGCTGGACTCCTATTGGATTTGCTCCCCCATGTAGCATGATAATAACAATGTAATAGACAATGACAATCCACCTTACAAGGTGACCAACAGATCAGAGAAATTAGCAGCCGCAGGCAGAAATGTAACAACAGAAATGTCCGTCTCAAACTGAGTCTCTGTCAATATGGACTTCAAGTGTGATATTTCTGCTTCCCTACATTAAGACAGCTGCACGGTGCACAGAGTAGTGAACCCCGGTCAGATTGTATATTTGTGTATTTCTTCATTACAGATGGAGACAGAAGTATTGGTCCAAGTCTCCTGTCTTGAGAAACTTTGTGCAGGCTTTCATCAACATCAGCACTGACAGCTGACAGTTTTTTAGGCTTTAATCCTGGACTAACTAATAAGCCAGTTTGGTGACCAGGATGAGAGTACAAGCAGGTTTTACTGCCAATAAAGATCACAAAAGTAATTTGGACAAACTCTGTGCTACAGTTACACTTTATCAACACACCTGAATCAAATGATTAGTTCATTACCAGGCCTCTGAAGAACTTCAAGACATGTTGAGGAGGTCATTTGGCATTTTAAATCAGCTGTGTTGGATCAAGGACACATGTAAAACCTGCAGGACACCGACCCTCGAGGCCTGGAGTTCGACACTCCTGGTCTAGATCAGAACTGGCTTCTTAATCTTAGATTACAGCCTAGACATTCAATAATCATTTTATGACCCTTTTCACCTAGCTAATGTTCCAGTTATATCTATGTATTAGCTTTTTTTAGTAATACATGATAAAAACATTCATTAGAACATTTATATTTAATAAAACCCACTTTTTCCTTTTAATTTTTACACTGTGAAACAATGCAAACCACAGTTTCTCTATAGCTTTATGCATGAATCTACAGAAAGTTTCAAACCAAAGCAGGTTTTTTGTTTTTCTTTGTTTTGTTGAAATATGAGGTAGAGGAGTTCATTTTCACTTATCATTTCACTTATTTGGAGTCAGAAGAGACTCAAAAATAATTTTATGTGAAACTATGCTGCTTATACTAGACCTTCAAAATATCATTAAAACTGTTGCCACTATACCTCCTTGAGCTGGCAGCCCATATACTAGAGTCTCCACAGCATGATCCTACATTCAGACCACTTTCTGTGTGTCACTGCCCTCACACTCTCCTCGTGTTTCATGTCTAATCCCTGCGCTGTCCTGGGCCAAACATGGCCCAAAAGTCATGAGCTGGTCGGCATGGGTTACAGCCAGATGTGTCCCAAATGTCACCACACACCTAATATCTGGTCTTGGTAAAGTCAGCCTGTCGTTTCTGTGTTAAATCTACGCTGTAGGTACATAATAGCAAACCCTTCTGAAACCCACCATCTCTGTAGAAATGTAGCTACGTCGTGCCAACCGAGCCCCCATCACAGGCTTGACATGAACTCAGTGCAGAAGTATAAATAAAGCTTGAGTCAGTGTTGTCATCAACATTCATCTATCTAGGAATTTACTAGCTTTAAATTTAGCTAATTTGCCAAACTCTGATCAAAATCTGGTGCTGTAGTATATCCGCAGTCTTATTCTTTCAGTCTCTACCCAGAGCTCGTGAGCACAGGCCAGGGTTGGAACGTAGATCAACCTGTAATGTACGTGCAGCTCTCTCCTCGCCACAGCAGACAAGTACCATCCTTCTCAGTGTCCCGCTCGACTAAGAACAAGACCCCGACATAAAAGCTGCTTGACTTGGGGCAGCAGCTCATCCCTGACCTGCAGTGGTCACTCTGCGCTTCTCTGGATGATCACAGACTTTACGATCGTCGATCTTCTGCTTCACACGCAGTTGACAACCAATCCAGTGCAAGCTGGAGGTCAATGTCTGATAAAGGGAAGAGAATTACATCATCTGCAAAAATGCTGAGATGATATCCTGAAACCTGCGCTGGCAGAGACCACCCTCACCGTGAACAACTCTGACGTTGTGCCGTCAGTGTGAACCCGAGTCCTGCTACGGCAGTAGCAGAACTAAAAACCATCTAAAGTTAAATACACACTGCAGGCAGTTAGAGCATATTTGCCTCATGCTAGGCTCAGGGCATGCTGGTGTGTGACAGGAGGAGCAAACAGTTTCTAGCTTCCTGTCTGTGTTTCAGGAGCAAACGCCTTTTTCAAGTCGATTTTCCAGCGTAGCGGAGCGCGGTCACATCAGCAGGTGGGGGGTCATTCTCACGAGGGTCGTTGCTCGTCGGATTAGGACTCACAGTGTAGCAGGACCACCTCTACTTTTCATGTGCTTCATGAGCAGAGCACACAGCCGTCTCAGATAGACGGCTGGTGACGTCTCCAACATCCAGATAACGAGGCTGGAAAGTATAATAGTTTTTTTTTTAAATTAAAACTGCATATGCTGAATTTGGTGCTCTTGACATGAGTTTTTAAAAAGCAATAATCCAAACAGAAATGGAAAACGATGATGTAACGTCATTAGGAAAAGTAAGAAAACCCACCTGTGAGATACGGTAAAAACTGTACCTCTGGGGTCTGCGTGGACCCCGGCCGGTAGGATGAGAATTAAAGATGATATTTATAAAGGTAATTGTTCAACAGTTGGTGCTTATAAACTATAAACTGTAATTTCATGTGAGCAATCATCTCAACAGTTTTGTTTTTTGGGTTTTTTTATAATCGTCAGTGTCCCACTGAGCTGCACAACAATAATTTCATCATCACATGCAAAAATATCTCCCTAATTATGCCGTTATGCTCTGTGTATTTTGTCTGTTTCTTTCTCCTGTTCCTCCTCTGTTGTTCGTCGCTGCTGGTTGGACCCATGTTGTTGAGTAAGAGAGGAGAGGGGAGGAAGAAGGGAGGGGGACAGAGAGCGAGAGAGAGGGGGTGGATCTGTTGATTTACTAAAGACTCAAACACGACCAGTGTCCCCTCCCACACACCCACACTTCCTCTCTCTCCTCACCTCTCCTGTTCCCTCTCTCTCTCTCTCTCCCTCGCTCTCTGTGTCTCTCTGGGTCTCTCTCTCGGCCCCCACCCCCTCCTGGCGCGATGGTACAGCTCCAGAAACAGGAAGGAGCCGCAGCTCTATAAATAGAGAGGAGCAGCTCAGCCAGGAACCACACACACACACACACACACACACACACACACACACACACACACACACACACACACACACACACACAGTTTCCCCTCTCTTGTCCCCTCATTTTCTCTCTCTCTCTCTCTCTCTCTCTCTCAGTGTTGCTTCTCTGCTCTCACTCTTTGCCCTCTTTTTTACTTACTTTATCTTGAAAATGTAAACACACACACACAGACACACACTTGTAGCGATGCACACAGTCCTTGACTCGGAAGATAATTAGTTGTGCGTTCAATGCTAATGGTTTGTAAAAGTGTTTGTTAGCACACGTGACTCCTTAGCCTTCCTCATTTGTATTTTTACCCCCCCGCCCCCCCTCCTGTCACTGCTCTCTCACACTCACACATATCAGGGTCTCTGTTATTGAGTCAGTGGGGTTGGAGGTGGAGGAGGGAAGATGGGGAAGGAAAAAGTGATGGGTTTCTCTGGCCTCTAGGTTTTTATGTCAGGTCAGCAGGTTTGAAAGTGCTGATGACACATGTGCACACACACTCTCTTGTTTCTTTCTGCGCACTAACACAACATGCAACATGCTCAGTGACAAACACCTGCTATAAGCTACACCACAGTTGTGTTTTTGGCGAGTGCTCTTATTGTTGTGATCCTTATTTAAGATGTGAGAGTTTGTCCTGAAACGTGGCACGTTTGAGTTGGATACATTTGAGTGGATGTAGCTTCCTCTTCTGTAGGGTGAAGACAACGCGAAAGAGCCTTAAATTTAAATTCTTTTTAATGGCCACAAGGGGGCGATAGCTGTGGTTTGCGGTCCTATAGAAGTCTATGGGAAAAAGGCCTTCTTCCCTGAAGTCTGTAAACACTTTCCTGATGATTTTATAGGCTCAGTCACACATTTCAGGTCACACTGAATAAAATAAGTCCATTTTGTAAATTCTGAGGGTTCCTGAGGGAACTGTTAGTCATTCTTCCACAGGTTCATCTCTGGAAACCTTGTGAGTTTTACTTCCTCAGACTCTCGTTGTTTAAAGGTTCCTTTTTAGTGATCTTGGCTCAAGCTGAATAACACACGAGTTAGTTTTATGTAGTTAGCAGAAGCCAAAATCATAGTTAGCCCAGCCCTAGGTAGTGCTCCTGTAACCATCCCTGAGGCAGTAGCATGCTTGTCCAGCAACAGGAACTAAGTGGTTTTAAAGTTTTGGTTGATCCTTTTTAAATGTACAACTTCCAAAGGCAAGTTTTTCTTCAGTTCAAAGACTTTTGAGTTTCTGCACGAAACAGCAAAGGCTAGACTGACGTCGTTGCACATAATCTTGTTATTTTTTTCTAGCTGAAAAAGAGGAATTACATCTGTGAACGTGTGCAGAATATTGAATCTAGGGGTGGAAAAAGTGGGTTGATTTAAAAAAAAAAATAGTAAAAAGAAAAAAAAGGTGTTTAGAGGATTAGAAGTGTGTGTGTGTGTGTGTGTGTGTGTGTGTGTGTGTGTGTGTGTCTGTGTGTGAGTGTATTGAAATCAGGGGTGTAGAGGTCCCCCGTGTACAGGAGGCAGACTGGCAGGCGCTTTCTCACACATACACCCTTTTCTGGGACGGCAGCCAAATGTTTCTTTTGTTTGTACCTTCCTCTTGTCACTTGGAGTTTTCTGTCCTTCACTCACACAGACGCTTTGTTTTTGTCCATTTAATGCTCCGATTTTTGGGATCTGGTCAGTAAAAAGCCAACGACCGTGTGTCTAAAAAGATTCACATATAAAACGAGTGTAAAGGATTAGAAGGTGAGAACTGTACAGGCCAGTGTTTCACACACACAACTTGACTTTTCCCCTGAATGTGAGAAGAAATCAAAGTCGGTGGTTTGTTCCATACATTTCCGGTCCATGTACACGTTTTGCATGTCAGCATGAGAGTGGTCGCAGTTTGAAACCAAACCCTTACACTGCTCATCTAAGGACCAAAGTTTCCTTCTGGTCCAGAACCAAGCTCAAGTCTCTTATTATCGACAGGTGTTTCCAGCCAAGCAAAGCCCCCGTATGTCAGGAACATTCATGTTAAAGCTGTCCTGAAGGCTTTCGGTGTCTTGCTCAAGGACACTCCAGCAGGATGGATGCTTGCTGACGTGTGCTTGAACCAGTGTCATTGACTGGAAGGACATACTGTCACGTACTCCTGCCTGTTTTCACACGCTCCCGTTGTTTTCACTGAAATTCAACAGGAAGACTGCGTATCATAAAAGTTAACTCCACGTCTAAAATCCCTCCATCTGTATGTGGAGTGTCAACCTCTCAGTCTTGCAGCGAGCCAAAACCAGACCCTCTTTTCACTTTGCCTCTGGTCACATATAGAAAATGCAAAGAGGGGGATTGTGAGATATCACAGCAAACACTAACTTCTCCTCGGCAGCTGCTCCCGGTTTCTTTTAAAAAGAGCCAGCCAGGAAACCACTGAAGTCATCTGTCACTTTTCTATAGAGGATATGAGGATCAATAGAAGTGTAGCCGTGCTGCAGCTTGTGTGAAAAACTTAACATACATCTCACAAACAAGTGCGGTAACAAATGTTTTTTCTCTCTGTACGCCTTTGTGTCTCCTTGACAATGTTCGTGGTGAAGTAATACCAACAAATACATTTAAATAAGTTTTTTCCACATAATATTTACATGCAGTAAATATTATGCAAAGAGAACATAGAGAACAGTCTGTGTTGCTCCAGATGTGTTTACCTTACATTATCATTGCAATATAGAACCGCACAAAAACACGTGAATAAAATCCACTATTTCAACAGAATAGGCATAAAACTGGGATATAGATAGTGACTTTACCCACTGGTTAGGACAGTTGGGCTATAAAGTCTACAATGATGTTGGATGTGAAGAGGGGGTTGGATGAACCGCATGCTCATTGACTTGTGAGTGAACTAAGTAGCTCCTTAGATTGCCATGACCTGGATGACTGAGAACCTTCACAGACGACCTTTGAGTGAAAACTCCAAAAGTTGATTCTGTTCATCTGGACGTAGCATTTTCAATGGGAGAAAACGCTACGTCCAGGTGAACAGAATCAACTTTTGCAGATTTACTTACCTGGATGATTGAGGATGCATCAAGACCCTTTGAGTGAAAAGTTATTAGCCAGTGCCCATTCCTGGATAATCCTCCTTTCATTTATAAATTATTTTATTTACTGTCTTAAAACTAACAACTGAGCCAATAAAGTTTTAAACTGCTCACTGAGGTCACAGTGGAGCAGAGGGTTTTTTGGGACTTTTATGTTTTCAACCTTATTTTTTTGTAACTCGAGCAGTCGCCCCCTGCTGGTTATGAAAATAAGTGCAGATTTCACTCATTCTGGTTTTGGTATTACATTTCAGACAAAGAATCTACATCCGTCTTTCATAGTGTCTATGTTTAGCCGTAGATGCTATGGAAACATCTACAGTAGGAGAACCACAGGAGTCGCCCCCTGCTGGCCGTTAAATAGAATGCAGGTTCAAGGCACTTTTGCACTGGCTTTGCGGTTCAGATCTAGAAGCTCTTTTATTTTGTCTGTGGTAGGCACCCAGTTAGCATTTACAGAGTCAAATTTATACAACAAAACTGAGATTTTACTGGTGACTTATTATCTTGTCAATTAAATGGGAGAAAGAAATATCACACTATTCAGCTCGTCTAAAAGCCAGAAACACTAAAACTGCAATCAAAGCACAAAACAACAGGGAAGCTGTCATCAGTTTATCAGGAGAAGCTGACAAACATGGTGCCAAATCAGCTGAAGAGTACCTTGGAACTTCAAAAGAGCACTGAATCTCTAAAATGGTCATTTCAAATTAAAACCCTGATCAGTGTTCACTTGGAACTGTTCAGCTATTCTTTGGACGTGACTACTCACCCCATACAGGTTTCTGATGTGCTAGCTTTACATGGCAGAGTTTACAGTGAACCTTATTATAGTTTATTTTTTAAAGTGCTTAAAAAGTCTGATAGGTAGACGAAAGCAAGGCTGACAGTAAAGTACGTTTTATATGAGGTGGCGCCATCGGAGAATATTATCAAAAGAGGAATTAAGGACACATGTAATAAAGACTGTTCCAAGCAGGAGTGAATGCAGATCTACTTTGAAATTTTTGCACTGACCCTTGATTTTTGTCGGCCGCAGAATGTTTGAAAACCGCCGTATAACAGCCTGTTAGACAGGTGATGGTTTGAAATTTGGTGGTTACAAGCCTTTAGCCATCCGCCCATTATTACCACACCACACACACACAAGCACACAAACACATTTCCTTATTAAAGACCTGTTTGATTTAATTGACTCATTTCACAGTCTAGTGGGCCAGACCAGGAACAACCACACTCTCACAAACACACTCAAAGCGTGGCACACACAGGCCCGCACCAGGGAAAACAAGTGAAATTTAAATTATGGCTGATACTCATGCGTCTGTTTGTTTCAGTGGGTGCAGAAATGTAACTACTTGAACACACTCGATCCACAGGGTGTAATTCCTCTCTGCAGCCTCACTTTACAGAGCCTTTGTCTCTCCTCATAGACAGGTGTGCAGGTGTACTCGCTTTTTGGACGGGCTCGCTAAATCTTCACCGCTGTGGTTTTAGCGTCAGTTCAAAAAGAAAAAATAAAGCTCTGCTGGTTCCTTTGTGCTGTGGACTCGGCTGCTGAGTTCATGGATCAGAGATACTGACAAGAAAATCATTAGGTGTGCTAGAGGTAGCTTTGAGTTGCTCAAATACTGTAATTTTTACTATACAATAATCTAAGTGCTAGCAAAAATAAAGGTTATTCTTTTATTTTCTGTCTAACCAGCCAAGTGTTAAATCAGTGTGCAGCTTGGTGTGTTTGTGTCTCTGGGAGTTGGACTGTAAAGCGCCTCAGAAGCCAAAAAAAATCTCTTAAATGTGGCCTGCCATGTCATTTGCAACCAGAGTTGAATCAAAGTCCTTCCTCTTGCCTAACCTTCAATACCACAACCAGCATCCTGGGGGGGAAAGTGAGAACCAGATTTTCGGTAGTTAGCACTGGTCTCTTACTGCCCAAAATGTTCTGGCTGGGCATAAATAAATAAAGTGCTGGATAAACACATGACAAAAAAAGAGTCTGTTTCTATACACCTCATTGAGACCCATTCAGCCTACCAGAGCGGAATCTCAACTGGCATGTGGTTACATGTTATTCCCATTACAATGCTTTAAACCTGCATTCTTTCTAATGGCCAGCAGGGGGCGACCCGTGTGGTTGCCAAAAGAAGTCCGGTTGTATAGAAGTCTATGAGAAAATGACGCTGCTGCACACTTGATTTATGACCTTATTAAACATTTTCCTGATGGGTTTTTGGTCTCAGTTGCTTTTTCAACTCTTATACCGCAGGGTCTTCATTTTCTTATGTGTGGCCAGATTTATAGTGAAATATCCAGCAAGTCTTAGCTATTTCTGAGCCAGATTCAGATAAGTAGTGCCAGTGTGGACTGGGTTTTGGCTTTAAAAAAGCACTACTGTCACTATTTACAAATTTACTGATCTACTAACGTTTGCAACATGCCATTTACTGCTATTTAATGATGTTTAACCCTGAAAACATGTCTTAATTAATTTTGACATTGAAATAAACTGACTGTGCCTGTGTTTAGAAATCAGTGCAGCTTTTGTAAGTCACCTGTAAAACCGAGCACGCCTATGAGCACTATTTGCGGATTGTTATCACACGCTTAGTTTCCAGAACTAAGATGGCCAAAATGGTCAAGTTGAAGTTTACAAACCAGTGGGTGACGTCACGGGGAGTACGTCCATCTCTCGTGTGCAGGGACAGGTAAGAAAAGCGGGAGTGGAGGAAGAACTGACTTGCAAAGGAAGGTGTGATGAACAGCTTCGTGGCATTGATGAAATGTGTTGCAGTTATTTTTCACAGAAGATGCCACTGTTATATGTCTTTTGGTTAGGTGTATCTTCAGTGATGTTGTCGTAGTAGCAATAAATGAGTCTCATTTTAGAGACAAATGATTTCACGTTTTTTCCCCCCTTAGATTAAGAAACATGAAGCTAGCTACCTTCACATATAGTTTGTAATTTGAAATAAATACCCCGAACTGTCTCGACGCGGAGTCGTTCCTTTAATGCTGGGACTCGAATTTGATGCAATGCTTAAGTTTCCAGAAGAGCGAGCCAAAGAAAGGAAGGAGGGAAGAGAGAGAGGAGGAGAGGGAGGGAGAGAAGGCAGGGTGTCGGAGAGTGAGTAAGTGAGCGAGAGGAGGAGAAGGAAAAAGGAGGAAGACGAAGAAGACGGAGGACGCTGCGCACAAAGCACCAGAGCAGCAGGTTGCTATAACAACAGCACCTTAGTGGCTCCATCTCTGTCTCTCTTCTCTGCCTCCCTCTCCTTCTCTGATCACCCTCTCATCGTTTGCTCCCCGCTGTCATTTGGAGCGCTATGCCTTTCCATCAAGCCACCTATCTAGCCCCCCCCTCCACACCTCTTTCTCTGCTTCACCCTTTCTCCTCCTCTTTCTCCTCTTCTTCATCTTCATGTTCTGGTAGCTCCTCCGCTCAAAGGAGAAAGACCATCTGCCTGACAAATAAATCCCTTCTTCCTCCTCGCGAGCGTGCGTGTCTCTCTCTTTCACCTTTGTCTCTCCTCGCTTTTGTCGTTCTCCCTCTGTCTGTTGTGGGAGCAGGCAGAGGAGCAGTCAGCAGGTGTTTATGTCAAAGAATACACGGAGAGAAGCAGGAGGCAAAACAAGCAGCGCTCTCCTCCTTTTTTTTCCCTCTCCTGTCTTTAGTCTTTTATATATTTTTTTTTTTTGAACTCCAATGCTCTTTTCTTCCCTCTAGCTCTCGCTAACCACTCCAGCTTGATTAAACTACTTCAAAAATCTTTGTCTATGAGTCTCGATGTCATCTCTCTTCTCGCGGCCTGGATTCTTTCTCTTACACATGCAAACGCTCCTCCATTCCTCTCGATTCCGTCGGCTTCAAAGGTATTTCATTGCTGTGATTGTCAGAAAGAAACGCTGCTAGGTTCAGTGTGATTCACAGGTTTAATTAGGTTGTTAATTGTGCTAAAATAAAAGAAATTTGCTACAGTGAATACATAAAGTATTTTGCACCAGCACCGGATCCTTTCACGTTCCCTCGGGCAGCAGCATGCTGACTCCCCGAGCAGGCAGGACCACAGTGCTTTGGTCTGGTCTCCTCTTTTTTTGTTTCCTTTGTTTCTTTCTCCAGATTCACGATCCTATTAAGAAGGTTAAATGTTTTTTTTTGTGTGTTTTTTTTTTAAGTGGGTGTGTATTTAAAACCTGTACGTGTGTGTGTGCGTGTGTGGGAGGGTGCGACAGTTCACACCACCTGGATAATTATGGGAGTTTTTATAGGTGGGCTTTGAAAGACGAGTCTGTTATTACCAACATGAGTCACTGGCATTTAGGGAAAGCCTGTAACACACACACACTCAGACACACAAACACACACAGACAGAGGAGGCCTGAATTATTTAAACCCATTGATTGCAGGACCACACACACACACACACACACACACTGAAATCGTGTCGTGACAGTGGAAACGCGTGTTTTCCTTTTTTTTTGTTCCTTAGTTGTTGCTTTAATGGCTAAGAGATCAACACACACACACACAGACACACACACAAATGCATACACTGTAGTTTCTTTTTTGGTTGCCAATACTAATACTGTTTATCATGTCATGAAGATAATTATGCTGACTGTCAGTCAATGTGGAGAGCAGAAGAGGAACCTCTAGCACACACACACACACACACACACTGCAACATGAAGCACATCATCCTTTTTTTTTTACTTTCTTGGTTTACTGGAGTGTGAGTGTGTGCGTGTGTGTGTGTGTGTGTGTGTGTGTGTGTGTGTGTGTGTGTGTGTGTGTGTGTGTGTGTGAGTGTTTTCCTGCCAGCTTGAATGGGTCCACCTCCGGGTCAGAATACAATCTGAATATATTTTGTCTGTTGTTCCATCTGAATAACAAAGAGCTAAGTGCGCATTTGCACACATACACGTATCGGTGGTGCTTCCATTGTGTACGTGTGTGTGTCTGTGTGTGTGTTTGACTCTTTCACATGCGACAGTGGAGAGTGTGGATTTTACAAAATATTTTGCGGCTTCTGAGCTGAGGAGGCTGTTTGAAATGTAGATGTGCAGGCGGCACGTGCTGTATAAAAGACTTGTAAAAGGCTCCCATCCACGCGTGTTGGTGAGTCTTTGCATCTTTGTTCAAGCAGCTTTTCTACACGTTGATAACAACCACTATATAAAACCATTAATGCAATATAAAATTACAGCTGTTTTCTATACAAACCATGGGTGAGGTCACCATCCTGAACTCCAATCCTACGCCATCAGAATTTGTATTTATTAGGAATTGTTCTCTCAAATCAGGTGACAAATAACAATCAAGACAGGAAGCGATTAGGTGTGATTTCGCAACCAGAGAATGCAGAAAGTCAATGCTATTTAGCAACTTGAGAAATAAGCGCTGATGATGTGAAGTGAGGCAGGTTGGTCTCGATTTGAACTCTTCTCAAGTTCAAAGCTGATTCCAAATTCAAGAGAAGCAGACATCTCCAAAACAGTCTCGAACAGAGGTCAGAGGAAGAACAGGTACATTCGATTTGAGGGTGACCTGTCCCTTTACGATTGTAAAGATGGAAGTATTTATAGCATCCGGTCTTTGGACATGAAATTGAAAGTGAAGCCATGACTAAAAATGATAATCTTTTTGATTGAATCCTGCACTATTTCTAAGGTTCGTGTGGGAGCATCAAATTTGTACCCTGGGAACCTTTCATAAATGAGGTCCCCGCTTCCCATTCGTCATTTTAATAGCATCAGCTATTTTTCTGCCAACTTCATTAGGGTTTGAAATTAACAGGAGTTGGGGGTAAAATTGAGATTGAGAGTTTATTAAATTGCACAGAAATTGCACAGGAACCTAACTTGTTATTCTCTTTGCCTCTTTTTTTTTTTCATGGCAATTTGATTCTTGCACATTTCTTAGCGTTTACTTGCGTCTGCGTTGTGCCCGCTTCTTTGTTTAATCTCGCATGGGCAGTGAATGCATTCAGCTTTGATTTAAACATGTGGCCATCATCTTTGTTGTTTCTTAACAACTCAATCTCGGGTGCTGTAGAAAATACATTCCTACTAAAATAGATCCACGTTCAGAGTTTTTTTTATCTTCGGGAAAGCAATGATAAAAGTATCACTGCTGCACTGAGCTGAAAGCCCTCTATCATCAGTCACACTCAGTTGATAGCTAACTGTAAAACTCCCCCCTGCTGACAATTATACAGCAGAGTCTTCCCCGTCACCACTGCTCCGTAAGACTGTCGATTTTTAACTGTATCCACTTGAAAAGCTCATTTTTGCTTTTATAAAAAAAAAAAAAGGCCAAACTGGTGGGATTTTTTTTAGATTTTCTGCCTCTTTCTTTGTCTCGGGTGTCTCCTGCCATTACTCGGGTTATGTCACATGCCTCCGTACATCCTGTCCTCTCCCACACAGGTCTATGACAGTGATTACCTTAACTGCCAGCCAGCGTTTGTTAGCACCCCGTCGTTATCTTATGCTGTGAGACACGGAGCGGCGGAGGCTTCCTACAGTAAGATGTGGGGCCGATGTTAATAATGGGCCAAATACTCCAGATGTTCCTTTGACGTTTCTTTACCTCCTCGGAAAAACAAATGCTGGTATTGTTCATCAGGAGGGCTGCTAGCCTTCTCTTGTCTTTCCTCCTGTTTTAGTTACTTTGTTTGGGATTAAAACTTTATTCAGGTTAGCTGTCATGAATGTTTTTACTGGCAGAGGGCTCTGATGTGTCTGAGATAGATCAGATTCTGCAGATCAGCAGGTTTATCGAACTAAAACCAGCTGTGCAAAAACAAAATAAAAATGCGACTTTTATAAAAAAGAGAATTAACTGATAACTGTGTTCTTACAAAACTGAAAAAATAAACATATACAGGAAATGTCTTTTTCAGTTTGTTCCACTATGTCATCACATCCTTGACTATCAGGGTTTTCTCTATTATTCTAAGAGAATTTTGGTTTTTGTGTGCTGATAAAAGCTGGTCACTTCTTTCCTCACGGACACCAGCCATGATTTCTTAAAAGAAATGCAGATTTTATTGTTCACTTTTGTGCTTCACCTCAGTTCACCATCTTTGGCCCAGTGAAGCTTTTCTGAATCATGTTCATATGATCATTTTCTTTATACGATTTTAACTTTTGTGGA
This sequence comes from Copadichromis virginalis, assembly GCF_057382275.1. Taxonomy (NCBI): domain Eukaryota; kingdom Metazoa; phylum Chordata; class Actinopteri; order Cichliformes; family Cichlidae; genus Copadichromis; species Copadichromis virginalis. The sequence goes on from NC_140623.1 coordinate 39,460,904, forward strand.
TGCAGTGGGAAATGATGCTCACTGACACTGGTTTTAAGAAGTGTTCATGAGCCCTTGCAGTTACTTCCACTACAAAATCCTGTCTCTTTTTATCGCAGTTTGGCCCGGGGCAGCTCAGTATTGTTTTCCAGCCTAGTCCCTCACATGCAGAGATTTCTCTGAATCATTTATTGATATTATGTACTCTTTCCTGTTTTGCGTTCTTCTTAAATCATGAACTATTTGCCCACAGTCTTTCGCAGAGCGTTGAACCCATCTCCACCTTTGCTTCTGGAAAAGTTTGCTGTGGCTTCCCCAACTCATTGTTGCAACGCAAAATTGGCATTTATATTTTTTTACAGCAAGTAATTTGACAGTTTTGCCATTTGATATGGTGTTTTTTTAAATACAGGCTTTAACTCTTTTCCAAATTGCTCACTTTTAGTAGCGTCTGAACATATTTGGAAAAACACTTGTTGTGAAATCAATTTCTAAGCATAATATCTTCGCCCTGTCTTCCACTTGACCAAAGAGCAGTTGCAGAGAGCAAACACCACATTAATTTTCGCTTACAGACTCATCACCACCACTGTGTATATAGCACTGTCATCATGACAAATTATGTGAGTAAATGCGGCAACGCTGTGATAATTTACTTAACTTTAATTTTTTCATGTAAACTGAATGTTCGAATGTTCATTATCTTGTTCCATTTCAGAACGAGCACTTTAATGTAATTTTGGACACCACTTTGCACTCTCCTGTTTTTTTTCCTTTTTTTGTCATTTTAAGTGCTCTGAACTGTTGTCTCACTTACATGATTTTTTGTGCAGAAAGATTACTCTAATTCTCGGGTGGGTTTCTACCATTAATCGTCACGATAAAGATTAAAATATATCCACAGTGTAAAGTTGATATTTAAAAGAATTTCTCCCGAGGCGAGTGTTGGGAAACATGCCCTGAAACCCTCCTACAGGATTTACATCTTTTTCTGTGTTTTTTCTTTCTTTCTTTTTTTTTTTTTTATTGCATCCGTGAAGAAATAGGGAACGTGGACTGAGAAAAATCCCTGGCCTGCACGCCTAATTTCAGAGAATGAATCCGAGCTTAACATGTAATTGATTTGTCTTGGTGATATTTTGATCTTCAGTACACTTACTTCCTTCCCTCCTTCTCATGACAGTTCTCTGTGTGTGGAGAGGAAGAAGCCTGTTGTTATATTGATTTGTATCTCATGTTGTGTTCATGATTAGCCCCCTGAAGACCACAGAAAAGTTCCTGTTACTAACACGTTCCATCTCTGGTGACCTCCAGCTTTAAAGGACACTCATTGGGGGTTTTTTCTTCTTGTGTTCTGCTTTGAGTGGCTTTGCATAAATCATAGTTTCTTAAACTAGGCCGCGGTACAGCCATCCATTCTCTGAAATAAGCTACCTTAGCTCTGCTGTATTGCTAGCATGCTGTAGCGATAATCACAATCATAAGGTGATTATGGGGTTGCTTTCTGAATGTGAATTGATCCAAATGAGACCATCCTTCCAAACAGAAGATAAGACACACAAGATAACTTCTTAAAGTGGTCGTATTGAGCTTATTTCCAGGGTCACATTAGCATCCTTTGCAGGATTCACAGTTCAACATAGCACAGTCCCTCAGTCGATCCAGTGACTGAAATAAGCCACTGTATCTCTTCCCATTTAAAGCCAACTTTCTTCTAATTGGCTAGCTCTCAGAAGCAGGAGGCTTGACAAGCACTAGGTTGGAGCGTCTGTGCTTGAGATGGCTCTGTTGTGGACACCTCTTTCTGATAGCAAACAGTTCCAAGAGTAGAAAAACTTTTGGCTCACAGGGATTATTTGCACATACAGTTTGTGAGTATATCTAGATAACTGTAAATAACAAAAGTCTAATTCGGCCTCTTTACCATCTTTTATTTCTGTTTCAGCTCCAGGAGACTGTAAAGAGAAAACTGGACAGCGCACGATCGCCCCTCAACGGAGACCAGAATGGGATCTGTGATGGAGGCAACTACTCGCCGACCACCAAACGGGTACGGAAGGAAGGCTCCAGCGGCATGGACTCACTAACAGGACTCCCTAATAACAATAATAACAACAATGTGCCGCCCATCTCTCCACTGCATCACCAAATGGACATTAAGCCCTTACACTGCGGGCCTAACACTTCTGCCGGTAACAACACTACAAACAGCAATGGGAACCATGTAGGCCGGACATCAGATGAGCTGGGGAAGAACGGTGGCAGCCACCTTCCAGACATGAAGCTAAATGGCTCACTGGACTTGGAGGACAGCTTCGGCCTCCTCAAAGACTTGAAACAGGAGCCCCTGGATGACGGGGGTGGAATGGAGTCGTCTGATCCCCAGTCTCTGTCCAATCAGAACAAGCTGTTCTCTGACATTAACCTCAACGACCAGGAGTGGCAGGAGCTGATCGATGAGCTGGCCAATACTGTGCCAGAGGACGATATGCACGACCTCTTCAACGAGGACTTTGACGAAAAGAAAGAGGCTGAGTTTGGCAGGCCGGCAAACAATCAGACGCCGGGCCCACAGGAAGCAGCCGGGAATACGACAACAGCGGGAGGGGGGGCCGCGCCAGCAGCACTGCCTCCTCCTCCACCTCAGCCTCCACAGGGAGGCCCACAGGTTCCCATGGGTTCACCACAGGTCAGTATCAAGAAAGTCAACACGATGTCCACTGGAAGGGGTATTTAACCCAAACTCATAATCTAAGTCATGACCACCTCAGGTGAATCAGACTTCTGTATTTATTTATATGATATATGTCTCTCACTGTTATTTCTGAAGATAAAATTATAGCTCTTAGAGCGCAGTCGCTGCTCTTTTAAGATTTCTTCACTGATTCAACTTTTTGATCCGATTGATTTAAGTCCAAACTGGTTTTAAACGACTAATACCTGAATGAAGCTGTTAATTATGTGATCAACAAGAAACAAACCTGAAGTGGTTTCTAAGTGTATGAGAGTATTGATGTGTTTCATAAGCTACCTGTGAAGCATTTTGGTCTTACACAAGCAGCTTTTAGCAAAACACAAAAATGAATAAAGGAAAAAAATCTCTAAAGTAAGCAAAACTTCTACTTAGGAATTTGCTGCATTTCTGCAGTTCATTAATCCTCGATTGTATTCTCCGCATCCATCCAAATGATGTAAATTGTGTCATCAGCTTGAGACCTGATTCCTGAGAGTCATTCCTGTTATGCTTCTTTGAGGTTAGATTGATGCACAGTTCAGTACAGAAATGATATATACTGCCCAACGGAATATAATCAGCCCGGAATGCAGGCCAACACAGAAAATGTCCAACTTTCTGGACATTTCTCAGCTGTTCTAACTGCATTAAAGTGAAGTTGGTAACACATTTGCCTAACATGTGGAAGACCTCTAGTTTGAAACTTGGGAGGAAACATAGGTCCCTGGGAGTGTTGTGTCAGTACGGGCATCTGGCATAAAAATCTGTGCCATATGAAAATATGAAAATTCATCCTCTGTGACGACCTGTTGTGAATAAGGCTGCAGCTGAAAGAAGCTTCTAAGTAAAATGACAACTGCCTTGCCAGCTAAAGTTATTGGGCCTAGATGCTCTGTAGGCTCTGTGGTGGTCGCACAAGATAGATTAACTCTCTGTGGCGTTATTATGAAATACAGCAAGCAGTTTATCCGGTGGTTGGCAGTCTTCATTGTTACAAGCGTCTCTGTGAAGCTTAAATTCAGAAGCACAGAGGTTTCCAAATAGCACAGAGAGAGAAACAGCTGCTTCTATTTCATTTTTTCAGTTTTCTAGCGACACCTAGCACCTCAAAGACTCCAGAAAATCAAGCTTTGTTGGCCTGTTGATGCCATTTCATGCAAGCAATGAGCAATGCAGCAACCACAGCTGTGGCTTCCTGGTCTTGCTGTAATTGGGGCAAACTTACAGTTACAAAGTAAACCTTACAAATGGAACAAATGCACTATCATAAGTTAACTTCATCGGAAGGTAAAGGCGACTTCCTTTTCAAGCCAAATAGCATTCAGCAGTAAACTGCTTGTTAGTTTAGCTTAGTTATTATGGCTATACACAAATTGTTTGGTATTTAAAATGTTTGGTACTCAAAATGGTACCAAACCCCATCCGTATAAAATTTATGGTGGCAATGGCCCATAAAGTCTCGAATGATCATTTTCAGTTTGCTTTTCGTATTCTGATTAAAAAATATGTTATGTAGAAAACTTGCAAGGTGCGAGCCTGAGCTAATGTCCTTTTGGTTTCTCCTCAGGTGCGACCATCTTCATCAGGCCCTCAGTTTGCCACCACTGCCAATGGGACGCCTCCTCAGCAACCTTTGCAGCAGTCTCCAGCCGTTGCTATGGCATCAGGTTCGCCATTGCACAACTGCGTGGCTCGCTCCCCTCAGACTCCAACCCAAGCTCAGACACAAGCAGTCTCTAGGCCTGGGAATGGATACATGATGAACCCGGGGCCAGGAGTCAGTCAGGCGGGCACTGGACCTGGAGCAGCGGGGATACCGCCTGGAAGTCAGTCTGTAGGACCAGTAACGCCTGAGCTTTCCCATGCAGAGCAGCTGAAAGCATTTGCTCAGCAGCGTAATAAAATGATGCAGAAGCAGCAGCAGCAGCAAGCAGCTAACTGGTCACCTGCAGCCGCTCCAACCAGTCCCTATAACTCCGCTCACTTTAACCACGACAAACCCAACAGCCCCATGATGTATCCACCGCAAGCCTTTAATACACCACAGGGCCCTCTAGTGGGTGGCATGGCCCCCAACAACGGTCCCAAAGCCCCCATGAACAACTACCTCCCTCACAACCACATGGGCATGATGGGCCAGCAGCAGCCAAACAGCATAAACCAGAACGCCCTGTCCAAACAGCAGCAACAGCAGCAGCAAACAGCAGGCATGTTGTCCTACAGCAACACCAAACCGCTGAGTCACTTCAGTGGCAGCGGGGTGGATCACATAGGTCAGAGAATGACCCCGCCCATGCCAGGGAACAGTCAGGTCAAGAACCCCATGATGCCACCTTATATGGGCGGTGCGGGAGGTGGTGGCCAGGGTCCGGGGCCGGGTCAGACGCAAGGGCCAATCCCAGGACAGACAGCTCACCTGAGTGAAGAGCAGAAGAGGATGTTACTGATGAAACAGAAAGTGTTGAACCAGAACATGCCCTACAACACCATGCAGCCTCATGGACAGGTAAGGGGACAGCTTGGCGTTGTTGGTCTTAAGAACATGGAGGTTGAATTATTTCCAAAGCAGTTCATGTGCAGTCAGTACTGTTGCTTAAACTTAAGTCCAGAGTGTTTCCATCATCTGCAGGTTGTGTGATTTGGAGAGTGGATGAATATTTGGACTGTCAGTGAATATCTGAGTCCAGTGTTTCTGGTTCTGTTTTCTGCCTTTATAATAATTCAGTTCTGTAAATAATGAACTTTATACACCGCCTCCCTCATTATTCTTGTGTTGAACTGCAGTTGAGAGTCTTACCATATATGACTAGCAAATGTACCACCAAGGAGACCTGGCATTGACTGGTTGATATTAAGTACTGTATATAAGTCAATGAGAAGTTTCTGACCCAATGCAAGACCCCGGAGTCCAGGCTAGGTAAGCTAGTTGAAGAGCTATTGGACTGGTCTGTTAAAGTGTTTGTGGCTTTGATTATGAGAGCATGTTAGGGAGAGAGGGAGGTTACAATAGACTGCATAAGAAAGATGTACATCGTCACCCATCGCTTTGGAAAGTCATGTTTTTGAGTACTGAGCTGAGGCATTTCATGAATGCGGGCAGATCTGACTGTGACACTCCAGCTCATTTGATAGCGACGGACATATCAGTTATCAGTTAAGCGTTTTCTCAAGTGAGTTGTGGAATTTTATTCTTTAATACAGCACACTTTTTTTTGCAAGCAGACAAATCGCCCCCTGCTGGTCATTAGAAACGTGCTTCTGCATTGGCTACCATACCTGGAAGCTACAGCCATCTTTTTCATACAGTCTGTGTGTCTGGGAAAATTCAACCTATGACCTTCTGCTCATCCTTTGAATAAGAGCTAAATAAACTCCCCGTGCACTGGAGGTTTCCTATAAAATTCATTTGGACCCCATTTTTAAGCAGAATGCCCAAAAAATGCCCCCCAAAATAGAGGAGCTAAGAGTGTTTGACCAGTTGCTTGGGACGTACTGCAGAACATGGATTGCTGTTTTAAAAAAAGCCTTCCAGAGGTGCAGCCAGGGAAGGTAAAATGGCGGTAGTTGCCCCAGCAACAAGCCAGGGCTGGGAATAGGCATAGGAAAATGGCCTGTCGAGAGTGTATTGATGCCTCTGCAACACTAGCAGCACTGATAGCCTCCCCCCACCTCCTCCCCTCAGACACACAAGCGCGCACACACCACAGCAAGCACCACAGCTAAACGGCTCCTTAGCTCATATCCCCAATCTGTCACAGCTGACTGATGGCTGAGATTGGACCACTAAGCTAGCTGCTGTCATTACCGAAAGCCCACCTCGGGCAGTTTGTTTCCTGAGCCCGGCGATCAGCACAGCCCACTCTGAATGCTCCAGCGGTTCAGCCAGGTGTCAGGTGTCCTTAATAATCCACCGGACGGAGGACGTTTGAGTGTGGGTGGACTCTATCTTAACAAATATTCACATACTCGAGTGAAACCTCACACTTGTGTGGCTCTGGCGCTCCTCATTATCTCAGGGCTGATGTGCGGTTATCAATAGAAATTGCGTGTGCGAGTGCTTGTTGATGGCGCACTTTACGTCTCTGTCTGTCTCCTTCTGCTCGCCATGTCCTGATGATACAGCTACAGTCAGTCAGTCACCTCCTCCTCCCCTCTGGTGATCTCTGCGTCTCCTGTCCTGCTCCTCCTCCTTCCTCCCCCTCTCCTCCCTCGTTCTCTGCCAGAGACACTCAGCACCAATAAAGGAGCAGATTTATTAATATGAGGCCTTTGTGGCTGCTGCCTGGAGCGCTGTGTGTTTGTGTGCGTGAGTGGGTCAATGCACATGTATGTTTGAGTGTGTTGCATAGATTTTTTTGAGGGGGGACGGGTGTAAGGGGAGGGTGGAGAGATTTATTTGAGTGAGCAGAGGAGAGTTGGAGACCAGGAAGAGAGAGGGAGAGAGAGAGGAGAAAGGCAAATGCAGAAAGCGAAAGATTTATTATGGAGGGAGGATGGAGCATATTACAAAGAAAGTCAAGGGCCTGGAAAGAGAGAAATAAGTGAGCAATGCCGAGTGGAGTGTCTGAAATGCAAAATATTCACTTATCTACACGCGTGCAGCCCGACTGCATTGACTGTAATTAGCGAGTTTTATTTTTAGTGACACGTCTCAAATAAAATCAGCACAATCAACTATAAAACGTTAAAACGTGGGACAAATATGTCATTTATTCTTTTTTTTTTTACTAGGTGTAGCACTTGAAGGGAAATTTCACAGATTTCAGACACCGAGATCACTTCTTAGGTCATTTATAACGCTGCTCAGCCTGTGAAAGCAACATATAATTGGTCTCTCATGATTTCTCCAAACCTATCAAAGTGCAAAACAAAATCTCAAGAATAGCTTAACTGTAATCAGTGTTACTGAGGTGGGTCGTATTAGATTTAATGCCAATTGGCAATATTGTTGTGCCAGTTAAAAAAAAATGTCTAGTAATCTCAGTTTCTTAGTTTTGGACTTTCCAACCATCTGTGCCCAAACTGTAGGCCCAGTGGATAAAAAGCTGCAAAATTCCTTCAGCATGTCATGGTGAGAACTCTTGAAAATAATTACAGCATATGCCAAAAACAACAAATTAATAGTCCTGGAAAAAAGATCGCAGCTTATCTCCCCTACTATGAATCTGAACGGGGTATTAAATGCACATGCTCTTTATGGGAAAGACAGATAATAAGCGGTGTTTATTATAATTATTGCTTTCAGGTGTATTCGGTAGTTTTCCCACTGCAAAGCCAGCATATTGCTGAGTAACCAGTTGCATTATTAGTAGCAGCTTCATCGCTGCTTATCCTTTATTTGTCCCGCACAGCTAATGCAGAGATCACGTGATGATTAGCTACTTGTTTCTTTGCACCAGTATTAGTATTTCCTCTGTGTTAAATGCAAAATATCATCCTGTTCTTGGAGTTCTTTAAAGATGATTGTGTCTGACGTATTCAGATAAACCACAGTGTGTTAAATCTGCTGATGACTGTCAAAGCTTGATAAGGAAGAGGTTAAGGAGAGCTGAAGTGAAACCAAAACATCTGGGTTCTGCTCCAGAAGAAAAGCTCTTTTAAAATCCCACTGACACTTACAGCAAGGCTACAGAGCAGGGCACCGAATACGCAGAAGACTTCTGAGTTTAGATCCAGAAAGATGGAAAAACCAAAACAAGTAACCAACACTGAAGTGTCCATCAGTCTTAGCTGATGATAGCTGAGTCGTAGCTCAGTTTTTAACTGTAATCTGTAACTTTTTTCAAATTATGATGTGAAGTAAAGAGGAGGTTTGGCTTAGAATTTGAGGAGAAATCTATAATAAAAGACCATTGAAAGAAATGCTAAATAGGATCTTATGACTTCATCAATCGGCAAACTTATGATCCAAAACGCTTGGGGTAAATTGGGCAGTGTGTATATCAGCTTGGATGAAGTATGAAGCTTCTTGCGGTCGACTTCTCGGTGCTGGAGAAATCGGCTGGTGAAAGCACGGATGGATGATCGGTTAAGAGAAGCTCAAAAAACTGCAAGGCTTGTGGAGTAAGGCCACGGTCTCGTGTTTGTGTTTGTGTAGCTCTATGGCCACGTAGGGAGAGCGATTTTAACCCGTTCAGAGAATCCCGTGAGTTCTCCAAAAAGGCAACAACACATTTTGCGGCCTGGTGGCCATGACAATAAGCGTAAGTTGAATGCTGATTGGTTGAAAGTTCACTTGCACAGGAAAGGTAGCCACAGCGGAGTTCACCGCAAAGAGGAAGAAGCACCAAAATACACCAAAGATCAAAAAAGCTCAGACAGTGACTCTGCTTCTCATCCATGGACCGTTTTCAGTTTTCTTACTTTTAGTTCTTTACTAAGAAGTTCTTAGCCTCAATGAGAGAACGTTTTTTTAATGCTTCCCCCATGTGAGAGTACCCAGGTACAACAGCATGCAAGGCCTGGGTAGCAACTTTTCTTTGCCTTTTACCATGATGGGACCTTTAGTGAAACTCACCATGAATCAACAGCACAGTGTGAGGAATGGAAATTTCCTCACACTTTCCTTTTACATAGCGCTAAACGATTGGAGAATTTTCTTTATGTCAAACATTGCGGTTGTCTGATCATTCCCCTGACGAGCCAATCATCTGCTTTATAAGAGCACCATGGGACACAGACCAGCAGACGTTCAGTTTTTGACACAACCTTGTTTGTTAGCGTTCTTGATCGAGTTGTTACCAAAGACCTTATTTTAAGGCTAAGCCACCAAATTATTTTAAGCTTTTTGTTTAAATGCTCTGACTGGATGCACGTTGTTCGTTATAGTGTTCCCCTGCTTTGCAAATATTGCTTGAGCTTCATTTTCAGATCCTCTCTCAGTTGCTGAATTAGAGGTGCCGGTGGTTGTTGACTTAAATTAGGCCCAGTTAATGAAGTTCTGTTACTTTACAAGTATAAGTGTCCTCGAGTGTTCAAATACTTTAATTATGTTTAATTGGTAGAAATACTCCTTCTTAATGTCTGTTTGCTGCAGGGTTTGTATTCACTTGAAAAATCGGTAAAAACGTGCGTTTGTATTTGTGATGGGAGTCTCTCTTTTTCTCGTTCCTAGCCGTTATTCTCTTTGTCTGCGTTGGTGTGGATGCTAGCCTTTAGCTTGGTGTGTGTTTGTGTGTCTGTGTTGGCTCACAGGTGGTGCTTAAGCATCACCGTCTCCCTGCTCCGTCCTCCCTCTCTCCCTCTCTCTGTTTCTGTGTGTAGGCTAATCCAGTTAGCAGCTGCTCGGGGAAACTTCAGCCTCGCTCCTCAAAAGCTCGTTAGTCAAGCTTTAATTGTTGCTCCCTCGCTTTGCATATCGCCATGACACTAATTTATGCCCGTTGTCGCGGTTACCGTCGCCACGGTGGTGGATCTCTCAGTGGAAGCAGCAAGTGGGGGGAAGCAAAGGCGTGTGCTTGATGCTTGTGTGGATGTCTGCATGTGGTGGATGACGCGGCTGTCTCAGTGTGTGTGTGTGTGTGTGAGAGAGAGAGAGAGAGAGGCGGATGTGGCTTGTTGCACAGAAGTGTGTGCAGCTGTGTGAAGCCAGCAGCTCGTGGGCGGATCTCTGGGGTTATCTGAGTAATGATTGGATGAGAGTGGATTGACAGGCGTTGGCCTCAGAGGAGAGCTTCTACTGATGAATTTGAGCGGGAGGTTTGACTGTGTGTATGTGTGAACGAGTGTAGGAGATCACGGCGTCACACACCAACCGAGGTGCACGAAGGAGCCTGCTGATGGCCCCGTGAGTCACGACAGCAACCCACTCTCAGATGCACACACATGTATGCACGCACTCAGCAGCGTACACAGGGTTTGAAAAACACCCACAGGCATGCACACTCTGATAAATCCTTTCCTACTTCTTACTTTCTCCACCCCTCTATTTCCAGAGGTAAAGCCTCTCTGTCTTCTTTTTTCATCCCTTTCTTCATCCTCCTACGGAGGACATCCACAAAGCTGCAAACTTAAAACACACACACACTTTTTAAGTACACCCAACTAGAGCCCAGAATTTCAGGGACTGGGTCCTAAGTGTAGATTCCAAGGACAATGCACGAAATGCATCTCCACCCTTATTTACAGCTCATGGTTTTGTCCCCTCATGGTTTTGATAATAAGTGATAAGCAGGGAGTTCACTTAAATGAAAGAGAATTTATTCACCGTAACCTAACCAAGAGACAAATATCACCAGTACGTTGATGCAACGTGGAGTGAATTAGAGAGACTGAGCAGCTCACCTGGGATAGCTTTTATAGCCTGGAAGATTCAGGTGAGCTGCGTTAGGTGAGGATCCTTCCATGCCAGTCAATTATCAGTCACAGCAGGACAGCACTTTCTTGACACACCCTCATCTGTCTCATCTAGGGTTAGAAAACCTGCAGCATTAGTGGAAATGACATTTATATAAAAGTTTTCTAGTCTTATTGACCATTCATACAGTGCTTTCATCTACAAACATTCAGCACTTGATCTAACTCACATCCGCGGCTAATTCACAGCCACTCGTGGATATCGTTGGACCGGGGAAGAAGCTAGAGTTTGGTTTTGAACATTAGCATGGGATTGCTTAAACTTTAAATCTTCCTGAAAATTATCAGCAGTTAAAGGTAAGGAGCAGATAAATTAAAATGGACGGATTTATCACTGACTTCACTGGGTGATACGTGCACATTTAAGCAGGAGAAATGATCCCAGAATTGTCTGAAGCCAGACAAACACAAAATAGGACCGAAATCGTGCCTGTATGTGTGCTGACTTATGTGCATGGGTAATATTAAATGAGAAAACCTGAAAGTAATTATTTGAAATAATAAGCCTCGGTGGATTATATTCCACCCTATTTTCAACTGTTTTCTGGTACCTAAAAGTGAAATGACATTTTCACTATGCGCCGAAGCAGGAGAGGCATAAAGTGCTGCAAAAACATTTACCATAATTAAATATCTGAAGCTCCCCAAAACCTCCCACTCAGTGTGTCTACACACCCTCCACTGCTCAGTCAAGACTCAAGCCCATGCACTGTAAATATTATCAGCTGATTTTATGACAGTCAGCTTCTATGTTCAGTCACTCTGAGAGCATTTTTCCTCAAACATGTGTCACAGAAACAAGAACAGCTGTGTCTTTGAAATTCAAATCTGAGCAGGAAAAAAATGTTCTGAATTCAGAAATCAGAGTACTAATGTGCAGTAGACTGTGGCTCCAGCAGGGGATGTTTGCAGAATCACTTGTGTATTTCAGTGGGTGCCAAAGTGGGTAATGCACCATGATGGGATGCCTCAAGGATGCCCAAAGATTTGTTCCTGTGCATGAAATTTAACGTGAACAAAACAAATAAAAATCCACACGATCATTTTGCAAACGTGTTTTTTTAATTCTTTGACTATTATAGGTTTTAATAATTAATAATAACAGCATAAAACGAAGAATTATACATTTTTTTCCTTTTACAACAGTAGGGTTTGTTTCCAGAGAGGAGTTTCTCTGTGTGCTCACATAGTGAGGCATAGTGCATAGGGAGTGCTAAAAATAAAAGCACATATATGTCACACACACACACACACACACACACACACACACACACACACACACACACACAAATACATTCATGTCCCAACTACACTTAAGAAGAAAATTCTAAATGACAGTTAAAATGGCAAATAAAAATATCAAAGAAACAAGCACAGAAGTTGTGTATGATCTCCAAAAAATTGAAAATAAAGCGAATATTTTTTGTAAGTAAGATCAGTAAAAACAAGTCATTTTAACTGCCTTTCCCTGCAAAAGCTCAGTTTAAGTCAGTAATTTTCAGCAATATTTTTTTTCTCTATATGGGCTCAGTGAGAGTGGATACCTGTGGATACATTTTGCACACATAGAAGCCCTGCCCATTTTCTGTTCTAACCCTCCGTTTGAAGTGGACAGCCAATCAGAAGTAATTTACCTTGAAGTGTCAGAAAGGGAGCTGAAACGGCTTCTTTTAGACAGAAAACAAACTGAGCATCAGGTCACACGACGCCACTCGAGTAGAGTCCATAAACAAATACCGAGCTGGAAATGAGCAAAATTCAGAATGTATCGTATATTAGTATATATTGGAACTGTTTTTTAAATAATTATCAGCAATGCTCAAAAACTAAGAAATGCATTAGGGGATATATCTGTGTTAACGTTTTTTATTGTCAATCCATATCGAATATCAAATATCCGCTGGGCTCTGCTGCAAACCTCATGTTGAAACATGGAGGAAAGGACAGCACAACCCCGGACCAAGTAATTTCTCTCCATTTATTCCCAGGAGCAGCCGATATTACCTTCCCTCCGCCCCTCCCTCCTTCTCTCACATACACACATCTCCTGCTCGCTCTGTAACCCCCCCACCTCCACACACACACACACACACACACACACACACACACACACACACACACACACACACACACGTTGTCTGAGTCGCCACACACATGCACACCCCTCCATCTCCCTCTCTGTCTCTCAGGCACACGTGTCAGGGCTTGAGTTGAGCTGCTCTCAGATCCTGTAGAGAGAAGATGGGTGGAGGGGTGGAGGTTGTGAAGAGGTGTTTGGGTGAAGCAGAGGGGTGGGTGGGTGGAGACTGTTCTGGTGTGTATTAGCTCTCTCTGTCTCCTCTGAGATGCTTCTTGTTAAGACAAACACCAGACAAACAGCTCTCTCTGTGTTGCCACTGTCCATTTCCCCCCCTCCTATTTTCTGACTTTGCTTCCTTTCTCCTGCTGTCACCTCTCCTCTTCCTCCTCCTCCCTCCCTTCGCCTCTCCTTGCTCGCCTCCTTAACCACTCCACCTCTCCTGTGCTTAGAGAGGGCTGTTAGCGCCGAGCTCCACTTCACTACTCCCGATCAATATTGTGTGTGCGTTTGTGTGTCACTGCTTGTGTATATTCCTGATGTATACTGTATGTATGTGGCTTGCTGTGTTTGCGACTTTAATTTAAAATTGTGTGTGTGTGATACAGAGTAAATATGCATGAAAGCGAGTTTATTATGCAAATTCCCGGAGATAAGAGAGGCCACGTGTGTGTGTGTGTGAGGGAGCAGCATCTGTGGCAGCAGGAGAGAAAACGATTCCCAGGGACCTCCCCCCTCCCCAAACACACACCACCACTGCCAAAAGTGTTTGGTTCAGTTTGTCAGCGCCAGAGAAAACACAGTGAGACAGACCATCTCCACCCATTCGACACGCCCTGGGGGTGTGAATACAGGGTTGGAGAGGAAATATCAATACTCACCTCCACCAACAGGCTTTTTAAGGGGATGTGACTCCATAGAGTTCCTATGTGTGTGTCTGTAATCAAGCACTCTCTAATATTAACCTCATCTGCAATATTGACCTGCAGGCCTCACCTTGGAGCAAACAGGTCATGACACAATGAGTCTGTGTGCTGTCTGAGTGTGTGTGTGCGTGCTTGCGCCCGTGCATCTGTGGAAGAGCAGTCGCAGCCGAGCATGTGCACATGTGTTCATGGGACGGCGGAGAGTGAGGGGTAGTAGTGATGGTGGGGGTCATTCTTATGCAGTGTCTGTGGGCCAAAGAGAGGGAGATGCAGTCAGAAGGCTGCATACTAAACAGACTGCTGTCACCCCGCCAGGACCTCACACACACACACACACACACACACACACACACACACACACACACACAGAAGTCAATGCATGCTTGGGTGCCCTACCTCTTATATGCACACGCTCATAAACGGCACACACACACACACTCCCCTCATGCCAGCTCAAACTTTGGCTGCCTTGCTCGGCTGCCGGTTGCCACGGCAACCGTTGCCCACAGCACTTTGCAGCCCAAATCAATGGCAGCTCCGAGACGAGGCTCGCTTGTGCGGTGCGTCTGTGCGTTCGCACATGCGACAGTCTGTCTCCGTCCAAATGTTTGCGGCTATAAGCAGGTTGTACTTGTTGTATGGTTTGTGATAAATACGGCATAAGGCTCAGCTGCAGATTGCATTAACAGTGCGCTATCAGTGTTGCACAAACTGGATTTGAGCCCAGAATAAACAGAATGCCTTTTTTCACCCCCAGACATGTTGAGAGAGGTTGGTGGGAAAACTGCTGGCTCTTAGGGGGAGAGCGAGCGGGTCAGCGGTTTAGTTTAGAGCAATAATAATGTGTTTGTCCCAACTTGCTAATCACCTTGTTTGTGTGTTGATGGCTCCAAATGTGGCCGCCATGCCAAGTGACACATACACACCAAGACAAATGTGAGGGGACGACACAGATGTGACCCCGCCCTTGTCCCTAAAATGCACTCCATCCGCCCCATCTGCTCAGTCAGATGCTAACACACACACTCACACACACACGCACACACACACACACACGTTGCCACTTACCATCAACAGCACTGTTTGATGACATGCTCGAGCAGGTATACGCTTTCACGCACACACAACAAAAGCAGACAGTCTTGTAAAGTCATACGGTTCGCCCACGTGTGTCTATCCCCCCCCTCCACGCGCACACACACACACACACACACACACCAGCCCACCCCTCCGCCTCCTCCCACAGGTATCTCGCTCCTCGGTGTGGGCTCACAGAATCGAGAAGGGAAAAGTGAAACAGAAAGGGGAAAGCAGACAGGGGGAGGTGCAGTAAGGCTCTTTGAGGATTAGGTTGAGAATTTTGACTCTGTTTTACAGAGGAGGGAGGAGGAGGAGGTAGCGATGGTGGTGGAAGCGGCGGAAGGGGGTAGATCGACTCCTCGGAGCAATTTACCTCAAACGGCTCCGACACAGCTAATCCGCTCTTAAAGGAGCCTAATCCAACAGACTTGTACCTGATACTGAGAAGAGAGAGAAAGGAGAGTGGCAGAAGGAAGACAGGAAAACTGAAAGAAAAAGGCGGGAGGCTGTGGGAGAAGCATAAGTACAGAGAGAGAGCTGTGTGTGCTGCTTGTATACTCCAGACAAAATCACATTTACTGTCTTTAGATGGACAAAATGGCTAATTTCTAATTAAAAAATAAAACAATGTTGAACTCAATTACTCCTAGAGTGGGTAGTATCTTTCACCTCAGGGGTCTTAAGCCTCATGATTTAGTTTTACTTCAGTTTTTTGAGGAACTTCCAAGTCTGCCTGCTAATAGAAGTATAACCTGGATTATGCTCTGTTGCATTCCTGTTATTCCTGTTACTTTGAAGTCTACCACTTGGTGTAGTTGGTACATTTATAATGCAAATGCTTTGCGGTTGAGTCCACTCTTCACAAAACACAGATACGTAGGCATCCGCTCAAACTCTCACGCTCACCGTCTGATGACGAAAGTACAATCCAGGGTTTAGTTTTTCAAACATTAGCATTAAAGGCAAGCTAACCAGCAGGTATGACTCTTGAGATTAAGGCTGTCCTTGTACAGATAGGCAGGATTACGTTTTCAGATGGTCAAGAAAACCAAGCGAAAAACATGAAAATCCAAGAATAAGGATGCACCCATCTGATATTGGTATCGGATATCAGTCTCCAAAACCTGGATCGGATATCACTCACAATGTGCCAGTGTATGGCACTGTGTGCTAGCAGCAGAGCTATAGTAGCATGGATCAAGCTAACAGCATAGCTTCAGCAGTTTTAGAGTTTATTTTAGAGAGTCTGACCAATTCTACCCAATATTATTTGCCAGAATCAGGTATTTGCCGATCTATTGGTGTCTGCGCTTATAACGGCAGGTTAATACCAAGTTAAAAAGTAAAGAAGAGCTGCAAGGAACACCTGCTAACCATGGTATGCTTGTTGATGTTGCACAGTTTGTCCACCAGAGTGAAGTTTGCAGCTTCCTGTTTTGCTACACGTATATTTGGATCGCAGCAAAGGCAAAACCAGCCGATCTGCGCTGTCGGCCATTGTTATAAGCTTAGCAATACAGATGCTAGATTTAAGACTGTTTATTCATCTATAGCAATTTTTTGTCTCAAAAAAAGCCCACCTAAGGCTGTTGGTTAACCGGGACGCAGTTCTGTCTGTTTGTCGCTATCAGAAGAAACTGAAATCAAACTACATCAAAGTGCAGCACATCTGTCTATTTATGGACAGATGTGATCCAGAACTCGATGTTTTTCTCGCTTTCTTACTCACTCTGTGCTCCTCTGTGAGCTGCAGCACTCTGACTCAGCCTCAGAGAAAGGTTGGAGACACCCGCTGCTTCTAATTTTCTCTCTTACTGACAATTTTATTCAAAAATGTGGTCAAAACCAAGCTGAAACATCTGGGGCTTTGAAATAAAGCCAAAAGTACAAAAAACTGCAGTTCCTCTGATGGCCTCTTGAGGCTGGCTTGAGTCAGTCACCCCAGACTGAACTTTAAGCTTTAAAAAGCACACAATTAAAGTCAGTTTTGGTCTTGTAGTGAATTTCTCCCTGCATCACGACTGCACAGGTTTGAAATCACTCCTGCAAACTTAATAAAGTTCACAGGAGCGATTTCAGAGTTAGGGAGCTGTAGCTGAAGGCTGTCAGCTAATTCATGTCACCTCTCAGCGTTGGGAGCATTTTCAGTCCAAATTTCTGACAAATAATTTGGCTTGCTGTGAGGTTAATTGTGATAACAGACCCGTGCTGCAGCTTTGGTGGTAAAATTAAACATTTTATTTCTATGTTATTTAGCACTGATTAGCAGGTGTGTGTGTGTGTGTGTGTGTGTGTGTGTGTGTGTGTGTGTGTGTGTGTGTGTGTGTGTGTGTGTGTGTGTGTGTGTGTGTGTGTGATGAACAATTTGTGGATGAATCTCGCTAACCAAGCTTGCAAGCATACACTGGTAACTTCACCACTTTATCCAAATATTCTTTATGGTGCTAATACAGAGCTAATCAGCTGTAATTGTTTGCACTATTTGGGGCTTTTCAGCTCTCGGTTGAGCTGCAGACAGTGCCATAGTGTCACTGAAAGGTAGAAAAACGCAGAGTTCTGGATGATAAACAGGTTAAAAAAAAAAGGAGTTTAATAGCAAGGAGGAATAGTGAGTCACGTAGTCATAGGACAGTATGACACAGAGAAATGGGCTGCACTGGAAAAAGTAAACTGGATGGGAACTTGGGCAGATAGACTCATGGATTATATGCTTTCACAGGTCAGAGAAGGAATATGGCAGAGTACTGGAAGCTGATTATAGCATGAGATGCTCATACAAGAGAGTGGGGGGAAAGAGGCGGACACAGTGAGAGTAACCTACATACAGATGTCCAAATTGTTATGAAGTGCGACGGAAGCACAGGCGGAGAGCAGCAGGGACGGAGTAGTGATTGAGGGGGACGGAGATGGAGGAAGCCCTGGTCTCTCATTAGAGCTCTGAGACGGGCTGCGGGCTCAGAAGCACACACACACACACACACACACACACACACACACACACACACACACACATCGATATGTGCACTTTTTCTTTCTTTCGAGAGGTTTGTTCCTCGTGTGAGGAGGGAGTATCTGCTTCCAGGGTTAGTTTACGTTTCCTGTACTGGTTTGGTCAATACAACAGTAGTGCGCCCTGGTGCACGCTGCATGCTGATGCTTACATTAATGCCTGTGCACAGTTACTCCACATATTCATCGTCTTATAGATGCATTTTTACCTCATGTCTTCCCCTCTCTTCTGCTTCTCCTCATCTTCTCCCTCCCAGGTACCGCCTCCCTCCCCGTGCTGTTTTCTCCTATGTCTTCCTCCTTTCCTCTCCATCCCCCAGCTCCTCTCCCTCTGCTGTGTATATCAAAGAAAAATGAAGCCAAATAAACTTGAACCCCAAGAAGGTGATTGATGGTTGCACAAAGCTCCCTCTCTCCATCTCTTTCCTTTCCACCCTGTCTTTATTCCCACACTCCCTGCCGCCTCCTACTCCTCGCTCCCACTGGTGCTGCGGCTCCTTCTCATTCACACACAGTTTGTATAGTTTGATTAATTATTTGGGTCTGCAGGGTACAGCTACGCTCATGTAAGTCATTTTTATACTGGAGTGTTTACTGCAAGATGCACGATGATTTCAGATGCTACTGATAATAAAAAAACTTGCTTACTTGGTTAAAGCAGTCATCGGCAATGTTTGCACATAAATAAATGCTCATTTTGAGGCTCTCTGTCACCCACTTACTCAGTCATTAAGGTGGAAATACCCAACATGGATTAACTGAACAGTCAAGAGCGCCACCTACAGCTGTTGCCTGCATAACAAATATGAATTTATTTGAGTTGTACTTGAAATATTCTTTCCAATTCTCTTCATGAAGCATTCAGCTTCCACAGGTTTACGGGCTGATTTGCTTAAAGTGCAGGATTTTTTTTTTTCTACAGTAACCTGCAGAAAGAAAAGTTCTGTTACTGCGACACAAGCTTTAAGATCAGAGATACCTGCAGCACCTCAGGGTTTTTTTTATGAGGAACAAAAAGAACTGTAGTGACTGTAGTTCATGTTTAAAAAAAAAAAAGCTGCATTATTAATTTGTGAATTGGACTGGAAATATGTGCATTTAAAAAACAAACAAACATTGATATCAGCCCCAAATTAATTATCAGTGTTGTGATAGTTTAACACATCCATGGCGCACATACGGAGGCTTTGCCACTGTGATGCTGCACATTGATTTGTGACGTCCTGCTGTGAAGCCTCAAGCTGTCGGCATCTCGGTGTTTTGATGTGACGAGCGAGGGGTGGATCTGACGGAGAAACCGAGGGATGCTGCACGCAGACTTGTCAGTCACAGAGTGGGCCCACCCTAATCTGTACCATAATTTACCAAAAGAATACCATGCTGTATTCAGTGAGACTTTAAGCTAATAATTTAGAGCATAATCTCATCACCAAAGTCTTCTCTGAGGTCAGAGAGCGAGGGAGCCGGGGGATGCTCTCTTCCTCGTCTTCTATACAATCAGACTTCATTCTGCAACCAGAACCTCCTCATTGAAAGAATGAAGGTTTAAGTGCATTGATAGTAGCTTCATTTGTCAGACCCAGAATCTGCATCATTCTTCTTTTATAAACACAGTTTGAGCACGAACACCGGCACACATGTGCAGAACGTGGACCTTAAACTGTTATCCATGATCATTATTATAGGTACTGTGGATGTTCCTGGGCACTAATTTACTAGCAAGCAAGAGAATAAAAATTTGACCAGCTGACTAGTCTAAAAGTCAGAAAACACTCTGAGCATACTCTAATGGGTGAGATAGACATTGTAAATTTGGCGTTGTGTTTAAAGTGTAAAATGTTGTGTCAGATTAGGCCTGTGGATCTGGCTAATGTTAGGAGTACTCTTCCTTTCTTTCTTGCAGGCTAGCATCCACACGCCTGTGCAGGATGTGGTTACACATCTTTGTAGTTGTGTGGTTATACGCCAGTTTGCTCTGACACATAAAACCGCCCATTTTCTACATCAAAGTACTGCAGGACTGTGAACACCTTAGCACACCTGTCACCTGCCTCGCTTCCTCCTGCCTCCTTTACACCTTCACGTCACAGAGAGACAGAGAGAAAGAAGTGACGGGTGGCATCATAACATCAAACAGGTAACTGCTGTTTGTACATTAATAAAATAAAAATAATTTATTTAACCAACTAGTCTTTCTGGTTCCGACTACCAAGAGCACCAACTTTAAAAGATCTAGTCGCACACACCGCCAACAGGGAGCAGATTTAATTTGGAAGTATACAAAAAAAATAAAAAAAATTTGTGCTCCTCTGACCCTATTGGATCAATCAGGCGCTGTATGCTGTGATTGGCTGCTCTCAAATAACTGGCATCTGTCTGGGCATTTGAAAGTTAAATGGGCCGCTTGGATAAGTTTCCTCTTTAATGGTTTTTCTAAATTAGTTTCAAAAACCTCCGAATTGTGACTTTGCACTGATGACTGAGAGCATAAACGTGTTTCAGCAGGTCTCTGTACCAACCCTCAGACTGTTTAACTCCTCTCTGGAGGGGAGAGGGAGGGGAAACAGGAGGACAAAGGAGGGGGGAACAACTAAGCTGTAGTGCCTCTGCACCTCACTGTACAATACCTTGTGCAATACTTTTGTAAATAGTCAACAGTGCAATAGACTCAATACTTGAAATGTGCAATTCACTTGTATTTTTATTTTTTATTCCTATTTATTCTATTTATCCCCTTCGTATATTTTATTTATATTTGTCTCTGTATTTATATGTGTGTGTGTGTGTGTGTGTGTGTGTGTGTGTGTGTGTGTGTGTGTGTGTGTGTGTGTGTGTATATATATATATATATATATACATATATAACAGTTCTGTAACTGTAACTTTGGTCGTTGCTGTGCTTTTTTTGGAAGTCGAATTTCCCAGAGGAACCCACCCGAGGGATTAATAAAGTTCTATCTTATCTTATCTTATCTTATCTTAAATTGTTAGTAAAAACTAAGAACACGGCCTCACAGGTCGAAGTGACACCATCACAGTGTTCCCTTTGTCCAAGCAACACCTCAGACTTCTACGCTATCACGATTACTGCAAAGCAAACGGCAAATTCACACATTTGAAAAGCTGAAAGTTTTTTAAATTAGAGTTTCATCTCTACTTTACGTTTCATGCCCGACTCTGAGCTCTGAAGGGATTTGTCTTAAAACGCCAGCGTAATCGCAATGAGTGAGTCACACTGAGTCAAAGAGTCCAAATTGTCTATATTTGAATGTATAAAATGTGCAACGTGAGGGGAGTATGTATGTTTTTGACCTTTCTTTGTCCACTCAACCGGAGACGGTCAGGAAACAACCAATCACAGCACAGCGTCCCTCCCACCGAACCAATCAAAACCACTGTTTATTTAACCTTTTTTTCCATTTATAAATTTCTTTGACAAGAGATATGTTACAGGTAGACACAGAACTTTTCATCTCACTTACAACAAATGAATAAAATTATCATCTTAACTGCTCAGCTTATATTATCAAAGGAAAAAAAATATAACAAATGATTGCAAATAATCAATATTTAATTCCAGGCTAATGCGTCAGCAGATCCTGTGTTTGTGTGTGCGAGTGTAATGCATCAGTCCACAGGTTTGTGTGTGTGTGACTGTACTGGCCGAGCCCATCTATCAGTCAGCGTGACAGCTGTGGTGGAGGGAGGCAGCGTTATCAGGCATGGCACAGGACACCTATCAGGGGTCCTATTGTCTCATCCGCCATGATAAGTCACACTGAGAGAAAGATGGAAGAGGTCTGTTGTGGGAAACGGACTACTGTTCTGTTTGCGTAACACAAATGTCTAACGCACAGACACACACTAATGGTGAAAACAGGAGGGGACACATGTTTTATTAGAACTATTTTAGGAAAACATCTGATTTAAAGCTTTTTCTTTGAATGGGGTGAAGAAAAAAACAAAATTTTTGTGTCAAATAAATGTTTGCCTGTTCACTGCCTGTTCACGCCGTCCTTGTGAAAGCAGTACTCAAACAAGTGGTGTGCGCACGCGCGAGTTTCATGAGTATGTGTGTATTTGGTCTGCCCCCCCTCCATGTTATTTCTCAATGTTATATCGCTATTTCCCAAGCTTCCTTGCCAGCTTCATTTCCATCTGCACAAATAAACACACACACCCTTAACCAGAAAGATGTGCTGTCACAGTCATTCCAGGATACACACCCACATATTATAACTTTAGGGGGTGACACGGAGACGCAGAGACAGGCAGCTCCAGCGAGCCAGAGATAATTCACTTTAGACAGAGAGTTGTAATTTTGACAGCGTCAGTCTCAAAGTCTTCACGTTACTCTCCGCTGTGAAAATCCATTCGCCTGTTGTGGGAGGGTTAAAGGTTTAGGATTTCTGCTCTCCTTTCTGCATGTTTAGATTGTTTGTGATTGTTGGATGTATGCGCTCCATTTCAACACGGGCTCGTCCCAGGGCGTCAAATTCTGACGCCGTGTCAGACGACGCAGCACAGGTCCTTTGATGTGGTTGGCAGAACAGACCAACTGCAGCCATGTTTAACTGGGATGGATAACAGTCCTCACGTGGTTAGGAATAGTGCACTTTTTTCTGCATTTTGTTTCGCTGCTTGTTTCGGTTGAAGTCAAGTCGCAGTCGTGGAAACGCTGAAGTTGGGAAAAGCACAGTTCCTCTAGATGCCGCTTGAGGCTGGTTAAGAAGCATATCTGTGGATAGTTTCCTCCATTATAAGAATTTTACTGTGAGTGCTTTTTTTAAGCTACAAACCCCCAGAAACTGTAGTCCATCAGTATCTGTTAGACTCCAGCTCCACAACTTTGTTTGTGCGTGAATATTTTACCGGTTTCTAGATTAATCTTTGACATTTGTGCCTAACTTGTTTCTTTTTGTCTGGTATTTAGCACTAATTAGTAATTTTGTATGTCTGTGTGTTGCACCCACAATTGTGAATGCAGATTTCTAACCA
Organism: Copadichromis virginalis; assembly: GCF_057382275.1. Taxonomy (NCBI): domain Eukaryota; kingdom Metazoa; phylum Chordata; class Actinopteri; order Cichliformes; family Cichlidae; genus Copadichromis; species Copadichromis virginalis. The sequence goes on from NC_140623.1 coordinate 39,484,062, forward strand.
ATCTTACCAGCATTAGATGAAAACGGCACACTCTAGTCTTTCATACATTAAAAGTAACCTCTGGCCCCAAAAAATCCAATATGGCGGTGACCAGTCCAAAACCCGTTGGTGATGCCATGGTGGCAAAATCCTTCTTTTATATACAGTCTATAATTACGGTCTGGGGAAAAGGCTGGGTTTGTGTTAAAATACTCTCAACTTTAGTGTGGGCATCCGTACGTGCTGAGTTGGGAGTAAAAGCGCTGTTGCCGGCAGCGTCAAACACTGACACCAAATTACACTGTGAGATTCCAGTGGCTTTGACAAAAACAAACACAAAAAAGGCTGTCCTGGAAACTAGAACACAGTGTGTGTTTCTATAGATAGTTTCACCCTTATCAGTAGTTCCCGTTAAGTTTCTCTGGTTTCCTGGTCTCTTGCACACACACCATCCAACTACCACTTACACATGATCAGCCAGCCACTGACGAGCGGACATGTGTGAGCAACAATTTAACAAAATTTGGCTTGCGTAGGAGATGTGGAGATGAGTCCCAAATAGTACTAACGTTTCAGTTTATCCAGCACTCATACTTCCAAAAAGTCCCGTGGATGGGGACTGCATCAACGAGCACACAGTTAGTCGCCGATGTAATGAGAACTTTTACAGATTAAGCGGCAGGTAACTTTCATTTTATTTTGAAATTTGGGATTTCGGTTAATGTCTTATTTATCAGTCAGCAACACAGATCCAGATATCAGGTCGATATACAGCATCCCTGCTTTAAAGGCCTGGCATTTATCTGGGGACTCTATAAAGGCCTTTCTGTGCTCATATACAGATACCGTATGCCAATAAGCTGAGTGGTGTTAGTCATTACCTTCTTTGCGCCTTTTCTCAGCTCGTGGCAGAGCAGAAACTGCGTTCATGTCTTGGTGCAGGCATGCGGTCACATTATTTAGCTCTACCTGCGAGCGTGCCCTGTGCTGCTGCCACGCTAGAGACATTGAGACGGGCAAAGCAAAGAGTCCTCCCCTTTCTCTGTGCATTTTCTGACCTTCTTCCCTCATCTACCGTCATTTTGTTGAAGGTAAGCACTAAAACACATTGTCATTCTCCTGAGCCCTCCCTCCCCTGCCTCTCCTCCCCCTCTTCCCTCCATCCTCCCTCCCTCCCTCCTCCCTCCATCCTACTATCCTTTATTGTAGTTTTTGTGCAAGAAAGCAGAAAATCTGCTTACCCCACACACGGGGATGTTTGCCAGTCTCACACAAAGTTCAAACTGCTTGGGAAAGCACAGCATTACCTGCACCATCAACAGCAAACGTGTGTGTGTGTGTACAGTAAACAATACCTGTTCATATTTTGGTGAGGTTGTGTCTCTGCCCCTTGTAAATAGGGACAGATTTTTCTTCCTTGAGGGCACGCACCTTCAAATGGGAACAAGGTGATGTTCTATTAGCACCTTTTACTGAAGAGCTAATTTGTTAATTGACAGTTTAGTGCGGTTCATTTCCTTCGGAAACCCTGCGCAGAGCTTGGTGTTACATAAAGTGCTGCTGAGTCATCTTACCTGCTTCTTTATATTCTATAAAGTTGAGACAAGGAACAAGTTGAACAGGCTCTGAGAACCAGCATGAAACACAGAGTCTGTACAGAGTGTATTTTATGAGGCAATATTGATGTGAAGGAAAAAAGAATCAAACTTTCAAAACTCCTTGGGGTGTATTTTTGTTTATTACACATTCTGCAGCACCTATCAGCAGTGAAAAGGCCAAGAGGGATGGAAAGTAGAAGAGAGCGGTACCCTGAAAAGAAAAGCCACAATAGGCGAACAGCAGCAGAATTTAACGCCAAGCTTCCTAAAATAATCTCAGTGTGTAGAACAGCAAATTCCTCAGCGGTAGAGATTGTATTCTGTCATTGTTAGCAGCGGGAATCCTGCCTGTCAGCACATCGGCGATGGCGAGAGCACCGGACAGCTCCCGTTTCCCCCCCGTGGTCCCAGAATCAGCACCTCGGAGAGCAGCGGCGACGCACACGGGCGCGCGCACACAATATTATAAGCTGCACAGAAAAGCGTGTTGGCGTGGTGCTGCTTGCAAAGAAAAAAAAAAAACATATTCTTTTATTTTTAAAAAAAAAAAAAGGCCGACATGCTGTAATGGCTTAAAATTGGAAAATTAGCTCATTAGTGGCGTTTTGTTTCCATCCATCTCCGTCGAACAACTTTTACCTTACTGAAGTGGCGATAATTAACTCTGAAACCGCTTCCTGGTCGACTGTAGTTCTGGTGTGAAAGCAGCTGGCGTGTTAATGCGACATAATCACGTAGTGGATTCATGCTCAGGTAGCAAAACAGCAATTATGATCACAGTGTACACTGTCCTGTAGGGGATACAAAGTGTTAGAGTGTGTGCGTCTGTGTGAGTGTGTGTGCGCTGCTAAAGCCATGCTGCAGGGGAAGGGTCGAATGGAAATGCAATAACATACCATGGTGCATGATTGGAAGCGTTAATATCCTGCGGTCTGCCTCGCAAACAAGTCAGACGTCATTTATCATTTTTTTTCCAAGATATCGAGTCATGTTTGGCGAGGGCACCGTGTTCCTTTTTAAAAGTAGAGAGCCAGAGCAAAACAAGTGAAAGTTATCATTCCCGTGTCTCCACAATGTGGACAAAATGTTAAAATCACAGGAGAAAAGCTGGAAATGTGTCAAAAGGTGTTTTTCATGGTGATTATTGAAACAGAAGTCCTAAAGGAAAGATGTCCCCAAAATTTGGGCCCTGAACATACCAGCTACCATGGGATGAATCTGACGCAGGGCTAACACAGAGAGACATCCACATTCATAGTAGGATCACCAATTACACCAACTCCAGTACCTACGTATCTTTGGACTGTGGGAAGAAGCTGGAGAACCCACGCAGACATGCGAACAGAAAGACTCAGCTCCCCAGTAGATTCAAACCTGCTTCCTGCTGTGTGATGACACTGTGAGATGGCTGGGTGCCATTTAGGAGAAAATCATATGTCATTTTCAGTTTTGTAATTTAAATGATCATTTTATTTACATTTGTTGACAACAAACCAATGAAACAAAGCCCCTGGATTTTTTCTTTGTGATGTAACAAAGTCAAACCTTTTCCACCCTTTGTGCTCCCCACTCACTGACGGCACAAAACCAGGGTCAGCTTCAAATCGAGAAAATCTAAATACCTGCATTACATCCTTTAATACATGTGTGGTTATGTAGGCTAATCCTCAGCAGCACAGTTCACTGTTACAGAGCCTAATTCTGCTCCGCAGTAGCCAACATGCTGTTTGGACCATAATAGACTACGGATCATGCTGACAGTACCAGTCAGAAGACTATTTCTGGGCATTAGAGGTTGTATGTTTCTGTTTAGAGAGCAAGCCGACACGCACACACACACACACACACACACACACAGAGGCATGCAGAGCCACCATCAGTCTTCAGTAACCGTTTGACACCTGGGCTCTTGGCTGACTGCTATATTTTGCGTCACAGAGGTCATTTGGGTCTCTTTTGGACCGTCTTGGACAGTGTCGCATGACAGAAATATATACATCACACACACACACACACACACCTCAGTGCGTGGATCACAATGTCATCCTTGAAGACCTGAAATAGAAATTTTGCAGCAGCGCCTGCTGACCAGGTGTCACACGGCTGATAAGCACACACGGTGAAGTCAGCAAAAATATACCAAATGTGATCTCGCTTCATTTGGCTTCACATCTCCGCCATTATTCATGGACCAAAAACCACAATATGAATAAAAATGTGGATGCGGTTTCTTTGTTTCCCAATCTGGGAATCCAGCAGATATCATCTGATGTTCTAGCCTCTGGAGACAGAAGCCATTTTTTCACGGCTTCTAGTGGGAATCCAGGCCAAGAATTCCTGTTCCATCCATCAGTCAGTGGTTAGAAATGCAGATAATTGTTTTCCCCTCTTTTGCTCCTGCTATGCCGGGCTTTCATGCCAAAAAGAAAAAAAAACTGCCACATTAACAAGTATTTATTTCTGCTTTTAGGAATAAACTTGAGATTTGGTCAGTAAAATGTTGAAAGCATAGACAGTATGAAAGATGGGTGTAGCTTCCAGGTATGAAAAGTAAAGCCAATGCAGAAGGGCCAGAAGGGGGCGATTCCTCTGGAGGTTCTAGGTGCATAGAAGTCTATCCGATTGTTCAGTCTGACGTCACTAGCCGTGTCTGGGTCTAAACTCCGCTGCAAGTCCATATATCAAACGATCACTATGGCATTACTGAGAGTTGAAAAACTGTCTAAAGTCTTTCATCTTTAATAAAATGATCAGCGTTCTGCTCTACCAGGTGTAACAATTGAGTTTAACATCCAGGCATCCATGAAAACGGAATTTATGACATTTAACGGAGTTAGAAGTTAGCAGGGAGTTAGCTCGCTAGCTTCTATCTAAATACAATATAGCATGTCCTGACTGCGGGGTTTTGGAAACAAATTAAAACGTACAACTCTGTTATCACTTCCAACATAAATGAAGACAGAAAACTAAACAGCAGTGACGTTTGTAGGGTTACTGAAGTTTGGCTAGCTGCTATATAATGATGTGCTACGTGACCGCTAGCGACATAGCTATGTTAGCATAATATAAACAAGCTAACTTTTTTTCCACTCGATAAAAGTTAACGTGAGTGTTCTCAGTGGTCAGGAACAAATGTAATCGCATGGCAGGATGCTGTAAAAGGACCAAACTTCAGCCAGGAGAACAACTGAGATAATCCATCCACAATACGAGGTTAGTCATTCATATACTGCTGCATGGGCTGGGCTGTAGTTAAGGTTTTAAAAACTGAGCTTAAATAAATGATTAGCGGTAATAAAAGCCGAGGGAGGTCAACAGTGATCACTGACTGTTTTAGGAGCTTTTTGAGATCAAATAGAAGAAAATACATAACATTAAACATGTTAACAACACAAAAGCCATATTAAACGCAGACTACTTTAGGCCCGGAAGTAGGATTCGTCGCATCATCACTGAACAACCGGATAGAAAAACAGCCCATGGCTGCCTTTACTCGGTGACCTCTAGTTAACACTTTCCAGTAAATCAGTTTTGTAAATTTGGGTCATTCTCACAGTGAGAAAGGACAATTATACATATATACAAAGTGTGGCCATTGGCTGAGGACTTGTCAGCCAGGTGAGTTTCTTAGTGAGATCGGCACCTCGCTCAACGCATGCAAAACACCCAAGATGGCGAAATGATGGAAATTCTCAGTTTCAAGCTTCACTAACCAACGCGTGAAATCGCTACATTTGTCCTTTATTCTGTCTGTGGTGGAAAGTCCAAAACAAAACTAAAGCTTATCACATACAAAGGAAAAACTGTGTTCGTGAAGTGGAGTAGAGTCTTTAAAATAGCCATACAGTGCAGAAATGGCCAATGGCGACACAGTAAAGACACAGCAAGAGCGCTTTGACCAAAAGCTGCTCAAACATGAATCATAAAGACTGTAAATGGAAACCAGGAAGTTTTCTGTAGCAAAAATCAGGGCTACAGTCTTTTAACCCAAGTATATTCCACCTCATCTCCACGCTGGGAGTGGGCGAGATAACCACCTGCTTGCTACACAATCCTTACATTAAGAAAAAGGCTTTAATGGTTGCAGCTCAGAGATGTGGAGCTGGTATGATTCAAAAGAAGCCCGACACTGAAATGGTGGGGGAGAGTTCAAAATGGTAACCAAATGAAAAAGTGACGCCATGCGACATCTTTGGCTCGTGTGCAATCTGCAGACCTGCACATCTCCACGTCGTTATTGTGCCGCTGATTGCCGAAGGTAGATGGAAAAAATAAATCATCCTGTGTCCGACAGTTATTCCAGAGTCACTGCTCGCCGGACCAGTGGTTCGCTACGAGCACATCTATTTGTTTTCCTACTCCATTTCACCTTGACGTGGACGGCGGGCTCAGGTTTATGACATTGTGCGTGCGTGTATGTGTGTGTGTTTGTCTTTCAAAAGGCGGGCTGGTGTATGTTTTCCTCTTGTGGAAAGCAATCTCCCAGGTTGAGCTCATAAATCAAGGTGGGGGATGGGAGCAAACGCAAACGAGAGCCTTTTCACCGAGCTCATACCTGTCCTTAGTGTGCGCATCTCCTCGGATGCTCTATTTTCTTTGCTCGTCCATGACACGATCGAACTCTCTCATGGCTTCCTGTTTCGTGCTCGTGGTGGGATTAGACCACAGGGCGCCCCATTGAAAATGAAGAGCGATTTAGGAAACTAATGAGCTGTAATGGACAATGTGCCCTCAGAGCAACCGTATTGCAGTCGCTCATAAGGCTCGCTCCTCCCCGTCCCCTTCCAAAGTGTGAGATGAGAGAAACCTGTGGTGTGTGTACGTGTGAGGGAAAGAGTGAGAGACAAGCTCAGTGAGGTGACCTGCCCGTTTCATCTCGCATCTCTGTCTTTGTGTGTGTCTCTCTGTGTCTCCCAGCTCTCCTCTTGTCCCGTTGACTTTCTGCAACATGCGGTTTGACAATCGGAGGTGAACAGATGCTCTGATGTAAAGCTCAATGGACTAAATTAATAATTTTGTGCTAAAAACTCAAAGGTTTGCTTACAGAGCATCTAAAACAGCAGTATGGGAGTTGACGACATCATTCAGACTGTGCATTTGAGTGCAATGATGAGACCCCTCGTTGTTCGACTGTTCGCATCCAAAAGGACATTTTCTGCTTAACGTCCTTCCAAGCAGAACGTACCAACTTGGCTCAGGGTTTTAGCCTTAAGTACCAGTTGAGCTATAAGGGCACCCCATCACTGAGCCCATTATGCTCATTTCCAGCTCCATATTTGTATTCCTGGACTCGAGCGCGTGGTTCAGAATTCAAAATGATCCTTATTTATCCCGTTTTAGGCGGTTTTAGATCCTCTCCCTTTAAAACAGTTGTCTTCTAACTGGGTGCCCTTTGCAAACTGAAGGTTTGCAGTGCAGACCATGTTAAAGAGATTCAACCTGCAGCAGCAGACCTGTGCAAAAGATTTCTGGAGGGAATAAAATGCACCGTGCCAATATCTGGTTTGTTAAATAATGACTTGCAACTGTGAAGCAGTGAAAGACTTTATATCATTAAAGTCCTTCACTAAATTCCTGTTAAGAAAATTTTATGTAATCGTTTGGAGACACTAAGATGGCATTGAGTCTTTCTGATACGTGCCATTTAAAAGTCAGGAATATGAACCTTTGTTTCACAGGGTCTTTGCTTCAGTAGTAGGGAGGCAGCACACCTCCTCCGGTACTCAGAGTACCCACAGAAGTACAAGTACCCCTTATCTTAGAGCGACTGTTGTAGATAATGATCGTTGGCTGTCTAATTATGCATGGCATGCTCGTCATCTTAAGTTACATAAAGCCTTACGTGAGTGCAAATACCGTAACATCAGATGGCATGCTTGGCCCATGCTACATTTTAAGCCTGTTTTGTGCATGGTGTGTGTTCTGGAAACACACACACAAATGAAAGGGGTAAAAACAGTGTGCATACCAAACTATTTTAGACATTTTGAATTACATGCTGATATTTTTTTCCAACGCTGCAATGAACAAACAGAGAATATGTGAATATACACTCAGTATTCATCTTCTACTAAATGCTTCAATAGAGTTTTTCCATTTTCATACTTTTTCCTCAGATATTTTTTTGTCTTTCTCCTTAAACAACAGCTTTACAGTCATTTATGCCCCACCCGTCTTTATCTGGATGGTTTCTTTCCTTTCTCTCGGTGCTTTTTTTACTGTCTCCTCTGTCGCATCAGCATTACAAATCCAGTATTTCACCTTTATAAGTTCAAGCCGCAGATATATTCTGAGCCAATTAGGCTGAAACGCCTTGGACTGCTGCTTCACCATAGTAACGTTGATGTTACCTATAAGAGCATCCGGAGGATTCACATTGTTAACATTGACTTCACTCGGGCTTCTGTTTGGGATGGCATTTTTGGTTTTAGGTGGTGGATTTTTCTGAGTGAGTTTCCCATCAGTTCATGGGGAGTCATGCATCATTGTTAGCTCCTGGTCCACATTTCGATGCCTTCATGTTTACATCTGCCCAGGTCAGTCCACCTCTGCAGCGCTTCTGGAAAGTTGCTCTGCACCTGTGCAAAGTTTGGATTGCTCAAATTGTGTAATTATTAAATATGCTAGAGTTAGAGGAATCCTGCATGGATTCTGCTCAAGAACAGCGATGCCATAAGGAACCTGAGCGATGTTGAGTATGCACCACATCAATCCTATGATTCAAAATTCAGGCGAATATAAAACATGAACTTGAGCGGGATTTCAATGCAACACACACCAGCTACGCTGTGAACCAGTGCGTCATCTAGTGCACATCAACTAATGGGTGTATCACACGTTCACCGTGGCTTAGCTGGGATGTGTCAAACCAAGAGCACGTGTGATAAAGTACTTTTTCCAAAGAGTTGACATGTGTTAACACCCGGAAATAGGGAAGTTGCATCCTGCAGAGCTGATATACAGATCTGAGAAAACGTTTTAGGAACTGCGAGGGATACCATCAAGGAGGCGTTTGATAAGTCCTCTATTCTTTCTCCGGCATTACAGCAACCTTGAGCATACAGTCATAAGAATAAAGCGTCCTGCAGCAGATGTTACGGCTCCCACGGGTCTCAGCATCCTGTAGTGAATTGGGATCACATAAAGATAAAGAAAAACAATGAGACAAACATGTTCTGCAACCCTGAACTCTTCTAGGCATCACCCAGCAGAGGTGAAGTGAAAACACAAATATCCGATTCACTCGGTTCTGAAAGTAAACAGACGCCCAGCAGAAGGTCCGTGTGATGTCAGATTGAGGCAGTGTCTGAATAGATCAGGGAATCGTCAATAGAAATAACAGCAAGGGGATGGAAGTCATGTGACCTGCCTTTGCCTAAATGGCTTATTTCAAGTAATGAGGATGCGTCAGACTTGGAGAAGACTTGGTTGTGTGTCGCCGTGAAAAAGAACGTGTCTGGACCTGATCCGTCTGAAATCGTCTGGAAATCCTGCATGAAAACATCCACAGGAAAACTCCGGCAGATTACCTGACACTAAATATGAAGTCTTTTTTTTCTGTTTGCATCCCATTTCATTGATTTCAATCCTAAATTAAAGTTGTTCATTACATTATTTTAGGGAAAAAATGCAAAAATATGAAAATGTTTTGCTCTGTTCTGTAAATGAGATAGATGTGGGTGTTTTCATACATACCAGATGTTGGGATTGTGTAATTCTATCAGAATCAGAATCAGAAACTTTATTGTCATTGTCATGAGAACAACGAAATTAAGAATGGTCCCCGATCATTGCATCATCCCTAGCAATATCAAAATATAAATAAAACAATAAAATTCAATAAATAAAATAGATAGAATACTTAAAATACTAATAAGATATAACAGTAAAACATTCACATACATTCCCACACACATGCTTCAGACCGTGCATAGATTAACACAAGAGTGGCGTGATGGACATTTTTTTGTAGTATTCAGATGTGTTATTGCAGTTGGATAACAGCTGTGTTTGAGTCTATTAGTCCTTGCTCTGATTGCCCTGTACCGTCTGCCTGAGGGCAACAGTTCGAACAGGGAGTGGCCAGGATGTGAGGTGTCTTTTATGATGTTTTGGGCCTTTTTAAAACAGTGGGCGTTGTGTAGAACTTCCAGTGTGGGGAGAGGGCAGCCAGTGATCTTTTGGGCGGTGTTAATGATCCCTTGGAGTGCTTTCCTCTGAGCCCCTGTGCAGCTAGTGTACCAGATGCATATGCAGTAAGTTAGAACACTCTCAATGGTGGCTCTGTAGAAGGACACCAGCAGTCTCTGTGTGATGTTATTCCTCCTGAGAATTCTCAGGAAGTACAGTCTCTGTTGGGCCTTTTTCAGCAGCTCGGAGGTGTTCACACTCCAGGAAAGGTTCTCCTCTATATTGACTCCCAGGAAGCGGAAGCTTGCCACCCTTTCTACACAGTCCCCATTTATGAATAGTGGTTGGATCTCTGCCTTTTTCCTTCTGAAGTCTATTATGAGTTCTTTGGTTTTTGAAGTGTTGAGGAGGAGGTTATTGGCCTTACACCATGACGTCAGCTGCTCCACCTCGTCTCTGTACGTAGACTCGTCTCCCTTGGAAATGAGCCCCACCACTGTGGTGTCATCTGCAAATTTCACAAAGATGTTGCTGTGGTGGCGAGGAGTGCAGTCGTGTGTGTAGAGAGAGTAGAGCAGTGGACTGAGCACACAGCCCTGGGGTGAGCCAGTGCTGAGACTCAGGGCTGAGGATGTGTGATGGCCAACTCTGACTCTCTGTCTACGGCCCGAGAGGAAGCTATTGATCCACATGCAGGTGCTGTATGGAAGCCCCAGGTCTTGTAGCTTGGCCACCAGTTTGTGTGGAAGGATGGTGTTAAAAGCTGAGCAGTAATCCACGAAGAGCATCCGCACATAGCTACCATGCTCTTCCAGGTGAGTTAATGCAGCATGGAGTGCTGTGGCTACAGCGTCTTCCGTGGATCGGTTTGCTCTGTAGGCAAACTGGTGTGGATCCAGGCTGCGGGGCAGGGCTGCTGTGATGTGTCTGCGGACCAGCTTCTCAAAGCATTTCATTACCACTGGGGTGAGTGCCACCGGTCTGTAGTCATTCAGGCCGGTGATGTGGGGCTTCTTAGGCAAGGGGACTATGGTGGAGGACTTCAGGCAGAGTGGGACAGTCGCCTGTGCGAGGGATTTGTTGAAAATCCTGGTGAAGATCCCAGCCAACTGTCCTGCACAATCCCTCAATATTCGACCTGGCACACCATCAGGACCCGCCGCCTTCCTCGGGTTAACAGCCTGCAGCATGCGCCTCACCTCGTGCTCTTCCAGGGTGAGGGTGGTGCTGCTATGGGTGGCGTGTTGCTGCTGTGGCTCCAATACCTCCGGTACCCTGGTCTCAAAGCGGGCAAAGAAGATATTCAGCTCCTCTGCCAGCTCCAGGTCACCGTCCGCAGCTCCGAGATTGATCTTATAGTTGGTTAGGTGCTGGATGCCTTGCCACACCTGCCGGCTGGTATTACTCTTGTCACTGTTTCTAATCCCTGCATATGCCCCCCTCAAGAAAACTGCTCTTACCATCACAAAGAATATTACCATATGGCCAGAGGGTGCCTCTCAGCAGCTGCAGGACTGTTTTGACAGGACTAACTGGGATATCTTTGAACATCAGGACTTGGAAATGTTCACAGACGGTGTCCTCTGCTATATAAAACACTGCATAGACACTGTTACAGCAGTCAAACGGATCCGGGCTTATCCCAACCAAAAGCCCTGGATGACCCGGGAGGTCAGGCAGCTGCTGAAGGAGAGGAACATTGCGTTCAGGTCTGGCAACAGGGATTACTACACCACAGCCCGATCCAACCTGAAGAGAGGCATCAGAGAGGCAAAGGGGGACTATAGGAGGAGGATCGAGGACCATTTGAAGAGTAAATGAGATAGATGTGGGTGTTTTCATACATACCAGATGTTGGGATTGTGTAATTCTACTAGCTTCACTTTGATTTAAAACTTACCAGTAAAGTGAACAGTTTTTTTTAGCTCTGTGTTATATTCAATGAATGTACCGCCTTACACACTTAAAGCGTAACTTCCAGAAAACCACTGTTATTAATGACACCAGAGGCCACTGTGGGATTTACAGACAGTACTTTGTTGCTTGGACTCCAAAAGCAGTGGTTGGGGAAATGTGTTGCATAAAAAGTTGAGTGGTTGTTGGAGGTTACTGGAGATCTCTTAGATCAAGTTATAGACACCAGAAAAAGTCCTTGCAATTACTTTGGTAAGCGATAAAAAGAAATATTCTCTTTCTGCCCTTGATGATTACTGGAGCCAACAGCACAGCAGGATTTAGGCGTTGTGATTAAAACGGTATGTAAACAGCGCATGAGTACAGCGTCAAAGGTCGCCTCGGTAGGTTATGGCACGCCCAATATGGCAGACAACAATAAAACAGGATCTAATAGACGAAAGAGTTGCATGGAGCACATTTAAGATGAACTTCTTTTAGCTGTTTGTAGCTTAGCTAAAACCACTGCCTTGCTTCTTCTCCGTGCTGTGTTTTTCATAGTTTTGTATCTTTAAATCAGGTGGGGGTGAGCTGAAGAGGTTTATGAAATTCGATGAGCTAATCTGACTTGATTGAATGGAAACCAGCTCTTATTGGCCCGGGCCTCTGTTGGGCTTTCTTTTCTCTGTGCTGCCGTGTTCTTCAGACGGCAGGTTAGCAGCAGTGCTTAGCTTGAAGGATGCTTGTGTACGGTTTGTCTGGTTTAATACAATGTAAGCTCTCCTGTCTCACCATTGTCAAGGAGTCTTAGGAGCGCTTCTTATCCAAATGCTACACCACTGAGCTGATTAGGGAGGAAGTCTGTATGAGTGTGCGTGCACATGTGTTTGTGTGTGTATTTGTATGTTTGCGTGTGATTTGTGTGAATTCTGTCAATCTGCCTGTACATCATGTTAGTGCTGCGTGCAGGCGTTTGTGCACGTGTGTGTGTGTGAAAAGCATGATTCCTGTAACAACTGCAAGCCCTTGTGCCTCAGTGAGCTCGTGCACGTGTGGGTGTGTGTGTGTGTGTGTGTGTGTGTGTGGGTCTTTTGAGGGCTTCTCAAAAGCTGCCTTTTCCCTCTCATGTGGCTTCTCTGGTATGTTTGGTATTTCACAAAGCCTCAGATCCTCCTCTCCTCAGCGGCTGGGGGAGGTGTGTGTGTGCGTGTGTGTGTGTGTGTGTGTGTGTGTGTGTGTGTGTGTGTGTGTGTGTGTGTGTGTGGAAGTAAGAGAAATGCTGGGTAACACACATGCACAGACACTCGTAGATCTTAAGTGTCATTTCTCTGCCTTGTGTTGGGGGGGTGGGGTTGTAAGGGAGTGTTCATGACACTGTGATTAACACACACATGCACACAGACACTGTGTTTGCGTCGCTCCAAGTTCCTCCCCTTGTTAGTCTGCATGGTAGGGATTTCTTGGTTGGCTGGAGAGGCAGCGTTTGTGTGTTCGTATGCACATATGCTGTGTATGTGCGTGTGTCTAAGGAGACCAGGATGTAATTAGACACAATGGCAGTAGCTAATGGAACAGCTGCCTCTTTGTAAATGTTGCTTGCCGCTGCCATGTGAACACACACACACACACACACACTTTTCTTGACCCACCATTCGCCCGGAGGGCACCTCGTCGGGTCCTTTTTGTTTCTTTTCTTTTCTTTCCTCAACTCTCTGCCACCTCTGCATTCTTCTTCTTCCACTTGCCTGTATTTTACTCTTTCTTCTGAACTCTCTGATCTTTTTTTTCCACACAAAAAAATCTCTCTCTTTTCAATCTCCCTGCCATTTTTTTTTCTCCACCTCTTTTCACTTTCTCTCCCTTGCCCTGTTTTTCCTCTGTCCGTCTCTCTCTTTGTGTCTGCTCGGCTCCTTTGTGTGGCACTATGTCTCTATCTCTGCCTCACTCTTCCTTTCCCTCCCTCCCTTTTTTCTTGGCTATCAGACCATTTTTCCAGCAATGAGAATCGTCACCCCTCCCCCTTTTCTGTCCTCTCCCTCCTCCCTCTCCTCTTGTGGCAGAGCTCCTATCAGAGAAATGATAACACTACGTCACACACACACACACACACACTCCGTCACTGCTGTAGCAAAGAACCAATGCGTCTTGTTTTCCCTCTGTCACTCTCCCCCTCTTCTTTGCTTTTTCTTTTTTTACTCCTGTCCCACCTCCTTCCTGTCTTTCACCCTCTGCACTCGAGACCTTGTTGCGTGCGTTCGTGTCACACAGTCACAGCGGTCGCCTCTGATGTCACACCGCTATAAAATCTCCATAGAAACGTGACCTTGTCCATCGCAGACCTCCATCTCATCCCCGTTTCCATCTTTCCGCGTCTGTCCGTCTCATGTTGATAAGGAAGTAAATCTCTCGCTGACCTCGATGTGGGCGGGCTCTGCTGCAGCTCTGCCTCATGAGACGAAGTGAGCGGGAGAGCCTGGAGATAGCAGGGGTGCAGTTGTTTGTATTCATGTATCTTAGAGGTCAACAAGCCTCCAATAATCTCTGCCATCTAACTACTGAGAACGAGTGTACTGAGAAAAAGGTTAAACTTTTTCATGGTGACGTCCTGGCGAAGCTGATAGTTTAATGTCAGCCGCTGCCGTGTCATCCTGATCTGGGACAGCACAGACAGTTCCTGCTGAAGCTGTACAAACTCTGTTCCCCCGCTATCAGCCTTGATTGTGGCCTCTCTTTTTATCGCCCTCTCTTTCCTCCTTTTGACGTCTCACACGCTCACTCGAAGAGTTGGAACCACATATGGCTGTTCATATTTCTGACAACCGACCTCTCCGGTTTAATCAGGGTCTTTTAACCTTATGTGTGGCTGTAAACAGTGTTTCCCAATGCAGGCCTCACTTGGGTGGGGTACGTGTATTTCTTTCATTGGACAGTCTCCTATGGGCAGGCTTTCATTCATCTATATTGAGTCTGTCATCCTGCAGTCAGACACTCTAACGCAGGGGTGTCGAACTCCAGGCCTCGTGGGCCGGTGTCCTGCAGGTTTTAGATCTCACCCTGGCTCAACACACCTGAATCAAATGATTAGTTCATTTTCAGGCCTCTGGAGAACTTCAAGACATGTTGAGGAGTAATTTAGCCATTTGAATCAGCTGTGTTGGATCAAGGACACATCTAAAACCTGTGGGACACAGTCCCGCGAGGCCTGGAGTTTGACACCCCCGCTCAAACGCAGACGTTTTGGACTGCATCTGCCTTCCGATTGGTGGACGACCTGCTCTACCTCCACATTGGCCCCGGTGTGTCTGCATTCCTCTGAATGAGACTGAGCTGATCATGCTGGACGTAAAGCAAATAAATACTGAATAAAAGTTACTTTTAAGTAAGGAAATTAAGACCTTAGAAGTGATTGAGTTCATAGTACTATGTTTACATGGAAGAATAAGTTGTGAGCTGTGCTAATATGTTCTTTTCACACATTATACATTACAAATCGATCGAATTGCATTGTTGCAGTTCATTTTGCTACAGCATGTAGTTTCTTATCCTGGAAGGTTTGATGTAAACACGAACTCACTAATGTGAGTTAACCTAATGTCCAAACAGAGGCAGGATTTTAATTTGCTGAATTTTCAGCCAGCTTTCAAATGGTTTGGTCCTTATTTCAGATTTTCCATCACCCTCCCTCACTGGTTATTGGTGCTCCCTTGTGCCAACCCATTAAAAACAAAGCGCCACTCATCCCGACACCTTATATGGACTTTGTCGCTCTTTCATAACAGAGGTTTTCTCTCAGCATCCAATAATACCGTGGCCGGTGAAAACAAAGCGAGCCAAAGCTCCAGTTTTAGAAACCCGGAAACGAGAAGTGGTCGGTGTGTTTATGTGCAGTCGGCTAATTTCACTGCATATGTTTCAGTTCTTGGAGTGTAAACAGTTTTACGTGTTTGTTTGAAGGAACCATTCATCATTTTCAGTGCCTCTGCAATGTTTCCTGCACTCATTTGGAAGGAGAAACAAACGACCATGGAAAAAGTAGTGACATATAAAGGTCATGTGAAACACTCCTCGCCACACCTGTAGCAGCTGTTCTGATATGAACAGATACCTGGTGGGTCACACACCCCAAGCTGTGTGACTAGTCATGTGAGACGTGCGTCGGAAGAACACGCGCACACAGTGTACTCATTTCTGTGTACTCATGTGTGGGGTGGGGGATGTTTTCATCCCAGTTACCTTGTATTTTTCCTTTCCTTATCCTTCCTCCCTCCCCCTCATGCTTCCTTCCTTCTGTCTCTCCTCTCCCTCCGTGGAAGGTCAGGGATATGAGGACAAACACAGAATCACATGACTGTTTCTCTGAGCACTCGGACTCCAAAAACTTCCACATTCACCAGCGAGTGGAAACTTTTTGCACCACAGCTTAGGAGAGGATATCTGAGACTCTTTGGCCTCACATTGTCTCCAGTTTTTCTGTCCTCTCTGGCTGTTGTGTAATGTCTGTAAACTTCATGGGATGATTGTGGTCTCTCCATTTCTGTTTCCCCATTCCTGATTCCTCCCTGTCTCCGTCTTCCTCCACCAGCAGCAGAAGAAGCGGCGGCAGGAGGAGGAGGAGGAAACAGTATTATTCTTCTCTGGAATGTCGCATCGGGCTAAATTTAGAGCCTTAGTTTCCGTTCTTCCTTCTCCTCCCCTCCCACTCCTCTACTCATGCTCCTCCTGTTCCCCCTCCATGCAGATGAGACTGAAATAGCAGGCGTTGTGTCTTGAATCTCACCTGGGAGTAGGGGCCCTAAACGCTAAATCCCCATCAACTTCTGTATCCTTTAGGCGCAGATAGTGACCTCGGCATGGGGTCGTAGCCAGCATCTCACTCTAGTTCCTTGAGTAAAGTAATGCGATTACAATATATTTTGTATATTTTTATGTAGAACATCAGATTAGTATCTAAAATTAGCTGTCACCTAATTTGCCGGGTCTTTTAGAGTTTGGATATCCGTTATAAGTTTGGCTGGATGTCCTGAAAGTGACACACCCAGGGGTTTGTGGATATGATAGAAAAACTGAGGGATTGTGAACCTCATGTAATAGTGATGCACTATAAAGCAGTTACTCTTTACGTCATATTACATTGCACACCAAATTACCTACAAACTGAACATCGTGCTGGATTGAAACCAGCCTTTAGAGACTCATTTTCTGGTAGGTCTGTTGTTTGGCCATTAGAAATAATCCAGGTTTTGAAGCACCTCTGCATTGACTTCACTTTTTCGTATAAACAGTACCTGCAGTTGGGGCAATTTTAATCAACATTTCTCTCAACCAGAGAGAAAAATCAGAAGAATCCTGAATTTGAATTTCTGGGAGAACAGCAAAGGCAGTGGCAGAGCTGTAACGAAGTCTACAAGTTTTTTAAAGAGATTTTATTGGTGAGTTGGAATTAGCGTTTATTTAGCTAATGCTTCAAATACAAACAGCAATGCGTGCCTCTAGATGGACTTTTAAGTCCCGTTCTCCTCGTGACAGGGAGAATCGTTCTCCTCAGTTCTCTGTGACTTCAAACACTGCGTGAAAGCTGCAGCCCTCTCGTTCAGTGCTGTGAGGAAGCTGCAGTGCAGGTGCAGATGCTTTTATGACAAGAATATGGCAAATGCAAAATTGAGCTCGGCTCAACTTTTGTGCGCTGTGATGAAATTGGGTGTGACATTAGTTTGGAACGTGGCCTCTGTACTAATTTTTGAACTAACTTTGATGAAAATGATCAGAAAACGCTTCAAACTGCTGCAGTGTTTGATCTGGACATTTTTCATAGGTTGTTAAATGAGCAGAGAGAGGTACGAAACTGTCATCAGCTGCTAATTGTCCTGTTAGCACATCTGTTTTTTTTCTCTCCTTCATGATCAGCTGATCAGCTGTGACTCTGATTGGATGTTCCCGCCTGCTATTTTATGTGTGTATCTCTGCCTAGATGCTTCAACACGTGTTACCATTTATCAATACCGGCCACTCTTGTAGCCATTACCACTGATTCATGCCTTGGCCCTAATGGTTGAATCATTAACATTATTTAGACCACAGGCTGTTTGTGGACGTGAGTCATTCGCTCCTTGCATGTTAGCCCACTGAGGAATGTTAGCGTGTTTATATCACGTATGTGTGTGTGTGACTGTCCTCAGGCCACTCTTAAGTATTGATCTCCATATGGTCAATGAGCAAGGCTAACGACGCTACATTATGCCGCTCTCCCCCACCCTTAATCAATCAATCCCAGCAGCCGTGGCACAAACAGGCCTCTGTGGTCGGTCAGAGGACCTCACGCATTAGCCCACCACGGCCGACATTAGCCAGCGCTAATGGACGCCTCCAGGTACAAACAACAGCGTCGCTGGTGAGGATTAGCTGATAAGTAAGCATATTTTAGCTTAAACTTAGCTACAAGTTTGTGTGTTGTGTGTGCAAACATAAACATTCGTAAACACACGTGTGCTGCTGCCCAACCCTTCATTGGATTTCTAAGGTGGAAGGGTTGTGTTGTCATTGATTTCTCTGCAGTAGAAACTAGAGGCATACCATTAGTCCCCCAGGACACACACACACACACACAGATATGTGGAAGATGTCAATACAGCGGGTCAATAATCTGGGATATCTCATCTGTTTAAAGAAGCAGCTGTTTGTGCTGTTGGATGGAAAGGAGGATAAAAAGTCAGAGCTGAGGAGGAGAGAAACGATACGCAGGGATATCCCTCCTTCCTTCCGCAGCATGTTCCTCTCTTCCTGCATCTCCTGAGGCTCAGCGAGAGGCAGAAAAGCATAAAACAGAAAGCGAAATCAAGAGAAGGAGCGACGTTACAGGCGCACTGGTAGCATTACCTTCACTGCTGCTCCCTGTAGAGTTCCCTATCACTCACTAACACCAGTACGGCACAGTTAAACACTTACACGCTCGGTGAGTCATTCATTGCACTCCTTTACTCCCCCTCCCCCTCTTCCTCCCCCCCCTCTCTCTTTCCCTAACTGTTTGAGGTCTAAATCCCTCCATACTCAGCGACTTAACCCCTCTCTTTCATTTCGCCCCTTCACTCATGCTTGGATCTACCGGTAACCATTAGCTGGAGTGTGCCTGTGTGTGCGCGCATATGTGTGTGTGTGTATGTGATCAGTAAACTAATGCTTTGTCGAGCGCCACGTTCCTGGCACGTGGCAAACCTCACTGCCAGAAGAAAACTTCAAATGAACCTCTCAGCATAGGCTGAAACACACAGAGGTACTCTTCCTCTTTAACATTTAACATCTTGTTTATCCCCGGGAGAATACACCAGCATGAAGCCATACAGTATGTATGTTATATGTACCTGTCAGCAGGCATATATAAGTCCAGATGCACGCCATATATTAGCCTTTGGTTCATATTTCAGGAATTTTACTCTATTTTCTTGACAGAATCTGCTTACCTATCTGAGGAAAAATGTACCCGAGTATGTCTTCATTAATGTTTCTTAGAGCTCATTTTTTTTGACTGCAGCTTTTCTTCTTGTGTTCAGATGGTATCAGGATGTGTTTGCTTCATTCAGTGTTTTTAAAATGCAAACATTCAGTGCCGATTCAGTGATACCAGTGCCTCATTGTCCAAAACAAGGCTTTCCTGCATCACACTGAGAGAAATGTGTTAAAGTGGGTTTGGCACATGTTCCCCTGCAGCCAGTGCATGAACGTGGTACGAACAATAAAAGTAGTAAACGAAAAACTGGACTGCTTTTAAAGCATGGAAGAAATTATCCATAGTAAGCCTGTTAAAATTTCAGTTTTTCCACGTTTCCATGCAGGGAAACAGACTCTGTGGTCACTGTGGGTTTCTACCCAAACGAGAAACCCACACAGTATGCTAACGTTTGGCTTCGGCTGTATTGTTATGCTAGCTACCAAATTAAAGCATAAATAATTTATCTACACATGCTAACATTTCAGCTTTCGCAATGTTGGTTTGAGAAAGTCTTTGTGTCGTTCTTGCACCAGGACTGCGGTAATAAGAGCGGAAATGCTGGATGTAAAATAAAAGAGTGTAACTTCACTGCAATGCACCCACCTGGGCTCAACATAGACTACATATACATACACAAAAGAGGCGCCTTTAACCAGCCCAGATTATTTTTGAAAGCCGACTGTTCATGGAGAATCTGTTTTATTTGCACTTCTTTGTTTTTATTTAAATATTTCCAGTGTTTAATGTTGAAATGAGCCAAAAGTAAATACTTCATATTTACCGACATGACTTAACCATAATTTTCAATTCTTTTTCTCATATAAATAAACAAAACACACATGTTGGTGCCACCGTACCCCACCTGGATGAGCATGCACCGAGCGATTTCTTACATTTATCCGCCTTCACTCTTTCCCTACTTTCCTGTCACTTTCTGCATTTTCCTGTAGATAAAGGCACAACTTGTCATATAAATGTTTGAACAATAAAAAGAAAGCAGAAGACATCTACTGCTCTTTATATTTATCCAAAAAAAAACTACAAAAAAAGAGCAAAAACAAGTTGGTTTGTTTTTTTGTTTTTTGGAACAAATCACCAGAAAAAAACCGCTCAGTTTTCATCTGGACCTGTTTTTTTCTGCACAGTTGCTTCTGGGAGAGCATCAGCAATGCTTCTTTGGTATTGAGCTTAAAAATTCTTCGTCTTCCTGTTTCTGAGAACGCCCCTGTCTTGTCTCAGCAGCGGTTATTAGACCACAGTCAGTGTTTAAAGATGACTTCCCCTCATTGACATGCCAGTGTGTGCATTATCCTCAACACTAAATGAGGCTTTTTAATTGTTAGTTTATGTAAAAGCTGCTCAACGCATGGGTAAACAGACGTCACAACTTCGTCCCCTGGGGTTTAGCTCCTTTTTTCCCTTCCTCTCTCCCTCTCTTACTTTGATGGAGTCATTTCAGATAACTTCAGACCCACCTCGCTGCCGCCTCCCTCCCTTCCACCTCCTCCTCTACTCTCTCATCCGTCCATTTTGTTCATGTCAACCCCCACCCTCCTTCTCCCCCCCCAGCTCACCTTCCCTCCATCTTTTTTTCTTTTCCTCCCTCTCTCCTCGGTCCCTCCCACCCGAGTAGTGCGGATCCTTTGGTAAGCGTCTGGTGCCTTGCAGAGCTTGTCAGTAAAGCCAGAGCTAATTAGAGGAATCACAGAATAATTAGTTTTTCTTCTTGTCGTTTAATTCCCACCATCCTTTCATCACCCCCATCCCTCTCCCCCCATCTAGTTTTTTTTCGCTGTCAACAATCAACACAGCCACTAAGCTATAGGACGTTTCCACACCTTCTATCACCCTCTAAACGTTCCACTTTGTCTTGATTTTCATTTCAATCGCTCATCTGTTTTTTTTTCTCTACATCTCTCTTAATCTCTAGGCATCTCCCTCCTTCTCCTCTCCGTCTCTTTCTACATCTCTGTGCCTGGCTCCTTTCTACATCTGTCTCCTCTCTCCCCGTGGAGTGTTTTCCCGCCCACACCTTTTTCTCTATTGAGGTTTCTCTTGCCGCTGTTGACTTAAACACATGGTCGAGCTTGTTTTCTCACTCTGTGCCTTCCTCCCACTCTGCTCCCACCCTCCCCTCCCTCTTTTCTCTCTCTCGCGCTCTCTTTTCTTTCTCCCTGGCTCACTCTTGTTTATCCGTATAGCCACTGTTTGTTTACACATCTATTTCTCCCTCCAGGTTGGCCGACAGTCCACTCCTTCAAAAACGATTTCCCCTATACATCCCTCCATCCTCTGCTACTTGTCTTCATCTCCTCAGAGTGCCTGTTTACTCCCTTCCTTTATCAACATCTTTCCTTCCACTCCTCCTTATAAGTTATGCCTCCTTCTATTGGCCCCCCTCCCTTCTTTTTTTCTCTTAACCACCCCTCGATTGCTCTTGTTTTGTAAAAATGATAAGGCGGGTGGGAGGAGGAAGGGTCTCTGGTCACAGCCGAGGTAATTGCCACTTTATGGCTCATGTTTTGTGTTGAGAGTGCTTCGGTTTAGTCTGACTTTGCAGCCTTAACGCCAGAGCCCCATGACGTCGTGTCAGCTAAACTAACAGTAAAGGTCTGCAATTATCTGCACAGGCCGACTTTCAAAGACGTAATACGTCCACGAAAACAAGCAGATGGAGGATATTTGATGAGTAAGTCCTCTCATGCTTTGTCATCACAGTCACAAATCCATCTCATGAGCTACAGTCATGAGGAAAATAAGTACATCCCGAGGACTGCTGACTTTTTGGGACGTGTTTGGACGAGAAAACGTGAGATGTAAAAATATAAACACGTCATGTTCTCCAGTGGAAAAATGTTCACTAGTTATTTTTGCCCCCTTTGGAAGAAATTATTTCAAGTAGAAAAGCTTAATTTATTATTCTAAGTCCTCCAGTTCCAAGATGTTTGAGGGTCTTCCTGACCCTTTTAAATCCTCCCACTCCATTTCAGTCAGGTTCAGATGTGGGCATGGCTCCATTAAACTCGGTTTTTTTCTTGTTGAGCAGTTCTTTGGTAGGATGGTTAATGTGCCTTAGCATAACTGTTGCGTTGAAAGGCCAACCTTTGGTTCAGCTTTCAGACAGATGGCCCCACATTATCTTCAATCACTCTTTGATTGCAAACATTTACAGAGACATGAGAGTTGAGGAATCCTTGAGCATGTTTATGAGGTTTGAGGTCCTATGAGCGGGATCATTGATGTTTTAGTAAAAATGTGTACTTCATTTTTACGATAGTTTTTCTTTTCTTGGCTCTTAAATTGAGCTGTGAAGAAGCTGTGATGTGTTTTTGCTTATATTTAGAAGTATAGCTTTCAAGTTAAAGAAACCCTTATTAAAGACAGCTTTTTTTATTTATCAGATTTGACCTATGACTCCTAACACCCACATTTTGTGCCATGATGGCCGTCGACACAACCACTGAAACGGTCCGTACCTCTGCCAGGCTTTTAAAAAATCTCTCCTCAGCAGGCAGAAACTGAGTCTCTGGACAAAGAAGGAAATCTGGCTTTTGATTTATTTGTGATATTTTCCTGAGAACATCAAGAAGACATCTCCCTATTTTTCTCATTTCAATTTGAGATGCATTTCCAAAGATAAGACCCCAAATATCCAATATCGCGCTCTCACATTGGTGAATGATTCTTCCAAAAAGCCCCGACTATTATAAATTTTAATTCAGAGCTGTCCGTAACTTTATGAGTAGTTCTGCTAACAAACAAAAGAAAATGACAGAAGCAGTGTGGCAGATGTGATTGCAGTTATAGTTGTGGGCCTTAGTGACATGGCTGCTGAATGGCAAGACCTGCTTCTAAAAGGACTCCACAGAGACAGTGAAACATTTCCACCTTAATTACATATCTGCATATAACATATCTACCGTCATATGAGCAAAAAGCTGTCTTTCATTCATTTGATCCATATTGATCGGGATCAGGCCGTCGGGAACGTCCCCTGCTACAGTGAAGAAGACATCCTACCATGCAGGTGTATACACATGCACACTTTGGTTCTTGGCTTTAAGGATGACTAAAAACAGCATATTAGCTTTCCACATCGTCTTCAGTCTGCACACACATCGCATCACCCTTTTGTTCTGTCTACTACAGTATACCTCTAACTCTTTCTGTCCTTCTCTCCCTCTCTCTGTCCATCTGTTCTGCTGAGTCGTGCGATCATAAGAGGGTCTATACATCACCTCTCCACCTCCCGTGGGACAACGCAGTGGAGGAGGGGAGAAAAAGAAAAGGGGGAGAGAGTGGACTGGTTCTATCTCTCTTTCTCTTTTTTTTTTTCTTCTCTGCACACACACACACACTCAAACCGCCTTCACAGCAGCAGCTGTTAGCAATGACTGCAAATTGTTTTCCCTGCACCTATTTGTGGCACGCTACTGATTGCAAGGTCCTTTCTCTTCTGCATTTGCGGGCATGAGCGGTCACGTCCACGCCGGTCCGTCCGCATGCGTGCGCGAGCCGGATTAGCGTTTTAGCTGCATTAGGAAGAGACTGAGACCAACACTTAGTTTAATGGAATTTCCATTTTCTACTTTTTTGAGAGCACGGTGTTATCTGATGACGGATCAACGCGCTCTCGTGGAGAGCCACATAGAGAGCCGAGAGAGCGAGCGATGAAGAGACGGACGGGGGGAGAAAGCAAGAGACAGGGAAAGCAATTGATGGGAAGAGACAGAGTTGTGTGACTGATGAAGGGAGGGGTTTTACTAAACACGCAGCGAGAAAGAGACAAACTGAGTGAAATGAAGAGAATTTAGAGAAAGACACAGTAATGCTCTGAATGTGGGAGGGAGGGAGGGCGGCGGCAGAGGGAGATGAGTAGAATGCAATAATGTGATAAAGCAGCTGAGGAATGGAGGTTTTTCTACACTCTGACGCTTTTAGTCCCATTTCTACTTTTTACGGCAGATTTCATCATATTACCAAAGGCCATTTTGGCTCTATTGTGGATAATAGGCTGCTGTGGAATTATTGGAGATGCTGCCTTAGATAATGGTCACTCTCCCTCGCTCTCTGTCTCCCCTGCATGTGAGAGGGAGAGGTAAAGCAGAGGAAGCAAAGGGAGGAGGAGAGAGATTAATAGCATACAAAGATGGGCAGAGTTGGGGGCGATGAAGATAGCAGAAGGTGCAGCATGTAGAAAGGCAGCTAAATGTGTAAGACAAAGTGAGGGGGAGATGGGTTGTGCTCCGTAGTTTGTGTGTTTGTGTGCACGCTCAGACAGATTTGTGAATGTTTTCTTCTAATACAATAAGTGGATCAGAAAATTGGATTTATTCGTCATTATAGCCCTTCTCCAGAGCAAGGAAAGCACCAGAATTCATATATTAAAGGCTCACACTATCTTAAATATCCGGCTTTTTTGGCTATCTTATCCACAGATTGCTTGCATCTCTGAAACATACTGAAAAAGTATGTTTTTGAGGAAAGCTGCAGCATTTAATGGGATTGAAATCACCAAGAAGACAAATAACATCGGTTGCTAGTTTGGTTAGGGATGTGCACAGTTACTAAAATAGTGGATTCAACATTGACACCTTCACTAGCTGTAACCAAAAACAGTAGTCATTTAAACGTCATTTAATGATTCTTAATTTGCTCATGCTAAAAAGGTTGGTAATGTACTGTTAGACAGCAGCCCGCTCCCTTCATATGGAGCAAGAGGGAAAGTGAGACAGACGGCATCTCATAAGGTTGGTTCTTCAGTGTTTTGATGTAGGGAACGAAAAACTGTGGTTGTCTAGGCTGTAAAATGATTTAAAACTGCTCGACATTAATATACAGGCGAGAAACAAAGGCTGCTAATGCTAGCAGCTAAGCCAAACTCTCCACACCAGCCTGATATAGTGTGCATAATGTCGCACACAGTGCATCCTTTTGTCTAACCGTAAATGGTGTAAAAAGGGGCATGGCTTCCAGTTCTGAAACATAAAACCAAACAGTTACGTAAATCTGCATTCTTTTTAATCACCACCAGGGGGCAAACCTGTGGTTTTACAGCATAAAAAGGAAAACGCCCCTTAGCCCTTTTCTCTGTTACCTCAGCCGACACTTTCCTGATGATTTTATGGGGTCGTTCACTAGTTTTAGGTTCAAACATTAAGTTTTAGGAAACTGCGATCGTTCTAAGGCATTAGCTAATGAAAGTGCTGTTTGACAATTGGATCCACCCCTCACTCGTCACACTTTTAAAATGCCAAAACTGCAGATTGAGGCATAGTGGGACTTGAGTTTAACAAGTCATTAGCCAGTGAAATTTATATCATTGACTCAAAGTTGTACTTAATGTGACCCAAACTGAGTGAATTTATCTGAAAAGTGTTTACTGAGGTCAGGGTCGAGGCCTCTTTTATCATAGATTTAAACAGGGCTGCAATCTTTCCACAGCGACTGGGTTCGCCCCCTGGTGGCCATTAAAAAGCACGCAGGTTTACGGCACTTCTGTGTTTTTCACATTCTGTGTGTTTTCACTTTTAAAAGGGAAAATGGAAGCTTCGTCCATCTTTTATAGAGTCTATGGCTGTAATTATTCTCAAATTCCTCACAGCTTCCACTAGACTAGCATGCTTTAACGAGGCATTAACCACAGCTCCACATGGCACATCACCGAAGCCATTTCTCTAAATATATTTAAAAAGCGTGCCTTTCACACCAATAAATCACGTAAACAGACTCTTGTTTAAACTGTTTATTTCACCGCATGGTTGGCTAACATCCTTTCAGTTTGCTGTCACAGTGGTCCCATAATCCAGTATCTCAGTTTGCATTTTTACACTGAGCTTAAACAGGAAGATGGAACAGCAGCTACAGACCTCTGAATTTACATCCATGTTTATGAGCTTGTAATCTTCTCCTTCACAATCAAACATTATAGTTTTCCTTCTTACTTTGCATATTACTCCTCCCCAGCTGTTCAGATACAGTAAAATATGACACGGTCATATAAACAGGGTACATATATGTGTTGGTTTGGACTCTTGGTTGGCTGCAACAGTGGATTTGAAGACATCATTATAAGATCTCCGTTATTAGAGAAAGTAATATTTAGTTGTTGGCCTGATTCATCGCTTCTTCGGTGTTGCAGCTGATTCCTACGATAGAAATATATGCTAAGAATTGAACCGATGGAGAGATTTAGTGCACGTACATAACTGTAGGTGTAAGTGTAGCAGCCACAGACAGCACAGTATAGATTGCCTATAAGCCCACAGCTATAGAAGACGATCTCACTGGAATATGGTAGGATAGAAGGTGGGGGCAGTTAAAGGGGTGGAGGAATCAAGATGGAGGGAAGGTGAAGTGGATTGAAGCAGAAGGAAGGATGTGAAGTCGAGAGGAGGAGAGAAAAAAGCGCCTGAAGAAACACAGGAAGGGAGAGAGAAGGAGAAACTGAGGAAGAATGACAGAGGGAAGGAGGGAAGGGGAACCCATTGCCCTGAGACTAAAGCAGAGTGAAAAAGAGTGAAAAGAGAAGGAGAGCGCAGAAGAGTGATAGCCTTACAGCAGCACCTAATGGCTTCTCTGGAGAGAGGGAGAAAGAGAGAGGGATGGGAGGAGAAGGCATAATGAGGGGGCTATGACAGAGGCAGAGATAGATTTAGAGAGGTAGATGGAGAGAGAGACAAAGAGAGGTGGAGGTTACACGGCCGCTCAGTAAAGATGGAGTCAAAGAAAACAGGAGAAGAGAGTGAAAAGCGGTAAATGGTGAAAGGGAGGAGAGGGTGGAGACGAGGGAGTTCAATGATGGCTGCTGAGGTGGGGGGGAGGGATGGATACAGCTGCTAAATGAGCAACAGTGGGAATAAAGATGGATGAGCGTGGACGAAGAAAAACAAATGTGAAACAGGTAGAAAAACAAATGAAAGCGTGAAAGAATGAGGCGGGTGAGAAGGGTGCAAACAAAGCAGGGCGGAGGAATAAATGGGAAGATGGATGGAGAACAAGGGGGAGGGAGGAAATGGTGGCATGGGGTGGAGGAGTGAAGAAAAAAAGTGGAAAAGCAATCAGATGAAGAAGAGATTGAGAGAATGGAAGACAGAGCTGGTGTGACAGCAGAGGAGGAAATTGAAGAGGAGGCTGTTGAGTGAGAGATGGAGGATGCTGTACGGATAAAAAGGCAGTTTACTGTCACAACGAGGGGGAGGAGAGGGGAGGGGAGGTAGACGGAGAAGGGAGGATGGACGGATGCGTGGAACGTATCTTCACCTCCGTTAACAGCCGTGTAATAGCACTGATCACAGCTGTGAATAATTCAAAACCTCTAGTTGGGAATTCTCTCAGGGAAGAGACGGAGCAGTCGCCGTGGCGATATCACACGTACCCGCACGCCTTTGAGACGCACGCTCGTGTTTGTGTGTTTGCACAACGCATGTCGTGATATAGACGAGTGAAGAGAAGAGACAGAGCGGTCCGCCTGCTGCAGCTCAAAGTCGTCCCTCAGATGTTCCATTCTCAGCCGCCATGATTAGATTACACAGGAACACATCAGTCTTCTCTCTCATAACACACACGCGCTGACATCGCTCAATCACTCACACACACACCGTCAGATCCCAGCTTCCCTCTCGTCTGCCTCCCCGTTTTGTCTTTAAGGTCTCCATGGCGACCGTTTCCAAGGTGATTTACTGTAGCACCTGGTCCCTCTCAGGGTGGTACACTCGCCTGCTCGCCTCAATCACTCCCCGGCCACCAATGATCTCATCCCTCCGCTCTCCTCCTCTTCTTCTTCCTCTCCTCCTGCTGTGTTGTCGCAGACGTGATTTACACCCGTCTTCTGTCCTCCCGCCGCTCGTCATGTTCAGCCGTCCGTGACCGTTTATTCACCTTATATAAAGCATCAGGATGATATAGAGGTGGTAATAAAGGTATTCATAAGAAGGAGGTCATTAGATTAGCTTATGAAATGCTTTACAAGGCTCAACAAACATTAGTGATTAATAGTGTTGAACCAGACGCTTAATTGATTAGGGATGATTAACAGAAAATTTATAATCACCCTAAGCTCAGCGAGGAAGATGTGAGGGAGTCCTGGCCTGGGTTTGAACCGACACTGTCTAACCACGGAGCCACGAGCAGCAGGAACTCCTTCGCGTCGATGGTTTTAGCTGTTTAGGTCCTTTTTAAAGGTACATCAGTCAGCCACAACACTAAAACCACCTGCCAAATACTGTGTAGGCCTCGTTTGTGTCACCACAGCAGCTCTGAGCTACATCAGTGTCCTCTGTTGTCTGACACCAGGGCCTTAGCTGGAGATCAGTGCAGATGTGTTCGGTGGGTCGGGTTTCTTCTGGTCCTCCAGGCACTCCGTGAGATTGGGCTGATGGGACTCTATGGGCTCTTTGTCACATTCTTTTCCACATTTTTGTGACGCTGGGGGAGGACTCTGCCATCTGAGAGTGTTTTTGCAATGAGGGTGACAGTCTGGCGAGGGCAGACTGTATGAATTGAAAAAGGACCCAAAATGCAGACTCCAAGGAACAGGGAACAAAACTTGAATGTTAACAAAAAGCGAGCCGTTTAATATGGCTGGTAAAAAAGGTACAAACAAAGGGCAAGGCAAACTGAAGCAAAATTAACACAAACCTAAACTGGGAAATCTAAACAAACAATAAGAAAAACCTAGACAAGAAACTTGGAAGCATGGCATAGGAAACATGGCGTGGACAACAGACGACCTGACAATCACACACTGAAAACAGAGGACTTAAATACACAGGAGGTGATTAGGGGAAGTGGAGACACATGAGGAAACAGCTGGCACACATGAACATAATGACGTCACAGTGGGAGAGTAAAACTGAACATGATGAACACAGAACACCAGACCTCTTCACAATAAAACAGGAAACATAATGAGACAGACATGACAACCCGAACTTGACAACGTAAGACACAGACATGAAACGCATGAAGAGCAGGGGAGATTTAACATGGTTGGAAACACGAGGGGAAAATAATAACTAGAAACACTTAGGCATAATAATACAAACTTGATAACATAAGACACGCAGCATGAAACACGAAGGGTGAGGGGAAGCTTAAATACAGGGGAAGAAAACACAAGGAGTCTAATAACCAAATGAACTTAGATAACCTAATGAACAAAATAAACTCAAACTTAAAATGCTGGGTCAAAAGACCCAGGACCATGACGGAGCCCCCCCTTCAAGGGCGGATTCCAGACGCCCAAAACCATGAACAAAGAAATGCAGCAACAAGAAAACAAACATGAAACAAAACCAAAACAACCCACCCAGGGCGGGCGGCGGGGGTCCAGGACGGAGGGCCAGAAACAAAACCACAAAAACAAAGAATCTGAAGCACTCAGTCCAAACACAAGGGCTTAAGAGTCCGAGACCCTGTTTCAGGAGGGCGACCATGATCTCGGCAGAAAAGGAGTTCATGGCGGAGTAGTTCAGGTGGCCGACCTGGAGGCCGATGGCACAGTAGTCCATAGTTCAAGGGTTCAGGGGGCCGGCCATGTGGAAGGTGGCAGTGGCGAAGCAAGCATGGCTGGCCACACTCGGGTGGCTTGGCTCGTGGCCGGCGGCAACATGGACGAGACCTGTCGGGTGGCTTGGCTCGTGGCCGGCGGTGACGTGGACGAGACCTGTCGGGCGGCTTGGCTCGTGGCCGGCGGTGACGTGGACGATAATCCTTGGATGGTTTGGTTGGTTTCCGTCGACAGGCTGTCCTGACAGGCTCCGGAAACAGCCGTGCTGGACCTGGACGTGGCTTGGCAGGTGGAAGGAGACAAGGCTGAGGCGTGGCAGGCACAGATAATGGCGCTGCAGGCGACGGCGTGGAAGCCGCAGGTGGCGGCGCTGCAGGCGATGGCGTGGAAGGATGCTGGGCGCGCTTGGCTGAACCTCCAGCTGGCACAACAGGACCAGGCGAGGCAGGGCCAGACGCAGCAGAGGCCGGACCAGGCAAGGCTGAAGACTCTGACGAAGCTGGACCAGACGAGGCTGAAGACTCTGACGAAGCTGGACCAGGTGACGACGAGGCGGCCGCAGGTGGCGGCTGAACGGTCCCCTCGGACCCTCCAGCTGACGAGGCATGAGGCTGGACGGGCTCCTCGGGCCCTCCAGCTGACGAGGCAGGTTGCTTTTCAAGTTGCAGCAACACACAGTCTATAGTGGGTGAAATGAGTTCGTATGAGTTCTCAGACTGAGGTGTGGCAGAACCAGGTGAGGCGTCGTCCTCAGGCTGAGGCGTAGAAGCAGCAAGCAGTAGCACAGCAGGTGGTGGTCCTGCAGGCGGCGGCACGGGAGCCGCAGGAGGTGGCGCTGCAGCCACAGGTGGTGAAGCAGAAGGTGGCCAGACGGGCTCCTCAGGCCCTCCAGCTGACGAAGCGTGAGGCTGGACGGGCTCCTCGGGCCCGCCAGCTGACGAAGCGTGAGGCTGGACGGGCTCCTCGGGCCCCCCAGCCGACGCGGCATGGTGCTGGACGGGCTCCTCGGGCCCTCCAGCAGACACAGGAAAAGGCTGCACAAACTCCAACTTAGCCCCTGGCTCCAACCTGGCCTGGATCTCGGTCCCACAGTAGCTTAGCTGAGCCTCATGGCTAGCACTTCCAGTGCAAACAGTCTTATAATTTGGCTTCTTGGAAGCAAAGTTCATAGCATGATCAATACACTGGGATGCTAGGTAATTGTGCAGAGGGATAAGATATTCCGTGGAAGACTTGGCTGGTGATTTTTCAGTCTTAGTCATTTCATAAACATGCCCATGAACCTTCAAGGCAGTGTTTGTTCCTTAGAAAAAACGCGTGGATTCAGAATACAATCACCCACCTCATGTTGCTGTGAGCCGTGGTGACGACCTGGACGCCGCCTCCTCCTGGAAGCCGTGGTCGTGGAGGCCGGCGCCGCTACGGCTGAGATGAATGTAGCGCTGGAAGCAGCCACCGGTTGAGGTGAGGAAAACGCAGCACTTGTCTGCTGCAGTGGCGACATGGACATGGAGACAGGCGGGAGACTCAACACGCCAACTTTAGCTCCTATAGCTGGCATAGGGAGGGCTGCGTCACAGAGGGGCTGGAGTAATTCAGTCTGCATGCTGGGGGGCTGCTTTGGCAACACGGTGCGGATGAAGCCGTGCAAATCCTCCGACAATCCCTCCATGTAAGCCGGGTATGCAGACAGAATCTGGTACAGCTGAACTCTAACTGACTCCTTCTCACTCTCCTGTCTGCACGCAGAATAGATTTTTCCACTGTCCATGGAGAATGGTCACACGAGTGCTGAACTCCCAAAAATCCTCAAAGATGTCTGCTGGGTCCATTCTGGTCAGGTCGTTCTGTCACAGTCTGGCGAGGGCAGACTGTATGAATTGAAAAAGGACCCAAAATGCAGACTCCAAGGAACAGGGAACAAAACTTGAATGTTAACAAAAAGCGAGCCGTTTAATATGGCTGGTAAAAAAGGTACAAACAAAGGGCAAGGCAAACTGAAGCAAAATTAACACAAACCTAAACTGGGAAATCTAAACAAACAATAAGAAAAACCTAGACAAGAAACTTGGAAGCATGGCATAGGAAACATGGCGTGGACAACAGACGACCTGACAATCACACACTGAAAACAGAGGACTTAAATACACAGGAGGTGATTAGGGGAAGTGGAGACACATGAGGAAACAGCTGGCACACATGAACATAATGACGTCACAGTGGGAGAGTAAAACTGAACATGATGAACACAGAACACCAGACCTCTTCACAATAAAACAGGAAACATAATGAGACATAGACATGACAACCCGAACTTGACAACGTAAGACACAGACATGAAACGCATGAAGAGCAGGGGAGATTTAACATGGTTGGAAACACGAGGGGAAAATAATAACTAGAAACACTTAGGCATAATAATACAAACTTGATAACATAAGACACGCAGCATGAAACACGAAGGGTGAGGGGAAGCTTAAATACAGGGGAAGAAAACACAAGGAGTCTAATAACCAAATGAACTTAGATAACCTAATGAACAAAATAAACTCAAACTTAAAACGCTGGGTCAAAAGACCCAGGACCATGACAGAGGGGTGTGCTCAGTGACAGCCTCTCTACCTGTAAGATGGATGGATTTGGAACCCCAAACCGTCCCTAGTTACGCTTCTATTGGTCTGGCTGCTGAGGGACTTCCCATGATGCACTGAGCATTTCTCCTTTACTCCTGTCTTTGTACTCCTGCTTCATCTTTGTCTTTTCTCTCCTACTTTGTCCTTGTCTCTCTATGCTCATCGTTTTGTCTCTCCTCTCTTTCCCCTCAGCTCCTGCTGGTCACAGTAGATGGCTGCCCCTCCTCTGGTCCGACTGGAGGTCTTTTTCTGTTAAAAGGGAGTTCTTCTTCCCTGTTGTCACCATAAAGTGATGGTCACAGCGGGTCATCTGATTTTCTGTGCTCTATCTCTAATATTGCAGGGCTTTTACCTTGCAGTATAAAGCGCCTTGATGCATTTGTTGTTGTGAATTAGCTCTGTGTAAATAAAACTGAATTGAAAGTGTGTGCAATCCGGTCTGCTGTCCTAGCCTCAGGGGGCAGTGAGGAATACTTTGGGGGCTTACAGTGTAGGCGCTGTATATTTGTGTGTTTGGTTTGGACTGTATGATTAGATTAAAAAAGCTCATGCATGGAAGTTTATCTGGGACCAGACTCAGATTCCCGCCTTTGTACATTTTGGGTTGCACGTGCTGCCTGTTTTAAATCCCCTCACAGGATTTACAGTTGTGCAGTCTGAGGAAAAAACTGTAATTAATTCAATAACCTGGTTCTTTCGTATTTTTTCAACCTGTTCTTCCTGTAACAGGCAGTTTTTAGACGACATTTTAAGGTAACAGTAAGCTAAACTTACACACTGGCTAACCTGACAGTAGCTTAAAGAAACATCTTAAAATGTGCTACATTTAAAAGGAAAAAAACCTTCATTTTTAGAGGTTTTCCAACACTCTAGTGGAAACCCTGGCATCCAAACTTCATGGGAATAAGAGTTTCAGTCTAAAGTGTTCATATAATGCATATAATGTTCTTATTTTTAACTGTAATAATAAATGTGAATCAATACAGTTTTTTGTTGTTGTTGGGTTTTTTTTGCAGAGATCATAGTTTAAAGAATTTCACGCTACACGACTGCAAACGAGCGTGAAGTGACATTCCAGGCTTGCTGCTGTCTGTGGGTGGCATCCTGTGTCTGCACAGAAATCCCTCGGTTAAACACAGAGCCTCCAAACAGCGTTCATGCTGCAGGGACTCATTTAGTCAAACTGATCCACTCCTGCATGCCTACATGCATTTCACAGCGTCGCTGCATGGCATCATGTCGCTTCAGTTATGGTTAAAGGATGATCCCCAAGAAACCCTGTTAACCCAGTCGATTGTTTTTGAGCATGTGAGGTGAATTTTATGAAGGGGGAAAAAAGGAAAGTGGAAGGTTGAGTGTGTTTCACTTTGACATTGATCTGTAAATTATGTGTGCGTGAGGGTGAGTGTGCGTAGATTCAAAAGATTCCAAAATAGGCCAGTTAGGGTTTAAAGTAGAGAGATGTTAGAGATTAAACAGACCTCTGTGGGGAGCAAAACTCCTCTCCAGCAGTTTAAATATAACTCTCTTCTGGGAGAAACTGAGTAAGTCTACAAGTGTGTGTGCCTGTGTGTGTTTGAGGGGGCCGGGCTGGGTTAGTGGGTTTATGTGTTGTTCTACATGTGAAAAATATGTGGCTAAGAAACTTTGATCTGTCCTTATTGCTCTGTGCATATTTGTATTTGGGGAGCAAATGTGTTTACATATTCGGTTTTATTTTTCCCTGTGGGAGAAAACCTTCATGTTTTAGGATGAAGACTTGTTTTTGGGCCAGTTTAAGCTTCCAGGAAATTCATGTAAAGCGATGTAATGCCCTCTGAAGCGATGGAAACGTGACTGTGTGTGTGTGTGATTCTTGAAGTGATGTCTTCTTTACCTTGGAAGCTGTGGGGATAGTTCAACACTGTAAGGTCTGCCTTCACCATCTGCTTGGTGTTAGTGTGTATGTGGGATTATGTATATGCATGTGAATCACTCAGCAGGAGCTGCATAACATGCATAAAGCTTGCGTTTAACCATAAGCTGCAGTGCACCATCTTTTATTTTTAATCAAATACTTTCTTCACCAAGTCACTGACTTCCTATCTTTGTGCTAAACACATATTTAAAAGCATAGCAAGCTGTCTGTTTGACGACAAGCTAAAGACGACCTTTATAGAAGATTTTATTGATGCAGAAATCGATGTACAGGTGTCAAAAAGTGCAGTTCCACTAATGGCCACACGAGGCTACATGCAAACACAGTCACTCCCTACAGATTCATGTGTTGACATGCCTAACTTTACAACAGAAATAAACGTGTTTATAGCCTGAAATCAAAAAACTGTTTAAGCTTCTGAAGCTATCGCTCCTTCAGAACAATTCAAGAGGTTTGGGAGGCTGGAACGTGGAATATTTGAAAATCTCGCATCGAATTAGAGCACAGAGGCCAAAGGAAATCTTTTCTCTGAACAAGCCACAGCAGCTTTGAGAATCAGCTGGAACCAGAGCTTTCTGCCTTGGTTGTGCTGTCAGTGCCTTTTGGAGCATTTTTAATGGGTTCCTGAGAAATAGTTTGGCCTGTGGTACGGTACAGCCCTTCCAAGAGGTTTTTCTTTTAGTTGAATTCGATTCTAGTATTTTAATAGTTTACTGCTTAGCGCTAATTAGCAGAAATTCTTGTATACCGAGCATTAGCTGATACAGCAGCTTAGCATTCCCACCTGTTGTCCAAATATGGTGACTTCTGGCTCCAAAAAAAAATAAACACTGCAGTTATTAAAAACAGTGAGGTTTCAACATGCAGGGTCCAGAAACTATCGGGTCATGTCATGGTTTCTATGTCTAGTTTTATATGCAGTAATCATCCTCTGTCCAATTCTGTTTCCATCTTTATCTTTTCCTGTTGTTTATTAGTCTCATATGTGGCTTTCCTCACTCGGCATTGGATTCATTAGACTTAATTGCACTTAATTAGAGTTAATTACTCTTAATTATGTTTGAATTACATAAAAAGTAACAATGTTTTAGTACTGATGAATGGAAATTGATGATGGGTAATAAAAAGCCAAATGACAGTCAAGTTTAAGACAAAGAGTGGGAAAATGAAAACAGTGGATTATAGACTAAATAACGTAATTATTGCTTTTATCCTCAAAAACAAACTCTGGCTTTCAAATTAAAGGAAAATTCTGTCCCCATGTTTTCACATATTGTGGGAATTTGGGGGTTGACAACACAAAGGAAATTGTGTGCTATAGCCTGTATGTGAGCATACGGTGTCTTCTGCCATCCATTTCACAGCTTTTGAAATATAATCCCTCATGCGTCTGTAGCTGCTGTCTACATCTCCATTCATTCAGGCTGAAACCTTTGAAAATAACAAACTCCACTCCAGCAAACAGGCACATTTGGCAGTCACATTGCCACCTCATTCTTCACGATGCAGTGCTTTTGATTTGCATATTTTGCCACACCTCTCATGCGTCACGGGAGGGGGTCACAGTTTAAGGTCAGCCAGCATGAATCCCAAGGACATTCAGGCATGGATGAGCCCTGGCTGCGAAGGCGCCTTCTGTGACCTTCAGCTGGCTACGGTAACCAGGGACACGGCTTGGATTTGCCCATAAACCTTCACCTGCTGCAGATCTTCTGCTCATCTGAATAGAGACTTGGGGAAAAAACCCGATACATTTCCTGCTCACTGTCTCAGTCTGATTGCAGCTGTAGCCTCTGTAACAGACTAATGAAGCATCTCCTTATCCACCCAACCCTCGCTTTGCATCTCCTCTCTCCTCTTCACACCCTCCCCCTCCTCCTCTTACACAAGCGGGTGACAGATGTGAGCCACTCTGGAGAGCACGCAGACACCCAGCGCTCGGCTGCCAGGCGCCGATGCTCTTATAGGTTGTGTGTGAGTGTGTGTGTGTGTTTCTTTTGCATAAACTTGTAGTAGTGCTGTAGTAATCGGTCCCTTTTTCTTTGCTTTTCCAGTGTGGGTGCATGTGTTTAGGTGTGTGTGTTATTTCAGTGTAGCAAGTGCAGCCTTTAATCTCACTGCTGTGTGGTCGCAGATGGGATTTTCATCTCAGCTGGAGAGTGGATGTTCATGCCAACAGGGGTATTTCCAGTATTTTCTAAATGGTGTAGAATTGAGGGGGGGCTAGTCCTGTTAGCTCATGAGCAAATTTCCTGCATTCGGAGGCATGGCTGCCGCTTAACAGTATGGCAGCAGATGTTTCAGTAATGAAGCTGAGAAAATGCAGAATTGTTACAACTGTCAATGTGTTTTATTCTACTCAATGGTAGAAGTAGTTGTTTAGCTTAGCTTACTTTAGCTAAATAAAGGGTTTAGAGAATTACAGGAAGTGGACCAAGCCACTGCGGCGCATTTAAGGGGGAGTCCATTTTTGTCTAAGATGGACCGTCTCCTAGGCTAGGCGCTTCGCTCATGTCCTATCGGGAGGAGTCCCTGGGGCAGACCGGTGCTCACTGAGTGGAACAGATCTCTCGGTTAGCTTGGGAACACCTTGGTATCCCCCCCGGAAGAGGTCGCCAGGGTGAAGAAAGTCTGAGCTTCTCTGCTTAGACTCCTGCCCTCCTGTGAGCTGAACCTAGATAAGAGATAGAAAATGGATGGATCCCTTATCTTCTACTTATCCAAAGTCAGGTCATGGTTGTAGCAAGGCAAACAGGGTATTCCAGATGTCCTTTTTCACAGCAACACTTTGGGATCACCGGGAAGAACTGCAAAGTGTTCCAGGCCAGATGAAATATATAATCTGTCCCGCAGGTTCTGGGTCTTCCCTTCCCCTCCAAGTTGTATGTACCCAGAAACTCCACAGAGACCCATCCAGGCAACACTCTGATCAAATGCCTGAACCACCTCACCTGTCTCCCAGGAAGGAAACTCTATCCTGAGCCCTTCCAGCTCTCAGAGCATTTCACCTTATCACTAAAGCCTCAGTTATACTTTTCACGTCCACTCGGGTCCAAGTGGGGTAAATTTCATGAACAGTGAACATGAGGGTCCATGTGGATGTCCACCTGCTTGCCTGTTTCAATGATTGCGCAAACTCATCTGTAGAGAATTTATATTACAATGCACCGACTAGGCATGCGCCCCAGGCAGTGGACTTTAAAGAAATATAACAGGAATAACTACTTAGCCATTGGATCTCCAGCCATCCGTGTCCGTAACAGAGTATGATCAAGGCCTAAGGCTGAGCCCAGCCACCCTGTGGAGAAAACCCATTTTAGCTGCTTGTATGCCCAACCTTATTTTTGCGGGCATATCTCACATTTCATGACCACAGGCCAGGGTTGGAGGGTTGGAGGGTTGATCAGCTGATAAATCGAAAGCTTTGCCTGCCTTCCTTCAGCTTCTGCTGTCACAGTGTCCAATTTTCCCCAATGTGGGGGGTCGTTGCTCAAAATAATGCAGTACACATCGATTACTTTTAGAAAATATCATGCTTAACATTACTTAAGTACTCTGTCAAGAAGGTAATTTTTCACTACTGCTTCTGTAACATGGCCTGAAATACGCTGTCACATTATCATACCAGTGAACAATACAAACATGTTAGCACACCAATGCAAATCCCAGTCCTAATGATGACACGCAAAGTCGGTAAAAAAATCAAATCAAAAGCCCAAGAGGTTACCTGTTTTGTTACCTTTTGGAGATGATTCAATTCAAGTTTATTTAAATAGCGCCAAATCACAACAACAGTCGCCTCAAGGCGCTTTATATTGTAAGGTAGACCCTGCAGGCTCTGGCTGCTTGGCTGGAGTCTGCATGCGCTCAGCGTTAAAGTCATTTTGAGTTCTTTATCAGCTTTTATGCAGATGCTCACAAAGAGTTGGTTTTGTGTTAGCAGCAGTGATCTTTAGACAGGATACAGTTTGCTATTGTGTTCTTTCCCTTTCGTGCAATTACAGTTAAGCTACTGTTCATATCTAAATTCCTTAAAAACTGTTGACTGTGACGCCATTTCCCTCCAACCTGCACACAAACTGAAGTCGGATGATTGCAGCACGAGGAAAGAAAATTGCATGTTTGGAGGGGTTTTGTATCTACTTGTCTTGTAGGTGACTGAGGAGCCATAATTGCATCAGATTATTGAGTTTAGGGCAGAAATATCTTACATTACTGCCATATAGAAAAATGTAATGTGATTACCGTAATGTGTTACACACAGTGCTGACTTTTTGTTAAGGGTCAAGTAACTAATAGTAATAGAAAATTAAAAAAAAAAAAAAAAAATCAACTTTTTTTATTTTACTGTAATCATCAGGTCACATGGCAGCAACTGAGTGAATTAGACATGGACAAGATGAAAAGTTGGGGGGGGAAAGGTGATTTAAGTGACATGCATGGTTGTTGGTGCCAGACGGACTGGTCTGAGTACTTCAGAC
The DNA here is from genome assembly GCF_057382275.1 of Copadichromis virginalis. NCBI lineage: Eukaryota > Metazoa > Chordata > Actinopteri > Cichliformes > Cichlidae > Copadichromis > Copadichromis virginalis. Next base: position 39,522,687 of record NC_140623.1, read on the forward strand.
TGCTGATCTACTGGGATTTTCCTGCATATCTATCATTAGGGTTAATAGAGAATGGTAAAACAAAGAAAAAAAAACAATCAGCTGCAGTTCTCTGGGTGAAAATGACTTGTTGATGTCCGAGGTCAGACTTTTTGATAGAAAGACAACAGTAACTCCACTCTTTACAACAAAGGTATGCAAGAGAGCATCCATCAAACCTTGAAGGAGATGGGCTACGGCAGCAGAACACTACACCAGGTGCCAATAACAGGAAACTTTGGCTAAAAGATTTGGACAGTAGAAGATTGGGCTCATTAGTACCAAGTGATCATCATTTAAACAGCCAAGGTCTCTCTGGGTGATTTTGCTGACCCATCTTCTGATGGCTGCTTCCAGCGGGGGAAAAACAGGCCATGTCACAAAGTTCAGAACATCTCAAACAGCTTTCTTGAACACTCATTGTTCTGTCTACCTCATCTCACACACAACCAGTTGGGAAAGATGGCCGCCCCCCTGAGCCTGGTTCTCCCGAAGCTTTCTTCCTTTCAAAAGGGAGTTTTTCCTCCACACTATCGCCAAGTGCTTGTTCAATAGGGAATCATCTGATTGTTGGGTTTTTCTCTCTGTTATTGTAAGGTCAATAAGGGACTGCTGTTTATGAATTGGCGCTATATAAATAAAACTGAATTGAATCGAACTAAATTTTACTCGATGCCCTCCACAGTTACCAGATCTCAATCCAATAGAGCACCTATGGGATGTCGTGGAACGGGAGGTTTGCATCATGGATGCACGGAAGACAAATCTACAGCAATAGAGACCAAAATCTCTGAGGAATATTTCTGGCAACTTGTTGAATCGAAGTCTCAAACAGTTAAGGCAGTTCTGAAGCTAAATAGGGGTCCGATCCAGTACAGCTTTACCGAATGAAGTAGCCCAAAGTGTATTTACCTAAACTAATTAATGCATTATTATCTCTTATAAGTAAAGAGATAAATAAACAATGAAGTGACTAAACCAATGTGAACAGATGCCACTGATATATGGTGTACTCACTCTGTGCACAGAAAATCATGACCCTGAAATAGAGCACCAGACTGCAGTGACTCAATCAGACCCGAACAAACTGGGTGCCAGTCCCTGCATACCAATGCATTCACATAAACACAAATACAGTTAATGCAGCAGACGCATATTTCAGTCTCTCTTATACACGCACACACACACACACATACACACACACACACACACACACACGCACACACACATATTTCCGCTCACTTCATGTGTAATGTAATCACCTAGGCTCTCCATGCCTGCTAACCCAATAAAGCTGACAGTCTCCAACACACACAGTTACATACACACAAACAAACACACACATGCTCCAGAATACATTCAACTCTCTCTTGGTTTCTTCTCCTTTCCGCCTCAGTTTTTCTGCCACTAACTGTCCGACTTACAGGAACTGTTTCAGTTACAAACTTCAGCCTCTGACTGAGCTCTTATTTGTTAGCAGCTAAGCTTCAAGTCACTTTATCCACTGACCCATTTCTGCTGAACAGCTCAGAGTTTGGGGCTGACTCGAGCCGGTCCGAGGTGCCAAAACGAAGCGTCTGGGGGAGAGAGAGTTGGATCGACGGGGCTGACAGAGAAAACAGACACAGAGCGTGCTCTTTCTTACATTATTAACAACGCTCACACGAGAGGACAAAGAGAGTGGAAGATTGGTCGAACACATTAATGCTGCACGGGAGACTCGTTTGTACCCGTGTGTACTGTCTGCTGTTTGTTCGGGTCTGCCCGGTTGTTGCGGAGGGTGACCAGGCGCGGCGGCCATAACCGCTCCTCCGAGCGCCATCTGCTCCACGCTGCAGCAACTGTTGCCAGGGTACCTGCTCTCCTCTCCTCCCCTCCAGCCCACCTTTTACTCCTCCTCCTCCTCTTTTGGCTCATCACCTCCATCGCATCCTCTCGATTTTTCTCCCCAAACAAGATCTACGCTCAAATCCTCCTCCTGTGGTTGTCCTTCTGCTCTCATGCCTCGTTTCTCTCCACACACATGCTCTTTTCTCTTCCCTCCAATTAATTTAATTTGCCTTTTCATTCTGAAGAGGATACCTGCTTTTGATTTAATGAGCTTTATTGGCGTGAGATTTAATTCTTTGTATATTAGCGACGCTCCAGTGAAGTATTAACAGCGCTGAAATAGTACTAATTCTAATTCATTTACTGTGTTTCCATTATTTTACTCTTCGTGTCTGTCTTCTCCGTGTGTCTTTATTTAACTAGAAGATGTGTCGGAGCTGTGCTTTCTTTAGGAAGATGCCACTGTGCTGCTTTTTCACCACCTCCAGGAAAATCTTTAAGACTTTTTCCTCTCCTCTTTCCTCTCTAACCCGTCTTTCTTCCGTTTTTTCACTCCTTTGCAGTTGTGTGGACATGACTCAGGGCCCCTTCTCTTCAGAGGAGAGATGGAACCAAAGAAAGAGTCGAGAAAAGAGGACTTTGATGGGGCGGGGGGTGTTTAGAGAGAAGGAAAGAAAAGTGGTAGAGTGAGAGAGGGAGAGATCGTAGATCAGAGCCGTCATGATTGAGCCATCTGCTGAGAGGAGGCCAGTGAGACCCGCACACACACGCCTGTGCTTAAAGATCACCACTGCCACCCGCTGGTCATTTCCCAACACTACAGCTCGCCGTCCTTCCCCACTCTCATGCATCGTCTAACTGCTGCGCTGCCATCCGGGCACAAACATGCCATCCAAAGATGAGACACGTAGCTCTGAACATCGATCAGTCTGGTCTGGCTGTCTGGTGAGCCAGTCCTAAGCAGCCGATTCTGTTTGCTCCACAGGGCTTTTTGTGCTCTAATATATGAGGTTTATCTACACGTAACTCCTTTCTAAGAAGAGCCGAGCCTCAATGCGGATTATGAGGCTTTGGCTCTTTCAAAACATATTGAGTATACTGGTGTGTTACTGACGCGAGCCAGCGCTGTGATTTGGTGCTGTAATCCCGCGTTCGCTGTTTCATTCTTGCCCTGCAGTTAAATGTGATTTGTTGTACACTCTTTGTTCCTGTGTGCTGGTGCATTTTTATGCGAGCAAACACTCTTTACTGGCCTGAATCATTCTTTCCTCTCCTCTCAGTCCTCCCCCTTTCTATTGCTGGCAGGCCTAAACAATGTCCACTCTCGTTCAGCTGTCTAACCTTTAATAGATCCATAAACACTCCACTCCCATTGGCCAGAGCAGGCCATTTCATCCTATTAGAGATTAGCATACGCCTGAGTGGAGGAGGAAGTGCTCTTTATATGCTAATGAGGAAATAATGTATGCAGCACAGCGAGGACAAGCCGGTGCCCCCGTTGGGAGGACTCAGGGTGGCCCAGCGTGCTGAATCTTGAGGCAGTCTTGTCTTTATCTTGTTTTTCACTGTCATTCACAGACAGCTGGACTGTGTCTTTGTGAGTTAAAATACATCACAAGGCTCGACTGCAGCGTTATGCCAAAAGAGGACCATGCAAAGCCGGCAGTCTAAATGCCTCCATCTCTGATAGTGTATAAAATATGCCTTCCTTATGTATCTGATCTTATTGTGTGGCATTCACTTGTGATAAAGAGCGATAACAATGACTCGGTGGAGAGGAGATTTTCAGAGTCTGAAATGGTTTTGTTAGATGCCGAGAAGCTCCTTTTTGTTTGGTTTTACGCCTTTAACCGAGCATACATGATTAAAAATGGCTTCAGTGGAATATTTAAACATCTTGGAAAATACATATACTTTGCTTTCTTGCAAAGAGAGTGTTAGCGCTGAGAGTTTTGACCTGTATGGTTTACAATTACACCTTCGCGTGTATTCTTTTGACTCACTTGGCATTGCTAAAGAGAAATTCTTAACAGAAAAACTGTAAGAGTTTGTTTACCATGTGGCTAAATGCTACCTAGCTATACAGCATGTAGTGATTCACTGGTGACCTCGTGGAAGTTCTTTCTTTGCCTTCCCGTCATCGAGTTTCGTGTAATTTCTCCTGATATACTGACAGACAAATAGACAACATACATACAAGCTGGTTAGGAATAATATTATTGCAGCTGTAGCTTTATAGAGCTTTAGGGGGCTATCGTGGCTCAAGAGTTGGGCGTTCGCCTTGTAATCGGAAGGTTGCCGGTTCGAGCCCCGGCTTGGACAGTCTCGGTCGTTGTGTCCTTGGGCAAGACACTTCACCCGTTGCCTACTGGTGGTGGTCAGAGGGCCCGGTGGCGCCAGTGTCCGGCAGCCTCGCCTCTGTCAGTGCGCCCCAGGGTGGCTGTGGCTACAATGTAGCTTACCATCACCAGTGTGTGAATGTGTGGATGACTGGATATGTAAAGTGCTTTGGGGTCCTTAGGGACTAGTAAAGCGCTATATAAATACAGGCCATTTATAGATGCTAGTTGGCTGATTTTTTTTTTTTAGCTTTTCACACAGAAGGTGGAGCTACAGCCTACTGTTTCCTGTCTATAGACTGTATATAAAAAGTTGCCATAGCTTCTGGATATGAGAAGGTTTATGATGCAGAACCATCATCAACCTGCATTCTTTCTAATGGTCAGCAGGGGTCAAGTCCTCTGACTACCCACTTTACTCTGTGACCTCATTAAATTCATTGTATTTTGTTAATTGTTGTCATTATTAAACTCAAGAAGGGTGACAGAGAAGGGCCTGCTTTAGGGAGGAGCCAACTGATGACATCATAGTGGCTACCTTCACCTCTTATATACAGTCCATGCTTTATCCTAGGCTAAGCCATCTGGCTGCTAGCGTCATATTTAAATGACAGCTGTGCAAGTGTGCTGTGATGTCTTATTAGCGATAGCCCACCTGACCTGCTGCCTTCTTCTTTCTAGGAGCAAGGTGTGGTGGGGATGTCACGACCACCTGGCGCCATACCACCTCCTCACCCCGCTGGCGGCGTTGCCTCTGGGGTGGGCCCCAACCAGGGATCAGGTCCGCCTCCGGTCTACCGGCAGGACGTGATGAAGCAGATGATGGTGATGGAGCAGGAGAAGAGGGCGCAGATGCACATGATGGAGCAGCAGAAACAGCAGCTCTTAAGAGAGCAGAGACAGCAGCAGCAACTCTTGGCTGAACAGGTGAGTTTATGTTCATGTCATTCAGTGGGGTGATGATTAAATAGGAAGGAAGGCCTCTGTGACTCATCTGTCACCCATTAAATTATAATTTGTGCGTGTGTGTGTGTGTGTGTTTGCCTTGTTTGTTCATACATCCATGTAGATTTGTCAGCATCTTCAGCTCAAACAAGAGCAGCTCATCCTCTCTTCTTCCTTACTGTTGTCTGGTTGCATGTATAATTACCCTCAACCAGCCCCCTCTTCACTACTTCCTTTTCATCTCTTCAGTGTGTGTCTGTGTGTGTGTGTTTTTGTCACATGCCGCCTGCTGTGATAATATGGTGTTTTCTTTTTATTTCTCTCTCTGTGAGGGAATCAAGTGTTAAAAGAGTTCTGAACTCTGAAGTCACCACCCACTACGAAGGGTTTTAATTGGATCTGCAAAAACATACACAGACACGCAAATATGGGTGCCCAAAAGGAACGCCATCCTGCTGGGATTTAGTGTATGTTGTTAACTGAGTATAAAATGAGCAACCTGTCCATGCATACATTCAGGACCCGCTTTAAAATGTGCAGACTGCTTATTAATGACCAGACCTTTCAGGTTTCTCTTTATACCTGCAGAACAAACTGTGGCTACGTCATTACACTAATCAGTTATGATGCTGTTAATGCAAACGAGCGTCACACAGGTTATGTACGCAAATCTAATCCCGTCAGCACGCATCTTCCTCTCTTCTTCTCTACCAAAACATCTGTTTTAGTACAGTTATACCCAACATCTGCCTAAACCCAACAGTAAAAACATCTGCCTAAATTCAATTACAGCAATATCTGTCCTAACTCAGCTGTATCAGCATCTGTCTTAACTCAACCAACATCTGTCTCAGCTCAGCTGTATCAGCATCTGTCAGAACCTGTCTTGACTCAGCTGTGCCAACATCTGCCTGAACTGGCTGTACCAACATCTATTTTAACTCCACTGTATCAGGTGGCCAACATATAACAAACTCTAGCAACACCTGTCTTAACTTCATTATACCAGCATCTGTGTTAATGCAATTATATCATCCATCTTAACTCAATTGTACCAGTGCCTGTCTTAACTCAGCTGTACCAACATCTGGCTAAACTCAGCTGTAACAACATCTGTCTTAATGCAATTATACCATCTATCTTAACTCAGTTATACCAACATCTGTCTGAACTCAACTGTTCTGATATCTTCTTCTGCTGTCCCCAATGCTGTTTACCCAACACATCTTCCCAAAGCACCAAATCACAAAAGCAGTTGCCTTAAGAGGCTTTATGTTGTAAGGTAAAGACCCTACAATGAGGCGAAAACCCCAACAATCAAAGGACCTTTGAGCAAGCACTTGGCGACAGTGGGAAGGAAAAACTTCCTTTTAATGGGAAGAAACCTAGGATCAGGGAGGGGCGGCCTCTCTCAGGTAGAGGCGGCCTCTCCTGAGCCTGGGTGACTTTGTTTAGGATGAGGGGAGGAAGAGAGGACAAAGACCTTAGTGCAGCATTCGATACTGTCAACCATAATATCCTATTAGAGCGATTAGAAGGTATTACAGGTACTGTGCTGCAGTGGTTTGTATCATATCTATCTAATAGACTCCAATTTGTACATGTAAATGGAGAGTCCTCTTCACACACTGAGGTTAATTATGGAGTTCAACAGGGTTCAGTGCTAGGACCAATTCTGTTTACATTATACATGCTTCCCTTAGGCAGTATCATTAGAAGACATAGCATACATTTTCACTGCTATGCAGATGACACCCAGCTCTATCTGTCCATGAAGCCAGATAACACACACCAATTAGTTAAACTGCAGGAATGTCTTAAAGACATAAAGACCTGGATGGCCGCTAACTTTCTGCTTCTTAATTCAGATAAAACTGAGGTTATTGTACTCGGCCCTGAAAATCTTAGAAATATGGTATCTAACCAGATTCTTACTCTGGATGGCATTACCTTGGCCTCCAGTAACGCTGTGAGGGACCTTGGAGTCATTTTTTACCAGGACATGTCCTTCAATGCACATATTAAACAAATATGTAAGACTGCATTCTTCCATTTGTGCAACATCTCTAAAGTTAGAAATATCCTGTCTCAGAGTGACGCTGAAAAACTAGTTCATGCATTTATTACTTCCAGGCTGGACGACTGCAATTCATTATTATCAGGATGTCCAAAAAACTCACTGAAAAGCCTTCAGTTAATCCAAAATGCTGCAGCAAGAGTCCTGACAGGGACTAGAAAGAGAGAGCAGATTTCTCCTGTTTTGGCTTCCCTTCATTGGCTCCCTGTTAAATCCAGAATTGAATTCAAAATCCTGCTCTTCACATACAAGGTCTTAAATAATCAGGCCCCATCTTATCTTAATGACCTTGTAGTACCATATCACCCTATTAGAGCACTTTGCTCTCGCTCTGCAGGCCTACTTGTTGTTCCTAGAGTATTTAAAAGTAGAATGGGAGGCAGAGCCTTCAGTTTTCAGGCCCCTCTTCTGTGGAACCAGCTTCCAGTTTGGATTCGGGAGACAGACACTATCTCTACTTTCAAGATTAGGCTTCAAACTTTCCTTTTTGCTAAAGCATATAGTTAGGGCTGGACCAGGTGACCCTGAATCCTCCCTTAGTTATGCTGCAATAGACGTAGGCAGGTTTTTCTTTTCCAGTCACCTTTCTCACTCACTATGTGTTAATAGACCTCTCTGCATTGAATCATATCTGTTATTAACCTCTGTCTCTCTTCCACAGCATGTCTTTATCCTGTCTTCCTTCTCTCACCCCAACCGGTCGCAGCAGATGGCCCCGCCCCTCCCTGAGCCTGGTTCTGCTGGAGGTTTCTTCCTGTTAAAAGGGAGTTTTTCCTTCCCACTGTCGCCAAAGTGCTTGCTCATAGGGGGTCATATGATTGTTGGGTTTTTCTCTGTATCTATGAAGCACCTTGAGGCGACTTTTGTTGTGATTTGGCGCTATATAAATAAAATTGAATTGAATTGAAAGACACGCTGTGGAAGAGAACCAGAGATTAATATTAACTAATGATGAAATGCAGAGTAGGGCTGCAGCTTAAACAGATTATTTTGGTAGTTGACTAATCTGCCAATTTTCTTTGATTAGTCGTTTAGTCAATGATTACTTGTCTCTTATCTCCACTTCCTGTGGGCAAACTTCCTGTTCTAGGCTCCAGTGACTCACCTGCTTAAGTCTGCCCACCTGTGATTAGCACCCTGTTGTCTCGTCCCACAGCATATGAAAATAATGACCTAGGAAACACATGAATTTGAAAATAATCAAATGTATTTTTAACATTACATTAAAAATGAAATAAATAAAAATATTAGGTAAAACAAGTTAAAATGCTAGTATTTAAACAAAAAAATAATGTGCAAATAGGAAACAAAAAATGGCTTCTGCCCATAAGTTTAAATAAAGCTTCAAATTAAATCAGAAAGATTTTGTGCCCCGATATTGCAGTATAACAGAGAGTGGGTTCAGGGTCACCTGATCTGGACCTAACTATATGTTTTATCAAAAAAGAAAGTTTTAAGCCTAATCTTGAAAGTACAGAGGGTGTCTGTCTCAAATCCAAACTGGGAGCTGGTTCCACAGAGAGGGGCCTGAAAGCTGAAGGCTCTGCCTCCCATTCTGCTTTTAAATGCTCGAGGAATGCTGCAGTCTCAGAGCGAAGTGCCTTGTTAGGGGGATATAGTAATATGAACTCTTTAAGATAAAATGGAGCCTGATTATTCGAGACCTTGTATGTGAGGTCGCCGCTGTTCCCAGCATCTATAGAACTTCATCAAACTTTAACTGTATCAGTATTGTGGAATATTGGTGCCTGATCTTGACAGTATGAACAACTGTCTCAAGTCTCACTGCCTCACTGTACCAGAACCCTTATTGTACCTGGACTTAACTAACATCTACTGTAACAAGCATCCGTCTGTTCTCAGCTACATCTGTCTCTACCTTAAAATCTCCTTCATCAAACATTTGTGTACCTACATCTTTATATTATTTACTTTTGGCTGTTATTGGCTCTTTAAGGGCAGGCATGGGTCCAGCTCAAGTGGCCATTGGAGGAAGTGCAGTTTTTAGCACTTTACCACATTGGCTTCAATCCGGCTATAGAGGAGCAAAAGAAAGGTTCTTCTGCTAAACTATTCGTACTGTCAAGTGTGATTCTGTTCTTCTGTGTATCTCACGCCCTAATGATACAAAATTCATGCAATAGGTATGAGCAGCTGTAACACGCTTTCAGCATACTTGCTTAACAACTTCCATCTGTCTGTGTCTGCAGCTCCAGCAGCAGCAACATCTCCCCAGACAAATCGGCCAGGGCCAGAGGAATCCATATCCCCAAGTCAATCAGTACCAAGGTGAGACACATGAGCACGTGCGTTCATGTCACCTGTGCAGCAATGCACACACGGCATGCGCCTGCGCAAGAATGGCTGCACCCCACAAGATTTTCTAACACATTATTATTTATTGGAAAATTAGAAAATGGATTTAGCACCCAGATGGTTATGTGTGTGTGTGTGTGTGGGGGGGGGGGGGTGGCTACAATTACACACGCATGTTTTGTCAGCAACAAGTATGGTATACATGGTGGCGCTCCAAGACATTTAGGGACGTAACAGATTTTGCAGTTCATTCGGTGCCATGTTCACAGACAGATATGTATGCAAACAACAGCACTGACCAAACATCACCCTGAAACCAAGCCTCGTCCTTTCTGTCTGTCTCTGTCAGATACATCAGTTGGCGCTCAGATGCTCTCCAGCCTCTCTCTCTCCTCCTCCTCTCTCCGGGAAAAAAAATACAAAATAAAAAAATAAAAAATTCTGCTCTGCCTGTTACCACGGCAACTTGTCTGTCCTGGATCCCCCAGAGTTCCGGTGAAGTCGGAGAGATGGATGAGAGCAGGGGAAGTGGGAGAGAATGGGAGGAGGAGTGAGAGCGGGGTGGCTGGCAAGTAGAGGAAAAGGTAGATGGTTCGGTGGGTAGAAGGAGAGGTTGAACGGAGAGATGAGATGATGAAGAGACAAAGAAAATACAGAGGAAACGACAGAGAGAGGAGGAGAATGAGGAAGAGAGTCAGGCTGAAAAACCATTTATAGCCATCAGTGTCTGCAAATGAAGGAGATAATATGGAGAGGAAGAGGAAGCTCCGGTGTGAAACTCCGGCCTACAGATATACACATTAACTCAGCTGTCCTGCAGTGTATCTGTGATTGTGCTCATATCACCTACAAATCTCACAGTCGATATATTTGTGATCTGTGAAGTATATAGACAGTTACCTGCAACTCTACTCGCTTCCTACTTACTGGAGTGAGTGATCCTCTTCATTCTCGCTCCTCTGTTACATTTTCAGCCTGAGCTGTGAGGTGGGGGATTAGTGGAATGATGTCAGAAGTGGGTTTATTATAGGATTTAAAGCCATTTCCACGCTAGCAGACCTCCTCAGCTCAGCTACTTCTGAACATCTAATAGCAAAAAGTAGAGGAGTGAGATGCTTCAGTGTGTTTAGTTTTATTTTGGTGGGGTAGGATTTGGGCCAAATTGGATGGGAAGCATTCGTTTCCAGAGTAAAGGGGCTGTCCTGCAACATAAATCTTTGCCTCAGCAATGACTTATTAGAGCCGTCTTATGGCCTTTGGTTCATTTAAGTGGCTCTACTGTGTAAGCTCTCAGATTTTCCCCTACAACTATTTCCTCATCTGTTTGCTAACTCCTCTTATTTTCCACTCCTAGGTACCCCTCAGGCTCTCCAGAACATCCGGGCTACCCGCCTCCTGCAGCAGCCGCAAACTCAGCAGCAGATGGTCCAGATGAGTTCTGTTCAGGCCCAGGGTGGTTCTGTGGGACCCCAAACTGACATGGGACTACCCTACAGTAACCAGGGATCCAACCAGGGTTCCCTGTATGGGCTCAACCCCTCCATGAGCCAAATGATCCACCAGCAGCAGCACCAGAGCCAAAGCGTCCAAGCCTCCATGGGTCTTCCGCCACAGCACAACCCCACCGGAGGGCCACCCCGGCAGGCAGGTGCGGGTCCTGGAGTCGGAGGTATGCCTGGAGGACCCGGAGGTGGTGGAGCTGGAGGTTATGGAGGGCAAGGGATGTTAATGAACTCCATGACCCAACAACCTCTTAAAGGACCTCCTAATGCCAAAGCTCAAACACAGAGACTGCAGAGCATGCTGGGAGGAGGCGGTGGGGGAATGGCAGCAAGTGGCTGGCCGCAGCAGCAAGGACAGAGTCTGCAGGCCATGGGGGGTGGAGTTGGAAGGACTACAGGAGGAGGGGGAGGAGATATGGTGGGGTTCAGCTCTGCCCAGGGTTATGGGATGCAGCCGGGTCAACCCCCACGCATGGCTAAACAACACTTTCAGGGCCCAGGACAAGGGATGGGCCAGGGGATGGACCCCAGGTTGGGCAACCCAGCTGCGGGTATGGCTGGCCCAATGATGGGCCCTCACATGGGTGGTCAACCAAGGACCAACCAACCCCGCCCTATGGTTATGAACCAGGGAATGAACCAGGGGGTGATGGGCCAGGGAATAACTGGGATGGGGGGTTTCGTGCCAGGCCCTGGGGGGCCAGGATTAGGGGCAAGTGGAGGTGGAGGAGGTGGATCTTACGGACCAGGGGCAGTCGGGGTTGGAGGTCAGCCGCAGGGCTACCAGAGGACAGCCAATCAGGACATGTCATCCTATGGATACGGGGGCGGGCCCTCAGGCGGAGGAGCCTTCGGATTGGGGGACGGCTCGGGGGCAGAGCTGGACTCAAGTGACGGTTGGATGGAGGAGTTTTTCTCGAGCTAATAGCCAACGGGGAAAGTTGTTACTGGATGAAATAAAAACGTTTAAAGTTGGACAAATTTTAAAATCTGAGAAAGTAAAACAAAAACGATAACATGACGTGGACTGGCATGTTTTTGTTTTGTAAAACATGAGCAAGATTATAAATGAGTTCCTGTGTTACGTTTTGTGTGTATGTATGTGTGTGTGTGATGGAGAGAGCTATCATTTTGTCTTGTGCATATTAATGAAAAACCAATATAGAGATTAAGAAGTGTGTTTCCTAATTTTCCCTTTTTTCTCTATGGAACAAATTTTCTTCAGTGTTTGAAAGCGAGGCCCATTCACGCAGCAGCGCTTTGAGCCCGAGCTTCAGCAGGGGCTGATTGGAAACTGTAGACTGATGAAGGGGAAGCAAGACTTGTTCTCAAGACAGCAATTTATTTGTGTTTGTGTGTTTGTGCCACCCTGATCAGCGCTTCAGATCTCTCAACTACGCGAGGAGCTGAAGGGAATAGAAAGCACTCTCAACGCTCCCATTCCTCCTCTTAGATTTGAGCCCCCCCTCGTACAGACACACAAACACACGCACTCACAAATCTGATTCCCTCACGCTCCTTCACTCTGTTCCTTTCACTTGATTTCCCTCTCATCCTCCATTCCTCTCTCCTCCCGTCTTTCCCACCCTCTCTCCAGAGACTCGTTCCTCGCTCTCAACGCTCCTTTCTCTGTTTAAACTGTGCACATCACAACAGAACAAATGATGCTCCTCTATTGTGCCACGCAGGCTCGCTCTGCCCTCTAGTGCTTTTGCTAGGCAACCAACCTGAGTGGCATTTTTATTTAATTTTTTTAAAGGGGGGTTGTGGTTCATTTCCTGTGTTGTGTCGCTGTGGTTGCACATGTAGACAAAGACAAAGGCAGTAAAAAGCTGAGAAAAGGAGGAGAGATTAGGCAGCTAAAGCAAGCACACGTAGACAACAACAAACGGACAAACAAGCGTCAGCCCGGGAGGATGTGCAGATGTGTGAGAGGCAGCAAACAGAACTAATATTAGGCTACACATTAAACCTTCTGTCTGCGTGACACAAACCACATCGCATGCATCAGGCAGACAGAAACAATCGCTGGGCACTGAATGTATTCAAGCACCACAAGTGACTTCTTCTTCTTAAAGAGACGAGAAAAAAAGCTCATTGAAAAGCCGCCCGCGGTGTTTTATTTTGTCGCTGTGTTTTTCTTTTACAGTGAATCTGGTAGTTTGTCAATTACACACGGAAAAGAAAGTTTAAATTAGTTTTTGCTGAGCTTTGTTTCTTAGTTCGTCATCTTTTGAAAATCTGTTTGGTAAAAAATCTGTGGCTCAGCTTGTCGTCACTCACCGTAGCCCTGCTTTACATCGTGGCTTCTCTCAGCTGTAAAACGCCCTCGTTTCAAACTATAACTGTGCTATACTGTAACACTACTGTGAAGAAATACAAGTCGGGCCCTTCTGGCGCTTTACAAGGAAAATGAACCACTGCTAAGCCTTGAGTTTGTTTTAAAGAGAGAGAGAGAGGCTTCAGATAGCCTTTAAGGGACAGCTCACCCCAAAGATAAAATTCTCATACTTTTCATCAGGTGTGCAGTTTTATTTGTCCTTCGTCCGGTCAGCTGCAGAGATTTCAACCTTCACTTAAGTGTAATGGAAATAAATCGCATTGCAGAAATCATGATCTGGTTACTCAGAAAACATCCACAAACCATGTGCTTTACCAAACTACAGCCACCAACAACATCAATGTGCAGAAGTAAGAGTGTAACTACCAATGATGAGAAGCTTGTACAATAGTAGTGATGGAGTTGAGTGTCAGTGCTAACTACACACTTCTATTGGCTGTAATTCAGCATAAAGAAAGAAAATCTGTTGGTTTTGAAGTCCTAATCTTGGCTTGTGGCCACGACTCTGAAGGTTTTTCTGACCCAAATATGACTCTATTTGTATGAGACAGTGGACTGCTAAGCTATGAGCTCACACTTGCATGCTTGGTTAGGAAACCGCATCATTAAACTGTACAGGTGCACTGCACATCCACAGGTACCTGCTAGTTAGTGCCAACTAACAGATTTAACATGCGAGCATTTTACTCATCAAAACTGAAGCACGGGTTGCTCCAAAAGACACCGAATGGTGAGAGGTCCAGTTCAGTGACCCCCAATTGGCATTTCTGAGGCTTATCAGCCAGCCATCATCTGTTGCTATCAAAGTTACCATGGGATGGGTGTAACATATAACAAAACTATACCCACTGCACAGGTGATATAAAGGGGTAAGTTATCTCTAGAGATCAATGCCATATTTGTTTAGCACCAGGGTGTAAACATGTTTAATTCTGCTGTAAAGCTGGGCATTTTAACATGGGAGTCTATGGGGACTGAATCATATTTGAAGGCAGCCTCAAGTGGCCACTAGAGGAACTGCAACTTTAATTATCATTATTATTATTTATTTTACACACGATTTATGTGATGTTTGGAGTAACCGTTTCATGATTCGTAGAATAAAAATATTTGCAAAAAGTGCTGTTTCATAGAGATGAATAAAGAAAACTGGAGGCTGAAGGAAAAACATATAAAATGAAGGCTGGGGTGATCAGTCCCTTTAAAGTGTGACAGCAGTTAGTATCGAGATAATCAGTGCTTCCACTGAAGTTAGTGTCTCCCTTCCCTCTCGACTTCCTCTGCCCTGATGTGTGCATAATGAATATGTGTCAAAAAGGTTTTATTACTGTACTTGTTGGTAACATCTTACATCGCTAACGCTTTAAAAGATGAATGAAAGCGTGTCTGCATTACTTTGTATTTAGCTCATCAGAGTGAAAGTGTGGAGGACGATGCTGTAATCAACAAAACCAAAAAAGCCTTCTTCTCTGTAAACTAACTCCTTGTCATCATCTGTTCTCATGGTTGTTGGTGTTGTATAATCCAACCCTTTAAATACGAACTTTAACCACCACGCCCGTCGTCCTGTAAGCGCCGCTGTGTTTGGCAGCACCCGCGAATGAATTTCTCTACTTTTTTGGGGGGTTTCTGTCACCTTTGGGGAGTCCTCCATCTCACTGTATGGAGACTGAATGTCAAGAATGGGCGGATATGTAGGGTTTTTATAGCATTCCCAAGTTTTACCAGGGGGAGCACGGTCACAAATTTAAAACCCTCTCGGTCGTTGAGCCTGCCTCGTGTAGGAAAAGCAGCGGAGCGCCCAAACCTGCGGGGGCTCCAATGCTCATGCTTCCAAAAGTTTGATGCCAGTCCAGGCAGGCTCATAAATCACATGTTAGAGGCAGTTTGTGGGAAAACACCTAAGGATTACGAGTCCAACGCGGAGGCAGGAAGCTATAGAAACATGTGTGGGTCAGTGTTAAGGTCACAGCCAAAGTGAGGCTGCGTGACCTGGTTTGAAATCCCTTCAGGAAGAGAAAGGAAGCTTCCTCCAAATATCATTATGTACCGGGACCAAGTCTGTAGACAACATTTTAACGAAAACTGTTGTTATTGATGTTCTTTGTTTTATTTTTATTTTTTTTACTGGTGCTGACATATATGTGATTATGAGAAAAAAAAACTATATAAAAGATAATGGCTATTTGTAAATATGTTTTTACAGGTTTAAATACATCAGATAATACAGTCTCTACTCTGTAAAGAATTTACTGTTTGTTGGAAAATAGAGAAGTATTTTTATTTTGAAGTTTTTTGGTTTCACTTTTAACCCATCTGAGCTATGCCATTGCACTTCAGACAATGTCTTACTACTAATTTGTATTGTAAACCTCCTCTCTTTTTTGGTATTTTTTTCAGTTGTTTTTTCTAGTTTGAGATTTGACTCGGTTCTTAAGCAGTGCTTATTTCTTTTTATCCTGTACAGAATTCTGAAAATGTTAACAAAAGATAATTACAAGAGACTTTTTTTTTTGTTTGTTTTTTCAAAAAGATAAAATAAAGAGAGACTATTCTCGCTGATCATATTACATGAAAGCTTCTGTTTACACCTGGTTCATTTACATCATTTACACAGCAGCTGTCAACACGTGAAACGTGCACTCACTGGACACTGTTAGGTACACCTGGTTAGTAATGGGATGGACCCACTTTTTTACCTTAGTTCTTAATTGCATTGATTTAACAAGGTGCTGGACAACTTCCTCCGAGGTTTTTGTCCATATTGATATGATGGCGTCTGCAAGCACATCCGTGAGGTTTCTGAACGTCAGCGGGTCGCCTTGGCCGTGTTACTATTAGCGTTAACGAGCAGTTGAACAGGTGGCTGGTGAGTGTTTATAAACATTTACTTGGATTTCACTCCATATTGCTCCAATCACGTCCAGACTGACCCATTAGGCTAAATTAACTGAACAAAAAGGCTCAACTAAACTTTGGGCAACTTTTAGAATCACGTTATCTGAATACAGCTTCACTCTCAGACTGCAGAGATACATACCATCTCTACTTTTAAGGTTAGTCTTCAAACTTGTAGCCTAACCTTGATGGCATGATAAAGTAACCTTGAACCATCCTTTATTTATGCTGCTTTGGCCTCAGGCTCCTGTGAGATTTACCATCATTCACCGAGTCATCCCCATGCATTTATATGCCAGTATTTCTTTGCCATAATTTTGTCTGCTCTCCCTATAGTTGGTGTATGGGTACACTCATATACTCATCTTTTCTGTTGTCTCCTCTCTCTCACCTCCACAGCAGTGGGAGCTGATTGTCGAACAAGCCTGGTTCTGCTGAGGTCTCTTCCTGTTAAAAAGGAGTTCTTCATTCCCACCTTTTGCCATGACTCACTCATAGGGAACTTTGTGATCATTGGGATTCTCTTTGTAGCATTGTATGGCAAATTTATATTGTAAGCTTTACCTTGCAATATAAAACGCTTGTGCTTGTTATAGATGCAAAATAATACATGTTCATGCTTTAAAAGATGATAGGAGGTGGTTGGATCGGCTGCACCTATTCCCAAAATTCCAGGAATTATCTTGGAATTATTATAATATAGGTTAACTCCATCCATCCATTGTAATATGACACTATGCTTTTTTTTTTAACCCTGATATTTTTACATTACTTTTTTTTTTCTTCCACAGATGGGTGAGGACCTGTTGGGTTCTTTGTGTCCTCTTTTGCAATAAAAATTGAAACATCCGGTCTCAGGATGATGGTGAAAAACTAGCTCATGCATTTATTACTTCTCAGATGTTATATGATTTATATTTATTATAATTTAAATCTACTACATATATTCTTCTCACATTGGCTTCACTTGATTTCTTTCCCTGTTAAATTCAGAATTAAATTTAAAATCCTTTTCCTCAGATACAATGTGTTGAATATTCAGGTCCGATCTTATCTTAAAGAACTCACAGCACTGTTTCACCCCAACAGAGCACTTTGCTCTCAGACTGCTGGCTAACTTGTAGTTCCTAGGGCATTTAAAGTAAAATGGCAGGCAGAGCCTTTAGCTTTCACTCAATCTTATTTTATTTTGATACTGCGCCCCTTCATACATTAGTGCACTTCAGAGTGCTTTTCTTTGAACTGACAGTTATAAGCTGGTAATAAGAAAGAGCAAACTTGGCAAAACAAAACAATTAAAGATTAAAAGCCAACATGAAATAAGAAAATATACAAGAAAATCTGCAATCATCAATAAACTAAAAGTAATTTAATAATGTGTTGCTGGAAAAAATAAAAGACGAAAGGATTAAACAAGTGGTAAAATTAAGAAATCCTGCAAATGGATTAAGAAGAGAAATCGTTAAAAAAAAATCTGCAAAAATTAAAAAATTAAAAATAATTGGAAAAAAATGAGTTAAAAATATGAAACAAAGTTGAAAATATTTTAATATAGTGATGCTGGATAAAATTGATTCAGACTGACAAAAAGCCAGAAAATAATAATTTAAATATAAACCTGACAGAAATGAGAAGGTAAAAGTGATATATATAACAGGGGTGTTAAACATCTGGCCCAGATGTTCAAACCAGCCCACCAAAGGCTCCAAAAAATGAAAACTGCAAAAGAGGGCATAAAGACTGGACTGTACAGTGCATTCTCATTTTTTTGCATGTCCGCTGCCACACCAAAATAAGGAATACGACATTAAATGGCAGAAATAAAGACATAAAGGTGGTTTTCAATATTATTAATGCTACATAAAATAACAGAACCTACTTCCTGTTTTTCACTTTTTACCATAGAATTTCCTGTTTTGTAAACAGTACAATACATTTTTTTATAAATTCACAGAAAATGTATTAGTCAGGGTAAAGAGCTGCCAGTACCTTTTCTGTAATAGTTTGCATTTATTCACAAAGTCCTTTTTCTTACATTGTAAGCGCAGGGAGCTGTGTTGGAGAGTTTCTTTGAATCAGCTTCTTTGCTACAGCAG
Source organism: Copadichromis virginalis (assembly GCF_057382275.1). Lineage (NCBI taxonomy): Eukaryota > Metazoa > Chordata > Actinopteri > Cichliformes > Cichlidae > Copadichromis > Copadichromis virginalis. The sequence continues at coordinate 39,541,049 of NC_140623.1, forward strand.
CATTTCTTTCTAAGGTAGAAAACTGGACATTTTTCTCAAGACATCTCAGAGCTTAAACATGTAGTTAAACTTCTTTACACTGTAGGAAAGGGGAACAATCTGGAGGTGGTTTCTTTTTCCATGGGTAATTAGGCCAAACTTTTACTTGTCCATCTCACTAAACACAAAACTCGGTCGTGCAAAACCACGGTGTAAAATTAATTTGAGCCAGGGTGACGATGAAGGTTTTCTGTTTATACATCTATAGATTTCAACACGTTCAGGTTCTCCTGCAGGCTGGTCCGTGGCTGGTGGTAGTTGGTGGTTGCATACAATGACTATGTGTGTGTGTGCACAGGGAACATTCACACTTACTCTGTTAAGTAGACACGCTCATTTCATTCCAAGGTTGCAAGACTGACAGAGACAAATGCACACACAATCATGTGGCACCTAAAAGCAGACTGACTAACTGCTTCAGTAATGTTTTGTCTAACACACCCAATTTACATAATTAGACTGGAATATGCTAAAGAGCAGAGCCTTAATGCTGTCTGCTTGTAACTGTGACAATGAATAAGGGACACCCTGTTGGTGTCAGGCAGACAGAGAGACAGACAGACCACATGCAGGGCCACGACCTTTTCGTCAAAATACATCTTTTCCATCCCTTTCAAACTCTTCCTTATTCCTCTTTGTGCCACTACTCTTCGTCTTCATCCCTTTTCTTTGCCATGGCCACCATACTCTTCTTCTTCCTCCTATATTTCTGCCACATCTTTCCCGTCTCTCCCATGCTGCTTTGGTTCTTATCCACTCACTATCCCCCACCCAACATCACCACCCCCGCACACACATACACAGATATCCACCAAACACTCCGGCTTTCCCTTCTGACATTGATAAATGGAGACTTGCAGAGATGACAGCATCATTACTCATGTTCAGCAGCGACACCACCTAGGACAGAAAAAAAACGAGCGTAAGAGGGAGGATGAAGGACAGGATGGGAGGGAGATGGTGAGTGAAGGGGGTGGAGAAGAGAGGTTGCAGTTGGAGGTGTTTGCTACAAATGTTAACATCTCCAGAGAGCACGATGTTGAGCTGTTCATTACTGATGTGAAAAGCAGAATAACTGTGAACTGTAGCATCTGAGTGGTTGAAAGTAATCAGTTACAGACATCAATCAAATAAAGCTGCAAGAAACTAATATGTTCTTTGTCAAGAACTCTTTTAATTGGTCACTTAGTGTATAAATCTCAACAGTAAAGCATCTGTCAGATATCAACAGACATCAAAACAAACTTTTTAATATGAATTTTTAATAAGAACTATGTCTAAAAGCTGGATTTTTTTACCTTATCATCTTCAGCTCTAGTAGAGTGGCTTTGCATGATTTGCAGTTCAAAGTAATGCAGTTTATTTCAAACTCGTCCTTGGTGTGGCCTCACGTCCTACTTTGTATGAAAGAAGCTGATTTTCTCCTCCTTTATTAGGCTAACTTGCTGATTGGCTGCCCGTTATAGAAGTATAAACAGCAGGTAGGCGGAGCTTCACAGTTAGAGTTGTATGCCTGAAATGACCATATTAGGGATTTCCTCTATGGATTTGTGTACAAATCCACTCACCAGCCAGGGCCTGTCTGTTTCGAGTCTTGGTGTTCTTCCTGTGTGGTTTTCTCTCCTGATATTCTGCTTTACTTTTTGCTAGTGTCCTTGCAGCATGAAATGATACCTGCAGCCCTTTGAGTTGGAACAGGTAGTCCAGCTCTTCCAGGATAGCACATCCATACTTACCAGGAAGGTCCCCGGTAGGTGGAGCTAAGATGTAAGGAGAGGAATTTAGAATCTGGAAAATACAAATGGTGGTAGGGCTTCCCCATCATGTTTTTTTTATAAGTGTCTCTTTTTATTGTGTTATTCTCATTAATCCACCTTTCTCATATCACACTGTGCACATGCCCGATTCCTTTTATTGCATCTCAGTCACTCCCACCTGAGACGAGGAGGAGGAGCTGAGGAGGCGAGGAAGAAGCACGAGGAAGAAGCACGAGGAGAGAAGCGAAGGCAGCAGACGTTCAACAAGATGAGACATCCTCATTTTAAAGTGATGTCATTTAACTTTGACTAGTGCTGGATTTTATGATGTAACAGTGCTCAGTGCACTATATTTAAATTTAAAGCCATCTTAATTAAATTCACAAAAAGATTGTGCAACATGGAAAAATATTATGATTTGTTTGTTTTGTGAAAAGAAATTTTAAGAGTCGTCCTCCTTCGGTGGGTTGTACATTCCAGCTGTGCGCTTTACATCTTTTTCTCACTGAAGGTAAAAATACTTTTGCAAAGGATACACCAGAGCATCCTCCTGCACCCATCTTTCCTCTTTCATCTATGGGCATTTTAGGAGTTGAGACAACCGTCAGCACAACACACTGAGATTGATTTCTGGGTCACAGGCAGGAGGAGGAAGGACAGAGGAGACGAGGAGGCCAACTCAGAGAAGTGAGAAAAGCCTTTTGTCTCTTATTTTTTGATTCTACACACTTGCAATAGAGCAAAAAGTTCTCATGCCAGCACAAAATACCAAAGAAAGTGCCCACTTATTCGCAGGTCACACAAAAACAAAGAAGCAATAAAGAAATCATTTAAATGCCTCACTTTTTGTGGGAAAGTGTGGGGGTGTCAGCTTTGTTTTTGTGTTCAATGTCCATCAAAAAAACCAAAACAAACCAACTATATTTCAGATGGGTTCATTTCACCGAGCAGAAATACTCAGCCAGTAACCTCTGAATGAGCTTGCAACAGCTTCTCTAAACATTTACAGATTCATCCTCAGGCTGAGATTCAGGAAGTTTATTCATGTTGAAATTGTTGCTGCCCACCCTTTTGATACAAAAAGCACACAAAGGTCGAGAGTGAGTTTGTGGCTGGCTGATTGAATGCATTGTCTGGATGGGTTTTTTCACAGCATCAGGATAAAGAGAAAAACAGGTCAGGGGTGTCAAAGTGAGCTCAATAACAGTAGAAGAGCAACAGTAAGATAAATACTATCACATGTTTTCTTTTATGGCCAGTTAAGCATCCAAAATATGTCAGAAAAATAACTGAACTGCATGATTCAAGTAACAGCTAACTACATTTTAAAATATACTTTTATACTAACAGGACATTATACAATAAATCTTTTTTCCCCCCAGAGCTGTTTCACCGTCACCCACATTTTAGTTTCACAGATAATCTTCTATTACACATTTAATATGTATGCCATCTAGTTCAAGTGGATTTAACTCATACTTAATTTAGTCATTTTTCCATCCTCAACACACATACTTAAAGCCTGCTTAGAATAAGTATGTACTATGGATTAGAGGCGCACTGTTAATTTAAGGTCTTCACACAATAAGAAGTGAAAAGAAGTGTCTGTATTGGGGGGGTCCATTTTCCAAAAAGCTAAGACGCTGGGTCAGATACAAAGAAGACTTCAATAATGTGCAAAACCCATCAAAAAGACATCTAAATGGCGCGTACCAGTCAAGGTTAACATCTGTTTAAAAAGCAGCATATACCTTTTTAAAAATACTTTTTATTTGGCTGTGAAATGGTAAATAGTTCTATATTTTGGTTTCTGTTTGTTTTTTTATTGAAGTTCTAGTTTTTTAATTTTTGTTGTACCGACTTTTGGAATTCTGTTTTGGCCGCCCCTCCCCGAGCCTGGTTCTGCCGGAGATTTCTTCCTGTTAAAAGGGCATTTTTCCTTCCCACTGTCGCCAAAGTGCTTGCTCATAGGGCAGGGGTGGGCAATTCCAGGCCCCGAGGGCTGGTGTCCTGCAGGTTTTAGATCTCACCTTGGGTCAACACACCTGAATCACATGGTTAGTTCGTTACCAGGCCTCTGGAGAACTGCAGGAGCTAATTTAGCCATTTAAATCAGCTGTGTTGGTTCAAGGACACATCTAAAACCTGCAGGGACACCGGCCCTCAAGGCCTGGAGTTGCCCACCCCTGTCATAGGGGGTCATAAGATTGTTGGGTTCTTCTTATTGTTGTAGGGTCTACCTTAAAATATAAAGTGCCTTGAGGTGACCGTTGTTGTGATTTGGCGCTGTATAAATAAAACTGAATTGAAGTATCATGGGAGTAATGTTTGACTTTAGCTCTTGCTGTATTATTCGAGTCCTGGTTCCTGTTGTAAGATATCTTCGAGTCCAAAAAGAACCTTTTAAGCTTGATGTCATGAGCATTAATGACCGCACCCCAAATACAGCTCAAAACTTAGAAGATACCGCCATGTTTGAGCAATTGTCTCGTAAATATTTGGACAGGGACACAGTTTTTGTGACTTTGTCTCTGCACATCACCGCAGTAGATTTTAAAACAAACAATCAAGCTGTGATTGAAGTGCAGACTTTCAGCTTTAATTCAAGGGCTTTGAATAAAGTATTGTGTTAACTGTTTAGGAATTACAGCCCTCTTTATATGTAGTCCCTCATTTTCAGAGGTTCCACAGCAGACATGGAGACATAAGTAGATAAGTAAGTGATAAACACTTTGATGGCCAGTTGAGACCTGCTCCCTTGTTATTCTATGACAAATCAAGCAGATTAAAGATCTAGAGTTAATTCCAAGTGTCTAACTTGCATTTGGTAGCTTGTTTGGTAGATTTGGTTGATTTAAAATGCTCTGTGGTTGTGTACAGAGGCAAAATTACAACAACAACAAAAGTAAGATTAAGTTACAAAGTGTTTTGGGTGTTTGGAGGAGGTTATTCATCACAAAGTTAGAGTCACGTTATTTCTTCTTGCATTTGAAGTTTATTCATTGTGTTCCTTCCCCCTGCCTCAGCTATCTGTTAGTGTCTGTTTCCTGCCTCTGCTGTCATGTTCAGTGTGAAGTCTTCTTGTTTCTGCCCTCTTTACTTTGGAGGTTGCTTTTTGCTGTTTGTTTTTCTTGTTCCAGTTTGAGTAATGAAAATGCTGATTACAGCATTTAGGTGTGTACTGCAAAGGGTGGAAATACTTCAGTTTTCGGTGCATGGTCTTTTGCTTACTGTGTCTAAGTTAGTTTGGGCCTGTATACGTTTAGTATAGTGGAGAAATCCAAGGATTAAAAAATGAAAATTCTTTATGAGATGATGAGAGATGAGATAGCCTTTATTTGTCAGTTGCAGGTCTTTTGCCCAGGGAGTATAAATGTCTGCACTTCTTTTTATGTTAGATTTCTAAAGATGTAGGTAAAAAGCACCTAATCTCTTTCTTGGTTAGATTAACAAAGTGCAATTTCATTATTGCGCAGGGGAGGTGGTAAAAGGCCTCATGAACTCTCACAAATGTCTTCATCGGTCCTCAAAAATCGTCAGCGGCGCAGACAGCGAGTTAATTACAGCGCGTTTCCTCCTGTAGCCAAACGCTTCCAGACACACACCGTCAGCCTTGTGCACACTCCAGAGGCACTGTTATGGGCTCTAATCACAACGACAAATGAAGTGTCACAAAGAGTGGGAGATGAGTTAGAAGAATCATTCACTCTCTCCCCTCTCTGAGAGTAATAAGATGAAGAAATGTAGCCGGAGAAGTGTGGAGTGGAAAGACATATGGAGGGGAAGAAGGGAACAGGGGAAGGGATGGTGCAGAGCGAGAGAAAGAAAAGTGTGCGTGTCAAGTTGATAAATGTGGTAGCAGAAGACATTGTGGCGGTGGAGGAGTAGGAGGCCACCAGATAACAGCAGAGCAAGGCCCAAGCTGTCTCACACCGTGAATAAAGCACCCCTCTGTCGCACACGCAAACACACACAGATTTCTAATTACCTTCAGATGACTTTATCACTGTTTCATTGAGTTATTTAAATGAAAAACGTCGCACTGTGCAAAAGTGTTCTCTACGCCGCCCCAGCATGTTCAGGGTGTATAAATATATACGTGTACTTAATCACATGCTTAGTGAAGTGTCCACTCGCTCAGCTTTAAAGTAGCGCAGAAGTAGTCTGCTTGTTGGCAAATAGGCAACAAATTACGTGGCGGTGAGCGATGATAGGGCAATGATAGGTTTCGCCTCTTTTATATTCATTTGGTGTCCTCTTGTGGCTGAAATGGGAAGTGGCTCCCTTGTACGTTTGTCCACTTTGCCAACCTTTTGCACAGGACATTTATGTCACATCAGATTTTATCTGAAGCTTATCGCTGGAATGTTGCTGCCTTTCATGCTGTGCTGAGAAATTTTACGCACAAACATGTATTTACGTGTTGCTTAACCGTTTTTTTCTTCTTCAAACAAACAAACAAACAAACAAACACTGTTTTGGTGGCTTTTACTGAATCTCCTTACTTCCGGTAACATAAGAAAAAACTGTGGTTTGGTGCTGTACTCAATGATGACTGGATATTTCTGTTGTCTTTGCGTTTATGTAAATAATTGTCCTTCTTTACTGTGTCTGAACTAAATTTATTTTATTAAATTTATTTTATTAAAAACAACTTCAGACCTAAAAAAATATGGATGCGTTTATTTGTATTGCACTTTTTTAAAAACAGACAGTTACAACTTGTTTGGATAAAACGTGTGTTAATAAGTGCACATATCCCAATGTGCCAACACACTTATGTTCCTTCATACATATCAGGGGTAGGCAACTCCAGGCCTCGAGTGCTGGTGTCCTGCAGGTTTTAGATGTGTACTTGAGCCAACACAGCTGATTCAAATAGCTAAATTACCTCCTCAGCATGTCTTGAATTTCTCCAGAGGCCTGGTAATCAACTAATCATCTGATTCAGGTGTGTTGACCCAGGGTGTTATCTAAAACATGCAGGACACCGGCAGTTGAGGCCTGGAGTTGCCTACCCATACAACAACATAAGCCAGGTGAGGGCTTTGCAGCCTATAAATGATGAAAAGAGTGGGGTAAACATGCACAAGGTGTGGCGGTGACAGAGAACAGATAGCAATATCTGATTCATTTAACTCTGGAAGAGCTTTGTAGGTCACAGTGCTTTTGCCTTTGCTCTAAACCAGGGGTGTCCAACTCCAAGCCTCAAGGTCAGCTGTGTTGGATCAAGGACACATCTAAAACCTGCAGGATACCGGCCCTTGAGGCCTGGAGTTGGACACCCCTGATCTAAAGCATTAACTATGCAACACACCAACCAACATACGTGACAAAAATTTTAAACTGCCAAAGCAAAAACAGGAAGGAAGCAACACTTTGTGTACCATTCAGCAACTGCCTTCTACAGGTTGAGTCAAATCCTCAAAGAGACAAAAATCAGAACTCAAAATCACAAAAAAGTTTTTATTGATTTAAAAACAACAACAAACACCAGTCAAGGACTTGGGCTTGCCAAGAGCTAACATACTAGTCCAATTTCCCAGCTCTGTTGAATACTGTACTTTTTGTCTTGTAAGTTGCCAAAACATTTGGAAAATATTTACATTTTCGTTACATATCTCAGTTATGGGTGGCTGCAGCTCGGGTGGCGGCGAAGATCATCTATATATTGTAAAGTCACTGGATCAATCCCTGACTCTTCTTTCTGTATCAAAGTCTCCTCGGGCAATATTCTGAACCCCAAGGTACCTGTGATATGTGTGCTGAGGTCTAGATAAAAGCCCTGCATGAATCTGTGTGTGAATGGGTGAATGAAAACTTGTACTAGAAAGTGCTTTGGGGGCTTTTTGGGGGGTAATTTTAGCACATATTTTAAATGACTGTGAAAGTCAAGGATAAATGTAGTTACAGAAACAAAAGAAGGAAACTTTTTAATTAATTTGTCTTCTTTCGGTAACATGGGATACAGGGTTGCTCTTTAGAGTGACACCTTCAATCTAATTGGGCAAGAATGGAAAAATACAAAATATATAAAAGAGCGCTGACTTTTGGTGTAGCTGTCACGCTACTCTTCCTTTTCCAGACTAAATATGTTTTGGTAACAGGGTTGCACATGTGGTGTGGGACACAACTTGCAGTATAATTTCCGTTCTTTAAAATATGTTGATGTTAAACAACAGTTTAATAGCTATCAGAGACATGCCAACAAAATCAAAACAAAAAAATTGGATTTATAAATGTTATATTCGAATACTGCAACCATTTGAACTACTGTCAAACCTGTTGGCCATCAGTGTTGGTCAAGTTACTTGAAAAAAGTAATCAGTAACTAATTACTGATTACTTCCCCCAAAAGTAATCCCATTACTTTACTGATTACTTATTTTCAAAAGTAATTAATTACTTAGTTACTTAGTTACTTTTTAAAAACACGATTTACAAACTGAATAGGTGATAAAGCGATAGATCTGTCAGCCCAGTTCTACTTTTTCTGCATAATCCATCATACAAAATGTAATCAAATGGAAAAGTCTCTTTTTAAAACGTGTTTTATTAGTTTGAATCTTTTAACTTTATGCATCAAGCAAAAATTTAATTATATGTAACATTCTCTGACTGGAAGAAATTAGTTTAACATTTAAACCTATTTTCTGCACATTCCAGCACATAAAATAAAATATTTTTTTGTGTTTACACTCACTCTTTCAAATAGATGCAAGTGAAACACAGCAGAAACACAGCATGCTCATACTCTCTCCCGCACTTAATATATTATCCATTGTTGACACAGCACACAGCTGTTGTCACGAACATTGCACTGGCTTACTTCACGGTCATGAGACATTCTTGCAAAAAAATAAAATAAAATCACGGTTTTAGTAACCCAGCGTTCCTACGGGAAAGTAACGGTAATCTAATTACCGTTTTTGTAATAGTAATCCCTTACTTTACTCATTACCTGAAAAAAGTAATCGGATTACAGTAACGCTTTACTGCCCATCTCTGTTGGCCATTGCACTACATCTCACAAGCAGCTCTGTTTATAGATTTAAATATTTGTCCTATCTTATTATTTTATTCCCTTGTCCTTTATCTTTCTTAATTCTTCTTTATAATAAGGTGCTCAGCGGTATTTTTCACTTTACGTGAAGCTGTAGAATGGCCCAAGTACTGTTATCTGGCTTATGCATTAAAGGATACTTAAACGACACTTTTCATTTTATTTATCTCAAATATGTCATGATCAGTCCACCTGAACTCTCTTTCCCCGCCATTTTGGAAGCTGTCGGAGCTTCCGTCAATGTGAGGAGGAAGTGAGTGAAAAGAGAAAACGGAGCAATCGAGCGGAGCGGCCGAAGCGGGCGAGCCAGGGCTAAAAAACAATCACTCGACTCGTCTTGACTACCCGGGCTAACTTTAGCTACATGTGCTGAGGTCGAGGGGGGAAACTGATCTCACCTGCAACCATGCCGACAGTTACTTTACCGCCGAAAGAGAACGCTCTCTTCAAGAGGATCCTGGTGAGTTGGTTTTTAAGGTGCTGCACAGCGACGGCAGCCGAGTTTGGAGCTCTGTTGGCGGCAGTCCGGCTCTTACCGGAGCTCTCCGGCTGGTAGCGCTTAGCCTGTTAGCAAAATGGCATCATTGAATGGGGTTAGCTCGGCTAGCCCGGCCCCTGATGTGCGCTGTCACTGCGGTACAAAGCCAGAATGGTTGTTCATGACTTTGATGTTATTCCGATATATGCTTCCAGTGTGGTTAAATTGCACTACAAACATTTGGATTTTGGATTAAATTGTCGGTATTTGTGGTTCATTTGCGACAGGCCTTAGCACTGGGAAAAGCACGTTAATGCTCCTTTCAGCGGCAGCTAGCCCGTTAGCCGTGTGTGCTGCTGAATTAGCTTGCACTTACTTAGCTTCTCACTCAGTTTTGTGAATGTTGTGGCATTTTAGTTCCTGGCTGCGTGCATAGCTGCTGTCTTCTTAGCCGGATTGTGTTTAGTTGGTCAGATGTGTGCCATCTGACAAAGTAACGTGCTTGCAGGCCACCTGGCGTTACTTAATCGGCTAACTCTACCGAGCTAGATATCTTGGTATGTGAGGCACTAAACAAATGTCAGTAGCACTCTCTGAGTTGTGGGGGCCTGCAGGCTCCGTCATGATGAACCTTAGAGGCTCGCATAGGCCGACGTAGATGTGTATGATGTGTGAAAGCCACTGGAAGTCCGGGGAGTACCGGTGTGGCCGTGTCAGCAAATCTGTAGCCGCCCCAGGCCTGCTGAGCTACTGATCCATCCCTCCCTTTCTCCCGTGTTGCTGGGTTGTTCATGTCCTATCTGCGGGCAGTTTTACGTGGGCCACACGTGTAGCTGAACAAGTGTGAGTTAAGGCTTGTCACAGTATTTTTCAGGAAGTGCGGTTAACTTTCTGTGCGCTGCATGCCAAACTAGTCCCCCCCACCCGCCACCATGCCTGGTGCTTGGCGGTGTGTACCACTAAACAGTGCTGCATGGGCATCTAGCAACGCACTTTCCAGGAACTGTGGGGACTTGTGGGCAGTGAGCACTTCAGCGTCACAAACTGGATCTGATAAACATCATTGTTTTAAAAGGCAGGGGCTCAGCTGGGACTTAGCGGCTCTTTATCTGAGTATTGGCAGTCCCTATAGCTCTGGCACAGAAAACAAACCTGTGGGACTTGCACCTGAACTTGAGACGTTAGTGGCTGTACGTGTTGCATTCCTCAGTGGGAGTTTAGCCTTTCATGGAACTGGTGATAATCGGTTGACATTACATACTTTCCATATTTTAAAAAAAATGTAGAAGTTGTGCAAAAACTCTTAATTTAGGTAACTAGTAGTATAAATACTTGGATCTTTCTTAAGGTAGGAAATAGTTAACAGAAAATCTTCCACCAACAGACTCAGTGTTTGCTTGTTAACTTTGATGTCATGAGCCAGGTCCAAATTCACCTTCATTACCCAAAAGAAAACAAACACTCAGGCACTGCAGAGAGTTACAGACAATCCGGTTTCTTTCTTCTCCAATAAAAATATCAGTGCGTCTTTAACACTCTGACCTCCATAAAAAGAGGATTGTGTTTAGGTTAAATACAATGTTCTGACTTAATTATTTGCAGAAGAAAAGAATGCATAGCTCCGCTATAACACTTGGATTTAATTTAAGACTGAAACTGACCAAACTTCAGCCAAGAGACTGAAGTTTGGTGAGATGATCCCATCCGCCAGACGAGGTTCAGTCATTGATATTGTGTGATCTGGATAACTTGCTATGAAAAAGTCCTGCTCCCCAACGGAAGTCTTAGTTGGTCCAACATTGATTCTATTCTGAAATGTTCAAATGTTTGCTTTTTAAATGATGCTAATAAAAGGCAGAAGAGGCCTAAAACGAGGAGCTCAGCCTGATTTTAAAAGAGAGATAGCGAGACAGTAAGAGCCTCATCCAGCACAGTAGAAGCTTGATTTAGCAACAGCAGTTACGTCATCACATAACAAGTAGAAACATTCTTGTTATACTTTGTGCAGTCCTGAATTGCTTTTCAGTTTGAGTGGTCTTTAATTTTGTACAATCTCTGTAAACATTTCACATACTGCGAACGTCATTTTAACAAAAACTCTATAATAGAACCAGGTGAACTTTACGTCTTTTTCAGAGTTAACAAGGACTTTGAAATCATTTGGTGGAGTTGTAGAAAATGAAATTACTATTATTACTCTTCCTGCCGCAGAGATGTGATGCAAGCTTTGTCCCCCTCTGGCTATAGCCAGGAGCAGACCACACCTCTCTTTATTATTGCTTTCCCAGAGTGAATTCCCAAGTGCATTATTGGAAGTTGGCAGTCGTCTGCTTTTGATTGACAGTTGAGGTGGATACGTTTCCATTTTGTGGTTTCAGGATTCACAAACACGCTGCTCTCCTCCTGCCTCACCTAACAGTGGGCCCTGTACCGGTAATCTTAATGTAATGGTGGTTTTCATCAGCTGTCCTGTTAATGCTTTTGAATTTGCAGGGCAGTGCAATCCATCTAACAAGTGCATCACAGGAAGGAGAAAAAAAGCAGCGGCAAGCACATGTATTTGTTGTACTATCTATGCTGTTATAACTTATCTGCACTTTTCAGGTCCATAAACTGCTGTGTGTGTTGTTCTGTGATGCATTCAGCCACGAGACATGTGGATAAAAGGGTTTCTAGGGTTGTCAAACTAAGGGGAGATGCTCTTACAGCTCTTCTTGCTCTGTCCTCCAATTACATGATATGTAGGTCACAAATCAAGTATATATTTAGATTAATGCCCCATTAATTCATTACGTTTATATTGGTCTGTAAGATTCATAGTAGGGCTGGGCCATATCATACCGTTCACGGTAATACCGGTATAATGTTGGGCAACGATAAGAAAATGAAATATCGCGATAGAATATGGGTAAAGCGCGCATGCGCAGTGCCTTTGTTTTCATACGCACATGGCGGAAAAAGCATGGCGGAGAATGAGATGGGCGAAAGCGATCGTTAAATGAAACGGATGAACCAGAATTGGTTTGTAAAAATGCTGCAACTTCAGTGGTGTGGAACTGGTTTAACTTTCGTCCGTCAGAAACGCAACAAAGCACTATTTTTGGTAGCGCATGCTAGCGGGCCGTCGTTATTACCATGTTTTTTTGGAAAATACGGCACACTTAAAATCAATCCTTTGATTTTTCTGAAAATCGACAGTGCCCCTTATAATCCCGTGTGCCTTATGTATGAATTCTGGTTGTGTTTACTGACCTCGAAACGATTTTATGTACACGGCGCTCGAGAATTTGTCAAATGCTTTAGTACGACTTTGCTAAGCTAGGAACCCGCACCGCTTGATGGATTGTCGGAGCATTACGGCTATCGTAGGCAGGATCCTCGCGGAGTGATACGTACTGTGCTTCAACATAATATTACCGTATTGTGTGTGTATAACCTCTTTAAGTTTTGCGGTTATTATACATGGTTATGCTGAGGATATGTCGGCCAATTTCCACTGGAAATGCCTTTTGGTTAAACTGTCAGCAACGAATTTGCATTTGCACTGTTAAATTTTTATATAGCTTTAATGCACATAGAAAACAGCTGCTTGTTTAAGTGAAAATACACTAATTTGGCACTAATAAAGTTGTGGAGTTGTAAAGTATTTTGTCTAGTGTCAATTATATCGTCAGTTATATCGTTATCGCAAATTTTCAAATGTATATGGTGATAAATATTTTTGGTCATATCGCTCTAATTCATAGTAAAATCTCCCTCAAATCTTTGCCCTATATGAAATAAAAGTGTGTGGTGACCAGCTTCATCCATCATCTTTAAACGAGCGAAAACAGAAGGAGGGCGTTTATGTCTGTTGATTTGATTTGAAATTGGAGCAGAGACGTTTGTATATCTCCACCGGGCATTTGTGAAAGACATGGCTGTGTGTGGTGAAGAGCTGAGTAAAAACCTGGGAGACATTTCACATGTATTTAAAAAAAAAAAAAGACTGAACAATTAGAGCATGAAGAAAGTAAAGAGCCAGGCAAGTTGTTTCAGCTGTTCAGCTGATATCATCCTCTAATTTTTCACTAATTACATCAGGCTAAATTAATAAGTTGTTTGTGAGCAACATGGAGTTCAACCAACTGCTGAACTTTAAACTTTGTCTAAGCCTCTTTGGCTTTATTATAGGTAATATTTTGAGTTTAAAGGAAAGATTAAGTTTTAGCGGGATTACTAATGATTGGTGTTTTTTCTGAGGGCTCTGTCTGTGATGATAAAGTGAGTTCACACCCCAGCACTGAGTGAGAAGTCACTACTGACATGAACTCCTGTGAGTTGGGCTTTCATTTTCACGTCCTCCGTTCCACCATGATTTTGATCTGAAATAATCAAACTATGCATTGAAATGTCTAATCGAAATCTAGCATTGGTACTGGGGACTTCTTGCAGCGATCTGTGCAGCTTAGAGCTGAGACTGACTTCTCTGGTGGTGGCAGAGAGTATTCTTGATAGCACAGCTGATGGTCTTAATGCTTCTAAATTTATATGAAGCACACACAGTATTATCTCAGAGGACTGATTACTTATTGTCTGTGTCAACGGATCATAATTATTTAAAAATGAATCATTTAAAATGTAGTTTTATATAGAAAGGACTGAGAGAACCAGCAGACACAGTTTAACAGTGACTCAGTGTACTTTACTTTTTACCGGTGTGCACTGCTCATTGATTAATACCCACTTGAGTCTGGCATTGACCTAATGCATTCTTGATATTATTTCTCTAAATACATACCAAACATTGTGTTCTTCACTCTGGCTTGTGTTACATGCCTCTTCCTTCTCTTTTGGGTTTCCAGGGAAGAGAAATCATAACTTCCACTCCAGTTTCACTTGGAGGAAACTTTGGGAAATATTCCTAGAGGGACAGTTAGCTCTTATGAAATGACAATGTAGAGCACAAGACGCTGTCATTTGGATTTGTTGTTCTACAATTAAACCAGCGTTGCTGATTATTGGTAATTGACGAGACAATATTTAGCATCTCATTTAGACTTGCAGTAAAAACACAACATATGTTAGAATATTGAATTAAATGAAGCTTGGCTTCAGGTTTTTGCATTGTACACATGTGTTGTGGCAGGAAAGCGGTCATTCAGAACTCAGACTGCAGACCAGATCTGCCTCTTTTACATGACCTGATAATGAGGGATGGTGCACTGTTGATCCTTAAATAAAAGTGCAGTAAAACAAATGAAGGCAGGATCCACACGGGTGTGTTTCAGGCTTCAGTGCTCTCGCTTACTGTTCATTTTAAGTAGGGTTGTGTCATGTATTGGCAAACTGAATTTCGGATCCTGTGCTCGGACAACGAAAGTCAACAGAATTTCAACTTTGAGTGCCAGTGGAAGCACGAGCATTTCATATCATGTTCATTTAAAGTCCCCTGTGCCTTTATCTTAAATCAAGAGAGGGATGTTGGGTAATCATCACGTTGATCATTGCAGTGAATAAACAGATTGTTAAAGAACAAAGTTACTCACAGGCAGCGAGCTCAGTAATTGGGCCTGCTGCATGTTCTTTAAATGGATTTATTAAACAAAGGACTGACAATGTGTTTAGCACTGGGCTATGAGGTGCCACAGAGGTGCACTACATGGAGGCACCTAAAGAAAGCTCCAGGAGAGAAAAAGGACAACTGGTGCCTAAAGGAAAACCCTCTGAATGTGTCAGGAGTATTGGAACAGCTGAGACGCATTTTCTCTAAACACAGTCTCTGTGGCTTTCAAACCCAAAAACGCGGTGCACCAAAATTGGTCCACCAAAAGTATCGGGTCCCTTAACACAAAAAGAGTAATATAGTAAAAGCTGTTAAGTGCCGTGATTTATACATCAGCGAAACCAAACAACCTCTGGCTAAGCCGATGGCACAACACAGAAGAGCTACCTCGTCAGGCCAGGACTCTGCAGTCTATTTACACCTACAGGCCAGTGGACACTCTTTCAATGATGAGGATGTGCACATCCTGGACAGGGAGGAACATTGGTTTGAGCGCGGAGTCAAGGAGGCCTAGTTTCACTCATTATGCAAATGTACCGTTTATTAGGTTGAGGAAACCTGCAGTCAGCGGAGACTGAAGAGTCACTTGGATGAGCAATGAAACGTTTCTCCCTCTGCTACGTCCAGATGAACAGAATCAACTTTTGGGATTTCCTTACCTGAGTGATTGAGCATGCATCAGGACAGATGCATGACATTCTGTAACCTTGAACACAGTTTGTGTCCTTTGTGTGGCAGCACAGACAAAAAAGTGGAGCTGCATATGTGCACATCTGGACACGGGTGAAGAGAGTAGCGAGACATCAGGTGGTTTATTTAATTTCCACTTCCAGCACGAAGAGTAAGTAATGCATACAGATCCACAACAAGCACGCTGCCATATATGGGCTCATTTACATGGTCTCAGTATACCTTAATGAAAACAAACCTGAACTCATATTTATGCAGGATTACCTTGAAGACTGTCTTACAGCCATGAACAGCTATTCTTTTGTTCCAGAGTACAATAAGAAGATGGAGCCTTACACTCCAGCCGCAGGCAGGACCTGAGCCTCTTTCTTTCTGTCCTCCAGCTCCACATCTCAGCTGGTGGTCTAACTGTCCCCATAGTTCAACAGTGGATTGCTTAATTTCGTAACCAACCTTGGCACCCATATGTGATGTTGACGTCATCTCTGGGGTTTTGTTTTGTTTTTTTTTCACTGTTGGTGGAGCTGCTGGTGGTACAACGCAATGCCATCTGCCAGCTTAACTCTTCCTGCCTCCCTCACAAACACACAGTCTCCTCTGACCACCAGCTTAAAAACAGAGGGGGTTTATTGCTGAATGAGCATCTGCTTGCTTATTGGAAATGTAGAACCAGCGTAGCTAGTTTTTAATATTTTTGGAAGGAAATCGTAGATGCTCAGAACTATGTCTGATGTGTTTCGCTGCAGTAATACAGGGAGACTGTGGTAGTTTATGACTACAACTTTTAAGTGTTGACTGACCAAAAATCTGTTGTTCAAGGTGTTTAAATGCGCAGTTCCACTGAGCAGCATGACCACACGTTTGTATCTTTTCAGGCTTTTCCTGGCTCAGACGGGTAGTACAGTGGGGCAAAAAAGTATTTAGTCAGCCACCGATTGTGCAAGTTCCCCCACCTAAAATGATGACAGAGGTCAGTAATTTGCACCAGAGGTACACTTCAACTGTGAGAGACAGAATGTGAAAAAAAAAATCCATGAATCCACATGGTAGGATTTGTAAAGAATTTATTCGTAAATCAGGGTGGAAAATAAGTATTTGGTCAATAACAAAAATACAACTCAATACTTTGTAACATAACCTTTGTTGGCAATAACAGAGGTCAAACGTTTACTATAGGTCTTTACCAGGTTTGCACACACAGTAGCTGGTATTTTGGCCCATTCCTCCATGCAGATCTTCTCGAGAGCAGTGACGTTTTGGGGCTGTCGCCGAGCAACACGGACTTTCAACTCCCGCCACAGATTTTCTATGGGGTTGAGGTCTGGAGACTGGCTAGGCCACTCCAGGACTTTCAAATGCTTCTTACGGAGCCACTCCTTTGTTGCCCGGGCGGTGTGTTTTGGATCATTGTCATGTTGGAAGACCCAGCCTCGTTTCATCTTCAAAGTTCTCACTGATGGAAGGAGGTTTTGGCTCAAAATCTCACGATACATGGCCCCATTTATTCTGTCCTTAACACGGATCAGTCGTCCTGTCCCCTTGGCAGAAAAACAGCCCCATAGCATGATGTTTCCACCCCCATGCTTCACAGTAGGTATGGTGTTCTTGGGATGCAACTCAGTATTCTTCTTCCTCCAAACACGACGAGTTGAGTTTATACCAAAAAGTTCTACTTTGGTTTCATCTGACCACATGACATTCTCCCAATCCTCTGCTGTATCATCCATGTGCTCTCTGGCAAACTTCAGACGGGCCTGGACATGCACTGGCTTCAGCAGCGGAACACGTCTGGCACTGCGGGATGTGATTCCCTGCCGTTGTAGTGTGTTACTGATGGTGACCTTTGTTACTTTGGTCCCAGCTCTCTGCAGGTCATTCACCAGGTCCCCCCGTGTGGTTCTGGGATCTTTGCTCACCGTTCTCATGATCATTTTGACCCCACGGGATGAGATCTTGCGTGGAGCCCCAGATCGAGGGAGATTATCAGTGGTCTTGTATGTCTTCCATTTTCTGATGATTGCTCCCACAGTTGATTTTTTTCACACCAAGCTGCTTGCCTATTGTAGATTCACTCTTCCCAGTCTGGTGCAGGTCTACAATACTTTTCCTGGTGTCCTTCGAAAGCTCTTTGGTCTTGGCCATGGCGGAGTTTGGAGTCTGACTGTTTGAGGCTGTGGACAGGTGTCTTTTATACAGATGATGAGTTCAAACAGGTGCCATTCATACAGGTAACGAGTGGGGGACAGAAAAGCGTCTTACAGAAGACGTTACAGGTCTGTGAGAGCCAGAGATTTTCCATGTTTGAGGTGACCAAATACTTATTTTCCACCCTGATTTACGAATAAATTCTTTACAAATCCTACCATGTGGATTCATGGATTTTTTTTTTTTCACATTCTGTCTCTCACAGTTGAAGTGTACCTCTGGTGCAAATTACTGACCTCTGTCATCATTTTAGGTGGGGGAACTTGCACAATCAGTGGCTGACTAAATACTTTTTTGCCCCACTGTATGTAGTAGATGGCAGTAAATGCAAATTGGACTGCGATGAGCTTGTGTTATTTATCACTATTATTCAACTGATTAAAGTCAATTCCTACATTATAAAGCACTGAAAGCATTGCTGTCAGTATTAAACAGGTGTTACAGGGTAAAGATAAACAGCTGTACAGTTGGATTTGTGAATTAAAAAGTAAATTTTTTTTAGAGTCCTTGTTGATTTTTCTTATCTGAAAGGAATTATTAAATGTATGGCAACTGGTGAACCGTCCTTTTGAAGTTTGCATGCTATGATATAATCTTTGTACTGAATAGTGCTGCAGCAGCTATGTTTTTGGCCCCCGTTTTCTATTTCCAGAAGGTTGGCTTTTTTTTTTCTTCTTTTTTTTTAAATAATAAAAGACCATCAGTATACCCACTAAATAGAAGCTTTAGCCTCATGTGACTTCAAACTTTCTCTCCGATTGGTCATTTAACTTGTGCTTATAGTCAAACTCAGACAGTTTTATTGTGTGGACTTTATCAGCGAAGAGAAGCAGGCTAACAGTGTCTTTGAAGTAAAGACTGGTTTACTTTAGTTGTAATAGCCTTTACAACGGCTTTTTTTTTTCTTTTTCTTTTTTTAAATTAGCTGAATTAAAATACGTGCAAAGAAAACAGGAGAGAAGTTTTGCTGTGGGCTAGAAAGGCATACTGGTTTTCCTGTTGTTGTGGGGACTGTTTGTTTTCTCTGATACCTGGAATGGGTGATACGGACCTGCACCGGTGCTTGAACAACGCAAAGGCACGTGTCACGAGTATCGGCAGGCCTGTAATGTACTACTGATAAAGCCACCGGGAGAATCTGGGCTGTAACTGACGGCGTTTCCTGACGAGCGTTCGGACTGCGGGCGATAAAAGTCTAAAACACTGCAGCTTAGCCAGCTGAGCCGGCGTGTGTGTAAAATATAGCAGCTGTAGATAAGAGGAGAGTTGAGTGCTGGAAGTTGGACACTATACTTCATGTTTATGTGCTGCATGTTCAATCGCTGTCTGTGATTAAGCACATTTGCATTTTAAATTACTCAAAATTCTCATGATTTTTCTTTGGCGTTGATTAAAACGGCTTTGGGGACGGCGCCAGAAGTTTCTGTTTAGGGGGAAAAAGGAACGTGCATATGATTGGGTCCAAGAATCTTAATCACGATTATTTTGGGCGACACTGATTACTTGCAGACTTTGGAAAAAAATGTGTTGTTCAGTTTTATTAAAGTATAATGTGTCTTAGCAATGTTGAAAAATCCATTTCCTGGATGAAGGCAGTTGGTAGTAAATAGATGCAAAAGAAGAACGAGCAGAGACCCAGAACACGGGCTTGACCCGCTGACCTGTTTAAAAGTCACTTTGGCCTAAAGCGATTTCTCTGTCCTTCCTCTCGCAGCGATGTTACGAACACAAACAATACAGAAATGGGCTCAAGTTCTGCAAACAAATCCTGTCCAACCCCAAGTTTGCTGAGCATGGAGGTAAGCAGCAAAAATGTAGCTGTACGGAGAATTTTTCTTTTTCTCTTAAATGTATTTTTCACCATCTACTGCATCCTTTTCTTGCTGCAGAGACCCTGGCAATGAAGGGCTTGACCCTGAACTGTTTGGGGAAGAAGGAGGAGGCATACGACCTGGTGAGGAGAGGCCTGCGCAATGACCTCAAGAGCCATGTCTGTATCCTTATAGACAGCACTGCATCCTCTGGGTTAAGCAGCTGTCGCTTTGAACTTGTGTGTGTGTGTGTGTGTGTGTGTGTGTGTGTGTGTGTGTGTGTGGGAGTGGGATGCTAAAAGGACCTTGAGGTGCCTCACATTGTGTAGAAGAGCTCTGCTCTCGGTGGAGCACTGTCAGCACATTCTCTCTGTGATTCTCTTGCAGAGAGTGAAGTCTGTGCACGTTGCTGGTGGATGAGGTCTATCTGAACCTAAACCCTGCCTAAAGTCAAGACAGAGCAGCTCTCTGCAGATACACTGCTATCTCTTTAGCTTCCACAGTAAGTCAGTATCCAGGGCATGTTTCCGTCCCTCAGAGGGCGTACTTTGGTGCACGTATGCAAAAAAAAAAAGTGTGTTCTTTTAAAATAGCTGAGGCTTTGCAACACATCAGGATTTTAAATCACGGAGTTATGCGTTGCATAAGCTCATAATTATGATTGGTAGTTCATTTAGATCATTGCTTTGTCATTAATCAGTTTTTAGAATAATCATGTTCAGCCACATTGGAGATGAAGCCTGAACAGCCTCAGAAACAGTATCCTGTTTTATGGATTTATCTCTTACTAGCCTTTTAGATTTGCGTCTCCCTGCTTTAGTTTCTGTGGTGCCAGATAAAAACTTCATCAAAACACTGTTTACACAGGATTTAGACTTGGCAGCACAGCAGCTAGTGCTAGTAGTTTTTACTTTGTGTTCGACCCATGTTGAACAGCATGAACAGCTTCATAGTTAGCTACTGTTGGAGGTAATAGCCTTCCCCCCCCCCCCCCCCTTTGTTTGTGCAGGAGGAACTGTAGAAGCCATAATTGTTACAACTCTATTTAAGGATCTTTTTTTAGCTCCTGCAGAAGGATAGGAAATGTCCCAGTATTCAGAGACCTTTGAGTGTAGGTTACAGTTACTGGTCCAGCTCCTAATGTTCGTGGATTGTTGGGACACATGAATACAGCACCAGAAGCAGCCATTAAAAACACAGCTTTTAAAGTTGTTTTTCTAAACTAAAAGTATTAAAGTAGCTTAAATATAATTTTGCTGTGTGTCTCAATGTAGATCATTCAGTGCAGCCTGTTTTATTAAATCCTCACACTTAAATTTTTGTGGGGAAAATTGGTTAAAGATAACAGAAGTTTAATAAGATGCACTTTATCTTATGCGAGGTCCATGTTGGCCCAGCAGTGCGGCTGTTGGACTACGGAAAGGGTAAGAAGCAAGTTTGATGACAAATGGCGTGAGAATAACAATTACTCTTCACAGTTTAAGCCAGAAGTGCTTGTATGTCGAAGGTGCTTTAAACTGGGGACAAAGTTTTTATTTTTACATTTGAGCAACATCTATAAACACAACCAAACACGTCTCATTTAGTCTCCCTGTTGATTTTAAACTGATATACATGTAATTACTCGTACAAAGTCTACTTTCACTATCGTGTCAACATTCTTGTAAATGTGGATATTCTGATGGAACAAAACAAGGACACAGAAATCATCAGTGAAGGTTTTAAATGAATCATACGAAATGAAACATGGTGGCATCACAATGGGTCCCACCACGCAGCAACACAATGAAGAGGATGACACAGGGCTGCAAGTAAAGGAAAGACCACATGATGCATAACTAGTGTTTAGCTATTACAAGGCTTCAGAGTTCATATAACAGAAAATGCAGGAAGGTGCCTCGTTCCTGAGAAGTGAGCACTTCTGAGATCCTTTCGCTCTGAAAGCAGCTTCTTAAAAGATCACATCACTTCAGTTCAACCACAAGAGAAGAGGCTCATTGAACCCCTCTCCCCTTTTCTGTACTTCATTTGATAGCATCATACAAATTGTGCATCTTCCTTAACTGGCCTTGCGTACCAGGCTGGCATGTGTACGGTTTACTCCAGCGCTCGGACAAGAAGTACGATGAGGCCATCAAGTGTTACCGCAACGCTCTCAAGTGGGACAAGGACAACCTGCAGATCCTCCGAGACCTGTCCCTGCTGCAGATCCAGATGAGGGACCTGGAGGGCTACAGGGTGAGTCAGAGGGGGATTGTGTCTCTTTAAGTAGTAATTGAGAGATGTTGCATGTTCTTAATCAAAAGCTGGGAGGTTTTGATGAAACGTTTGGCCACAGGAGATAAATCCTGTTGGCAGAGGCATGTTTTAAAAAATCAGTAAACTTTTTATAAAGGAAAACAAAAACAGTCCTCAGTTAGTGGGGAAAGAACTTTCCTGAAGGGAAGCACACACTTCCATCTGTCGCCCTGCCTCGTCCAGGACGCAGTATGGCTCTGAATTAGAGAGGACTGGGCGAATCAGCATCCAGATATCGGGTTGCAGTCAGTCTTCACAATGTAGAACAGCTCTCCTGGGATTTAGATGCTTTTATAGTGAGAGGTATGAAATGGCAAGAGGAAAGTCTGGCTGAAAGGATTAAAAAATATGGATGAGAGGACAGGGAGGGGCTCCCACTCGGAGTGTATTAGGTGTTAATTTTAGTTCTCCCTGAGCCAGCTAGCAACATCCTGGTGTCACTACCATGAGTCAGCACAATCACTTTCTCTTTGTTTATCTTCCCAGCACTGCCTCACGTTTGAGATAATGTGGGCTTATAGGGAACGTAGAATTTTTCCACCTGATATCAAATGAACTCAATGCTGGCACATTGTCTTTCTCCAGGAGACACGGTACCAGCTGCTGCAGCTGCGTCCAGCCCAGCGGGCCTCCTGGATCGGCTATGCCATCGCCTATCACCTCCTGGAAGACTATGAGATGGCAGCAAAGATCATTGAGGAATTCAGGAAAACACAACAGGTTAGACACAGCGACAGTTTCGCATTTCTCTTACCCGAACCAGGAGATGACTTTCAGTTGTTGTCAGTTTTGTTGTCACCCTGTTGTGCAGCTGGCCTGAATTTCAGTTTGAATTTCAGTGATCTCAGCGCCAAGGTCAGAGGTCACACTTTCTGACAGTATTGTGAATGCAAGAACTGGAGAAGGAAGTCACCTTGGACTTTGACATTCATACCATACGTGAATCTGCTAGGAGGATGAGGGGGATGCACTGGAGGCCGCTGATGTTGCAGTTTTAAATAGAGTGGCCACTTGCTCACATCAGTAGCACCTTCTGCCAGTGGGATACAGCGTAAATGATACAAACACAGACTATTCAGTCGAGACTCTGCAGAGGCCAGTACTGCAGACACAGACCAGGCACCTATTTTAGAGAGTGTTTCAGAGCTGCCACAGCTGGAGTCGGCGCGTTAGATTTCAGTACAAGCTCTGGCCAAGAAGCCAAGATAAATCTTAACAGCTTACCTTAAGCAAAATTTGTAGTTTTTCTCTTAATTTTTTTGTCCAAAAATATCTTTGACTGGAATTTAAAAAAAAAAATAAAAAATTTTTTTTTTAAAAAGTTGCACTTTCACTGATAGAGACCATCTTACCTATTCTTAAAAGTAGGGGTACAAGTAGCTGTTACAGCCAACTGGTCCTTACAATCCTTCGGTCTAAAAACCTGTGATTGTGCTGAAAGTTGCTGGCGGAGTGTGGGCTGATCTTATTTGCTTGTGGCGTTGTTGATGCTTTAGCTTTCCACCTGCTGCGGCGAAAACAGAACACAAAGACAAAGAACTTTAACGCTGTTCACTGCAGCTGCTGTTTGTGCTGCTCATTTGCACTTTTTTTCTCCTCCTTTGTGGTGAACCTTCCTGTCATTCAATCAGCACACACTGATTTGGCTACACCCTGTTGGCTTTTTAAAGCACTGCACCGGAGTCGTCGCCATAGTTTCTGCGTTGGCCACATTCCTGCAGTGTTTGTTTCTACTCAGCAGGGGCGGTATGCAGACGCACACCAGTGTGGACCAATAGCTCCTGCTGCATGGAAAGTTTGTGCAAGGGAGAACCCCTGCCACTAAAGAAGCTTGGTTATGAACTATTTTGTGTACTACAGGCACCATGCACTGCTCCACGCTTTGATGAGTAACAGGCTTACTCGTATTCGTGACGCTGTAGGTGTCTGACTCGCTGATTTACAGTGAGCGCTTTGTAGCTTTGCAGCCGGTGGGTGTTTTTTCTGTCGTCTCTGCATTGGTCACAACAGCAGTAGAGCTCACTCGCTTTCACTCTGGCGTGCTCCTGATAAGACCAGCCTGCTTCCTGTCTTTGTGCCATCTGTGTAATACAGTGAGCTGGTGTGACCGTGCACACACACACTGAATAATTCAGAGTTTCCTGAAAAGCACAGCGGCTCCTGGAGGTTTTCAGTCATGCGTGCCTGGTACAAAATGTTACTGACACTCAGAGTGGTCTGTTCTTTTTCTGGTCTGTTCAGACGTCTCCGGACAAAGTGGACTACGAGTACAGCGAGCTGCTTCTCTACCAGAACCAGGTGCTGAGAGAAGCAGGTTTGCACAAGGAGGCCCTCGAGCATCTGTCCAACTACGAGAAGCAGATCTGCGATAAACTGGCAGTGGAGGAGACGCGAGGTGGGTGACTGCGGAGTCTCTCTGTTAATCTTCGGAAGTGCAAACATCTTTACCAAAGTAACACCAAACAAGCAAAACTTTATTGAAAGAGCACATTTCATTCACAGTGGTGGAATGGTGTTAATGGTGTGATAAAACCTGCTGCCACTAGGGGGAGCAGTGATGCCATCAGTAATCTGGCATAATGCAGGTGCTTCAGGAGAGAAAGGCAAACAAGCTTCAATAAGTCATCTAGAAAACTTTTCTGAGGCTGATTTAATTTTTCCGTCTCTGACAATCCTGTGAGCAGAAGTTTGTTGGGTTTTTTGTTTTGTTTTTGCTGGCAGCCATGATTTTTCTTGGCTTGTAATCTCGATTTAACAGTGTTTGCGCTCATGTTTCTGTAGGAGAGTTACTGTTGAAGCTGGAGCGTCTGGATGAAGCAACAGAAGTCTACCGCCGTCTGCTGGAGAGGAACCCAGAGAACTGGTCCTATTATCACGGCCTGGAGAAGGCCCTCAAACCAAGTATGACACGAGTCTTGTCACCGCTGACTTCCAAAACATCCAAATCGGTGGTGAAGCTAAATCCTGAATTCCTCTGGATTTTTATTTATTTTATTTTCAGGTACTGTAGAGGAGAGATACAAAATCTTTGAAGAAGCCTGGGAGAAATTTCCCAAAGGGCTGGTGCCTCGCCGCCTACCCCTCAACTTCCTTTCTGGTATGCAGCTCATTTCTCCGCTAAATCAAACAGAATAAAGCCAGTGTTCACTTATATTTCTAAAACACCCTTTAGCTCTAGTCATAATTTAGGCCTGTAATTAGTTTAGTTTTAGTTTATATTTAGTTGACTAAGTATCATAAGATTATCGTAGACTAAATCTGAAGTTGATTCAGTGACTAAAATATAAAGAGGTTGGTTGTTTTGTTCCAAAATAGTTTGCAAAGCTTCGTATTTTCATCTCATTTTAGTGATGAAAGTGTAAGTACATTTCATCATAGCTTTTGTCCTTGTATGTTAGTTTTTGTTTAGTTATCGGCTTTTTCCATCAGGGGGAAAAAAGTTTGTTAATGAAAACTGGCCAAAATTATTAGTCAATGAAAGTAACAATCAAACTACAGAGTAAAGATTAATTTTCTTTTGCGTTGTCTTTTTGTTTTTCTCTGAAGGTGACAAGTTCAGAGAGTGTCTGGACAGGTATCTGAGGATGAACTTCAGTAAAGGCTGCCCGCCCGTCTTCACCACACTCAAATCGCTGTACAACGACAAAGAAAAGGTGACGGCACACCTGCTGACTGATCTAAAATTAAATCACAGTCACAGCCTCGGACCAAAAGAGTCTTAAAGAGGCTCAATTCCAACTCATTCCAACATTTAAAATAAATAAATAAAAAAATTGGAATAGCTTTGCATGAGTTAAAAATTATCCCTTATTATCTTATCCTGGGCCTCAGTGAAGCCCTTCAGCTCATCCTCTGTATAAAACGTATGAAATTAGCATCGACCGTTGTAAGAAATATTTATGAACAATAAGTCACTGTATTAACTGCACGATTCTGAAAATCCCCTTTGCGTCACGCTTCATATTTACTTTGTCCTCCTTTCCTTTTAGGTGGCAATTATAGAGGAACTGGTGGTCGGCTATGAAACCTCATTAAAAAGCTGCCGAATGTTCAACCAGAACGGTGAGAGAAACATTTCAGCATCCTAACAAACCAGACGAAGTTAAACCAGCTGTAAGTTTTTGTGTAGCTGTTGCAGTCGTTTGGTTCCAACCCTAACGAGCGTCTGCTGTTCCAGATGACGGTAAGGAGGAGCCTCCAACCACGTTGCTCTGGGTGCAGTACTTCCTGGCACAGCACTATGACATGATCGGCCAGCAGACACTGGCTCTAGAATATATCAACACGGCCATCGAGAGCACGCCCACGCTCATCGAGCTCTTCCTCATCAAAGCCAAGATTTACAAGGTGGCGCGCGTGTCTGATTTGTACGATTGTTTACTATTTTAGACGCGTAGTTCTGCTGCGGTGGTGTTCTCGACTGACCTTTTTCGCTCCTGCAGCATGCTGGCAACATCAAAGAGGCTGCCCAGTGGATGGATGAGGCCCAGGCTCTGGACACCGCTGACAGATTCATCAACTCCAAGTGTGCCAAGTACATGCTGAAGGCGACCATGATCAAAGAGGCCGAGGAAATGTGCTCCAAGTTCACCCGGGTGAGAGAAATTGTGCAAAGTGACAGCTGACCAACCGATGAGGACTTTTAAAAATGTCAAAACAAAATGTTGGCAAATGATGATGAGTACAATCAGTACTCATCATAATGAGTACTTTCTATCTTTAGATCTCTGATAGACTGATGGAGAGAGAGATTCCCACTTTTCGTACAAGTTCTAGTGATTAATGACAAAGTAATTGACTGTGATCAATCGCAGCGGCCTATTTCCCAACATTGTTTTAAAGTGGAGGGTGAGCCATAAACAAAAACATCTCCATAGTCAAGCACACGCAGAATTGTGGGCTTTAAAATAATCCTACATTAGCAGGATTCTAGCTATTCTAATGTTCTTGACCAGTTAACTCGATAACCCTCTTTAAAGTATCTTTGGTAAGCATTTATAAGACTCATGGAGGGTTTTAATGCAGACTATAGGTTCAACACTGTTAGTTCACCTCATCAATAGCATTCAGTTAAGAATGGATCCCCATGGAACACGTACAGTAATGGTCAGACTGCCAGTGCTCATGTGTATATGTCTCATGTTTCTGCAGGAGGGAGCATCAGCAGTGGAGAACCTGAACGAGATGCAGTGTATGTGGTTCCAGACTGAGTGCGCGCTCGCCTACAAAGCCATGAACAAGTTTGGAGAAGCCTTGAAGAAGTGCCACGAGATCGAGAGGGTGAGGCTTTTCTGACGGGATTTTAAACTCGGTGTGAAAGTACACGCTCCCTAACTGCCCACAAAGTCTTTCTGGGTGTTAAAATTGTTCCTTTTTTACTCTTTAATCTCATCAGCATTTTGTGGAGATCACGGACGATCAGTTTGATTTCCACACTTACTGCATGAGGAAGATGACGCTACGCTCATATGTGGACCTGCTGAAGCTGGAGGATGTGCTCCGGATGCACCCGTTCTACTACAAGGCCGCAATCACGGCCATCCAGATCTACCTGAGCCTCCACGACAATCCGCTGACGGATGACAGCAAAGAGCTGCAGGCGGACACTGGTGAGAGACGCACAGTGAAGATCCAGCTCTGAGTCAACGAGGCTCTTATCAAGGGAAGGGCTTCACTGACCGTCCTTTTTGTCTTCATTTCTCTAGCAAACCTATCGGACAAAGAGCTGAAAAAGCTGAGGAACAAGCAGCGAAGAGCCCAGAAGAAGGCCCAGCTGGAGGAAGAGAAGAAGAACGCGGAGAAGGAGAAGCAACTCAAGAACCAGAAAAAGAAGAAGGAGGATGACGACGAGGAGATCGGAGGGCCCAAAGAAGAGCTCATTCCTGACAAGCTGGTGAAGGTCAGTGGCTGATACGTGAAGTATTAAGGTCTGGTTATCAGTTTTTAGGACTCGAGTTTTACTTTGTTTTGCACATTTGCTTTTACAGGTAGAAAATCCACTGGAAGAAGCCATCAAGTTCCTGACGCCTCTCAAGCACCTGGTCAAAGACAAGATTGACACCCACCTACTGGCCTTTGAGATCTACTTCAGGAAAGGTTGGTGCGCACATGTTATGTGTTTTTTACTCCGCCAGTACCGTCTTCGTCCCCATTTCTGCCTCACACGTTTACTGTGTTCTCCTTTCAGAAAAATACCTGTTGATGCTCCAGTCAGTGAAGAGAGCTTTGGCAATCGACCCCGACCATCCGTGGCTGCACCAGTGTCTCGTACGCTTCTTTAAAGGAGGTATGAGAGGATTCATTATTTAACTACCAGCACATGCTCCTAAGCGCTCGGTTTTAATTGCCTCTCTATGCTGTTGCTCTTCTCGTTCCTCTGCCTCCACCTCATCCTTACATAATCCTTTTTCTCTGTTCCCCCTTTGCAGTTTCAGAGAGCAAGGAGCTTCCAGAGGTGGTCAGGACGGTGCTGAAGCAGGAGATCACCCGGCTGTTCGGAGACAGCAACGCTAAGAGCTTCAACCAGGCCTACCTCACCAAGCACTCCAGCTCCATACCACACAGACTGGCTGGTAAGTCTCTTTGACCCTCACTTCTAATACTTTGGTACTTAATGCAACAACAGTTCAATTGACACTGAAGAGCAGTACTCATGAAAACATTTAAGGTTATTTGACATGACCTGGGGGCCGTTTCTTCCATTGTTGCAAATGTTTTTTGCTTGAATGTCACTCCGTTTGTTTGTTTTCCCCCCCTTCTTAGTTCATCTTTGCACCCAACGATCCCTTAAAATGTAATTTTTCAAGCCCTGTCCACAGGGCTTTGTAGCTGCTGGGTGGTCTCTAGCAGACATTTCAGGTTTCAGTTTTTGTTTTGTTTTTGTTTTTTTGTTTTTGGGGGGGGGGGGGGGGGTTGCTGCTCGTTGGTCTCATTGGTCCCCTTGTGGAAACTTTGCACCTAGAGACTGATAGATAAGCACAGACGATGGCCAACCTGTTCTACCTTAGTGAAGGCACTGATTCACATCATGCATGCCCTTGCCTCTTACCTTAATATTAATCACCTTACTAAACTCCCGACTCCAACCTCGGTCCTAACATGAAACCCAAAACAGAGACTTACCCCTGGAACATGCCTTTTAAAGGTTTGTGGACCAGCCTCACGCTGCAGAAATATTTCTGCGATGGATTGATCTTAAAATGTAGAATTATTAAAAACACACTTTCTCTCAGACTCACCTTCTCTCTCCCGCCCGTAGCTGCGAAGATGATGGTGTATCTGGACTCCTCGATGCAAACGAAAGCAGCAGAACTGGCCGGTGCACTGGATGAGTCCCTGAACAACAGAACCATACAGGTACGTATTGGCATCATGTAAGAAGACGGGAGGGAAGCAAAGAAACAGTTACGACTATTCTTATGCTAAACACACACTGGAGTCTCTGCTGTTGTGCAAATATCAAAAGTGGAATAAAAGTTAGTCTATCAGGTCCTCATGGCTCACATGCTGAGAGTATCCATCTCTCTTGGATCAACCTGAAAAAGGGCTGGAGCAGAACAAACGAGTTTCTTCAGTGAAGTGAAACCAGCCAGACAGGTTTTCCTAAAAAGTTGGTCAAAGGACCGACCGCAATCGAGAAGTTGCGACAAAAACTGTGGTAACCAATAACATCAGGAAGTACAGCAGTTCCTTTTGAGTTGGGATTGTGACTGTGATAAACTGTCCACTCCTCCCTGCCTGAACGTAGCTTCTTTTAACCTTTGTCCTCTCGTCTTCAGATCTGCACGGAGATCCTCGACTGTCTTCGCAGCGGCGCCCTGGGCGACTGTAAGGAGCACGCAGAGTCGTACCGCGCCGAGTGCCACAAGCTTTATCCCTACACGTTAGCTTTCATGCCCCCCGGATACGAGGAGAACACCAAGATTGCCAACGGAGACGTTTCCACGGAAACGGAGGAGCTAGCCAACGAGATGTGAGCACGGCGGTACAGCAGCGGATGAGAAAAGGAACTGGGCCGAGCACGGAGCCTTGTGGTACGCCTGTGGCAGCCATTTTTGTAGAGCCGGACACAGGAAGCGAAAAATGGGTGTTTCGTCCTCAGGCTCAGCTCAGCTCTGACCTGGCTCGGCTCGGCTCTCTCCCACATGGGTGAAAATCAGGACTCTGTGTGTGCGAGCGTGCGTGCGTGCGTGTGTGTGTGGAGGGCGTGTTTGTGTGCGTGCATGTGTGCGGTTGTGTATTTGTTGGAAACAGAAGGAGGAGGGAGGGGAAGAAGAAGATAAGTGTCCATTTTACTTTTTTAAAACAGAGCTGGCAATGCTGAACATGAAAATAAAGAATCGGGAGAAACTGAGCGCTGGTTTTCCTCTGATTAATAACAATAACGCCAACCACTCGGGCGTGACTCCCAACACGTTGCATACTCTGCTCCTCTTATTTTAAAATAAAAGCTAATCTAAATGAATATGGGACACGGCTGTCGGTGAGGGGCGGGGGATGGGGGGGACTGAGCGGAGCGGATCTGATCTCTGACATGTCCGCAGGAAGCCGAGCGGGAAGAGTTACCTGAAACGGACACTGAGGACGACCACAGGTGTTTCTGTATTTGCTGTGACGCTCACTCAAGTAAAACGCCAGAGAAAGCCGCCTCGCACGTCGAACAGCTTCCCCCCCCCCAAAAAAAGTGCTTCCCTCGCAGTTCCAGGTCCAACATGGGAACACGTAACCCTCTGTCCTCGTGGAGCACCTCGTAGCACAGAATAAAAACTGTAAAGATTGTGTGATGCGTTCTGTTTCAACTACACAGCTACTCTTAACTTTTCTATATAGCTCTGAGAGAGATGGATAGACCTAAGCAATACCACAGACACTCTTACCGATGATAATCATTTCAGGATCTGGTTGAAGCGGTTACACGGAGCCTCCGGGCGGTCACTTTTATTTATGCAGCACATTTAGTAACAGGAGTTTGGCCCCGGGTGCTTTCCAGATGAGGCAGAGTCACTTGTGTTGTTGCTCTTTAGAAATGGTTTTATCTGCATGATGTACAGAGACTCTTTCGGTGAAGGCGTTTATGAGCCTGTAGTGCTTTCAGAAGGATCTTCTTCTCTGCTAACTTTGAAAGTCTGAAGTCAACATCCACTGCCCCCCCCTTTGCCAAAATGGTAAGACACGAACAAAGGCGAGTAAACGTACAAACATCTGGAAGCTGTTTTACTTCTTCTGTACCACCCCCACATCTTGTTTTTCTTCCCCTTCTTCCTCTGATTTTGGTTCTAATGTGAAAGATGAAATCTGAGATGGTGATGTATGATATCTCTGGATTTTTGTATTAAAACCAACAGGAAAAAAATGCTTGTTAGCCTCCCTGAGCTGCCCGTGTTTTCTTTGCAGGGGTTAGGTAAAGCTTTCGCGAAGACCAGGTTTTACCTGCTGTTTCAAACAAACTAACCTTGAGTGGAAGTGGGTTACGAAGCCCTCTGACACCGACGCGGGCTTAGTAACCAAACGTCAAGAATGTGCAGCACCTGTTTTGTGTGAGCTGGAGGAAAATCCACACGCCTGCAAAAAATTTTGTTCTGTGTGATTATTTTCAGGAGGACTGTTTCACCAATAAAATAAAATGAAATGGCTTTCACGATTTTTCAAATGGTGCTTCATAGTGTCAAGTGTTAAAAATCCCAATAATAATAAAAAAAGACGAGTGGGAACATTTCAAATCGGAGTAGGAAGAGTTTCCTGTCGGTGATCTTAATGCAGCAGCCTTTATGAGAAAGGACAGGGCATCTCAGTCTCTACCTTAGACAGAATAATGGACGAATACAATATAAACATTTCATTCACAGAAAATTCAAGCACAAACTCGACCGTGAAGAAGTCTGTGTGGACTCATGTGGCCTTTAGAAAAACTGCAGTTGTTGTTACTGCTGTGTTGGCTTGATTATCCAACACCAGGGGTTTCCCTTTTGTGTCAGCACTACCTCTTTATTTAGAGACAGTTCAGTGGTAACAAAGGTGATTTCGTACCTGTCACGAAGTAGGAAGGTGCAGGGTTTTTCCTGCACTTTAACCAACCAGGTTTGGCCTCGTACCAAATGAAATTCACCAGGACTGTGGTTTTAAAAAAACTGTTTGGCCAGTTCTTATTTTTTAAAAGCTGGTTTTAAGTTACTGAGTTTAAAGTACTTCTTTATCAAATGGCCAAAAATAACAGAACAACGCACGGACTTCTGTCAGATAACAGACTTTTATACTTCCTCTCTGTGCTGATCAGTGCTTACGTGTTGTAGGGAAAATCCCAGAATTAGGTCCTGGTACTTTATATCGGAGCCTTTCCCTGCTCACACAGGCATGATCACACTGTGTGCTTTAAAGGCTTTGCCCCTGTATTTGACAGAAATTTGTGCATTCACTTATGTTCAGCAAATCCTGCCTAACAAAACGGGATAAATCATTTTATAGCCACGCTGGTGACTTCCCTTGCTTGGGTAGTCTAAAATGTTTTATTTTGAAACCGCTTGTGAAGTTCAGGGTCAGTGGAACCCACTCCAACTGTCAGAGGGCAGGCGGCGCAGGCCAGTACAGAGAGAACGTTAATTTAAAATCACCAAATAGCCTAATATCCTTCACGAGCACACAGAGAACATTGAAAACCTGAACCTGAGATCCTCTTGGTGTGCGATGGCAGTGCTCCTACTGTAACAATAAAGATGATGGTAAAAGTATATCTGGTTACTAAGAGCTGAAAACCTTATTTTAGGGGAGGAAAAAAAAATCAGTATTTTTATTTTTTATAAATCATGTTTGATTGTTAATCTAAGCATGCAGTTTTTGGTTAATTATGAGTGAAAACCTGGTGTGGATGCTACCAGAAAAAGTCCTTTGAAAACACCTTTTTTTCCCCAAACACAAAAGTAGACCTTCTCTCTAATCCATCACGTTGGCACTGAAAACTTCCAAAGCACCAATTTAACTTAAAGCTGTGATTTTAATAAAGTTTTAATGTTTGTGCCCTTGTCAGTTACAACCAGGAAACCTGTGATTCTCACTAACCAGTGTTTGTTTTTCCTCTGCTATCCTAAAATTCCTATAAACTCTAGTAGTTTTTAAAATGTAGCCGTCTCCTGTCACAGAGTGAGGCTTCATCTCTGCACTCAGGTGGCACCACGGTTCATGCTGACCAAATCATCATGTACAATATAAAGTATAATTAAGCAGAAAAGAAGAAACAGAGCATTAAAGGGAACCACCAAACTTGATATATGAGTGGGAAGCAGGATGCGGAGTCACTTGGCGTCCCCACCAGGAGGGGGCAACATCGTGTTGAAGAGGTCAGCTGCAGTGAACGTGCGCGTCTTTATGTTCTGACCCCCCCCCAAAAAAAGATGACCTGTTATTTCTAGGAGATGGTATCACCATGTCCCGCGCTGTTGTGGATTAAAAACACTTAAAAGGGAAAGGAACTAAAAGCAGCCAATCACGTTAATGTGCCAGGAAGCTGAGACCCTGGATTCTCCACCCTCATCACCACAGTGAAACGCCGGGTCCTCCTCCTCACACCCACGCTGGGCAGCACTGTGAATAGTCTGCACGGAGTTGCTGGAAAGGTTTTCGAAACCAGCAGAAGATTTTGTGTTTGCAGAAGTTTTGGTCAGGGGAGGCTGCATCTTTGGAGACGCCGTTTGAAGCCAAGTGCGCATTTTCGCGCTTTGTTATTACCTTGAAGGACTCGGGCTACATGGATTCGTCTCTCGAGTTTTCCAGTTCTTTGGGTAGTGTTTCCTCACTGCTAACCCGCTGTCGAACATTTAAGGTGCTTGTGATTGGAGACTCCGGGGTGGGTAAAACCTGCCTCACCCACCGACTGTGCGCCGGGGAGTTTCCCTGCAGATCGGAGGCTACCATCGGCGTGGACTTCCGCGAAAGAGTGCTTGAAATCGATGGAGAGAAAATCAAGGTAACTGGTGATTATCATCCACCACTAAAAAGCTAGCATTAATGAACCCAGCTGGAGATATTTGCCCGAATAAGGGTTCTGAACGACAACTTTTACGCATAGCTAAAACTCTTATTTTGAAAATCCCCAAACAATTAAGTAACTTTTGGTTTGTTGAAGTTTTGGAAATAATTTCTGTGAGTTCATTTGTTTGTTTGTTTTTCAAATTACCCTCATGATAAAAGGAAAAACGGATAAGCACGTGTGAGCCGGGCTTCGATTCCTCGTGTTTATGTGTTGTTAAAACGTTTTTATCTCCTCTGTCCTGATGTTCTCAGGATCGCTGTTAATTAAGTGTCTACACTGCAGTGTGGCTCTGCTGCATTAACACACACTTATTTGTCCCAGACTGAACAACTGAAAAATTCTCTGGATGGCAGAAAATCAGCAGACCCGCTTGTGTTTGCAGACCTGTGTCAGCCTCTAAATCACTGCGAGCTTCCACAGCCACAAAAACACACATTAGATTTTTAGGCTGTAGTTAGGATGTGAAGAAAGTTTGTTTTGTTGAAATGAAAATCGAATCCGGTATTAACTAAAAATGTGAGTCTCAGTTGGTCTTTTGAAATGACCACATGATAGAGGAAGTGTGTCTGAGTGGTGACACAGGATTTGTAACCTTAGGTTATTTTTTCCCTTTTGCTTAGCGGTGCATTTAGTTACCAATGTCTGACACAGTTTAACAACAGCCCAGGATCTTAAACCGTAAGTTCGTGATCAAGTCAGTCGACAGAAGTTTTCTAGGTCCATCCAGTGCAGTCAAACCGTAAAATGGACATTCTTTCTAATGACCAGCGGGTGGCGACTCCTAAGATTCAATTGAACTGAAATTCAGTGATAATGAAAACCAGATAATCAGGATGAATCATTTATGTTTTAGTAATGTTTCTATAAGCGGCTCCAAAATAATTCAGAAGTGTTTCAGAGCTTTAGAGGCAGTTACTTCAGGTCCTGCCTCAAGCAGGTCTGTTCAGACTCCCAGCTCTATGGTAACAAGTAAAGACTAGATCCTGGTGGTGTGGGTAGTAAGCATATTTTAAATGTTGCCTTTGGAGTTTCAGAGCATAGATCTAATTACCTAAAATACTGAACTTCTGTACATGAGTGGCTCGTAAAGTGGTGACACATCAAGTCAAATATTTATCAAAAAGTTTCAGGAAGTAAACCCTTTCATATAGTTTATAAGAATATGCTTTAACGCCACCTGCTAATGCTGATTTGATCCAACAGTATTGTTCCTGGGATGCTTGCTTCTGTTTCAGGAGTCACTGGGATCAGGAGTGGCCAGAGTCCTCACCCCAAACTGACTCACTGACTGAGGCTAATGTGCTGACAACTGAATCAAAAAAGATTAGAAGATAAAAATATCACTGAACTCAAAATGTAATTTGGCATACATCAGGTCTAAAGTCTGATATGCACCACTGCTTAGGTTGCTGATGAAGCATCCATCTACTTTCATGTCACTGGGTCCAGGTCTTTGCAGCAGGAGTTTAAGCAGAGATGTCCAGAACTCGTTCACCTCCTTCCGCTCCTCTAGGTAGACCCTGACGTGCTTTTGAGCAATCTAAGAAGCAGAATCTCTCTATCGCATCCTGGATCTCCTCCAGTTCGACATGCCTGAAATATCTCGTGTAGCAGTTGGGAGGCATCTGGAGGCGCCCCTGTAGAAACTGAGCTCCTCACCCTGTCTCTAAGAGAAAACCAGCACTCCTCAGAGTGTCACTAACCACTCCTTATCGGTTATAGGTGTG
This sequence comes from Copadichromis virginalis, assembly GCF_057382275.1. Classification (NCBI taxonomy): domain Eukaryota; kingdom Metazoa; phylum Chordata; class Actinopteri; order Cichliformes; family Cichlidae; genus Copadichromis; species Copadichromis virginalis. The sequence goes on from NC_140623.1 coordinate 39,576,684, forward strand.
GGCAAGAATATATTGACTGTAGCCAGATTGAGAAGGTCTGGTCCACAGGCCACGTCTAACCTTTGGGACCTGTTTGGTTTTGTCCGTTTGCAGCTCAGCCGCCATCTTGGTCCGAATCCAGACAGTTATTTGAAGCCCCTAAATGACTGAATGGGAAGACAACACATGCACACAGGTTTGCACCGTTATGGCTGCATCCCACAGGAGAACCGAACAAACAGCATGTTTTGTTTCCGGTTTAAAACTCTCGAAGAGCTGCGCATCCAATAAGTTACATTAATAAACTCACCACCATCTTTACTAAGATCACATGTAGAGGCGTGCAGTGCAATGGGATGACTGGCTAATGCATTTGCTGTTTCAGCTGTTGATTGGCTTTTAAAGGCCAAGGCCACCAACTTTGGCATTTCAGAGCTCCTCCACAGATTTCTGTTCGGGATTGTTTTTGGGTGCCATGTCTCCTGGTCTGCGTGCCCCTCTGTCAAGTTTCTTCCCTATTTTTGCATTAATGTAGTTATTTTTAATGTCTTTTCTGCAGACATGAGGACTGTATTTCTGAGGGGTCGGGGGGGGTCTGTTTTGAAACTTTGAATAAACGTTGACAAAGCCTTGAAGAGAAATTGTTGGTTTAAAAAAAAAAAACAGGATCGGCTTGTTTATTCCTTTTTTTTTTGGTTCCCTCTCAGAAATGACTCATGTCTCTGTGCATGTCACTGAGTTTAACGAATATCAACACTTCCTCACTGTTCCTTCCGTCCTTTTCCTCGTGCTTGTGCCAGCACCAGCTTTCAAGAAGAATCAACCTCTCACTTTCTTTCCTTTCTTACTTCCCCTCCTCACCATCAGCTCCAGCTGTGGGACACAGCCGGACAGGAGCGCTTTCGTAAATCCATGGTGCAACACTACTACCGTAACGTCCACGCGGTGCTCTTCATTTATGATGTCACCTCTCCTGCCAGCTTTAGCAGCCTGACTTCCTGGGTAGAAGAATGCCGGCAGCACTCCCTCGGCCAGGACATACCCAGGTACCTGCATCACTTCTCTGTGTGCAAAAGTGTTTGTTTAACTTGGACCAGACTCTTTGTGACGTTTCATTTCCTCGTCTCCTCTCAGATTCCTGGTGGGGAATAAGAGCGACCTCCGTGACCCCAAAAAGACTGACAGCCAGGTGAGCCAGGATCGGGCAATGAGCTTTTCCAAAGCCCACGGCATGATCTTCTTTGAGACATCTGCCAAGGATCCTCCAAAGAAAGGCACAAGTGGACAACAAGGTAGCAGGCAGGCACTGTATCAGCAGGATAATGTGGAGGACATCGTCACCGCTGTTAGCCTCAAGCTGAAGAGACAGAAGAAACTCCCGACAGCGAATTCCCTGGCGTACAGCGGCTCCTTTAAACTCGCTAACAAGAAGGCCGAGAAGGAGCCGATGACCTGCTGCTGAGAGCGAGGAGGACGAGGACATGCCAATCCAGTCACTCTCACACAGAACTTTAATATTTAAACTCTTAAAAATGCAAAACGTGCCACTCAGAAATTTAGTGTATATTTGTGATCTCAGTGTTTATAAAAGCTGCAAAATAAAATACTGTGAATGTAAACATGCAAGTGAGCTTTCGATGCAGTGACGCTGTTTGTTTTCAGCGTGTGTGGTCCCAGTGGCTGAGCTCAGGGTTTTCTCATTTCCCTGTTTTGTGCCTCCTTGTCTCCTCTTTCCTTCTTGTATCTCAGTGCCTACAGTGCGTCTCGAGGAGAGAGGAGGCTTTGCAGGAGCAGCTATGAGTGAGGAAGCACAGGTGTGTAATCGCCATCTGTGACGTATGCACAAATATGCAAACCACGGCAGGATGAGGACTCTATAAAAAGGTGTTTTATTTCTGTTTTTACGATGAATAAAATAATAAAAATGCATGATATTCACACATTGTTGTGACATTGTGCCCACTCTGCAAGTCGATTTAAAGCTAGAGAGATAATTTATCAGGAACTATGATACACGTCTCACAGATCGTGAACTATAACGATCTGCTTTCCCACATCACGTTTAATTCATGTAAAATAACAGCTCAGAAACAGGGCTGCGATTTACCAACATGGAGTAAATAGTCATGAAAATTTTGAGCCATGACTGTGGATTTAGAAAGTGTCAGGCGATTACTTCTCACACATAAATACAACATAATGCAATCGTCTACGAGCAGCTCAACTTTCGCAGAATTTAACAGAAAACCCTGTAACTCAGCAGCGCACTCAACTCCAAATGCTAAACTCCTACCTGGCACGAGTCACATTAAACTTACAGCTTCCTCAGCTGCTGTTATTCACTGACTCAGACTGAATGTGCACCCAGGAACTGATACCACAGATCCAACATGTCCAATATGACTGGATGCATTAAAGCAAGGCACATAGCTCTGAGAATGAGCTCTTTATCCGTATCAATCAGGGATGTAAACAGAGAACCAGCCAGTCAAAGGGTCCAGTCAAGAAAATGTGAAAATTGCAAAGCAGGAGGTCAACAGTTTTTGATTTTTACTTGTATTCTTGTTGGTCTAACAGCCTAGTGTAGTACACCAAAGTAAGCAAAAGATTAACTATTAAATCTGTTCCTTGTTCACCACAGAATTTCGTTCTTTTTCTTTTTTAAAGTGGGTCCATAAGAAATTTTCTGTAAATTAAAAAAAGAATTCAGGTTTTATTTATATGACCAAGTCCAGGTAATGAGCTTTTGTGTATTTATTACTCAAAGTGTAAACCCAAGGAGCGGTGCAGGTGTTTATTTGAGGCAGTACTGTGGTTTCAGTGGCCAAACTGGGCTGTAAGTTTGACACCGCTGGTCTGGATGCTCTTTCTGTGAGTTTCCTCGTTTTGGAAATTCCAGCTGCAAAGATGTGAGCCGTCTCTGGGATGTGATGGCACCAAAATATAACTCCAGGCTTTTGGAAAAACTGACTCTTAGTGTGATATTGTGCAACGTCTTTTCTTCCTACTGTCACACCCACCAACCCTGGCACTGTGCCTCCATCTACCATAATGAGTCACCGTGTCATTTGGTTCAATAATATTCAAAAGAAAGCAAACATCTCGGCTTCTGATTTCTCCAGTGCTTAAAAACTTTGAGTCAAATCATCCTGTGCCAGGGGTGTCAAACATGCAGCCCATCCAAGGGTCACAAAGTGAAATTTACTCAGTTAAAATTTACTCAAATAGTTCCAATGAGATGAGAAGAAGAAGGAGGCGTGAAAGCATTTGGACACTTTACTGGAAAAACAAAGACATTAAACGTGGCGGTTTTTGCCTTTCCTCTGAATCTGATTTGTGGTAAACATGTACAGACTCACTGAATGTGGAAAATAATACATATTTTTCTCAAGACATTTCAGGCTGTTTATAAACAGATGCTTCATTAAATGTTTTCAGAATATACTTCTTTATCACAGAAAGGTCAAATTAATTTTTATTGTTTTATCTAAATGGCTCTTTTCTGATAGATTCGATTAGTTAGAGGTTCTGGGGTAAAACTTCTTAAATGTAATCTTGTGGTGAGCTGGTCCTTTTCTCTGGAGGATAAAACATATTTAACACATATGTGATTCACTAAGTGTGTAATATGAGCTGGTGCTGTTTTGATGCATCACCATCTCATCCTGGCTGCCCGCGGACTCGGCAGCAGTCATGCTCGGGTCTTGTGCGTGATGTGGGCGTTGGAAAAGTGCATCACATGTGGTTTCACGACTTTGTCTAATTGATGATTCAGAGCTTGTCACATGATTAAGGACGTGCACACACGAAAGTATCACAGCTGTGCAACATTCAACAGCTCAGAAGTAGGCGTGTCTCTCTGAATGCAGGGAAGAGTGGAACCAGAGGAGAGGCTGCTTTCCTTAATCTGAGATTTTTAAGTAAAATCTTAATTGCTGTTTTTGTACGTTTACTGCACCTGTAAACTTACCAAAAGAAGCTCTATGAAGCTCCTGCAGGTGGTTCAAGAGAGGAAAGGCCTCCTGATAATTGGGGGTTTAGCTTGGAGCATGTAAACTTTGAACAGTTTTTAATGAGTTTTAAACTGGGGACTAAAAAATGACTTGGGAACTCAGTATGAAGCGAGTGTAGGGTCTGATGTTTTGCGGTTTAAAGCCCTACTACAACCTGTCTTTTCTAAGTCTTATAACACAATGTCCATTATATCAGAAAAATGCTAAGTCTGACTTTAATGAGATAATATTTTGGCACTTCTTGGTCTGACCTAACCAGCAATGTATGATGGTTGAACAGGAAACATCTCAGAGTAAAATTACTCACTTTATCTCAAATTTCCACTTCAGCTACAGGTTTAAGGCTTTGCCGCGACCCTGCACACTGTAAAGATTCAATCATTTTATTTTACTTACAAAAATAATACAAAGTAATTGCCACAAAAAGGCCAAGTACTATTAACTATAAGCTATTCCTATTTTTTTTTAAATTAAAAGCCTTTTTACAAAGTTTTTAATTATTGTAAATATTTTATGATTGCAAAGTTGTGACCTGTTTTTGATTCGTGTGTATTGTGCGTCAATGTAATTGATATATGCATACTTATATTTTTACAAATGTAAAACCTTACAATGGATGGAACAGCCAAATTATGTGGACTTTTTTGCATCTACGTTCTTGTGTCATTAACTTTTGTCTTCTCTCTTCTGTGCTTAGTGTTTTGTATTTATGTCATCTGTCTTCCTTCACGTCCTAACTGCTCACAGCATTTGGCCTTGCTGAATCTGCCTCTGCTGGAGGTCGCTTCCTACTAAAAGGGACTTCTTCCTCCCCGCCATCGCCAAGTGCTTATGGAGGATCAACTGGACACAGATGAGTTTTTCGCTTTAATATTGTGGTTTTTGTGATTTACACCTTTGAATATAAAGCACCTGTTGTTTTTGTGAGGTGGTACTAAATGAATAAAACCGAACATATTATGGGATGTTACACAGACCTTGCATATAAGTGATTACTGTCAGTTCAGGAGAAGTCAAACTTTGATAAAGTCTCACGTCCGCGTTGTGTTTTTATGGATGTCCAGATCTGAATTACAGGCCAGTCTTTTGTCCTTGACTCTGTCACTCCGTGCACACTCTGACAGAGATCGCATTACGCAACCAGAGCTGACGTTGTCATGCAACTGAACTAGAATGTGATGCGCTTAAAACCAGCCTGCGGGATCTCTCCTTCTCACAGTCACAGCTGAGAGAGAGGGCAGAATGATTTAATGAAGGAAGAGGGGGATTATATGATATATGGAGGTCAACATCTGCCTTAGAAGGATCCAAACACCAGGAGAAAATACAAATCACAGCTCTGCTCATTCTTTGGTGCTTCAGTTCCTGCTATTTGTGTTCTGTTAGATTCTCGTCTGCAGGGGGCGTGCTGGTGGAGCTGTCTGCTTTTGAATGGGGGTGTGCTCTGTTCCCATCAGCACTGGTAAGCAGCAGCTGAGCGCTTCCCATCATTTCGCTGTAAAACCTGCCGGAGAAAAACTCGCTTAGCTGCAGCTGATACCCGAGCAATCATGTTCTGCAGACGGGCATGGCAGAGAGTCGGGCCGCTGGCACGGAGGTCTTTCAAGCCGACACCCAGATACGGTGAGTCAGGACATTTAATGGGACTTTCCAGGAATTATTACTGTGGCGTTAATTAGAGTAATTAAGTAGAGTTTATAGAATAGTTGCGCTCGTTTATTTTCTGCTGCTGCCAGTTCAGTTTATTTTATTTTTTTTTAATGATTTTGTGGGTTGAGAAAGGGAAAAGTAAAAGTCCAATAAAGAGACGCACTTGCGGGCTTTCCAGTCGAGCTGCAGCAGTCTGATAAAGAAGGTGTGTGCTCTGGGAACACACAGAAGTGTACCACTTGAAATATTACATATTTCAACTTTGTTACAATAAATAATAACTAATCCAATATTTGAACAAAAATAACAATTAAAGGCGATTCTTTATGATGCATCTAAGGAGTGCAGACGATGAAATCACGTCCTAAATCCAGTTTATCTGGATAACAACGTTTATAACCTATTAGTGAACAAAACATCTGTTTTTCAGAATAATTATTTTTAAAATCTGAATCCAGAGAGCGTGCAATGACGGATATTTCAGACTGGCTCTGTTTTCACGCATGCCTGCCTGCCTGGCCCGGATCATCCTTTAGTTTGGGATCAGAGCTTTGTGGAATTCAGCCCGAGGCAAAGCTGCTGCTTCTGCTGCTGCTGCTTTAATTTCCTGCTGAGAAAGCTGTGGCAAAATGCTGCAAACCAGGCTACATCTGGCCACGATAGAAGGTTTTTGTGTTTTTGAACTTACAAGCAGGCAAAAAAAACCAAAAAACTAAACCCCAGAAGATGTGAAAGAAAGGAGGTGAATACTGCTGCTGCTTTCTAACTACACACCAGCTCGACACACTGCATCCTAAGTATGCAGCAGGTCCCTTCCTGTTTGACCATCATGTCCTCAGACATGTCTATCTTGTCTGCTGTTCCCTGACATGCGTGTCTATGTTTACAGGCTTGAACCCAGCAGCCAGGATTAAGTGATTACCTGTATAAATAACCTGTATAAGTAACCTGTCCCTGCACTGTGCTGCTGTGTCATTGGTATTAGAGCAGGAGGGAGGACAAACCTCAGCTCTGTTTTGGGTTTGTAATTCAGCGGAGCTGCAGTGAAACTTTGCACAGTGCTCTTAAATATAAAGTCAAAAACAGGGACAGCGAGTCGGCTTCGATAAAAGGTTGATGGGACGGTAAAAGCTGCAGCTTAGCACAAAGAGTGGGAAGAGGAGGGAAATGGTTCTGCCCAAAGATAAAAATAATCTAAAAGCATCTCTAAAGCTCACTGAAGCCATTTTTACAACTCACGCATGAACTCCAGACGATGCTGAAGAGTCACTTTAGGAAACAGATGTAGCATATAAATGTAAAAGGTCTGTATGATGGCCAGACATACTAGCAATGCTAGAAGAACCCTGGTTTAGTCAGACAGTTGCCTGCAGTCATGCAGGTTTAACAGGACATGACACAGACTTTGTGTTATATGCATATATCCTGTTGGGACTTTTATGTGTTTTCTCACTGTTTACTTTCACTCAAAACTACCATCAAAGGTTTAAGCTCTGAAAGCTCATTGGTTAAGTTTAGGCACTGAAGGAAAAGCATGTTTGGTTAGGTTCTGGCAGAACAGCTAAACAATTACATCAATTCAGTTTAAAGCTTTTTGAAGCCAATGAATGAGGCTGTAGATAGAGTTAAGCCTTAGTGCTTTCTGGGTTCACGGTGTCATTTCAGCTACTTTAAAGGGAACACATTATGCTTTTATTTTTTATCTCTAGTGCTCTACAAGAGTAGCTTTGCTTGATCCACGGTTCAAAACAATCCTTCCTTCCAGAGCTGTGTGCCTGATGTAAGCGATGTCCGCTTTCACTGACATCATCCAGAGCCAACAGTAGAAAATAGTTTGAAGCAGGCTGAAGCTTGAACTTTTGGTTCACAGGAATTGTTTTCACCTCATAATTTAAAACCTTAGTAAATAGTAATATGCACATCCACCGTTCTAACAGTTAATATATGACAGAAAATGTGCAAAAGCATAATGGATCTCATTTAAGATTTCAAAATGTGTCTAGGCCATTTGGCGCAGTTCTTCTGAACCTGTGAGAACAAAGTGACGTTTATAAGAGAAGCCTTTTTCTTGTATTATTATTAAACCAGTTTCAACCTTGTGAAAAGCAGTGGCTGGCGAGGTATGTGCTGGATGACAAAGAACAATCGATAAAGTTTAAATGTCAGTCAGTGGAAAAGTCAAAAGTGACAGGATGGGTTAGGATTTGCATGAACACACACAAACAAAGAGGGGTGAGATGTGCTGCACCCTGTGTTCTGTGACTGCACACTCTCACAGTGTGTGAGAGTGAGAGGTCCAGATAGGAAGAGATTAGATTGAGGCTGTGTGATTTTATTTATGCCAACCTGCTTGCACCACCTTTAAACACCAGCTGATCTTTTTGCAGCAGCACTCGTCACCAACACCACAGCAGCAGTCCTGATTTGTGCTAAATGACTATTCCATATGAATTTGAACCCATTGCTTTATGTTGTTTGTTTTGATGCAAATCTGAGATCATCATTCAGGAAGTCTTAGTGTTTGTGTAGTGTGTGTGTGCGTGTGTGCCGGGGGTTTAATTTAAGCAAAGATTCAGTGTTTGGCTTGGCTGCTGCTAAATCTTTCCATCTCCTCTGCTACAAATGACCGGGCTGTATTGTGTAACTGGATTAAGGGATGGAGACATGTTGACGCTGTTGATGCACTGTTCTTCGTGCCCGTCGTGCTTGTGATGGAGCGACAGTTTTCTGAACAAAATAAACTCACAAAGTATCAGAGCTGTAGTGGTTTCTATCCATGACTCTCCAGTATTAGTACTGATTCTCATTTTAAATGCACTTATGTGTGTTTATATAAATAAATGTCTTTATTACAAGCTCGCCGGATAACTGTACCCGTGTGTGTCTCTCCACAGCTCCAGTGCGACACATGGCCTTTGGTATTCCTGGAGGCTCCACCAACATGACGTACTTTGTTTTATGTGGCGGCGGCCTCACTGCTGCAGTTGTTTATGTGAGTATCAGATCAGGTTATAGGCGATGGTTTGTAAGTCCACATTTTCACCGTGTGTGTACTGTTTTTGACTGCTGTAAGCAGGTGTTACACATGGATTTTTCAGGTGAGGAACCTGAACTTGTGCTACAGCGTGGGCAAAAGAAAATCTTTGCGATCATTTGTATTAATATTCATTATTCGTGTTGTTTTCCTTTATATGAGCCGTGATCAGCTGCCCTGTGTGCTGCTGCTCTGAGGTTTACTTCTCTTTCTTGATTTAGACAAGGTAATTCAGTAATAAGCAGGTGTTATACACTGATTTTGCACTTTCTACTCCAGATGCCCATCCTGCTGCCACCACAAAGGGATTCATGTCTAAATTGAACACTGATGACTGCTAACATCAATCTAACCCAGTTTTTTTCAAACTTTTCCTCACATTTCGTTTCAAAAGCTGAAAAAGTTCATGCCTCACAGCCTGTATTTTTTTTAATCAGTAGTTAAACATAAACAAATCCATGTTAAATTTCACATAAATAGAGGTGCATGTCATCAGTGCAGTAGCATCATTAAATTAATTTATTTCCCCTTCGAAGAAAATCATTTTCACCTGGTTGTTCATGTCCGATCAGAGGTGCCCATCCCAGAGTATGAGAACCTACAAGAACCACTGCGTGCTCTGCACCTGGCTTACCTCATCACTGCAAAATGAGGTTAACCTGCACAAGACCACCTAGTACTACAGATTCACTGTAGTTAACATGAATTACAACATTACAAGTAACCTTTAAATTTAAGATGATCAAATAACACTTGTTGACCAATCCTTACCTTTGTCTGTTTCACGCTGTTTTTTTTATTCTTGGCTCTGTGTGATGTCACTGGGAGAGGATATCCCTAATATGGTCATCTCTGGCACACAAGTCACCTGCTGCTTAAACACGTGGTTTACAGGAGACAGAATAATTAAATATTACTGCTGCACACATTCTCAATGAGAATAAATGTATTAATTCACAAAGTTTAGCTAAACGTGCAGCAGTTATATTCAGTTATTTCGTTAAAGACTTGTCATGTGTTCAGGTGTGCAGAGATTTTGAACTAGTTGTTTACGTGAAGAAAGTTTTCCAAAAGGGAGGGGGTGGTGGGGTTAAGATAGAGGATGAACGGAGAGGTTCAAGGTCCAATACAAGATGACTGAGGATTATTTTGAAGTGTTAGTCATGCAAAGCTAGTGCAAGAATAGAAACACAGAGCTGGAAATGAAAGTAATTCATCCCCCTTTTTCTACTTTTCAATAAATTCGTGTTTTTCAGTGTTATACAGGAGTGTAAAAAAGGTCTGCTCTCTTTTTACATCTTCAAAGAAACAAAATCCTCTAGTGCGTTTTTTTAATACTCATTCAAAACCAGAACAACAAGCTGCTGTACTGGATATATGCAGTTACCTGGTAGTTTTACAGGCTTCTGTCCTTGCTGGTGCAAACTGGGAGCGATGCAGTCTGAAGCCAGGCTGGTCTGCAGACGTTACCACAGCTCAGACGCTGGACGGGACAAAAGAGGCTCTTTGTGCTTTTTGACAATCTCTCCCTTTTTGCTGCCATTGTTCGGTCAAATTTGTCACCCATTCACCGTCAGGCTCTTGGCAAAGCAAACAAGTGTGTCTGACTGTGTTGGTCCATGTTGGACAAAATGTCAGCTTGAGGTTGGATTTTGTTTCGTGCCGTTATCATTAGCTGTGTGCTGGAATGTAATGAGTACATGTCTGCTGTGTTTCTCTCAGGCATACAAGACGGTCAACGATGATACCGAGCGTTACGAGGAAAGACTCGCCAACATGGGCTCCACGGCAAAGGGTTAGCTACTTTCTCACACACAAACACACACACACACACTCAAAAACAAACACTGTTACCCACAACTCAGCTTTGTGAACATGACATTGTGCAAGCCGTACACGCTGCACAGACAAGACACACCGATTTCAACTTATGTGATCGCAGCTAAAGCAAGAGATGGTCTGATATGCAACTTAAAACACTAATTTCTTGTAAATTAAATGATTTTCAAACCTTCTATTTAACCAGTATGTGAAACTCAAGGATAGGCAGCACCAGCCTAGCTTGTTTTTGATAGTAGAAAAGCTGGAGATCCTACAGGAAACTCACACAGCCACAGTGAGAGAGTGCAAACTCCCCACAGAGCTCCCGTGTGTGGGTTCAAACACAGCGATGAATGAAGAGCCCCGAAACACCATCCATGACTGTAAAAGGACCGGTTTTATCAAAGAAATCCCTCACTGTGAGCCTCCTCTCTAAAACAGGTTAAAATGGTGCTACTTCAGCTTGTGCTATTAAGATTAAAATTCCCCAAGGTGTGACAGCCTGTCGGAGTCTGTAACTGTTTAATCGAAGACAGAGAAAGCAGGAAGGAAGAAGCGAATGTATTTCAGGGCTGATTCCAGCTTCACCAGCTGCACGGTAGACTGATCACTCTGAATGGCTTCATCGTGCCTGTCTGTTTTGATTTCTGTCTGCGCAATTTTTGTCTACTCAGCCCGGAGAGGCCATGGCGCTGTGCCCAGAGCCGTTAACTGTGCTGTAATGGTGCTAAGCAGCAGCTGTCAGTGGGTTAGTTGTGATCATGCAGCATTGAAGTGTTGTTTTCACTCCGAAATAAGAAGTCAAAGTGCTGCTGCTTACAGCGATGGAGAGGAAACCACCGCTGGTCTTTAAGGAGCTGAATGCACACATTAACCTGACGTGCTTTGCATCTATAACAAAGATGGGAAAGCTTTCCATAACATTTAGTGTGTTTAGGGGAGTTTTGACCATTCTTCCAGAAGTGCATTTCTGAGGTCAGACACCAATGATGGACGAGAAGGCCGACATCGCTGTGTTCATCCCAAAGGTGTTCTATCAGGTTGAGGTCAGGACTCTGTGCAGGCCAGTCAAGTTCTTCCACGCCAAACTCATCCATGCCGAGCCCAGTTCCTGAAAACAAGCCGTGCACCATAAACCCCCCTACACCAAACCTTACACTTGGCACAATGCAGTCAGACAAGTCAGACAGTTGGCAACTCGCTCTGTGATTTTTCTTGGCCTACCACTTGAATGCTGAGTTTGTCATTCCCAATCACTTCCACTTTGTTATAATGCCCCCATAGTATATAGTGCTTGATTTTATACACCTGTGGCCATGGAAGTGAGTGGAACACCTGAGCTCCGTGAGTAAATACGTTTGGCAAAATAGTCCAAGTTCCTTGAAAGGAACAGTATAGACTGAAAGATTGACGTAGTTTACAGGTTTGAAAGGTGGGAGTTAAACCTGCATTCTTTCTAATGGCCAGTAGGGGGTGAATTGTGTCGCTGTAAAAACCAGTACAGTAAACAAAAATGTGAGAAAAACAAAGCTACCGCTCACGTGATGTAAAACCTCAGAAAAAGCTTTCCAGCTGGGTTTATGTCATTATAGTACGATTGGTCTGTTAGAGGAAAATAAAAAAAATAAATAAGTGTATGATGTAAGGCCAGTCTAACTTATGAGTGACAACTCAGTACTCTACGCATGTGCTCTGTTTCCCAGTTAATGATACTGGTTTCAGAAATCTAATATGGCAACAGCCAAAAATGTCTATAATATTAGCTCAGATTTGGAGACTGAGACGTTAAACTTTATCTCTAAAGTGCTGACTGAAGTCGTGCTGAGCTTTGATTCTGACCTTTTCACTCCACAATCTTCAATAAGCAGTTATAGGAGTGGTAATAATATATTTCTGTCTTTCACTGACATGTTAGGATAAGGATTATCCTTCACTTTGCTCATGTTTACAGTTTTAACAGCAGCTATGTCACCTTTTAGTCCTCAAAGACCTAAAGTCTTGACCTTTAAGCCTCCTTTCTCTGCTACTGAAACCTGCATTAATAAAAGTGCACAGTTGCTTTCATCTTTAATCTCCAGAGGTTAACACTTTATTCAGGCACAGATAAAACAAGCATCATACAGCTAACATGTACTAGAGTGAAATCTTTCACGTGTTTCTCTTTCTGGCCTCTTACGCTGCAGCTTCTTCAGCAAAGGCAGCACCAGAGGCAGCTCCACCTGCAGTTGAGCCTGCACCGGTGGAGGAGGAAGCCCCTGCTGCTGAGGTCATCGCTGAGTCGGCCCCGGCTACTGCTGCTGCAGAACCTGTAGGAGAGACAGCTGCTGAACCTGTTGTGGAAGCTGCGTCTGAAGAAGCAGAAGCCGCCGCCGCCGTCTCTGAGGCGGTCGTTCCAGAGGCAGCAGCTGAGACGGCAGCTGAGTCAGCAGAGACGGAGGACGCCGCTCCACCTGTGGAGGCAGAGGTGGTTGCTGAAGTGGCTGTGGAGGCCCCAGCAGAGGAACCTGTGGCAGAAAACGCTGGTACGGCAGCAGTAGATCTCACTCCACCTGCTGAAGCCGAGGTGGCCCCTGCTGCAGAGGTGGCTGCTTAAACCTGTGATGGCTCGATAGTTCACCCAGTTGGATGTGCTCTGTCCCTCCTCCCTGCCCCAGAAAAACAGACTCATTTCATTTCAGCTCCCCTCCTTCCCTTAGCTCTCCTAATGCTTCACATCCAAAAACATCTGGAATTAGTCTGTGTGATTAGAGCCACTGTGGAAAATTATGTCTGTATAGAAAATCTATCACAAAAAGGAAGAAATCCAAATTATAATTTGGATACTGTACAGTACACGGGGTAAATATAATGGACAGAACTAAGTTGGTAATTAATGCTTTCGAAAAATCTGATTTTAAGTGCTCTTAAAACAGGACAGCCCTGTTTCTTGTTCCTTTCCAGCAGGTTTAGATGGTATTTTATGTGTTCAGCCATGTTTTCTTTCAACCTCTAAACTCACCGTGAAGAGTTACCTGAACCAGTTAGCTCTTTGTTAGCAGACTGCAGTGCTGGTCTTGTGTTCTCAAACTATAAAACAGTTTTTGCACAGAGTGAGACATGGTTAAAACTTCATTTCCTACTTTGTCTTCTTTTTTAAAAATCTCGTGCAGTAAGATGCTTTCTCATATTCATCATTACCACATATCCATATTATTCTTCTACAGCTACACCAGCCTGCACTCACTTTATTTGCCTGGCACACATTTCTATTTTGTTGCCAATTTGTTCCCTAAAAAATCAAAGTTCTCTTTTTGTTGCTGCTGTCTCTTTCCTCTTTTACAGAAAATGCATTCACCCTTATGTCCGTGCATTGAAAATGGTCTTTGGTACAGCTGTAATAAAGATTTTCTTTAGTCTCTCAGATGTTTTTGCTTGTCGCTCCACACCATTAATATTGTATTTGGAGTAGAAACACCTACTTCCTGTAGAAAAGCTCCTTATCCTGAAGAATCCCTGTGCTGTGTTCATGCTCCTGTCTGGCTTCAGCTCGACTGCCATCAAACTAAGAAGTTTTTCCAGCCTTCATAATTGATTTCACAGTATTTCCCACTCACAGAATAATGAGCAGAAAGAAACCTCTGTTAAAAAAATGCTGAAAAATAAACATAAATGCAAAAATAAACACATGGTTGCAAGTGCACAGAGGGGATATGACTAATACTTGTTTACGCTTGATTGTTTGAAAAAGAAATTCATCTGGAGAACAATATAAGAATGTGAATAAGGAATTAGTCAGTGTCTACAATACCAGAAAAGAGTATATTGCATTAAACCTGGGATTTGTAGTCTTCTGTAGAGTGCCTGAACCTGTGGTGACTGTAAAATATCCAGTTATAGATTCCTGGTCAAGGTAAGTTGAATTAATAGAAGATGTAAGAAATTATGTTTTTCATTCATAAAAATTAGTGAGAAGGCTTTAAATTCCATTTAGCGCAAAACTAAAGTAGATTTTAAAATGTTGGCATTGAAGTAAATCTGTTGATTTTTAACAGCTAGAAGGTTTTTCATCAAAACCTGTTTCTCAGCCATTACCTCATGTCTTTTTCCCTCCATCAGAGTCCGCACCAGAGCTGCTCACAGATGTTAAGCTCTTGACCGGCTCAACAGCTGAAATTGCCGCAGCTTCTGTTGGTGAGAAGGATCCGATGGAGACTGTCCAACAAACTGAAGGTGAAGGAAAGGGACACGAGGTGCTTGAAACAGAAGCTTTGGAAGAAGCCTCAGAGGCAGTGGCCAAGGAAGCATCTGAAGAGGGAGCAGTTGTAGAAGGTGAGGAGGAGGTGAAGTCTGGAGAGGGTGAGAAAAGTGCAGAAGATGCTCAGACTCCAGCTGCTGAAGAAGTGATAACGGAGGTGACATCTGCTCTGGCTGCAGCTGTGGACGAGGAGGCAGCGGCTGGATCTCATCCTGAAGAAACAACATCTCCAATGACCACTGTGGACGAGGCAGAGGCTGAAGTTCGACCTGCTCCTGAGGAGGCCATCGCTGCTGAAGATGTTGCTCCTGCTGAGGAGGCCACAGTCACCAGTGAAGCTGCCCCACTGGATGAGATTTCACCAGCTGACCAGGCAGCAGCTGAAACACCTGCAGAGGAGACAGCTGAAGCTGCTGTCAGCACGACTCAGCTGGCAGCAGCCTCCGCTGGAGCGGACCTAAAGGTTCTTTCAGTTGTAGAAGCAGAGCCTACATCAGGAGCTCCTGTGCATGAGGAGAAACCCTGCCACTCCTGCCACTCTGCTCCCTCAGCAGGAGAGGAGGTGGCGCCACCTGCTGCTGTAGGAGAGGAGTTGATCACTGATGGTGCTGTGGATACTTCACAAGAAGCCAAGGATGCAGCCTCAGCACAAAGTAAGAATAAAAACCCTCCACTTAAACACTGTTTCGGCTGAAATTCTGCATCATCTGTAGTATGTCCCAACCCGGTCTGAGAAGCAAGGGATCAACAGTGTAGTGAAACTGTGAAGTGAGAATTATTTACCACTTCACAAAGTTAAAACAGTATTGAAAGTATTAATATCAAATTGTAGTTTTGAAACAAATAGGTTTTAGTTTTACCTCAAAATGCAAAAATCAGACAAAAACTAAAATCCTAGGTTTTAGTTTAGTTTAGTTCTGCTCGAACAAAACTGAACAAACAAAAGACAAAGAGGAACCTGGAGTGCAGGATCTGTTGCTTTTAGCCTACTTTATCTTGTCAGGCAGCTTCTATTTTTGGGATTTCTCGGTAAAGCAGGTCTGCCAGCAGTCAGTCCTGGGCATGCACACAGTGAATCGGTTAATTCATGATTTAACAAGAGGGGGCAATTACTTTGTCAGGTAATGTCAGGTTGGTTTGGATACCATTTTTCCTTAATAAATGTAAAAATATAAAATCTGTATTTCATTGGGTTATCCTTGTCTGATGATCTGAAACAAAACAAATCAAACAAAAAAAAACAAAAAAAACCTAAGAAATCAAAAAGAGGAAAGATACTTTTTCACAGCACTGTAAATATTGGCTGATCACACGGCACAATAATAATAATTGCAAAGACACAAAAACAGCAGTGATGGTATATGAAATCAATGGTGATGTCATCATTTTTATTTGTATGTTTATGTAATATGTACATAAAAATAAGGATAAGTTGGTATGTTGACTTCATAGTTGTGTGACTTGAAGTGCAGCCACAGTGACACGGGGAGGAATTCAGTAGACTTACAGCTCTGTCTGGTGATATTTCTGTAGCACTTCCCTATCAAGTTGAACAAACAAGTTTTATCTTTTAGTATAAAAAGGTCTTGAACTTAGTTTGTAGTGTGTATTAATATATTTGCACTTTACTGCTGTTTAAGGATCAGGGAAAACGAGGAATTGTGACTATATGAAGAATAAAATATTGGGAAGTGAAACCCAAAACATCACACAAAAGAAAACAATTATCAAATTGTTAAAGTAAAACAGGAAACGGCCAAAAGGAAAGAACACTGAGACTAACACCAAACAAGATGGCATAAAAAAGGAAACACAAGAGATCAGAGGAGCTCGTGCAGAAACAAAGAGAGAGGGAAACAATGAGGGCGCTAGAAACACGAGAACCAAAGCAGAGCTCCAAGGAATGAAGATCAAAAAATCAAAACAGGAATCCAAAAATTCAACAAACACAAAAATCAAATCTCAAAGAAAAAAAGAAACTAACAACACAATCATTGGATAAATACAGGGAGTTATACTACGTTTAGATAAAGCTAAGATAAAAATAAAAAGAATCACCACAGGAAGGCAAAACCTCAGGTTCTCAGAGGTGAACAAGACCAAAGTTATGGCCATCAAAGCTGATGAACCTTCCCAGATGACCAAATACAACACATTATCAGTAAATAAATAAAGTAGTAGGTCACTCACTGGTTCCCTAACGGCCTCCTTGCCACTCATTCGTGAAAACTTTGTGAACTCCCCCAAACGCTAAATGTATCCCTGTTCGAGTTTGCCCTCGAAAACAAGCAAGCAAAGACAGCAGTAAAGCCTTTCTTGTATTAGGCTCTGACCAGATGTATTTCTGCCTGTATCCACAGAGACAAAGGAGTCTAACTGGACTGTAAAACGCTGCTCAGTCATGTAATTTTACAGTTAAGAAGGTAAAGCAGCACAGCTGTACACAGACCTAAAGAGAGCTAAATGGACAAATATGTACACATTTTAGCAGCTCACACTGTAACAGCTCCAGTGGGTCTCATAAACATTCACAGACACTTTTCTCTGCTTCAAATGTTAAAAGATAGTTCAAGCTGCACAGCTGTGAATTCAATATTTAAAATCCTATTTTTTAAACTGTAGAAAATGTGCACTGCAAAATCCTACAGTCATGTACACCGAGTGAATGCGTTTCTGTCTCCTTTAAGTTGAAGTTGTGCTTGTTTTCTTGCAGCCATGGAGGCGACGGTGGTGGTGATAGCCCAGTTGTGACGGGACAGACAGTGTGCCTTCCACAACACTCGCCTACCTGTCAACTAAGCCAGAGCGACCGGCAGAAAACAAAAAACATGAATAGAGGTAGTCGCAGGTGTAACCGACTCAAACGTCCTTTCTGAAATGTTATCAGAGTTGTCTTCTGTATTAGTGCTTGTGAGGTGATTCCTATCATGTCCTCTAGGTGCCACTGTTGCAAAACCTTTCATGATCAGCTGAGGCTTCTTTAAATCTTTCAGTAGGCAGTGGAAGTGGGTTACTGTAATACTGTGGTGTATTTTAGCACGGTGATAGACCACTTTTATAGACAATAAGTTTGCCAATGTGGACAAGAATTTTTAATGGGAGTTTAGGAAGCCAAAAAAACAAAAAAACAAAGCAACATACTAAACACAACACCATCGCATTAATCTAGCTAAGTGTAAACAGCAGTAAATACTAAATATTAAATTTTGTTGTGCAGCACGCAGGACAGACAGCGCACAATGTGCTTTGAAGTAGCAGCCAAGAAAGGTGTAATTTAAGTCTACGAACAGTGAACACGCGTGTGCACACCTGTGTGGATCAGCGCGCTTGTATTCAAATGGTTTCCCCATGTAATGGTCTGCAAGAGGATGTAGAGAGCCATAGCCCCGTCCCCCAGGGCATGAAGCAGGCATGGAGGAGATCCAGGCCCCAGACATCCAGAGGCCCCAGAGTGCGAGTGATAGGTTTGTAGCTTGAACCCATCCGCTGGAACGTTGGAGACAATATAATTACACTGCAAAGCAAGACACGAAGTAGGCAAAGTTCTTCATGTTTCTCGTGCACGGGAGAGACCGGACAGGCGCCGTTCCTTCGCTTGACCCCAGTTGCTCTCTCTCCCGTAACACTGCTCTTTTATTGAGGTTACATGAATATGAATAGGGTCATTAACATATAACATCTCACATAGGTATACATGTAAACAAAGAATAGTGTGTGTGTGTGTGTGTGTGTGTGTGTGTGTGTGTGTGTGTGTGTGTGTGTGTGTGTGTGTGTGTGTGTGTGTGTGTGTGTGTGTGACCCCATAAACGACTTCCTTAACCTGCTGGTCTGGAAAATCCAACAGTTCATCTAAACACAAAAGCACTTAGACTAGAACAGACGTAGCTACGTTAATCCTACCATAAAACAATAAAACAAGGTACGACCTCTCCATGCTCCTAGGATGTAGGTGTGCATTCCAGTGTGGAATACACACCAAGCCTTTGCAGCCTGCTAAAGATCACAGTCCTATCACAACACAATTGATTATACACCTCTAAGCATATATGGTTAAATATTTCTAAGCATAAATGACAATCAACAATACAAAACCTAACAGCGAGAGCCCAAGGAGGCCCACCGGAGGGGTATCCGTGCCACCCTCATGGGAAGGGCTGAGGATCCCCGACGAGGCGCCACCCAGTAGCCACCGAGCAGAAGCTAGAGGGGGCTGCACCGGCGTGCCCGCCGGCTCTGCCGGCAGCCAGCTGTGCCAGCTGTGCCAGAGTGAACCGAGCCGCAGGCCCAGAGGCCGGAGGCCCGAGGGCCCCCCGCACCCGGGGTATGTTGGATTTAGTCCTGATCGCAGTTTGACAGCCAGTGCTGTCCTCTGTCTGGGATTCCTAATTTTTATGGACAGGATTTCTGTGTGTAGGCAAGTAGTCTCCAGTTTTGTGGCCGCTTGATCTCAAGTGCTTTGAGTGCTCAAGCAGAGTAGAAAAGTGCTATATAAGAATCAGTCTATTTGCCATCTCATATCTGTTTTTATGGATGCTGTGGTTCTGTTGGCTTCATCAGGTGACAACCTCCAGCTCGCACTGGGGTGGTTCGCAGCTGAGTTTGAAGCAATGAGAATGAAAATGATCTCCTCTGAGCCTGGGTGGAGTGCTCACTCTGGGTGAGAGATGAGTTGTTGTGCCAAGTGAAAAAGTTTAAGTATCTCGGGGTCTTGTTCACAAGTGAAACGAACAGGAGACTGACAAACAGATCAGTGTTGCATCTGCAGTGTGGACACTGTACCGGTCTGTTGTGGTGAAGAAAGAGCTGAGCATGAAAATAAAGCTGTCCATTTACCAGTTACCAACCTTACCTATGGTCACAAGCTCAAGGTAGTGAATACAATGATGTAATCTCAAATACAAGTAATGGAAATTCCTCTAACTTAGAAATAGGGTGAAGAGCTCAGTCATTTATGAGTGTCTTAGATTAGAGCCGCTACCCCTCAGCATCGAAAGGAGCCAGCTGAAGTGATTCAAGCATCTGACTACGATACTTCCTGGGTGCCCTCTGGGTGAGGGCAGACCCAGCACACGCTGGAGAGATTATATCGCTCAGCTGGCTTGGACACATCTTGCTGTCGCCATAAATAAGGTGGAGGAGGTGCCTGGGTAGAGGGAGGTCTGGGCTTCTCTGCGTAAGCTGCTCCCCCACGATCCAAACCCAGATAAGTGGCAGAGGATGGATGGATGGATGGATGGATGACAATCTTTTTCTCATAATACAAAGGCAGGTACTTACATGACTGTCTTATTATCCATACATATCAGAATTTTCTAGGTTTTAGTCTTCCTCTACAACTGCAATAAAAAAAATAAGTGGGGTTTAATTTACTCAAAGGAAAAAAGAATTTTGTTTGTCAAATGGCAGAAAAATATTGTTGTTATTTATATTTTAGCTCCTGCAACAAAAGTTTGCTTTAAGTGGTTTAAATGTTAAGTATGTGAACATCAGTGCTTCCAGTTATGTAAGATTGACACAAAAGCTTTATTTTACATACAGAAATAAACGTGTTATTGATGCACTTTTCCTTCTTTTCTGATACCACTAGCACCTAAAATAGTTTAGAAAAAAGTGTTGAAAGGTCAAACACAGACACATATACACACATACGGAGGTGAAAAATACCTGAAGCAAGAAAATATCCGGTAAACACATTTCCACATCCATACCAACACCTGTCTATACTTACACAAATCTCCATTTATGTGCAGACTGGGTAAGAGAATAAGAGAAAATGATTGTAGATATATAGATTGAAACTTTGTTTAATATATCTGCATATTAAACAGTAACTTTAATTAGCTTGTAATTAGCAAATTGCTCTGCAAATGACTTCTCTGTTGTCTGATAATGTACTCAAATTTTAAATAAAGTGAATTAATAACTAATGAGATTACATGTTTTTGAGCATTTGTCTGTTCTTTTTTATCTTTTTGGAATAACTTGGTCAAAAGCAAACAGAAGAAGGATAAATATGTGCCCCCTTAGCTAAAGTTTGTGGTGCAGAACAGGTCGATCTGTTGTCAGATAATTGCATTTCTCTAATAAAAACACTTAAAAGAATAATTTAGAGACTAGACAATTTACTGACAAGCAGTTTCATGGCCAGGTGAGACCTGTTACCTCATTATTTCATGAAAAATAAGCAGATACAAGATCTGGAGTTGATTCCATGTTGTGTTGTTGAACTTAGTAGCTGTTCACTGGAATTCCCATCAGCCACCATTAAGTTGAATACCAAAAAACCTAAAAACTTTAGAAGTGCCTAACTCTACAGTCCACTATATTCTTAGAAAAGGAGGATTATTGTTATTGCTGAGCACTGGCCAGTTCAACAATAACAAAAGGCCATGAAGACCACAGAAGACATCTAAGGTGGGCGATTGCTGAATTCTTTCCTTGGTTAAGAAAAACATATCGAGTCAAAGTCTACAATCAAGAGATACATTAATGTACCTGAGACAAAATTAGACTTTACAAGAAAACACCTAAAAGAGCCTGCTTAGTTCGGGGGGGTCAAAGGTGGAAAGCACGATCCAGTGCAAATGGATAATGACCCAAAGCAAAGTGCAAAAGCAACAAAAAAAGATATTCTTCAGTTTTCAAGTACTGATCTCATGTTCTCTATGCAAACAGAGCATGCTTTTCATTTGCTGAAGACAAACCCGAAGGCAGAGAGATCCACAAACAAGCATCTGATGAGAGGAAACAGCATTTGGTCTGCACTTTAGTCACGTGTGGACTGTTTGATTTAAAACCCACTGTGTACAGCTGTAAAGAATGACTCTTTAATTGTTGGTGGGCTGGGATTGTTTATGATACGGCGTGACGTCACTAGTGTCACTTGCCTGAACAAGCAGAGAGTAAACTGACTGAGCCAGTCTCCATGAGCCTCTGCAGACTCGACCGACCGTTTCGCAGCTCACTCACGGACCCGCATTTACACCCCAGAATCGCGGATAACTTGATTCTGGTCGGCCGGGAGGTCTCCTCCTCCCTCTCCTCACCATGAAGGCGACCAGCTAACGCTAGCCGAGCAGTGTCCGCTAACAGCGGGACTCCTCCGGGCTGACAGTTTACAGCAGCGGCGGGTTCAGAGGAGGAGGAGGAGGAGGAGGAGGTTAGCACCCAGCTAACCACACACTGCTGCCTGTGAGCCGATCAGGAGCTGAAAGGAAGGATTAGACGGTGAGTGAGCTCTGTAGCAGCGTTAGCCACATGGTTTGTTGTTATCCTCTGTTTACTTGCTTTTCTTTCATTGCTAACTTAGCTAGCTAGCGTTAGCGAAGTTAATGCTCCACATTCAGTTTCTGCTCGGGGCTCTCAAAGAGATTTGGGCGTTACATGCTGAATTGAGTAGACTATTAGTTCAGGGAGGTATCATTTCAATTACAGATTCCCTCCTGTGGGCTGCTCTTTATGTCCAACATAGTCTTTGACTCCAGGTTAGGGTGAGCAGGTGTCCCAGTTTGTATGGGACTGCACAGCACCTTCAGCCTTAGTCCAGTTGACATGTTTAAGTTATTGTGTTACAATGAGAGAATAATTGATAGACACCAGCGTAAACCCCCCAACTTTAGCAAGAGTCATTTATATGTATGAGAAGCTGTAAAAATTGGATAAAAAATTAAATGCAGTATATTTATAACTTTTATAGATCTACACACCAACACGTTGTCTTTATGAGGTTTTAATTTGCTTTCGGAAAGGCATCAGACAATAACACAAAATACAGCAGCTGTTTGTTTTTAAAGTTATATACGCTGTTGACATCAGTAATTTCTTTGACATTTAGTTTGTCGGGATCTGGTAACTACTGCATGCATGTAACATATAAACCTGTGTTGACAGAATAGTGTCAACACAGGTGAGTGTGCGGGTTGAGAGGCAGATTTGCATTATGATGTTATAACAGGTGTTGTGGTCAGAAGTAGGTCATTGTTGCTCATGTATTTATTCTTTTCCCCCCTCATTTCCTGTTAGAAAATGTGATTAGCTGAAAATGGAAAGATTTCCTCTACACGCTGTAATGCATTTTGCCATCAATGTTGTTAATTAATTTTATGTAGGCCCTACAAATATCCTGAATAGGAAATGTAATGACACAACTAAGTGGTGGGGGAGGGCTTGCTGGGGGGGAAGAGAGTATTGCTTTACAATACTTAAATAAATAAATACGATAATATAAAATATTATAATAATAATAAACACTTGTTGCAGATTTTCTTAAATCTTTGTCACACATCATTTTTCTGCAACAGTTCTTGGACAGATGGGACAAAAATGAAACCAACACTAAAACCTCATTGCAGTTGTGAAGCATGGTGGAGGCAGCATCATGGTTTCAGAGATCTGTCTTGTGAGTGAATGAGTAGATAAATTAACCTTGTGATGATTGAACAAACTGTGTAGAAAAATAGCCAATATAATAGTGTGCATTATAAGGTTGATTTATGTGTGGCTTATATGGGATTTAATTATTTATTTTAAATGTATCTCTGGCCTGATTCAGCACGTGCCCCCCTGCTGGTGCATGTATCAGCTTAACGTCCTGATGTTAATCTGAGACTCTGAGGAATGACCTGCGAAGGGTTAAAGATATCCCGACTGTTCTTAGGGCTCCTGAGATGATCTGAGATAATTTGTATGGGTAATTATTACATTAGTATTAACAAAGAGTTCACACTCTTTCTCGCAGTTGTGTGCGTTGGTGTGTGGAGGTATTTACAGTTTGATTGTGTGGGGCAAAGGACCTATTTAAATGCTGCAGGCTGGGAGTGTCCACTCTTTGTGCTCGTTCATCATTAACCAGACACCATGTCCTGCAGTGCGAGTCAACAGTTGAACTGTGTGGTCTGAAGGTTTCACAAATGTTCTCCACTGCAAACATGGACCCTGGGTCCAAGGGGTTGGTTGCCACAGAAGATGATGTATGATGGGATACAAGAGAGGTGTGCAAGTTTAAATCACAAAAGGTTGCACTTGTTGTGTGTGTCTTTATATTTTGGGCTTGTGTGACTGTGGCCGAAATTATGCTCATTATTATTTAATGTTATAACTTGATTTTTGGGACATCGTGCACTTGCTCTTGCTCCTTACTACACTTGAAACCAAAGTGTTTCCAAAGAGATGAAGTCATTTTACTTCATCTGAAGCTCCAACAGCCTGTAGAGGGAGTGAATTTGGGGTTTCAGAGAAGAGTGAAAATGCTTCAGCCTAAAGAAACAAGAGTGACAGCATAAAAGGAACAATTTTCATCTGAATTATTATGTTCTTATAGTTGTTCAAAGCCATATATATGTAGCTGATGAGTTTTCTGAATCACATGCATTATTCAATTTGCACAGAGGATACAAATAAACAATGCATTTCTAAACTGCTAATTCCATCTCATTTATACATTGTATTGTGATAAATATCTCTGTAATAATTGTGTCATTTAATCCTTCTAATATTCATAAAAGGCAGTTTTAAGTAGTTTTAAAATGAAAGTTGAAACAAGTTAAACTTGAGTTAAATATTTGATTAGTCTGTCAGAAATTCAGATGAATTATTTATTTTTATCTGTTTTTATGTGTTATTTTTTTTTTATTGAGTTGGCCTCATTCACTACATTGAGTCACTGGACTCTACTCTGTTTGTGCAGGTTGGAGACTTTTGGAGTGTTTTTAATGGATTGTCTGACTGATATTATAGTTTGATGTGACGTATAGATCATCTGAGAAGCTTGTCTTTAGTTCTTTTTAGTTGGCAAATAATTAACGTGTGTGTGTGTGTGTGTGTGTGTGTGTGTGTGTGTGTGTGTGTGTTGCACCTGCATGTTAGAGTTTGACATGATAAATTACAGTCTAGCTTCAAAATGCAGCCTCCAGAACTATTAGGCGATATCATAATGTCTACATACGTCTCTTATCTTTCATGTTGATAATGATATGAACGATAGTCCTGGAACTGCATTATGATCTGGTAGAATAACACCAGCACGGAGATATCAGATACTTCATATGCAGCAGAGGTCGACCAAGGACTCGGCTGTTAATGGCATTTTCCCCCATGAAGCGTGGTACTTAAACTCTCCACCATCAATACGCAAACTGACTACTTGAATAACTGACATCCAGAAGTTAAAGGTTCAGCATAGCTGATTTACTTCACACCATTTTGGCAGTGCTGGCTTGTGTATTGTAAAGCAAACTAAAAATTAAATGTATAATCAGTAACTTAATGGCTGTTTAATTCTTTATATAAGCGGAGTGTATTTTTCTTTTGTGTGCCTGTATGAATGGAGTCGGGTGGGTGTCAAGTAAATCCTGAGGTCATACTTGCTGTGTATGTGCTTGTTCTGTCATCTGTGTGTGTTTGGCGAAGGCCAGCAGGGCAGGGCACAAGGCATGGCGTTGTATCGTGACCAGCAGCCCCAGTTACTTGGAACAAAAGGGCTGTTGTTGAGAGATCATGTGACTGTGTGTGTTCCACCCTTGTCATGTGATGTGAGCTCAGGGCAGGGTCTGAGAAGTGCTGAGTCGCTCTGAGAGGTTCCTTCCACCCAGGGAGCAGGCAGAAAACGAGCATGCACACAGGGAGAGGAGAGTGCTGGTCGGGTGGATGGATGTCAGGACAGAGAGGAATACGGAGACATCTTCAGAGATGCAGAGAGATTCAGAATAACTTCTGTTGCTTTCTCATTTCTACAGCAAGAAAACATCACATCCTTCTTTCACTCTCCTCGATTCTCTTTTTCTCGATTTCAGTAAAGATGCAACGCAGCATTTCGCATCAGCTCTGCGGCGAGGCAAGTTTATTCTAGTTTTCTTTTTAGTTCATTGAGATTGAGTGGTGGTGGTGGTGGGATGGCTTACCTGATGTCACAATGGCTGCTTAACCTCACAAAATCTGGAGACTTCGCTTACTGTGAACCCAGAACAACATTTGTAATTAAATTTAGCTGCTACTCTGCTCTCATCCTGGCAATCGGTTATGAAGTTAAAGGTGGGTTTCGCACACATGCAGAGGAAATGCAGACCGGCGCAAACATTTCCCATTCCTGGAATACCAGCATGACTAACTGCCTTTTTACTCATTTATGTTTGAGCTGAGAAGTGAGACACAGCCGCGTGTCGTGTAGCAGGTCCTGTAATACTTGTTTGAATCAGTGCAACCGGCCTGAGAGAGCCGGCTCTTAACAGATCTCTTTTGTGTGTATGTGTGTGTGCATGTAATCAACCCACTGTGGAACTGGCCCTGCAACCTACATATTCAATACCACTGCAGATTGTTTAGTTGAGTAGGTGAAAGGGTTTTTGCCGATCTGTGTCGTCATATTAGTGAAAACCTACAGTACACTTTCCACACGCAGGAGTCTGTACTTTGACACTCAGTCGCTTTCTGATGGACAGAGTGAGATAACTTGGATAGTTTACAAAAACCCTGTGTGTCACAATCGCTGACTTCTCCATGAGCTTGCATAATAACGTCTGACAGTTTGAGCGGAGTAGTGAAACACAGAGAAACACACACCTATATTTGGTTACCCTGTTTCTGTGTCAGAGAGCAGGAGGCATGAAACCTCAAACCTGAAAAGGTACAGTGTCTCTAACGTCTCACTTTAACGCCCCATGAAAATTTTATGATTTTATTACAGATAAAGCAAACCGTTATGATAACGCCAAAAGGCCATTAAAAAGTATTCCAGTACAGAATACAGTGCGGTCGCTCAGTCATTTTAGCTGCTAAGTAGCCGGATTGCTTGAGAGTAAAGGAAGGTTTACTCATCTTTACTTTCAGAATGGAAACCTGCAGTGTCTTGATTTCTGGAGGCTCTACACTAAATGTCCGTCTTTGAGAGGGGTCACATGATTGCCAAACATGTCTGTGAGGATAACGTAGCCCTTACAGCTCTGCCAATTAGTGTCTGCCATATGATGCTGAATAATTGAGCAGAGGACTTCTACTGAGCTGATAGCATTCTGGTTTCAGTAGCCGAGGGAACACCGGCACAGCATGGCTCATCCATTATACAGCACTTGGAGTAACCGGCCATGTCCTAGTGTCCTGAAACACACTGTGGAGCGCGTTTTGTGGTCAGCTTGGTGCACCAGGGTGGGTATAAAACTATAAAATACTAGCAGTGGCCAGTGGTACCCCTCAGCCTCCTAGTAGATGCACCTATGGTATGAATCGCTTCGTTCTCGGATTCACAAACTTGGGTGTCCAGGCTGTGTGCCCACCTGGCCGTCAGGGTGACGACAATACCGCCTTAGCCTTTTATGGCTGAGGAGCAAAAAGCCCTGGACCATGCATGAATCCCATGTCTTGTGTGTTGTAGTTAATGACCTGCTCAGTTTGTGTCTTCTTTGATATTGAAAATAGAGTGTAGTGCATGCTTCAGACAAACCTTTTTCTATAAAATATATCTGCAATAAGCTATATTTGCATTAAAATCCTATAATTATCTTAAAATCCTGTCCATGGTGGCTTTCCTTTCTTGCATAGAACATTAGTAAACATGTATTGAAATGCATAGTTACTTACTTCTGAAAGTTTTTGAGAAACCGCTTCAAGTGCTTTGTTTCCTATTTCAACATCTTCTTTTAATATTCCAGCAATGAAGTGGTGACTTCTTTAATTTTTCTGATTTCAACAACTATCAGCTGCCATGAGTCGAGCTCTCTTCAGAAGAGATTTTGTTTTTGTATTGTGAGCATCAAGTATTGTAACAGTTTATATCATGTTAAAAAGCAAGAAAAACCATAATGCGGACTGTTCTCCACACAGTGGATTTTCTAGTCCTGCACGTGCAGTTGCATACACAGTGTAAAAGCCCTGCAGGTTGGTTACTACTGTTACCCAGACATAGTTTGTTAGCCAGACCGAGTAATGCTTTCACTGCAGAGCATATGAAAGCCCAGTTTAATTCATTTCTTACACTTTTTAGTGTATTTAGAGTTAAAACCCTTTCAAGTACATGGAGGAAGTTTGAAAGGGTTTCTGTGTCTATGCTTGGTGAACTATGATTGTTTTAGGGAGGGTTGGAGGTGAGATACTTTGATGCTTTTAGTTTTACTTTTACTGAGAAGTTGAGTTTTGTTTTTTTAAATTTTATTTTCTGTTTGACATACCTTTCTTTCCTTACTTTCCATTTGACAACATCAGACCACACCAACCCTTTAAACAGTGGGCAGTTAAAGATTTAAATGACTTCCTGCTGTTGTGTTCATGTTTGTATATGTTTTGGCCCAGCAGTGCAGCTCTGACGGGAAAGCGAGGGCCCTGTGGTTCCACCTTGTCTTGATCTTCCACTGGACACTGTGCATGTGTTTCAGGGGGTGGATTTGGCTTGTTGTCAGCTCATTTCTTCCTGTTACAGCAGAAAGGCACTTCCTGTAGGCTAAAGCCAGAAGGGTGGAGATGAGCGAGATGAGATTGCTCCCTTTAATGAGAGCTTGGCCTGTAGTTTGGACAAAGGAGGAAGGTGTGGCAAGGAGCTGGCCAGTTTACTTCTGTTTTGTAATGATTTGTACTCTGATTTTCACAGCTTTGGGAGCTTTTTAGTGAGACTGGTGTGTGGACTTTTTGTGTTAATGAAGTTTTTGTTTTTGTTGCCTCTTCTATTTTTTTCCAGCCCACCAGGCAGAGCAGCTGTGGCAAATTGCAGACGAGCATGAGTCATGACCTCAGTGGTGCTGGTTGACACTGGTGGGACAGTGGTGGAGTATGTCACAGCTGAAGAGGACCCAGAGCAGGTGCGGCAGACACAGACAAACTCATTTCAAACTTACTCTTTCAGTTAGAAAAATCTTTTTATGACAGTTTCTCTTTTTTTATTCTCCTTGCCGACTTTCTCCAGGAGGAGGGAGAGTGTGAGGTGGACTTGGAGCTGGAGGGAGAGGTGGAGGGTGAGTGTGAAGCCGAGGAGGCCTATGAAGAGGAAAAGGAGGAGGCTCAGGACTACCCAGCAGTCATAGTGGAAGAGATTCCTAGTGCCAGCCTGGCTGAGGAGCAGAATTACTCAGCCCAAGTGTTGTTGTATGGTGATGAGGCCTATATCATGCAGGAAGTGGGAAACGAACAGGAAGTGGAGACGGATCGGGACCCAGGTGAGGCAAAAATGTTTTGTGTTACTAAAAGTGTGCCACGGTCTTTGTTATGTTATTGCATCAGTCAGATTTTGAATAGTCTTTCCAGTTAAAACAGCATAAAATCAGATTTTTTGGAGAGGTTATTTTATTGCCTCAAAGGCAATCAGAATGATTTTTAAAACTGCACGTGATTGTATTTAAAAAAAAGTTAGTTACAAGAACCTCGATAACACTTAACTCAGGCCATCAGCTTAACAAAAGACACCAACTAAATCACTGAGCAACATCTGTGCTGTACTTAAAAAATGTCCTTTAAAGTTCAACATAGCCAGACTTTCTTTGTGCTAGCTGGATGAGTAAATCCTTAAACCTCGGTCAGAGATGACTAATATTATGATGATGAATATCAACTTTCTGTTAACTCAGGCTTTCTGCTTCAGGTGTTGTTTCATGCATCATTTCACTCTTCGTTAGCACAAAACTGACCAACTAATCAAATCAGGAATACGGGTGATAAGGATCAATAAAGAATATTTTTAAGAAGTCAGAAATCAACACTCGTGCTACAGATAAAGCAAGAGAGTAAAACTGCAGAAAATTAGTAATCGTGTGAATTCATTCCTTAACTGTATTTAGGGGTGCAAATTAGAGCTCTGAATCTTTAAACTATATTTAAACTATTTAAAGGTTACTCGGTGCATTCAGGCCCTTACTCTTGAATTCCTGTGATTACAGCAGGGCTTCCCTTGTATCTGTCACTATTCAACTCCCAGTACTTCTTTGGTGATGGGAGTCAGCACACTGGGAGTGCACTGCCACCTTGTGGGTGTTGTTGTGTAGTTGAATTTTCTGTTTTATGAGGTTTTATCCCGTATTTACTGGCTAATAATTAGATTTTGCCATATTGGTGATACCCGCCGTCCAGTCCAGTGCTGTTTTCAGTAATTTGGAACATATTTAAAGGTCAGAGAGATGGAGGTTTCAATTTTCTTTCTAAGAACTTTAAGTTGCAGCATGTAATTAAAATTCTCAACAAAAATCAACTTTTCTTCAGTGAAATATAATAATTTTGATCATAAGAAAAAGTTGCTAAGTTTCAGGATCTTCTCTCACTTAAACACCTCAAAATAAAGTGGAACAAATAATCAACTGAAAATGTGTACACGCACCTTTACCTGACACATTTTACCGTACCAAACAAAAGCAGGGGCAGCAGATTTAAGTAACAAAAGTATGTTTCCAGTAGAGGTGGGAATCACCATACATCCCACGATACGATATTATCACAATACTTAACACACGATACGATATTATTGCAATTTTTTAAAAATATTTTGCGATATTCAGATTCTGTACATAATGGTAAACTTTGATATTAGATAAAATGAATATTGATAAAGTCTCACACTCAGTCTTTCTCTCATTTCAGTCAGTTATATTGGTGACAAACTGGACGGTTTGTATTACAGTCTAGTCCAACTTAACTGAATGCAACCATCTGGTACAATTATAGCTATTCTGAACTATGCAATTTATGAAAACTATGCAGGCCCTTCAGCAACTGAAGAATTTGAAAGTAAATTAAAACAAAATATAATTTTACATTAAATAAAAAAGTTTTAAACTTAATTAAAATAAAACATGTCTTAAATTAAAATAAGTAAACTGTCATGTTTATTGCTGCCAAAAAAAAGTTAAACACATTTGGACAGTGAAGGAATGTCAGGATTCTTGCTCAGAAAAAGGATCAACATGCTCTGAAGTCAGAGCACAAAAACCTTTTTTTGTAACAAAATATCGATTTCTGCTGTCCCTGTATCGATACATTATTAGCAAACAAAATATCACAATACTACACAGTATCGATATTTTTTTTTTTTCCCCCCCACCCCTAGTTTCCAGTGAGTTTATAAATTCACCATCTGTCCTTTTTCTCTTTTTCACTCATCTCCATAATTTTCCTCGTGAAAGCTTTGGACTGTTCGCTGCTCGTATCGAGGCCGCTGGCGTATGGCTGGATCTGAACTGTGAATAGCTTTAGCGTTAGCCACTTTGCCTTTCTTAGCTTCTGTAAAATGTCCATGTTCAGCTGGGTGAAGGAGGTTTAAGTGTTTGTTGTTTCCCCTCCTCACAGTTTACTTAAACAAACTTTGTGTCTTCACTTACAGTGAAAAGCTTTCATACTAACAAGATATCAGTGCGTGTTTGTGTGCCGCTGTGCACATGTCCTGCGTGCATGAAATAGACCAGCTCATAACTGGACATATGTGAGACTGACCGGCCGGT
The DNA here is from genome assembly GCF_057382275.1 of Copadichromis virginalis. Classification (NCBI taxonomy): domain Eukaryota; kingdom Metazoa; phylum Chordata; class Actinopteri; order Cichliformes; family Cichlidae; genus Copadichromis; species Copadichromis virginalis. Next base: position 39,607,818 of record NC_140623.1, read on the forward strand.
GACCTCCCCGAACAGAGAACATTGGAAATTTTGATTCTGGTCCTTAGACAGTCAATCTGTGCGTCTCTATTAAAGATGATAGAAAAAGTGTATTTTTAAAAAAAAAGAATAATTTAGAAGAATAATTTAATAATGAAAAAATGTTATCATAATAATTTTATAAATAAAAGTCTGTCCCTCTGCTCATATTTGTTTTAAAGATGCGGTTACATGTTTGAACACACTTTTTTTTGTGTGTGTTATGTGGAAAAAAGACACGGTCCACAGAATAGTGGCTCTCAGTAAGAAACCTGTTGAGTTCACATTTAAGATGATGCATTGAAGACATGTAAGAGGCAGTCTGATATAATTAATAAACCGGGAAAACTTTTGCCAGCTACACAAAAAATACCTGATGTAGTAAATCTGATGATGTAGTAAACTCATATATGCAAATTATTCTTTCTTTCTTTTTTTCCCTTCATTTGCTCAGAAGGTTTTCTTGCAATTGTTTCATGGCTCAGACTTTAGTTTGGTTAGATTACCAAGTGCACAAAACAGGAGAGGCATTTCCTCAAGGTGTAGAAAATGATTAATGAACTCACCGCACACTTGGTTTGGGGGTCACTGGTGGAGCGCAGAATATCCTCAACACAATTCCATTTGTTTTGCAGTTTTTCAGTGACATCCTCCTTTAAAATGAGCCGTGCCCGCCTTTAAATGATTTATTTTTAATCCCAAAGAGACACAAATACTTTTCAAAGCCTGACTTGCATAGGTGTCCTCCTACCACACTAGGTGTTAGTGCAGTAGTTCATGTGTGAGTATTTAACCTTTGCTTTACCAAACTCCATGTCTCAATTTTACTTAAGTTGTAAAGTATGTGATTTAAAATGAACTCCCACAAAGATAATAGATTTATTAAATTGCAGCGTTTCAATCCAGCTCACCTTCATACACACGTGTGTAAATAGGCCTGGAGCTCCATGCTTGAAATCAGGCTTTGAAGCTTGTACAAGAAGAGAAAGACATCCAATCAATTTAGACATACAGGTTTTTCGATCAGGTGAATACTTCATACTTTTTGCTTCATGTGTAGCATCATCATCAGGTAGTTTATTTCTCTTAGTCGTCTCAGAAACCACTGAATCACAATTAAGCTCACTGACATTCATCAATAAATAAGTTTTAACATAATTGTATAAATATAAGATGTTAAGTCGCAACATATGGCAGATTTGATCTTCTTTATTTTTCCACTAGCTCTTTTAAGTTGACCAATCCTAATTTAGTTTGCATAAGTTCATTATTTTAATCCTCACAAAGCAAGTTTATTTCTTATTAAGCCACATTCCCTTGTGTATATATTGTATTTCAGTTCAAAATGCTGTCATATATTTAAAAACAGTGCTGCTCTGCCCTCCTGTGGCATTGTTATGTGCCATGACCTGTAAGCACATGCATGAATATGTATCTATATGTATTACAGATAGTCAAAGTTAAGTTAGTAAAATGGTAATATGACAAAATAAATAAAACAATGATAAATACTTTCCAGCTCCAGGGGCGTAATTTCCGGGGGGGTTAGGGGGGTTATGACCCCCCCATAATCAGACCTAAACAATATACCCCCCCCCCCCCCCAATAAAATTATGAATTATCTTGCATAAATAGGCTGTTGATTTTCTTTACTCATTTCAGTTATCACCAGCAAAATAGTTGCATGTTTAATCATCTGGGAATTTACCCAGATTTATTTATTTATTTAGACAGAGATCTTGACCCCCCCCCCCTCATGTATCTCATGTATCTCATGTAAGATACATGAGAAACGTTGCTTAAATATTTATATAACATATATCAGTAGCAGAACTTTACTGGTCACCAAAATAATACTTATTTAATTGTATTTTATTAGACCTTTAAAGCATTTTTTTTAAGTGCTGGGTCTTATACTGACATGCTTTTTTAAGAGACTCACAGTAAAAATCCGTGTCAGTTTGCTTCAGCGATGTGAAAACGGTGAGCTTATTTTAAAAAACGGTGCAGCTTTTATTTGACGTGCTCACTACGCAAGAAGGGGAGGTCGACGGAAGGATTTCCTGTGTTGGTGGCGGATGGGTACCTTTGCTGGCGCTGTGACGCGTCGCGTTCAATACGAAGAGATTTCCCATTAGCGGCGGAGTGATCTGAACTAGTAGCTTCCCATACAATTCAGTGAGGAGTCAATGTGAATCTGCAGCGAGGGGGAAAACATGGCGACTTCGCAGCATGAGGGGCACGCAAACCAACTCGATCTACTCATCAGAGCCGGTAACGTAATTTTTCGCACTCGCGGCTTCGATCTGAGCTGCGCGCGGTTGTTGTTTTTAAGTGCGTCCGCTGCGCCGCCGTCCGCTGAGAAGAAGTGCGGTGAAGTAATGGAGGGCAATCAGGAAGTGATCACCTTGGTTAGCAACCTGCATGGCGTCGCCACACGGTTTAATCGGAGCCGGTTTATAAGGAGGGAAACTTCAGTTGGATGCGGTGGTGTGTACAGGTGGAGAGTTACGTGCATGAGTGGTGTTTTGCACGCGGGAGGAGTTTTTTCTGCCCTCCGCGTGGTGTAGAATAACGGTCTGCAGCTCGGCTGCACAACCAGGAAGTGTGGAGATGTTGTCTTTCCTACGTCTTTGCCACGCTGTCTGAGTCGGAAGGACATGTGGGTTTATTTTTACCAGCATCAACGACGCGTGCACAGTTAAATATTCCCTGTGATCGTTTTTATGGCCGTTTGTTTTGGTGTTTGACTGCGGCTGGCTTCGGGTCAGTTTAGCCTGAATAATCTGCAGGCTGATCCTTGATTAGCAGCTCCGGGGAGTGAGGCGCCGTCCTGTGTCATGTTTGTGGATTAATGTGTGATCGGCTCACGGTGGCACCCTCTGGGTCTCGGGTTTTGGTGTGTGTGCTTGTTTGTTTCACGGTTTCCGTTACCGTCCTGTGGAGCCGCTGTGCAGGCGCGTGGGACGGCCTGGCTCACGCGCTTTCTTCCTTGTAGCCGTTTGTTGTTGGCTTCAGCTTTCCAGCTACAAACTCTCTTCACCTGCGTGTTTCCTGATTTTGAATAACGGGCTTTTATCGCTTAAACGCCGTGTTTGTTTCCGCCTCTGTTTAATTTTAATGTCAAAGTATTTTTTTTCTAATATTTCGATGGCGGAAGCATTGTTTATGTGAGGGGGCGGGGCGTGTGTTTGATTGACTCGTCCGTTAGTCCTGTAGTGCGCGCGCTGATTCCGAACGTAAGCAGCAGTCCAATCAGATGCGTCTGGGGGCAGGCTCTTGAACTGAGCGACAGCCAATAGGAGGCAAAGCGAGTGTTGCGTGACAGGAGGATTTGTGTGCCTCTTCGAGGAGAACTGGAGGGAACGGGTGAGGAGTGTAAACACGGAAGTCATCACGGGCAGCACTACTTTTTGTCGGACTTGCTGCTGTTCTTGGCCCCGTTACCGAGCTGTAAATGTGAATGAGAGATTTTCCCAACTTTATATATTGTAATTTTGCTTACACTTAAATAATTATTCTAATAAACTGAACAATTTTTATTGGATAATCAGACATGAGTTATAACCCTGATAATTCAGATTTTGACATGTTGGTCAGGCACATCTGCAGCTGTTTGAACTCAACCCTTTCGGTGGCCTTACTGCAGCACCTCTGCTTACTTTCAAGGGCGACTCTGCAGGCCACAGGACCTCTGCAGTGTGTCCTGTTTGCTTGTGAATGAGTGGGACAGCCTAAATATAGCCTATTTCTGTCCTCGACACAGTGCCCATTGCCTCAGCAAGATAGCCAAACATGGATAGGGCAGGGTGTAATGGGATCTTGTGTTTCCCACCGGTGATTGACAACGACAGCAGGTGCTCCTGGGTGCCTTCTCAGAGCTCCCTCAGACAGGTCCACGTACAGTTTCCCTGACAGCGGCTGTATCCTGTTTTTGAATAAAACAGGAGGGCTGCTCACGTCTGAGTGGGTCAATAGTTTGATTGTTAACATATTGAATTAAACACCCAGCTTTGCAGGAAGTGAGTTTGGGCTTTATATGCAAGAAAATTGAGTTTTTCCTTCATGTAAAAAATTGGTCCTCAGAGAGGTTTAGATCTTCAACTAAAGAAAAATCACCAGATTTAAAAACAAAAACAAAAAATTCTGTGAGCAGGTTTTAGTTTACCCAGGCTTCTGTTTTTGCTTAACAAACAGCCATAATTATTGGGAAATTGCGTATAAGTCAACACAAGTATTTTGTCTGCTCATGCTAAATTGTGTAGACAAAAAATTTTGCTTAATTATGGGAAGCCAAAACGTTTTAATACAATATATACGTGACAATTAAATGTAAATGTGACGAATGTTTCTAGTTTTAATTTATGTGGGAAGAGTGAATAAGACAAACATTTCAAAGGGGAAATCATACATGCCAAAAAAACCTATGAAGAGGAGAAAAAAATATATAAAAGGGGTGAAAGAATTGAAATTAAAACATTTTTGGGTGTCTACTTTGTATGTGGTCTTTGTGCTGACAGTGTGAGTTCATTGAGTTCATAATGTCTGATCTTAGTATCCTTCAGTAATTCATCCAAATGACTAAATTATATATCATAAACAAAACATTGAATAATCACATTAATTATTGTAAAACAGTGCAAAATTTGTGCTGTTCAAGCTTAAGATGGTCCCTATTTGCATATAGATAGAAATACACCTTTTTGATGTCACTATATTGCAGCATTGTATTGTACTGTACTGTGACACCATAATGATCCAGCAGGTAGGGAGTGAACTGGAAATCGAGTACTGTGCATAAGTCTTGAGTCACATGTTATTTCTTTACATGTTGGTTACAAGACTTGGGAATTCTTACAGTGGTTTTGAGCAGTAGTTGGTTAATGAAGGTCTTACAAAGTTTTTGTTTGGACATTTGCTGCTTTTTTACTTATTTTCAGTCCAGTACTTGTACCTGACCATTTTGTCGAAGTATTCAACCCTGAACTATGAATCAGGCAAGCATAAAAAAAGTCCCCTAACCAATGGATGAACACATAACAGCTTAGAACAAATTTTAAATTGCATCGTTACACGCATTATTACAAGCAACCTGTTGGAAAAACACATCATTTTCCACATTTCTTTAAACAAATCTGAGTAAAATAGAACAGTTTGACAGGCATAAAATTATATTTTTGCATCAAAAAGACGATTCCCAAAGAGCTCTTAGCTGAAATTAGCATGTGTGATGTGCAAAATCTGAGAAAAAAAAGATGTATGAGGCCTAAAAACTATCTGCAGCAGATGAACAGTATCTGAAGATCTGTGGTTAAGAAACATGGGGGGGAAAAATCAGCATAAATTATGATAAGTGTGTATGGAAGCTATCAGGAGCGAGGCACAACAGTATCTACAGCCATCTGTAGAACACAGTGGAGGCTCTGTCATGGTTTGAAGCTGCATTTCAGGCAAAATTGGTGAAATTATGAACTCAGAATGTCAAAATACTTGTATTGCAATACTGGTGGTTTCCTTTAGGGGGTGCCAGATGTTTGTTTGTCCAGGAGAACCCCCACTTTAGGATTGCTGCTGTTCTCCACTCTGCAGATGGAAGCTAGAAGGCAATCTCAGTTATTTAAAACTCATTAACGTATCATATCTGTTTAGATTAAAAATGTCTTAATATTTTCCTTCAAATGTAAAAGAAGTAGATTGATGAGATCTCATGCTTAATAAAGAAGAAAAACACTAACTGTTAAAAGTCCAGGCGAGTGTTTGCTGACTGTTTTCGTGTCTTCTGTTTGTCGCAGTGGAGGCTTCTGTTCACGGCACCAATGTCCACTGCTCTGACAAAACAATTGAGGCTGCAGAGGCTCTGCTACGCATGGATTCGCCCTCCAGCCTCAAAGAAGACCACAGCCCAGGTAACACACACACAGATACACTGTTAGTGGACCACCGCTCAGGTTTATATGCTCAGTTAGCATAACTGCTGGCCAGTCTAGTAGATCCTCATCAACCCTGTGATGATTCCTCTGTGCAGAAGCGTTCCTTCCACAAAGTGGAGCGACACAAGACTTCCTCCACGCTGCCATGCGGCCTGACATGATCACAGAGTCTGAGGTGGAGATATCAACAGAGGAATGTTGTGAGGAGGAGGATGAGGATATGGCTACGGTTATGGACGATCCGGAGCCAGAACCCGACCACGAGCCAGTCAGAAAGAAGCGAGGTAGACTTAAAAGAGCTGGAAGTTAACTTATCTGTTATGTGGAGGAAGCCAGAGCCCAAAATGTTAATTTGATATCTTTAACTTTCTGGGGGCTTGTTAAACTTTGGGGAAAAAGGAAAATATTCAGTGTTTCAAGCCAAGATTTAAATGCAAAACATCTGGAAGCACTGATGCCAAGTTGTAAATCCAAAACCAGAACCTTGTAATTATGCTCAGTGACTTTATCCAAGAGCACCATCTAGTGGTCAATTTATCCGAGGGGGTCACACCTCGGTCTCACAACTGACTTCTTTCAAATGTTTCCCTTCCCAGCTGGACGGAAGCCGAAGACGCATCAGTCAGCCATTTCCAACGGCTCACCGGACGTCGGCATCAAGAAGAAACCAAGAGAAGGAAAAGGTATCCGAGGTATCCATTTTAGCTCTTCCACACAAAAAAATGCTGCTTTCTGGTTAACATAGACAGAAATTCACCGTGCCTGCAGCTGTCGGAAACTCGTACTTTTATTTCATGAATCAGTCAACATGCTTTAAACATTAATATGACCTTTCAGTTAGCTTTTCTCCTTCATGAACTAGACTTTGGTTCAGTTTTATTTATACAGTGCTCAGTGCTTAACTCTCAGCAGCAGTCACCTCAGAATGCTTTGTACAGCCAGGTGAAGACTGAGTCATGTTACAGAGAAAACCTCAACGTTTCATGTTTTTAAGTTCGGTTTCCTCATTTGAAGAATAATTGTGGAGCATTTTTACAAAGCAGTCCAGCAGCGCTGCATAAATACACTGAGTACAGATGTTAATTATCTTTGATTTCCAGCAGGGAGCACCACCTACCTTTGGGAATTCCTGCTGGACCTCCTCCAGGACAAAAACACCTGTCCCAGATACATAAAGTGGACCCAGAGGGAGAAGGGCATCTTCAAGCTGGTTGACTCAAAGGCCGTGTCCAAGCTGTGGGGCAAGCACAAGAACAAACCAGACATGAACTATGAGACGATGGGGCGGGCACTCAGGTAGGCTGTCCCTATCTGGGATTATAATCGGATGTGTTACATTTTTGAAAGAAACAAAGTATATTACATCTTTATGATCCAATAAACACTTTAAATTTGGCAGCGATAAAGGCAACAGTAGAGGTTTGATAAACAAAAATAGCTCCGTCTCTTTAGGATTACCTTGCTAGACTTCACAGAGGCTGATTTCCAGTCCTCTGCTGACATTTCATTTTTATTTTCTTTGAAAGCAGCATCTTATTTTCTGATGCCTTTTCTTCAGATATTACTACCAGCGCGGCATCCTCGCCAAGGTGGAGGGCCAGCGGCTGGTTTACCAGTTCAAAGAGATGCCCAAAAACATTGTCATCATTGACGACGATAAGGCGGAGATTCCTGCTCCAGAGGACCTGATCGGCTCGGACACAGCGGCGTCCTACGAGCGCGTGCCTCCGCCGTCAGACATGCTGCTCCACGCCACCGAGCTGTCATCCTCCAAGAAGCCCAACATCTTGCGGGGCGCTAACAAAACCAACGTCGTCCACACTCCAGTGGCCACAGGCAGCAAGCCAGCAGCAGGAGGAGCGGTGACGGCGGGAAGAATAGTGACGGTCTCAGTGGCGTCGGACGGGAACCAGAAACAGCAGTCCCACGCGGCAATCATCCCGAACGCCACAGGGGCGAGGTGAGGCCCCTGCACGCAGATGTTCACTATGTGGCGTCTTTGCTCATGCGGATCTTTACCCTTCTGACTCTGTCTCTCCTGCAGGACGGTCCGGGTGGCTATGCAGGTGCCAGTAGTCATGACAACATCACTGGGTCAGAAGATCTCCACAGTCACCATGCAGCAGCCCGCGGGAACAACAACAACAGCAGCAGCTGGCCAAACCACTCTGCTCACCAACACCTCGGCTATCGGCGCCACTGCCGGAAACGCCAACTCCCAGCAGAAGGTGTGCAAAATCAAAAATCGAAGATGATGCAAAACCAAGTTTAGAAATGTGTTTATAACTCTGAGTAATTAAGTTTGTTTTGGTGATGAAACAGTTGAGTCACTGCGCAGCACTGAAAAGATGAACTGATGATGCTTCTTTTCATCAGGTCGTGATCCAGACCATCCCCACCATGGTGCCAGCCACTGCGGAGAACGGAGACAAGATCACTGTCCAGCTCGCCAAGATCATCACCATCCCAGCCCACCAGCTGGCTCAGTGTCAGATCCAGACCTCCACGGGCACAAACAAGCCCGGTGTCGGGGCCTCGCCGGCGGGCATCAGCCTCCTCGGGAGCCCCCTGACTGTCCGCGCCCTCACGCCCGTCAACGTCGCGCCGGGAACGCAAGTGATGAGACTCACCGTGCCGACGCAGGCGCAGCAACAGACTCTGGTGGTTTCGCAGCCGGGCAGCGGGGCGGGCGTGGTGACGGTGTCTGCGGCCAACCAGGCGGTGGCGGCGCAGCCTCGTATCATTAGTGGTGTCATCAATGGCTCAGAGCTGGTCATAGGAGGTGGAGCGGTGGAGAAGCTGAAGGCCGCCGGCGTCCAGGTACAGGCCATGCAGGTGCCGATCCAGCAGAATCAGGCGAATCCAAAAATGGCCCAGAGCGTCAAATCGGAGCCAATGGACTCGGCCGACGTGGTGATGAAGACAGAAGAGCCCGAGTGTTGAAATGCGTCCGTGTCTCCTCTGCCAGAGCGTGCTCGTTTGTACATTTCTGAAGTCATTTCTACTTTTCTTCGTAATAACCAGCAGCAGTCTGTGAGACTTTAAAGACGCCCAGAAGTCTCTTCCCCCCCCCCCCCCCCCCCCCCCACCTTTTTTTTTGTGTGTGTCTTTTCTTCCTGAGCCCGTCTTCACATCTTCCATGTTGCTGCCTAGAACTAATCCGGACTGTCTCAGAGCTGCACAGAAACCTCTCCAACATAGGAAAACAGACTTGAAGGAAAGGGATGTGTTGGGAAAAGGGACCAACTTTTGATCACTACAGTTTATGCTTTGGAAATCTTTCACCGTCACTGACTTGAAATCTGGGGAAAGAAGCGAAACACTACAAACACAAATGAAAGCAAATAATCAAAAAGCAAAATGTGAACCGTCACATTCAAGAGGACCCGGAGGATGGGGCTGGGGTGTAATGCAGCTTTTGTAGAGACAAACGTTAAAACCAGCAATTAGTTTTTTTATTAATATTATTATGATATCACTGTGCCGATCAAGTGTAGGTGGTGCTATGAGAGTGAGAGGAAGAGGCGTTCCCACGAGGAGCGATATCAGACAGAACACGGTCATGTATGTACATAAATATAAATATGTCTGCTATACAGTTTACGGAGCTAATGTTAACAGAACAGCCTTAGATTTTAATTTTCTTCTTCATGTGATGTCTGAACGGTAAGCTGTTGTTTTGTTTTCTTTGTGTTTTGATACCTTGTACCAAGCACAGTATTATTGAAACTAGGGAAACTAATTTTTCTTTCTACTGGTTCTTCCGCCTCCATTTGGCTGTTTTAACGCTCACACAGGTTGAATCTGACAGGCCAGACTGCTCACAGCACATCTGAGGATGTGGCTAGAAAGGATCTTGGCTGCTCCTTTTAATTTTGGAACATTTTTGTGACCCTGCAGTCAGGCTGCATGCAAAAAAACGCGACTGAGCCGATGCATGCTGCCACATCTGAAAATAGGAATGTCTGTAGAAGCAAGAAAGAAATTAATCAAGTTTATGCAAAGATGGCTCACTGTGGATCCCAGGTCACTTTACTTCCAGCTTAAAACGAGGCTCCTGCATTTCATTTTTTTTAATCTGAAAAGAGGGAAGAAGAAGAAGAGACAGAGAAGTTTGTGTTCAGACTAAACTGTTTGTATATTCAACATTTGAAGTATATTCTATTTTGTTGTACTCTTGTTTCAAAGTGTATTAAAGTAGATTTTACTGAAATATAAAGACATTTGAAACCTGACGGCTGTCCCTGCATCACTTATTTATTTTTTTGTTCATTTATGTTGGAGCTGGGAGATTTAGAGTTTGGGTTTAAATGATTATGAAACAAGATAATCAGGATAAAATAGGTAACGCTGTTCTTTTACAGAGCAGTTTTCCCTCCCGTCTACTCAGTTTAGCTCAGCTCAAGCTAAAGATGGCAGAGAGACTTTGTACAGAGAGTCAAACTGTTCACAGAGGCTGCTGTCTGTTGTTGTTTTTTCGTTTAATCAAGAAGTGAGGCACTCAAATGTCTCAGGCAGGCGGCGTTAATCTTGTTTTTCAGTAGTGTGAGAAACCGGAGCTCCCCGAGAAAAGCCAAACACCAGAGGGAGAATTGGCCCCCTGGCTCTGGATGGCCTCACCTTGTCCTCCAATAGCACTTTGAGGAATTGAGTCACCGTGACCAGGATACGTTCTTCAACGCATTTGTAGCACTTTGTTTTCTTGCGTTTGCGCAATATCTAATTAGAAGCTGTCTGAGTGATGCTGCAAAACTAGTTCATGCATTCATTTATGAATGTTGCTCTGTGACTGCTGGTTTACTTGTGGTTCACAGGGTATTTACAAGTAGAATGGGAGGCAGAGCCGTCAGCTTTCAGGCCTGTCTTCTGTGGAAGCAGCTTCCAGTTTGGAATCGGGAGACCTTTTTGTCAAAGCTTAATTAGGGATGGATCAGGTGACCCTGAATGTTCCCTGGTTACGCTGTGATAGCTCTAGGGTTTTGCATCATTAGTTATTGTTAATCTCTGGCTCTCTTCCACAGCGCGTCTTTGTCCCTCCCCCTCCCCTCACCCTCAACTGGTTGTGGCCGACCGGTTCCTAGTAAAAGGGAGTTTTTCCTTCCCAGTTTTGTAAAGTGCTTGGTCATAGAGGGTCATCTGATTGTTGGAGTTTCTGTATACCTTACAAAATAAAGAGGCTTGAGGTGACTGTCGGTTTCTGCTGAGCTGCGGTGCAGGTAGATGTTAAAGTTGAGCAATAAACTACATTTTTAATATCCCGAGCTACTTTGTTTATCAGCACAAAGCTGAACACAAGAAGCAGAAGTTATGTTTTACCATCCGATATGAAAAGGGTCATGTGAGTCTCCTAATATTATTTCACACATGAAAGTGAAAAAGGGTTTGAAGAGTTAAAGAAATTTCACAAATTCTGAGAATCTGAGCCACCTGTAAAAAAAGCTGTTTTAGACTATGATCTCGAGCTTTTTGTACATTATCAAACTTTTTTCCCAAACATTACTCCAGGTGTTTGGATCAAACTGGACAAACAGTTGTGTCACAAATACAGCAGTTACTACATACAGTGATAATATTTACTCATGAGAAGCATGCACAGGGCAGCCTTTCTGCATTCAGTTTGAGTTTACTGAACTTTATCGTCGAAGGCGATAAAGACAAGAATCTGGGTGAAATTCAGTTGTGCAAAATGTCTGTGTTTTGACAAATCCGGATTCCATTCAGCTCAATTGTTTTTTTTTTTTTTTTAGGTGAAGCAGAAATCTCAAAATTATCTCAAAACCTGAACATGGAAATAAAAAAAAGCAAACACTCGTACACCTGGATAAGAAGAGGAAACAGGCCTTTTATTTTTGGAATAAACTCTTTATTGTCATATCACAAGTAAACAACTGAAAGCACATCTAGTTTTAGTTAATTATAAGAAAAAACAACTTTCTCACACGGTTGCAATCATCACACAGGTGGGGTCAGTAGGAATTTGGCCTTAATGTGAAGAAAGGGCTCCATTTCTATTTATTTTACAAATGATTTCATCGGATTTTCAGTTATTTGGTGTTACCTGCCAAGTCTGCACGGGAGGTATCGGAAGACAACAAAGACAAAAACATTCCTGACATGCCAAATTTTTAACCTTGCAAACTACAGCTGACTCATCACTGCAGGCAAAGCAGATCAAAAGAGGCATGAGAGAGGGTGCGAGCAGCTTATTATTATTTAGTCTGTAACGTCTATAAAAAGATGTTTGCAGGGAGGGGACGAGAGGCCTGGCTTCTGTTTCTAATCCACCTGTAGAATAAAGTGCCACTATTGACCAATCACATTTGAGAACAATGTGGTAATGTGGAGGTAGACGCTTTCTGTGCACCACAGACAACAGAAAAGATGGACTTAACTTCCGAATGTTAAAACTGAAGCCCCTGTTGATGATCTAAAAGATGGAAAGTGTTTTCTTTTATATCATGAAAAGGGGGCGACGTTTCTGCTCTGAAATTATAGGGTGGATCAAAAAGAATCATCTGATTTCAAAAGGCTTTTAAAGTAACGGACATGGAAAGTTGTGGTAAATATTAAAATGAATGGCTGAATAGTAAGTTTTACATACAAAACGTACGATGTTCACCAATCCTCAACAGTGCGCCTCTCTGGACACACAACAGCTGTCTGCTCGATCGTTATCGGCGAACAGCTGTGGGAACTAAAGCTCTGTGAAATCAGATGATTGTTGTTTTTTTTAAAACACACCCTCAGCTGACAAGCTACTAGTTTCAGTTCATCTTATGTGATCATGAGCTAAGCAACCAAAACTGGCACACAGTTTCCAGTAGTTCCCTAAAGGTAGTTCAGTAGTTCATCTACATCAGATACGAAGGTGACTATGGCTAAAGATCATAGACCACACAATACTGCAGAATGGCCATGTACTAATACTGAACAAAGCATTAAGTCTATTTTGTGAGTCAGAATGGAGGGCTATACGCAGGCTCGTCACATTCGGTTACCAAACGCCAAAATGACGACAGCAAAGACGCTCAGCTCCTGGGTCAGTGTGTGACGTCACCGTGGCTGCGCCCTTCTTTACTACTGTCTGTGGTGTGGAGAGCTTAAGAAGGAACCAACATCAAGTCACAAAACTATCGGCTACTGTCAAGCAACCATTTATCTTTATTAGTTTTTAATTTATCTGCATTCATCAAAATTTCAAAAAATAAAAAAAAGGTGCATGAACATAAGGTCTTGGCACAGATATGTGTTGTCGCCAGAAAAGAAGACAGCAGACGATGTCCGATGCATTTCCAGACTCTGTCGTGCCCTTTTTTATTTTTTAATACAAATAGAAAAATTCACTCATCATTTTAATCTCTTAACATCCATCAGGTCATTGGTGACAGATCCAGAGTGGGAAACACTCTACCCTGAGTGGCCTGCAGGATGCTAAGAGGTGAAAAACCTGATTCCACCTCATATGTGTGATACTCAGACCATGTCTGTCCTGTAGTGCATCAGCAGCATGAAGCACAGAGTTCTTAAAGTACGTGTGTGCAGTCTGACGACAGGTAGAGCACACCTGCAGCTGGAATATCTCGTGCTGCAGAGGTACACTGTGTCCCATTAAAGTCTTGGCCATGTTTTGGCACACTGTCTTTATCACTCACATGTGACCTCCTGGTCACACAATAAAGCGAGAAGGAGGAAGCGCTAACCTCAACTCCACAGCGTCATCACTTCCGGTGTGCCGGTTTGTTGTTTCCTTCCCACTCCTCCTCCTTGAAGCTGAAGTCACAAACCAGAGAGAGGTGGTCGGACGGATAACTAAAGGACGGAAGTCTGTTTGGCCCGATCTCCTCCTCGGTGGGCATGTCCAAGACGGCATCCACTCTCAGCGTGTCCTTGGTGTACCAGATGTAGTCCAGAGTACTGCAGCACTCCCCCGTGGGCCGAATCTTCCACGTTGTGTACTCCGGCTCCGTCAAACCGTCCCGGCTGAGTTTCTTGTAAGCCGAGTCCAAGCCGAAAGGCGATGTGGCGAAGCGCCGATACACCTCCTCATTTGGGACTGCGTTGAAATCCCCGCATATGAGCAGAGGTATGTCGGCGGCGGGGTCGCCGGGCTGCTTCTGGACCACATTCTGGAGATGCCAAAGGAGGTCTGACCCCTGAGTGCTGCGGAGCCACTCCCAGCCAGAACGAGCCTTCAGATGGGTCACGGCCACGCACACGCATTTACCCGTGATCCGACAGCGCAGCGTGGTCACTATGGCAACCTGCGATCAGAGAGCAGCGAGTTAGAGTGTTGTAGTTTTATTTTTCCCAGAAAGGCTAAAGCTCCAGAAATACTACACCTGACAAAATTTTTTTTTTTCCCCACCTGATTGGTTGGAATCCTCATGGCAGAGAGTCGTATGTTGACGCTGTCGAGGAGCTCGAAGCGCGACTCGTCGTAGAACAGCGCGCAGCCGTCAGGGCCGTTGTTGCCCTCAACGCCCAGGCACGGAGACCACGGCTTGGGGCAGAAGTGGCTGCTGTAACCCAAACCTGCCAGCACCGGCTGCAAGGTGTCGTAGTAGTGGTCGACTTCCTGCATGCACACGATGTGGGGGCGGTAGGTGAGGACTTCCTCCATGATGAGGTACTTCCTGCGGGACCAGCTGAGGGCCTCCAAAGGACACATGACAAAATTGTCGAGTCCTTCGCCCAGAGCTGCAGGACAGGAGGAAGTGGGAGACCAGACTTCAGTAACAACATTATCCACCATGTGTTTTGTGTTCCACCAAAACAGACTCAGAAAGTGTGAATATTAAATTTCCCTGAGTGCACTCTACCTTGAGCCAGGATGTTCCATTGCATCACCCTGATGACACTGCTGGGGGCGCCGTCTCCATCACCGATGTGAACAAATTTCCTGTCGAAGCGAGGTGGTCGGTCCGTGAGGGCCTCCTCGCACTGACGAAGCAGCTCCTCTGGATCAGGGGGACATGGAGAGGACCCCTCCTGCTCCATCGACAGAAGGAGAGACAACACTTAATATTTAGATGAAAATATTCAAAAGAAAAAGTCTGAAGACAAAAGAAAAAGAAGAAAACCTACCGGGCAGAAATCTGGATCCAGCTTTGTGAATGCAGGTAGCTGGGGGTTCAGGTGTGAAGAAGGGAAGGGGAGAAGAGAGCTGGTGCTGCTGAGGGGCTGAGTCAGAGCGTTGTACAGCTTCGTGGCCCCTCCACCCATCGGATACACTGGTGAGGAGGAAAATCAAAGCGACAGTGAAGCATGTGATAGGATGGAGACACATCCACCTTTCTAACATGACGTATAAACTGAAGGTAACACACACATCTGTACTTTTATGGAAAGAATAATCTGTTCTTTCCCAGCGTTTGTTGAGCTTCAGCTCAGGTTGTCGTGTAAGGACCAAGCCATCACAGCGTCAGCAGTCCAGATGAAACAAACCCCCAAAGTGACAGCTGCAACTCAGCCTTTTGTTCTGCTTCAGCAGCATCTGTCGGCTTACACGTGACCAAACTCATTAAACCTAAAAATAACACGTGCGTTTCCCAGTGTGTGTCAGAGACTGAGCTGGATTAAACAGTCAGCTAACAAACTCAGAGTAAAACACCCCTTCCAAAGAAGGCTTTGTACCTTGTTAGCACGTTTCTATGCTTGAGCAAAACAAGCAGTCAATGCAGTGACTCAGTGTTTCACACGCAGAAAACCTAAGAAAACAAACGTGGAGCTGGGGACAGATTCTCAGAGGAGCTGTTTGGGTTTCACCGGTGAAACAGAGAGCAGAGGAGAGAAGTTGAAGTGCAGATATCCAAGTTGACAAAAATTTGTATAAAAGTGACAAAAGCTTCCCCCCAAAAATGTTAAACACAGAAAACAACTTTTAGTTATGAATTACAGGTAGCAGAAGCCACACCCTGCTGATAAAAATCAGTGTGCCACACCGCCTGCTCCACGAGTGTGTAACAGCATCTATATGCAACAACTTCAGAAACCAAAGTGGTTCAGATTGGGCAGATGTTGTACCGAGAGACACTGAAAGAGGTGCAAACTAAACACAAAAAGCAATAATCTTGCATCTCTAAATGTTTTGACTTTCAGCAAGACCAAAGCAAAAAAAGCTGTTATGCTTCAGCATTCCAAGGAGAATTAACAGGCGAAGTAATGCACTCCTCTCTGTAACGCGCACTCCAAGTTCCTTAAATCGGACAAAAAATGTGCTGCAGAGATCAGATTGACCTCTGCTCCGACATAAAAATTCTGACATCCAACTTTTCCTCTCAGCTCTCCGAGACCAGAACTACGTGACTATAAAAGGAGCTGGATGTTTAGGATCCGTGCAGTCTCGCGTCAAACAGACGGAGAACAGCAGCACGTTTAAACAAGCATCTTCATTCTGTTAAAATTTATATTAGTATATTATTTATTAATATGTAACAATAATGCTTTAATTCAGTCACACAGCAAGGCCAGGGTCCTTTTCTTGGAGTGGTGACCACGTAACTTTTCACATAGAAGCGTAAAGCAAAGACTCTGTGTTTACTTACTGAACAGAAATGTGCCAAATATGCTTAAACAAACAAATTTATTTCAAGGCTGACTAAATTAAACCCCACAGTTTTTTTTGTACGTAGCAAAAACCACATGTCCAAAAACTCCATCCTCTCTAATAAGACTTTGCGAGACTAAATTAAGAGCTACTGACGACCAAAACACCCAAAAGAAAAAGCTTCTTCTTACCCAGAGTCTCCATTATGCTCCTCTGCAATGTCCACGGTACTCCTTAGTTAAATGTCCTTAATGGCTCTTTTTAATGCTACCTAACAGATGTGCTGCCTGTCCGCTCGGGAGGCTAAACGTCTGCAGTGTGTCAGGAGACAGTGACAGATGTGCGGTCTGTGTGTGGAAATAACTATGACTTGTCACTGTTGCATATAAAGCCTCAGAGAGAGAGAGAGGAAGAGGAATTATGAAGCGCAGACGTCAGCGGACCATATGGAGCATTAGAGGTCATGTGCCAGACAGAGAGACAGAGACAGAGAGACAGAGACAGGAGGGAGAGAGCGACAAAGTCAAAGAGAGAGAGAGAGAGCGCGGGGCAAACCTGTTGAGTGGCTGATATGACTGACAGATTTACTCTAGCGACTTGGCCCTCGACTAAATATAGAGGCGCACAAAAACACGATACCCCGCACTCATCCTCGCTGATACACCATAACACCTATCACCCGAGTACACTGTGTTAATAGTTTCTAATCACTCTGTGAGAGCACAGCGTGTGAACGTATGGTAACAACTTCCTCATTTTGGCTGTTGTAACAGCAGCGCGCACGCACACACACACACACACACACACACACACACACACACACACACACACACACACACGACTATAATTAACCATTCAGCAGTGCTATGACAGTTTTTTTCCACACATGCTGTAGTTTTCCAACCTGTCAATCAACTTTTTTGACACAAACAATAACAGGCTGCTGAAGCATTTACAGATCTTACACGAGATAACATTCACTGGTTTATCTGGTAAATAGACTGGTTCTTATAAATGGACTGCTTTACACAACTTGCTTCATTCACCCATTCACACAAGCTCCTTTTTTCTATGCTGTTTCTAGGGGCTTTCTGTCTGTGTGAGCAGTTACTGTACAAGCACTAAATGCTGCAATGTCCATTTCAATGTGCTTTGTGCAATTTGAGAGAATGGAGTAATCTGGAGTGACTGTTAAGTGATCTTTTCACTGTTGAGAGTTCACTTATTTGGATGTTACAGTAACAATAGAGACATTCTATTCGTTACGCAGACCTGATCACGATGGATCCTCTACAATTAATTCTCTGTTGTTGGGCTGTTTAAGTGCAGGGCGACACACCCGCCGTCACGGTGTTTCAGATATTTATCAGAGATTTCGACTGACTGGTTCACCGAGCGCCAGGTCGATTCTTTATATAATGTCTCTCGTAGCACTACAAATAAACAATTATATATATCAATGAACTCTGATTTGTAAATTATTAATTCATCCTACTACTTTTCGAGCATGTAAAGTGTGGGGTATCTCGAGATGTTAGTGGAAAAGCAGTTTATTTTTTTACTTTGCTTTTCTGTTTTCCATGTATTCTATTTTATTTATTTTTACATGTTCGAAATCAAAAACAGTCAAATGCTCAAATATTTTTTTGGACATGGAAAAATAAAACTCCCCTGGGACAGTATTCATTTCTCATATCTACGATCACTTCTGATCTTATACTTGGGTCACCTTAAAGGACGCGTGCAGCAAGAAGACCAATATCTGTTTAAAACTATTCTGTCGGGACGAATGGTGAGCATAGAAAATGAAGAAAGGACATCATTGGCAGACTTGCTCCAACGCTGCAGGCTTGGGACTGTTAATATGTTTATAAAAGAAAAGAGAGAAATACTCCACATATTTCTGACACTCCCTGCAAGGTACCAAGTGATCAGGGCTGGGGCAAAAGCGCAGCTCTGGGGTTGGCAATGGCACACCAAGGAAAAAGGGGGGAGGGGGATTAAGGAGTTCTGGCTCACCTTTTTGCATCACTGTAAGTATTTAATGATATAATATTAAATAACATTACCTACAGAGAAAGTTTTCAGCTAAAATAACAGATAGAAAGCAACTCATTCAATTTTGAGAGACAGACTCCCCCTCATCTACCTCACAGTGGTTTGGTCCACTTCTTACCTTTACCTAATGCCTTTACTTTGCAAATTGTAATTGTGCATTCATCTAGATATTCAATAGTAAAAGTAGATCTATTTTTGCTGCTGTTCACCTGCATCAGCTGAACTTTTATCGGTACATAAATCTGGTTTCAAATGTTTTCTCTTTATATAATGTCTCTAGATACTTTTTATGTGGCAGCCTGTATTTTTCCAACCTGCCAAATGCATAGAAAGAAAAGCTGCACCTATGGCAGTGCATCTGCACCGGACTGCATCAGGCAGCTGCAACTAATAAAACGACCAGTCTGCAGGCAGATGATGGTAATAACTATAATGCAGAACACCAGGTGTATATTTTATATTTCTGTGCAAAAGCATTAAGAACATATCAACATCTAAAGGCAATTAGGTGAAAAGTGGAAAAACAAATCCGACAGAATCATTAGAACGACGGCAATTTAGCTGGAAGAACCAGATCTAGTATTTTGAAACACCTCAAATTAAACGCAAACAGATAAACACCGGTGCTGGAAAATGACTGTGTAAACACATGGAACCAAATCATACTGAGCACACATGAACACATTTTTTTTTAATAATCAAAAAAATTTGAAAAAAAAAAAAAAGTTTGAATCTTGTAGAAATCGGTCGGGCTACATTAAATCTGAGGATGGACAGTTTCAGAGTACTAGCTGAAGTTTCTATATCCACATGTGGTGTAAAATTGTGTGGAATTAACACATGTCCAAACATAACTCAGTTTAAAGTCAAATATAATATAAAGGACGGGGATTTGCAGGGATAGTAACCTATAGTTACCTAACGTCTGTACTTTGCAAATTGTAAACACCGGATGTACAGATCTTTTATTGATTTTTTTAATAGATTTATTGTTTGTTATTTTTCCAAACTACATTTTATTCACTCTGTTACTTTTCTGTGGAATCTTTGCTACTGTGTGGCTGCTGCATTGTTACAGAGCAGCTGTTTATAGAAGCAGGAGCTCGGTGCACATTAAAATCATCACGCTTCTTTTCTAGTAGAAATTCTTCCGAGTTGGTAGCTGTCTACACCACATCAGATGTTCTGTGAGCCCACAAAACCACATTTGTCGTAGTTTATCAACAACAACAAAACATCTAATTTTAGAGGATGACTCACACCTGCACGCTGACCATGCACAACCCATACCTTAAGCTTATCACAGCTGATTTTAACAAAGAGGAAGTCATTTTTAACTGTAGCAGAATCACGAACATCAAGATCACTGAGCATTCACGTGCACGCCGCTGTGTGGTCAGGATGACTCACATCCTGTAGACGACCTGTAGTAAATCTATGTAACTGTGACTAAGTGCACGAGTGTTGGCAGGAGGGAGGGGCCAGAGAGTTGTCACTGGATCCTCTGGTGGTGTATTGACATTTCCATATTGAGGGCAGCTGCCTTGTCAGATTTCTGTGAGGGGGATTTTATGAGTTTGTGCCTTTTAGAGGAGCTGAAACAGCTTTAACTACGTGTGTGATCTTGTGATGTGCTTCATCAAAACCACATGCACGGTCAGTTAAATATAACGAGAAGAATGTTTTTAGCTGCCTGCACCCACCAGCAGTTTGTCTTACACGGTAAGAGCGTCTTAAAAAGAAGCTAAAATGAAAGCAGTCTGTATGCAGATCAGCTGCTCGACGTTTCAGTTTGACAGTTTGTGTCGTAGACATAACTTTGCTGCAGGCTTTAACGTCTATCCAGCTGAGAGACATTTTTATCTCTTTTTAACTCTCTGTGTTACACTAAGCCACTCTGAACTACGCTTTAAGCTTTCTCTCATGGGTATTTTTATACATTTTTCTAGTATCATTTCATGAGGGGCCATTTTTAAATTGCATTATCTAGAAAACTATAGTTTTCTAGAAAAAAAAAATCAACACAAAGTCAGTTTAAATTTCATGGATATATCCAGAGGTTAGGGAACATGAGCCATTGTTTTGGATTCACAAAGTACAACAGGTGCTGGAGAGACACCGAGACAACCCCAATTACTGTAGGGAGTGGTTCAGCTGGTGACCACAGACCATCACTCTCTCCTCAGCCCTGTCCTCTTCACTTCCTGATAGCATGAAACGGTACCTCCGATCCATTCAGGTTACACAGGTAGTCTGAATGGATCGGAGGTCCCCTGGTATGGCACATCCACACATGCTATCACAACCAGGCTTGCAGAGTCTCTCAGCACAGGAGAGGCCAAGAGACGGGCAGTAACACAAGGAGAGTTGGACAATAGCTTAGCAGGGCTTCAGCCCAGCAGAGGGATGAGAAGACGGAGGAAGAGAATTCCCAGAGGCCTGCAAAACAACCTCCAGCTTGCTCATGTGCATGTTTATGGTCTAACTGTCACAAACAGATTGCATGGAGGTGGAATGAGGGCCTTTAGTGAGCCGTGTGGTCACAGCCCAGAAACATTTTTTGTTTACATTTGGGTCAATTGTGTCAACATTTAGATGTTCAGGCAGGAAATTGAGACTTTGGCCATTTGTTGAATTGAGGTGAGACGTTTAGCTGCAGCACAGCATTTCCTAGACTCCATTCTCAGAGTTGCAGCGGTTTTTTTGGCAGAAGGCTCGGCTGTGAGTTACGGGGAAACTACGTGACCAGAGATCTCTTATTAGCTTGCTCTGTTTTCCAACTACTGAGCTGGCATGTTCTGGGCTATGAAAGAGGCTGGGTAAGAGCAAAGTCAGAAATCTCTGGTTTTGCTCTTACATCAGGATACAAAACTATGAGTGTCTGTCAAATTCAGGATCATCCTTTGAGCTGTTGGAAGCTCCCTGTCAGTTACCCTGGTTTTCTTTTCTTAATCCTTTTGGTTAAACGAAGTTTAATGTGGACCAAATTACATTGAGAAAGGTACGACATGTATTTAAACATGTTAACAAACACGGCCTTTAGTGAAACTGAATTCAGCACTCCTGCCTTAGTAACGATAAAATATCTTAAATGTAAGATGAGAACATCAGCATTTGTGTCTTTGTACATCTTGTTATGACTGATAACATTACATTTGAGCCGTGTGTGTCCTTCAGCTGAAGCCAATCGTTAAAAAAAGGATTAACTTTCGACAACAACAGTTTGAGGTAGTGATGAAATCTACCGTTTGTGAAGCAATATCTCAGAAAAGAACAGCTTGTATTGTGGCATCAGATACACCACACACAGAATCCTGAACACGAGATAAGCAGATTCATTTAGAGACAAAGATATTAAAAACATGAACAAAACTGTCTAAATATAAACGAAGGTCCAGCCAAAGCACAAAGCTACAGATACCTTAGGTCAAAGTAAAGTTTACTTCTGGGCTTTTTGGAGACTTACCTTCTTCACTGGAATAAAATGACGACTTCCTCTTAAAACTGACTTTTTGGCAGCTGCAGCCTTGTTTTTCGTTCCGTCTTAGTAAACCAGTATTTAGCCCTCTGAGTACGTGCCTCTGGATACATGTGTGTGCATGTTTTTGTTGAGAGGAAGTACAAGTGGGTGTGTGTTTGACCCTGTAACTGCGGGGAAAGGTCACGCTGAGGAAAAGCCAGATCTATTCTGCCATCTGCTGGTAGGAGTCACACAGGAAATGATTTGTATTTGTGAAAGTGCATGAGAAGTGCAATTATGCCCATCTCGCAAACAAAAACTACTTTCAAAAATTCATCAGCTCCATAAGTTCAGTTTTAAATTGGACCGAGCACCACCTCTGGTAACATTTTTCAGATAATTGTGTCAAGAAACAAAGTGAACCAACCACAACAAAAAAGTATTTCAAATTATCTTCATCTTATACCAAACTTTTTTTTTGTCCACATTACAGGTTAATATCAGGCTCAAACGTTGCCTGTGCACAGACAGCAGGCTGACATCCTGAAGTCAGTCCACTTGTCATCCTGGATAAAGTCAGCTGCATAGTTTCGCTGTGGTCTTGTCTCCCAGTCGTTTGCTGAAGTCGAGCATTTGTTGGTGAAGGAGCGTGCTAATGTTTCCTAACTGCTGTTTCCGATTCTTCAGATGGTCAAGCAGAGAACCAATCGACATGAACAGGACGCCTTCACTGCTCTCGTGGTCCTGGGTTAACATTAAATCCTCCGCCCAGGCTTGCTGTAAGCTTTCCCATAATGCCTCTGTGTCTTGCCTGAACTTCTGAGCCTCCTGCCAGTATTTGTGCGTCTCCAGTTTGGCTGTTTCGATGTCCTCCGTCATCTGACTGATATGGAACTGCAGCCTGCTGTTCTCCATGGTGACTTGCTCCAGTTTCACACCACAGTCGTAGATGCCCACCTCCACGGCTCTCAGCTCAGATGCCTGTCTGTGGAGCGTGTTGATGTGGCACGTTTGCAGCCCCTCCAGCTCAGCCTTCATTTCCTCTTTGGGCTGAAGGAGTTCACTGGTTTTCTCCTTCAGTGCCTGAATTGAAAGCTCCATCTCACTCCTCCTCTTCCTCAGCTCATTGAGAAGCTCTTCCAGCCTGTGGTGCCTGTTCTGCTCATCGCTCCACTCGGCCTCCACCTTCTTCAGAATCTTTTCCTTCTCCTCCACCTCCCTCTGCTTCTCCTTAACACTCTGAGCAACCTTGTCGACATCAGTGGTGAGCTGCTGTAACTCCTGGCGCTGCCGGCTCTCGATTCTTTCGTACTCCTCCTTGGACCGGGTCACATGCCTCATCAGGAGGCTGGCATCAGTGGTCTTGGGCTCCTGCCTCAGGAGCGCTTCTTTTTTTTGAAGCAGCTCCTCATATCTTCTCTGGGTACTACTAATGTCAGATGTCATTTTCTCAATATGCTCCTCCTGTTTCCTCTTTGCCTCCTTCAGGAGCTGCAGGAGTTGCTCTTTCTCCTCCTGAAGCCAGCCCACATTCTTTTCTCCTGCATCCATATTGCTGCGTAGCTCTTCCTGATTCCTCTCAACGAGACGCTTGTTAATTACATCAGTTTCCTTGAGATCTTTGACCTGCTTCTCCATCTCTTTGATCTCCCTGCCATGCTTTATGATGGAGGCAATACGCTCCTCCAGTTGCAGCCTGGACCACTCCAGCTGCTTGGAGATCTGCTGATGCTCAGCCCTGACCAAGTTCTCTTTAGTGTGCCGATGCTTGAACACCTCACAGACCTGAGTCAGGGCTGCCTCTAAATGCTGTTTTGATGCTCTGCCCTCCTTTATTTTACTGTCCATTGTGACGATTTCCTCTTGCAAGTTCTGCACAGTGAGGCTGAAGGCTTCCTCCAACTCATGCAGTTCCTCCTTCAGCAGATCCCTCTGTTGCCTCAGCTCCCGTTGCTTTTGGACTTCCCCTTCCAGCTGCTCCTCATGATGGTGCCGTGACACATTCAGTCTGTGTATGTTGTTCTCGACCTTACCCAACTCATCCATCAGCTCATCCAGCCGTCCCTGGGCTTTGTCTTTCTTGTTGGTAATGCTATCCAGCTCTCTTCTGCTACTCCTGTTCAGGTGGTTTTGCTGCTCTGTCTGCTCCTCAACATTGCTCACCTCTTCCAAGAGGTCATTTCTTTTCACGGAGGAGGCTTGTCTCTCCAGCTTCATGTTCTGCTCCAGGGTTAATCTGTCCTGCTCGACGCCGGCAATGCAGGACTTCAGCTCCTCTATATTCTCCCACGTCATGTTCAGCTGCATCTGTGAGCTGTACTTTAGGGAAAGTAGATCATTCAGAGTAGCCATGATGGTATCATGGTTAGCCTTCGCCTGATCCCGCTCCAGGTACAGGGACTTGTTTTGGCTGAGAAGGGATTCCTGCATTTTCGTAGCTTCTTCTTGGAGCTGAGAGACTGCACTGAGATCTTTGCACAGTTGCTGGATCTCCTCGGCATTTGATGCTCGCGCCGCTGCTACATCAGCCATGATCTCCTTGCTCATTCGTTCACGCATGTTGCTGATCTGGTGTCTCAGTTTGCTGTTTTCTATGCTTTCCACTTCCAAGTGTTCACGAGCAGCACGCCTGTCTGCCTCCAGCTCGCTGACAGCAGTCGTTATCTCCATCAGGTGGAGGCTGGCCTCAGGTGCGAACGGTACCTCCTTCTCTTTCAGGTATTCGTCCAGCTCCTTTAAACGCTCCAGAACCACCATAACCGATGAAAAGTCGGGCACCAGTGAAGAAGCCATATGTGACTACGTTTTGGAGCGTGTTAGCGGCACTCCGAGCCGTATACGGAGCGTTTCAAACAGATGCTCGCTGGCACGGATGACTTGTGTGTGCTGTCGTCGGGGTAACAGCTACCCCCCCTGTCTGCTACTTGTTTAAAAAAAAAAAAAAAAAAAAAAAAAAAAAAGGCTGGTGGAGTCAGTCCAAAATCCTAAGCTATTTAACCCACGATATTTGTTTGATTCACTTTATTAAGTAAAGCCTTCACCTGAAGCCTTTTCTGCAGCGTTAAAGTTCATACAGCAGCTAGCAATCGCCGATAACTTATGAGCGCTGTCGCCAGGGCAACGGTGTCCCCATCGCTACTAGCTCTACGGCAACCCGGTGACGTCAGCACGCTCGAAGCTACCTATCAGCCAAGTGCTAACCGCCAGAAAATAGCCCCAGGAAAACAAAGCAAGTTTGGCAAAGTCAGCGTTTGAAACGTGAATAGAAAAAATACTGTGTGCCCCCGGTCCCAAAATTTAAATGCTACAACTGTCAGCAGTGGGGTATGGTGCTTACCTACCTGGCGTACCCGATTTGGGGGTGATGTTTGGGTTCAGTCAGAAGGACCACAGCTAACATCCAACGCAGGCAGGGAGGCCGGCCACAGCTGCCTGGGTTGCCAGATTTTACGGTTTCACGTAGGGTTTCTGCTGCCTCTCATTTAGCCCGAGTAATATTAAATGCCTAATGGGGCCTAACACACACACACAGAGCGAGAGAGAGGAAGAAAATAGATGGATGGATGATAAATAGATCTGTTGTCATGATGGGTATTCATATTTAAAAAAGTGTAGCTGACCCTTGTAATCCACAAGGCTTCAAACCTGTCAAAGTGCTTGGTTTCTGTGGGTTTTTCTATTCCCAGCTCTGTGTGATTACAAGGACAGTCAATATTCCTAATACGGTCATGTCAGGAAACCCCACCCACCCGCTTTCAAATAAGCCAATCAAGAGAAAGCTGGTTTCAATAAAGGCATTGGTGAGCTACAACAGTTTTTATTTCAACCCGTCAATAATATGCTGCAGCTTTCGCCAGATCTCACCCTAGCTGAGCACTTTATAGCCGATTTTGAACCAAGGTGATGGTGCTTCCTACCATCATCATCATCATAATATAGCGTGAGAGGAAATATCTTGCGAAAAACTTTTTTTTCCTATGTAAACTTTGTGCATATTTCAGCTTTTTTCTCGTCTGCACAAACCATTAAAAAAAATCTTTTACTCTCACCGTGTGTTTATACACCACTCTGCACATAATTATGAGTTATTATTGATCTCTGACTCTCTTCCAAAGCATGTTTTTTTTGTCCTGTCTCCCTCCCCTCAGCCCCAACCAGATGACTGGCCCTCCCTGAGCCTGGTTCTGCTGGACGTTTCTTCCTGTTGAAAGGGAGTTTTTCCTACTTACTGTCGCCAAAGTGCTTGCTCATAGGTGGTCATCTGATTGTTGGGGTTTCTCTGTATTATTATAGGGTCTTAACCATACGAGGCAACTGTTGTTGTTGTGGCACTATATAAATAAAACGTCTACCTTTTATCAGAAGCTCCAGAATCTAACAAGTACTAACATAATACATGAAATAAAATTACATGGATAGTTCTTTTTTTTTAATGTGTGACAATCATTTGATAATTTGTAGCATGCAATGGCAATATCAGGAAAAAAAAATCCTGTAGTAGGACAGCATCAGGTCAAGCACAGCCCATGTCTGCAGCACTGGTCCTCAGGACTCCTGGGTTTTTGATACCCTTTTGCAGCTGCCCGCTTTACACACACACACACACAATTTTACCTTTACGCTGGCTTTGATAGCTGTTTTCCTCCTTAACCTTTTCCGAGGTTTGTGGAGACTGTGTTTATCTTTATAGGCAGTCGGTGTTTTTTGCCGGCGTATTGAGAACAAGATGTGGCAACACTCGGCCGTCGCAGTGTGCTGTCGTCAGTCTACAGAGAAAGACGTAAAAAGCCCAGAAATAGAGCAGGTAGAAGGCCATGCGGTCCCACTGGCTGCAGTTCTGTGTGTGTTTAAACAAAAGCTGTGGACGCTCTTTGACCGGTTTCTCATTTTAAAACCAAACTGAGAGCTGTGAGATTTTTTTCACATCTTTGAAGGGAAGTGATTTATTAAAAACACGTGTCGTACACATGCCTGCAGTCAGGAACTTTTAAGATATTGATTGGTATCTGCTGCTTTTACTTTTAGAAAGAAGGTTTTCGCCGTCATTGACCTGAATCTGTGCGGTACAAGAGCGTTGCATGTAATCAGGTGGTGTAGTTTTCCTGTCTATGCATCGCAGATCTGGTAGCGGGGCTGCAGGCTGCAGAGCTACAGAAACATGGATCTTATCAGTAAACCCAGAAGCAAGTCCATCGTGTGGCTGTATTTTGGCTTAAAGGCGGATGAAAAGGGGCGACCTTTGAACACCGGTGAGGCCGTTTGTCGCCTGTGCCGAAAAATAGTGCTGGCAAAAGGTGGAAATACTACTAATTTAAGAAGCCACCTGAAAAGGCGACATCGTGCTGATTTCTTTGAGACCACTTCCTCCGCGACCGCGGGAGCTTTACTTGACACTCAAGGTGATTTTTTTTTTTAACCTAAAATAATTTCTTCATTGAAAACTTGTGGAATCTTAAAGTATGCATTAACTTATTTTCTCATATGTCTGAACCCTGCATGCCTCCAGCCCAGCAAAGCCGATCAGACATGGCTGCTCACATGGCTCACCTGGGGTTGCTTGAAAGTTGCATTTTAGTGCTGTGACAAAAAAATAGTCCCTGAGCCCCGACGCTGCTTTACTATGCAGCTTTTTTACAGTTAACTTGCAGACAAGGTGTGTTTAGTACTGCGCCTGTGCACACTCACAATCTGGTAGCTTTTCTAAACAACAGATCGATCATCAACCGGATGATACTTGGCTCAGATAATGTGCATTTTTTTATACCGTACGCGCCGAATAAACTGTACCATACTCTATGCACAGCGGTGTGTTTTACATCAGGAAGTCCCGCAATAAATGACGAATAGCTATCCAGTCACACATGCGCAGTTGATGCCATGGTATAAACCGCTTGTATCCATAACCACTGTTTCATGCACATTGAGAAAGACTGGGTTTGTGTTCCGTGTAACTCCCACTGCCCACAAGCAATTTTTCTAAAAGGTCTTAAGTCGCCCCCTCTAAAAACAAAACAAAAACCCTCCATATGAGGAAAAAATACTAATAAAAATAGACCCCTCTCTCACTGTTTCAGTAATGTTAAGGTTCAGGCTCTGGTGAGGTGTTCCACTATGTTCTTTTCTATCCAGATATACTTTTACAGCACTTTGTTTGGGAATCACTGACAGCAGCTTTATTTTTCAGCATGACAATCAGGTGCTTTTTAGATGGTATTGCATGATGGATCAAAATCCAATGACATCACTGGGTGAAATGCAGCCCCAAGCCATGATAGAGCCTCCACTGTGTTTTACAGATGCCCGTATACCCTTGTTTACCTCCTTTGTACATATTGGAAAACATTTGATCCAAACATTTTATAACTTGGTTTCATCACTTCATCAGACCTTTTTCTTTCAGCTGCCCTCTTACTGACACAGCATGTAGCTCTGGGTATTCGAGTTTGCAGATTTTGATGCCAGATGCAACCCCAGAGGGATTTGTGTCTCCACCTGTGCTCAAACCAGGGATCTCTTGCTTGATAGATGAATGTGTAACTCACTACACAATCTGCCTCCTTTGAAGCACAACTGTTGGCTCAAGACTGTTGCAGAGTGCTTTGGAGGTGCATGACTAAACTGTGTCAGATCGGTTTGATCCACATGTTATCTTCAGCTTTACCTGTATTTTGCCCCTGTCAGTTTTATCTATTTAAAAAAAATGATCTAGGTAAAAGACAACTTATTGGATAACACTGACTAAAAGGAGTCTCTTCGCCTCTCATGTTTTTGAAGATA
The DNA here is from genome assembly GCF_057382275.1 of Copadichromis virginalis. Lineage (NCBI taxonomy): Eukaryota > Metazoa > Chordata > Actinopteri > Cichliformes > Cichlidae > Copadichromis > Copadichromis virginalis. The sequence goes on from NC_140623.1 coordinate 39,636,607, forward strand.
ACTGTCCTGGTCCTGTTCGTAGTCCTTGCTCTGTCAGATTAAAATGGAGGCTCTGTTCTTCATTTTCTTGTTGCTTTACCAACTGATGATGGCTTTCTTTCATAACTCAGGGTGAGCACGCACAGAGTGTATTGAACTGCAATCAGCTGTTGTGCAACTGGAAACTCTGAGCATCCCGTCTCAGAGTTAATCAGCTCAGAGGTTATGGCTAGACTCTCCCTGCAGGACTTAATTATATGGGCTCAGTGTTGGCCTACATGTGTGAACATCAATCGTGCGAGCCAGAATCGATCACAGCAGTCGCACTGTCCACCATCTGCGTGGCCCCGGGCTCACAGCGTGCACAGATACGCCGAGGTTTGGGGAATCACTCAAATACAATTTTATTAAGTCACCTGACCCCATTCCTCTGCAGCCGTAAGCAGCAGAGCGTGATATTACCACAGAGCGATTCAGACAGCCCAGCAGGGCCTGACAAGTGGGTACTGCTGTCAGAAGTCCATGTGAGCACACTGTCTTTGCAGCAGCGGTGCAGTGGCTTCATTATTTCAGTGATGATAGTTTGAGTAGACACCATCTCGAAAGTTAAACTTAAAGCTTCTGTTATGATCGACCCTGATGCTACAAGAGCCACCAGTGACAGCATTTCTTTTTTTAGTGCCTTTACAGGCTTATTTTACTCTGCAGGCTTCAGGATGGGCTGGTGGGAAAAGACAAGACAAAAAAACACTCAGTGTGATCTGACTGAAGATCATCAAATCCAAATAAAGAGAACAAAATGAAAAGTGATTAAAAGGAGGGGGAAAGATTAAATAAAAGCCATCAGCCACTTGTAGACCTGATCTGCAAAATTATTGGTAAGATCTCACTTCACGTACTGAACACAGATTTAATGGTGACTGGTGTTCTTCCTGGTGGCTGGGAGCGTTGCTGTCACCCCGGCGGGCGGGCGGGTGGTGTGGACACGCAAGTTTGTCAATACGATAACTCGAGAATGAGGCAATGTAAAACTTTCAAATTGATACCATGGGTGCATCTATTAAATATCGAGTTCAAATCCCAGCGACTTTGACTTGAAGGTCAGAGGTCAACGTTTCTGAAAATCACCTTTTCTTTTCAAATTTGTACAATAAACATATCATATGTGCATCTGCTAGGAGACGGCGGGCTAGCACTGGTGGCTGCCTGTAATACAGACGTTAAAGTTTGTCTGTATTGTATTATTCCCCTCATCTGAATACAGCAGCTTCCTGTCTTTCTGAATTCTGTTGCTTAAAACGACCCAAGAAAGTGGAACTATGCTCCGTGAAGATGAATCCCGACCCTGAATTTTCAGTAATATCTCTGTTGTTTCATTATTTCTCTATTATATTCTTTTTCCAGGTTTGGATCTCAACAATGAAGAGTTCTTTGAGGATGTTCCCTCGCTCCAGCCTACTTCCAACCAGAACTATGTCCCAGATGCGGTGTTGCCGCCCGGAGACCCGTGGCTCCACAGCGGCCCCTCCCGGGCGGCGCTGTCTCTGCCTTCCTGCCTGTGCCTCTGTGGGGACCTCGGGTCTGGACTATCTGCTTCTGGATCTTTGGGCGAGGAGCAGAATGGGGAGATGAAGGTGTACGCCAAGTGCCACCTTCAGCAGGGTGTCATGTTTGGACCCTTTGTAGGAGAAGTGTGCAAGGGACAGATGCCGGCCAACCTCAAATATGCCTGGGCTGTGAGTAAAACGAACGATCACTTTTGTTCATACAGCATCGTGTAGACAGTTTTTGGATGTTTAGTTTTTTTGTTATAAATTATAAGCCGTGTTGATTTAAGAGGCCGTATGGACAGATTCCAGCATAGCCTCAGCTCTTAATCAACAATGGTTTCTGTAAATTACATAACGGGAAGTAAAATGGGAAATTGATCAGCGAATTGGACCCCATATCAGTCTGTTGCAGTCTGAAAACTGAGAGGGAAAGCAAAGTATTTTGCTTTAAATAAAGCAAATATTTTGTTGTCTTTAAATAAAGAATTACAAGATATAATTTTATTTTGATAGAAGTTGTTCTTGTAGCAGAATGACTGGGAAGAAACCCAACAACAATGACAAAAGCTGTGTGTAAAGAATCCCTTTTTGTGCTTTAAAAGTTTAATCTTTGGGTTGTTTCCTATTGGCCATATGTTAACACAAAGATGGGCTTTTTGTGTTTTTAGATCAGAGACGATGCTGCTTTTATCTACGTGGACGCTTCTGATGAAAACAAATCGAACTGGATGAGGTGGGCAGTTTTTATGGTTCCTTTTGCTTATTTTTATCTTCTGATGTAGTTGCAGACTTCACGCATTTGTTGTGTGTTTCAGGTATGTCAGATATACCAGCAGTGAGGAAGAGCACAACCTGGACGTTTTCCAGTTTTACCGTCGTATCTACTACAGGGTTTCCCAGCCCATCTCAGAGGGAGCAGAGCTCCGGGTCTGGATCGGCAAGGATTATGCCACCCTTCTGGGTCTGGGGATGGGTGAGCTCTGTCCCAGTTTTTAATGCAGTACAGACTGAAAGGTAGCTCTGTAAAGGTGCCTGATACATTTGTCTTTGTCGGTGATGTACAGGTGACAACGTGAAATGTGAAGTTGGAGACAAGGAGACGGCTCTGCGCCTCCTGCAGGACATTCAGTTGGTCACCCTCCCGGAGCCGAGCAGCACTTCCTTTTGGTCAGATCACAGCCAATCACAGAGCCCCATGCCTGTCATAAGCGACGTGACGACGATGTCGAACTCAGACGCCGTCAGCGACCCAGGCAGCATGATCACTGGCTCCTCCTTCGTCTCCACCTCTGTCATCTCCTTCCCGTCTCCTCACACGATAGAAAAGTATGATTTTCTGCCTGGAACTGAGAAACTGCTGAGCAACCCCAACGCCATCCAGAACAGCCCGTGGTACTTCTTTGGACTCGAGCCCGACCCCACCGGTCGGCCTCTGGACCGAAACACGGCTGTGTGCAAGCTGTGCATGGAGCACGTGAGCTGTGCGGGAGGAGTGCCAGATCTCCAAAACCACCTGACCAACAAACACCACTTCAAGCTGAAAGACAAGGACCGGAGTCTCACACTGGGTAACTCTCTACTTCCTGTTTGCAATGCACAGTGCCAGAAGTTATTAGGTTAAAAGAAAGAGTAAGTGATGCAGAATCTCTGGGGGAAATTTCATTAATAAACATCCCAAAGTTATTAAAGCATTTAGTTATGGGGATTCATCATCTTGGACAGATGAATGGGTGTATTAAATCATGTCCTTATCTATTTTGTAGGGATTGTATTTTGACCACACTTTGACTTGATCCCACCTAAATCAGTGGGATTCATAGAAAAGATTATTTTCCTCAACGTATTTTGTTATTGTGCAAAATCTGTGAGTTAGAAAACTGTTGCTTTTATCAAATATGCAGTTGCAGTTACTTAACTCTTGTTTGTTATAGAACAGAAAGGAATTTAATTCTGTTTTAATTTCCTATTTAAAAGCTGCTTTTTCACAAAAACAGGTCAACAACGCTCTCAGCCGCTCACACTTACCAGCGGTCTCATCAGCACTCTCCCCTTGGTTCTGTCCACTCAAGTGACCGATGCTATCGTCAACTTTCTTATCGTGGACCTCCAGCCGCCATCTCTTGTGGAAGGCGAAGGCTTCAGAAAGCTGATTCTCACACTGCTGCCTAATTACAAGGAGCTGCCGTTGTCCTGTCAGCTCGAGAGTCTGCTGACGGACCACCACGCCCGAGGCAAGGCGAGCCTGGCTCGGCTGCTCAGGAGGAAAAGTGAGAGCGGAGAGAGCGAGGAGGTTAAGGACTACACTGCTCCCATTGAGTTCGAGCACAGGAGACGTGGGCGAGCTTCCAGCAGTCAGAAGGAAGTTCCTTACTTTGTGACATTGAGCGCAGAGGTTTGGCTCCACAACTGGCAGGGAAACACTGAGAGGTACCTCACGCTCTGGGCGCACTACGTAGACAGTAGCTTTAGCTTTCAGAACATTGCTTTGGCGACCCAGCGGCTGACAGAGAGCGGGGGGGAAGAGCACGCCGTCCGAACGGTGGAGGCCCAGGTGAAGGTGATGGCGCACGAGTGGGGAATC